>NC_090939.1:905991762-907241762 GCF_040938575.1 Ambystoma mexicanum
CGCAGACAGGGATTGGTGTTGCGGGCGTCTTCCGGGCATGTGACGCGTGGGTTTCCCTACGCCCTTGTTTCGCCGCAGAGCGTGAAGGAGTCGCCATGGCAACCACCAGCGTGGAAAGGGGCGTAAAGACACTGTTCCACCAGCCGGGAAACATCTGCGGCTGTGCCGCTGCTGCTGTCGCTGCCGTTGGGAGTGCATGTGGGAACTGGGAACAGTAGCAGGTGAGTGATTGGACATGACAGAGGACATGACAGAGACCTGCCAATAGCCCTTGGTAAGATCAATCGTGGAGAGGTAAACGGCTGTGCCCATTCGATCAATAAGATCGTCAATCCAAGGCATCAGGTAATAGTCGAACTGGGACATGGCATTGAGTTTTCTAACTTGCAAAACCTCCACGATTGATCGGGTTTTGCAACCAGCACTATTGGTGAGGACCACAGACTGTGATGGCTCGATAAAATCGGCCTGCAGCATTTTCTACACCTCTTGGAGAACTATTTCCTTTCAGACTTTGGGGATTGGTAGGGTTTTCAATTAAAGACCTTCCCGGGAGGAGTGCATATATGATAAATCCCCTTCACTCTCCCATTCTCACAATTTACACACATTGGTGAACTGATCCAAAAGATCTGGTATGTCTTGTTGTTGGGATGGTGAAAGGTCTGCTGGTATTAAATTGGAATCCATCTGTCTCTTCAGACAGGAGACTGGCCATTACTACATAGGAGGATTCCACTGGGTCCTCTTTCCATTGCTTTAAGAGGTTTATTTATTTATATATTTACATATATAAAGCGCACAAACAGCCCTTAGGCATTGTGGCGCTGTTACAGAAGGCTTACTTAGTTACAGAAGTGCTATACGACGTACATGAAGGGGGTGCATCAGGTGCACAGTCAATGTTTTAAATCGGTATGATACAGAGTAAAACATATGGGTACATTGGGAGTAGGCCAGCTCATGTTAAAGGGGCTGCAGCAAGACCGTCCTGAGAGGATGGTGAAAGCAAGCATCCCCCATAAGGCAGTAACCCCCCTTAGTGAGAGGCAATAAAAGATACACCCCAGGAGGGAATGAGACCAGGACCAAGTTCGGATGAAGTAAAAGGGTTTTATATGAATTGGTATAGGGCATGCAAAGGACTCTGCAAGCTCCGAGAGCGCTCTGTCTGACAATAGCAAAGACAGTCATATTTATTACAAAACTACGTCATAAATCCTTAAGCTATAGGGGGCACATAGTCTCTGGGATTGGGTGGCGTTGACTAAGCTATAGGTGGTGCATCAACGAGCTGCTCCCGGATTGGTGGACATATGCGTGGTGCCAACGTGGGGTGGACAGGTCAGCTGGGCTCGTCGGGGTGGAGCTGCCAGGCCGGACGGGGTCTGTGTCGATGATTGGTGGCAGTACTAACACTTTGCCCTTGTGGCCACACACACAAACACTCATCACTTTATACGACTCCAGTTGTCCTGCAAATCCTACAATATGTTAATCTAAGATCACATGAGAGACAGGAGAGACAGCATGCAATACGAAGCTTCACCAATACATCAGTGTACACCTACTCTTTACCCAATGACCAGGTGTCATAAGTCCAGGTGTCTTGTAAGAGGGCACGGAATAAGCTGTTAGATGTGGTGAGGGATTGTTTTACGATATGTTAGTACAAGGGTGAATAACTGTCTCTATGGCCCGTTAACTTGGGGTGAACTGGAGTACTATTGGATCAGTAAGGACACATATCTGGCCCCGCAAAGGCGGTGGGATTTAGGACCAGGTAGCACATGATTCATTTGACCAGGCCATGGCGGCCTCTGACATGGGGGAGGAAAATACTTGAAGTGGGTCCAGCAGAAATGTGGGGAGGTGAGGCTGTGCTGCTCGAATACCAGCAAGCCCTGGCGGGCCTTGGCGGGAGGAGAGGTAGATGGCCTTGTAGCTCCAAGCAATTCTCTATTCACTGAACTGCACAATATACCATACAAGGGGACAGATGCTAACATTAGTAGCATTAGAATGATTACATATTTCTGTTGTTTATAAATTCATACATTTCGGTATTCATAGCAATGGGGGTTGGCTATGGCGCATATGATACATAACGCTACTTGAACACATACTTGTATTTCATGGGGCAGACAGATGAATAACAACATGACAACATGAGGTAGTGTTAGGTTGGGTCGTGTACTCGGGAGCATAGACGCAATATGTTTGTTTGCATTTTTGTTTATAGCAACCACTAGCTCAACACCTTTGAAGATCGTCCTACACATTTAAATGTGTTTCACTAAATTATGCACAAGCATTCTATGTATTGCTTCTCGCTTTATCCTTTGTACATTAGCAGCAGTCATTAGTTAGCACAAAGTGGGATCTATGGAGGGCTTTTATTAAACCTTCGGGCACGTAGTATCTTGCGGTGATCGGGGGTCATCCTTGCTTTGAGAACATTATAAGCTGCATCCCTTTCCCACCACCCATTTTAGCATTTACAAACAACCCTGTGAGCCGTTGGGTTTGGTATGTATCGTTAGCACTCCATCTGGGGGATCTGGGTGGGGTTCATGGAGGGAGGTCATAGACACCATATATTTAAATGCTGGGGGTTAGATGCAGGGTCGGGGCATGTCTGATTGGGATGGTTCTTGTTATTTTCCAGACTCCGGCTACAAGTCAGGTCGCTTCTAGGGCAATGATGTACTGCGGAAGGTAATCGATACAGTGTTTGTTCTGATACTTGTTCGTGTCTGGTTGCTCATGAGAACGGGCCTTCAGCGGATCTGCCATGGGGTGGAGGCGCGGAGGGAGTGCATGGCTCCCTGTGCGCAATGGACGGAGGCCAAGCTACAGCTTTTGCATGCAGGCTATTTCGCTTGGGCTTTGGTCAGTACATCTAAAATGGAGTCTTGATGTTTTCAAAATGGTGTCTATGGTATGTTACAGTACGGGTTGTGGCATTGTGTGTCGATCAGCAGCCATTCTGCCTCTTGGGCACAGGTGCATGGGGGGCCGCTGACGAGCCACAACCCTCACGTAGGTGGGCAATGTGGGGGAGGGGGTCGTACAGACCTATCCTCCCATACAATGGTCAGTGGCAACGTGCTTGCCTTGGAAGCAAGACAACACGAAGCAACACAGGTTCGATCCCCGGGTCAGCGCTTAGAAACCTCTGGGTATTTAAGCACGTTATAAATATGTAACTAAGACAAAAAAAACAGCACCTCGATGCCCCTGGGCTGAGTGCTTTAAAAATGCAAATAAATAAAATAAGACGCACAGGCAATGAGACAATTCGGTAAGTTACAGAAAAAGACTGGTAGGTACGTTACAGGTAACCTCATATTGGTTACCGGTGGGTACCTCACCTCATGATTTCAGGAGGTTACATACAGCAGCATGGGAGGCAAGATAGATAGAGATTATAGCACTGGCAAAGCCTCACTTCACGTTGCGAAGGGCAACATCAGAGAGCATAAAGTAACAAGATAGGTAGTGTGGTACCGACTGGCACAGTCTTGCTTCGAGTAGCGGGGGACTGTGTCAGGTGGCATAAATGTCAACAAAGGTAGGCTCTCGCATGGCCTGAATAGCCTCACCTCTTGTAACGAGGGGCTAAGCCAGGTGACGTGCATGTCAGAATGAGTCCAGTTTCCAGTGACCAACGGAGCCTTCAACACTCATGATAAGTTTCATTTTTATATGCTAGCATTATTATTCTTAATAGTTATATGTAAAAGCAGGCATGTTGTTAGCACAGAAATCTGTTGAAAAGCATTAACGTGACAGCCTGGGTGATCGATGGCGGGATCGAGTGGGAGACTGGAATGTTTAGAGTACCCACCAGAGAGGCTTGTATCAACACATTTAGCAAGTGCACACTATCACTCGGCTAATCTTAAACACATGTAATGCAAACAAAGGGGCCAGGTGGCAGCAGAATGAGTGCTGTATCGGATAGAGGAAAAGCAACGATGGCATAAGGTGCAGACTGAGTTCGGTGGATACGTACAGCAGACTAGGAAGCAAGTAACGCTGGTTAGATCTACCGAAGGTACAGATCTTACCTTGGTAAAGTCTTAGTCCGGCATCCCGGGCAGGCAGGAGAAGACAGATGAAATGGCCTTACAGCTGGGCCTTGATGCTGGGACCGGCTTTGCCTTCCGGCTAGAGGCCGAGTTGCGATTAGCCCAGGAGCCTGGCCAATCAGCACGCAGGGGAATGCGAAGTGCCTCCCAACAGGCGACAAAGGACAGGCAAGATAGTAAGACAAGTTTAATGTGGTATATCTGAGTCTTAAGTCTTCTATCGGGTTGGGCGATATGATAGTTATAAGGGCTAGTCAGTGAGACAACATTTTATGTTCGGAGGTAGGCAGGAGTACTAGGACCTTCTGTCCAACAGAAAAAGATCAAGTGACAGTACCTTTATCATATTGAGCCTTCTCGTGTTCTTGGGCTTTGGCTAAGTAAACGTGTACTATATCCCTTACCACAGTCATATGTTCTTTAATCAGCTGTGCTTTTTGGGATAATGGTAAAATGGCCTCCTCCCTCTCTTCTCAGGTCTCTCTTAACATGTCTAGGACATCTCTGGGGTCCCACCAGTAAAGGAGTTCAAAGGGTGAAAAACCGAGGGAAGTGTGTCTGTGTAGGGGTGGGTATAGCCGGGTGGGGATCACTGAAATTGAGGAGAAGTGTGGAGAATTATGGAGGTCACAGAGGGAAATTAATGAAGCCTTTGGGTTGTTCTATCTCATACTGTATAGCGAGATGGAAGATAATCGACAAGAGATTGTGGAGACACTGAAGGACATAGTGTGGAACAGGCTGAGGAACTGGAGGCACCATTCAGGATCGAAGAGGGGTACAGGCAGTGACTGCTGCACTACCCTCAGATAGGACGCCTGTGGGAGACGGCCTATCGGCCGAAATTTATAAAGGATTCATAGCAGAGATGGCCCTGAGCCTGCTGCAGACCTTAGGAGGCGTACGAGATGGGTAGACTGCCCAGTAGTATGGAAGAATCTGTCATTCCGACCCCGAAGAAAGGGAAGGAGGAAAGATATTGCGAGTCGTACCGCCCGATATAAAGAGGGTAATTAGGACACTGATCCAACCAGATCAGACGGGATATGTTCCAGGGAGAGCGACATCTGAGAATCTAAGGAGGTTGCACTCTATAATAGATGCAATGCAGGGTTGGCATTGGATGCAATCAAGGCATTTGATTCCGTTAGATGGGAGTGGCTGTTCGCCTCCCTAGAAGCCTTCAGAATGGGAAAGGGGTACATTAGGTGGATTAGAATGCTTTACTGTACACCGGGAGGGAGGATACAGACGGGTAAATGTATGTCAGAGCAGTTCTCCATTAGAAGAGGCATCAAACAGGCGTGCCCACTGTCCCCCATGCTGTATGTCTTGGCCATGGAGCCGCTGGCTGTGTTTCTGAGGAAGGAGTTTAGGGAAATTGGACACCTGGTTAATGGGGTACATCCCATGGTCTCGCTTTATGTGGACAACATGTTGCTAAACATGAGTAGTCTGGAAGATAACCTGGCGTCCTACCTGTATGTGCTTGCTAATTGAATAGTGACCCCCATCTGCGAAGTAAGTCTCATATCTCCCTGTCAGTTGAGGAAGCTGAATATAGATTTTATACATTCATGACATTAACAGTGTCCTTTGTTTAGGTTATGCACAGTGGATTGAAACAACTTATTTAAACTATTAATTGACTCATTGTATTTGAGTAGGTACCTATTTTTACAGACACTTAGGGTTTTATCTTTTGTTCGTATCTGGACACAAGGTGTCTTTTCTAGTCACTTACTCGGTGGAGTAGCATATTGGTTTCCTTTTGCTGGGGACTCTGTATACTTTTCATAGTAAGGAGAGCAGATCTGATAAGTCTTTTGAACTTTAATTATTGATGTTATGTAACATCATACATTGTTTGCAAAAACCCATGTATTATACTTCATTTGTATCTACAGCTACAACTGTGCTTCTGAAGAAGGGGTAGTCACCCCGAAATGCGTTGATCATCCCATTATATAAAGAATCAATCGAGGAGCACCTATAAGTCTGCACTTTTCATTATTTATGTGTTGTTTGAAATGATTGACCTCAATACAAGACATTGATATTACACAATACATTAGCTGTTTTCACAGCATATGAGTATGCAGGGGATGGGGTGGTCCTACATTTTAGGACACCATTGCTATTGTGTTTATCTTATTCCTTGTGTCAGGGCTGTTTGTACTTCCCCTGCACCTAAGCTTTGATTCATTTGTCTCTGATTATTGTTGATCTTTTTAAGAGTAGGTGTGCAGTATGCACACTCTTTTTGTGTCATTTTTTCTCTCTGGAAAACCAGTGTGGCACATTTTATTGTATAGTTGCACCCCATTCCGGTTATGTCTTTTTCAAAGATCAATGAATGACCCTATAAACATGCATCTACTTTAGCATTCTCTTCATACAAAGCACAACATATTTTGCAATTGATTAGTTGGACAGAGAGCACAGTTGATGTAAATCAAGACCCAAATAAACTTATATCAAAATTGGAAAGGGTAGATTCCAAAATGGCCGCCGGAGTATGAGGCTGCACTCTCACAAGCTCCTGGCTGGGCCTGACAAAAAAGGTGAACAACAAAGGAAAAGACGGAATTGCGAGACTTAATTGGACGTACCCTTCAAATGCAAAGGCAAGAGAACGGCATAGCTGTAAGCGAGGAAGCAGGAGCAGTGAAGGGAAGCAAGGGATTGGAACGGAGAACCTGCACCGACCTCAAGATATCCTAATTGAGAAGCTGCAGACAGAGGGCTGCGTATGTCCCACGCAAGCCACAGAGAAGCGGACTGACGAGGGGGACGGAGAGGAGGCTGGAGGTGTTATGAGAATAGCTACAGCAGCAGCATAAGTGGTGGGAAAGACCCATACCCTGCACAGGAGGAAAGGGTCAGGTGAGGAGGAGCTCTGAGGCGGACAAAGGATGAGGCGAGGCATAGATGAGCTCCGACCCCCGGAAGATCCCCCAGAGGAGAGTCACTGGCAGTGGACAGAGGCGGAGGAGCGGCGCTGGCAGGAACACCCGCCAGAAGAAGAGCGAGCGCAGTGGATCGGAGGGAGAGCCGGATGAGCAGCGCCGGATGCCTAGCAAGTAAGTACAGGAGCAGGCAGTGGCACGGCTCACAACAGAGAGAACAGGTACCCCCCACCCCCGGGGACAGGCATATTGGCAAGAAATATACAGCATAAGCGGCCCCCCGCACGCGGGGAAGGGAAAACAACTCACGGTTTGATCCGGCAGCAGCACCGGTGACAAGGGGGAAGCAGCGTAGGAACTGCCGGCCCCAGGAACACAAACAGTACGCACCCAACACCCAGCGGCACCTCACGGAAGGCCCAGAGCTGTGCCAACACGCACCCAATGTTGAAACACGCAGTGAAACCTCTCAAAAGAGGGAGTGTATAGGGAAAGGATACGGAAAGCCCAGAGAGGACACGACACAGCAGCTAGGCTCCCACAAGGGAGTTGATCATTATTATAACACGGCAAGATTAGTAGGAAACAACAGGAGGCAACTGTAAGAACTGCAGCAAAGGGCCTGGGAGCTGGTGAAAGGCCCAGGGAAGTATCCTACCCCCATAGAACATCAGAAATACAGCACCCACATCCCTCCCCATTAGAAGACAGCAGTAAAGAAGAAGAGACCAACAAAGGGTGGGTACCAACACACAAGCAACCCCACGAATCTGGGAAACAAGAAGAAGGGAGAACAGGGGAACAAAGGACAACAAGGGGTTCCGGCACCACCACCACCACACAGTGGGAAGGATCGCAGCATCCACAAGAGGAAGAGAGGCACTGAAGGACGGAGCAAATCACCGTAGGGGCGAGCACGTGGAAGTGGCCAGGAAAGGTAGACATAGGCTGAAGGGACACACAGTCATGCAAGACCCCAAGAATCCCACAAATCACCCAGGGTGCACACAGTAAGAAAAGGGATCAAGCGGGCAACAGGAATTCCAAGAAGGAGAAGGCTAATGATACTATGACGAGGCCGCTGCAAATACTCTCGCACAATGTAAGGGGACTTAACACCCCGATAAAAAGCAAAAAGGTGGCCACGCAAATTAAAAGAAGCAATGCAGATATAATCCTCCTACAGGAGACCCATATCAAGAAAGGGGATGCCCACAAATTGCAAATACAGCAGTTCACACAAATAAACCAGGCAAAGGCCCGCAATAAGATGGCTGAGGTGCTAGTAGGCTTCAAAAACTCATTGGGGGCAAAAATTGTTAAAACCATAGAGGATCCTAATGGAAGATATATATTCCTGCAGGTGCGGTTAGAGGGCAGGGTAATGACCATAGGGACAATAGGGACATTATATGCCCCCAATACTGAGCAGGATGCCTTTCTTCACCAGGTGCTGGGGAAACTGGTAGGGTTCACAGTTGAGGAGACCATTCTTACTGGAGACGTCAATATAGCCAGTGACCCACAGAGAGACAGGAGGGCCAGGCCAACAATAAGGGCCCACCCCCATCGGAGGCGGTGTCCGAGTGCCTAGTGGGAATGGGGATGAGAGACCTCTGGAGGGCCAAGAAGGGGCACAAGCCTGGGTTTACATGTTTCTCCCATGTACATCAAACGTGCTACAGAATAGACTATGCATGGGGCACCCCTGGGATATTGGGGGCCTTAACAGATATAGAACTGAACTCAATCTCACTCTCACATCATGCAGCGATTAAGATCTATTTTAGGGGGCTAAAACCACACAACTCTCTTTGGACATGGAGGCTACCGGGGGAAATCATTAGGGATAAGGTTCTACGTGAAACAGGGCGGGCGAAAATCTTAGAGTATTTCGATAGGAACAACACGTACGGGGTCCCCCTGAGTACAATATGGGATGCATTTAAGGCAGTGATAAGGGGGGAGCTGATTTCTGCAAAAGCACAAAGAAGGAAAGAACGAGACAACTTAGAAAGAGAGCTGGAGGCGGCAGTGGGACAAGCACATACAGAGTTAGTGGTGCGCAAAAACAGGGAGAACTATAGCAAAGTAAAGGTGGCACAGAGACGGTTGCGGCTAATGAGGACAGCTAGAGTGGAGAATGCACTGCTAAGACTGAAGCAGCGCTATTACATAGGTGCTAATGCTGGCCAGGCTCCTCAAGCAACAGAAAGCCCAGCGCCATGTAGTGGGAATAAAACAGGCAGATGGAACAATTGCTACGGACTCTGCAGGGATAGCCCAGTCTTTTACAACTCATTATAAGCAGCTGTACTCGTGCAGGCGTCCAGATTCGACTATGGTAAAGACGTTTCTGGAAGGGATAAAGCTTACTAAGATCTCGGAGGAGGAAAGGGCCAACCTAGAGAAGGAAATAACGGTGGAGGAAATCGAAAGAGCGATAACGAATCTGCCGATTAATAAGTCACCAGGTCTGGACGGCTTCACAGGGGGATTTTATAAAGTGTTCTGCCACAAATTAAAAGGGTTCCTTACTAGACTATTTAACACATTTCGAAACGGAGAAGAAGTAACACGCTCTATGACAGAAGCAAAGGTAGTGGTATTCGAAAAACCAAATAAGGACCTGACAAACTGCAGGTAATATAGGCCCATACACCATTAAACGTAGACGCCAAACTATACACCGGGATCCTAGCGAACAGAATAAAGGGGGTCCTCCCAGGGGTTATTGGGCAGGATCAGTCGGAATTCAATACCGGCAGGCAAACATGGGACAACACCAGAAGGGTGATCCACTTACTGGAAAAGCTGGAAATAAAACAGATACTGGCCACTCTGATCTCTCTAGACACCGAAAAAGCTTTCGACAGGGTGGAGCGGCCGTGCCTATTTCAAACGATGGAATTTATGGGATTCGGACCGAATTATATCCAGATGGTCAGGGCAAACCATAGAAAGCCCTCGATGAGAATAACGGTGAACGCTCAGATCACAGAAGCTGTGAACATAGAGTGAGGCACCAGGCAGGGATGTCCCTTGTTGCTGTATCTATATGCTATATATTTAGAGCCCCTGCTGGCAACAATTAGACAAAACCAAGACATTAAGGGGGTCCCTTTTGGGGGAGGGTGCATAAAACGGCGGCTTACGCAGATGACATGCTGTTAACACTTGTGGAACCAGCGTTGTCTATTCCGGCCCTAGTGAAGAGTCCAAGAACAGGAAGGCCTGCCGGGCCTAAAGATAAACATGGGGAAGTCAGAAATGCTGGAAGTACGACTGAATAGAAAAATGTCGACTCAGAGACTGAGCTGCTCCCCATTCCGCGCAGCGGGAGGCTGCATAACATACTTAGGGATACAATTGACGGACAAGATATCAGCTCTTTGTAAGGCCAATTGCCCAGATTTAATCAAAAAAACACAAATGGATTTTGCAAAATGGACCCCGATGCAGATATCATGGCTCGGGTGAATAAATACTGTGAAAATGGTAACCCTTCGAGGGTCCTATATAGGTTTCATACCCTGCCAATTACGATCCCAAATGCATTCTTCAAAACGATGAACACATTAATCTCCAGATTCGTGTGGCAGAACAAGTGCCGCAGAGTGGCTATGGAACTGCTGATGACTCCTTGCAGGAAAGGGGGAATGGGGCTCCCAAATTTGCACCGATACTATGAAGCAGCCCAACTGAGAGCAGTGCAGGATTGGTTTACAGATAACACAGATAAGATATGGGCTCGAATGAATAGGGCGGTGGCGGGAGGGCCGCTATGTGGAATACTCTGGCTCCATGGGAAGGACAGGCCACAGAGCGCTAGGCACAATAGGGTGCGACGTACATGTGATATATGGGACAGGTGGATCAGGGGGGGACAGTTATCTACAATACCGTCCTCTTTCACCCCGATATTTAATAACCCTACCTTTACCCTGGGAATGATAAAGGCCACATTCAAGAGGTGGAGGGAAAGGGGATGTGTGAAGACTGGAGATATGGTGCAGGAGTGGGAAATAGTCTCCTTTTGAAGAGTGTAAGACACACGTAGGTCCGAAGGAAGGGGACAGATTTGAATATATTCAATTGAGGCATTGGCTCAGACAGAAGGAGATTCGCCAAGCAGCAATTGTTTGTTTGTTTGTTTGTTTTATTTATTTATATAGGGCTCCAGACCCAGAGGTAAAAGGGCGCTTCACGAGCAGTTACATGGTACAATATATAAGGTTTAAATTTAAACATTTATACATTTATACAGTTTACAGGTAAGAAGCACAGTTAAAGTATAGGCAGTAACGTCAGACATAGGAGAGAGAGGATGGTAAATGCTAGTTTTTGTCCATTAACCAACAAATAGCCTGTTTCCTAAAGGACTCGATAGATTTGATGTTGAGTGGTAGGGTGTTCCAAAGTTGGGAGGCAAGGACCGTGAAGCTGGAACCTCCAGCTCTTTTTAAGGTGAATCTGGGCACTGTTAGACATAAGGTATTGGAGGATCTAGTAATTCTGGTAGCAGGTTTCATGGTGAATATGTTGGTGAGGTAAGGTGGGGCTAGATGGTTTAAGGCTTTGTATGTGAGACAGATGGTTTTTAGGTCGATTTTCTGTTGTATGGAGAGCCATTTATACAATTTTCTAGTGGTGGAAATGTGTTCTAGCCTGGGGATGTTTAATGCTGCTCGTAGTGCGTTATTTTGGAGCACCTGTAGTTTAAGTATGGATTGGTTTGCACCTAGGTATAGACTGTTACAGTAGTCCAGTTTGGACTGTATAAGAGTCCTGGCCAGTGTAAGGCAGCTATTAGAGGACAGAAAGGGTCTACATGCCCTGATCAGCTTACCAGTGTAGGCAGTGGCTGAGGCAGTCATGTTAATTTGTTTGGAAAGGTTGGAGTTCTAGATTCGAGGCTTACGCCATCTCACACTCAGGGGATAAACATCTAGTAGCAGACATAAATAAGATCTTGGTAGAATGTACAGACCAGAAGACCAGGCAGCATGGGAAGAAACACTTGGAGGGGAGTTAACGGCAGAGAAATGGGAGGAACTATGGAGGAATATCTCGAAACAAACCAGGTCCCTACAGGCGCTTAGGCAAACGCAGTTTCACAGCTGTAGAAGACACACACGCGATGATTTCATAGGATCCAATAAATCTAGCCATAAATTTACGAGACCCCACTAAAGATAGATTTCTGGTTGATAACCAAACCCTGTCTCCTGTTTTATAGCGAGGACTCTCCTGTCTGTGTTTGTCAGCTTGTCTTTTATATGCTTCCTTGGCCTGTTCCAAATGTGTACGCGCTTTCTGTCTGATCTTAAGAAGCAACTGTTTTCGGTCCTGTAACACTGGCATATTCTCCATTTCAAGTAAATGTTCTGGTATCATGTTTTGTTCATGCCCATATAAGCATTCTTTGGGGGCCATACCCAAGGAAGTGTGTAAGGTGTTATACGTAAATTCAGCCAACCATAGTGCCTGCACCCAAGAATCTCGGCATTCACCCAAATAGCCTCTCAAATATTGCTCGAGTGTTTGATTCAACCGTTCCGTCTGACCATCAGTTTGAGGGTGATAACTGGTAGATAGAGCACAGTTGATTCCCAACATGTGACAGAAAGCGCGCCAAAACTTTGACGTAAACTGCGGGCCTCGGTCTGATACAATACTCTTTGGCAAACCATGCAGTCTAACCACATGTTGAAGAAACAACTCTGCTAACTTGCCTGCTCCAGGTATTCCTTCACAAGGAATAAAATGGGCTTGTTTGGACAAAAAATCCACCACTACCCAAATAGTATCAAACTGCTTATCAGGTGGAAGGTCTGTGATAAAATCCATCGATATGTGAGTCCATGCTTTCTCAGGAGTTGGCAATGGTTGTAACAACCCTCTCTTTTTCACATGATCTGCTTTATTACGCATGCAATTCTCACATTGTGATAGATATACCCCTACATCCTTCCTCATATTAGGCCACCAAAAATATTTTTCCAACATGGTTTGCATTTTTCTTTGGTCTGAGTGTCCGGCTAAAGGAGAATTATGACACCAGTATAGGGTCGTGTCCTGTAATTCCTTGGTAGGCAAAAACAATCGATCTTGGTGATACGGCAACCCCTCCCGCACTCGCCTAGCCAAATGACTGTCCCGCCACTTCTGAAGTTGCATGGGTGGTAGGGTCCTCTTGACCTCATCAATTAATTTTTTGTAATAGCTCCAATGACCTTTTCTGGGGGAATGATTGCTCTTACTTCACTCACCACGTTATCCAAATGTGCTGCCTAGACAATGCATCTGCTTTTCCATTGTTCTTCCCTGGCCTGAATGTCACCACAAAATCAAATTCATTGAAATATTGAGACCAGCGGAGTTGCCGGGGACTAACCTCCCCCCTAGAAAAGCTGATCGAATAGCCAACAACTCCTTGTCAGTGATAGAATAATTCTGTTCACACCCTGATAACTTTCTAGAGTAAAATGCCACTGGGTGCCATACTCCCTCCTCATCCTTCTGTGACAAAATAGCACCTATTGCCACATTGCTAGCATCAGTCTCCACCTGGAATGCTTGACTTGTGTCTGGATGTTTCAACACAGGTGCTGTAGTGAATGCTACCTTCAATTCCTGAAAGGCCTTTTCCGCTTCATGGCCCCAAGTAAATGGTACTGCTTTTTTAAGTAGTCGAGTAATAGGCGTGACTATTTTTGAGAAATTACTAATGAAACGCCGATAGAAATTGGCAAATCCTAAGAAAGATTGTATGTCCTTGAGGCATTGGGGAGATGGCCAATCTGTCACTGCCTGTACTTTCTTTGCATCCATCACAACACCCTCTGGGGTCAGAATAAACCCCATAAATTCCACTTGCATAGTGTGAAAAGCACATTTCTCCAATTTTATACAAAGCTGATACTCCTGCAGTCGTTGAAGCACTGCCCTCACATGCTTAACATGCTGTTCTAGCGAGACTGAATAAATCAAAATGTCATCAATGTAAACTATAACAAAAACATCAATGAAGTTTCTCAAAACTTCTTGCATAAACAATTGAAATGCTGCAGGGGCGTTACATAATCCAAACGGCATGACCAAATATTCGAACAATCCAAACTTTGTCCGGAATAGCGTTTTCCACTCATCCCCCTTCCTGTACTCTTATCAGATAGTATGCTCACTTAGATCCAACTTACTATAGATTTACGCCACCCTCACCTGACCCAGTAAAACTGAAATTAAAGGCAATAGAAATCTATTCTTAACTGTTTCCTTGTTTAGGGTGAGGTAATCAATACATGCTTGTAATGTCCCTTCCTTCTTTAGAACAAAAAATAAGGGGGAGGAGACCGGAGAATTGTAGTGTCTAATGAACCCCTTCTCTAACATTTCATCCAAATACTCTCTTAGGTGTTTATTTTCTGTTTCTGTAAGGGCGTAAATTCTACTGCACAGCAACTTTGCCCCAGCCTCCAATTCAATGACACAATCATAGGGTCGATGTGAAGGTAACTGCTCTGCCCCACCTTTATCAAATACTTTTGCAAACTCTCTGTACTGCACGGGAATTCCTGATTCCACTGCTCCCACTACCTGATCAATTCTTTCCTGGTTAGCCAAAAAAGCCGTTGGTCCCACTTCCGGTAACATGTGCTCTTGACACCTCTTCTCTTCAAACTATACTGTTTGCTTTCCCCAATCGATCCTTGGATTGTGTTGCACTAACCAGGGCATTCCCAAAATCAAACCAAATTGCGGTGCTGCTATCAGATCAAAAGTAATGTCTTCCCTATGACCTGATGCACATATCATCGTAAAGGCCCTGACACTAAAGGAGAACCGTCCATGGACTGCACCCCTTCCACCCTCTGTTTGTCTTGTAAGGGTAACCCTAACTGATTGGCCAATGTCATATCCACACAATTACCTGTGGCCCCTGAATCCACCATAGCCAGTACTACCTGCTTGGACATTGCCCAACATAATGTCACCAAAATATACAAGTGAGAGGTCTTACTCCCTACAGTATTTTCCACCCATCTGGGGAACCTTGATTCTTTCGGGCATGTCACCTGAGTTCCCCCTAAGGCCGGCCCAACTCTTTTCCCACTTCCTTTTTGCTCCGTTCCCCTCCTATGCTTCTCTGAGGAGAATTAGGGCAGGTACGTATAAAATGGCCTGCCTGTCCACAATACAAACACAATTTGTTAAGCTTACGCTGTTCTTTTTCTGCCTCGGATAAGGGTCCTCTTACACTACCAATCTGCATGGGTTCTACCTCGCTACTCCTTAACCTCCTGCTCCTATCTAATCTGACAAACGGGACTGCTTCCGGTCTCTTCTTATCTCCCTTCCTCTCTTTCATTCGATGATCTAACCTAAGGGCTAAATCTATCATGGCCGTACAGTTACCTGGTTGCGGTTCTACTTGGGCAATGGCATCCTTCAGTTCCTTACGTAACCCTTGATAAAAACAATACTTTCTGTTTTGCCACTGGCCATTCCGTTCCAATCACCAATCTATTGAACTGTGTCACATATGTTACCAGATCTCGTGACCCCTGCCTTAATCCCAACAACTCTTTATCTGGGGCCAATGACACTTCCCGTCTGCCAAATTCTGCCAAGAAGTTATCCCAATTATATAACAAAGGGTCATCTTTCTGAACCAGAGGCATTGTCCATGCTGCTGCATTGCCTGTCAAATATGATATCACAAATGCTATTCTAGCTTGAATAGTTTTGAATGCTGCAGGTTTGCACAAAAAATGGAGTCTACATTGTGTGAGGAACGTCATATATTTTCTGGGTTCCCCTGAAAAATGTTCTGGTGCTGCCAAAGGTACACTACTGGGAGGTTGAACAATGACAGTAGGATTCCTATTAGTAGAGGCTCCCATAGTGTTAGATGTACTGCCCCCTTCTGTCAAGATCACCGCAAAACATCCAACCCAAAGTGTTTGACGGCCCTTGCCCGTTTCAAAGAAACTCTGACCCTTTGATAAAAAGCCAAAACACCCTTTCCGAACCCCTGCTGCCATGGCGACTATGACGTCCTCTCCACAAACAAACTATCACGCTGCAAGGAAGAGGCGGAGCCAATCAAGTTTGCGGCTACCCGTTATAACGCTTCCGGGTAGCTGTACTCGCTGCTTCTGATTTTCGTCAAAATCGCTGCAAGCTCCCGAACCCACGTCTTGTTCCCTTTAACTGCGCTTATCCTTTCCTGGCCTCTTTGGACCACAGTCTGTGTTTCTTGAACTCTTGCTTCCTTGTCTGTTTACTGTTTGTTACTTACTGAACTGCTTTCACGTTGCCAGACCCCGGAACGCTATTTGACCTGCCTTGCCTGCTGATTCTGATCTGCATTTCTGTCTTCACGCTGCCGAACCCCGGAACGCAATTTGACCTGCCTTGCCTGCTGATTCTGTTCTGCCTTATTGTCCGCACGCTGCCGAACCCCGGAACGTTATTGGACCTGCTCTGCCTCTACTGTTCGCACCGGCTTTCCAGCAAAGTCCTTTTCAACATTTCGGACTCAACACGCCGGATTAAGGAACAACAACTGTTTACACTGTGGCACTATCATCACCTAACTGAGCATATCTGCAAGCCCGAAAGAATAGCGCAACGAACTAGAGACTGATTCCCGGCGCTCAGGTCATTAGGCATCCTCGTTTCGTTGGGATAGTCTGTGGACTTGAGACTGCCAAACTCCGTCTAGGCGTCCTCGTTTCGTCGTGAGTTAGGACAGGTTGGGTTTGCAGAGTTTGCTCAGTAGTGTCCTTCCCTTGTCTACCATTGGTAAGTTTCACTGCCCATTACCTGATTCATGATTGTCATTTTTGTCCTTTCCTGAAACTGTTTGTTTTCCGCTCTACGCTCTGAGTCTTCTGATATATGGTTTAACCCCTACAGCCTCTATTCTCAGTGTACATCAGCCATCGTTACAGTGTTCCTTGATCAACTGCTTTTGTACACTCCACGGCGTCTGTCTCCATCTCCAGCTACAACAGTAGAACCATCTTTCGACTAATTGGTTCCTTTGTAATTTTACTTAGAAATAAGGTACACATTGGTAGGAAGAACTCAACGGCTACACTCCGAGTTCTTCTACCATGCCTCCTGATCACGAGTCGGGCCAACTTGACACCTTCCAAGGGTGTACCTTGTGCCACCAAACCTTGTACCTGCGCATTCAGCGTAGTAGCTTCCTGCCGTGCATGTGCTAATTCCAACTGAATGTCTTGTAAAGCCTTTAGCACGTCGGCTAAAGGTGGAGGAGTCATGTCCATTTGGCTTGGGTGGTTGTGAGTATCCCAAAATAGGGGTGGTTTATTATGTCACAATCACAACTTAATGGAGGGGAAGAGAGATCGACACTCTCCCCCGAACCACGTAAGCCGAATGAATTCGACCCTCCCACTGTGGTTGGTACAGGCGCCTGATATATAGAACAGGTAGCCACGTGGCAGCCAATGGGGGGAAGAGGGGTTAGGGAGAGGTTGTGGATAGGATGGTGGGAATTTAGGAACACCGGATAAAGGGTAAGGAACTCCTAAATTGGATGGGAATAGGGAAACACAGGGAAAAAACCCTAACCTGTCTAACATGTAACCAACAATAATTCCTTAATGAAAATGTACACTTAATATCATACAAGTAATTCAACAGCACGAGTACCCCATGAACTTCTGACACTGCATATACCGAAGCAGCACACCTTAATATGTGTACTACACTCTGAGTACTCACAGGGAGAACATATAGTAAGCAACATGATGGAAACAAACAGAAGGGATTATTCCCAGAATGATCAAACAATTAAACATGGCCCTTCAGGCAGCATAAGCAACATACAAAAAACATAAATTGTATCTCAACTAGTTAGTTGCACTAGTGGAGATTAACTTCATGCCCACGTATCAGCTAGGGCCCCTGAGTCCTTTTGGCCGTGCAGTATTTGTGTGTTTCCCTGCACACAGCCTCATACATTTGCTTTCAAGACTTTCTACGTGTTAAGGTTGCAATCACATTTCAGCCTGTAACGTATATACACCAGCCCAGACACACTGTCCCTTCAATGTGTTCAATTAAATTTCCCAATTACTTATCTTGAGTCTGGGAGGCCCGCGGGACTTCCCAGACAGAGCATCACCTGCAGTAACTCCACCTGAGACACCATTCCCTTCACATGTAATCACGGAACTTCACCAAGTACTTATCTTGGGTCTGGGAACCCCGCGGGACTTCCCAGACGAAGAGCGAAATGCTGTGAATCTGCCTGCAAGCTTTGTAGCCCTTCCTGCTCCTCTAGATACTTGCTACCGTCTGAAATTCATCCGTCTGTATCCCGCATAGACCTCCTCTGCACGCGGAATGCCTGCCTCCAACTGCTCACCGAACAAAATAAGCCACACCTGCCACACGCCGTTGCCTGCTAATAAGCTGTTCTTAATCCAATACAGCTGGCAATGCGCACGCGTACAGAACTACCAAGCGCACTGAGGATGCTGGGAACTGTAGTTTTCAGGTCCTCCCAACGCTCCTTGACATTAATAGGCACATTTTAGCACTCCACGTCTCTGCTAGCCCTTATTCCTGACATTTACAACCTCTAATCCAGCAAACAGATACTTATTTACGTGACAACATGCACTTCTTAACACCTTACATGACTTTTCAAATCCCAAGGACACTTGGATTCTTTTCACTTTAGATGTGAGCAGTTTCCACACCTCTATTCCACACAATGAAGGCACCGAAGCAGTCAAGTGGTTGTTATTACTGTAAGGAACTCATGGTGGCAACAGTAAAGACAGACACAAGTGATCACAGTTCAAAGGTGTTTATTAAACTGTATATGCGAGTTGGAAAAATGCCTAATCTAAACCTAAATCTAAGATGGGAGCAAGCTACAACCATCAAATAATAATAAGGCAGTCATAGTTGCATCTTGTCAAAGAAAAAGGCCTATACTAAAAAAGAAAACTATTGCCCATCCTTACGCTGAATACAAACAATGCGTGTGGGACAAGGTTCACAGGAAAGAAAGAAGTGTTTACAAATGATAAGTTAGGATCCAATGGTCGTGGTCTCCCTTCCCCACGGTTTGAGCACATGACAAGGTAGGACTCTGGAGGACAGCACACGCTCGAGCTTTGCAAGCACTAGCTAACAGTTCTGCTCTCAGGTATCAGGACCTTTAGTGGTTAAGTCTCTTTTCTAGAAAAAGTCATTTGCCTCCAAGGATCTGATGTATTAAAAAAATAATAAACAAAAGTTCCTTTCTGCTTGCACGTTGGGTGATGCCTTTTCACCCCTGGATCCCCCTCTTCCGGGCTCAGATACCTAGAAAGTTCTTTTCGATATCCGGGCCTTTGGGTTTCCATCTCTTGCTTCTGAGGGCCTGATATTAAAAACAGCAAAAACAAAAGTTATTTTCTTTATCTTTAGAGTGATGGTTCTTCTCCCTTGTGTCCCACTCTTCCGGGCACAGACTCCTCTCAAATGCCAGCCTCCCTCTGTCGGGTTCACTACAGCTTTCAACACAATCTCATTTGTGCCACTCATGAATGAATCTTCATGTCTTTTTAAACAGTTCACTGTGGACATCCCTCTGCCGGGTTCAGTCTTGTCGACACACTGTATATTGGGACTTGAGACTTTGCCCCCTGTTCATCGGCATCCCTCCGTCGAGTTCATTCGTGCCAACTTTTGCAATTCACAAAATGTGGGATTCACTTCTCTTAACTGCACCTTCACTTGCCGGTCAAAGACTTTCGACTGTACGGAGGATTTTGCTAGACCCCGTATGACCACTTCGACCCAAGTCTCTTGCGCCGTTCCCAAGGCCTTCTGGTAACGGCAGTTTCAACCATAGGGTATTTGCCGAAAGTTTCTCAAGAAAGCACCTGCATGGTGTCTGACTCCCCCGTAGCTGGCTTTCCCCTCTCTGGAAATAACAGTTCTTTGTACTTTTCTTCAGCCAGCCCTACGACAACTAACTCACCAGGCCTGGACCCATTCAAATTTGCAAAAATCTCCACTCTGGAAACTGAAAGGATTATCGCATCCCTCAGACCTTCCAACTGTAAGGGTGACAGCTGCGCAGCCCAGCTAATTAAGGATGCTGCAAGGGACTTAGACCCTTTTATAACCAAACTGATTAATGCATCCTCCTCCTCTAACACCCTCCCAAGCAACCTAAAAGAGTCTTGGGTTCTACCTCTCCTCAAGAAGCAAACTCTAGACCCCGCTATTCCCAAGAACTACAGGCCTATCACCACGGTACCGTTCCTTCTCAAGATAATAGAGAGGGTAGCATACCTACAAATCCAGCACTATCTTGAAACTAACCAACTCCTAGGTACCCGCCAATCAGGATTCAGACCGCAGCACGGCACAGAGACAGCCTTAATTGATCTCAAAGTACAGAATGATGAGCTCAATGACAAGGGAAACACCACCATGCTACTCCTCCTTGATCTGTCGGCGGCCTTTGATCTGGTGGATCACACAGTCCTGTGCGAACACCTGGCATCGGCTGCCCATTTTTCAAACGGGGCCATAGCCTGGATCCAATAATTCTTGGACAACCGCACAATAAGAGTCTTCTCCACATTGGCATCAGAAGACCCTATCAAAATAGTTTGCGGTGTACCCCAAGGTTCTTGCGTCTCGCCAACTCTGTACAATATCTTTACCAAGCCCCTATATGACAAATTGGACAGACTGTGTGTCACCTACACAAATTGGGCAGATGACACTCAGATCCTCATTCCCCTTTCAGGCAATTTCGAATCTGATACGAGCTTGGTATACAAAATATATCTCATCGTTCACGCTTGGATGGCCACGCATGGCCTATGCGTGAATGATGATAAAACTGAAATCCTGCTCCTCGGATCTGCTGCCAACCTAAAAAAAACTCAGCTCCAACTACTTGCCATTTAATATTGATGGCAACATAATCACAGTTGCCAAAGCAGTGAAAACACTAGGTTTTCACCTTGACTCGGCTTTAACATTAAAGAAACAAGTCAACTCCTTAGCATCCTCTACGGCCTACATGTGCAAGCTCATCAGGGCAAGTAGAGCTTTCCTCACCCAAGCCAGCTGCATCATCATTGCCAACGCCCTAATACTCTCCAAACTTGACTATTGCAATGCCTTGTATTTGGGAGCCAACAAATACATCATTGACAAAATTCAAACATTGCAAAACAATGCCCTTAGAACTGCCCTCTACTTACCCTCTAAAGAACACATTTCTAACAAAAGAAGAGAACACAAATGGCTCAAAATCTGCGACAGAATCTCACTTAAAACAGCATCACTTACCTTTAAATGTCCTAACAACGCAGCCCCCCCTACCTGGCAGCAGGAATAGTGAGAAAAACATTGAGTCGCCCCACCAGAACCACCAATTCCTACTGACTACAGATAACTAAATTTAGACTGAAAAAAACAGGCAGCAGCAGCTTCCCAGTTAAGGCAGCCCAATACTGGAATGCTCTCCACTTGACATCAGAACAGACCAATCCTACTATAGCTTTAGAGAGAATATTCTCACATGGCTACACTCTAATGACCCACAAGATTAACCATGTCTCTATTAACACCTATCAATCTGACTGAATATATGTATATTCTTTAACTGATTTATCGAGATGTAATGTTTCATATTTATATTGTGCCTTACCTTGTAACTAAGTTTTTAAGTTATCATGTTTTTCTGCTATCTGTTGCGCCCAGTTACCTTTGGGTTTGGCGCGCCATACAAAATCAATAAACAAACAGTTGTTTGCTACGTTTGTTCGAACACAGTTTGGTTTCTTATCGGCTCTCCCCTCGACTCACTTTGCTTTTCTTGTCTCTGGAGTCAAGGCCGGTACCACAGTGGCAAGCGCCTCCGCTCGGCTTGGTTATCAGCGGAGGAGAGCACTGTGTTCCGTTTACATCTGCTGCAACACCCGCTAGATATTGTTTGCGGTCTTACGATTCCTTCTGTGGAGGTTTCACAGGCCTGGCTTGGAAAAAGCAAGGTCACTTCTCTCCTTGTCACCCTCTCATCCTTTTGAACTGCCGTGCTGAGTTAGCTCTCTCGTCATGCTGTCTGCTTTGCTCGTATTGTGCTCTAGTGCTCCACCTTTTATCCCTGTGGGGGAAGAGAAAGGGCCATCAGGTGTGTGTGATTCTGGTCAATTGCCTGACTTTGCCAGACCCTGGTTATGGGACATGCCAGGTAAATGGCTTTGGTGTTTGTCCGTCGTCTTTCGCGGTGGGTGAAAGTGTTCATGTCAGAAGGGGGGAGTGGGGTAGAGTGTGTGTCCTACGGGGTAGGATGGGAAAAAGGTATAAAAAGGGTGATACCGCGTCTCAGCGATCGGTGTTCCACTTCCACTCCCTGAAGACACCCTCCCTAGTCCAGTCCCTCTCTAGTCCACCCCCAGGAACTGGATCCAATAGCGATGGCCGAGTCCTGGCCACCTGGATGACAGATCCCTGGGGACCAATAAGTGAGACACCTTCAGGTTTCTAACATTACACTCTGACTCGGTTAGGGCTAACAGAATCTTCATAATTGAATAATTACAACTCATATTATTCAATAACTACTTTGATACAGAGGAACCTTTTACGCGCAAGCATCAGGCACTTCCATAGGATCAGCAATGGCCCATTCATATGCCAATGCATTTATGTACCTCTTTGAAAAGAAGCATGTTTTAGACAACACCATCTCATCAGACAAAATTGTGTTTTGGGGACCTTATATGGATGATACTTTCGGAGTTTGGGGGGGGGGGGTACTAGGTCAGAACTTGCGGAATTCCTACTATTCCATGTGGATAGGGATTCACTTTTACACCATCAAAAACATTCTGATGACATTCCATTATTGTATGTCCATAAGTTTTCGAGGCAGAGTGCACACATCTCACGAATCATCAAAAGACATTGGAAATGTTTACACTTGGATCCCCAACTTTTGAAATTATTTCCCACGCCACCAATGATGGTATTTCAAAGAGGAGGTAATCTGAGGGATAAACTAGTGAGGGATGAAAAACCTCTGATCGACACCCAGAGGACTATTCGGGGCATGAAAGAAGGACACCTCCCTTGTCTTTCGTGCAGCAACTGTAATAATGTAATTAAGACCAATACAATTTCACATCCCCATAATGGAGAAAGAAATAGCACTTAAACAGTATACCACTTGCTCGACATTGGGGCTTATCTATTTCATCAAATTCCCTTGTGCCCTTTTATATATTGGCCAAACTAAACAAACTGCTGGGGAACGTTGGCTGGAGCATAAATCCAACATCTGCACCAATAACATCAAATTACCTCAGCAAGACATTTCAATAACCAACGTTACATTTCTCAGTTGAAATTTTTTATACTGGAAGTTGTCCAAAAAAGTCCATAGGGGTGGGGATATTACAAAGAGATTACTGCAAAGAGAGATGTACTGGATAGAGCGCCTATGAGCATTATTTTGAAAAGGGCTCAACAAAGAGTTTAGCCTTCACTGTTTTTTGTAAACCATTAAGCCATACAATGATGTGGATATTCCATGCAATGAGTCTAATGCTAAGCATTCTTGGTTGCCAATATATTGCTAACGCATTGAATGTAATAAGTGCTACAAGGGATACTTAATCCAAGTAATGTTAGCCTCTCAATGACTGCTATTTCTGTTAATTCTTAACATACATTTTTTTATCATTCTCGACCTAGTATGTATCCAGATCATGTTTATTTGTGTTTTACTTTCGTTTTTTTTTTACAACTGTTAAGAAGTGTGCAAGCAGGTACCCTGATATTAACACTTTTTATTTTGGACTTTTATATGATTATTTGTGTATCTAGAATTAACATGTTCTCTGTTTACTGATCATTACCATCTTGTCTAATATGAGTTCATTCATGTTCATGTAAATGTGTGCATATTAGATTATGTTTGTTTAAGCAGGTCTGTAATATCAGTTCTCCTCTCACATACTGCTTTTTATGGTACATGGATTGTTGGTAATAATCATGTGGGTGTCCACTTATGTACATTTCATTTTTTACTGTTTCATTTTTTTCTCATTGTTTTCATATCACTTCCTCTGATCCTTTCTCCATATTTCTAGGTTAGAGCACTTCTTGGGACATTTCTGCTTCTCGTTACATAGGGCTGTCTGGAGATTACGTTATCTAGGTATAGTCCATTTTTATTCCATTTTTTTGGCTTCTCGACCTATATGGCTCCTGGAGCCACGATTTCCATTGTCCATTCTTTATTTTTTAGGCAGTGGGCTGGCCTTCCTAGCACTCAGATGGTAATCTCAAGATTGTTTTGTGGCCGGCGTTTCCTCGCGGCAACTGTCTTGCTTGGATGATGGGGCTGTACCCTCCCGTGACCCCTTCTCACCTCCTTCTTCGGATGAGTCATGCCGAGATGAAGATTAAGACTGGTGCTTAAGTCTCTGTGGCTTCTGGCCCTTCTGAGTCTTCTTCTTTTCTTTCTTGGAGTGGAGATAAGGTCTGGCTCCCCCGGAGGCCACATTTGCAGGATCCAAAGTCCTGGGCCAAAGGGAACCCCAGGGAGCCAAACCCAGAGTGCAGGGAAAAAGCCTTCGGCAACAAAAAACCCTGCAGACGGCACATTCCTGTTGTATTTAGCGTAGCTTGAAGGTGATGGTAAACCTTCTAGGGTGTAGTCCGTCAATGGATTATATGATTGAATGGCAATGAGGATAGATCTGGAAAAAATGAAGGATTATAAGTAAGTACGTAGCTGCAAGATGGTACAGATGTACCCACGATGGAGATACCCAAGTAGGATGAAACACAGAAAGAAAAAGAGAAAAGAATAACGGTACACTGCAGCCGTAAGGAGGAAGCAAACGGCATAGAATAAACTGCTGTGGCGCTCCGAAGGAAAGGAAGGAATCAGAAGAAATCAGGCAGCGTAGACAAGTGGAGTCAGGTAGAGAGAAAGTTCAGTAAGAATCGCAGGAACTAAGAGGACCAGCTGGAAGGAAACTGCGCAAACGGCAGCAGCGGAGACCCGGAAGGAGAGACGGATACAACGCACTACGTGGATAGCGTAGTGCGTAATTACAGAAATGAAGGCGGCCATGTTGAAGGAAGTGTAGACCGCTACCCTAACTACAGGCTGAAAACTGTTATCATATCCTTCGGTACTGTGTTTTCCAACGTTGCCAAAGTCGCCACTGCGGGCGCATGACAGCAACACAGTCCACACTTGTTGGTACCGGCACTGTAATTTCGTACCTGCGTTCACAGTACGTTTCTTGCCACAGGCTTTTCTAGTTCATGCTGTTTTTCAGCAAGCATATTAGCGTGTTAATCTGAATATTCCTCTGTGACTTCACTTTACTCGTGACTATTGCGCTTCGTTGGTCTTAGAACCACCATTTCATTTAGCATGGACGGCGATCCAGTGATGTGAATATTTAGCCCATCTGCGAAGTGTCACAACTTCCTGTCAGTTGAGGAAGCTGGATATAGACTCTATACATTCCAGACATCTACAGTGTCCTTTTTTTAGGTTATGCACAGTGGAGTGAAACCACTTATTGAAACTATTCATTGACTCATTGCATTTGAATAGGTACATATATTTACAGGTATATATTTTTACAGACACATAGGGTTTAATCTTTTGTTCACATGTGGTCACAAGGTGTCCTACTCGGTGGAGTAGCATATGGGTTTCCTTTGGTTGGGGACTCTGTATACTTTTCACAGTATGGAGAGCAGATCTGATAAGTCTTTTGAACCTTAAGTATTGATGTTATGTAACATCATACATTGTTTGCAAAAACCTATTCATTATACTTTGTTACAATGGAATTTCATTTGTGTCTACAGCTACAACTGTGATCCTGAACAAGGGGTAGTCACCCGAAAATGCATCCCATTATATAAAGATCCAATCAATGAGCACCTATATGTCTGCACTTATTTATGTGTTGTTTGAATGCATTGACCTCAAGATAAGGCATTGATACTACATTACAAATCATTGGCTGCTTTCACAGCATATGAGTGTGCAGGGGACTGTAGTCCTACCTTTTAGGACACTGTCGCTATTGTATTGAGATGGAACAGGTGCAAATGTAATAATAATAATAAAAATAATTTTTCAAAAAGAAAAAAAAACAAGGGATATTTGGGGGGCCTTCCTGAGAGCAAATAGGGCCCAAGGGACCATCATATCCCAATTATTTCCATCAGCTTCAACCAGCTTCCAAAGAACGGTATTATGGCCCTCATTACAACCTTGGCGGAGGACCATGGTGCTATTAGCACCATGGTCCATGCCGCTAAGGTTGCAATTCCGCCATGGTGGATGGCGGAATTACCGCCCCATTCCAAGGTGAGTGGGGCGGTAATTCCCCATTCACCAATGGCCCATTCCCATTTTTTCCCCATAGGGCATAATGGGAATGGGGAAAGGCGATAATTACGGCACCGTAAATTACGGTGCCGTAATTATCAGCAAGGTCCCTTTGCGGCATGGCTTTTAACAGCTGCAAAAAGCAGCCGTTAAACAGCCATCCCGTAAAGGGAACCTTGTAATCAGGCGTTAAGGGTCGGTGCCGTTTACGGCGCCGTAAACCCCTTAACGCCTGAGTCAGAATGAGGCCCTAAGTGTTTTAATAAAGCACTCAACCAGACCATCTGTCTGAGGATGGTACACAGAAGTCCTCAAAGTTTTAATTTGAAGGATTTGTTTGACGTCCGGCATGATTTTAGTCATAAAGGTTGTTCCTTGACCCATCAGTATCTGTAACGCTCACCTGGTATCCACGTCACTCAGCCTGTTCTGACCTCTTACGACCTCGAACCCTTCCCTGGAGGCTATTTGACTGGAGACTGGGCCTGAAACACAGGATTGGTAGAGTTTAACTCCCTATTGTCTCTGTGTGCTTGAACCCCTTCTTCCCCGGGGTCCAACCCTTCCCTTTGATCCACAGCTCACCTTGTTTTCTTGGATAGTGTGCTCTCCATCCTGCTTTCAGTGCAGGGGTGCGTTGATTGATGTGGGCTTGTTGCTGCCTAGTTACTTCACTGGCAAGAGTCCGACAGGTAAGTATAATGAGTCTTTTGAACAGTTCTCTAACTTCGTTCCTTTCCTTCTTTAGATGATGGCCACCGTCCGGGGATGGCGGCGTGCTGCTGAGATGAGTAGCCCTGAAGATGAGTGAGAGTGCGAGGCGTGATGCACCCCTTTCGTATTTGCATTGAACTGAGTTCTTTTTCTGTGTCTTTTAGGTGGCGCAATGTTTTCAGTGTGGATGCCAGTTATGAAGAACAAATGCGGTGGGTAAGCGCGGTATGCGGCGCCTCTAGATGTTTCCACGCTAACCTGGAGTGTCTTTTCCCTCTTGCAGATGGATGAGAAGTTCCGGAGACAGAGTTCCCCCAGAGCGGCTGGGATTCAGGTAAGCGTTTGAAGCTCGTACAGTATTTAAAAATAAGCGAAGATTTGCAGAATGCTTACTAATGCCTTTTTTCTGTTCTTTTCCCTTTTCCATAGGACGCAGTGTGCCGGGATGGGAATGACACTGCGGAAGATGCCCGCAGAACAGAAGGAGTGATGAATGATGGGCAGAAGCGCCTCAAGGTAAGGCTGTTCCTAACAGTGTTCTTGTTCTTGCAGGAGCTGAGCGGAGAAGAAAGATGCAGGCCTACTGGAGACCAATCCGAACACGGTGAGTGTCACGCTGCAGGTGCAGAAAATGCAAAGCATGTTTCTTAGCCTGGGTGTGGCTTAAATAGTCTCTGGGTATCCCAGGTGTCTCTGGGCTGAACCACACCCAAAAGACTAGACCGCACATGCAGTTCTGGGAACCGAAATATGTGGGGGCATCCATCTTGTCCCCATCAATGCACTACAAGTCCAATCCCCAATGCTATCCTATGGGAGTGAGTTAGTCTGGTGCCACAAGCGCCAAGTTTGACTCCAAGTGGGTCTTTGGAGGGATGGAGAGGCCCTTGAGGGCCATGTAGGTGATCGTGGCCTGGCTCCAGCCTGACATCTTGGAGGGCTGGTGACATGAGGGGCAGGAATCATGACAGTATCTCCTTTGGCAAACCTACTTGTGACAAAAAAGGAATAAGATGTTTTAGAATTTGTTGTGAGGTGTTACTTCAAATCGGAAAGGCCTCAGAGTAACGCATAGCATAGTCTAGTATAATTAGGATAAACTTGTTCCTGAGTTTCAATGGTGTTAAAAGTCCCACAATATGCCTCCCTATTCAGGAGAAGGGGATGCCTATAATGGGTAATGGTTGTAACGGGGCTGGAGGAGGGTTATGTGGAGTCATCATTTGACACAAAGAACACATCAGGACCATGTTATTTTAGGTCTGTGTATATCCCTGGCCAAAAGAATTGTCTCACTACCTGTCCCTGGGTTTTTGTGGTTCCCAAGTGTCCAGAGGCAAGGTGGGCATGGCCGATTTCTAACACAACCCTGCATTGGCTTCTGGGGACTACTATTTGGGATCAAGGCCTTCCCTCATTTGTGGTGTCTCCTCTATATAGTAAGCCCTGTCTAAAAAAAAAAAGAATTGACCGTCTTTCTTTCTGCCTTATTCCTCAGGGATGACTAAGAGGAAGGCTGTTGCCAGCACTGGGTCATTGTGTTGGGCAAACACCAGATCTGGGATTATCTCAGCTTGCCCCCTCCTCAATATTCAGTTTGGGTAGGCCTAGGTTTGGGCCTGGACCTTGGTCAGCTTCCCCAAAGCCTTTAGAATTCCCTAAGCAATCCTCTCCTTGGTTATCAAATGATAAGCATGTTTGTGATTATTCTGGAGTAAGATCTTAATGTCTCCTCTATAGTCAGAGTCCACTCCCACCCACGTGGCCATTACGTCTGTTCGGGAGAATTCTCAGAAATGTGTTAATTCCCTTCTACCATAGAGATCCCCAGCTCTTTTTGCTGGACCTTAGGGCTTTTTATCTCTCATGTAATTTTAACGTGATTTATTCTCTGTGTTTCTTTTGACTTTGGAGTCTGACAAACTCCATGGGCATCATCATTACATTGTGTCACACAGCACCTTCAGTGAAGTGGCACAGGAAAGTCTCTTAGATTTCCCAAAGGTTTAAATACATTCTCTTGGTGAAACTACTGTTTCTCATTCCCAAAGCAGTGTAGTGAAATCGACTTTACTTACATATTGTAACTTTCTAGACCCAGCACACACTATCTTACCATAGGGTGCTGGAGGGGTTACTTGGTATCCTCTTTGTCTAGTTTCTCATGTAACATTTTTATATTACCCTTCCTACAATTAATGGCTGGTGGCAGTGGTTTACTTTTTACTACCATTGTGTGTTTTTACCACGTGCTGCGTTCGCAGCCACGGTAAGGTACCCATGGGTGCCCATTTCATCAAAATGGCCTTGGTCTTCTTTTTTCACCATTTCTTGTCGGCAAGGTCCTTCTTGAGATTTACTCTGCGTGGCCAAACCAGGTTTGGTCCCTTTGTTAGTTTTGTCTTTGGCGGGATTCACAGTGAAGCCCGCCTCTGGCTCCAGTATGTCTGGCAGGGGCAGGAAGTGAGGGAGGTGCCCGAAACTCCCTGTGCTTAATCCCCTTGGTTACAGGAATGCACCGAAAGGTGATTGGCTTGCTGTCCGGCAAGGACAGCCACCCTGCTGGGTGATTGGCAGCTAGGCTGGAATGAATGGGAGAAACCTGCATAAAAGGCGAGACATTTTGGCTTAGAAGACAGTCAACCACTGGACAAAGGAATCCGAAGAAGAACTTGGGAGAGACGCCTGCTGCAACTCCTGGACCATTGGTTTGCCCGGTGAAGCCCTGCTGCTGTGCTGAAGCTCCAAATTCGCCTTGACTAGAGAAGCCCTGCAAGGACGACTTCTCCCTTTAAGTTGGTGGGACCAATCAACTCCAAAGTAAGCCTGTCTGGACATCCTCTCGAAGCTGGTTGCATTTCCACTGCTGCTGCTGCTGGAACCGAATAGCCAGGGAGAGGAACACCAGATTATGTGTGTTGCTTATAAGTCGGACCCGAGTGCTGGGAAGATCCTCCAGACTCCCCTGTTGCAGGACTGACCAAGCCTGAGCCACCTCAACAGAGTGCTGGACCCCAGTAGCAAGGAAAGTCTGAAGTGGTATCCGAGAAATACAGTGTTGCTATTCGCTGTCAAACGTGAGGAGCTGAAACACTGAAGAACCGCTGAATTGAAGTTTGCCCATTGCTGCCGCTGACCTTCCCATTGCAGAACAGGAGTCCCCAGACGTCCTCCCTCCTGTCCCCACAACTGAGGCTCAGAAACAACAGGATCTGCAGAGCATTACAGGAACAGAAGACAGCTGGAACCATTTCTTCTAACCAGAGGTACTGTAAAGTCTAAGAGAACGTACCTCTTGTTGTGTAGCCTTACTTGCTCTCAGTTGAGACCTGTCTTGGCTACCTTGAAGAGTTGCTAAAGCGTTGCCCCTCACAAGCCTTTCAGCTTGTAGCCCTTCAAGTGCTCTATTTTCTACAAACATTTCTAAAAACATTGTACAAGACTTTTTACCTACCTGCAAAAGAAGATCTGATCATCAGCTCCCCTTGACATTGTGCAATTAACATTGGCTGTCCGAGCTCCCTGAGAGACTAATCTTTATCTGTGACTTTGTGCTTTGGCCTTTCCCCCAGGAAATGGTTAATTTACCCTGCTTTGGAAGGTGTTTAAAAGTACTTGCCTGTGTATGAATTATGTGTTAACCTTTATTTTATTCCTCTATTCTATCTTGTTCACCAAACTCAGTATTGTTCTAAATGTACCAGTGATAAATCAATGTCCATAGTGTCCATCTATTTAAGTCACCTGAGGGTGTAGGAAGTGTCTGTGTGCCATCACCAATGGGTGTCAACTGATTTAGAGAAACTAAGAGTGTGTTTTTGAAGTATATTTAAGTGTTACATGTTTTGCTCCCTTTCTGAAGAAGGCTTATATAACTGACTGTGAAATAAATTAATCATTGTTTTTATCAAGAAACCTTGAGTATAAGTGTTTATTTGGATAACTGTATTGTAAAACTCTGTGTCACAACATTACTGCTCACATTGACCCCTCTTGAGGTAAGCCTGGCTGCTCATCCACACTACAAACGTGTGTAGTTCAGACTTGTACCAAAGGTTGGGTCCCTATTGCCAGGAGGTTTTGTCCTTTGCCCCTTTCTTTCTCACTCTATACTTCCTTCGTAGCTCCTATCATCTCCTCTTTTGGTATCTCGCACCATTTCTACGCTGATGATACCCAGCTTTTCCTCTCCTTCTCCTCCTTCTCTCTTGACATTCATGATAAACTCTCTTCTTGCCTTTCTGCTATTAAATCCTGGATGTCCTCTCACTTCCTTACTCTTAATGATGAAAAAACTGAATTCCTTTTACTTCCTGCCAACACTCTTCCTCCTCCCTCCCCTGCCCCTTTCATTCTCTTTCCCCCCTCCCAGCTCTCCTTCTCTCCCCATGCCCGTAACCTTGGTCTTCATATTGACCCTCACCTCTTTTCTCTTACTGCCAAGTCTTGTCGCTTTCACCTTTACAACATTTGTAAAATTCAACCCCTCCTAACCTTGCACGCTACTAAACTCTTAATTACCTCCCTCATTTTCTCCAGACTTTTCTACTGTTCCTCCCTTTTCTTTGGACTCCCCTCCTCTCACCTCTCCCCACTCAAATCTTTCTACCACTCTGCCATGCGCTCCCTCTGCTTTCTCTCCCCTCTTGACTCCATCTCCTCTTCTCTCACCTCTCTAGGTTGGCTCTCTTTTCACACCCAGCTCAAATTCAAGTTCTTCTGTCTTGTTTTCAAATCCCTCTATGGTCTTGCCCCCCTACCTTTCCTCCCTTCTTACTTTCTATACCCCTTCTCGTTCTCTCCCCTCTGCTAATCTTTTCGTACTCTCTCCTCCTCCACCACTCTGCGCCCCCTCCCGCTTCCGCTCTTTCCAACTCCTCGCTCCCTTCAACTAGGGGCTCTACTGGCATGGGGGGGAGACCATCATGGACAGTGTTGCCCATCAGGGGCACTGTCCGGGTGGAGGGCCCTGCAGCAGCAGGCCCTCTGCCTGACACGCAGCGCCAGCATTGCGCTGCTGTAAACACACACGCAGGAGACTGGGATCCATGGCATCAACTGACGACCCGGAGCTGGCTTGGCCCTTTTATTATATTACTCACATGGTCACCACCATGTGACCATAGCACGATCCCTGGGAGATACCATGCTCCCAGGAAGGGGTGACACAGCATACTCCTCCTTTTCCATAACGAACAAACAAATGGGAAACACCATTGGACATTAAATCAATTAAACGACACAAACAGTAATGCTTGGCATCCAGGTGCAAATGATGTCCACATACATAGGAACTCAGGTTGGGACACACACTACTTCCGAAAACATAACACGTCTACTAAGCCTTGGTACACACATGGGGTGACAGTCAGGGTTGGTGGATTGCTGGTGACACCTTGGAAATTCCACATTGAAACAAACCCTTTATTAACCTGGGTGAGTGAAACTTAAAGCACTGAATCCCACCATTGTTAGCACCTGGCACCAATTAAAGCATGTCCACAATACAAATGGTCACAGCTCTAAATAGCCCCTTGACTGGGCCATTTTAAGCAGGTCCAGGGACTGCAGGCTCCCAGCCTTCCTGGAGATGGCTACTGATTCCCTATTACATAATTGTGGGTCGGCAGGAGACTGGTCCGACTTCCTTTGACATCTATTCAGGACAGTTCAGTTTACAGTTCAGGGGCTGGTAAAGCCGTACCTAGGGACACCAGGGGTCACATCGGCCTGGTCCATAGATGGTGGGGGCAGAAAAGCGACACCCCATTGGTGGCAAGGGTGTCTGGGCCACTATCTTCACACCCTCAAGCCGGATGCCTTTCTTCTTCCTGTGGAGGCACCCATCACTTAACTCCCTATCCCAGGCAGGGGCTCTTGGCAGGACACTGCCAGCATTAGAGGGCACACAAACACTCACTCTTGTGCTGCAACCCTCCCGTGCTAGTTCAAAACCTTCTTGCCGCAGGACAATGGTGGCCGAGTATCTGGGCCACATCACTTAATTCGCTCCCCCAGGCAGGAGTTATTTGGGCATGGGAGGGCGCACAAGCACTCGTGAGAGCTGCAACCCTCCCGTGCTAGAAACACTTGCCCTATTTATTTTCAAATTTCTTTATTGGCATTTCTTAAGGTTACAACAATAGCATGTCTTGATCAACATGCTACAACATTAAGCATTGCAGGTGATAAATAACAGAACAATAACTTAAAACCAACATTAACTGTCTCCGTGTGCACGATGATATAGTTCGGTATGAGTGGGACAAGTATGGGGGAAAGCATGAGGGGTAAGGTTAAGGGGGGAGAGGAGGAGGCGGTCCAATTCGGATTCGGGGAATGACCTGTTACAGGTGCATCTTTTGGTGATGAGTTCCAATAACAATGGGACTGCTGTGTTCAAGGGGGTTTATCATCAGAGGGATGAAACATACTCCACGTTAGCGCTTTCCAAGCGTCCAGTGTCACACTTGCATCATCAGGAGATCTAGCAACACTATCCTACAAAGCTTTGGTTTCAGGTCCCATCCAGTGTTCTAGCTCTCCGTACCATGTGTTGTATTGTGGGCCATTAGGTCGTTTCCATGCCATTGCAATGGTCCTTTTGGTTAGTACACACGCAATGTCCATAAGTTTCACAGTGTGCTTAATTTTACCTAGTCTAGGATAAGTTCCTAAAAGGCATTCATTGGGGGACCATTCGTATCGGGACATGCCTGCCCTCCTGCACGCCTGTTCCACCTCAGCCCAAAGACGCCGCACCTTGGTGCATTCCCAAAACATATGTAAAAGATCTGCCTTGTCGGCATTACACCAAGTGCAATTAGGATTAACTTGTTTGTTGAACTTCGCCATTCTATGTGGAGTTACGTATGTGCGATATAGTACAATCAGCTGAATTAGTCGAAACCTGGAATTCCTGGACACCTCTTTAGGGAAAGCGAGAGCCCTGTCCCACTCCTTATTGGTCATTTCCAGCCCTAGATTTTCCTCCCACCTGGATTTTAATTTGGTGCTGCGGGGGTTAGGATTGTCCATTAGGTTGCTGTATATTTGGGACACTGCTTTCCAGCCCTCCCCGAGGTTATATAGTAATGTCACAAAGGGGTCCGCTTCAGGTTCCTCCGACCATACATCTCATTTAGCCCGCGCCACCCTACGGATCTTTTGGCAACATAGAAATTGACCGCTGGGTATGTCATCTTCGGACTGCAGCGAGGCAAAATCGCGAATAGTGCCATCTGTATGTAGATCTCCCCACTTGTAAACTCATTTTCTTTCCCAGAGTCTAATGGTCGCCAGGTCAACGTTGGTTTTGCACAGGTCTGAGAGTATTGGAATTTCGGGGGATTATGAATGTTCTAGGTGCAAGAGTGTCTTGGCTCTATGCCATATTCTCCTTCCCATGGTAGCTAGTAAAGGTGCTCCACTCAGGAGGTGTTGGGGCACCCAGATGAGTTCTTTCAGTCGTATAGGGGTAATCAGATGCTGTAGTAAAGCAGTTTCAGACGTGACTTTGTCTGCTAACCACTTAGCCACGAAGCTAAGTTGGGCTGCTAAGTAATATTTCTCTAGATCTGGGATTTGAATTCCACCTTGTCTATATGGGAGGGTTAGTGTGGACAGCGCCATCTTGTGTCTGCCCTTCCCCCATAAAAACTCCCGGAATAATGTCTCAAGCAAGCGAAAAAAGGGGGTATTGATGTAGTAGTGTACGCTCTAAAACCCACAGAGAAACCTGGGAAGGACAATCATTTTGATGATGGATGCTCTACCCATCATAGATAAGGGAAGCTTGGACCAGAAGCCTATCGATTTGCGTAGGGCAGGCAGCGCAGCCATAGTGTTGCATTCATGCATCAGTTCCAGAGTGTGCATTATATTGACCCCAAGGTAACGGAATGAGGTCAGTTGCCAGTGTACGCCCACTGAAGGTAGGTCTTCAATGTTCTTGCCCCTCAAGTCTACCAATGGAATAGGCAGGACTTTTGTTTGCTGAACTGTATTCCAGAGACCTTGGTGTAATTATCCAGGACTTCTAGCATGGTCGGTACGTTCAGGTGTGGGTCCCTGACGTATAGGAGGACGTCATCCGCATATAGGGAGATTATATGGTTTACCCCACCAAACTGTATGCCAGCATCAAAAAACTGCTTCCTAAAATAAATGGCAATGGGTTCTAGTCCCAGTATGTAAAGCATGGGGGATAACGGGCAGCCTTGCCTAGTGCCCCTACATATATCCCATGCCGCAGAGACAAACCTCCCGGATTTCACCCGTGCCCTTGGCTTGGTGTAAAGTACTTCCACTCATTTGATGAATTTCCCCCCAAAGCCAAAACTCTTAAGGACCACCAGTAGCCATTCCCAATAGATGGAATCAAATGCCTTCATGGCGTCTAAGGATAGCAGTGCGTAAAAACCTCTGTTTATATTGGTCTGGGCTATAACGTGCTGGAGCCTGTGAAGGTTCGCAGTGGTGTTGTGGCCTGGCACAAAGCTGCTTTGATCCGTGTGCACTATTCCGCCTATCAATCTGGAGAGCCTTTTGGTTAGGATCGTGGTTAGTATTTTGACATCATAATTGAGCATTGCAAGTTGGCGGTAGGAGTCGCACTCATCTGCGGGTTTACTGGGTTTAAGCATCGGGACCACAAGAGTCTCTCGCATGCTCTCCGGTAGGACCCCTTGATCGTATGCTTCTTGAAAGACTTTATCTAGTAGCGGTGTCAGGGAGGATTCATAAGCTTTGTAAAATTCTGGGGGTAACCCGTCACTGCCAAGGGCCTTACAGGTAGCCAGGGATTTAATTGCCTCAGTTATGTCTTCCGTGGTGATGTCTGCATCTAGGGCTTTGCTTTGTGCAGGTGATAATCTGGGTAGCCCTATTTCATCCAGTGTGTTTGTAATCTCGTCTGGGGGGACCAGGGTGTCATGAGAGTATAACTGGGCATAGAAAAGTATAAAGGTTTCATTAATGCTTTGTTGAGTCTGGTGCAGAGTGTCATTGTCGCCTTTCAGTGCAGTAGTTAAATGTCTAGGATGTTCTTTCTTACAGAGCCAAGCTAGTAGGCGGCTGGGTCTATCTGCCTCTGTGTGTGCCCTAGTTGTTCTAGTGGTGTAGTCGAACTTAGTGAGCCTGCCCCATGCTTCTTTGCATTCGACTCTGATCTGTTTTAGCTTGTCTTCCTCCCGCTGAGTGCCCTGGGTGGTGGATTCTAGTCTCTCAATCTCTTTTCCCGTTGTTCCAGTTCAGTCTGCAATAGTCTCCTGATGCCCCCTGCTTTTGCTATGATCTCTCCTTGCATTACTACTTTCAGGGCATCCCATACCGTGCTTAAGCGGTCTACACTTCCCATGTTTATCTCAATATAATGCTCTAGGGAGTCCTTAAGGTCATTTCTGAATGCCAGGTCCTTCAGTGCTTCAGTGGGCATTCTCCATGTCGGGATGGGGGGTCTAGGGCCAGCAATGCTCCATTCCACCACTAGGGGTGAATGTTCTGAAATAGATCTTCCCAAATATTGCGCCATTTCCATCTGGGGTAGATGTTCCCTAACAGTAAAAACATAATATATTCTAGTGTAGAGGCTATGCAGGGATGGAAAATAGGAGTAGCCTTTTTCCCCAGGGTGTAACTCTCACCAGACATCTACGAGATCTAAGTGCTCTAACATGGTGTTCAGTGCAGTAGTGGCCGCTGTCAGGCCATTTGGTAGGGGTGTGGATCTATCCATCTCCGGGTTACATACACAATTAAAGTCTCCCCCCAGATAAAAAAGCCATTCCTATATTGTGCAATCTTGGCATACATTAGGTTCAGGTGAGCTGGGATATTGCTATTGGGGAGATATGAGTTCACAATGCATACCTCTATTTGCTCAATACAACCCCATAGTATCACATACCTGCCCTCTGGGTCTGTCTCTGTCTTGTTTAATTGGAAGGGGAGTTGGGGGCTGATCTAAGTGAACACCCCTAGCATGTCTGGAGTAGGCCGCCCCGAACCCCTGCCCGCCCCAGTGTCCCTGCAACTTGGCCATGGATTCCCTTGTTAAATGAGTTTCTTGTAGAAGGGCTATTCCAACCTTCTTCCTGTGCAGGAAAGATTTAATTCTGTTTCTGCGAAGATAAGTGCCTAATCCCCGCATGTTCCATGTTAACATATTAATGCGAGCTGCCATAGTGATTCAGGGGAGAGATCTAGGGTTACCTTCCCTCTGCGATCGACACCTCTAGTGGTGGTCAAGCAGTAAGGGTGTCTTGCGTCCCAGACACCTGGTTCCAGCTAGCCCGTCCCCAGATCATTGCATCTTTATACGGAGACATCGTAACTACATTAACATTCATTCTAGCGAATGAGAGAACAAACAATAACAACAAAGAACTGCCCCCAGCAGTTGCTTCCAAAAGGCAACGCTCAGGAGCTCCTGCGCCATCTAGACACATCCAGGTCATTTGATGCGGGTGGTGTGCCTGCAACAGGCCTGCACAGGTTCCAATAGAGTGGGTTGTAGCGGATTGCATGTGTGGTTCTGTGGGCTCCTGTCCACAGTAGCAGCTAATGGTATTGCAGTGGTGGGTGGTCATAATAGCTCTGCATCTTGTGGCCACACAATGTAGCCGCTAGCTCATACGGAGCCTTCGGTCCCCACATCCCACATCAGCTCATGTAATGGGCTCCTCGTCTCCGGCCAGGTTGTTGTGCTCCAGCCACATGTTGGCCGCAGCTAGGGTTTCCAGGAATATCGCCTTTCCTTTGTAGAGCACCTTGAGGCGTGATGGGTATAGCAGCATGTATTTGAGGTTGAGTTTACGGAGCCTTGCCTTCATTGGCACAAAAGAATTCCTTGCACGCTGCACTATAGGGGTGTAATCCGGGTACATGACGATCCTGGAATCATTTTGTTTAATCTCTCCTCCTTCCCTCGAGAATTTAAGTATCGTTTCTCTGTCGCAAAAGTTTAGGATTTTCACGATCATTGGGTGTGGGTATGATCCTGGTGGGGGCTGTTTTTGCAGAGATCTGCGAGCCCTCTCCCCCGAGAATCCTTAAAGAGTTTTCCGGCCCCAATTTCTTGCTGTAGCATGGTCTTCACAAATTTAGTCGGGTTTGATCCTTACATATCTTCAGGAATTCCTAATATGCGTATATTGTTGCGGCAGGCGCGTCCCTCCGCATCTTCTGATCGCGCCTCGAGTCGTGCCACCTTCATCTCCAACTCTTGGACCCTAGCTTTCAGATCTGAGGTGGTCTCGACAGTGTCTTGCAGACCTGCTTCCACCGTGGTCACTCTCTCGGTTAAGTTGCGGGCATCTTGGCGCATTAATTGCATGTCTGATTTGACCTCGTCTATTTTGGTGTCAATAAACTATCTGAGCGCTGCAATGGCCTGCAGTACTTGTGCATACTTAGGATTGTTATCGGAGGTGGGTGGTTCTTATTGTGTGGCGGCCTCGTGTTTCGGTTGCTGTTTGGGCCTGACCGCTGTGAATGAATCCATTATCAATGACTTAGGTTTGTTTTCTGGAGGGGGACATTCCTATTCGGGTCTCCTGAGTTATTGCAATGGCGTCTGCCTGGTACAGTGCTGCCGTGATGTGTTACGCATGGAAATGTGCAGCAGGCCCCTGATTCAACTTGCCTCAATCGTGGGTAGGGGTGAGACCCTCACACGCGGTGTTAGAGCTCCTTCTGCAGTGGATTCAACCAGAGTACAAGTGTGAGGGACACGCACCCTCTTGTCTTTCCGTGATGTCAAACCCAGTGCATGATGTCTAGCGCAGTTATGTTACCCCAAGTTGTGGCATGTGGCAAGGGTGTCGCCCCTTGCATGTGTTATAGTGACAGGGATACGGGGAGGTGTAGCCCCCAGGTAGCAACCTTCCAGTGACAGACAGGATGAGTGGAAAGTTCTGTGGGCTCTTCTGTTGAGTGCAGGGGGTTCATGTTGCGCACTGCAGATTGAGTGGTGCAAGTTTTCCTATTGGCCCAGTTCTGTCTGGCGCCCCTTGCTTACAGCGTATTGAAGGATCGAGTAGCCCTGCAGGGTTAGCATATAAGTCCCACGCCGTCATGACGGAGGCTTGCTCCGTGTGCTGCAACCCAAGTGATCTGCGTGTTCCTGGTGGCCTTGTACACAAGTGTGCGGCAGCGTATGGCTAATACTGGGCTTGTGCTGGCTCAAAGGATCAATACGTATGGCTCGTTTCTCTGCGATCTGGAGTTCCAAGAAAGGAGTCCTGGGTGCCGTGAGGGTAAGGGCACTCGAGCCGATCCGAGGTGTAACCATGGGTAGAGAAACAGCCTCCATGCTTAGTCAGCCCTGCACTGCTGAGGGATCCGCCGTCTTCAGTGGGCTCGATCCCTCCCCAACCAAGCACCGCAGGCACTCCGCGCCTTTTTGCGAGGTGCATGGGAGTCGTCTTCTGCGGCTGCTACACCGATGCACAAGGTCCGATTTCCGTCAGAAAATGCACCGGATGGTGGAAAGGGAGTTTATACACCTGGTGCTGTGTTCTGCTGCGAAAAATATATAAAATTACAGCTGCAACAGGATCATTTGCAGGATCTGGGACGGGAGCTCAGGGGAGCTGCTCCCTCACGCCATACGCGCTAGCCACGCACCCCCACTTCCCCTATACCTTCTCGCAATTCTGATAGGGGGGGTGCAGGCTACACGGAGCTTCATCATTGCCCAAATCACCACTGATGGGCCCAGAGTCTTCAGAGGGCTTTGTGCATTCCCTCCTTCATGCCCCGACATGGAGCGTGTCATTTAATTTTCCCGCGCCTCTATGGAGCGTTTTACATTTTAATTTCGCTCTGGCATGGAGCATATCGCCATTCACTGCCCAGAGCCTGGGATTTTTTTAGGGCCATTTTCATTTCCGTCTGCTCTGACCCAGAGCGCAGTTGCAATCGCTGCTGGGGGCCTGGGTACAGCAGATGAGGGACACGGCCAGCCACGCAGCTCTTCCCTCCCCTCTAGTTAGGGCGATGCTGTTAGCCGCCGGCCAGAGGTGCCTACCTGGAGCGCCAGCACACACTTACCGCCGCCCTTCCCGGGCATGATGGGTGAAGGGCACGGGCAACCACGTGGCTCTTCTTACCATGATTGCCGTGGGCCCGAGATCCTCGAGACCCCCAACCCCCAGCTATGCTGCTCCTTTCCTTCTCCGGGGGGGGTGGCACACCACGCAGACCCCTCGCAGGGCCCAGCACTAGATGCTGGACAGCCACCGCGGTCTCGCGGGTTTCTCTCCAGGAGCGGTGAAAGCTGCGTTCACCACAGGGCATGGGGGCCCGACCTCCTCGTCGCCAATGTTATGTCCTGGCCTGTGGTCACGCAGGCCAGGCAGACCAAGGCTGGGGGCACCCAGCTGACAGAGATTGACAGGGGGCGCCCTGCCAGCCCTTGAGCACACAGGCTTTTCCATGGCCTGGGGGCATCCAAACCAACACCAAAGACTGCGCCGGCGTTGCCCAGCAGGGGCACCGGTGTCTGTATGCAGGGTTGCCCAGCAGGGGCTCTGCAGGTGCATGCCAGTAGGGTTGCCTGACAGGGGCTCTACTTGCATGGGGGGAGACCATCATGGACAGTGTTGCCCAGCAGGGGCACTGTCCGGGTGGAGAGCCCTGCAGCAGCAGGCCCTCAGAGACTGGGTTCCATGGCATCGACCGACCAAAACTGGCTCATCCCTTTTATTATATTAATCACATGGTCACCACCATGTGACCATAGCATGAGCCCTGGGAGATGCCATGCTCCCAGGAAGGGGAGGGGGTGGGTGACACACCATACTAGTGGTCTGGCAGTTGTAATGGGAAAAGCAAACTTCAAAGTACCACAATACACGGTTATGTCTCCGAGCAAACTAATCACATCTGACAAAAAGGCGTCCAAGCCTGCAACAGGGGATGATAAATATGAGGAGTTATCAAAAGTGCGTTTTTAAGAAAAGTACACCTCCACGGCATTTAATGATTTTAGATGACGCAAACCTCTAATTTAGATGCTCTGTGTTTCATGTGTGTGCAAGGGGAGTGGGTGTAAATTTTTTTTACGCAACCGTTTCTGATTGGATATATTTTGAGGAGGATCTGCACAGCTAAGAAAACGAACCCCCGTGTGCTCCCATGGAGTGAAATGCAGTTCCTCAATTAAGCGTTTGGCAAACCTAAAAGTTTAGCATAGGAGGATGGGAATGGGGGCGGAGGGTGTTTCCGGGAAATGTCCTGGGTCTTTATTGGACTGCTGCTCTTTGTAATAACATTTCCTCTCAGGCCACAGTACAACACTCCCTCCGGCAGCTGAAAACGCTTTCATAAACACTGTCGTATTCCCCAGAGCCCGAGCCAAGCGTTAAGAAGATTGAGAGAGCTGTTGTGTGGAATTTTGGCGGAAAAAAAAGCAACCTCTGAAAATCCCAGTTATCCAGCTGCCTTTTTAGTTCATAAAATGAGATTATTGGGTTTACAATGGGCTGCTGTTCTCTCCTGCTTCCTTGTAGCTGTCACCATCTCGGAGCAACGAGTAACGTGTGAGTACCTCGTTTTGTATTGGTCAGGGATTTTTAAATTTAAAAAATTGTATTCCCGTTAGTGCTTGCAATTATGAAATGTGTGCTGAACTAAAACAGTATGCCCATGATAATGTATTTACGCTTAGTTCGGGCCATGCTCTGTACAACGACCTCCGTGTGATTCTGTTTTTTTTTTTTGTAAATCAAAGCCGAGTTGTGTAATACATGCCCGCAGGCAATCCCTTTCGATTTAAGAAAAACAGCAACTATGTTCTAATTGTTGGGTCGTTTTCTCGCTGTGTTAAGTAGGGCGATTTTGGCATTGTTATGCGAGTTGCCTTTCGTTCTCCGTGCTTAACCAGTCACTGCAACCCCTCAAACAGTTATTAAGTGGATCTGAATGGCGCACGTTCAATAAAAATCAAGCTAGTGTGTGACTATGCACGTCTGCAGACCGACTTTTTTTTTCCTTCCACATTGATTGTATGCATTCGTTTTTCCAGGTTGCGTTTTTACTTTTGAAAGTTGAGCTTTGAACTGGGTTGATGTAATCTCGAAATTAAATATTTTTCTGCTTTGTGGGCCGTTTGTACAACATGTCTACCATCATTATGCAATACTCGCTTGAACGAACCAGTTATGATGCGTGTGCCCAGCTCCGAGCGACAGACTCTGAATGAACACGCTGTCTGAAGGTCGCGTGTCTTTGGTCCTTTTAAAGCCGATTATCCGTGAGCCTTTCTAATGAGTTATTATGCTGCTGGGAGGAAGGCGAGGCGTGTGGGGGAGTAAACTATAAAAACCTCAATATCTGATGGGATGGTGCACCGTTTAAGTACCTTATTTGTTTTATTTTTTTTATTTTGTATTTTACCTTTAAGATTTTTACAAAACGAAGATCATAGTCTTAATCTAAAAGAAGAGTAGAGCTCTATTTCAATTTAGACTCTATTCCCATTAAAATATTCTTTGTTTATCTCTGTCTTTTTTTTTTTTTTTTCTTTTGTCTCTGTAAGAGGTTATGCGGGTGCCAGCTAGACTGAGGTTTAAGGAATACTGGTCGTAGCTGGATCTGTTAAATCTTGGAAGATTTCTTGTATGTTACGTAGGATGTTATAGGATGCCAATAGCCATGATGTCTTATCGCCCGCTATTAGCTTAGCCCAACACAGGGCTTTGTCCTGCAGCACAAAGTCCGAAAAAAACATGGCTCAGGTACAGTGATCTTGCCTTCAAAGTCCCAGGGCAAGAAAGTAGCAAGTGGCGGATGGTTTCCACCACTTCCATTTGACCACAGAGTCTACAGCCATTTGTTGTCGCACGTCCTCGTATGTATAATATCTCATTTGTATGTAATAAGTTCAGTCTTGCTCTCATTAACATGGACCTTGCTTGCTTGGACGGAAACTGTTTGATGAACGGTTGGAGCTTGTTCAGTTTTCGGATGTTCGCCGGCAAATGTTTTGTTAATTTGTAAGATGCAGCTTTTTCGGCTGTTTTGATCCAGTCGAGTTCCTTCAGTCGGTTCAGTACTTTTACTGGATTGTTATTGAGGGTCTCCATATCGAATGAGACCTCTTGTAGAATTTCCTTAATCCGATTTGACCAGCTGTTTAGCATCTTGCAGCTCAACTCGTTTATTTCTTGTAAGATCAGATAGTATACTGAAGGCTTCTCCGCAAGCAGACATTTGCGGTAGAGCATCATAGAATTACATCTTACTGATCCCTTGAGAGAAAGTAAACTGAGTTCTTGCCTTATGCCTTATGCAGGCTATTTGGACACATTTTGGGAGCCCCAAAATTGCCCGCCAAAACGTTGCTTCTAAGGTAGACCAAAGAGATATGGGGATGTTGGGCAAGGCGTCTGCTCCGTAGACTAAGGATCTTCTTTGACGCCATGATTGGTTCAGGTGGTGCAAAGAGAGTTTTAAAGAAGTTTACCCATGCGGCTTCACCTACGTTGTTAATTATAGTTGCTTTATCTTGTGGTGTAGTTGAATTTAGGAGCGACCAGAATTCTCGGCTTTTGTTCCCTCGTATGGCTATTTGGATTTCCTCGGCATCTTGCTGGTATAGTGTCGATCTGTGGTGTTTTAGCCATGATTTATATAACCTGGTGGCCTCGATTACTGCCTGATTTGTTTTTATGGAACCTTGGGCTTTGGCAATCCTCTTCACTTTCCTTAGCGCTTTCCTTTTCTCAACCAAAGGTTTGTCATACAGGTGTTTCCTAGATTCTACGTTGTTTTTTGGTCCCCTCTTCTTTTTATAGATATCTAGGAGTGGTAAATACTCGATCTCATTTGCCGAAGGATAAGGGTTTTGGGCGCAGTACTTTTGTTTAAGGTCAATTCTTGCTTTAGCTGACATTTTTATTCTAGATCCTCGATTGTTTGTTTCCAAGAGCGTTGTTGACTTTGAAGTAAGAGTCTGTTTTGTTTGCCAGGTGACGTAAAGCAAGTTGTGGTCGCTTTTACTTGTCCGTATCACGTCATATGTAGTGATTAGTCTGGCCAAACTGTCAGAGACAAAGATTGAATCAATCGTTGCACTGGATAAACCATTTTCCAATGTGGGCAAAAAGGTTTCATTGGGCAAAACCTCACTCATATTGTGTAATTCTCGAGATGAATCAGGTTTGCCCAAACCATCCCTCTTGAAACTGAGGTCGAGGTGTTATGACCCAAATGTTCTTTTTGTTTTCCCTGACGGCAAGACGCGTTGATATCTCCGCACAGTAAAAGATATGAGGCGCCGTGCAAAGCAGTAGCCTCGTCAATGGCTTGTTCCATCGATCTCACAAAGTTAATGGCGTCAACAGAAGATGGATTCCAGTACATATTCATTATTAGTATTGTCAGCTTTGCGTTCTTAACTTTGTTTGTTTTGCGCTCGACCAGCTCATGTCTGATCATTAGTAAAGATTGGTTGCTTCTCAAGACTTTTGCGTTGGACAAACCACAGTTATGTTGAACCGCTGTCAAGATTCCCGATGAAGGGCGCCCCAACGGGCCTTTTTTAGCAGGAGCCAAGAAGATTTCATAACTATCGAGGGAGGGCAGCTCAGTTAGCCAGGTCTCCTGGAAGCAAAGGACATCAAATGCTGTTAATTTTATATTGCTACGTGCCGTAAGATGACCATGGCCTCTTGTATTCCAGGAGCAAAGCTTTATTTCTCCTGTAGCTGGCTTTAGGTGTCGTTGCAGTTGGTCGGCGTGGTCCAGAGTCAGGGGTTGCTAACTTATGTTTTTGTAGCACTTTTGGAAGCCAAGCCCACAAGTTCCTTATCGGGGATTTTCTAGAGAAGACCACCGTCTTGGTTGGTTTTTCCTCTTGTCCACGGATGTTCGACCTCCGTGTTTCGTGGTGAGACTGAGACGATAGTCTGTTTGAAGGTGTGAATTCAGTTTCTCTGTTCTTAAGGTCCCCTAATAAGGACCTGGAGGCGTGCCCTCCCAACGTTTGTTCTGGAGACTTTTTAGATTCCTTGAAGTGGTCCTTAAGTTTCCACCTTCTCTCTCGTAGATGGTTTATGGTCTCTATGTCTCGTCTCTGACTCGGGCCGGGCTTACATGAACGGGAAAATACGCTTGACCTTGTAGTGATCTCTCTCGATGACTCTGTTAGGTCGTATCCCATTTTAAGCAGTTTGTTAGAATCTTTTTCCAGTTTGTTTTTGATGTCTACGGAAGTGATGTACAAATGGGCCAGTGCCTTTCCCCGTTTATGACTCGGGTCGACAATTAGTAGCTCTTCAGATCTCATTTGCTTTAGTGACGGCATGTAACTAAATAAGGTGAGCACTGTGCCACGATTTAATGTGATCACGTCATCATTTCCGTCAATCTGTTCTAGTTTCATGATCCATCTTGTTGCCTCTTTTTTAGTGTGCACTTTGTTGTACTTTTCCGTTCTTGAAACATAATGGGGTTTTAAAGGCCCGTGCAGTATTTCGCTGGGTTCTGGCGATGTTTTATACCTTTTTGTTTTCCTCTGAGGGGAAGGCGATCTTTCATGTCTCTTGTAGTACCTCTGCGAAGAACTCTCACAGTTTCCTGATTTCGCAATGTTGGTAGGACTTTTTCAGTTTCCATGTCTACTATTAAAGGAGAGTTCCGGGACTTTTTTTTTATTGTCCCTACGGGTCGGCCATGTGTTTGTAAGCATAAATCGGTAGATCGTAGGAAACTTTCCTATGGACCTTACCCGACTTTTCGCCCATTATCGCACTCGAAATCAGCCTCCATTTTGTGATAATCCTATCATTCCGCCGCATCGACCTGGCTCACCTGCCTTTGCGGCACTAAATCAAATCCCCCGCCCCTGAAACAGACTTTATCAAAACATTCATATTCCCCGCCTCTATCCGTGACGTGACTGAGCTGCGTAGGCAAACGCGCCCAGGCGTCTTCTACGCGACTCCACACAGACCCCGGAAATCAACACAGATCAGCTCACAATACAGCGCGCCACAATTCGGAATATGAAACTGTACTTTGAAATCAAACCGCAAGATTGTAAATGTGGTAAAGTACATTTATTTGACATCAAATGTTTAGAGAATATTCAGCGATTTACATTTTTATTTGCTCACGTTCCAAAAAGTTCGTATTGAGGAACGCGATGGTCCTTTGCTGTACACAGGGTCTTAGAGCATCTCACAATACAGCGCCACAATTCGGAATGTGAAACCGTGGTTTAAAAGCAAACGGCAAGATTGTACATTTGGCAAAGTACGTTTATTGGACATCAAATGTTTAGAGAATATTCAGCGATTTGCATTTTTCTTTGCTCTCGATCCAAATTAGTTCGTCTTGAGGGAAGCGATGTTCGTGTGCAGTACACAGGGTGTTGGTTTACGATAAAAATAAGCTCTTCGGTCGCACTGATAATCGCATGGCTGTTCCAACAACCAGGCACTAGGCCACCACAACGGTAGGTATGTTGCATCTAACCGTTAGTACCGCGTAAGGGCATACTTGTACTTGGCGATCGTCCCATAAAATGGTCAGGGTGGTAACGTTGTTCACGCGGAGAAGCAACTGGCGGCTGTAGAACCCGTCCGCAGGTGTCTGGTACTCGTGACACAGACAGTAGTGAATGATGTACCTAAAAACATAAAAAATGAAATTAGTCTCACCATCAGATCCTTATTAAAATTATTCATTTCATAGCGAGGACAGCGCTACTGGGTGTACACAAGTGTTTAAAGGCGTGGCGAGGCATGGAGGGGGGGGGGGAGTGGAGTACAAGGTAAGTAGCATAAAATAATAAATAAATAGGGCCAGCTGGTGGCAAGTGCAAGGTAAGTGCAGAACAAGTGCTGGGAAGGGGGGGCTGTAGGATACTGAGACAGTCCCCCAGTGCAGGGGTTGACAGGGAGGCAGTGCAGGTGGAGAGTGGAAGGGCCCAGGACCGAGGTCGCAGACAGTGGACCAGTTGTAGCAGGGGAGAGGGAGAGAGAAAGCAGAAGCAAAGAGGAAGGTTTTGAGGTGCTTCAGTAAAAGCAGATGTTTCTCCTCAAGATAGTGCGCGGTAGAAAACAATATGCCACATAGAACGAACAAGTACAACTGAACCCGTCTTTAAAGCCACTGTATAGTAATGAAATTGCGGTATAAACTCATCAAAAGTTACTTACATTATATTTGCATTTTCCATTGTGTCTCTGTGTAGGGCAGACCCGAAACACCACTCCTTCTTTGCCGACGTTACTTCTTCTAATGAACGTGGCTCATCGTTTCGTTTCTGAATTTTTATTCATTATCTTTTCTTAGTCTTTCAGGATGGTCCCGGCCTGTCAAGGTCAAATCACAATAGAACCTTATATTGGGTCGTGGGCCGTTCCGCCACCCGAGCAAAACATCAAAGCAGCTGACCTTCACTTTGAGCGAGCACACATTTCTAGTTAGCTGCAGTTAGTTTTAGGGACATCTTGTCTGCGTGCCTTTTTTTTTATTGTCCCTATGGGTCGGCCATGTGTTTGCAATACGGAAACATTCTATAATTTTTGTAAAAATGATTTATATTACTGTTTGGTTTAATTGCAATGGGCCTGCAACATGAGGAGACTCGAGAGAACAGACAATCAAATTACAATCATTTAAACCGTGATGTGTATTTCTCAATGAGCTCTGCTTTAGGTGGACATGGAACAGAGGCAATGTTGGGTGGCAATGCAGTTGTCCCCTGCATAGGTTCGTTCACCACTCCATGTATGTGCCTATCGAGGACATCTACGATAAGTCTCTCAATAAACTCATATTGCATATCCTCAAACACTGGTTTGATCACCCATTGTTTACTTCTTTTAGTGAAGGCCTTATTGTAGCGAAGCGTCCCTAAAGTTCCGGTCGTCCTACTTTGTTGACGGCCAACATTATGGTTATGTGCCAAGACCGCTAAAAGAGTCCGATTTATCATGCCTTCCATGCCAAAATGCAATCTTTTGGGCCTGTACTTGAGGCACATATTGTGGAACACCTCCAAATCTCCTGTGTGGCAGAATTCCGTGAGTCCCCTCAAAGCTTTTGTTATAGTTTTATCAAATACAATCTTTTCAATGGCTTTGTGAGTGGGTGATGAAGGAATCAACCACTTCTTCTTCCGTGCCTCCTCTGTGGACAAATGGCCATGTTCACATTTGTGGAAATGCTCATTTGTCGACCATCGATGTACGTTGCTACAGTGCAACATTACTGACCGCCATTTTTCCAGTAGAATTTCCAACGACCCTTCACATGTTTTTGAGCTCCACCAAAGATGGTTGCTGATTGACTTGGACCACTGTGAAATACCTTGCAATTCTTTTTTTTTACCTGCAGCAGACAATTTTTTATTGATTGATTTTGCAAGATGCCAAACGTCAAATTGGTGATTTATATTTTTGTACTGTTCTCTCATTGTCTTGGCAATTGAAACGTGTCTGTCCGTGGCTATCAGGTCGATCACCATTCCCCGCGATTGTAGTTCTTGCAATGATGCTACAAAGCCAACTTTCTCCATGGCCACTGAGGATGTACTTTGTGACACCTGCACGACCACCGAACTCACAATTTTCTTACTTTCCATGTCCTGAAAGTGGTAGGTGCAGTACTTGGCTGAAAATCCTGGGCTGTCGCACTGTCCATCACCGGCTAGCCTGAAGCGTTTGCCCGCGAATGTACTTTCCATTGACATTTTTTCCATTCTCCAAGCTTCGCTGATGGCTGGAAATAGATAATCGGTTTGGTATTTGTAGAACTGACTTTTCGCAATGAAATGGATTCCCACAAACTGAAAGAAATACTGTAACTTTTTAAAACTTGAACCACTAAAAAGTGCGGCCGCTGCACAAAGTAGATTGCCTGCTGGCAGTTGCCCCAGCATGGGTTGTGCAGACCATGCGAACGGATGATATTGTGTACAGGTGGCATGTATTTTAAGGTTAGTGCCTCGAATTGCACGAGTCACATTAATCAATGGCTCCCCACATACTTCCCCACCAACCGAATGCCCACATTTCATCATCATAATAATATCCATCAAACAGCTATCGAATACAATGAATTTGGCCTCTTTCCTTATACTGTCACTCTGCATCCCAGCTGGTTCGGCCTGTAACGTTGAGGACATGTCACTCGCATGAAAGGTACAATCTCTGATATCGTCTTCCGCAATGCTGAGTGATATTGATGGTGTTTCATTGTCGTCCACGTCATTCTCTTCCATTGCAACATCTGTTCCTTGTCCGGAGATGGGAGAAAAAAACAATGTCTTCAACTTTCGCGCGCTCTTATTTTTTGCGGGTGTGGATTCTGTGAATTGATCTCCGACTGCATCCAAACTACCAGGAGGACATTCACTATCAATGGCTGGTGGTGGTATAGCTCCGTTGTCAATCACTTCATATTCTTCCCATTGGCACGATGCATCTCCAGTCTCAAGTCCCTGCCAAAAGGTTTGACAAGCAACATCTCTCGTTCGCTTCACTGTCTGTGTAGATCTAGTTCTTACACCCACTCGCAACTAGAGGACAGATTAGAAAAGGGATGTTCAGTTTAAACACAACTTACAGTATTGAACTATTGACAGTGAAAGACAACATAATATAGTGAACAGGACACTAACCTTCTTTTGCTTTCTTTTCTTTGAAACTTTCTTGCCTCGAACTTCAACATCTGGACGCTGTTGCTCCGACTCGTGTGTGCATGTCTCCACTTCCTCTCGCGCTGCAACGACTATGTTTTCCTGATAAGCACATCCATCACGCACTGACGCTCCATGGACTCCCTGAAACATAGAACTTTCATTAGTATGTATAATAATATCGAAAACACAAAATGTACTTGGGGACCAATACCCACGTACATCTCAATAGCAAAACACGAATGAGCGCTTTGTGTAGAACATTCAAACGACAATTATTCACGCATTGTTGATCTAGTTAGGTGGAACTGTCAAGATCCATACCTCGGGCTCCTCATAGACTTCCATTGATGATATTATTGAAGATGATGCTTCAGTGACTCCCTGAAACACAGTAATTGCATTAGTATGGTTTTCTATTTTGATAAAAAGAACAGAAAGTTTGTGCAGGCGTGAACGGCTCATCTAAATAGACCTGCACAAATGATCAGTTGTCTAAAATAAATAATGGATATCTAAATATGATTCGATTTGCTCGATCGTTGGAAGTGTCACCACCCAGAAATCTGCATCAACTACTAGGGGTGATGTTCTTGTAGAAGAAGCTCCGTCATCTCCCTGAAACATAGTACTTGCGTTAATAAAGAAGGAAGTATAGCGGATGTAATCACGTCATATGATTTCGCTTGATCGAACTGTCAGTATCCATACCTCGAAATGCATAAGAACATCAAGGGACGATGTAACTGCGGTGCACACTTCTGCAAGCTGTTGCGCCGACCCGTAACTGCATGCTCCCCCTTCTACTTGGACTAATGCTCCATCGACTCCCTGAAACATAGGACTTTCATTAGTAATGAACACAATATTGAAAAAAGAAGACAAATAGGAGGGCGACGACAGAAGGACATATCAATGGCTAAAAACGAAAGAAACATTGTGTGTAACAATCACGCTACAAGAATGCAAGATCTGATGATCTCCATCGATGGAACTGTCCGGAAACGTACCTCGAGCATCTGAGTGACATCTACGGTTGTCGTCAATGCGTTGGACTCCTCAGCATCTCCCTGAAAGACAGTACTTGCATTATTTTGGATAACAATAATTATAACTGAAAACAAAGACTAGAGGACGAGTACAAGGGTGTACCATTAGGTAAAATAATTACACGATCAATTAAAACTATTGATTTACATGCCTAAAACAAGTCAGTGTCAGAATAGCTAAGTAAGATTACCCGATAGGCGCTTGAAGTGGCTGATGACTGCAATAACGACACGGATGGAGAATCTTCCGCCTTCATATTGAGTGGATACATAAATGGGGAAATTATTGTTAGCTAATGCTACACACTACCGCAAGGCCGAGAGATAAATACGTACACTTGACTCACCAGTGGAGGGATGTGGACGAATAGAGTGGGAATAGCGGTTGAGAGCAATTTTCGCCTCGCTCGCGGTGTTTTCTTCTTTATTAGCAATGATGTGGAGTACATGTCTGGGCTAAAGTGCCTGCTGCAGATGCGGTATCGATCACCCCTCTTGTCCGCAAAGACTTCTAGGACTCTACTTTCTAGCTCAGAGGCTGGATATCCGCAATATCGGACCCATTCTCTTATCTGATCTATTGTCTTAGGGAAAACATGCATTATAGTACCTTCAGATTTGTTATGGGTCTTCGAAGGGCAACCGCCAATGGAACAGGCAGGCATTATGGAAAGTTCTGAAAAGTAAAGATCAACAATTCTCTATGAATACCAATGTGTTAAAACAGTAAATGACACATAAAAGGTTCAATGCAAGGTCCGTTTTGGTTCTTGGAACTATACACGTTATTCACATGCGGATAAGTATTTCAATAACTTTCAAAAAATAGAAAAAGTAATTTGACTAAACTCAGAACATGTGACTAGTTCCTTGCATGTACTGTCGTGAACGAAAAGAAAACATGGATGCAATTTGATGACTACTAGCAAATAGATATAAATTAAAAAATTGGACGCAAAATGATTATGGTACATGGACTTACCTTGACGAACAAACAGTTAGATGCAGGGATCAGAGTAGTTTCTTGTCGTAGAACAGGGAGCAGTTCACAGGTTGCAAACTGACGAGTTTGCTCAAAGTGGTCACGGAAGTTCACAGAGACGAAGAGCAGATAACCAGCACCTTCACGGGTTGACTAGCAAAGCGCAAAGAAGTTCTCATTAGAAATATGAAGTGGGTTATAAAGAATTCGAACCAGGGGTGTGTTTGTGAATGAATGACGTGTATATGTCGTGGCATTATGTGGATTGCAGGGGGCCGTCCAGCGTGAGGGGGATGCTTGGCAGGAGACACGGGGTCTGGAGGTAGACATGGGAACAACAAACCCATGCTCTATAGACCACTTTGAAGTGTACATGGTCTTTGGCACCTCTTGGCCTTTATCGCTCCCTGACAGCTCCACTTGCCAGCAGCGCAAGTACCCCGGTGCGAACTGCCTTTGATAGGGCGGGGGGTGGATCGGGGCGGTGGTCGTGCAGACAAGACACAGGAAGACTCGTGAATGGAGACACACTTATGTGGATTGCAGGGGGCCGTCCAGCGTGAGGGGGATGCTTGGCAGGAGACACGGGGTCTGGAGGTAGACATGGGAACAACAAACCCATGCTCTATAGACCACTTTGAAGTGTACATGGTCTTTGGCACCTCTTGGCCTTTATCGCTCCCTGACAGCTCCACTTGCCAGCAGCGCAAGTACCCCGGTGCGAACTGCCTTTGATAGGGCGGGGGGTGGATCGGGGCGGTGGTCGTGCAGACAAGACACAGGAAGACTCGTGAATGGAGACACACTTATGTGGATTGCAGGGGGCCGTCCAGCGTGAGGGGGATGCTTGGCAGGAGACACGGGGTCTGGAGGTAGACATGGGAACAACAAACCCATGCTCTATAGACCACTTTGAAGTGTACATGGTCTTTGGCACCTCTTGGCCTTTATCGCTCCCTGACAGCTCCACTTGCCAGCAGCGCAAGTACCCCGGTGCGAACTGCCTTTGATAGGGCGGGGGGTGGATCGGGGCGGTGGTCGTGCAGACAAGACACAGGAAGACTCGTGAATGGAGACACACTTATGTGGATTGCAGGGGGCCGTCCAGCGTGAGGGGGATGCTTGGCAGGAGACACGGGGTCTGGAGGTAGACATGGGAACAACAAACCCATGCTCTATAGACCACTTTGAAGTGTACATGGTCTTTGGCACCTCTTGGCCTTTATCGCTCCCTGACAGCTCCACTTGCCAGCAGCGCAAGTACCCCGGTGCGAACTGCCTTTGATAGGGCGGGGGGTGGATCGGGGCGGTGGTCGTGCAGACAAGACACAGGAAGACTCGTGAATGGAGACACACTTATGTGGATTGCAGGGGGCCGTCCAGCGTGAGGGGGATGCTTGGCAGGAGACACGGGGTCTGGAGGTAGACATGGGAACAACAAACCCATGCTCTATAGACCACTTTGAAGTGTACATGGTCTTTGGCACCTCTTGGCCTTTATCGCTCCCTGACAGCTCCACTTGCCAGCAGCGCAAGTACCCCGGTGCAAACTGCCTTTGATAGGGCCGGGGGTGGATCGGGGCGGTGGTCGTGCAGACAAGACCCGTTTGCCGCAGGGCCTCACCAAGGAGAGGCCATCTAACTGAATGTAAGAGGATGGCTGCAGGATCTACTACATGGAAGGCAGGGGGGTGAGTTTATAAATACCTCACCCTCCCAGGAGAATATACACTAGATTCATTTAAAAAATCAAAACAACCATTGTTAAAATATATGTTGGGCTTTATTTTAGATTTTAATTAAACATAAATAATAAACATTACACATTGTAAAGTTGAGGTTGCAGCACATCGAGGGAAAATCCGCGGTATTGTCCACTGTCACTGGGGAAATGTTGTCTAATGGCAAGTACCGCACAGGCAGGTATTACTCTCCGAACGCGGTGTCCGAGCCTCCCGTGAAGCCACCAAGTGAAGCAACGATAGGCCACCAGCCTGTACCACCTGTGAAAAAAAAAGATGCAAACTGTATTAAACTGACCAAACTTTCTTATCAATGTCGATTCAGGTAACACATGTCATTTTCCTTAGAAAAAAATTATATCTAGAAAATGCACTATATGGAACCAATTTACATGCGTTCGAATGATATGTAAATGTAATTTTATATGTGGGAGACGACCATGAAATAGTGGTGGCATCACTGACATCACAAACAGAGTATACTTACTCGTTACTCGGATTACGCGGACGAACAGTGCCACGAAGTTCGTGCATAAGCACCATCATCATCCTCAACACTGTCCGTGAGAGGCAGGCTTCCCTGAACTCTGGCAGCTCGGTGATGCATTGCGGACTTTGCTCGCCTTCCTGCTGACTTTGCTCGCTTTCCGAAATGTAGGCCAAGCACCCGGAATTTTCACGGCAGCAGCAGTTCTCCTCCTCAGTTGGCATTAGCTCGCACCGATTGCACGTGCACCAGGTGGAGACGCCGTCCATGCGACATGGTCCAGGCTCTTCATCCGTTGACTGGTCCTCCCAACTGCCGTCCGAATCCCCATCGTTTTCGCGTGCTTGCCTTTCCAGTAGTTCTTCCTCGGTGTACTCGGGCTCGTACATATACGGCATTATTGTGGCCATTGTGCGGTAAAGATAGTAAAATAATTTATAGCGGTGGTACTGGTATCTGTTCACACGGGCTACAAGCGGCGAAGGTAGCTGACCAGAGCACTGAAACGAGTCACAGAATACTCAAAGTAACACAGAGAGAGGAATGGAATCGAAAATCTGCTGCTGTATGTTGTGAAACGGTCTGTTTATACTTATTGGGGAAAGAGGCGTCCTGCCATTTCCATGGCAACACGTCAATAGCTGAGGCGCAGCGATTGTTGACACGAGACGTGCTTGAAATGGGCAGTACGCGTCTGCTGATGTCAGGCTCAGGGGCGGGGGATTTGATTTAGTGCCGCAAAGGCAGGTGAGCCAGGTCGATGCGGCGGAATGATAGGATTATCACAAAATGGAGGCTGATTTCGAGTGCGATAATGGGCGAAAAGTCGGGTAAGGTCCATAGGAAAGTTTCCTACGATCTACCGATTTATGCTTACAAACACATGGCCGACCCGTAGGGACAATAAAAAAAAAGTCCCGGAACTCTCCTTTAATGTGTCCACTCTCCACTCTATAAGATTTTCCTTCTTCTTTAGTGAGTTTGTTGAGATTTTCTGATTGTCGGGGAGTTACAATTTTAGGCCCCTTTCTTGGTTTTTCAACCCTTATTTTTTGCTGGACTTCCTCATTAGAGTAAGTGCTCAAGTTCATCAAGTCCTCACACTCCAAGAGTTCTTTGTTTTTTTTCGGTGATTCGTTTGTGCTTAAGACTTCAATTGTTGTTGCTATTTCCGCTACTGAAGGTGCTTTTTTCCCAGACTTATTTAACAACTTGACGTTTTCTTTAGGCGTCCCCTTTATTAGATTTATTCAGCACAAATACTGGCTCCAATATTGGTGTAGATTTGCTCGTCTCAGGTTTTGCCGCACTATTTGGATTGGCCTTTGCTACTGTCGGCGTCTCGCTTGAGCTCACAGTTAAGACAATCGTGAAAGCTGTTTGGGTGCCGACTTCTTTGTTGGATAGTCTTTTTGGGTGTTGGTGGAACCCTGTCCCCACGGGATTCAGGGCCCTCTCTTGGGCTACACTTATTCTGGTGTTTTCCTGTGATATAATATAGGCTTTCAAAAAAGTCAGTGTGGTCAGCAACGACGCTTGTATTGATGTGCGATCTTTCAACGTGTCGCTAATCCCTTCATACAGCTTCATGAATGGAGAGAGAGCGATTGTCACTGTCAACATAATTGCGGGCATATCAAGGTTGTTTGTCGTAGGAATTTTCCGATTTTGCTCTGTGGGCAAAGGGGATCTCCCTTTCACCGATGAGTCGAGCCAATGAGGCGAAGAGCACATTCGAAACGAGGAGCAGGGTTTGTTAAGGTCCATAGATTTTCTGCGTGATTTAACCACGTTTAAGGGGTCACACAGATCTTGGTCATTGTTAAATCTTTGCACAGTGTTTTTTATACATGGTGGTGTGCTGTTTGTCTGTGACTTAGGGCTTTGGACCAATTTACCTTTAACAGTTTCTAGAGGTTCTTTGTCAATGTTTACAATTGAATGGTCACTTTTGTCACTTTGCGCCCGCCTCTTTTTCTGCTCTGCCTCTAGTCCCTCACAATCATCCTGTGCCAAGTGTGGACTTTCTGTGGACTTCGCATGTGTGGGCATTGAAGCAGGGTTTGCGTCCTCAGTTATGTTAAAGGTTAAGTGTTTAGTAGTTAAGTTTGAATTCGCCATCGACATCAAAGAGTTGGATTCCAAGGGTGAAGTGATTGTGTTAAGTACCCTTATTTTTCCTGGTAGTGTTGGAATTTTAGTCTATAACTGTAAAGGGAGAGGTGGGTTGATTTCCGTCAAAGTAGGACTTTCAGCCAAAGTTCTCTTTGTTACAGTGGGACTGTCTGTCACCTCCACAGGCTCTTGGTTCAGAAATTGACCAGTAGACAGTGATGTTTGATGCGCCGGCCGCTTCTGGGAATCTTGGCCTCTATTGTTTGGAGGCGACTGCTCTTTACTCCGTCCAGCTAGATCAAGGTCCTCCTTTGATGGATAGGAGGGACCCTGTGATGTAGGGTAATCAATCCGTCTCTGTTTGGAGGCTGGCATACAATCGTTTAGGGCCTCTAGAATTTCAAGATCTGTTAGTTCGACCATTCTGACATGGTTTGATGGTAGCTTAAGGTTGAAAAAGTCTCTCAAATGTACAGAGCTGCTGTGCGCGTTTATGGCTTTTTTCTGGGTTAGGTAATTTCCTTGGGTCAGTAACCCCTTTGTTGAGCTTTTTACATTTTTTCTACTGCGAGAGCTCCCTATTTTCTGGGACTGAATAGTTCTTTGGCGTTTTTTGCCATTTGTCAAAAGTTTGTTTTTTTGTTTTTTTTGTTTTCCACCACCGGGGGCGGTAAAGTTTCTATTGTCGGCTCCACATGGATCTGAGCCTGTACATTCGGGGTACAATCCAGAGGGGGCGCCCAGGCCGCCTCCTGAGCTGGCTCTGGGCGCTGCACTCCCTCCGGCGTGGAAGCCAATGGCGAAGCAGTCTCTCCTCCCCCCCCCCGAGCCTCACAGCACTGCTCGTCGGGGCCCCCACTCTCCCGGGGCTCATGGTCCATAGCTATCGCCCCCGGCAATACCCGGGCCCACACGGCCCCCGCCTCCGGGTCCTCCGGCAACACCCCCACGGGGGCCAGCTCAGGCCTACCGGAGGGGGACAGGCCGTGGCCCGAGGCACCGGAGCAAACCAAAGCTTCGCCTCTCGCAGGAACTTCTCCCACTTCTCCCTCACCGCGTTTGGCCGGCGATGGCGCCCGACCAGGCGCGGCCCCACCCGCCCCAACCAGCGGAGCCCCCCCTCCGGGAGGCAACGCTAGGAGACGAGGGGGCGGCAAGCCAAGGGCAGGCGCGTCCACTTCGACCAGCGACGCCCGGACTCCGGGGACTCCCTCCTTGGCCACTACACTCCACGCTGGAAAGCCCCGTCTCAGCAGCCACTGAGGTCTCCCGGCCTGCCGCTTCAACAAGGTTGGTGTTTGTCAGGGGTATGTTGGGTGGTTTAGAGGTCTTAATCTTCCCTTTTGGTTTTGGACGTAATGCCTGGTCCAACTTTTCATTGGTTATGTCTTTTAAAGTTATGATTTTTTTTGTTGGTGTAGAAACTGCTGTAGGCCCTCTAAGACATGAGCTGCGGAGACATCGGCCATCATCCTCTTCAAGGGGGGAGAATCCATGACAGCCCTGGCTCTGGCTACCCGGCCTGCCAGGACTGCAGGACTGTCACTCTCCATCACTCCTAACCCTTTCTCAGACCAATATCTGGCCGCCGGTTTTTAACAAATACGGAGAGAAAAGAGGGCTGAAAAGAGACCTTCAGAGCCTCCGACCGAGTCAAAGGTCTTAGACCCACAGTCCTCGGTCAGATCTTAAAGGAAATGGGGCTCAGATAAATTGCCCCAGTTGCCCCACGATCAAGGAGCAACTATATGCAAAGAGACTCTCACGCCTGCTGCTCACGGCGTTGCATAGAATTTCAATGTTGCTGATTTCCAATAATGTCAATGAGAGCCACATGTATCACGGCAGGTTAGCCCGGGGCCAACAAGATCATAGGAGAGAACTTCAACAGTCTCTCGCGGTTCCCGACCAAACTAATATCAGTGTGGTGTGATGCAGACAAACCTTACTGCCCCTTTATGGCAGTTTAAGAAGAGGCGTTCTGTTGTGCGATCTCCAGTGCTCCAGGTCGAATGCTTCGCAACGGCGCCCACTCCTCCACACACTCCCAGCACAAACAGCAGAAACAGTAGAGCCAGATGCGTTGCCCTTATCTCTGCGTTCGTTTTTATAGGTGCGGCTTATTAAACAAGATGATTCAAATGCCCCATTCAGTACATGGGTTTCCAGTTCTTTTGTTTTAGCTGTTAAGGGGTACTTTAGCGACACCTATAGGCAGAACCTATTTGCATAGGTGTGCAGAGAAGCAGCAGATGGGATGTGAGCTAACACTGAGTGATCATCTGCGTGATATTTGTTGTTTGCACCCACCCACTAACTGTCCAGAGGCCTGTTAATCCCTTTCACGATTTATTGGATGGTCACTCTCAAACCAGGGAGTCCCCCCACCCCCAAACAAGGTGGCGCACAACAAAGCGCTTATTAAATTCAACTTTAGTGAGGCCTCCTGCCTATATAGTACCATTCATCAGATACCCTGTGTACCACCAATAAACTAGGAACCAGGCCAGTGCATAGTAATATATATATATATATATATATATATATTTCAATTTTACTACAATGAATAATACTTCAATAACAAGGACAACCACCATCTTTGTGGCACAACACAATAGTCATAAATGCAAATTACTGGCATCAATTGACTGACATGTATTTCTTAATAGACTTTAAGTTACCACAGCAAACACAGGTCTCCCAGCAACCCCTGCTCACAGGCATCAGTTATATATGACCTCATAGTTTGAAGGCAAGGTACAGGGAGTGAGAATATAATGGGAATTTCGTTTTGGCTTTTATCTGAAAAGCAAGGTTTGGGAAATGAATTCAATGGGAAAATCGTTTGGGGAACACACATTCAAATGACATGCAGGGTTTGGGGGATTTGGAATGAATGGGAACATTTGTTTGGGACAATTTATTTTCACAGGGAATGCAGGGTGTTGGGATTTTCATTTTGGGGACACTAGCACATTCAAATGAACAGCAGGGTTATCCAATTACATTAAAGACCAGAGTCATTTACTGTGCACTGGGATAATCCTTGTCAATTTCAAATTTTTACAAAAACATCACCCGTGGTAACTGACCCTATGGGAATTAATGAAATTGTATAATAAGCTAAGGGTATAATGCCTTTACCCCCCTTTCCCACTAATAGAAGAGCACCCACTAATGAAAAGGAATGGGTTGAAACAGACTGTTTCCCCTCACACTTGCAGTTAAAATGGATATGGTGTTTTTCTCCAAGGGAATTCATTAAGTGATATTTTTTGTCAAATATATTCTACACAGTTTTGCCCCCCACACCCACTAATGGAAAGGGATTAAGGCAGGTAGCTCCCCACCCAATTGATAGTTTTGGGATTTATCTACTTACATGGGAGATCTCTGTTCTTAGCTCAGGCGGCCAGCCAGATTTTACCCCCTCTTTTAGGAATAGGTAGGGCTCACACCGCTGGTCTCTATTCACAGCGAGGTCCCTCCAGCCAGATTGTAGGCCTCTCTCTCAGATAGGGCTCCCAGCTTCCAGGAAAAAGTCCCCAGCAAGTGTCCCAGGGTCTCATGTCTATCTGCTGTCCTGGGTGTGAGCCTCCCTTTTGTCAGCTCTCTGTTCTTGTCCGTCTGCTCTCCTCCTTTTTCCCCTTCTGTCCCCTTTAGATTGAAAACTGATATGATGTAGTGCTGATGACACATAGGTATCTCTCTTTCGCCCCCTCCCAATAATCCGCCCACTACCAGCTTATACGGCAAGGAGTTTAGAAGTCTGTATTATGGACAATGGGGGAGCAGGAAGATGCATCATTTCAAAATGTCCTGTTTTTACATTTTGTTTTTTCCTAAAAATGTCTATGTGGCAACTATCTTCTCTTTTCAGATAACTGCATAAAAATATATTTTTTTTAATTCTACATTTTATGGCGAGGAATACTAGTTTAATTTCAGCACCACTTCCTAGAAGAAGCTATTGTTTTTCGCAATTTGCTCCTGAGTCGAAATAGTGAAACATTTGCCAATTCTCACAATTTCACAATCTATCACCCCACAAACTTTTGAATTCTTCTGAAATTATAAGAAGGTTGGCATCATGGTTTCCTTCCTGACTCAAATTCTATACACCACAGAAAATGGAGATGCAAAGAACTAACAGGCTTTTTGTGATCTTTAATAGGAGTCCCAGGTGAGCTCACTGCGAAGCACGGTTCTCCTGTTATTAAGGAAAAAGGAGTCCATTGTTAATCAAATGCCATGCATGCCTATGGAAGGTCGTAGTTTTGTATTCCCAACAAAGCCCCTCATGAGTTTCATTTCTCCCCAGTCACACGTGACCTGAACATCTGCTTATCAGTAGATACACAATGTTTGACGATCCATTAGAATACCCTAGTAGTGTTTCCACTAACCTGATTGGTCACTCTGCAGGCTATACGAACTGGCATAGCCCGTAAATTAATTCAGGGCAATTTCCTTCGCCTCCTATTAAAAAAAAAAAAAAGAAAACACTCCCTGCATAAACTGCAATTGAACACCGCACACAGAACTGAAACCATTAAAGTGCTGTATTGCCGTCAAAGTGTGCCTGGCGTGGCCGCTATAGAGCACAACTCTATACTGCAGAAATGCCATTTAGCACAGATCAAAGGCCTCATAAATCATGGTCTACCTGCTCTGCAACCCAGCATAATGTGGCCCCTGCCCCCTCACAGAAACAAAAAAAATGCTTTCTGCTGCACCACAATGCTGCAAACACATCAAAAAGTAAGTAGAGGACAGCTGTTATGCAAAGCAATACCCACATGGTAAATGTTGTTAAAAAGCAGCATTGATCATTTGTTTTTAACTAATTTGTAACTACTTGTGCCCTGCATTTGCATATTAAATAAAAGTCTGGGGAAAAAACCTCACACCTGCATTTAGCCCAATTAAAAACTCCACCCACCTACGGCTAATTACCTCCTACAACCAGGAAAACACCAGTAGGGAAGCACCTTGTACTTTCTACTCCAACCTCTAACCCTTTTCCAAATAAATACTTAGTTTCTGTAGCATTTATGTGTCATTTGTCCTTTTTTCTAATTTAATTAAATACAGAGGGTGTTCTAATAGCTTTATAGATCTGCAGATCGGGCCGTACCGGGCGTAATGGTCCCGCATACCTAGTTAAAGGCACTCGCTACGCTCAGGCCTTTAACTCGGTCTTCAGGGCCCATAACACTCGGTACGGCCCTCGCTGCATGTCTATAAAGCTATATGAAGGCTCTTGAGATGCCATTTATTGGGGTCAAGTCAGCCCTAAAAGGTCATGTCTGTTGGCCGGCTTATCTGCAACCTCCACGATTCTGATCTAATTCTTTATATTTCTTTGTATTTTAAACTGAAAACCAGGCCTGTCCTCCTAGTGGGTCTCAGCCAAAGGTCTGGAGGTCACAGTTCCAGATATACAGCAGTTCAGTGGGGGAAGCAGCAGCAGTCAGTTACATGTATAATTCTGAGAAAGATAGCGTTAAGATTTTTTACATTGCCTATGGGGCTTCTGTCCATGTGTTAATATATTTCTTTAATCTGATGGTTGAAAAGATAGGAGTGTTCCTCTTGACTTGTCCACACTTAGGCTATTGTTTAATATGGGAAACCAGTGTCCATTTGAAAACAAAGTAGGCCTTTCCATTTAAATGTTAGTTTATTTGTGGAAAGTAAGTATCTTTCTCTGTGCCAAATGAAATATGTCACTTGGCTTCACTTTTTAAATGTAAGGCACAATTCCTCCTTTTTTATTTTTCAAATGCAGAGCATATCATGTATCTTTCCCCATGTGTACTGCTGCAGTTTTCGGTCCCTCCAGGATTTTGCAGCATGAAATGGCAAAATTTGCAGCATGAAATGGAAAATATTGCGGCACAAACCTTTTATTTATTGCAGCATTTTTGCAGGAACAATTATTATTGACTGGAGGGTGCAAAATTGTTACATTGCATGAAAGATGCCGTGCAAAAGGCTACAAGAGAGCCAGGGCGTAATTATATTTATTTTTTATATCAATTTAATAGAAAGAGTCCTAGATGTCTCTGGCTTGGCAGAATAGTGTTTGTTTTGACTATGTTTTTATGGTTTAATGTGCTTGCCTATTTAATATTAACGGTATTGATCGTTATCAGTTGGAATGCTGAAAATATTCCCCTTTTATATTCTCCAATCCCCCAAACACTCACACAACTCTCACCCAACACACCTCACACGTCACAACAATTCCCCATGACAACTTGTATTTTCAAACCTCCCTCTCAGTCATACATTTACTCGCATGCTCTGTGACACTGCCAAGTCACAATTTGTGCTCTCCGGTCCCTGCCAAACTCCAAATCATACTCCCAACTCGCACCTTTCGCTCCCCAATTCCTCACGCAGGATAGTCCTTAACTCTTGCGTTCTACTTCTGCATCTTGCATCCTTTCTTCCATTCTATCACACTCTTCCCTCATCCTTTCTCCCAATCTGCTGCTTACTGCCTCTTTCCGGCCAACCCCTCTGTTTTTTGGCCCACTGCTACCTTGAGCACACGCTCCTTCCACTTGCTGTACCTCCGCTCCCTCTCTGATTTCTGGCCCATCGCCCCACTGCATCGTCTCTGCTCTCTTGCCCACCGCTTCCCCATCTGACCCACTGCGCTCCCTGTGATCTCCCGTTGCTTTCTTTTTTTTTTTTAACCAATGTATTCGCATTTCAAATAATACATGACTACTCTCAATAGTTAACATCAAAGTAGAAGACACCGAGTAATGGAGAGGGAAAGAAAAGAAAAAAAACAAGTGAAGTGTCAAGAAGAGGAAGATTACAATCATTGTTCTAAAAGTCAGCACCTTTACTAAAGTAACGAGGGGCATTGCAGAAGCAAGCTAATCATAACCAGTATTGCCAAAGGCCAGCTAATTACAATGCCAAAGTAAAGAGGGGGCAATATGAGTTTATACATCATGTTGGCTGAATCACCAGAGAACATTGTTGTGGGCAGATTGTGACTGTTGCTGCCATACTGAGGAGAAGAGAAAGCAATACTTAAGCAAGATAACGGGCATTGCCAAAGCCAAACAGAAGCAAGTGTAAGAAAGAAACGTTATCAGCAGTTTGTTGGTGTGTAAGTGGGAAAACATAAGTGTCAGCTTAGGGGCCCTCTGGATACAGAGTATTCAGGAGGAGAGGAGCATAACATGCATTGCCTTTGTCAAAATCAAGAGTGAAACAACTAGCACCAATGTGTGATATGTTTTTGTAAAAGAAGTTGTGCATGTTTGTTTGTTTGTTTGTTTGTTTTATTTAGTATAGCGCTCCAGACCCAGGGGTAAATGGGCGCTTAAGGATAGGTTACATAATTACAGTAAATAATCAGTTATACAATTGTGGCGTTAAGATGCCAAATATAGAGTATACAGGCAGGCAGTCGGAGCATTTCAAGGTATGTACAATATATACAGTTGGTGCAGGTCTAAGACAATCATCTATTCAAGGTATGTACATTAAACGCAAGTGGGACTGAGCTTAATTTATCTGGGGATTTCCTTCTCTAGAAGCCAGCTAATGACTGATCTTCTGAACAGTTGGAAGGATTTGGTCAATTTAATACTCAGTGGCAAGGTGTTCCAGAGTTGAGGGGCAAGGACACTAAAGCTTGAGCCCCCCGCTCTTTTGGCGGAGAATCTGGGCACGGTGAGGCAGAGAGTATTGGATGATCTGGTGAGTCTTGTGTTAGGCTTGAGGGAGAGTTTGTTGGTGAGGTACTGGGGGGCAAGGTGATTTAGGGCTTTATAGGTGAGGCAGAGGGTTTTCAAGTCGATTTTTTTGTTGGATAGATAACCATTTACAAGCTAGTCTTATGTGTGAGATGTGCTCTCTCCTGGGAATGTTTAGAGCTGCTCTCAGCGCATTATTCTGGAGGATCTGAAGTTTCTTGATTATAGCTTGGTTGGCACCAAGGTAGAGGCTGTTGCAATAATCGAGCTTAGATTGTATGAGGGCCCTCGCCAGAATGAGGCAGCTGTTTGTAGATAGAAAGGGTTTACAAGCCCTAATTAGTTTCCCCGTGTAGGCGGTAGCTGAGGCGGTCATATTAACTTGTTTGGAGAGGTTGGTATTGGCGTCTAGGTAGAAGCCTAGGGTTTTCACATGGTTTACAACTGGAATGATGTTGCCATCTATGATGAATTTGGAGTAGTCATGGCTGAGTTTCTGTAGGTTATTGGGGGAGCCGACCAAGAGGAGCTCGGTCTTCTCATCATTCAGGCAGAGGCCGTGTATGGCCATCCATGCCTGAATGATGGCGAAGATTTCGTTGATCCTGGTGGCGTCAGTGTTGTAGTTGCCAGTGATGGTGAGGAGTATCTGGGTGTCATCCGCGTAGTTAGTGTAGGTGACACCCAGATGGTCCAATTTGTCAAAGAGGGGTTTGGTAAAGATATTGTAGAGGGTAGGGGAGACGCAGGACCCTTGTGGGACACCGCATGTGATGGGGATGGGGTCTGCTGCAGCCAAAGATGAAAAAACCCTCATGGTTCTGTTGGCTAGGAAAGATTGTATCCAAGTGACAGCAGAGTGTGAGAAGTGGGCAGCAGATGAAAGGTGGTTACAGAGTATTTTGTGGTCAACCAGGTCAAAGGCTGCTGAGAGGTCTAGGAGGAGTAGGATGGCTGCTTTGTTGTTGTCCTTGATGCCATCAATCTGGCTTTTGAGGTCAACGAGGGCTGTTTCTGTTCCGTGTTGAGGACGAAAGCCAGATTGACGCAGGCCTAACAGTTGATTGGTCTCCAGGTAATCTTGGATTTGCAGGTAGGCGACTCTGTCGAGGATTTTAGCAGGAAAGGGACCGTAGTGATGGGTCTGTAATTGGTGGGTATGGCCGGGTCGAGAGATTGTCAATGTCTATGAAAGTTAAAGACTTTCTTCAAGATTTCAAGTAGACCTTACCACAGAGTACTTTTAGTAGTGTTTGGAGCTTTTGTCCTGGAAGGCGAGTATACCATGATTGGGACCTTTTAGTGGTAGTCCTGGCAGGTTAGTGTATCAGGAAGAGCTCTTTTGAAGTGCTGCATTGTGGTTGAAGGAGTTGTGAAGAAGAAGAAGAAGTGGCAAAACCACTAATGTGTTTCATGAATTGTTGTAGAATCATCCTGACAAAGATTGTTGTTGATACAGAAGAATTGTAGAAGCGCTTGTGTTGAACTTCTGCTACAAGTGGAAAGTGAAAGACTTGTCGTCTAATTGAACTATTGGTTAAAGTCCAAGTGGAAGACCTTTGGATCCAGAAGAACTTTATGATCAGAACTTTGTTACAAAATGGAACTTTCCTATTTTCAAAATCCCACTTTGGGGATGGGGAACTAATCCAGGTAGCAAGGATAGATAGTTATCGGGTTTATGTTGGATATTACTGTTATCTTTGAATTGCCATATATTTCCTTATGTGTTTGATGTATGTATAAGTGCGAGGGACAGATTCCTATGGCTACAGTGTTTCCTTTAGTTTATTTTGATAGGCAGGGAAATCCTCTTCAGGGTAGGGAAAGTAAGGCGTTTGTCAAACCCTTTTGAGTTAATAAAATGGCATCTTATCCCAAAAACACTTTGTTGTCCGCCTCACATTTCTGACCCCTCACAGTTGGCACTAAGGTGAATATGGAATGAGGTGCACAAAATAGTGGATTTTGATCGGTTATCAAGGAAGTAGAGTGAGGAACAGAGAATTTTTGCAAAGAGTGCAAGTCTAAAGTCTTGGTGCAGGTGGAAATTAATTAAGCTATAAGGATGCTGTGTCACTTGTTTCTGAGGAAGAAAACGCATCACATATTGGGATTGATCAGAGTAGAGGAGGAATTTGTTTAAAATAGAATTATTTGAAGGGTATGGGCAACAATAAAACTCCAGCGGAAGGTGTTCCTGAGTGCTACAGTATACACGGATTTATTTTTTGCCTGTTTTTCAGCAGTTTTTTTTATTTTTTTACAGGATAAAGTTAGGGAGTGCCTTATATGTTCTGTTCATACAGACTAGCCCGAGTAGTAAGATGAGAGATGGAGAGTTGCCAGAGCCGATTTGGCAAGTAGTTATCACCATAGCAATCGTATTAGAATATGAATTCAATGAATGGGGTGTTTTGCATGATGAGGTGACCCTAACAGTTAAGTGGATTGTATCATGGAGATGTTTATTGTGCTAAACTTGTGGGTTGTTTGGGTGAGATTAGAGGAGGCGGACCAAGAATCCAGCAGGAGGAAGGAATGAACAGCGGAGTGCGCCAGCGATTTCTTGAGAAGGTGATATATTGGTTAGTGAGTGTAAGTATAGTGCATTTTGAGTATGCATGGCAGTGTGGCGAGTATGGTTAGGTGAGGTAGTGTAAGAAGTGAAGTGTTTGGGACTGAATGAAACAAGGGTGTCCTAGTAGAAGGTTGTTGGAGGAGGGAGTATTGGTGCGGCAAGGGAGTATTGGTGCGGAGGAGTAACATGAAAGAGTGCGAAGGCCTAAAGAACAAGACCGGAGGGACAGAGGAGTAGAGCTGGAAAAGGAGTGTAGTGAAACGCAAGAAAAGGGATGGTAGAAGGAAGATAGAATTAAGCATGGCATCTGTAAGTCACAATTCCCCCTTCCCATTAGAACACTTAAAACTGGATAGAATAGGGACAGTTTTAGTAAGTCACTGAGTGAGTTTAGTTAAAGGCATTCTGCTTTTATGTCCTCATATCCAGTGTGAGGTAGATCTTAGACAGTCGGGGGTCAATATACGCTATGTACTAATCTGGGGACGGGTATACCTGGTTTGGAGAGGCAGTGCTTTTTCAGACAAGAGCATGGGAAGGACAACCATAGGGTCCATTTGAAAAATCAATAAAAACCGTCTGATGCTTGGAGCAATTCTTGTGCTATCTATGACAGTGCCATCATCGCATCCAGTCCCTGGTCCACCTAGAGTAGGACTGACGGGACCAGCCCTCCGCTATTCCAACTGCCCTGATGGAGCAACTTGTTAGAAACTACCTGGTCCCAGAGAAACGGGTTATTCGGCACTGCATCTCCTAAAATGCATTAGATTTATAAATATAAAACTTGTAGCTGATTCCAGAGTGTCTGTCAGGGATTCAGGGAAAGATATGTACGGTGGTCAGTCAAAATCTCAAACAAAATCTCGAATACAAAAAGGCCGAAAAAAAAAATATCGAATTTTTTATTTATTTATTTATATGTTTTTGGGGTCAGGTAAGTAAAAAAAAGGGGAAAATAAAAAAAAAATGAAAAAAAAGGGGGGTTGGGGGGGAACCCCCCCCATTTTGAAAAAAAAACACATTGAAAAAAAAAATCGATTTATTTTTCGGCCTTTTGTATTCGAGATTTTGGTTTTCGAGATTTTTAAATTCGGTATTATCACTATGAACCGATATGTACACCATAGAAAATACTAGCACATAAGATTCCTTAGTCAACAGCTGCCGATCATCGAAGGGGAAAACTACCTAAATTATGCCAACCCCCGCCCTCCGCAGCAGCACTTGTGAAGGAGAATGGTTTTCTCCTTCCCCCACATCTGCAGCATTTAAAGACAGAAATGTTTTATTCACTCTCCTCAGAGGAAAAACAATTTCTGCACTGGTGGGAATTCGATAGAGGTTTTCCTGTCCGTTGTGATGGACTTTTAAACCACAGAAACTCGCAACACATGCTTCTGTGCCAAGGCAGGGCAGGAGCAGAGCAGAACAAACACCAGCTCCTGCACTTGGAAACAACTAGAAAGCCAAGATGGCAACAAACTAAAGATTTCCTTCCCCTGGCTTGGAATAGGAAGGCAATTAACCAATCAAGTAAAAAATGTGCCTCATCCAATGGGGAGAACAGTGAGAGCTTTAAAACTGAGACTAAGAAACAGTGAGCTTCATTACAACTATTGCAGTAAGCGGTAAAATTGGTGGTAAATCTGTTACCGCCAACGTTACCGCTTCGCCAGATTACAAATTTGGCATTCAATCCACCAGCAGAATTACCTCCAGCGGAATTACCCTCTGTGGTAAATCTGCCAATAACCCATGGAATCACGGCTGGAGGTAATTCCACTGACGTAATTAACGGCAAAAATAGAAAACCAATTACTGGCCAATTACAAGAGCAAAATCGGCAAATTGGTGGAAATTCCGCCAAATACACAGCACAGTTACCTCCAAAAAAAGGTGGAGGTAAATGCAGACAGGTGTCTGAAATCAAGGCACAGGTGCATCAGAACCACTCGGGAGGAGTGAGGAGTACAAATGGGCCACACCTACCCCAAAACACATCCAAGCAACATGCTGCCACAAGCAGACATCGAAAATGGGATCCACAGCGACCATACAGCCAGCTACAGCAGCATGCAAGACCCCAGCAGGGAAGGAGACCGGCACCACACATGCGCAGGAGATGTGCGCTGTGGTGGGCACCAATAACACGTGATGTGCCCATTCCCATGGACACTGACGGACATTCAATAAGTGACCCTGCATTGTATGGACCGTCCCACCTTCAAAGAGCAGTACACCCGTGCCCAAGCTCATCACCAGAGTGCCATGGCAATGTGAACTGCCATACCCCCAACTCCCTGTTGAAGCTACTGTCAGTCCTACTTCTTTGCCACAGGCGGATGCAAGCACACTGTCGGCGCACAGCATGAGATGTCCCAGCCCACATAAACAAAGGTGCCAGACCAAGTCCTGGGTGTGCACATGAGGCATGCCCATCAGCACATCACTCATGAGCAGCTGCATGCCTCAAAGGCACGTTCCTACACCATTGCCCATACTCCCAACACCATACTGGCATTGGAATGCACACATGTGGCATTGTTGCCCCCACAGGCAATGGAGAAGGCATACCAGAACAGGAAACGGCACCATTCTGTGAATTTCCAAATGACATATGACGCAGACCTCACAACCAGCCAATGCGGAGTACGATACCCTGGTGCCAACATGATGCCATGATACTGATAACAGCACCCTACCGGGATACATGGATACACACAGAGGACTGCTCACCTGGCTGGTGTTTAAGTAGCAGGCAATCCATATAAGACATTTCAATGTGACTCACATGGGGGTCGGAATGAATAGTAATGTGCCACAACTACAAGTTCCATGATACATCAACAACTAAGCACACAACATGCGATGAATCATGACTGACCTACCCCACTACACAAACTGAGCACATGTGACACCGCACTACCACCAAGCATGCAATCCCGAAGAATGCAATCTGGGTACCCGTCAAACCCATATCCTGACAAAGCATCGTCATGGTCCGTATATGGCCTACAGCCACATCAGTAGCGACAACTGAAGTGGTGAGGACCTTGCATACACAAATAAAACAATTCCCATCCACTGCATTGAAATCGGGGGTGCACCGTCCACATGCAATGATTTGCGCTCATAGGCCAACATCCTATCTGGACCATAAACATGTACCCAGACCCACACAACACCACGCCTTACACAGTCCATGCATGTATTGCAGGTGGCACAGGCTATCTGCACTTATCATGTCAGTTGACACCTGTGAGGAACCCTGGTACACCACAGGAGACAGCCAAAAATGGGGCCCAGAGGAATCCCATGTCATACATAGTGCACACATTTGGACTGCTGAAAGCCAGATTCATGTGCCTCCACCACACAGGTGGTGCTCTCATGTACAGTCCTGAGTAAGTAGGCAAAATAGTTGTAAATGTGCCATGTTACACAACTGTGCTTACAAAGGAACATAGAAATGCCTCTGGATGATGCCCATCTCCCCCCCGACCCCCAGGCTATGATATGGAAGACATTGCAGGTGACTGCTAGGCACCACAGGACAGATGTGGGGAAGTGAGGCAAGGAACAAAGGTCCCCCTGGGACTCAAGGCCAAGATCTGCAGAATGGTCAGAAATGCACCCTATATGTCAATGCATACGCACTGATTACACATGTGCCAACACCATGAAATAAACACAACAATAAATAATGACTTTGATTTATTTACCTAACCAACTGTTGGCCCCAACACAATCACCCACCCTCAGCCCTAACCCACTAGCGCTTCCTCTTGTCCCCAGGCTTGGACGCATGACACGTACAGCGCTGGGAGTGCCTAGGTGGTGTAGGTGCCAGTGACCCCTCAGTAGGGGTAGCGGACAACAAACTCCTCTGCACACAGCCCCGGAGATGTTCCATGCTGGTGTGATTGATGCCCCTGGTCATGGTTTTATGGGAGGCTGATAACTGTTCTGGCCGCTCCCTCACCCTCTGGCTGGCATTGCTGTGGTCCGTGCTCCTGCACAGTCGATAAACCGATCTGGACAACCGTCTTATTGCCCCCTGTATGACATCCTGCATTGCCTGGGAATAGTCCAATTGTTCCTGCGCTATTGTGTGCATCTCGGGCAGCCTCTGCTCCATTCTGTCGAGCTGATCCCAGATGGCCTGCAGCGTGGGGCCTGGCATTGGCTGTGGTGATTGTGTGCATCCATGGACAACATCATGTGATGTTGCTCGGCCTGCTCATCGGAGGAGGACTCCTGTGTGTACTGAAGTGCACGACAGGATGACTGATGTGAAGGAGGTGAGTGCAGTGGCGAGAGGCTGGCGCGAGGATTAAGGGGAGAAATAAACGGGTGATTGTGGTTGGCTTGCTGTGGGGGAAGGTGACTCGGGCAGCACATCTATAGTGGTTGCAGTGACCTGCTTACATTGTAGCCTGTCGTCCCCACTCTGGTTCATGTCTGTCCTCAGTCACCCCAACTCTAGTAGTGGTTGCCCCTGTTGCTGGTGGCGCTGCTTCCACAATTTGGTCCCGTGGAGGTCTTGTTGCTGTGTACTTCGCAACAGTAGGCATGGCAGTAGACCGCACGCTTCCATGTGGCCTTTTTTTTTCTTTGTGATTCTGGTTAATGCTGGTGTCGTGGAGAGCCCAGCTCCCTCAGATGTTTTCTGGGTGTCTTGAATGCCTGTTTAGAGACATTGAAATGTGCTTTGGTGCTGAGGCAACATTCACTGTCACTTGTACAATGGCATCACAGTGTGTTGAGCCTCCGGGGTGGCATGCCTTGTGTGTCTAGAAGTGTGGAAGTAGCATGCATTGCATCAGGGTGACCATGTACTTGGTGTGGGGTGCCCAGCTTGCTTTGGACGTACAGCCATGTGAAAAATTGACCTACAGGGTGTCCTGTGCACATGTACGTCAGGACGGTTGATAATTGGTTTGCACGTAGTGCAGCCAGCTGATTGGTGTGCATTCAGTTGTGTGAGAGTCATGTTCACATGATGTCTGACATCATTTTGTCAATGTGTGCCTTTGTGGTACGGTGCAGTTGCTGGGCTCGTAGGTCTAACACACATCCACTGATGTTAATTGATGGACCTGGACATGCCGTTGTGATTGATTCAATGATGACTGTGACTGTGCATGGGTGAGCAGTGTGCGGTTCTCACGTCCATTGTTTTTTTTTGCCATGCAGTGCAATGGTGATACTTGGCTACGTCATCCTGCCTGGTTGTCATCTAAGGGGTGTCATGGCTTCACTGACTCATGTCGTTGTGTTCTGCTGCCTCACGTGGATAGTTAATGCATTGTTGGGGTTGATGTTGCATGCAAGCATGACAGTCTGTGTATTTGTATATGCCTTCATGGTTGTTCAACTATGGGACCATCATTCACTGGGATCATCATTCACTCAGGTACTCATCAGATTCCCCTGGCTGCTGGCTCAGATCTCTGCCGAGCCCACGCCCTCAATGCTGACCATGTTGAGGATTCCACTAACCATGTCCTTCCAGGGGGTGAGTTGGAGTGGTTCTACAATACCATCACCAGTGCCAGCCATCTCCCTGTGGTGGATGGATATCTGGCGCCATACCCTGGCCTTCAGGTCATTCTATCTTTTCTTTATATCCTGTGCGTCGCGTTGAACTTGGCCTACTGCCACCACCTTGACCGTGATCCCTGCCCATATCGCATTCTTGTGCCGCTGGCTTGTTTTATAGTGTTGGGCTTCTTATAATTCCTGAGTGGGCTGCCACCTGGTCGGCAAGTACAGTTAGCTCCTGCTCTGAGAATTTGGGCTTCCTCAGCTTCATACCAGACCCTGCCATTCCCCTCCCCTTTCCTCCTGACATGATTCCCCCCTTTCCTCCTGACATGGTTCCACTTGTCTGGGGGTTCGGATGGTGCTCCTACGTTCTGATATTTGACGGATTGTATTTTCCAAAATGGCCACCTCTGTGCTTCCTTTCAACATAAAGCCGAATTTCCGCCTGTGGAAATTCTGCTGACCTACATGGCGGTAACAGTAATTCTGCTGATTATTCGCAGAAATTCCGCACCAGCCTCGGTTTTCGGCCCTTTACCGCTTTTGTTGTATGCGCTCGTCTGGCATGTTGGAATACAGCAGTAATTCCACAACACAACACACTAGTAACAGTAAGGAGGCCCAGGGTCTTGTGGGCTGGGAGTTGGAGTATTATGAGGAAGCAGGAGAGCACCAGAGCATGGGAGCCCCTTGAGCACAGAAGAGTGGTGTGCTCCAACAAAGAGTAGAAAAAGCCTGACCCCAAAAGAAGGGTCTTCCACTGTGAGGTGGGGTTGCGGGGTGGAGAAAAGCCCCTGAAAACCAGCAAGAGCAGTGTGATTCAGTGGGGGCGAGAAGAGTCCCCATAACCAATAAGAGGGGTGTATCCCAGTGAGGAAGAGGGGGAACCCATGAGCCCGAAAGATGGGTGGGCTGCAGTGAGGAAGCGGAGAGTTGGGGACCTGAGTGGAGGGTTGTGCACTAGTGAGAAGGAGGAGAGCCTTGTGATCCCACAGGTGAGCTATGCTTCAGTGAAGAGGGAGAAAAAGAGAGTGACTTCGATTCCCAGGAAGAGGGGATGTCTAACCATGGTAGAGCACCTCTGCCCTGGAAGAGGGGAATAAGTAACGGAGAGAAGCAGAGTCCAAAGAAGGAGAGGACTTTTGGGACACTTGGAAAAGGGTGGAAGTCTGAGCTCTAGAAATCACTAAGCAGGAGGCCCTTCTGGCTGGAGCTTTCTGTATGCCTTTTTGTTTGTCTGCCCTTCATATAACATCCTGAGTTCAATAACTACATTTCCCAATAAACTTTGTTTAATCCATCCTTCACCAATTTCCATTCAATATCATGTTTTACTTGTGTTTAATAAAAACCTTTAAGCCTGTTTTGTTAGCGGCGGTTGTGTGTTCCCTTAGCCATGTGACCGTACTAAACAGCACCTCCGTGAGGCTCTATATGAATTCCCCAACCTGATATTACTGGTTGATGTTTGGGTTGCCACCACAAGCCAGTGGTGTTGGGTCAAGAGCCCACATGAAGTTGATCCCGCTGCCTGCCTTTTATCCCAACTTTGGCCCGCCTGGAAAGCAGGTGCTCATTACATTGCAGCCTTAGAAGCTCTTTTCCCTTTAAGGAAATGAATGATGAATGATCCCACAGAATGAGCAGTTCTTGCATTCTGAAATTCCCTAGCTGGGTACATAAATCATACCCAAACCACAGGGGAAGTCAAAATGGGATCTAAACTAAAAGGGACAACCTGTGCATTTAACCAATCATTTTACAAGACCTCTATGCGCCTAGGGGCCTGTACAGGTAAGGGAGTCCTTCCCTAGGATGGAGCCAGGGTGTGGCAAACCGAGTGGGCTGTCAACGGCCATACGCCAAATCCCACATCAAGCTATAAACCATGCCCAGGGGCGGGCCTATCCCTCACTAAAATGGAAGGTCTACTGCGTAGTGGTATTATTAAGTATTAAATGAAGAATAAAAGTCTAGAACAATTATTTGTTTACTATTCTGTTAGTGATAGAAGAGTATTCATCATGTTGCAGAGTCTTCATTCATTAGTCTTTACAAAAGAATACTACGACATGCAAAAGAAGACTAACTATAGTCTTTGAATATTATAAAAAGCCAAGTTAATGTTTTATTTTATCTTTATTTTATATGGTTTATTGCAAACCTATAAAATACAACTCATTCATACAGAATTATATCAACATTAATACAAGAACTCTTCAAATCAACATATTGTTCTACAGAGACCGAACTGGCAAAACCATAAATGAGGAACAAAGAGAAAACAGGAAGAAAAGCTAAAAATGAAAACAAAAAATAATGCAAAGGCGTATACTTGTCCATCTTTGAGCCACTCACATCATTTTGGTCTATGTCAATTAAAAAAACAGAAAAAAAGAAAGAACATAATCTTTTACAATTCCACATGTACAGAATGAAAACGTAACAATATTTCTTCAAGAAAGGTCAGTGTAATCGTCAATGCCCTGTCAGTCTCATCGAACATTATCTGCCATCAATCTAGAGCGGTTAATGATGGACGTTTTTCAATGAATCTTCCCAAGTGTTTTGTTCTTTCTTGTCTGAGCAAAGGGCAGAACAACGTTAAATGTTTTAAGGTTTCCTCATTAGCTTTGCAAAGTCTGCATTGGTACCTCACATTGTTAGTTCCTGCCCATATATTTGTTTTGCTCTTGTTTTAAACAGGTTTAAACAAAATTGCATATACAGTTTTCGTCGGTGTAAATCCGGAAATAATTTCTAGAAGTTTTGAATTTCGTTAAGGGCTCTTTTCTCATGTGGAACATGTTTCGTTATTCGATGGTTTCTTTTTTGGCCACAAGTTGAGCACCAATCACGTCTCATAACATTTTTTTTGCAAGGTTTGGATTTGTTTGTAGTGTCTCTCTAGCTTGATGTCGAGGTCTAACATTATGTCTCTGCATCATTTCTTCCATAGAACAAAGACTGAGTTCTCATTGCCGTGACTAGTTGATTGCAAGATCTTAAACTGTATTGGTCTGTCAACGTAATTTTCCTATATAAGGAGAGCAAGTTCCAACATACTCTGGCTTTGATGGATGTTAAGCTGAGTTCATGTCGGATACAAGCAGTAGGAGTTCCCTTGGGTAGGCACAAAACTGTGCACCAAAAGATGTTCTCAAGAGAGCTCCATAGTTCTTCTGAACAGCCCAATGCACATTCTGCACCAAAGATTAATGCAGGAACCGCTTTTTGTTTATAGAATGCTAAAGCTGATAGCAGGGAGTATTTCCCATATTTCCGATTTAGGATAGCAGCTTGAACTGCTAGAATGTGGCATTTCTTTTTCGTTGTTTTGCATACCCAAATAGCGCGCATTCATTGTAATGTTCAATGAGGTTTTATCCATGTGCCAGCAAAGGTTTGGGTGAAGTTTTTTCTTTTGGCCACTTAGATTTTCAAGAACAAGTATTTCCGATTTTGTAGCGTTAATGTTCAACCCATTGGTTCTTACATATTGACCCAGTGCGTTCAATTTTCTTCGGAGGCCGATTGGTGTTAAATCTAATAATATCAAGTCATTTGCATAGAGGAGATGATTTATAGGCACTCCATTTATTGTTGGTGAGAAAGATCTAGGGCTTTCAATGGCTTGATCAATGTTGGAGATAAATGAATTGAAAATGATCGCAGCCAAGGGACATCCTTGTTTTAATCCACATTGCGTTTTAATGGGCGCAGATAGTTTGCCGGTGCGATCCAACTGAATTCTTATCACAGTGTTCCTGTGCAAGTCCTTTGTTGCCAACAGTAAGCTTGGAGGGCAATTCCAATTAAGCATCTTTGACCATAATCTCTCACGGTCTATGCTGTCAAATGCGTGAGATAGATTGATTATGGCTGGGTAGATCTTAGTGCTAGTTCTTATTGCATCCATCTTCAATATGTTGACAATTAGGAGGTTTAACAAACCCTGTTTGTCTCTGGTCAATATGCTTACTAGCGATAGTCCAAGCTAGAAGCTTGCGTTGTAGGAGTGTGCCATAGATCTTACTCAGGACATCCAATAGTGCAATAGGGCGATAGTCTGTTGGATTCGCTCTAGTGCCCTTCTTAAATATTGGTGTAAATATTGCACTTTTCCAGGATGTTAGTGTTGCGCATTTACTTGAGATGTCTTCGAACAAGATATAACAGAAGTCGGCACATGCTTCCGGATTTTCTTTCAATATGAAGTTGGTCAACCCACCAGGGCCTGGTGCACGCGATGTACTTATTCTGTTGATGGTTTTGAGAATATCAGACCGTTCGAATTGCAGGTCCCACCTCGCCAGATCTGGCAGTACCGGGTTAGGGGAGTGACCTTTTCTTTTTATATAGATGTTCATAATGGCTTATCCAATCGGTTTCAGTCACCATGCTTGTTTGGAGTGCGGTCTGAGAGCTCTCTTGCTCGTTAAAAGTCCAAAACTGACAGGTGTTTTTATTTAGCATTTTTGCAAGCATCAGTTCTGCGTCCTGTTGGAGCATGATTGCTCGATGTGACTTAAGCCAATTCATATATGACTGGTTAGATTTTTTTGATATTCACCAAGTCCTCAGCAGTATACAGTTTCTCATAAGCTCTGATTTTGCTTCTCAAATGCCATTTTTGTTTCAAGATGTCGAGATCAAAGGCGTGTTTGATAATAAATGCCTTTTTCCTCACACCTTGTATTTCAGAGAAGATGGTTAGAAGATGATGGTATTCCACAAGGCCATGTTCTTCTTGATAGGCGTTATTGAGCGATCTCACATTTTGTTATTTTAATCTAAGTCTAATGCGGCTTGGTTCAACTACTATGTCATGTTCCCATGATGGGGACTGCCCATTCTGCAGGCAATGGATTCTCAAAAGTACTAAATTGTTGTCGCTTTCAATTCTAGGCACTACATAAAGTTCTTTAACATGGATTTGCAGAGCTTCTGAGGCAAAGTAATAGTCCAGGATTGATTCCTGATTCAGGCTCTTCCAGGGTGGTTTTGCTGTTATGTCAACTGGGGTATTGCAATTAAGAAGCTGTACATTTCTCAGAGCCATTTCAGCACACCATTGTACAGCTTTAGATGCGCTTTCCGCGTTTCTGGGGTGTTTTTTGTTTGTTAGCTCTAAGCAGTTGCTATTCAAGTCTCCACAGATTAGAATTTTCGGAGCCGCTTCCTGCTCGTAAATTTGATCTATAGATTGAGTAATTTGATCAATGTAAAAGGCTGAGTCACTAGAGCTGTGTTGCCAGTAGATGTTAAAGATGTATAAGTGGTTTTGTACATTCTCATCCCGGCCATCTAAGACCACTACTACTTTCTGAATGTAGGGTGAGATGTTAAGCACTTGCAGAATTTTATGACCAGACTTCATTTGTACGAATGTCAATAGGCCAGCCGATGAACATCCCATTTTCTTCTTACTGGCTGGGTTTAGAGCCAAGTTAAATACTAAATGTATTGTTCGATTTTGGTAAGGGATCAGCCAATCCTGAATCCGCTGCATAGGGAGACATGAACACAAGTCCCCTTCTATGTATGCAGCACCCAATTCATATAAAAAACGTTCAGTATTCAATCATAAAACCTCTTTTTATTTACAATTCTCAAAAGCACAGCTTAAAACTTCTAACTATACTGTCCCTAGTTACTCTATTTATGGGCTTATTGTCATCAGGTAATGTACATCTTATATTGGAGCACAAACATGCAGTGTACCATTTCACAATAAGTTGCTCAAATATGTTCAACAACATTTTTACTACTACTGGTTCAACATAAACTAGTTTTCATATCTGCTCCATGCTTGTTTCGGTCCTCCTTGTTGTAGACCTTCATGGGGAAAAACAGGAAAGTATTTCATGTTGTTCTGTGGTGGTTCCTATTACATCATCTGTGCGAAGTTCTCATGATATATGCTGTTCATTGTTTCAATCATAATATATGTCGAATGCCAGATCGTGTTGTCGACATGCTATTTGCTTCCTCAGAATTGTCTGAGCATCAATAAGGGAATTGCTGTTGGGCCAACTATTTTTACTGCCCATCACTGTTTGACACTGGCCCTTTGTGGTCCATATGAAATGGGAATCCTCCAGAAATGTGCAACTGTAGTTTTTTAGATATTCATTCTGCACTGACGTTTTGGCCTAACTCTGAAAAGTCATTGCAAAATGTTGATCTTGTTGCCTTCTAAATATCCTCGAGACCATAAATTGTGAGGTTTATTCACGTTAAACTTTCCATACGGCGGAAGGTGACCTTTCTTTTGTTTATATTTGCATTTCTGGATAATAACCTGCCAGTAAAACGGCCTTCCCGATTTTGTTTTTAAAAAAAATACTTATGGAGACCTTTCCCTGTTTCTTTAATGGATAGAGAGTCTGGAAGATGGTTTTTGGGTACTAGAAAAGGAAGGGCCTGTGGCCGAAGACTGTTGGCATACAGGAGAAGTAGCTTATTTCGAGACAACTGGCAAATGGTGTAGAAGGTAGGAGGAGGGAGGCTGTAGGGGCAAACCAGTAGGCTGTGAAAAGAAAGACCCAGAAGAGACTGGACCAGGAAACCCAGCGCAAGACTGGCCCGTGGGTAAGAGTTTGGGGGTGTGGGTGAGAGATGAGGAGAGGGTTTAGGGAGGGAAAAGAGACTGAGACAGAAGGAGAGAACGAGACGGCTAACATGAGGCTGCAGGGAGGGGGGGAGAGGGTGAACATGAGGCTGCAGGGAGGGGGAGAGGGTGAACATGAGGCTACAGGGAAGGAGAGAGGGTGAACATAAGGCTGCAGGGAGGTAGAGCGAGCGAGAGAGATTGCCACGTTAGCTCTGGTTTCAAAGGTGTTGAGGAGATGGTGAGAGAAACTAAAAAGGTGGTTCCGAAAGTAAATGCACAGGAGATGGTGAAGAAGCCTTCCCTTAATATAGAGGTGCCTATGGTGGAGGGGCCTAAAGAGATTAATTTAAAAGCAAATCATTGTTTAAGTTCTCAGTTTCCCAGAATGTGGTACCCCTCGGAGCTTCTGTCGTCTTTTTATGCTGAAAAAGTCTCCCTTGGACAACTCAACAAGTTACAACTGAGCTATGCTATCTACCCCTTTCTTGGGCAAACTCATCGGCCTACACCAGTCTGGCTTCAGAGCATCCAGAGGCATGGAAACTGCCCTCCTGAACACCCGTGAAGACCTGCTCTCAAACTCTGCCCCTATTCTGATCCTTTGCTTTTGACACTGCTAATGATCTCTGCCTCAATGCCAGTAAAACAGAGATCCTACTCATTGGGACACCTGCTCCCTGTTTCCCTCCCTCTCTCTGGCCACCCTCCTTCTGTGCCCTCCCCTTCCTGTGAGGCAAAAAACCTTGGGACCTCCAACTCTTCTCTCTCCTCTTCCCCAATCATCACAGACCTTGCCAAGAAGTCCAACTTTCATCTTCAACTCCTCAGAGGCATTATCCCTTTCCTCACCTTCCCCCAGATGCTCAATGTCTCCAGAGCGTTGGTTCTCTCTAGGCTGGATTGTTGCAACAGCTTCTTCCTCAATCTGCTTCTCTTTTCACTTCGCCTATTTATTTGTTTTTATTTTTATAAAGTTCATTACAAACTTTAAAAAAAAAACAGAAATAAAAGGATCAAAGACAAGCAAGTTTCACAGAAGGAGAGAAACAAAAGTAGACACTTTCCTAATTCATCTTAGGCTTCGTTCTGCAACAAAAGGCTAAAAAGTGATGGTGGTGTTCTACTATCCTAGAAATCTTTGCCTTCAATATTAAGGTCAGGGGCTTTTAGAAGCTTCTTCTTCCGTAAGTCTTTTTTTCTATGGCCTCCAGAAAGAACACCAGCGCATATAATAGTTTCTTGTCAGTTCCTTCAAACATCACCTTCCATCAATTTTCACCACTCAGACAAGGTCTTTCAGACAGGACATTGCCCAGCAACGTTGTTCTTAAAACGGTTAGTTTCGTGCAGTACAAAAAGAGGTGCTTCAAGGTCTCGTTGGCAGCATGACAAAATCTGCACAAAAGGTTCAGAGCTGGGATAGCTTGTCGCAAGTTCAGCATGTCCTTTGTTTGAAACAGATGCATGCAATATTTCATAATTGTTCTTCTCTTACTTGCACAGGGAAAGATCTCAAGATATTTCGGTGTCGTGTTATGAGCTCTTGCTTCAGGAGCTGCCAAATACATACAACGGTGCGTGTTCCGGATTTCACAGGTTTCACACCAGTCGAGTTCCCATAATTTTTTTTTAACTTTATCTGGATTCTGTAGTAATGTTTCTTGATCCAAATTTAATTGTTCTAGTAGATTAGCACACCTACCCTCCCAGTCCTGAATTGAATCAGACTTAGATTTTGTTTCCGTTTGTCTCAGAATTTCGTATTGCGGTAGGTCATCAGCTCCAATTTGTCTTCCTATAGAGTGCTAAGGTGTTCCACGATACTCTAGCATTGATTGAAATCAAGCCTAGTTCATACCGCTTGCAAGCGTTAGCAGTTCCTTTTGGCAATTGCAAAATTCTGTGCCAGTATGTGTTTTTGCACAAAGACCATGTCAGATGTGTACACCCTAGCATAGCTTCGGCTCCAAAAATCTGCGCTGGAATTACTTTGGCTTTGTAGTATTCGAGTGCTGGTTTTATAGAGAATTTTCCAAATTTTTTATTATAATCGACCCTTGCACGGTCAGAAGTTTACATTTTCTTTTAATCCTTTGGACCATTGGGTCGTCATTTATTTGGGAGCTGATCAAGGCGCCTAAGTATGGAACCTGGCTGGAGCAATTGATTGGTTTTCCATCAATGATCCATTTGAATTATTATTATTTTTGGCCGATTTTGATCCAATTAAATTTTGTAGGACGAGAATCAGTTTTGGCTGCATTTATGACCAGACCATTCTTAACAGTGTAAGCTTCCAAAGCAGTCAGCTTGTGCTGGAGTCCAATTTGGCGAAGCATCGATCAAAACAATGTCATCGGCATACAGTATATGGCTTAAATGGGTGCCTTTATCTTTGGTGGAAAGGCCCTTCTTCTAGTTCTTTTCCTGCGTCGGAGATGTAAAAACGAAATGGCGTAGCTCCCTGCTTCACTCCCCTTGATGTGTTTATTGCACTAGACAGCGAGCCCTTGTGATCCAATCTGATTTTGACTTCCGTTTCCGAGTACAAATCTTGAATTGCTTTGAGAAGACTCAGTGGGCATTTTCGGTTTGTCATTTTTGTCCAGAGTTCTTCTCTATCGACACTGTCGAAGGTGTGTGCCAAGTCGACAAAGGCCAAGTATATTTTCTTTATTGCCTCCATTTTCAACAGGTTTATTAGTAACCGGTTAAGGGAGCATCCAACTCCCTTTACAAAGCCCGTTTGTCGAATATCCAAAGCCTCTATTTCATGGATCCATGTTGTTAATTGTTTCAATATCTGTGTTGCAAAGCTTTTGCCAACAACGTCCAAGAGGGCTATCGGTCTGAAATTTTTCGGGTCAGATCTAAGTCCTTTTTTGAAAATGGGGACAATCAAGGCACTTTTCCAAGACCTAGGCACTCTTCCTTCTCTTATTTTGTTGCAGAAGAGATTGTAACAAAAATCAGTCCATTCATCCGGATTCTGCTTGAGCATCAAATTTGTCAAGCCATCGGGGCCTGGGGCTCTTGATGAGCTTAGTCTTTTGATGTTTGTCAAGATGTCATCTTTACAGATCTCGATGATTTGTAACCATGTACGTTGCACTTCCATGCTTCTTAAAAAGATCTGAATAATGCGCAATCCATTGGTTCTCGGTCACTGCGGATGCCTGTAGAGCGCCATGCGAGGCGTCTACATTGTTTATCATAGACCAAAAGGATCCGCTGTTCTTGCTAATTAGAATCTTTAACATCTCCTCTGCATCTTTTTGGAGAATTAAGTTTCTGTTGCAACGCAGGCAGGATCTGTACGCCAATTTTGCTTTTGTAATTTCAAGCGGCCGTTCTAGGGTACTGGTCTTCTTTGCCTTTCTTAGAGATCTTCTTAGGTCTCGTTTTTTTCCCACAATTTGTGGATCGTAGGCGTGATGATGGCGAAATGTTTTTTTTTTCACATCAGAATAACATTCTGTGTATTTTTCTAAGAGACCAGGGTATTCTATTTGTTCCCAGGACTTTAGATTTTCCCTCAGCAAGAGCATATTTGCCATCAGTATGATTTTTTTTTTTTTCTCCGTCAATGCGCACTTTGTTTCTGCCTGGCACCACGTTTATCTTTACATTCCACGATTCTTTTTCTACCCAACTTAGCCCATCCATTTTAATGATGACCAAGTGTAAAGTAGTCGGCGGGAGACAGTAATGGTTGGTTAATTCACTTTCATTACAGCTTTCACTCTTGCCACATCAACAATGTTTTCTACAATGGCATTTGAAGCGTAGAAATAGTCTAAAATCGATGCACTTGACCATGTGGCCTTTGCTGGTATATCACCTCTAATATTGCCATTCAATAGTTAGTTCTCTCCCTGCCGTTTCGTCTGCCCACACTGTTTTTATTTGATAAGGGTCGTTATTTTTACATTTTTTTTGTTTTTTTTATTTTGTAGAAACATTGTCCAGGTGTATACTTTCCATGTTTAAGTCTCCACATAAAATTATCCAAGGATCCGAGTTCTCCTCTGTGATTTGATCTATAGTTTCACAGATTAGCTCAAGGAACTCAGATTCATCAGATGCCAGGTGCTGCCAATAGATGTTAATAATATGTAAAATGCTGTATCTAGTTGCGTTCCCTCATATTTCTATGATCGCGGTCTGCAAATATGGAGTGATGTTTACTGATTTTATTATTTTTAGATTTTTGGCCTTGTTCACCATGATTATTAGACCTATCATTAGTCAGCCTTTAGCCTGCTTAATTGCTGGGTTCAAGGCTATTTCAAAGCCTGGGGCACACAGCAGTTTTTCGAGCCATGTTTCCTGTAGACATATTATGTCTAGTTTGTTTAGAGCTCCATCAGATCTTCCAAAGAGGTGCTTGAAACCTCTAGTGTTCCACGATCCAATTTTTAAACTTGCATCTTTCCTGACGTTTTGGCGTTCGTTCTCTTCGCAACTGTTTAGAGACCCTGCCAGCCAGTTCCATGATCCTATATCATTTAGGGCAGGCTTGTCCAGCCTTTTTGAGTGTGGGGCCGAAGCATTAACTTTTTGTCACCCAGTGGGCTGGCGAGCCAAAAGTCAACAACCTCACCCAAAGCTTTATATTAAAAAGCGATATTGTGTGACCTTTGACACAATAGCATCAAAGGCAGTGATAGCCATGCAGTCCCAAAGATAGCTTTTGGTGTCATGGGCAGTGATCAAAGGTTAGTTGCTTGTGATTTCTTTCAGTGTCTGTGTTAATATTTTTCTGAAGTAGTGGGGGCGATCGAGCGTAGCGAGGGAGCTACAAAGTTCTAGGGAGGATTTGGGGGGGTTGCCCCCCAAGAATTGTTTTCAAATATGGGGTTGAAATGGTGCATTTTACAGCAGAAAAGGTGACCAAAAAGCCATAAATTTACAATCAGTTCTAAAGGCGAACATGAACATTCCATGTCACCGACAGCAGAAAAGAACATTTTACAACACAACACATTTTAATGATCAATGTGTCCACACTGTAAAACGGCAATGTCACTAATGTAAAACATTGTCATGCTGGCTGTTCCCAATTTAGGCCAGCATTGTCCTGTACAAAGCATGATTGATGCTGCCTGAGCATGTGCAGTGTGCCCAATACATATGGCAGCTTATCTCTGTAATACACATTACTTCTGTGGTGATGAAAGAAGCATAATTCAATTCAACAGATAAAATGTGGAAAAGCGATCACCCAAAGGTGAACCTAATTGAAGAAACGCAATGTGAGCACAATCTTAAAGTATGCAACCTATCAGGCCTAGTGCACACTTTACCTTTTCTTTCACCAATAAATCAGCGGGAGAGCGCGAACGCAGTCCCCCACTACCAGAAATAATGCAGTTGTGTATCCCGCATTTGGCAATATAGCAGGTGCTCAGCAAATCCGATGTGCAATGGGTAAGCCTCACCCTGGGAGATCTGCCCTTGAGATCAGATTCTCCCCTGCCAGCTAAGTATGAGTTGCATGCAAGAGGGCAGGGGTTGGGTAAGTTCTGGGAAGCCCCGCTAAGCGAGGGTGAGAAGGCAGGCCCTGACCCAGCCCCAACACCCCACCGCCCTGGGACCTCTGAGCATCTGTAGAGCTGCCTGTCCCGCGTGTAGGGGGAAGCTCCAGCAGGCAGAGCCCAGCAGAAGAGCAGATTGTAGCGCAGTTCCTTTCTCCCATCAGGCCCCGCTTGGCCCGAGATTTGTATAAATAGCAGGATGGCTCGAGCAGGCCTGTTGCAGTCTGCCCACTGGCCTGTCAGCCCCACACGGGCCCACGGCCCTCCTGAGCGGAGCTGCTCAGTGCTGGCCCCATTGACACCATCAAAATCATCCTGGACCTCGACGCTCCACCACCCCTGAATCTCAGAGTTCTGCTCAATGTCAATGCTGAAGCTTTGACATCTTTGCCGTAACCATATGCCGTGTTGTGTCAGCCGAGCCTGCACAGCGCCAAAGGCAAGTATTCCCTTGTCCGGGCCCAGAGTTCATTGAGTCTTCCAGTGCCATCCACTTGGCACGGCCTACTGTTCCCAGCGTTTTCTACCCGCAAATCAGCACCACTGCCAAACAGAACTGCATAATTGGGGCCCATCGCTGCTGCTCTCCGACTTGACACCAGCCAATCGCGAAGGCACCCATGCTTCTGGGCTGATGCTGAAAAGGCTGGCTCTGCTGAGATCCGAAAGACAAGAACTAAGGTATTTTGGGAACATAGTACTATTGTTTTTTGTGTTCCAACTGTAACCGCTCACACCTTTCCTGAAGGGTATAGGCTGCCCTCAGACTGCGCTACCAAAAGAGTGAAAATAAGTTATACCTTCTGGGGCCTGGGGCCTAAATACCTGCAACTCTCTCTTCCTAAATATCTTCCTTCCCGAGCCCTTCGCTCATCCGTCTCCAACTCCCTCAGGGTCAGCCGCTTCTCGAAGCAACGAGCTGGGGGTAGATCTCTCTCCGCGGCAGGAGCCTCCCTCTGGAACTGCCTCCCTGAAACTTGAGGAGAACCATCTCCGGTTCCGGAAGCACCTCAAAACCTTCCTCTTTGCTTCTGCTTTCTCTCTCCCTCTCCCCTGCTAATTCTTCACTAAATTCTGCACTGAATCTGAAACTTGGCCACTCTCACCGACCTCGGTCCTGGGCCCAGCCACTCTCCACTTGCACTGCCTCCCTGGCAACCCCTGCACTGCGGGACTATCTCTGTATCCCTACAGCCCCCCCTTCCCAGCACTTGTCTGCACTTACCTTGCACTTGCCACCAGCTGGCCCTATTTATTTATCTATTTATTTCTATTCTACTTACCTTGTACTGCACTTTTCCCTTCCCCCCTACCCCTGCACTTGCGCGGTCTGAATGACACCTGGCCTAGGAGGATCGTTGTCTGTCCTCCCCCTGTTCCCCCCCTCCCTGCCTCGTCGCGCCTTGAAACACTTGTGTATAGGCGCGTTACAAATGCCATATCATACCTGTTGGGCTTGCCTGTTTCACTTTTATGATTGGGATCACTGCTGTATGGGTATTAAGCGCATTATAAATAACCTATCAGATCATATCATAGATCACAGTTCAAGATCATAAGCAACTTCCAGAAACCTTGACAGGTGGTCCACTGAGGCCCATTTGCAGGTTGCAGTGTGATATTGGGGCACTACTAGGGAAACATATTGTGCTGTACATGTGGTATTCGCCATGCTTTGATACCCCACTGGCCACATCTATAATGTCCAATGTACTTGGTATAATGCATGGACATTTTCATCAATCCGCACTGTGCTTAGAGGTAAACATAACTGAGCTCCCGCTGTTCTTCTTTGTCTCAAGACGAGGAAAAAAAGCACTGCAAAGGTTAAGTTTCTCAGCTGATAAAGGTTCTTCTTCGGTGACATTCGCAATTCAAAAGAACGATTTTTGGGGGAGGACAGGCTGTGTCGCCGCAACCCCTGCTAAACATATGTCCAGAGATGACAAACCTTGAAAGTAACTCCGCACAATGGCCCTCTGAGCAGCGGCCCACGGCTAATCAGGGGTTCAGGAATCCTTTGGGCTGCCCACGCCGAGAGGAACTCCTGCACAGCACCTGTCTGCATAATCCTTCGCCCGGGCCAGCACTCTCTGCTCTTCACCTCACCACCTCCTCCCTTCATCTCGGCTCGCCTTTTGCCCCTCGGAGCACCATGCAAGAGAGGAATGGGCATGTCTGGGCCGGAGCCTGTTCCTCTCTTGCATGGTGGGTCCTACTTGCCTGAAATCGGATATTTAAATGCAAAGTAATTGCTTCTATATTAATCCCATTGTTCATAGTTTGTGGGAGTACTGGGCAATTGTATGGACCCGCGCTCACTGAAAATGAATGGTATTCCCGAGGTAACCCTCATTATGCCGTGATACAAATTAGTCTCTCCTTCCTCCATCATCAAGTCCCAAGATCTTCTTGACGAATGTATTTATTTCTGCAATGTTTGTCGGATATCCGACAAACATTGCATAAATAAATAAACACTTCGTGGCTGAGGACTGTAACTGCCTCTGTTGACCCCATGGGGTCACCAGAGGAAGTTACAGTTTTGCGCAAAGGCACATTTTTAACAAAAAATAATTAATTTTTTTTATTTATTTATTTATTTTTTTACTCAAGAGTTGTCCAACATACGGCCTCGCGGGCCACATAAAATGGCTTGGCGGGCCACATTGTAGCCCGCGGGCCATATGTTGGACAACCTTGATTTAGGGGCTCTTGCTACTTCTTCCATTGTGAACATGCAAGGCCGCTTTATTCCTGTGTACATCTTTTTCTTTGGATAAGTAAATCTTTTTCGCTCCTTCGTTTATTGGTAAATTGTCAACACAAACTTCCTTTCTGTCAAACCGTAGGGAATTGAGATCCGGGCCACAGTCAGGATGAAATTATAAATGATTCTAGAAGAAATATGAAATAATACTTGATCTGTAGAGGACTCATCTATAAATTTGCCAATTTTAATATCATCCGATGCGACTGCACGTAGTTGAGGTACATGACCAAGTAGCTGTAACACATTTCGTCTATTCAAGATTAAAATGTCATCGGACCGGAAGATTCTTTCCATCAGGAGGCGATTTTTCTACGATCGACACTTGACCTTTGCTCTTGTTTATGAGGGTTTTACTTGTTTGCAGTCTCTTATGCTCTTGCCAGTCATGTACAGCAGGAATTTGAGTGTCAGGATTTACTTTCTGGCTCTCCTTGCCCCCACCTTGGGAAATCCTTAGCGTTTTATTTCTGATTTTGTTTTCGTTGAGAGTCAGTTTTTCGACGTGGGCTCTAAGGAGTTCAGGTATCTGTTTTGTTTTCTTTAATAGTGAGTCTCTTTGGTCAGCTATTGTCATGAATCTGATTCCATCGCCTTTATTCCCAATTCTTGGGTCTTTCCAGTTCGATCATTTACAATTATGCATGTTCTTTTAGCAATCATTTCGATCTCTGGTAGATTTTGTGGATTTTGATCATAAGTCGAGTCCACCTCATGTGTGGATAGATTAACAAGTAGCTAAATTATTCGGTCATCCTCCGCAGTTTGTTCCGTTGTTAGCTTTTGAGGCTCAGTGCATGCTGCCGTGATCTTCATCAAGGGATCATGCATAGCAGGTAGAGTTTCCACTGCTTTTTTTTTTTTTATAACAAATTTTATTGGTTTTCCAACAAAACAATACAAAAGACATACATTACATAACTTTGCATACAGACGGCGAGTCAGCACGAACATACATAATATATGCTTCTTGGTCGCTTCCATGCTAGTCTCATTCTAAGGATGACAGGACAGGATATGTCTCCCCGACATAGTGGGAGGTTTGTACATCATTGTCTATTGGTTCAGTCAATATGTATATTACACAGTTTGCCCGGGCAGCCTCTTGCTTGATATACTCTGCGTTCCATTAGGATGCAGACCTCTACGTCCGATAACCATTGGTCATATTGGGGAGTGGATTCTGAACCCCATAGCTGCGCAATGTTTCTTTTGGCAAATCCTGTGGAGGTTGAGAACAGGAGCTTTTGAAAGTGAGAAATGTCCCCTTCCTCTATGATTCCTAGGAGAAGAAGTTTAGGATCAATTGGGATAGTTCGACACATGACTCTCGAGAGTCTCTCACCACATTTGTGCCAAAAGCGCTGTATTTTCGTGCATTGCCATAGGATGTGGTAGAAGGTTCCTTCCTCTTGTTTGCAGCGCAGACATCTAGAGTCATTTATCTTACCCCATTTGTATAGTGCCACTCGGGGATAGTATATCGTATGAAGTATTTTTAGTTGTATAAGCCGGATTCTGGCCGAGATTGCAGTCTCTCTAGGATACATCAGGGTCGAGATCCAGTCCTCAGGCATTATTGAGCCCACATCTCTTTCCCATTTCAGCTTTAGACTCGCTAATTCCTTCATGCCGAAAGAGGAGATGGCACTATACATGGTGGATGCCACCTTGGTTTTCACGCTGTCCACCACTATGTTCCTTTCGATGGGCGTGCATTCCGGCATGTCTAACAGTTGGGCCCTTAGTTTGATGGCATGATATAGTTGGCCATAGTGGTATCTCTCGGTGGCAGGAAGATTATATGTGGCCGAGATCTCGGCAAATGAGATAATTTGGTTGTTTGCATATATTTGCTGAATGATATGTATACCGGCAGTTTACCAGTTTGGCCACTTGGGGAGCCGACTGAGTCCTGCGAGACAGGCATTATTCCAGATGGGCTGGACTGGGGTAATTTTTTTGTCCCATCCGATATGTTTGTGTGCTTCTCTACAGATTTGGGACGTATGTGCTGTTATCGTACCTTCAGGGGAGTGGTTCTTTGTAGTGTATAGGCTTTCAATTGGGGACATGTTGTGTCTAACTGCTATTTCGGCCGTATGTGTGGGAGTTCTGGGTTACCATGTAATATATCATTAACTGTCGCCATCTGGGTCGCCCAGTAATAGGTTTGGATGTTTGGGAGTCCTATATCCTCTTCCCATACTGAGCGTTGGAGGGTTTTGAGAGCTATCCTGGGATATTTTCCTACCCATAAGAGTTTGCGTGTGATTCTGTCTATTTTATGGAATTCTGTTGCTGGGACGTGGAGGGGGGCATTTTGTAGGACGTACAAGAATCGAGTTAGGGCAAGCATTTTAAAAAGTGCTGCTCTGCCCAGCAGTGTTAATGGCAGTGCTTCCCAGTGGGTCACGTCTTGTGCGAATCTTCTGAGCAATGGATATAAGTTATGAGTTATATAGCTGTCCAGTCTGCTTGTGATATGGATGCCTAAATATCGAAACTGGTTGTGTTCGACTTGGTACGGGGAAGTCTGTGGTGGAATGCAGTCTATACCTTTCACCAGAAAGAGCACTGATTTGGACCAGTTCATTCTTAGGCCGCTAGATGCCCCATAATCTAACAGTATTTGAGTGACTATGGGACAGGAGATTATCGAGTCGCCTAGGTACACCAGAAGATCATCTGCATAGAGAGATACTTTATCCTCCCAACCTGAGTTCCAGCGGAAACCCGTCCATGCCGTCGTGTCCCTCAGTATGACTGCTAGCGGTTCAATGATCAATGCGAATAGCATTGCTGAGAGCGGGCATCCTTGTCTGGTTCCCTTCCCCAGTTGGATGTTACGAGAGGGCCACCCATTCACCCTCACTTCTGCCAGCGGGGTGTTATAAAGAAGCTGGACCCATTTTATAAATGACTCACCAAACAGTATTTTTCTCATGATTGCCCACAGAGCCTCCCAATAGACAGAGTCAAACGCCTTTTCAAAATCTATGTCCAGTAACGCAAGTGATTGTTGTATGGTGGGTGCTCTTTCCAGCGCTAGGTGCAGCCTACGGATGTTCATCCTCGTGGATCTTTGAGGCATAAAGCCGCATTGGTCCGGATGGATCAGCGCTGTGATAACCGTTTGGAGTCTATTAGCTAATATTTTCGCTAGTATTTTGGGTTCGCTGTTTATTAAGGATATGGGCCTGTAGGAGATGCATTCATCCGGGGGCTTGCCTTTTTTGGGCCATCACTATGATTGTAGCCTTGCGTAGGTCTGGTGAGAGCCTTCCTACTTCCAAGGAGTGTTCAAACATATTAATCAGGTGGGTGGATATGTCTAAGTGTTTTATCTTTTTCCATATGTCCGTTCCAAATGAGGCTGCTTTCCCCACTTTCCAGTGCTTACGAGCACAATATTAGGAGATGGTCTACCTCTCTACTCACCCCATACGCCCCTTTTACACACCTTGTTGTTTCCTCCCTTCTTCCTAGGAGAGGTGTCAGCTAGTATGGGGAGGCCCCCCCCACCAGAACCAGCCGGATCCTATTGTGGAGGGGGATGGGGTGCATTTGCCCCAGGGAGGCCTGCTGCTACAGCAGCGTACGCCACAGGCCTCCCTTCACTTGGTGCGTCCCCTGGCTCTTGTAGGACTTTCCGGTGCCTGGTGCCCAGTCTGGCCCTCCTTCACAGTGATTGGCTGCCTAGGCCACAGATCTTCACCGCCAGCCCAGCAGGCCACGCACGCTCTTCACACTGGCTGCCACACGCATGCATCCCGGAGCATTTCTCCCAGCCCACGTGGTGTGGCACCAAGCAGGCCGTTCCCTCCCAGGCCATGACACAGCCCTGGGCGGGGGGGTGGGGGGCAAGAGTACCTCTATCCAGGCGGCACCCCCTATGAAGCCTGGGGCTTAAATCTTTACCAACCTACGCAGTCTGGCCCCCACCGAATGGGCAGGAGGCAGGTCGTCTGTTCTGAGGCCACGCTCTGTGCACACCGTCCACAGACTATGGCTATTACTTCACTCGGGATGTTCTGGAATACAGCCCAGGGCTTACGATAAGATATGGCATTTATAACGCGCCTGAACACAAGGGTTTCTAGGCGCGACAAGACCAGGGGGGGGGAACAGTGGGAGGACAAAACAACGATCTTACTAGGGCTTGTGTCATTCATATTGGGTAAGTGCAGGGAAATGGAAAGGGGAGAAGTGCTGAGGGGGTTAGGGGAGAAGTGCAGAACTGCATGATGCCGGGCTGCAGCTGGGATATGCAGCCCGACCAACCACATCCCCGAAGCCCTGGAGGTGCAGCCCCACCAGGGAGCCCTCTCCATCACTCATGCCTCTTGCTTTTCCTTTCATTTCATTTCTCACTCCTTTTGTTTATCTGTCTCCTCTGACTTTCTAATGGACCTGGAATCCTGTGTCAGGAAAATCCAATCCTTTTGGTAGCGGAATCCTGCCCATTGTCCTCAGTCATAATGTTCTGTGTCGCCCTCATGGTGGGTAAACAGTACAGTCAGGTAAGTTAGTCAAAACATATTCAAACACATACACATTTAATAACAATGCCCAAAACACTTCCCTGTGTTCGTTTTTCTTTTCACCTATTCTATCCTTTAACATCCCCCCTACCTACCCCTAAGCCCCTACCCGAAAGGGCCCCATCTGGGCCAGGGGTAAAGCAATGCTTCAGCCCTGCAGTGAATTTTCTATGCAATTGAGGAGATGAAGGCGCAAAGAAGGAACAGGAAATAAAAGACTTTCAGTGTTAGACAGTATGAGATGAGGTGAGAGAGCATCCAACTTTAGATGGCAGAAAGACTGGACTAGTGAATTTGGGTGGAGAGGGGAGAGAGAAAGATTTGCAAATCCTCATCATAGAAGTGACAACCCACAAGAAAACAGATGATAATAGATGTAGTATAAAGAGTAAACAGAAGAGTACCAAGAATGGATCCTTGTGGAACAGTGAAATTAATGAGATTTCAAAAAGTATTACCTGCCAAAGACATAGAATAGGTTCCCACTAAAAGTTAGGAAGAGAACCAGGAAAAGCAAGTGCCAGAAATACAAAGATATAAGAAAGTGTGAAGAACCAGAATGATCTACTAGGTCAACCATAGCGGATATGTTAAGAAGAGTGGGCAGAGATGAACATTTAATCAATAGGTTTCTGTCGAGCGAGCAGCATAAAAGTCACATTGGATATCTGGAATTGTGTGTAAACCAAGACCAAGGGAAGGGAGTCATCCCACCTGGTATCGATTGGATTACTGAAGAGTCTTTCTTTTAAGAAAACACCTGTGTACGAGCGCAATATAAATAAAATATCACATCATATCAAGACACCAGGAGAAGGGATTCGCCTGGTGAGAGAATTTTGCTTTTGGGTAAGACTCTTTAGTTGTAGTGTAAGGGACAGAAGAAGGGGTTTGACTCAGGCCGGTGGTTTTTCAGTTTACAGGATCCTTTACTCTTTAGTTTGAGGCAGGGAAACCCTCTTGGAGTTAGGGATAGGTAGGTTTTTGAATTCAATAAAAGTCTTGGCCAACCACCATAAAACCTCCTGGCCAGTTGCCTTCTTCTGCACCCTTAACACCTCATAAATGTCTCTTTCCCCCCCACAACCCCCCCCCAAATGTTATTTTTTCTGAGTTTTGGACCCAACAAAACCAAATTTCAGCAAAAAATAAATTTGCCAAACAATGTGGCGGAAAAGAAAAGAAACCGCCCAGCCGGCAGAAGGGAATTGTTGGAGAAAATTCTGTTTCAACCGCAGCAATTTTGCCCACCCCTATTGGAAACCATTGCAAAGTCCCACCAAAGGTGGAACTCTAGACCAGGATTCGCCTATGCCCCAGCCGTACCCGAATGTTCATCAGGAACACACTTTGTCTTCCTGTCCCTTCACCCACTACCTCTCAGTTAGGGCTATGTATATTCACTCTCCCTACACACATACTGTTGACCCCGGCAGTTACGCTTTCATGTATAGCACATCCCTCATCAGATTATCTGTAAATAGGTAAATGTTTTGCTTTGCCAAATGAGGAGAACCCTTATTCTTACGTTTCGCTGGCCCCTGGCAAAACAAGTTAGTGGACTCCAATAGGCACAAAATCACACAGACTAATCGTTATAATAAATGATGAAAATGGCTCGTTATAGGTCCTTTATTCATTCAATATACATGTACAGATATAAGCTTGACATACATGGGCAAACATATAAAAAGAAGGCATCACCGTTAATAAGGACATAGAAGACATCTTCATCTTGGCCACTTTAACACTGCTCAGTCCCAGAGCAGGTAGGCTAAGAGATCACTCCTACTAACGAGGTCTGAGGCAGAGCGTCCTCCCTCTCAGCAAGACTGCATCACCCGGGGGTCCAAGTTCAACTAACTTGTCCACACAATGCCCTCTTCTTTATGGGGGCATATCACCACCCCTCTCCGTTGTGTCTGCCCTCGGCTAAAGAGCAGATCACAAGTTGAAGGGACAGAGGGTGGAAAAAAACAGAAGTGGAAAAACCCAGCGCCCCTCTCCTCGCATTAATTCCCAGAACCCCTTATCATGCACCTGCAGGACGCTCCAACTCCCACTTCGTATTCGTCCTTCAGTGGACAATACAACAACTATTCTCCACAGTAAGTCCACCCAGCAATAATATTTATGTAGCTATGTGACCTTGCTCTGCTTTCGCTACTGAAATTCTCGTTTATTTTCCGAGGCCCGCGGGATGCAGGCTTTATAATAATGATGGGAGATGAATGTCCAAAATGGCTGCGCACCAACGCTATGTTGTTTTAACTCTTATTTCGCACAAGCATTACAGTAGAGGAAGTAGCTGCAATGGCTTGTGACTCAACTTCTGAAGCAGTGTGGCAGGCCAAGTAAGGTTAGACTTCACACCAGGATGTGTGTGGTTCATTCTTCAGTTTGACAAGGATGAGTTGGACCAAATGCCAATAAAGACCTAGGCTTTTTTCTAAAACTAATTTGGATTGGCCAAGGTAAAACAATATCAGAGGTGGGCTAATGAAAAGTGAGCCATTTGGAATGTTCACCACGTTTTGGGTCAGAAGGTTTAAAATCTTAGAGCACAACCTATTCTTAAGATTGCTTGTCCCCTCCAGGATACCCTACTCTACATAATTCACACATACTGGCCAACAGAAAAGTCTCAAAATCTAATGTTAATGAGTCCTGTAGCCTCTTGGCTACCCTAATATAATAAAAATAATATTCTAGGATGTGGCCACCCAAAGAGTCTTAATCGTAGTATAAAATGTCAGTCCCTTAGATACTCAGATCCACACCAGTAAATGCTTGTGGGGAGGCTCCTTAGGTCGGGTATGCCAACCCACTGGCCATCAGGTCCCAGCAACAAAAAATGGCTTCTATATTACAGTTTGCAGTGCCATTCTGTTCCCCCGTGATGTATTCAGAGGAATGGCTTTCCCATGTGTGAGACTGCACAGGGCTGTTCTTGATGCCAAGTTACCAATTCTCTGTGGGGATAGTGAACCAGCAGGGTCAATCCCTGTCCAACTTCTATCTGAGATATCTGGTAGCAGCCGGGTCATCCCCATCCCCGGTGTCCAGCGCCCCACATAAGAGTGTGGGTAGTTCCAACTTATCATCTGGATTAATTATTTCAGTTAAAGCAGCATTTCACCCTCACTATATTACTCAACTTGATGTAACGTTTAATTAAGAATACACATTACTGAACGCAAGCCAGAATCTTCTCAACAGCCTCACTTGATTTACCCAATGTGCTACATTTGCACGGTCCCTCTCCCACAAGCCAATTTTTCTATACATCTGTAACACGACCCATGATCCTCTGGTAACAGAAACACACATTGATAATGAACTAACTGCAAAACATGTTCTAAACACTGACATTTGACTAATGTACAGAAGATTGTTGGAGTGGGAAACAGGTAAAAATCCAAGACCACCCCTACAAAATCATGACATCTGATCATCCTTCAAATGAAAGGAGTGTTGTGTGAGTGAAATTATTCCTAATCATTTTTCGGTGCCCAAAGTTATCTCATATCCAAAGTCTGCCAGAAGCTATATCCTATTGACTTAGTATCATTATCAGATTCAGCCAATAATAAACAGAAATGAGAAGTCACTGTAGAGATTAGTCAATTTTGCACAGAGACTTGTTAAAGGAGGTGTGGGGGCTGCCAAGTTACTCCTCGTTGGTTGACATTACCCCGCCTTATACAATGTTCTGAGTCAGGAGAAATAAAGTCTGTATTTGTGTTAAACAGCCCTTGGTCTATAGTTTGGTAAGATATCAGAGTCCGTTCTACTGTGGGGGGAAGGAGGACATTCAAAGGGTACAGAACTGCATCAGATAAGTCAACTGAGTAATCAACCACAAAGCCAAGACAGAGTGAGGTTTATGCTCACCTGGTATCCACGGGGACGCCACCCAGCCCTGGTTGGATGATTTGCACTCTCGAACCCTCCTCCGGTCCCTTAGTAAAGCCTCTGGTTAAAGATGGGTCTGCTATATAGGAGAACTGGATTCAATACAGATTGTCTTTGTTTTCCCACCTCCCTTGGCCTCAACTCCTTTGTCACCCTTGGGCCCTCTCCTCACCTTAATATTGTAGATGGTGGATTCTCCGTCCTGCTCCTCGAGGCAGGGGCGCGTAGATGTGGGGGGCGAGCAGCGACCAAGTTACTTCACTTGTGCAAGCCCCACTGTGGGAATCCAGCCCCGCTGCGACTCCGTAGGTTTGCTGTTTTAGTCTTTATATGCAGTTCTTATGTTCCTCTTAGTTCGAATAATAATGTCTTGCTTCTTTCCTTTTAGGTATGGAAAGGTATTTTGGAGTTATCATGCAGTTTGAAGATGAGCATGGGCCGGTAGGCGAAAGCGCGGTGGGGCTGATGCTGTCCGGTGAGTAATGCGCAGCGCTGTTTCGCCTTTTACTTTGCTAACCTGTGTCTTTTCTCTCCTTGCAGGTTGCGATGTTCCTTGCCGAGCGCCGTAATGTTCCAGCAATGATACTGACCACGAGATGACTACCGAGGTAAGAATTGTGTGGCTTTCTTCATTCGGAAGCAAACGTGAGTAAACGCTTACTAATGCTGTCTTTCTTTCTCCTCTTTCCAGGTTATTGTATTCCAGGATGCACGCAGTGCCGGATGATGGGGTTCGTACCTTCAGGTGAGTGGAACGGAAGTCGGCGATGGATTGAAGACAGGATACTGTTCCAGGTAAGTTTCGTAGTGTTCTTTCTCTCTCTGCAGGTCCTTGGTTTCAGGTAAGCTGGCATTAAAACCCTGGACACGGTGAGCGTTACGCTGCCCACAGCAGAATAACGCAAAGCATGTTCTGCTGTTTGGGTGTGGTTTAAATAGTCTCAGGTAAAATAGTCCCAGGCCTGCCACACCCAAAAGACTAGACCGCATAGCTCAGTTCCTTGTAACTGAGCTATGTGTGTGCCTCCATGTTGGCTATACCCCCCCTAAGTTAAATAGTCCCAAGTAAATAGTCCCATTCTAATGTTGATCTTCATGATGGTTATGAGCCTGGCGCCAAAGGCACCGGAACTGACTCCAAGAGAGTCTAGGATGAGGTTTTAAGGACTTTGACCTGGCCCTAACTGGAAGGCTGACTTGCCAGTGAGGGCCAGGGGCAAGGGTCATGACAGCGAGCTGACGTGTGTGTTAGAAGGCTTCACACCCGTCACAAGACTCCTCAGTTAGTTTCTGCATCAGCCTACAAACGCGATATAAGCCCAGGAACCAGAACTCTTCAAAGAAGTGACCATCAGGTTCCAGCTCCTGAATCCTGCTAAGGTTGATGTACCCTCACCAACCCCTACTGAAATGTCCAGTCTGTGGCATCTATCACTCCAGCAGCAGATTCAACACCCCCCGGAGGGTGTGGGGTGGGAGCACAAAGTGGATAAAATAATAAAAAACCAGATGTTAACTTGACCGCTCCTTCATTCTGGAATCCAGGACGCTGCTCTTAAATCTATAACAAAAACACACAGAGAAACAATGAACTGTGTACCTTTGTTCTTTTTCCCCTGCTCTCTACTCACAACCCTCCCACTAATGCTTCTGTAATCCTATTTAACCGGAAGCCTCTGCAGGAAGCTTGCAGGCTGATTTCTTCACAGTCTCTACCCTTAATGTGGCAGATTTGTAAACAGCTTTTTTGTTTTTCTCTAAAACATCTGGTTAAACTGTCTGGTCACTTTTGTTTTACTTTTTAAACTGGCCGGTTCTATGACTGATCGCCTTGTGAATACGAACTATTGTGCTTTTTCTTTTCGTTTATGGAAAAATATGCTTGAATAGGACTAATCCTTTTTGGAGTCACTTAGCTGCTTTTTTGTTCAGAACTAAAGCGTTAAACAAACCGGTGCAGTTCTGAATCAACAGTACACTGAACAACCTTGGGCTCAACGCTCTGCTCAAGCTGCAGCTGATCGGCTATGTACACACCTCATGTGACTTCCTCTAAGGTCCGGTCGGTATGACTAGTGAAGTGGGAGGAGCTTTAGCTGAGGAGCGCGGCTGACAAGGGTGACTAACAGTGAACATCATCGCTCCAGACGGAAATAGCCAGCTCTGGCTCTTGAGGAGCCATCCCATGAAGAAGAAGGATGGCCAGTTTGTTCTGCACTCTGGAGCAGGATAGCAGAACGTGTGCGCTCGTAATATACAGCTCTTTCAGGTAACCCTCTACGGCACCGAAGGTTTGTCCACAGACTGTGGGCTTTGCGCGTCTTGACTCTCCCTATAAACACTGTCTGTTAGCAGTACGCTTCCAGTGACTACGCCACAACTCTCCCTGTTTGCGGCTAGATTAGAGCACACATGTTCCCTCCGAAGCCTCTCTGGTAGCATCTTAATGTTAATAATGTACTTGCTTCTTCTACCAATCTTCAATCGTGCTCGAGTATACGGATATTAAGGATCTATGAGCTATGCACAAATATCTTAATATGTTTGTGACCCGTCTTGTAAGTAGCTGCTGCTTGCGTTTCCAAAAAGACTTGGGTTCTTTGTATCAAGCATTTACTCAGGAATTGTCAATCTGCTAAAAACGATTACTTAACTCAAGGAAACTATGACCTGCTAGTGTAAGATCTTGGATGAAAAGCAGTTTAGTATTTTCTCTGGCGTTCCAAACTGCCTAACTCGTCGACTTCAAGCCAATCTGTTTTGAGACGGTTTTGAGATGGCTCCCATCGATCTTGGAACAGGATTGGCCCACCATCCTGAAAGAACTTCAGCTAAGGAAAAAAAAGTCTATACCCAAACCCAACACACATGTTCCAATCGCAAAACAAACAGAACAGCATCACTACTCACTAAAACATTCTATACCTTAGTAAAAAAACATCCTCCCACCTTGTGAACAACCTGAACCAACCTAAGAGAACATCTACCCTGAGGTAATTTGGCACTGGAAAATTTGAAAGGTACCAAAATGATGCAGAATTTAAATGAATTAGTCAACCGACACCACAGAGCCATTCGAAAATGTGATTTCACTCCTAGTCAGCTGTGGAAAGAAGGGCTCGGATCTTTCATGCAGGATAACACCATTGAAGATTATTATTAGGGTATTTATTTATTTAGCGAACTTCGGAAGCAGCAGAGTGCTTTAGAAGATGCACCATCAGGATGCACTCCTGGGTATCACCACTGGTTGGAGTTCCCAAACCAGGACAAGTTTGAATGTGTGTGCAAATGAGACATTCTAATCGAGCTGCGATTTCCTGGAATAAGGTAGGCCCACAACCGGTTACTTTCAATCTTCTTTTATTAAGGCCCATCTGAATGCACCTGTCCACAACCAGGCTGCATGAACTGCCTGTGCTTCACCAAGGAGCTCCTTATGTACATTCATGGAATTCTACTATTTCATAATGCAGTAGCCTGGGCAGGAGGCCCAGACTGAACATAAACAAACAACTTTAAAAGAATACATGTATACATCTGCTTGAGCAATACAGTGACTGATGACAGGCACTAGTTTGAATGTATACATTGATGATGGTGTAGATGTACACAATATAACACATAACCCCCCTTTTACCATTAGAGGGAATAATGAGAGTTTTTCTTAACCACAACAGGCTTCCAAATCCAGACCCTATCCCCTTCAGCAACTCTGATCAGTCTGGTCCTTTTTTGCACATCATATCTACTTTTCATGAGTTTCACCTTACCCTCCACCCTTTATCTCAAAGCTTCTTGGTCACATTCTATGAATCTAGACCTCCCTAGCCATGGTAGACACACTGCAGTAGACATCTTTCTCATCAGAAGCACCTCAAATGGTACCATACCTGTGGTTGCATGAAGGAACAATCTATAGGCATATACATTTTGTTAACTTCATCTTCCTAGACCTTCCATTCATTGACTGCCATGTGTACACCTTGGATTATAGTACCATTAAATCTCTCAACCATCCCATTGGTTTTGGGATGGAAGAGAGACGATTTGATATGAGTCACACCAATACTTGTCAGAAATGGTTTCATCATTTGAGACGCGAATTGTACGCCATTTCCTGACAGTATCCTGCTGGGGAAGCCCCCTCTCTGGAATACACTATCCAAAATGTGTATCAGCCTCCTGCACAATATATGCCTCCACTCATTTGGAGAATGCGTCCATCAGAACTACGATATATTTTCTCGCAACATTAGATCCAATCACTAGTTCCAATATGTCAATGGCTGCGAATTCTCATGGAATTTCAGGAAATTCAATCAGTCTCAATGTTTGGGTACAACACATCAGTGTCTTGTCGGATTCTTTACACAAGTCACTGTTTATTACCAAACTTTCCAGTTGACTCTCCAATTCTGGCCACCAGTAATCAGCCCTTAAGCAGCCTTTGGTCTTGGGAAATCCTAAATGTCCCACATTACCAATTTCTATTGATGTCTTGTGGAGGAATCGCTCTACTCGATTTAAAGAGAAAGCCACCTTCACACTTAATTCAGCCCTCCCTTTATGAAACACACTCAAACCATCCTCCAAAGTCCAATTATTCTTTACAAATTCTATTACTTTACTCAACTGAGCATCTGCAAATTCTGCCTCTTTCCACTAAGCCTCTGAGATAGAGGGTCCACAAGTCCAAAATACTTCAGCATCCAGTTCTTCATCACAACAGCTTTCTCCGTCGGTTTTACAACTATTGTACCTAGATATGAAATCAGTTAAAAAATTGTCTTACCCTGAAATGTGTAGCACCTCAAATAAGTGTCCTTGCAAAGCAATAACCCACCTTGGTATTCTCCTAGATACACCGTCCAAACTTCTGAGTTGAATAAGCCCCATAGGGGCTTATGGTCTGTATATACCATAAACTTTCTACCCCATACAAATGCTTTACATTGACCATGAAACACACAAGGCCTCTTTCTTGATAACAGAGCATTTGAGTTCTGCACTCTTCAAGCATCTGGATGCATAAACTGTGCTATCACCTTTCCCTTACCCTCCTGTATTTGCACTAAAACAGCTCCTAATCCTGTATTACTGCCATCAGTACGCAGTAATGTTTCACACCCGGTATCAAAATTGACAAGCACAGGGGCATGTTTTTATATTCTCAGTCTCTTTGACATTCCTAATTCCATTCAAATGGTGTATCTTTCTAACACAACCCCCCTCAAGGGCCGTCTACATAAAGTGTCCCAGCTGCTCGAGTGCCTCCTTTTTACCTTTTCTATCTTGAGGCTGGGCATCTACATCCTCCTGCACCACCCGGTGCACTTCCTACACATTGAGGGCCCATTCCTTCTTGGACGACCCACGCAGAAGGCGGATCAGCTGTTGTGGGAGGTCCGGGCTGCAAGGAGAGGCTCGCCGTGATTGGCTGGCCAGAATCAACTTTCTCCCGCCGGCAGACAGAGCCGGGTGGCAAACACCGCCCCCCTCAAAGAGCCTCATCAAAGGGCCAGATCCTTCCCTGTCGGACCATGTCCGACCGTGACCAGATTGCCGTGCTCATCTTCCCATGAGTGTGCACCATGCCACTATTAACCTCCCTCAGCTCCTTTACCTCAGCCGCGATGTCACACTGCAAGCTTGGTAAAGGTAAGTCCTGCTACATGCACCTGTCTCAGTTGCGCACACTGTTCCTAGCTCTCAAACTCCTCCCTCCCCCCCCCCCCTAACCAGTGTAACCCTTACATTGTGCCGGCACTGTTCCCGACTCTCAGCCGCTCCCTGCCCCGCATTCAGTACCCTCTCCAGTGTCTCTGACAGCTGATTCTGGCCCTTTCACCAGTAAGCTTGCGCCGCTTTATCCACACTCGGGACCGCCTCTGGTGTTGCTGCTCCGGGACCGGAATCTTTACGCCAATGTCATGAACCATCATCTGCGTCCCTTCTGGACTTCCTGGTCCCTGACCCATAGGGGATTGAATACAGTGTTCCTTCCAACATGGCCACTTGAAACGGAATGCTGCTTGCCAGTCTCTACGCTCCACAAAAGACACGCCCCGCGGCTCTGCGTGTCTCAACGCTACTGCTTGCTGTAGTCGGACGTGTGTTGCCCGAGTTCGCTCGGGGCTTTCTTCTGATTCCTGATTCCCGGTTCCTTGAATCCCCCTTCCTTCCTCCCATTCCTCTACCTTATCTCCGAACTTCCTGGATTTTCTTCCGCGCTCGGGTCACGGCGTTCCGTGCCTCCGAGTGCGAACATTATTCCTTCCTGGACTTCTGAACGTTCCCGGAAGTTGGATAGCGAACCTCACGCTGGAATCCGAGGACCAGCGCTCGGGTTTGTACAAATCCCAGACCGTGAGAAAGAAGACTTCACAGAAGGTCGCAAGCAAAAAACAAAAGCAGGTGAGAAGGGGAGAGATTGTAACAGCCAATCAGACTTTGCTCTTTGAACTGCTAACTCTACGACACAGTATTAGCATGAACATACCTACACGCTTGCAAGCCTTCATCATGTACACATGCCTGCTGTGATTTACTTTTCTTCTGAAGCCTGCGCAGAAGACACATTAATCGCCCTGCAGATGGTTGGGTCTGTACTTCCACTTGTCTGGTCTTCTACAGTCCACACTACCCCTCATACTCCTTTACATGCTGCACCCGTTATCTGACACTAACTCTATCTGTACCACTTGCCTGATACATCTAGAACCTGGCTTTGTTTTTATTCGCTAGCTGCATTTTGCCTCTAAAACCTGTTTTGCCCCATTTTTATACTGATCCAGGGCTCTTTGGCTAACTTGAACTTGGTTCTGTGTTCCGCTTGCTTGTTCCTCACAACTTTGCTTTCCCTCTCCTGCCCTACTCGCATCTGATCTGATTTCTATGCATGCCTGATGCAGCCCCTGCACCATGAGGTGTGGCTTTGCCAGTCCTGTATCCTCACCTGATCTGACTTATATGCATGCCTGATGTAGCCCCCCGCACCATGAGGAGTGGCTTTGCCAGTCTTGTACTTGCACTTATTATTCTGTAATCCTATGCTTAATCATGAACGACACTAAGATAATATGCACTTCTGTGCCTAGATGCCTCTGGGTTTTGTGCACTGTAATAAATGCAAAAATAAATAAAATAAATTACCTACTAAAATATTGCAATGAGGTTTTCGCTCTTTCGCGTGCTTTGCACCAACCTCACTCACTGACCAGTTAACACCTTCTTCACGCAGGTCATCACACTCATCACTATTTTCACCTTCTTGTCCTGCAGAAATGTCTTTAACACCACTCCTGTTGCAATTTCTGCAACAGCTGGCAATGTGGCAATTTTTGTTGCATTTGAACATACTACTGATAGGGCTGGGCAGTCTACAGCATTAGTATAGCGTGTAAAGCCTGCACACCTAAAGCATTTCCACCCTCTAGGTAAGGTATGGGTACTTTCCTTGGACTTGCCGTGTTCTCCACCTTTGTTAGTTTTACTCTTAACTATGCTGGGTTTCTTAACAGATGCATACTGACGACCAGTGGACACTGCATTAATATTGTTGACTGGTGACTTAACACATGCAGTACTGTGTTCTATACGCTTGGCAATATCTAAGGCAACCTCCAGTGTGGGGTCACCTTTGATCAATTTCTCTGCTCTAGTCCTATTCTCTTTGAATGTAAGCATGAATTGATCCCTTAATCCTTCATAAGTCGTGCCAAACATACCACTATTTGCTAGTTCACGTAATGCAGTGTTGCAATATTCTACAGATTCACCCTCTAAATGATCACTTTGTAAAAAATGATATCTTCGTAACACAATGCTAACTTTTTTTCATAATGTTTGTCCTTTTTTTTGATGGTGGCATCAAAGGCATTTGGAACAACATTTGCTGATTCACCATCACCACCAGCAGGTGCACGGAGATCTGGTAGGCTTTCTAAAATGTGTCCACCTTCAAATCCTAAACTATGCATAAGCAGGGCCCTTCACCATTCAATACTGAAGTTGGGACCATGGAAGGCCATGACAGTCCTCTTTCCGGACATCCCACCTAACAAGAGGTTCCCCTGGCTTTGGCAAAATCTGAACAGGAAGAGCACTTCTATGAACTGAGATGCATAACCAAAACCACTAGCATTTGATGGTTCCTCTTACCAAAGTGATAAATGTGTGGTATGGCTCTGTAATAATGGGATTAATGTTTAAATGCAGACACAGCACAGCTACTGTATCCCTTACGCATACATTTTGCTGTAATTGTAAATGTTAAATGCCACAATGCTTGTGGAATTTTTGCACGTAAGGAGCACAATATGCTGAGTACAACAGAAGCAATTGTTGGCAGGTTCAATGGTGCAAGTGTGCAATACAATATGCAGGACAGGAATACACAAAACTAACCATAATCAGTGGAATGGGTAGCCTGGAGGGCAAAATGTATGTACAAGACCAGTTCGGCAATTGTGAATTGCCCCAACACGCTGCTCATCTTGATTTTGATCATATGTAGGATTGGGCCTTTGATCACTGTAACCAAAAGCAGGACCACCTTTAAAGAGTACGTACACGCCTTGTCCATAAAGCAAGTTTATTGTACAAACGGCCGGGAGGGGTTAGATGACATCAAAGAGTAAAACTAACCAGTCTCCACGAACCATACAAAGAAAACATATTTTATACAATTTGCAACAGTTAAAACACTCCCAAAGGTTTTGTTACAGAGTCAACTGCCCACACATGATTGGTTAAACCTATACAATGTAACCATATTTCCTTTAGTTCCCACACTTCTTATTGGATACATTCATCCAAGGACTATCCTCTTTAACGTATTATTGCAGGTTTCATATTTACACTACACCCCTCTCTGGGGCCTTTCCATATTTGGTCATAGTCCCATCTCCTAGTTACACAACTTACAAACAATTTCAACTATCACAGGTTCCATCTGGTTAGAAACCTTTATCCCTACTTGTGATGTACACAGCTACTCTATGGAAATTCCATTAATGTAAAGAGGAGGAAAGCAAACACATTTCCTTTTCTATTGTTGCTGGTTTTATCGTCCAAACATGTTGGTGGCCACATTTCATTCTCAAATTTGCGACTTATCATTCCAGACCACATAGCCCCAACCCACACCTTGACAACTCTATTGTAAATCCATTATCTATCGGTGCTCCCCTCATCTTTATGCTTAGTCACTAGGAAAGTATAGCGTGTAAAGCTAAAGTAGTTATCCAACATACCCTTATCATAAGAACCTTTGTTAGGCCAGGAATTAAGCATTTTGGGGGTCATTACGACCCGGGCAGTAAGGGATTACCAGTATCGGTAAAGGGCACCGGGACCGGTAATCCCTTACCGCCCTATTACGAGGTCCCTTTGCGGGTCCTCCCTTAATGCCTGGTTTTACCGGGCGTTAAGGACGGGACCCGCAAAGGGACTTTGGAGGTAATAACGGTACCGCAATTTGCGGTACCGTTATTACCGCCTTCCCCATTCCCATTGAGCCCTATGGCGGCTCAAATGGGAATGGGGAAGGGCCCTGGTGAATGGGGGATTACCGCCCCGCCAATCTTGGAATGGGGCGGTAATGCCTCCATTCACCAGGGCGGAGTCGGTAATAGCGCCATGGTTACCTCCAAACTCGTAATGACCCCCTTTGCCTTTTGATTCCCTCAACTATTCTCAATGGCATTTCAAAATGTTCACCTTATATCCGGGGAGCACCCGACATAAGTGATTCAATGGAGTCTCCATACTCGAGACCAATGTAACTCATAAAGATGTTCAGAAATCGCGATATAAACCCAAGAACCAAACCCACAGCACAACAATTACTACCCACAAAAAATCTCCTTTTCTTTCCATTTTCTTTTTTGCACTCACTCGGCTTCCTTGCCTTCACCACTACCGTATCGGTAACCAGACACTCCTCGGGCATACACTAAAGACCGCATATCATCAAAACACGCAGCAGCAAAAAATCCTCTTTACTTCTCTTAGATTTCGCCTTTACTCGAGCATAAAAAGGAGTGCAATGTATTCCACTACAACACCGCTGAATCTCTCTTCTTTACTAGTACAACACTCTCGACTACAGTGCTGTCTTTTCCTGACTACCTGAAGATACCTGTAAGATCTGTATTCATGTTGCTTCCTAGTAGAATCTAAGGAAGAGAGGTTTGACTGACATTGGAAAGCTGCTGGATAGAATGTTTGTGTGACTGGTGTTCTCTAGAGGGCAGTTGGAGATGTAAGCCTGAGAGAAAGGATGCCGGTGCTTGCCTATGTGAACTGGAATCTACCATCTGATTAATAGGACTCTAGAAACTGGATGTTATACAAGGAAACAGAATAAAGAAGTTACTCATCCATACTATGATGTCAGAGTCATTCTACCAGAACCGAGATTTCCACATTGGCGACGAGGATGCTGGCTGTGCTGGAGGGACAGCACAGAAGAAGAGACAAGCACCGCCCCCAAACCAAGGAAGACCCCCCTCTCCCAGGTAGGCCGAGCGCTTACTGCATTAGGCGCAGAGAGGCCCAGCGCAAAGGGCACAGGCACAGAAAACAAGGAGCTGCGCCAGGGCCAGGGGCCAGCTGGCCTGCCAGCAGTTAGGCAGGTCAGGTACAGAGAAAGTCAAGAGATTGGCACAGAGACTTTGGAAGGGCTCAGGGCCCAGAGACTGTTTTAAGGGGTTCGGGAACCCAAGCTGTGGCATGGAGGGCTTGGAGCCCAGGGCAGTAGCAAGTGAAGAGGTCTAGGGTCTAAGCTACACCTGGAATATTGTGAAGCCATGCTGCGCAGCTGGGGGCTTGGAGCCCAGGGCAGCAGCATTAGAAGAGGTTGGAAACCTAAGCTGTGCCTAGAAGTGTCAGTTTGGATGAAGGATCTTGAAACTCATTAACAAGGCACCTGGAGGGGCAAAGCCCATTTGCTGACAGCGGAAGGTCCTGGAGCCCATTGCATTGCTTGGAGAGCTTGGAGCCCGTGGCTGCACCTTGGGGGCTTGGAGCCATAGTCCTGTTGGAGGGGCTGGGTGCCCAGTAACTGCAATTGGGAAGTAAATGAGCCTCAAAATATGTTGTGATGGGCATAAGGATCAGCAAAGTTTGGCTGAGGCCTGTTATATAGAGCTGAACATGGAGAGGTACTGCGAGTTATGGTTCAGCAGGGTAAGAGCAATAGGAAGTACGGGCGAAATTTCTTACCTGTAACTCTGTAGTACGTGTTTGTCTGCCCTGTGAGACTATGGGAGAAGCGCGGCGGGGCTGGTAGAAGTTGGAGGAGCTGTGCGGCCTGACCTGTGGTCTAGCTGAAGACGCGGGTGCTGTCTGTGGATAGTAGTCCAACTTGATGTGTTACGTGGCCCGCGTAAATATGCAGAGGGCTGTTTTTGGTGAGTATGGCTGTGATGGAAGCACATGGGAGCTGGTCGGCCGCGGCCGGGTATGCAGTGAGGAGGCAGCAGTGTTCGCAACAGCGATCTTGCAGGAGAACAAAGGTCCAGCTGCGAGGGCTCTCAGGAGCTCCAGGTTCTGACTGCTTTGGCAACCGTTGGGGCTGGAGCTCTGTTCTGGTCGGCTGCTTGCCTGAAATAATGACGTAATTCTGGAGACAAAGGGGTCCGACGAAGCGGTGGAATGTTGAGCCTTGTTGAGTGAGGAAAGGCGTGACGAGAGGAATTGCGGCTTGTGAGCGGAAGATTGTGAACTTTTAAAGTAAAGGACCTTTCTACGTGGTTCGATGCCGTAAGGAAAAGTACTTCCTGGGTTGTATGCAATATAAGAGAACAATGGATTTGGAAGATTTTGCGGCTGGAAGTAAGTGGGCGACGACTGTATTATTAAAGTTCGCTTAGATAGTGTCACGAGTCACAAAGTTGGCATAATGAATAGCATGCCGGCGACTATTGAAGGAATATCGTGAACTGTGGGGGTGTTGCCGATCTGTGAAAATGTGTGTTGGACCGGCGGATAAGTTTCGAAAACTTAAGTTGATCCAGAAATCGGCATGGATGGGGCCGTGACTCCAGAGGTACTTTTTCTGTGAAAGGGCTGGAGAAAAGAGACATGTTAATGTTTAAAAGTGTTGCAAGTTGTGCATTTATGGTGTAGTTAGTGAAATGGGAGGCCTGCATAGCTAGGTAACACGAGAGGTGTGAATGTGGTGTGAGCTATGAGAGTTTGTAAGTCGTGGCCTCATGTTAGAGAAGAACTGTTGTGGGTTTGTAGGTGCAGTGTTTACAAGTTAAAGGTTGTTTAACACATGTTTTCCCACGGATGGACTCTCAAGTGTATTACAGTGTAGACTTGTGAGGATTTTAGGAATGATTCATGAAGTTGTTAGTATAGTGTCAGCTGTACTAATTTTCTTTTCCAGGCTGGACACTTGTGTTGGAGAGTGGGAAACACTGTAGTTTTAATGCATTAACTAATTTTTTTCCCACGGATGGACTTGGTATTAAAGTATAGCTTGCGTAGTCAGAATTGCAAGAGTTTGAGTATGGAAAAGCTAAGGTAGAGTTTCTCTGCACTAATGTTTTTCTCCACAGGTGGGATTTTTGTTTATGCTGAAATATTGAGACTTTTGTTATGTTAAGGTTTAGTAGTGTTGATTGTTAAGCACATTCTTTTTTGGTTATTTTGCTTAGAAACCATACAGCGTTGTGATGATAAGGTCAAGATTTTATGCAGAGTTCATGCTGTTGGTATGATGCTTGCGGTGTATGTAGTGTGGTTCTCCCTAAAATGAGTTGAGTGAGGAATACTTTCAACACGGGCACAGTAGGGGTACTGGAGTCACCGTGTTTGTGAAGTAAATACCAGAGTATCAGATATACTCAGCCTGGTTGGAGGTGGTGTGTGTTTAGGCACACCTTGGTCTTGTGATTGAAGGGTGTGAGGGAGTTGAGTGTGTGTTCTATTGTGGGATGTTGGAGTTAGGACTTGGATGAGAGGTATGGGTGCCTCTACGTGTGAAATGTTTAGTAATGGTATTTCATGTGGTTGGTGATGTCTCTTCTTCACTTAGCAGAAATAGGAAGGGGCATTGTTGTAAAGTTTATTCCCACTGCAGTGATGGCGTTCTTGGTTTTGGAGCTGTTTAGCTGATTGTTTTAAACTGGGGATATGATGCATGTGCATTGTAAGTGTAGTGTTGCTGTGTGTGTGTGTGTTAGGCCCAGTTGATCATGATTTTAATATTCCTTGGGGGGGGGGGGGGGGATGTGCAAGGATCTGTATTCATGTTGCATCCTAGTAGAATCTAAGGAAGAAAGGTTTGACTGACATTGGAATGCTGCTGGATAGAATGTTTATGAATGACTGGTGTTCTCTAGAGGGCAGTTGGAGATGTAAGCCTGAGAGAGAGGATGCCATTGCTTGCCTATGTGAACTGGAATCTACCATCTGATTAATATGACTCTAGAAACGGGATGTTATACAAGGAAACAGGATAAAAGAAGTTACCCATCCATACCATGATGTCAGTCATTCTACCAGAACCCAGATTTCCACAATACCCTTCACTACTTTGACTAACCGAAAAAGCAAAAAGCAGGCTCCGTCCGCACAATCGATACAAAGTAAGGGGTTACCAAGGGTACACTCCTGAAAGGTATCTACAGGTGGTCTTACGATAAGATGCCACCTCACCCTAAGGCAAGAGCTCCTGCCAACCAGACAAGCAACTTGAAGGGTATCAAGACTATCCTTACAATGGACATGCAGGTGTGGGAGATCAAAACTCTAAAATAACAAACTAGGTGAAAACATACGACATTAACTCCTCCAAAAACACTCACTCTTCCAACCTACTTGACATCATCTAACTTACACACATCTATCTTGCCCTATCCAAGAATAAAAAGAAAAACGTATTTCTTTTCCCCCCGTTACCTTCTTGATTTACCTGGCAAATAGGCACTCTCACGAATGTGAACCTTGAAGCGCTCCGACGTGCTCCTTTAATCTGGCCTGTGCAGCCGAGCAAAGGTATCACACCTCTTGGGGACAGGAGGGAGGCAGACAGACAGGCCTCTAACCAATATGGTACCTGTAGCCCTCCTCCTTGTCAAGCACAAAGACTGGTCCCCGCAGAGAAGCTCTGCAGCCAAGCTGGGTGGCCTGAATGCCCCTAATGTCTCAGAGAGCCTGTGGCCCACCCAGGGACGCCAAATGTAGGATTGGGCCTTTGATCAATCACTGTAATCAAAAGCAGGCCCACCCTTAAAAAGTGTACGTACACGCCTTGTCCACAAAGCAAGATTATTGTACAAACGGCTGAGAAGGGTTAGAAGACATCAAAGAGTCAAACTAACCTGTCCCGCCCGAACCACACAAAGCACACATTTTATACAATTTGCTAGAGTTAAAACACTCCCAAAGGTTTTGTTACATAGTCAACCCCCCCACACATGATTGGTTAAACCTATATAAAGTAACCATATTCCTTTAGTTCCCACACTTCTTATTGGATACATTCATCGAAGCACCACCCTCTTTAACTTATAATTGCATGTTTCATATTTACACTACATCCCTCTCTGGGGCCTTTCCAGGTTTGGTAATAATCCCATCTCCTAGTAGTTTACACAATTTACAAACTATTTCAATTATCACAGGTTCTATCTTGTTAGAAACCTTTACCCCTACTTGTGATGCACACATCTATTCTATGGAAATTCCATTGATGTAAAGAGGAGGAGAGCAAACAAATTTCCTTTTGCTCTATTGTTGCTGGTTTTATTGCCCAAACATGTTGGTGTCTATTGAAAATCCATGATCTATCAGTGCTCTTTTCCCTGCAAGCAGCCTGCATCAGGTTCAATTATCTGGCCTTAACAGGTGGCCGGAAATGTGCTGTGATTCAATAATAGACTCCTATATACTTACAGAGATTGCATCTCCCCATCACAATGCACCTAGACTATGAAAAAAAGACCAGCCCGAAGCGGACCATCTCATATTCATCGCAACTGCTACCGACTTTCCCCAACCTTGAAAAACTTGTTTTTCAGTCACACAGAATTCAATTGCCTAACCCAGGTTTTTAGCCAGCGCATTTCCTAACTTGTCAGAGAACTCTGCGGCAAAACAGATCTGTATATTCATACTGCCCAAAACCCATTTCCCTAGAGTCCCCATGTATGTGCACCTATACATGTGTTTTCAGGACTACCGCATCCCCTCACACTGGTTTTCCCATTGCAAATCTCTTACCTTGCATACAAATGTAGAGCTCCCTGCTGCCTAATTGTTAAGTGCTATGTGGCATGGCACACCTTTATTGCATTTATAGTGTATCAGCAGTTTAATACACTGCTATACATAACTAACCAAAACAAACACTAAAAATAATGCATATCTCATTCCTATTAGCTACACTAGATTCATACTTAATGGCCATATTATGCCAACATCGCTATGACAATAGTGCGCGCAATTCAAACTTCTCTTTACCCGTGGGACCCTTATCAACCTGTCAACACACACTTGAATTCTGAAGCACAGGACCAATATAAACATCCCAGTGCAGCGTCGCAGGCCAGGGAATGTGGCATGAGTACCAGGCATATAGTCGGGGCAAGCTGGGTGGAGGCTTGGCAGGCCTACCATGGACACACAAATATCCATAGTTGATAGCTTCCCCTAGTTAGGTTGGCATGGTTCCTTCCTGGTATTTTTAGTCACTTCCTGTTCATTGTTACCACTTCCTGTTGCCAAACAGCAATTGTATGGAAATTCATGTGCTCTCCAGTGTTTGGGCGTGGCTGGCTATATAAGCCACGCCCCAGGTTCCTCCAGTGCTTCGTGTTGCTTTCTGTAAGCTGCATCAGCAACACACTCGCCATGCTCCTGGTCTGTCCGCGTGCTTCGGCTTCTGCTTACCTGCTCCGGATCTTCCCCTGTGCTTTCGCCAAGCAGCAATCTTCGTCTGGACACAAGGTTATACCTGCATCGGCATCTGCAAAAGAAAGGAAGAACATTACTCGGTGCGCATGAACCAGAACGCAGCGCATACTCACCGGACCTCCGAGGTTCTTCCTGCTGCTCTGAATCCCGGCTCGTAGCGAGAGCGCTCATCAGTCTACTCCTGCAAAAGAAAGGAGAAACATTACTTAGTGCAAATCAGCAACGCCGCGCATACTTACCCAAGGTACCTTTGGCATCAAAAAGACAATCCGAACAGTACCAAAACCTGAACTCTCCGAAATCCCAGCGCAACGTCCTCCGTGTGGAAAACTCCTTGCTAGTGAAGTAACTAGCACTTAGAACACTACTGCACTCGCTGTGAAGTCTGAACAGCGTGTGGCACCTGAACGTGGCAAACAGACATTGGCCATCATACCTACGTGTGTGTAGGGCTATGGACCCTCCCAATAGAATTGCGCCCCTGCAAAAGGGAGGATGGAATGCGCACCCCACTAAAGACTAAGGTAAGCCTTTTGGGGACATCACAGCACATTCCTAGGGAGAAGGGAGGGAGCTCCAGGGAATCAGGTTATCCCAGATCTTAGTGTGCATCTTTATTTGACAGGTATTCCTACGGGTTGGAACAAGGGAAGTGTGTACTCTGGGTCAAAGGAGGTGTTCCATCGCTCCTGCAGAGACACAGGTGAGTGTGACAGAACACGAAGCCTTTCTCAACAACTCTGCCTGAGCAATGGAAACCTCTGAGGTGGACCAGCTTTCCCTATTGTTAGGTGAACTACGGGCCGAGGTGCATGCAGCCCGCTCCGAGACTAATGCCTTAAGGCATGAACTGGTAGTCAACAGGGACAAAACGGACGACTTGGGTAGGCAGCTCTTACAAACCCAAGCCGGCCTAGCACCCCTACCAGGTGGAGCCACTCAAGGACAGCCTACTGTGGCACCGGCAGTCACACCCGTTCAAGTATTGCTTCCAGGCAATATCCCCCTAGCGCCCCCAGAACACTTCTCAGGGGACCCTAAGAAATTCGAAGCATTCATGAACCAATGCTGCCTGCACTTCATATGCAAACCGGACTCTTTTCAAAATGACCAGGCCAGAGTAGCTTTCGTCCTCTCTTATTTAGGTGGACATGCTGCAGATTGGTCCGTCCCGTTAGTGCTTAGGGACGACCCCTTGTTGAGAAATTACCCAGGTTTTCAACGTAAACTGGAAAAACTGTTTGCTCATCGAACTCGAGGTCAAGCCTTGGATGATGACTGCTATCTCTGCGGCAGGGTGGTCAGGATTTTATTTCAAATGTTGCCACATTTAATCGTCTAATAGCCAAATCAGGTTGGCCAGAGAAGAAACGAATTGCAGTATTCTACTGAGGTCTGCGAGGGGAATTAAAGGATGTCTTGGCACAAGTAGTAAATCCCCCTGAAGATTGTAGTGAATACATTGATCTAACTATGCAACTAGACCACCGTTTGCAAGATTGCAAGGCAGACCGAACCAGATCAGAACATAGACCTGTATATGTCCGACCAAAAGATACTTCAAGTCGACAGACCTCCGAAACGCACCCAGAGCCCATGCAATTGGGCGTCCTTAGAGGACTACTCACTAAAGCAGAGAGAGAACAAAGACGTCAAGAACAGCTTTGCTCATACTGCAGCCAATCTGGTCACTTCCTCCGGAACTGCACGGTCAAACCACCACGGAAGACAATGGGAGTTCTGGACAACATGAGGGAAAACGTTGAAGCGGCAAACTCCAATGCCCGGCAGATGTAGAGGTCGAGCTAGAACAGAGCACTGTGTTAGGCAGAAACCTGTGCAGTTCCCTTAGGGACCACTGCAAAAGATTTAAGACTACAGGTGTTGGCAGTAAACCCACTTGGTAGCAGTCTGCACCACCCAGATTTACCTGGTAGCTGTGGCTGAGCAGTCAGACTTCCCTCAAGAAGAGTTAGGCAGTATGCAAAGTATACACAATAGGCACTCAGGTACAATAATACAAGCAAACACTGACCAGAGCTTTGGTATCAAAGTATATAATTATTTATTTAAAAACACAGTTGAAACACTCCAGCACTCTTATTGTAAACTTATCCTAAACACAGTTACTATTATGATATATACACCTCTTTTTCCCTATTAGATAAATCACAGTAAAAACACCACTTATTTTCATACAGAGGTGAGCGCTTAACTAGATTGCACTCTAATAAGTTTGCGAGAAAGGGGGGGAAAAAAGACAAAATATGAAGAGGTACACCACTCTATGATTCAGGAACACTGTTAGCAAGGCAGAGAGGAAAAAGTCACTGATGAGCCAAAGACCAAAGGCTGGGCCCACTCTTAGAGAGAGCAGAGCACAAATGCGCCCAAGATCACACAGTTGCACTAGGCTTAGAAAATCTTGCAGAGGGTTCAAGAAGAGTTTAGAGAGGCTTAGAAAAGTTTAGCCAAGGTGTCCCAGGCTAACCCAGGTTCGAAAGCCGGGGGCTAAATCTACCCCGTACAGTCGGTAGCAAGGGAAACCAGGCGGGACACAGTACCTTAAGTGGGAAGGATCCTCCAGCGGTGGCAGTTGTTCCTGGTAGTGGGTGCAAGTTGTGTCGTCGTCCAGGGGAAGAAAAGATCTCGACTTGGAGGAAAGATGAAGGTCGTTGCACTACCAGGGAAGAAACCAGCCGCGGAGTTTTCCGGTTAAAGGTGGTACCTTGGTTTCGCAGTCGTGGTAAAACGTGGTATCCCAGTTGCCGGGGTGCTTGGCATGGGCAAGGCAGCCACGAGGTACGTCGGGAAAGCGAAAAGACGGTGAAACTGGTTATCCCCACCAGTCATTAGGAAGAAGACTCTCCGGCGGGAGATCTCCTCTGTCATTGGGAAAAGTGGTGAGGCAGTCCAGCAGGGCTCCACCGGTGGTGGCGTCGTGGCACATCGACTCAGCTTCTCCCTCGTCGGATTCTTAGGTCCTGTGGCGACTTCTGAAGTTCCAGTCCCCAAAGCCCTGCTTTTATGCAGCAAACCCCCATTCACTCAGCCTAGCTGTCACTCAAACATGCTAAGTGGTGAGCCGGCCGGCTCACCACTTGGGCCAATCAGGATGGAGTGCGACATGAGTTGCATAGGCAACTCAGTCCAGGGTGCCTAAATTCCCCTCCACCCCTCCTAAGTACCCCAGACATAGTCGCACCACTTTGGAGGGCTTCTGTGGAGAAGCCCGCCAAAAAGTGGAACAAAGGGCTCGACTTGGGTTGGAGTCACAGAAGAGAACACAAACGCCATCTTAGAATCAAGTTTTGGCAAAAAATACCAACCGGAGAATTAATATTAATTAATTAAACCGGCGGTATGTTCGAGGCTACCGTAAATAATTAAATAAAGATAGTAGCCTAAAACAATGGGAAATCCCATAGGAAAATATTCGCGGTTGAAAATAAAAAGTAGTATCCACTGCCACCAGTCAAAACTCGATCAGGGGGGACGGAGACGTGCCCCCTCGACTAACAGACCCTGGGGCAATCGAACTGCCCCAGCCAGTATGTCCACAATATGATGGTTTGTACTGGTTCTGTTCAGAATTTAAGACTAGTAAAGTCAATGGTGACTTTACATGCCCTGGGAGACAGTAGTCAGTCCCAGGGTATGGAGTCTATACTGGGGGGTCACTAAGACACCCCTGTGTCACTGCACTGAGGGTGCTGTGTAACACACATCACAAAAACAAATGAAACCCTATGCAGTAAAAGACCCCATAGCCCATTAAACACTTCTAGGTTCAAAGAAACACACTCAAATCATGTCCAAGAGTGAGGGTAAAAGAGTCTCACTCTTGGCAGGGGAAAAAAATAAACCCCAAAAATCCAGCAAAGCTGCTGGGGGACTCACTAGGTTAGGAAATTCAGCCCAAACAGACAATTCTCCCTAACAGGCGTCCTTAGAGGATTACTCACTAAAGCAGAGAGAGAACAAAGACGTCAAGAACAGCTTTGCTCATACTGCAGCCAATCTGGTCACTTCCTCCGGAACTGCACGGTCAAACCACCACGGAAGACAATGGGAGTTCTGGACAACATGAGGGAAAACGTTGAAGCGGCAAACTCCAATGCCCGGCAGATGTAGAGGTCGGTCTGTCGAGCTAGAACAGAGCACTCAGATCTCACATTTTAGTATCCCTGTGGTCCTGGTAGACCCTTCACAACCCACCCGAATGCATGCCTTCAAGGCTTTCATTGACAGTGGGGCAATCCGGAACTACTTGGACGTAAACACCGCAAAGACCTTGGGTCTCGCATTCCACCGTAAGGACTCCATAGAAAGCGTAACAGCCGTGGATGAGACAACTCCTTTCAGGACCAGTAACACATTGTACTTCAACTCTTACCTTGATCTGTCAAGACGTTCATAGGGAAGGCATCAAATTTGACCTCATCGCAGCACCCCAATTCCAATTGATTCTCGGAATACCGTGGCTGGAGACGCACAACCCAAGAATCCATTGGCGGGCGAGAACCATAACCTTTCCCACGGAATGAGTCTCTTGCTACAACAACAAAGGGGCCCAGGGTAGCCCATTGTCGGCCTCACAAGAAAGGATATCAGGATTAGGTTTGGTGGGGACCCTACCGGTGGAAAACCAGGAATTTCAGGACGTGTTTGCTAAGGAGCAGGCTAATACGCTACCACCGCATCAAGCTTATGATTGCCAGATTGATCTGCAATCGGGGGCGCAAGTACCTTGCAGTCGCATTTATGCGTTAACCGAAGAAGAAAACACTCATTTACGGACTTATTTAGATCAGTACCTGGCCAACGGTTTCATTAGATCATTTAAGTCACCCGCCGCCTCCTCACTTTTCTTTGTATCCAAGAAAGAGGGAGACTTAAGAAAATGTATCGATTATCAGGCCCTAAATCAAGTCACAATAAAGAATAAGTATCCATTACCTCCGATACCAGTACTTATAGACCAGGTAAGACAAGCAAAAATGTTCACGAAACTAGACTTACGCGGCGCCCATCACCTGGTACGCATGAAAAAAGGGGACGAGTGAAAGATGGCGTTCCGTACCCGCTATGGTCTGTACGAATACCAGGTCATGCCGTTTGGGCTTTGCAATGCCCCAGCTGCGTTCCAGCATTTCATGAACGATGTGTTACGGGAACTCCTTGACATCTGTGCAGTCGTTTATATCGATGACATCTTGATTTATTCAACCACTCCCCAAGAACATGTAACCCATAAACTAGCTGTACTCCGCGAAAACCATCTGTATGCAAAACTCAAAAGGTGTTCATTACATGTCACTGAGGTAGAGTTTCTGGAGTATATACTGACACCACAAGGGATCAAGATGGACTATCAGAAAGTGGAGGCAATCCTCAGTTGGTCCTCACCCATCTCTGTAAAGGGAGTACAGAGTTTCCTAGGTTTTGCGACTTTCTATCGACGCTTCATACCAGGATTCTCACATTTAGTGCACCCAATTACGTCCTTGCTGCGTAAACATCGGAAATTCAAATGGACACCAGCGGCAGAAGAGGCATTTTGAGCTCTCAAGGAAAAGTTCACCTCAGCCCCAATACTGCAACATCCGCAGCCCGATTTACCGTACATAGTGGAAACTGATGCCTCAAGCATCGCCATGGGAGCCATACTGTCAAAGCAAAATCCCAAAACCGGATGCCTTCATCCCATCGCCTTCTGGTCGAGAAAGTTTTCCCCAGCAGAGTTAAACTATGCAGTTTTGGAAAAAGAACTCTTAGCAATCAAGAGTGCACTAAGCGAATGGCAACACTACTTACTATGAGCAAAACATACAATCACAATAATAACAGATCATTGAAATTTGCAATATTTATGCTCCGCAAAAACTCAGTCATCAAGACTCCGTTGGGCCTTATCCTTAATGGAATAAGACTTTGTAATCACTTACCGCCCCGGAGTTAACGGGAAAGCGGATGCGTTATCCCGCATTGGCACAGGAGAGGAAGCATATATAGTGCTCCTAATCCAGTGGACATCATACCTAGCCACATAATTCTCGGTTTCTGCATTGGCCCTTCTTCGCTAGACGCACTTCAAGAAGCAATCAAAAAAGAGATGTCTTAAAAGGACCTACTGGCTTGGGACAAGAAGGGAGAACAATTCACCATTCAAGACGAACTACCATATTATCGAAAACACCTCTACGTTCCAACGAAGGATCTGCAACAGGCAATTATATCCAACTACCACGACTCACTGTTGGAAGCTCATCCAGGTATAGCCAAAACCATGAAGAAGATAAACAAATCTTATTGGTGGCCAACTTGGCGAGAGTATATTGCTACCTTCATTGACACCTGTGAAGTTTGTGCACAATACAAGACGTTCAGACAAAGACCGGCAGGCCTCCTTCAGCCAATCACCATCCCGCCAGCGCCCTGGCACACAGTGTCAATGGACTTTGTTACTGACCTACCTCCCAGCTCTGGTTAAAATACCATCCTCGTAGTACTGGACCTCTTCTCCAAAATGGCCCATTTCATAGCTTTGAAAGGTATTCCTTCAGCTCTGACCCTGGCGCAGGATTTTCTAGACCATGTTGTTAAATTGCACAGATTTCCCACCGTAATCATTTATTTATTTTATTTATTTATTTGCATTTTTAAAGCGCAGCAGCTGCCCTGGGGCATCGTGGCGCTGTTACAAGAAGGTTTACTTGGCATGTTGAATCGGTTACAGGACTGGCTGTGGTTCCAGGGTTACATAGGAACCATAGCCATGCTACAGTAGTAATCTACAGACAATATTGCATGCGATACAGTTGGAAACTGGGTTTCACTTAAATAGAGTGGTTTTCAAGGCTTTTCTGAAGGCTGTGTGGGATGTTTCCGCTCTTAGCTTGGGCGGAAGGGAGTTCCAAGCTTTTGGCGCTAGGACTTCGAAGCTCGAGCCGCCAGCTTTGACTCTGGTGAAGTTAGGGATTGTAAGTTGGTTGGCATATAGGTCCCTTTTGGGTCTGAGTGATTGGACTGGTTGTATCCGTTCATTGAGGTAGCTAGGGGCGGTTTGGGCTATGCATCTATGTGTGATTGTGAGAGTCTTGAATTGAATGCGCTCTTTAACTGGGAGCCAATGGGCATTTTGTCTTGCTAGGGAGATGTGTTCTCTCTCTGACAGAGGCAGCTAATTTGTATCATGTTTTTGGAAGAAGTGTTGTGCCCTGGCAAGAGTGGAAATCCGTCTATCCTAGTCACCATCCTCAAACGGACGGTCAAACCGAACGCACGAATCAGACCATGGAATAGTATTTGCGCTGTCGATTACACCAAACAAGCCAGAGCTGGACAGAAATACTATGGATGGCCGAGTATGCCTACAACAATTCAACACACTCGTCAACCCAAGCAACACCCTTTTTTACTGTATATGGTCGAAACCCCAGGACATCCATTTACGACCCGCTGGAAAACATTGAAATGCCCGCGGTAAAGAACCTACACGCCAGCATCATTAAAGTGGCAAAAGAGGCCAGCAAGAATTTACAGCAAGATAAAGAAACACAAAAGAAAAACGCTGAACGTCACCGACGAAAAGGCCCAGACTATCAAGTGGGAAACTCGGTCTGGCTGGCATCTAAACACGACACTTTAAAGGGTCCAAGAAAATTTCAGCCTAGGTATATTGGCCCATACACGATTGAGGCAGTGATTAATCCAGCAGCCATGAGACTAGCGTTACCTCAACATATGCGCATCCATCCTGTATTTCATGTGTCACTATTAAAACCAGTACACCCAGGAACCCGGACCTCCACACCTCCCGTACCTATACAAGTTGGTAAAGAGGCACCTGAATATGAAGTTAAAAACATATTGTATTCCAAACTTGTACGAAAGACCCTGTATTACTTAATTGACTGGAAGGAGTACGGACCACAGGAAAGATCACAGAAACCCAGCACACATGTACATGCCCTCCGATTGGTGCGTAAGTTCCATCAGGACAATCCTGACAAGCCGAAACCCACACTTACACCATTGGGAGGGGTCTTGAGGGGGAAGACTGTCATGAGTACTAGGCATATAGTCGGGGCAAGCTGGGTGGAGGCTTGGCAGGCCTGGCATAGACACACAAATATCCATAGCTGACAGCTTCCCCTAGTTAGCTTGGCATGGTTCCTTCCTGGTATGTTTAGTCAGTTCCTGTTCTTTGTTACCACTTCCTGTTGCCAAACAGGAAGTGTATGGGAATTCATGTGCTCTCTAGTGTTGACAGCTTGGCTGGCTATATAAGCCACGCCCCAGGTTCCTCCAGTGCTTCGTGTTGCTTTCCGTCAGCTGCATCAGCAACACACTCACCGTGCTCCTGGTCTGCTCGCGTGCTTCGGCTTACCTGCTTCGGATCTTCCTCCGTGCTTTCGCTAAGCAGCAATCTTCGTCCGAACAAGAGGTTACACCTGCATCGGCATCTGCAAAAGAAAGGAAGAACATTACTCGGTGCGCATGAACCAGAACGCTGCGCATACTCACCGGACTGCCAAGGTTCTTCCCGCTGCGCTGAGTCCCGGCTCGTAGTGCGAGCGCTCATCAGTCTACTCCTGCAAAAGAAAGGAGAAACATTACTTAGTGCGCTTGAGCCAGTAACGCCGCGCATACTCAACAGCCCTTCTGAGTTCAACACGCTGCGCATACTTACCCAAGGTACCTTTGGCATCAGAAAGACAATCCGAACAGTACCAAAACCAGAACTCTCCGAAATCCCAGCGCAACATCCTCCGTGTGGAAAACTCCTTGCTAGTGAAGTAACTAGCATTTAGAACACTACTGCACTCGCTGTGAAGTCTGAACAGCGTGTGGCACCTGAACGTGGCAAACAGACATTGGCCATCATACCTACGTGTGTAGGGCTACGGATCCTCCCAATAGAATCGCGCCCCTGCAAAAGGCAGGATGGAGTGTGCACCCCACTAAAGACTAAGGTAAGCCTTTTGGGGAAATCACAGCACATCCCTAGAGAGAAGGGAGGGGGCTCCAGGGAATCAGGTTAACCCAGATCTTAGTGTGCATCTTTATTTGACAGGTATTCCTCCGGGTTGGAACAAGGGAAGTGTGTACTCGGGGGGTCAAAGGAGGTGTTCCATCGCTCCTGTCAAGGAGTCCCCCCCCCCCCTTCTCACCTGAATCCGTTCTTTACCGGCGTCCTTGGATGCTGCCTTCTTTCGGATGGAACGGGTTTTGAAGAAGGCGGCCCGTGTCTCTGCCAAATCCAGAATGCGTTCAGTTTTCCAAGGGGCTGAATCCACGAATCCAGGAGGTAAGAAGAAGGGGGGGGGTTCAAGGAAGGGAAAGCGGAGTGGAAAGGAGAAGAACCGTGAGCTACGGAGCACACGTCTGGTCGCTACTTCGCAATAGCATTGAGACGCGCAGAGCCGCGGAAGGCGTGGTCTAGAAATAGAGAAAGGTTACGTCCAACGCATGGAGCGAGAAGGGAATGCGTTGGACGGCCATATTGGAAGTATTAATGTGTATAAACCCGTTGTGACAGGGACCATGAGGCCCAAAAGGGGCGCACCCTGCGATTCATGACAGCATGCCTCCTCCGAAGACCCTTCCCTCCTGGTTTGCCCGGGTGGATGAGGTGGAACCTTCTGAGCAGCCGTGGGGCCTTGATGTTTGAGAGAGGTTCCCAGGTTCTTTCGCTAGGAGGATATCCTTTCCATTCAACCAGGTATTGAAGCTGGCCCCTTCTATACCGGGAATCACAAATCCGAGATACCTCATATTCCAATTGGTCATCGACCAGTATAGGAGGTGGTCTGTTTTTTTTTTTTTGGGGAGGATGGATAGTAGGGTTTCAGTAAAGATGTGTGAAAGACAGGGTGTATCTTCTTCCAGGATTCAGGCAATTTGATCCGATAAGAAACAGGATTTATAATTCCTTTAATGGAAAATGGACCATAGTACCGAAGGGCCAGTTTACTAGGCTGTAGATGTCGGGGTAGTAATTTTGAGGACAACCAGACCTTATCACTGACTGCATAAGAAGGGCCAGGTCTTCTCCTGGAATCCGCATATTTCTTGGTCCGTTTCCTGGCCTTCTGCAAAAATTCCTTGGCTTCTTTATGTATGTTGACAAGGGTTTTGATCCAGGAGTCAACTGTAGGTACTGGTGTAGGTTGAGGAATAACAGAAGGCAGGACCGACGGATGAAATCCTTGACTGCAATAAAAGGGGCTGATCATAAGTGCCGAATGGTCAGAATTATTGTAAGCGAATTCAGCCATGGGTATCAGGAGCGACCAGTCATCCTGGACCTTGGTGGCGAAGCATCGAAGATACTGTTCCAGGGTTTGATTGATATGTTCTGTGATTCCGTTGGTTTGAGGGTTAACCTGACGAAAGGGCACGTTGGATCCCTAAGCATTGACAGAGATGTTTCCAGAATTGTGAGATGTATTGAGGTCCGCGGTCCGAAATGATCTTGGAAGGGAGTCCATGCAAACGGAATATGTGTTCCAGGAAGATTCCTGCTAGTTCAGAAGAAGATGGTCTGAGTTCCTTGGTATCCTTCTTGGGAACAAAGAATAGAGAAGCACCAGCAGGAGATTTCGAAGGTCTTATGGTGCCATTTTCAAGGTTGGTATCCAGGTATTCTCTTAGGGCCTTCTTCTCGGGTTCGGAAAGAATGAACATCCTGCCGAAGGGAATCACATCAGAGGGTTCCGTATATATTGCGCAGTCTTCAGATCTGTGTGGGGGTAAGGCCTGGACAATGGCAGTCGAAAACACATCAGCATAAGCTTGGTAGGCTTCAGGAACTTGCATGACATTGGATACCATTAGTGGTGTCTGTAGTTCCTTTGTGGGTTCCTTTGGGTGTGTTAATGGAGGTTCTAGGGATAGACAATGAGACATGCAAAACTCCGAGCCTAGGAATAGAGAACACGCAGACGAGTTGATATATGGGTTGTGTTTCTGTAGCCAGGGCATGCCCAATACCAAGGGGTAATGAGCTGACTTAATAATGTCAAACCTGATCAGCTCTTGATGGTGATTTATTGAAAGCTGGATCTTCTTGGTCTGTAGGCTTATGGGTCCTGATGGGTCCTGATGTGAGGGGTCTTCCGTCGATAGCCTCCACAGGTTGCATGGTGCTTTGTGTTTCGTAGGGAATCTGATGTTTAGCAACCCACTCATGATCGATTAATATTCCCATAGTCTACCAGGGCCAAAATGGAATAGTTTGTATTCTTGGATGGTGATAAAAAGGCCTGTAATACCACCAAATTGTTTTGTCCAGGAGAGTTCAAGGATGGAATGGATGTGGAGCAAACATCTCTCTCCCGAAGCTCTGCTCCATCTAGGATCGGGAGCTGGCGTTTCCCGAATGCCAAGGGGGTGCTAAAGGACATTCCCTAACCAAATGCTTATCTGAGGCGCAGTACATGCACAAGCCCGTATGTATTATCCTCATTCTCTCTTGTGGAGATATGGGTCCACGAAAGGCCCCAATCTGCATGGGCTCGGATTCAGAGACTGGGCTTGGGTTAATTTCTGGTCTGGGGGTACCCTCAAATGATACCTTGGAAGGAGTTCCCCTGGATTTTTTCTTTTCTGACTTCCTTTCCTGGATAAGGAAGTCAATCTGCATGGCAAGATCCATTAATGCCTGGAATGAGCTTGGTCGTGCCACTCTGGCCAGCTCATCCTTAATTTCTTCGTTCAGTCCTCTCCTGAACAGGATAAAACTCGCCTCAGTGGACCAGTTGTTTAAATCGGGTCACATACGTGAGCATATCCTAGGCCCCTTGCTGAAAGTCCAACAAGCGTTCTCGTGCGCTGTAGACCTGCTGAGGGCGGTAAAACATGTCTTTCAGGGCCAGTATAAACCCATCATAATCGTCCAAGAGGGTATCACTAGAGTTAACAAGGGGAGTGGCCCAAGTCAAGGCATTCCCGGAAAGGTGAGAGATTATAAAACCCACCTTGGCCCTGGGGGTAGCAAAATAGTAAGGCTTGAAGGTAAAGTGAACCAAGCACGAATCCAGGAATGCACGAAGGGTCTTTGCTGAGCCGTCGTATTTATCCACGACTCCGCCCAGTATAACACTCTCTTTTGTAGCAGAATCCCGGGATAGAACCAATTGTTTGAGAACGGCGTTCTCCGCTTTCAGATTCTGTACCTCGGTTGATAGTTCCTGCATACGACGCATCAAGTTCTGCATGGCAGCCTCCATGTCGATATCGCTTCCGATTGGGTGGCGTCTCAAACTGTCAAGGAGTTCCCCCCTTCTCACCTGAATCCGTTCTTTACCGGCGTCCTTGGATGCTGCCTTCTTTCGGATGGAACGGGTTTTGAAGAAGGCGGCCCGTGTCTCTGCCGAATCCAGAATGCGTTCAGTTTTCCAGGAGGCCGAATCCAGGAGGCAAAGTAAGTTCGCTAGAATTCAAATCCAGGAGGTAAGAAGAAGGGGGGGGTTCAAGTTAGGGAAAGCTGAGTGGAAAGGAGAAGAACCGCGAGCTACGGAGCACATGTCTGGTCGCTACTTCGCAATAGCCTTGAGACGCGCGGAGCCGCGGAAGGCGTGGTCTAGAAATAGAGAAAGGTTACGTCCAACGCATGGAGCGAGAAGGGAATGCGTTGGATGGCCATATTGGAAGTATTTATGTGTATAAGCCTGTTGTGACAGGGACCATGAGGCCCAAAAGGGGCGCACCCTGCGATTCATGACAGCTCCTGCAGAGACGAATGCGAGTGTGACAGAATAAAGTCGGGGCTGCAGTGAACTTGTCCTCTATTCAGCACCACAGCCCAGGGGCCGATGAAAAGGTTGCAGAGAGCTCTGCGCTTTCACCACTGCAGCCCGGGGAAGTAATCAAAGATAAGCGGTGGGCTCTCTGAGGGAAGCACACTTCCTGGTATGTGTGTGTGTGTGACGTCAGAGAAGGCCCTTTCCTCTCCTGAGGCTCTGGCAGGCTGCGAAGTAAAACTAAGATCTCCCAGGGCATCAGAGGGTATGCTTGGTGACGCGGCGTTGGGGGGGGCTAGCCGCTGGCTTGGTTAGGGTGTTAGGGCTCCCCTGCGTAGGATCCACAAGTATTAAGCTTGCAGGCAGCAAACGAGAGCGCAGGCAAAGCTATGAAAGGGAGTGCCGTGGGGAGTGGAAATCCCTCCAGTAAAGCGGGCAGTCAACGGACAGTACGGGGTTTTGCCCAAGTGAGCCTCTTAAAGGCAGTACGGGTGAGAGACCAAGCAGATAAGGAAGGTGCCATGGAGGCACAGGCAAAATCCTTCTCTGGAGCATGCAAGACTTGTGAGCCAGGGCAAAATCCACAGGAATAGGGCAGGAACAAGCTCCTACATGTACAGCGCAGCCAATCAAGCAATGTAAAGCAGCAGATTTCCAGGTGGGAAATTAAAGATGGGGGGGGGGAGAAGAGATGTCCTGGAATAAGGTAGGCCCACAACCAGTAGCTTTCAATCTTTTTTTTTAATCGAGGTTCATCTGAATGCCCCTCTCCCCAATCAGGCTTCATAAACTGCCTCTGCTTCACCAGGGAGCTCCTTATATAAGTTCATGGAATTCTATTATGTCATAATGCAGTAGCCCGGGCAGGAGGCCCAGACTGAACATAAACAAGCAACTTTAAAAGAATACATGTATACATCTGCTTGATCAATACAGTGACTGAAGACCGGTACCAGCTTGAATGTATACATTGATGATGGTGTAGATGTACACAATATAACACTAGCTTAAGTACACATATGACAGCCTGGTCCTTACATTGAAGGCATGATACATAAGCACAACAGTTAGCAAACATACTTTTCAACACTTGACCTAGAAAGAGTCCCATTAAATCAAACTTGACCCGCAGTCAAAGTACATAAACCACATTCTCCATACGCATGGGGGCTGGTCTGACACAAGAGACTCAACTTCGTCATCAGAAAACCTTGTAATGGAGTCCTTTTCATGCCATAGCATGGCTTTCAACTAGATTGATAACATATTTGTGTTCGACTACATGTAAGAAACTCAGAAATGGACACTAAACAATCTAAAAGGTATTTTAACAGTAACCACCGATGCCTAGTTTACCAACAAAGGGTGTAAAACATGTATTTCACCATTAGGAGTCTGACAGAAAAGGAAGGTCAAGGTTGCCTCATGAGTCAAGGAAAACAGTTTTCCTTGTGCTCTCTAACTCCAATTCATGACAAGTGACATCACTCCTCTGGCAACTACTTGAGACTGGTGTCACTAGGTGTAGTCTACTTCATACCGGAATGCCATGCTATTAAGAAATTAGCTAGAAGTCTGCTCCCGGGGGAGTCACGAGTTGATGCCATGGTATCTGCCACATATCCATTCATAAAGGTAAGGGTAATACTGCACAGCCACTAATAAAGAGTGTCTCCTGCTTATGGAGTGCCATACCCCCTCCCTGTTGGAAAACAAGACAAAAATAGGGTGGGGGAATGTCACAAGGCTGAGTACAGTCATACTAGGCCTTGTGACATTCTTACTGTGCAAGTGCAAAGACAAAGTAGTGCAGGGGAGGGTGAAAGTAGGGGAAAAAGGATTGGATGGGAAGGGTATTGAAGTGCAGGAGTGGAAGCCCAGGCAGGGGGATCGGCAAGTGCAGGGTGAGCCACAAGGGCAAGTGCCAGGGGAAAGTGGGAGAGGGGGGGGACAAGCCGGGCTGACAGGGTGGACCAGACTGCGTCTAGTCCAAGAAGGTTGCTAAAAGCAAGTGCTGAAAGGGATGCTCAGGGAGACTGGTCAAGGAAGGCCAAGCGCCGGTAAGACTCATAGGGGATCAGGCACCAGTCCAGCGGCAGAGGGAGATTAGCACGGAATGGGGAGAGGGAAGGAGGAGGGGGAGAGGGAAGGAGGAGAAGAGAAAAGTCTTGAGGAGTTTCTGGAATTTAACAAGCTCCAGCTCAAGTCTGAGGGGGGCAGGAAGGCCATTCCAGAGGGAGGTTTCTGCCGAAGAAAGGGATCTATCTTCCACTCTCTAAGCATCTGACCTGTAGAGAGTTGGAGCCAGAGGACCGAAGAACTCTAGCAGGGAGGTATTTAGGAGATAAAGCTGGATGTAGAGAGGTCCCAGGCCCCAGACGGCCTGGTGGATGATGCAAAGGGTCCAGAATTCGATCCTTACAGTCACCAGGAGCCAGTGGAGAGATGTTAGGGCTGGAGAGGTGCAGTCCCTGACCTTTAGGCCAAGGACAAGTCTTGTAGCCCTATTCTGGAGTAGTTGAGCTAAGCCCGAGTTCGCAAAGGGCGAGTTATTTATTCCTCAAAGACTGCTGTTTGGCTGTGGCTGCTCCCTGTGCTGTGCTGTGGCGTTGGAGGCAGCTGCAGCAGGACAACGAAAGGAGAAGCAATTCGAGCGCCGTCGTTCTACTTGGCTCCGTCCCCCTGTGCCTAGCTCCGCCCAAGCAGGAAGTGAGAGGGGCTTAAAACAAACCCCGAGCCATCCTTGCCGTGCTAAGCCAGAGTTCGCAAAGGGCGAGTTATTTATTCCTCAGAGACTGCTGTTTAGCTGTTCGCGTGGACGGCTGCCAGGAACAGAACAGTCAACTAAAGAAAAACCCACCTTTCGGACGCAGGTGTGTTCCTTGTGTCCTTTGTGCTCCCAGTGAGACCGTGCGGTCTCCATGGAATCCTTCATGCTTTACCGAGAGGCGGAGGAGGAGCTTCCTTGACCCCTGCGAGTCGGGACAAATGTACTCATCTCTTCGAGTCCAAGTCTGAGCCGATCGCGGCCCGCATCTCTTCTCCTTCACAAGTGAACCGTTGTGTGTTTCGAACTCCGTACAGAAATCAAACAGAGGGTGTGCTTTTGTTTCACTACCAAGATTTTGTTTGTGCTCCCGTGTGTACTGTCGGAGTTGGCCCCTCCTCGACCACACTCCGGCCATGAACTTACTAAAAACATTGACCTGGGATTGGAACGCTTTCCCTGCTCTAATCAGCAGGGCTTTGCGGCGTGACACCAGGTCAGCCCGACAGAGGCCACAATGACACGTAGCTCTGCCCATAGCTCCGCGACATTAGGAGCAATGCATGTAAACAAATGGGAGCATTGGGATTGTGCAGACAAAGGGTTTTATCAGGGGCTAAAACATACAGGATTAGGAATTGGACTTGAACTTGGTCTTGAGGTGCATGAGCCCTCAAAGGAACCTCTAGATAAGACGCAACCGGCAAGTAGGGAGGTTGCTGCTCATGGTGTACCCTCTCTGAAAGCCATAATGTAGAGACTGGTTACAAGACAACAAAAGAAAATACAGTCTGAGAACAAGGCCTACAATTCACAAACTTGCAACGAAACTTCAAAAGGACCCTATACTGGCCGGAAGTCAGAATGACCTACCCTCTCAATGTTAATGGAATCCTTTAATTAGGACTGCAAACAGACTGAAGATAAATCAACATCAGAGTCAAGTCCCTCATGTGCAGCCTTCTTGGGTGTTTGTGATCCGTGTCCCGTCATAGGGATTCCTGACCACCGGAACAAACCTGAAAGGCGGAACTCCTTAATGGTTGCTGATCAATTGCTGAAGAATTTAAAGGGAATGAATGCCTCAATGGCAATTAACCAGAAAAACGAAATTGTTGGAATGGGCTCTTCTGGAAGGTTTATTGCCCCTGAACCCAGTGGTGCACACCGGAATCCGCATTGTTCTTTACCAGAGCAGAATGTACCTCTTAGTCAAAGGTAATCAACCGCTCCACTCAAAAGAAGAAAATTAGACCCTAATTTTAAATCGCACCCGGTTAGCTCTCAAAAAAGAGCTCCTTGTTTGAACCATGAGAACTTTATTACAGATTCAAACTTCAAAGTAAACACAAAAGCACGACGAAAGTTGAGCTCGACAACATCAGGAGACTCATCTGAAGAAGGCTCTGTCGACTCATCATTTATTGAAAGAGATTTCCCAAAGATTTGGTGTTCAGTGCCTGAAACAAAGAGCCCTAACAATGTCCTACCAGAAAGTAATCAGGCTGTTTGTTCGGACCTCATGGAACAAGTAATAAATTAATTACGCCCAAACATAATCTCTGCGCTGACGATTACAGTGGCTCCACTTATAAAATTGTATGAACACTTGATCAAATCATGTAAAGACCAAAACACCTTGTTTGCACTGATAAATTCCAAAATAATTAGTGTGGTCCAGGAGTTGAAACAACAGGAAATAAATTGTTCTAAGAAAAACGAAATGCTAAACACCTTACTAAGAGACCAACTTAAAAGCAATCTGAAGACAAACGTCTCCTTGCAGAAGTTGCAAGGAAAGCCCTGTTGATTCTGCAAAGACAACAACAATTAAAAGGATCCGTATCACAGCCTGAAAGCTATGCTCAACATAAAAAAGGGCATCCATATCCAGAAGAACATGCTGAAGAGGGAAGGGACGAAGTTTGCTCAAAATACCACACGCGGAGGAAGAGACTTCACGCACTCAAGGTCTGGAACTTTCGGAAACTGGGGGGCCAAAGGAACATCCTCTGAAAAAAGGAACAAACCCTGACCTACAACTGAACAATATAAGTGCGCAGAGCTCTGCTGCCTCCGCCATAGTGGACGGAATTGGCGACGTAGCAGCCATTGAATCGACCTCCGCGAATGCCGAGGGGTCAACTGGTCCGCCCCCAGAAGAAGCAAACTCCAATGGAAAAAGCAGTGCTCTGAGAGGCTCGAACTTTTCAATTTTTGAGAAACCAATTCCTGGTTCAACCTCAAACAAAGATGAAAGCAACAAAGCAAGGAAACAGATGAAGAAAACAAAAAACATAAAAAGTTGCAAAAACACACTAGCTAAGAATTCCTCTAAATTTCTACAAAATTTTAAAGCTTTAAATGTTACAATACAAACAGAACAAAAAAAAGAATCTACTTTAAAAGCAGTGGAAAGGGGGGCGTGGCCAGCGGGCGTACGATGCGGACGTGATCTTGCATCGCTCCCGTGCTGCCGGCCAGATCCTGCAAGAATCCTGCTGAAAACATAATACTCAAGAGCCAAAAACTACTTCAGCAACGCATGAAAAACTGCTGCATCGACCAGTCTGACAACGGATCAGAATCGGTGCGGGGATCCCCAGCTACAGCGTTCGGAAGTGGCGGACCCCACTCCGTGTGCAATATTCAAGATGGCCGCCATGGGTGAGAGCTGAGCGGAGGGCGCCGCGATCTACATTTGTGCCGGCCTGAGCGAGAGAACTATAGCAGTGGAGGGACGGAGGGCGGCGTGGAGTGAGCGGACCCTGCACTGGTGTGGGCGAGGGTGCTGCCGGGTCGCTGCTACCGGCTCCAGATCACGAGGGCAGTCGGGTGCGGGTGACATCCCCCCTCCCCCTCCAATACACAGCGGCAGCGAGGAGCGGAAGAGCCCTGTCGACAGACGCTCTGTGAGAAAGGCACAACCCCGAGTCCCAGAGAGCACAAGTGCCCGGCTGTCGCTGCGGCTCATGGGGAAAAAGAGCGCTGCTACGACCCGCCCACAGTACACTGCCACAACGCTGAGAGAAACATCTGGACCTGTGGTGAGGTTGCGGGCGCTCCGCTCGGCGTAGAGCACCTGCCGGTCCCATACTCTGGTGTTTGCACACCCACTTGCCTGCACATGAAAGTCAGGAAACAGTGGTAAGGAGAGGGAAACACAGGGAGCGTCGTGGCGGCGGCGGAGTGGGCCAAATCCCCTACATGACACTGTGCTCACTGCAGCCCCACCGCATTTAATGTAGATCACCAACAGCCACAGCGGAACTCGGGCAAGGAAAACAAAAAACGTACCCCCGCACTGGTGGCACCAGACAATAGGAGAGGGGTACGACCGCCTGTAACATCTTCGGTGGTCCAACAATGCAAATAAGCGACTGTTTGGTGTGCAAAAGTGCTGAAAGAATCAACTAACGCTACTCATAGCAACAAACCACCATAAGCGCAACCCTGTGTGACACCAAAAGAGTGAGCACCCAAATCAAGACCTACGAAGGTACAATTCCCCGGCGGGTAGTGTGCGCCGCGTGGAGACCCAAGGTGTGTCATCCCCAACGCTCCAAGTTATACAGCCCTATCAGCTCTGTATCCGTCCCCAACTCCCGGTAGGACACGACTCTCTGTTGCTGCAATAACGACTGAACAAAATGGGGAAAGATAAGCCCAGGAAAACCTACACACAAAGTAGAATAGAGCAATTCACAACCACACCAATGGCTCACTCCCCGGAGCGGTCGTCGACAACAGAAATGGACTACCCAGTAGATGACATCTCCCTCAGAGACATGATGGGTGCCATAGCCAGCTCCAGAACATCAATGGAAAAGAAGATGGACAGCATAGGCGCTGACGTGTCTCTGCTCTGCCACAACCTACAAAAACTAACCTCTCGCACTGGGGAGGCAGAAGCACGCATCTCGGAGACTGAAGATAACCTACGAGGGGTCAATCACCATGTGCCTGGTATGCTAGAACGCATCAAAACCCTGGAGGTGAGAGTGGATGACAGTGAAGGCAGATCCAGACGCAACAACATTTGCATACTCGGTCTCCCCGAGAAGGCAGAGGGGGCATGTATGGAACTATTTCTTGAAGAATGGTTGGCGAACATATATAATGCGGAGTCCTTTTCCAGGTTCTTCTCCATCGAGCAGGCTCACCGCATCCTGTCAGGAAAAGTCACAACGGGCGCCCCACCGCGCACAGACATAGCAAGATTCATAAATTATAGGGACAGAGACACTGTGCTACAACTGGCCAGGTCAAAGGGGACTGTCACGTACAATGGTTCTAAGATCGCCTTCTTCCCGGACTTAACCAGAGAGGTTCAGAAAGCGCGCCAATCCTTTGATCCCCTCAAAAAGCACCTGCAATCAATGGGAACCAAATACGGACTAATTTTCCCTGCCCAACTCAAAATATTTCACAAAGGCACATCAGTGCATTTCACAAACCCTAAGGAAGCATGGAACTGGGCCGAAAGGCATATAGAGGGCGACTGGAGCACTGAAGGGAAAAGGAGAGGAGAACGCAACAGACCACATCCTGAGAGACCACCAGACATAGAACCCCAACAACAGCAGCAAGATAGAATGCCGCAACAGGGAAATGAATGAACAAGGTTCAACAGTACTCAACCAATGGAACCACAGTGTGGAAAATGTACAAGAGCCTGCAAATCAAGCGTAATAAAAAAATCACAAAAAATACCAAGGCTGGCGGTTGACCCGGCAATCGCCCCCCCTCTGACAAGGAAATTAACTCACAGCACTAAATGAGAGTGCTACACCGCCAAGCTCCAGTTTCGACAAGCAAACTGCAAACCCAGTTGGCACGGAGCGAGCTTATACGCGCTACAGTTTGACTGTTTAAGTTCACGTCGGGCCGACAGATGCTTCAGTTGGGGTTGGAGTATAGGGAGGGGGGAGTTGAGGGCACAGTTCTTATTCATTTTTCAGCATGTAACGGTGCTACAAGCAAAGCGGACGGGATGTACGACAAGCTATTTTACTTCCTAACTGATCTGGAACATTCACGCCATGGGAGGCGAACCCATAAACCTAAGACCCAGACAATTGATGACACCTGACACTGGTTCAATCAATGGACACCTAAATCTCATGACCTGGAATGTGAATGGGGTAGGGTCTAGCATCAAAAGAAAGCTGGTATTGCAATATATAAGTCGGCAGTCACCGGACATAGTACTCCTAACTGAAACGCATCTTGCAGGGACGATCTGTAACCTCTTTAAGAGATCCAACTATCGCACAGCGATACACGCAGGTTTCTCCATGGGGGCGAGAGGGGAGCCGATACTGTTCGTAAGAGACTTCCACTAGAAATCTCGCAAATAACACAGGACAGAGCTGGACGTTAGGTACAAATACAGGCCAAACCCTGGCGATCATGGCAATATACTCTCCACCGTCTCTCCTGAACGCACTGCTAGCAGACATTACCCCAATCCTGGCCGCAAATACGGCCGACATGTGGATGTTAGGTGGCGACTTCAATTAAGTCATGGAAAACACCCTAGATCGCACCCACATGAGAAAAAGGAACCCAGCCACCACCACTAAACTGGCCGCCTTTGCGTCCGCTCTAGGACTGAGAGATGCGTGGCGGGATCTGCACAGGGACACACACGAATATTCCTTCCACTCAGGAGTGCACGCTTCAATGTCAAGAATAGACCATTTCTTCCTACCAAATCAGAACATTCACAAAGTGTGTGATGCATCCTTCCTCCCACGGGGTGTCTCTGATCACTCCCTACTGTTGCTCAAGCTTGAAACGGAAAGACTGCGGCCTCCCCCCACATGGTGGCTTAACTCCTACTACCTGGTGTTCCCGGACCTACAGGCGAGGTTGGAAACAGTCACCTCTGAGTACTTCGAACTCAACACAGGCTCGGTCAACGACCCTGGAACATCATGGGAAGCATACAAGCCGGTTTTAAGGGGCAAAATCCTTTCGTGGACAACGGCAAAGAAAAAAGCGCAACGTGAACAGATCATGGAGGCCGAAAGAGAAATCACGATCAAGGAGTCGGAACGCATCATTAACGATACCCCCCGAGACAAACAGAGCCCTGACACTAGCCCAGAAGAAGCTCCACAATTTATCGCTGGACTGTGCCAAGAAAGCACATAGTGCCATGAAAGCACGGATATACGAGACTGGCGAGAAAGCGGGCAAACTGATTGCATGGCTGTAAAAATGTGACGAAGGTCACCAACAAGTCAAAAGCGTCAAGAATGCGAATGCGGAGGTGGTCTCCTCGAATGCAGCGATAGCAGAATGTTTTGCTGACTTCTACGAAGAGCTTTACAAACCGCCCCCCCCACCCCCCACCGCAACGCCATAGCGTCCAGTGCCATTCTGGATGGTGCTTACCACAGAGCAAGCTGCTACACTAGACACCAAAATAACTGAGGATGACATTTCAGAAGCCATTGCCCAACTCCAAACGGGCTGTCGACTCGAACTATAAAGCAAAAAATAAAAAAATAAAAATATCTGAATTGTTGAATGTATTAATTTGTGTTTGAATTTCACAGCAGGACTGTCGCAGTGGAGGTACAAGGTGCTCCAGGCTGGTAGGCCTGCTGGAATCCATAAGGGACTGGCAGCGTCCGAGTTTGTCAGCAGAAGAGTAGTTAACTCAGCAAGCCACGAGGAATGGGGGAGGGAATGTGTGGGTGGTGGGAAGGATTGGGAGGTGGAAAGGTGCAAGGATCAAGGCTGCCAAGGGGACTAAGCAACTGGCGGTAGGGGCGGGCAGGCACAAGGTAACAGGGCGCAGGGAAATCCAGTTAGTCGGGAAAGGGGGAAGGGGACAAATGTACAGAAAGCGGCACAGCTACTTGGGAGTTGGTAGAGGACTAGTGGTCGGGTACCATGGGGGAGCAACCCCCAGGGGAACGAGGAGCAGGCAACGGGGGTAAAGCAAGGGGGCAAGTGCAACGAGGAATGAAGGAGAACGGAAACCTAATGGGGGAACGACAGTGGGTGAGTCACACAAGCAACGGGGGAGTGAGTAGTAGGCCTGGAGACAGGGTGGAAGGGCAGAGGGTAGGGGTGAGGAGGTGAGAGAGCGACAGGATCCCGGGGGGCGAGGAATAAGATGGGACCTGGAAGCGGGGGGCCAGCGTTAGGAAGGGGTTGGGTGAAGGGAAAGTTTACAGCACGTACACCTGGCCAACGGGGAGCAAAGGGGGGGTAGGCGACAGGGGTGAAAAAGGTTTTACGATCCTGCACCTGGGCAAGTAGTAAAAGTGGAATCGGCTGCAAAGTAAAGCCGGTGCTGAACGGGGGAGTGTTTGAAGTTCGAGTTAACACGCTAATAAAGTGCACAGTGTCAGTTCCGCTCAACGGATGCTGCCCGGTATCAAGTGGGGTGTGTAAGAGTGTGCAGCTCAAAACAGAAAATCCTGATGCTGCATTACCAAGTAACAAGTAACGGAGCACCTGTAAGCTACCTCATGCTTACATAAAGCAACTGTGGCCTGTTCATCCACAACCCGAGTCAGTGTCTTCTTTCTGGAATGTGTTTGGGATGAGGGGGGGTAGGGCAAAGGGAAAATTGTGTCGGGCGTGGCCGCAAGGTAGACAAAGTGAATTGCTAACAAGGTTAACCGAAGTAGGCCCGGGGAAAGCCGGTGTGGGGTGTTGCAGCTACAAATTCACTGCCGGAGAGGAAAGTTGTGCTTGGGCTCCATAAACTCACAAATGAATGCGTCGCTGCAGAGGAAAATCAGAGCCGTTATAGGTCTAACAATGACAATAAAACCACCACAATAGAACATGTGTTTTTCATATATGCCGTGGCAGACACCCACTGCATAGCGGGTTTGGTAGAGTGCACAGGAGTGGCGAACAGCAATGGAATTGTACTGTACAAACGTGGACAAATGTGTACATATTAGGACTGGCATTGTTTCATGAAGACACTGGCTGGCATTTAGGGCAGAATGCAGGTGCCACTATTCTTTAAAAAAAAAAAAAAGGAAAAGGTATTATCACTAAAGGATCCAAGCACAGCTGGATGAGCTTAGCAGTGGACGTTCCTTTAGCCGTGTTTCCTTAAACCGACGAGTAGACCAATAAAACTATTTTGTAAAGTTTGATGATGTCATGGGGCTTCCTTTCAGCTCTGCAGAATAGTCTAAGTTTAGGTACTTAACATGACAATAGCGGTCGGTGTTACTCACACCAGGCCCTTGTACCTAGCTCGGTATACCCTCTGAGCTGTAAAATCCTTTCAGTTTAGGCCCACACTGAGGCACCAGATTCTACATAATGTCTCAAATGCCTTGAGGTACCTTGTTGCCAAAGTACTATGGTTGACGAAGTCTACAGTCTTCTTCCATAGCAACATTACGTCTTGAACAGGTAGCGTGTTCTCCAGAGTGGCAAACGTCAAGCGCTGAAGAGGCGTGAACACAGTCTTATATAGGCCAAAATTCAAGATGGCTGCGAAGATTTCATAACAGAGTTTCGTGGATCTTGCAGGACTTTGCAAATCTTGCAAGGTTTCAATGCTTTCTTCTGGGAAGGTCCAAGTGCCCCATGGAAGATCAGACAATTGTCTCATGCTTATTTCTCTGTTTCTGCTGATGTTTCCTTATTTACTGTGGTGTTTAGTTCGCCAGCAATGCATCTTTTGAGTACACATCCCTTTTAGGTTGCTGCAGGTCTCCTGTTCGTACACCATGAAATTCTGCAAATGCCATGAGTGGGTCTTTGAAAGCTGTAAAGCCCAAACTGGAGTGTGTTTGTCCCTACCTTTTTGTTGTAAGGTTTGTTGTGACAGGGGAAGTGAGGTGATAATGGTGCGTGGTGGTCATGACCGATAACTGAGAGTGGCAGTGGTGAAGTTGGAAGCAGGGTCTACAAGTGATATTAAGGAGGAAGTGATGGCAATAAGGCATAGGTAGTAACATCAGGGCGGAAAGAAGACCGTAAGGAGGAAAAGAGTTCAGTCTTAATAGAATGAAGATCGAAGGAGATATTAGTCCATACAGGAAGGTTCCAGAGGGCTAAGTTAGGCCCAGGCAGGCCCAGACCGTGGGAAGAGAATTGTGAACCAGACATTGGAAGGAATGGCGAGGGAGAAGGGTCCGATTCGGAAAAGCATTCTATTTGAGCCAGGAAACCAGGATTCACGCTCTCAAAGTCGCTTGGAATAAACTTTTCCAAATGTCCTTGCACTTGTAAGAACTGTTGGCGGGCATTAGGCACTGCAGTTTGGGATTCTCGCAAAAACAGCAACTAGTTTAGACTGGTCAGAGGGTTCGGGATCTCTTAAAACATGTAGGCGCAGGCTGCTGAGTAGATAATCTTACAAAACTATAAAAAAATCCTGGGATGCGAGGAAAGACTTTAGTAATCAAAAGGCTTGGGAGTACTTGCCAAGATTTGAGGACTTGGCCTATTTGTTTTGCCTTTTATGCGTTTGAGAAATTGTTTGTTAAAACCCAGTGTTAGGAGATCCATCCTGACTTATTTAGTTTTAAGCTATAAGCTTAGTAAGTGCAGACAACCTTGCATTTTTTTCAGTTAAACACATTTTGCTAAAACTTACCTTCTATCTTGGCGTACTTCTTGGTCCAAATCACTGGTCTGTGACACCTGACTAGACCTGGGATTGGATCACATACCCCAATTCCTCTGCCTCAAGCCTAGAGCCCAACAGGACAATTGGATTGAACCCAGGACGAAGGTCCCTGCGTAATGTGAGAGTTCTCCCTTGCTAACGTGGTGAATTCTATGTGGTGCCTGTAGTGGTTGAAGGGAAGTTTGTATCAAGGCATATGATGCTTTCACCTGGGATTTGATAGCTGTGTCAGCAGCACTAGTGCACGAGTCTCTATATGGGCCTGGGCTATTTCAGTTATTGTAACTGGACAAACAGGGTTTTGCTGAGCATATAAGGGTTCCCACGGTATATTGAGATGTAATGTCGCTTTTGATGTTGTGCCTTGCTATAGATTATTGACCGGGGACTGTAATGTCTGTAATTAGAGAGGATACACCTGGCGCATGATGGCTGACTCTAGAAATATAATGTGCATGGGCAAATGAGGCTGTATCCTAATACGTGCTTCTGTGCCCAATATATTTTTCTGGTCAAGGTTACTTTTGGGTGTTTATTTTGCACCACAATACGAGGATACACTTTGGAAATGGAAACACTTGGCTATATAATATGCACACCGCAGTTCATAGTTGTGTGGGGCTGTGCCTAGTATGTAAGCCTCTATATAGACAGATGAATGCTATGCCTTGACATTGAAGCCTGCACCTTGCGTATAAGGGGCTACCTGACCATGCACTGGTATCATCTGGCATGCTTCTATAGAATATGAAGCTGTTGTACATGAGCATGCGAGGATAAATGTCACATACAATAAAGCCAGGTCCCCTATACTTAAACAACTTTGCCAATGCTTTGTAAATATATGGACATGCAACCTCTACAGCAAGTGTTATTTTTAACCGAGCGCCTTCTTGATCAAAAGCAGGTTATCGTTTATATAAGCAAGATTTGTGGAAGGGTGGGAAGGTTGGCTTCTTAAACCACAAATGGGAAAACGGTGCCCATACGTTTCTTTAAATTATGAAAAACTGTTTTCTATGCTTGTAAACTAAGTATTCAGGATTGTAAAATGTTAATACATCTATATCTGGGCTATGATATTGCTTTTCTTTTAAATATACAGTGATGTAGTTAACTAAAATGTACCTAACGGTCCGAAACTCAATCGCCATGTTGTATTTCCCCCCAGTTGTGTCTCGGCAGTATGCGTCAGAGTTTCTTCTACGGAAGCGTCGGGCAAACACGTTTCTTGAAGAGAGTAAAAAGGGAAATCTGGAAAGAGAGTGCATTGAAGAATTGTGCAATAAAGAAGAAGCCCGGGAGATTTTTGAAAATGACCCTGAAACGGTAGGTGAGCCACCTTGAATTGCTGTATTTAGAGTTTGAAGTCCGTTTAGGGCTTCTACTTTTCTTCCATTTGAATTGTCAATGAGTCGCCTCAATCTGTTTTTTTTATAGAACATTTTTTTAAATGATTGCAGGCAAGACATGTTAATTAAACAATCAGCATTTCAACTTCTTGGTTACATCTAGCCCCCATTTCATCTCTTTAGACAACCCTTACGCTCCCTTTCAAATTGTGACTCTAAAAATAAACACCTATAACTTCCACCCCAATTCCCCACTGACCAGTCCTCAAACAGGAAATGTGTGTGTTTTTGAGAGCTTGCCAGCATGGCATAATAATTATAAAATACCTTCTTAATTCCCTGAATGCTTAATCCCTACATAAACATTTCTATCATCCTCAATAATGATTGTGAACAGCATTCTGACATCTTTAGATGCAGTAAAAAGACAATTGTTTGACATTTTTCAGAGCATCCCATTTAAAGTATTTCATAAAGGAAATTGCTCCCTCAAACTGAATAAAAAGAAAATACTTCACCTTTTCAATTTCTTGTAGCCAGGCTGATTGTAGTGCAGCCGCTGGTGTAGCCGCTTCAGTTTCTAGCTTAAGTAGCTTCTTTTGAATCACCAACTTCCCCCTTTCCATCTGTTGTGTCTATGACGAAGTCTCCTGCTTAACTATGGGGACTATCAGGAGGGTGGTCGAATGGACCTTGTATTGCTTCAAGTCAGAGGATGCTGGGCCCGGATGTGTATGAGGGATCCCAAGACCACCCTCACTGAATCTGTGCTCAAAGGCAGGGGACAAGCGCAGTGAAGTTCTATTCCCATTTACCCTAGGTTTACTAGAGAACCCTTATGTGTCCTAAAGTAATCGTGTGCCAGATCCAAAACCACCAGCCTAGAAATAAGTATATTTCCCTTTTAAGTGAGATAATTTCCAGACACACTGCAAGGTAGAGAGGGATGTGATACAAGTTCAACATAATTCAAAGCAAAGTCATTACTTATGAATAGAAACACCCACAGTGAACGTAGGAGTTCTGTGGATACAATGCTGCAGATCTGCGTTTCCCCGAACAAAGAAAGAAAGACGTGGCAAACAAATTAATTGAAGCATTGTTTACCGGTGAAGGATTTACATGCCAGAGATGCAATGTTTGAAATTCCTTGCTCGGAGAGACTTTTCAAAGGGGAAGCTGTTTTTTTTTTTTAGAATTACCAAAGCATCTCTTGACTTCCAATTCATATGCTAGGGAAACTGGATTGTATTGCACTAGAGGCTGCAACAGGGAGAGTCACAAAGAGGAAAATGAAATCCAAAATGATGTCGGGACCTAAAAAAGATGAGGTTCAGGCCCTTTCCAGCCCACATGACCCAGGTCACATTAACCAGTCGGGCTCAGCACAACACAGGCCAACACAGTTGCTGACCATCATTCCGAGCCCCACCTAGCGGTGAGGAAGATTACCATCGATAAGCCAAGCAGCTCAGTCTGAGGAAAGGGGATTTTGGTAGAGGCTGGTAAGTGGAGAGATGGTGGAAAGGAGGTTCTGGAAGACTGAGGAGAGGGGGAGGTGGAAATGGTGGGAGATTCCAGGTGCATATCACTAGAGGAAGGAGGTGGTGAAGACGAAGGATTGATGGTTGGACGGAGAGAATATAGAGCTGGGGAAAATGAGGTAACCTTTGACTCCGTAGATGAGAAAAAGGGTGACAGCGAAACCAGCTACTATGCCTAGGATGATTTAGGCAGACCAGGCCGAGGCAGCACTTTGAGGCAGAAGGAGGTGTGTTGTCTCACTGAGAGTGAAGAAGCTTATTTGAGGTTCGCAGAGCTAGTGAGATAGATCAGGACCCTAGAAAAGGGTGCTGCTCAAATCCAGAACCGGAGAAAAGAACCCAAGGACTGGTGTAGAATGTGGGTGCAGATTCCCAAGTGTTGCTTGGTCAGGTCCCAGATCAGCCATTGTCTCCCAAGGATGGTCCTGCTCTCGGCCAGAATACAATATTGGTCCCTTCCATAGTTGCTAAAGCCCAAGGACACTTGCAGCATTTTTCTGGCATCGAAGATGTCCCAGAATAGTATTCATGCCACCTCTTGGCATCTTCGGAGAGCAACTTCCAGAGAATATTCAGCGTTTGGTTACAGCACTCCACCAATCCATGTGTTTGTCGGTGATAAACGGCGGTACAGAGGGTCTTAATCTTAAATGCTCTCTTAAGGTTTGTATTTAGGTGGAACATGAAATGGGTCCCCTGGTCAGTCAGGAATTCCTTGGAAAACCCACGTGTGGGAAGTAAGGCATAAGATATTTCAAGATGTTCTCCACATTGTTGGCCCTCAAAGGAAATGCCTCAGGATATCTAGTAACATCTAATACAACAAGTGTATACTGGTTGGCCACTTTCGAAGGGATGAGGGTTCTATAATTTGCTAGAAACTCAAAACCTTCTGTGCCCTGCTGCGAGAGTCCCAGCGTCTGATCGAAGTGAGCCAATATGACCAGGTGGCCCGGTCAGAACGTTTGTGGTGTTAGTCACAAGATACAGTACCACAGAAAGCCTGCAGACAGGTTTTTCACCATCTGGATGAGAAAAGAAAGTACTTGGACTTCTGCATTGGTAGACACTTGAGATCTGAACATCCTTTGTGTGTCCTATTTGGCTTCAGGACAGATTGTGTCGGAAGTGTGATGCAGAGAGGCTACCATGGGAGCCCAACCAGACCTCCTCCTTTATACTGTGCTAGGCTCACTGATGACCACAGTTACCCGTGGATACAGAGGACTACATCCCCACAGTGTTGAGGAACTAGTCATTGCCTCGAAGAACTGTGCTCAGAATCTCCTGAACTAAAGGTAGCATTTTTTAAAATTTGTATTGTATTCTTTTTATTGGCATTGAAAACCTAACCGGCACAGTGTGCCAACATAACAAGTACCCCTACCCTCCCCCTTCGGTGCATCCCCACATAATTGCATGGTACATTTTGTTGCAAAATCGTAGTTCGTACTTCTATTAAATAATGCCACATTGAGTTCATTGTCCTCGGTAAATTGTTAGTGATTGGGTGTTGGTGAGAGTCTGTACAGCATACCAAACTTGCTTTGATCCCTCCATTTCTTGCGGGTGAAGCTAGGATGTGGAGGGTTTCACCTCCCCGTCGTCTGATTGTCTGATCAGGAATTGTGTATAAGCGTCCCACATGTGTCTCTCACCATCAGGGGAGTTGCTAGGTCTGGAAAAGACCCGTGGCTACGCTGATGTCGGAACTGTTGGGACTGGGGGCTAGCTAGTCTTTTGGCTGAAGCTCCTGAGATTTTATCTGGGGCTACAACCAAAAGATCAGGGGCTATAGCCCCCTTAGCCTCCCTAGCAACGCCCCTGCTAACCATATTGATTATGGGCCATGGAGCCCCATCCGGTTTCCATATCATTACAATATAGAATATCGGCTTTCCTTTGAGCTATCCCCGTGCTCTTTCTAACCCCCCCGCCCCTCCACAGCTTTGCCACCCGTCGCTTGGCCAGTATCAGGAGCAGCACCACCAGTTTTCTAATATGTTTGGGTATCGATTTCGTGTAACCGAACAAGGGTATCAGTCGATCCGGTTCTACCTCTTGCCCTGTGATGCCGCTGACTTTCGAATACTTGCTCCCAGAAATGTCGAATGGTAGAACAACCCCAAGCTATATGTTACTCACCGGACGGGAAGTATACCAAATCGGTGGCCGGAAGAGACAGGACTGAACTATTGATTGAAGAGCTAGGTCGGGGCCTCCAACCTAGCCTCCTCTCTGTGAGGACACAAGACCTTTTTAACGATATGACCCTCTGCTGGGTAGGACCAGGCAGAGGGACTGATCGCTCAAAAGGGCGGGGAGGACACACCGCCAAGAACCGAGCTGTAAAGGAAAAACAAGAGGTGAGCAATTGGAAATAAGAAAGATCCCTTTCCCTCGATACTTCTTTCTAGTAGTACCTGAGCTATGCCCTCCCCTTGTTTCAAGGCAACCGGAACCACCTACAAGTAAGAGAGGAGAATGTAACCTATCCTGACTATAGTGGTCGATTAGCTAGGGAATATGGATAATCATACAACAGAAAACCCTTACCACTGATGTGCTGTTGAGCCTGTGTTGTCCCAAAGAGTTCATAAAACGGAAGTGCAAAATAACAAATGGGTAGGTTAGTTAGGGAACTGAACCCGGGCGGAACGAGGGCCGCACTAGAGTCGGGTAGGTGCACTATCCGCAAAGCGTCCCTGTGCACTACTGAAGAATGTCCAATGGAAGTCTGATTGTGGAGAGGAAGGTAACAGCAACAATAAGGGACACAATTGAGTTGGAGTATTGCAGGTGATATAGTTCAGCGGCAAGGTACAATGAGTACAGGAGATATGCTTGTTAGCAAGTGGTGAAAAGAAGAGTCTTACCGATGCCGTGATCACAAGGTTCCAAAAAGCGGCAGGCAAAAGCAGTCCGTGAAGGAGGCAACAGGTCTGGTACACAGGTAAGTAAAGCAGGATTGAAGACGGAACTTCTAAATACCGGGATGCAACTTTAATCAGAAGCAGCGTTTCGCCCGGTTCCGAGGTTTAAATCGGGAAGGAGAAGGCGGAACTGGACGAAACCGAGGTTCACGCATCATCGCCTCTCAGCTGACAGCGGGAGGCGGAAGGCTGGGAATCGTAGTCCAACTTGCCGCAGAGTGCTGCGGAGTGAGCCGAAGCCACTATTTTCCAGGGCAGTTGCCAGTGGGCGTAGAATGGGTTTGCAATATGACTCATACCCTTACGGAGGGCAATAACCTTCCTCCGGGCCTGCCGAGGCGTAACACTATATGGGGAAAGTCTGATGGTGTGTTATCGCATCTGATGCATCTACTCGAGGTGTCCAGGAAGTATTTTCAGTTGGGTCGGTGAATAGTAATATTGATGTAGATATTTTAAATGGATTAATTTGAATCTTGCATTAATGGCCTCCTTTCTAGTAATCTCGCAACAGTACCTCCACATCTCTTCTGAGATCTCCTGCACCAGGGCCTGTTCCCATTTCCCTCGAGTAGATGTTGCTTCTTCCCTAGAGTTGAGGCACATGATATACAACACCAATATTACTTTACTGCCGAGACCCCCTGAAGCAGCCTGTCCAGTATGCAAGCGACCTGTGGTTGCCCGGGGAAAGTGGACGTAAGGTCACCTTCAGCCTGTAATAAAGGAACACTTCCAACGCGGATAATTCCCCTTTCTCCTTCAACATATCCAGTTTCATAAACATCCCATTGGGGAAAAAGCTCCCCAAAGTGTGTCAATCCTAGTCTTTTCATCAGGGACACAAAACCCACTTCACTGGTGATCGGGACCTCAGGGTTATGTATTACCATAATCCTGGGAGAATAGAGAACCTCCCCCTTGGTCTTGTGTTCTATGCGGGTCCCGACCCTGCAGGTTACATCTACCATATTGTGTGCTCGGTGTGCCCTGCCGTAAGAATTACAGACCTCAACAATGCTACCTAAGGGTACGGTGCGCATTACCAAATAAATAAACAAACAAATGATGCCCGCGCTGCAATGGCCCTTTCCACTTCGACGTGCCTTCTATCTCCCCGCACCCCAAACCAGTAGAGGAGAAAACCCGCCTGTGCAACTTTATAGTATGTTTAAAATTCTGGCAGCGCTAGGCCCCCTTCCTGTATGGGCACCGTTGGCTTGTCCTAGGAGACCCTCACTTGTTTGCCCGCCCATATGAACTGTAATTCTGCCGATTTCAGTTCCCGAAAATATTCCCTGGGCACTGTTATAGGGGTGTTTAAGAAAACATACAGAAACCTTGGGAGTAGTGTCATTTTAATTACAGATATCCTGCCGTATAGGTTGAGGGGGAAGGGTCTTCCATCTGGACATTGCCACCTTTGCTTGTTCTAAAATTCTTATGTAATTGTTATTATATATAACCCTATTGTCCTTTGCAATATTAATCCCTAGGTAGCAGCTCTGGACCATGTGCCATTGGAATCCCCACCCATCTTGATACTGCTCCACTTTGTTTGTTTGTGGGAAGAGGACTGTTTTGCTGGCATTCACTCTTAACCACGATCGATCCCCAAATTGCTGAACATTGCACATGACCAGGTCTAGATTGGTACTGGGGTCTTGGTTCAACAACACCAGGTCGTCCGCGTACAGTGATATCACCAATCTGAGTATGCAATTGGACTCCTCGGCGTATGTGTAGCTCTTTTATCCTCTCCGCTAGTGTTTCTATTGCCAGGGCGAACAGCAGGGTTGAGAGGGTGCATCCCTGACGTGTCCCCAGTGCTATAGTAGATGTCAATTGACCATTCACCCTTATCTTGGCAACTGGGAGTATATATAATAATGACACCATGGCTATGAACTGCTCCCCCATTCCCATCTGGTGCAACACCGAGAACAGGAACGGCCATTCGACTGAATCGATCGCCTTGGTGACATTGAGCAAAGCTGCCACCACTGAGTCCTATTGTGGCACCACCGCCATTAACCCGAACATTCTCCTGAGTCCATATGAGGTGGAACGTCCTGGTATGAAACCAGCCTGATCCGCTCTCACCATAGTTCGCATCAAAGGTGATAAACGAGACTCTAGGATTTTGGCTAAGATTTTGTTGTCAAGATTGAAAAGTGATATCGGGCGGTAGGAGGAGCAGTCATTGCACAGTTTGTCCGTTTCAGTAGTACCACCACCAACACTGACTCCCGCAGGGACTCTGGCAGCTGTCCCTCTGCTAGGCTGTGCTGATACATCTGCAGCAGATATGGAGCAAGTTTATCGGCATGATGCTTGTAAAATTCGGACGTATACCCATCCAGTGTCAATGGGTGGCCGAGCCATTCCCTCTGTTCATCTGTGAACCAGTGTAGGCCTACCTGGTCCAAGTACGAATCTATCTCTGCCTGGGAATCCAGAGTTTGGGAGGAATATAGTTGTTTATAGTACCCAAAAGACTTTTGGACTATCTCATTGTCCTCAAACAGATCCACCCCATGTTCATCCACTATCGCTGGAATTCTGCTCCTGAGGTTGTCCATCTTGGTCGCCCATGCTAACGTTCTGCCCAGGATCTGCCCCTCCCCATATTGACGTACTGCTGACCTGCCCCATATGTATTTGGCTTTCCTTCGTGCCAACTCCTGCACATCCTGCAGCTGCTGCAGGATCTCTGTTCTAGGTGGCCGCTTGCATTGCTCGTATTTTACTTTCCTTGGCGGCCAGTTCCCTTCTAATTTGCCTTATGATCCCTGATTACCTGGATATGCATTCCTCTCTCATCACACATTTAAAACTTTCCAACAATATCCCCATGGACTGCACTGAACCCTCATTGATTTCGAAGAAAGTATCTATGGCCGGCGTCAAGCCCTCCCTAAGCACCTTATCCGTGAGACCTTCACTTTTGAACCTCCAGGGAGTTCTTTCTGTTGCACGGCCTGATAACTCAACAGTCAGCTGTACGGGAGTGTGATCAAATAGCATGCGGGCAAGGATTACTACCTTTCCAACCTGTCCCAACAGTGATTGTGATACCAAAAAGAAATCTAATCGTGACACTGAGTTATGAGGTGCAGAATAGCATGTGTATTTCCTTGAATTCTGATTTGTAACCCTCCACACATCGTCTGTCTCCAATATCATGCCCTGTAGCTTGCTTGTCCCTCTGCTTCCTCGGCGTTGGCTATCTCCCGTCCGATCACGTGCGCGGCTCATCACTGTGTTGAAGTCACCAGCCCAAATTAACTCCCCATCGCTAATTTCCCCAGCTGCTGTTCTATCCAATCCAGCGTGTCTGTCATATCTTGGTTTGGGCCATAGTAATTAACTAAGGTGTTCGTCTTCCCCTGAATTATCCCCTGCACCACCAGCACCCTCCCCTCTCGATCTTTGATAACATTGGTCTGGCGAAACTCCACTGAACTGTGGATAAGGGTACTCACACCCCATGCATATGAGGAATACGATGAAAAGTATGTGTGGTAGCCCCGCTCCTTCCGAATTTGGACTCCAGCTACGGTGTTAAGTGAGTCTCCTGTAAGAAGGCAATCCCCACCTGATGGCGTTGCATATACAACAAGACCTTCTGGCTCTTAGACGGGCAATTCAACCTCCTGACATTTCAGATGATACTAAGTGGTGCCATGGTTTATAGGAAGGGTATGTGCTTCTCCGCAGGGCACAACTGCAACGCCCTGTCCCCTCAGCTTCTCCTCGGTTATACTGTGTCAACTTCTCACATCCTGTTTGTGGCAAATTACTTGTATCGGCTCTCCCCCTTTCTCCAGCATTATATCTTTCATAGATTCAGATGCTAGAATATTCCCCGTCGTCAGACTGGGAATCCTCAGTGATAAAAATAATTATTAAAACATTTTTTAATATACACACATTGCTCATAGCAATGCATGTACATAGCCCATTATGGCCTATGAGACATTCTATTGTGTAGTCCCTCCACCTCACTTTGGTCCTTTATGACCCCAACCAATTAGGTGGCAGGGCTTAAGCTCCGCCCCAGGCAGCCATCTTCAGATTTTTCACCGGAGTCTAATTGACACAGGGAGTCCTCAAGCTCTCAGAGCTTTTTTTCAAATATCCTTCTATTTTCACAGTAGTTTATATTTCTATATTCTCTACCACATTCCCCTGGCTAGGGGATATCTCTACTAGTTTTTGGGATTTCAAAAAACTTTATTTGGACCCAGAATTCGTCGAGTGAACTTTCTCTTCAGATGGCTGAACGTCAACCAACTAAGAAGCCTTCCCTATTCAGGGATTGCACGAGGTGCAGGAGAAATGTGGTTTACATGAAAGACCCCTATGATCACTGTATATACTGTCTGTACCCTCATGACATCCAGAAATGTCACATTTGCAAGTCTTTTTCAACTAAGACCCTACAAGACAGGCATAGAAGACGACTTCTGCATCTGGAAGCCAAGGAATTTTCTTCAGACGACGAATCTGAGAAGACAGCTCCTGTTCACTCCAGCAAATCATCCGAGAAGCAAACCTTTAAAGAAGGGCTTCTTCAATGGAAAGGGGTTCCTCTCCCACTCTCAAGAGTAAAAGGAAGCTGGAAATTATACCTTTCCTACCTCCCCTGGACTCTACAAGCCATAAGATGAAGCACTCTATGGCAAAACTACCTCCAGAGGTAAGGAGGAGTTTGCAAAAAACGGGGGGGGGGGGGGCAGTTGTCCACGAAGAAGCCGTCTACGAGCGGTGGTAAAGATTGAGGCCCGTCATCCACCTAGCCGTCGACGAGACCCTCTTCGACGACCACCACGCGGCAAACCGCTTCGTCCACGACTAAGTCCTAATCGGCGAGTTTATCATCCACGACGCAATTGCCGACGAAGGAAGCTCATCATTCATCCACGAAGCACTCGTTCACGATGCACTCGTCGACGGATAAGGTACCGTCCTCAAAATCTTTGACCACGCACTCGTCGACAGATAAAGTCAAGCTAATGTCCACAAAATCTTCGTCCACGGACCCGCCGTCGTCAACGAAATCTTCGACCATGGCTCCGTCGACGGCACTGCAAGCTCATTTCCCGACGGATGATTTAGGGCCCAAAACGCCCCTCGCTGACGCCACTGTTACACCATCCAATGAAGACAGTCTTCCTGAGTCTAGAGAAGCACCGCCTCAGTTTGTAGATGCTCTCAAACCTCAGGGAACACAATTCTCTCCCTTAGGAGAAATGCCAGAGCTACCTGACGTCATCCTGCAGAAGGAACACACACCTGACTTCCATTAAGCTTCCCCAAACGGATAAAAGGCAGAGCATGAGAGCACACTTTAAACGAGGCAAAGCACACGAGGAAACAGCAGTTTCGAGACGGCAGCTGAACGAGAGAAGAAAGATGGCAAAACAGAAGGGGATTGCAAGGAGGGAATTTCCCTTGACCTTTTCAACAAGGAACCGTTAATTTCCAAAAACCTTGAGAATAGAAAGCGTAAGACCAGGAAACCAGGATGAAGAATCCTGCATTGTGTGTCGGAGATACCCGGGGCCCTCCCGTGTCAATAATCAAGTATTGAGGAAGAAGCGGGAAGAAGTAGCAGCCTCTGTGGTACCGACCTTGGCTCCAAGAACAAAGAAGCATTAGAGAAATCAACACAGCCGGTGAGTTGGGGAGTCAGATACGAGACCGGTCTGTGCTGAAGCCAAGGTTGCAAGCAGCAACATTGTATGGCAAGCGCTGGAACAAACATTGTTAAAACGCATGTGATAAGAGACGCAAGTAAAGTTAAACTGATGATGAGTGATTGAAGTTTAAAAGCAAGATATAATACCTTTGACAGAGAGGTCCAGCACCGCGTGGGTGCTCAATCGAAGGTCTCTGTACGGTATCCAGCTGAAAAATGGCAAGAGTGAAAGTGAGGAAAAGGTTATATCAAGAAGCGAACGAGTAATTTTGAGTCAAAGTGGTCTTGCGACGGGTCATGCAATATCCTGCGCACAGTCAATTTTTTGTTTTTTTAAACTTCTTTTTATTGTTTCATTAACAAGAAAACAAATACGAATCCACATCGAAATAACCCCCCACCCCCTGTCGCAGCACCAATGGTCCTTTCCCACTGGCCGTTTCCCGACCAATCTTTCATCTGTAGATGTCCAACAGTTTAAGTCTTTGAGGGCACCATTGTTCCCTGAATTCCCCTTTCAAGTATTCCAAGGACTCTCCCCAGTCCGCATAAAAGGTCTCCAGTTTGTTTTCGGCAGCATATGTTGCCCATTCCCGTAACTATTCTTGCTCTGTAGGGATCATAGGGCCCTTCCACCACTGTGCAATGAGGGACATTGCTGCCAGCGTGAATATCACTTTCGCCTTGGTGCAACCTTGTCTTTCCACTTCATCCTCCTGCCCACTTTTCCCCAATAAGATCTCCCGGGGATCTTGGTGAGCTCCCTCCCCGTCCCCCAACGCCTGAGCAATGGCCCGAGTGATTACGCACCAGAAAGGTTGTATAATGGGGCAATCCCACCATACATGCGTAGCTGTGCCCATTTCCCCGCAGCCCCTCCAGCACTCCCCCGAGGCAGCAGGATAGATTGCGTGGAGTCGTCCAGGAGTGTAGTGCCATCCATCCATACATATATTTATACCAAATTTCCTGCAACTGGATTGCTTTTGCCACCTTAGGGATCCATTTCCATAGCCTCTCCCAGTCCTTCTGCTCCATTCTAACCCCACAATGCCGCCCCCATTCGTCCATATAAACCCAGCTGACACTCGGGCCGGTTCTCTCTAACTGCTTGTACAAATCTGAGATTAACCCCCTGGCACCCTCATGGGTTGTTAAAAACCTTTCAAAATGCGTTAGGTCTCTAGTCGCGGCCGTCCTTACTCACGCAGACATAACCTAGTGCCTAATTTGGAAATCTCAAAGTCTCTCCCGCTCTCCCAGACCGAACTCCTGTTTACATTCCTTAAATGTTTTCACCCCATCCCCAATGAACATGTCCCTCAGGGTTCTGCACCCCCCACTCTCCCATTCTAGGAACACCCCCCTCTCCAGTCCTGGCGAGAAATCCCCATTATTGAAGATGGGAATGAACGGTGATGGGAAAGTCGTAATCCCCCGCTTCTCTACAGCCGGATCCCAACTGTCCACTACACTTTTTGTAATGGCACTCAGGTAGAGGTGGGGAGGTCTCAGCCTTCGTGGGAGCCACAGAACCTCCCCCAGGTGATGCCGAGCTACTGCTCTATCCATCTTCACCCAATGCTTTAGGTAATCCTTCGAGAACCATTCCTTAATTACCCTAAGCTATGCTGCTTCATGGTAGCGGCGAAAGTCGGGGGAAGGCCAAGCGCCCCCTCTTCCTGGAAGCCGTTAGTAAGTGCCTGGATAAGCGCAATCTCTTTCCCCCACCAGACAAATTCCCTGATCATCTGATCCAGCTTCCTGAAGAAACTTTCCGGAACCCTCAAGGGGATAGCCTGAAAGAGATAAAGCACTCTGGGGAGAATCGCCATTCTAAGGCCTGCCCCCCTACCAAGCCAGGATATAGGCAGGACGCCCCATTTCTGTAAATCTTTTTTAATTGCTAAAAGAATCGGCTCATAATTTGCTCCGTACCAGCCCGCCAACAAGGGGGTTATCCTTACTCCCAGATACCGCAACCCGGACGGGCTCCACTTGAACGGGGACATTGCCCTCGTCTCCCTCACTTCCTGCTCCCCTAGGGACAAATTCATCAACTCTGACTTCTGGAAATTAACACGCAAACCTGAAAGTTAACCGAAAGTGGTTAGTAATGCTATTCATGCTTTAAGGGACTCCTTTGGGTTACTTAGTGTGAGCAACATATCATCGGCGAAGACCGCTACTTTGTTGTCCCCCTCCGAATGGTATACCCCTAATATCTTCTGCCTGACGTATTGCCATAAGGAGTGGCTCCAAGTAGGTGGCGTAGAGTAGTGGGGAGAGGGGGCACCCCTGTTTCGTTCCCCACTGGAGCCTAAAAGGCTGGACATCTCCCATTTACCAGGATGCGTGATGTGGGGTTTTTATAATTGGCGGCGACCAGGTTTATAAATCTCTTCCCTAATCTAATTTTCTCCATCACCTGAAATAAGAACGACCACTCCACCCGATCAAGGAGGATCGCCGGAGTGGCCGTCTTACTGGATTTCTCCACTAGGTGAGCTACCCTCCTTATGTTATCGGTGGTTTGCTGTCCCATCACAAAGCCCGACTCATCTTGGTGAATTAGCGAAGTGTCATGATGCCTACCCCCGGCCATTAGGACCAAGGCCCTCAGCTCCGGGAGCAGGCATCCAGACATTTGTTTAAACCTCAGCAGTCCCGGCTAGGGGCTGTCTGGGGTCAGTCTTGGCGCCTTAGGCGCCAGGCTCATCATGGCTCATAGACTTTACTTACCTGATGCAGACCATGCTGCAAAAGAGTCCAAGCCTACATGAGGCATGGATGGGACTAATTTGTTACAGGGACTATTTTTTACTCTGGCGTGGCTCTAGGAAACTTCTTACCTGGAACTACTTTGGAGGCTATTTAAACCACACCCGAACAGCAGCACATGCTTCGTGTTATTCTGCATCCAGCAGCGTGACGCTCAACGTGCCTGCAGCCAGCATCCAGTCTTCTGCCACGCCTGCGTGCCTGCAGCCAGCATCCAGTCTTCTGCCATGCCCGCCTCAAATCCGGAGCTCCTAGAATAAAGAAGAAAAGGACAAGGTTAGAAAACAAACTTATTTCAAATTCCTCACCTAATTCCGGAACCATTTCATCTCCGGACCTGGAAAGTACATCAGTCCTGCATGCGTCGCTTCGCCAGCTCCAGCACGGCGCCGTACTCGCCAGTTCTCACAGCATCTTTCGATCCGGCACTGTCTCCATAATTTCTTCGCCGTAATCCGGCACCTAGGGGACACAAGAAAAAACAAGGTGAGCCAAGGGAATCAACAAATACAATCTCTTACCACCATAGACTTACCTGATTTACCACCGGCGATATTATTCCATAGCTCTCCACATTTTCATATGCCGCATCTGTAAAGAGGGAGAAAAACACGTTAACGCATGCAATAGTTACCGGACAGCGTTGGGTAACACAGACTCTTACCTGAACGCCAGCAGCAGCTACGAGACCTTCTTCTCACGAACTCAGTTGCAACTTAAGGAAGGAAGGGGACAAGAGTGAACATCGGTCACATTGAACTCTTTGAACTTGATACTTACCAATCCCGCCAGGGACTTCAGAGTCAATACTTACCGGAACTCTCCCAACACCTTCAAACCAGTGAAGTAACTGGTATCTACGCGCCCCTGCAAGACACGCAGGATGGAGAGCTCATCTTTTACGAACATAAGGTGAGGTTACTAAGGGGATATCGGAGGTGATTAGTGGGGGAGAGCGAGAACAGTTGGGAGGCCATCACTAAAACCCAGAGGTGGTTAATCCCTGTCTCCACTTGCAGGAAAATACTTCTTCGGGTCCAGCAGACAAGACTAGGCGGGCCAGTCCAGACAGTCATCTCTGCACTACGCATCAGGTTGAAGGAGACCGCAGCTGTCCGGGTCCGATCGACACCCCTGTGGGGTCCAGGTGAGCGTAACACGAAGGAAGATTCTTTTCCAGACACCTTGCCAATATTTAAGTGAACATTTTTGCCTCTGTGTTGATAAGGGCGATAGGAGGTACATTCTTCCGGCTCTTTCCCTGCTTTATGTATAAGGGTAATTTTAGCCTCTTCGATCGATGGAGTGATTCCGTCCACAGCGCCAAATGAATTAAATAGCTGTGTTAGACGCGGGACCAAAAGGTGGGAAAACGCTTTGTAAAAGGAGGCCGGGTAGCCATCGGGCCCAGGAGCCTTGTTTCGGGGAAGAGATACTATAGTTGCCCTCACCTCTTCCTCCGTGATAGGTCGGCCTAAGTCCTCGCCCTCTTCCCTGGACAGTTGCAGAAGTGGTAGGTTCCTCAAGAACTCTTCCTGCGGGTGTGGGACTGGGCATTGGGAAGAGTAAAGAGCTTCGTAGAATTCCACTAATCTCCCCTTTATTTCTTCGGCTCGGGTTAGTCTCCTACCCCCCTGATCTTTAATAGCCGTTAACACTTTCTGTTCCCTTTGTCCCCTCAAGAGGCGAGCTAGAAGTGAACCTGCCTTATTGGCCCTAGCGTAAAAATTTTGCCTCACCCTGAGCAAAGCTTCTTCCGCCTTCTTGGTTCTCAAGATCCCGAGCTGGCCCTCCGCTAGCCTGTACTCCCTATGTATCTTCCTCGTGGGGGTTTCTCGCATCCGGGCTCTAGCGGCCTCGACCTCCCTCTCCAGCTGAGCCTCCAAACCCCTTAACAATTTATTTCTCTCTGCCTTTATTGCGATTAGTTCCCCCCTCAAAGTAGCCTTGAAGGCATCCCATCTTGTGCTCAGACTCGTGTCCATGCTAGTTTTCCTTACAAAGAAATCCCAAATCCTGCCTCCCAGCTCCTCGCATATCACAGGATCCCTCAGGAGCTCCCCTGGGAATTTCCAGCCCCACACCCCTGGCCTTCGCCTCCCAAGCCTCAGTTTCATTTGCACCACCTTATGATCGGCTATTCCCAGAGGGCCCACCCCATAGCCTCTACCTCTCCCATTAGACTGGCGGATAACCAAATGTAATCAATTCGGGACTGGGTTCTGTGAACATCAGAAAGGAAGGTGATACCCTCCTCGTCTCCCCGTAGTACTCGCCATGTATCGCGTAGACCGGCCTCTTCTCATCTCTCCCTCAGTTGGGGAGAGGCTACCACTCCACCCCCTTCCCCTCCATGTCGGGACCGGTCCCGCCCCCTGTCCCAGACCAGATTGAAATCTCCCATCAGAACCACTTGGCCCCTCGTGAAATTCTCCAAGACACTCAAGGTATCCCGCAGAAACGAAACTGATCTTGGCCCACATTGGGAGCATATTCCGATGCAATGGTATAGCAGGAACCCATTATTGTCCCCCTCACCATGATGTACCTTACGTTCCTATCTCTGGGAATCTCCTGGAGTCTAAAGTCGATCCCCCTTCCAAAGGCTAGGGCCACGCATCCCCTCCTCGTAGAGCCAGACGCAAACCATATCTGTGGGAAGCCCTTCAGGCGCAGACGGCCCTGATCTTGCCGCCTTAAGTGGGTCTCTTGCAGTGCCAACACATCCGGCTTGTGAGATCTAGTAAATTGCTCCAATTTTGTACGCTTGAGGGGGGAGTTAAGCCCCCTCATATTATGTGTTATCCACCGAAAAACAGCGTTTGGGCATGATGCGCCGCAACTAGCTTGCCCATCAAGTCTCCCACGAGGCTCCCAAGTAATGTCCCCCCCTTCCTTCCTGGGGGGGGCTCAGATTTCCTCCCCACCCCTCCGCCCCTGTCAGCCCCCCGTCCAATAACCCCTCAAGACCTTCCTTCTCCATTGACTGCTGGGACCACCACCCAAACCACCCCCTCCTTTCCCACCCCCCTTCCCCTCCCCGAAACTCAAATTTAGGGCGAAGTCCCTCTTCATGTGAGCTCCCAAACTCCCCATTAGGACTGCTGCCCGCCTGTTCTCCTGCTCCAATCCCGTGGGTCAGTTTTTGCACCTCTCGGCCTTTGACCTCTCTCGCATCCCCTCTACCCCCCCCCGGGGAGTTCCGGCCCCCCTACGGGCACGCTGCCTTCTCGGCACCGCTGGAAGACCCCCCTCAACCCTCCCCTGTCCCTCCCCCCACCCTCCGGACCCCAACTTGGAAGGCGGGCCGAATCCCCACCGCCCATCCCGGACTCTCTTGTCCTTGCATGTTCCAAGAAGTGTACTACCACCCTCCCCCAGTTCCATCCTACCACCCCCATCAAAGGATCCGTCGAGTTACCCCGGGCCTGACACCATCCCCTCCTCCCCGTCTCGGACATTCTCCTCTCTCCTCTCCTGTAGGCCCCTCCGGCTCATTCTCTTCCTTGTTTTATCTCTGACAGTCGACCACGCCCACGGTTTGGCCCTGTCCCCTTGTACCGAGGCAATCGAATGGGCCCCCCCATCGGCCACCTCCCCACCTTTGAGGTCCAGGTGAATAATATTAACCGCCTCCTGCAATGTAGTAGCCCTCCTTTGGGCACCCTCCCTCTCAAACAAAAGCCCGAATGGAAAACTTGTGCTTAATACCTTTTCTAGTGAGCTCTCTCAGGGCAGGGCCCATATTCCTCCTTTTCACTAGGGTGCTGTACGCCAAGTCCTGAAACAGGGCGATCTCCTGGCCCTAGTAGCTCACTGGTTCATGAAGCCTCACTGCACGCAGCACCGCCTCCTTTTGAGCAAACCTTGCAAACGCGGCCAGAACATCCCAAGGCCTAGCATTAGGCCCCCGAGTGGGCCGGCCCACTCTATGCACCCTGTCCAGCTCAACCGCTTCGGGGTCCCCCTCGCCCAAAAGTCCCATGAAGATTCTCTGGACTTCCTCCTTCAGGTCTCTGTCCACTACCGATTCCGTAAGAAGTTTCACTCTAATATTGACCCTTCTTGATCTATTTTCAAGGTCCTCCAGTTGGGCTTCAAAGTTGCGCGTCGCCAGATCCAAACAGTCAATAGCTTCCCCGTTGGCTGTGTTGTCCTTTTCCACCTCCTGCAGACCCCTTTCCAGTATGTCTGTTCTTTCGCCTAACTGGGCCATTTCCTGCTTCAGCTCTCCCAGCGCAACATTCAAGTCGGTTCTCATCAACTGAAACTGATCCTGGAACGTTTTAGCTAAAGTCTCTCCTAGGACCTGCATCTCGCCTCTAAGGTCCTGTCTTGTCAGATGCTCCTGGTCCACGGCTCCGTCCCGAGCTGTCTGCATATTGTGCTGCCCGTTATCATCTCCGCCGTTGTCCCTGTTATCCATCGCTGACCACATGGAGGGGAGGGTAACCAGGGGGTCCCCTACGCGCTGGCCGGACTTCAACGCTTTACCCTTGGTCCTGGAGGGCATTAGATCTTTTATGTCCTACTGAAGGGCCTGATGAGTCGGGGCGAGGAGAACGAGGCTACTCCCAGCTGCCTCTCAGCACACTCCAGAGACTTTCACAGCCGGCTGTCGGTGGGGAGCAAACACTTCATCCAATCTCGCCAGGGTCCCCCTCCTCTTAACGCCCCGCCTGCTAGGGGCTGCGGCTCCGGATCACTCTACTATGGGTCATCCGCTCACCTCAGGGGCCCCACTGATTCCGGGTGGGTCAGGGGCCCAGTGAACTGCTCCCCTGGATTCCCCTGCCCTGCCTCCCCTCTCCTAGTACTGGGCCGGGTCCTCCACCACGCCGCTTCCCCATCCCTCCTCCCTCCACAGTCGAGTGCTGCTGCCTGCTCCTCACTCTTCAGACCTGAGGGAGGCTTGCACCGAAGACCCCTCTGCCACCAGGGCCCGCCCGCTTCAGGTAACAGGGGGTCTGCTGTCCGACAAAGGGGGGTGCCTTCTTCTCTCACCTCCTGTGGCTCGCCCGCTCCTCACCTGCACGGGTGTCCACTGCTCCCCAGGCTCAGCTGCTCCGGCTCCCTCCTCTGCGCCCCGCTTCCAAGCTGCCGAGTTGCCAGGGTCCCACGTTAGAACTCCTGGCAGGGTGATCCGGGCTCCGTGTTGCTCCACTCTATGACGGCCGCCTCCTTGCCCCGAACGCGGCCCTCCGTGCCGGTCGCTTCCTCCGGGGCCAGTCCCGGTAGAAATCCTGCAGTCTTGCCTGCGACAAATATCCTCCTGGTCACAGTAGTTCACGCAGCGGATACCCACCACCGTGGCCGTTCGCACTCTCCTGCGTCGGCCAGAGGAATGCCCGCCTCCAAACACAAGCTAGAGCCACGGCACCAGGGATCTGACCGACTTGGTGAAGGAACTCTGCGCATCGTTTCTCCTTTAAGCTAATGCTCCGTGAATTCGCAACCTAGCATTATTTAGTTTACGACTTACATCCTTGCATTGTTTCTAACTCTTCTTCTTCTTTGATCCTTTTACGCAGAAGCAAACTGAGTCCTGCCTCCTCTCGCCTCCTCATTCTTACCTGCACACCGGGAATCACTTTGCTCTGGTAGGCTCAGGATTGTTTCTGTAACAATACTACCTTTGCAGATACATGCAGTCTGACTTTTTTGTTTTCTTTCGCTTCAGCCGCGCTGTTTCCCTCCTTCGCTTCAAGCAAAACATCAGTTCCGACACCCCGTTCGCACCATAGTGGTAGGCGGGGTTTATCACACAAACTTCTTGGCCCTTCCGCTTCTCTCTATTATTCTCTTACATTTGTGTCATTATTCTCTGTGTACTTCTCCTGCCCTTTGACTCACCAGTCCAGAGTTCCGGCACTCATTTCTGAAGCTCCCGGTGCGCATTGAAAATTCCTAGAGCATCGCTTACACAGACACATTTGCACTTACTTACTTTCTCCAGCATTGGATCTTTCATGGATTCACATGCTTAGAATATTCCCCGTCGTCAGACTGGGACCCCTCGGTACACATATATAGCCTTTTCCAATAGGAAAACTTCCGACACTTTTGTGTCCTATCTACGTCCTTTTAGGACCCGCCTACGCATGCTCCGTAGGACGTCCCCGTATAAGAGGCCCGCCCCCGAGGCTCCCCTTCAGATTTCAACCGTCTCCAAAGTAGTGGGATCTCCTCGCGTTGTCTTACTATTTTGTACAAGGTTGCATTACTGGAATTTGAGTACAGAAAATGTCCTCCGTGTCAGGAAAAGCGCTGTTCCGCCCATGCGCGACGTGCGGCTTGAAAAAAGTTTACGAGGGGGACGGACATATGGATTGTATATATTGCCTCCACCCTCATCATTCGGCGGATAACTGCGACATATGCAAAGGGTTTTCTCAAAAAACCCTCAAAGACCGCAGTCGACGACTGGTGGCATGGCTGAATGATGGAGCGGGGGCACACCCCCCTTCGGAGGTAGGCTCCACACAATCGGCAAAAACATCACGCCGCGCTACCTCGTCGGAACCACCGGTGAAGAAATCTCGACCGACGGAAAAAGAGTCGTCTGGAAGTCACTCAACTAGAGACTCCTCGTCAAAGAAATCATCTTCATCAAAGGAAAGGAAATCCTCCTCGGGCGATCATCATAGATCGACCACGAGTCGAGAGTCGAGTAAAAGGAAGCCAAGTGTGGAAAAGGCGGGACCGCCAAAACCACCTGCTAAGTCACCGTCGTCGACGGCGGCCCATTCATCGGCCTCCACCCTGCCACAGGTGGCATCCACCGTCCCACCGACAACGACGTCGACGATGGCCTCGTCGACGGGGGTTCTACAGGAGGCCTGGAGGCCTGAAATTTTTGATCCGATCCCCCCGGATACTTTACTACAAGCTCGGAGGACGAGAATGAGTGAATAGCTGGCCCAGCAGACCTAGGGCTACGAGTGGCTGACAAGTCGTCGACGAGGGGATCCGTTATACCGGTACCTGCCCCTCTTCTCAATCCTCAATCTGTTTTGTCGTTGGAAATTCTGTCCACGCTTCAATCGTTGTTACAGTCGTTGGACCAGAGACTACCTCAGGCAAACCTGCCACAGTCACCCGTCGACGAGCCGGGCCCGTCCCGTCAACCGACGCACCTACGCACGCCAATCTCAGCACTGGCACAAGAGGAAGGTGAGCTGCCAGATTCGGAGTCTGACAGGGGAGCCATGTCGGATATCTCATCATCCCCCTCCAGGGATCCAACCTGGGAGTCAGAGGTGGAGTTGGAAACCCCTAGAAGCCCAGCTCACCCGTCCCCTCTGGACGACATTGTGTCATTCCATTCTATGATGGAGAAGGCATGCAAAGAATTTGGTTCGTCCCAGGAAGAACAGAAAAAGGACTGTTTTTTGTTCGACCACATGGGTAAGAGAAGGAGGTCTGTGTTCTCGATACCAATACTAGACCATGTATGGAAGGAGGGGTTGCAGACAATGCATCACCCGTTTTCAGAGCCGGCAGTGAAAGGACGCCTGGAAAAAAAGTTTAAGGCTCCAGAGTCTACCCCCAAGTGTTTATCCTCCCAACCAACGCCAGACTCGGTGGTGTCGGCGGCAGCGGCGAGGAAGGCGAAGGCCCAGCACAAGTGCACGACGACTCCTGAGAACGAAGCGAGACGCCAAGATGCCTTTGGCAAAAAAGTGCTATCCGTGGGAGCGACCACAGTAAAGGCCGCAAACTCTCTGGCAATTGTTGCCAGATACGATAGGGAGATGTGGCACAGGCTAGCTCCGTTGCTTGATCATCTTCCGGAAGAGCATAGGAAGGCAGCGATGTTACTCGTCCGAGAAGGTGAGGAAGCCTCAAATCACGCAATAAACATTGCGGTGGACCTCGCTGAGTCAGGCTTCAAGCAAGTCAATAATGGGGTCGTATTACGTCGACAGTCATGGCTTAAGTGTACCTACTTCAGGCCAGAAGTACAATACAAAGTTTTAGATATGCCCTTTGAGGGAGACCTTCTTTTCGGTGAGAAGGTGGACGAAGCCCTAAAGGGAATGAAAGAGGACTCGGACACAGCACGTTCATTGGGTGCCCTCCAGAGTGGCAGAAACTACAAGTCTTTTCGTCCCTTTAGAGGGGCTTCAGGTAATTCAAGATTCTCTGCATCTGGAGATAGATCCTTTGGCAGATCTGCTTACCCCTCCCAGGGATACAGACGTGCCTCCCAAACGGCAAACCGTCGCCGGAACTTCCAGACTTCCAGAAAAAGACCATCATATCCGTCGTTGTCGAGAGACAAGCAAAATAAAGATCAGCAGTGACATATACAACACACCGTTCTGGGGGGAAGAGTTTCAGCATATGTCGACGAATGGGAACGAATAACGACGGATCAATGGGTGCTGGATACTATAAGAAACGGACACTCTCTACAATTCAAACACAGCCCTCCGCAAATTCCACCTGCGTTCACCGCTCATTCCCATCTGAAGATACTGCAACAAGAGGTAACACTCATGTTAGCAAAGGGCGTGATAGAATTAGTTCCAACATCACAGAGAGGTCAAGGAGTCTACTCAAGATATTTCGTCGTAAAAAAGCCGAACGGCAAATGGCGTCCCATTTTAGACTTATGCGATCTCAACAAATCTTTGAAGAGCCTAAAATTCAAGATGCTCACTCTGCAGGAAGTGATCCGCGCCGCTCAAGAGGGGGATTTTCTAGAGTCCCTGGATTTACAGGACGCGTATTTCCATATTCCAATGTGTCGGAAACACAGGAAATTCCTAAGATTTGTAATAGGGCGGACTCACTACCAATTCACGGTTCTTCCTTTTGGGCTCAAGACCTCCCCCAGAACGTTCACAAAATGCCTGGCTCCAGTAGCGGCCTGGCTAAGGAAGCAAGGCCACCATGTATACCCATACCTCGACGACTGGCTGGTAAGGGGATCCTCCCCAGCGTCGACCAACACAAGTTTACAAGCCACCATGCAGCTTCTACAACAGCTGGGATTCGCCATAAACTTCGAAAAATCCTCTCTGCAGCCATCGAGATCGCTGGTATTCCTGGGGGCACAGTTCGAGACCCAGTTAGGGCTAGTGAAACCTTCTCTCGACAGAACCTCAAGACTCAATCAACAAGCATGCCAACTACGGCGAAACACCAAGATCTCAGTGAGAAAATACGTTTCGGTCCTAGGGGCCATGGCATCCTGCATCCATCTGGTGGAAAACTGTTGCCTATTCATGAGGCCAGTCCAGGAATTCCTCGCGGACCGATGGACGCAGGCTCAAGGATCGTGGTCAGACAAGATAACCATCGACGACGACAAGCTGCTTCGGACCCTTCAGTGGTGGCAGAGTTTCCACAATCTGAACAACGGCGTACCCCTACAGGAGCCGGAGTTTCAGCGAACCATAGTCACGGATGCGTCCCTAACCGGATGGGGAGCTCACATGGGTGCTCTCCAAACGCAGGGTCGCTGGTCTCCAACGGAGTCACTCCTACACATAAACGTGTTAGAACTCAGAGCAGTATGATGGGCCTTGAAGGCATTCCTACCACACATCAAGGGCTCGCGAGTACGAATACTGACCGACAATACAACGGCCATGTTTTATCTGAGGAAACAAGGAGGGACGCGATCAAGAACTCTTTCCATAGAAGCCCAGAAAACATGGCATTGGGCATTAAAGCACGAAATTTCCATCGTGGCTCATCACCTTCCAGGAGTGAGGAACTCCCAAGCAGACTCCCTCAGCAGAAGCATGGCCCAGATACACGAGTGGGAAATGGACACAGGTCACCTGATGAATGTGTTCGAGAAATGGGGTCACCCCCCTCTGGACGCCTTCGCGACCAAAGACAACAAGAAATGCGAGCAATTCGCAAGCAGATGGCCTCAAGAGGGCTCCAGGGGGGAGGCATTCTCCTTCCCATGGACGGACATGTTCCTCTATGCTTTTCCCCCGTTCCCCCTCATACGGAGGACAATACAGTGGATACGCAGATACAATTGCCGGGTAATTCTAGTGACACCATACTGGCCAAGGCAACCGTGGTTCTCCGACCTGCTTCACCTGTCGCTGGAACATCCCATAGGGTTTCCGAAAGCCCCGAACCTACTATCCCGGGACAAAGGCACGGTGTGGCATCACGACCCGGACAGTCTCAACCTTACAGCCTGGCTCCTGACTTTTCGGAGTTCGGTGCTTTAGACGTTTCGGAGGATTGTCAAAAAATTCTGCAGGCGGCTAGAGCCCCTTCTACAAACAAATCCTACTCCTATAAGTGGCGGAGGTTCTGCGAATGGTGTAGGGGACAACCGGGCCTACAACCGTTGTCGGTAACGCCGGAACAAGTTCTACCTTACCTGCTCCTCTTGGCGGAGAGGGGATTATCCTTCGCATCGATAAAGGTGCACCTGGCGGCCATCTCGAGGTTCACAAGGAAAAGGCAGTCGTCTCCTCTATTTAGCGACAGACTTGTAAAACACTTCATGAGGGGTTTATTTCGAGTTTTTCCCCCGGAAAAACGTTTCCCCCCGACTTGGAGTCTCAACACAGTGTTGGCAGGCTTAATGAAACCGCCTTTTGAGCCTATGGCCACGTCCGACATAAAATTCATTTCGTGGAAGTTGGCATTCTTGATTGCTATCACATCAGCTAGAAGAATCTCGGAACTGCAAGCGCTGGTCGTAGACCCGCCATACCTAAGATTCTTTAAGGACAAAGTAGTCCTGGCAACTAATCCTATGTTCGTCCCAAGTTGTTCCGACAGTGTATCACAAACACTCGTCCATTGTTCTCCCTACTTTCTTCGCCACATCATCATCGGCAGCAGAAAAAGCTCTTCATACCCTGGACGTTAAGAGGGCTCTGAAATTTTACCTACATCGTACACAGGAATTCAGGTCTACTAGACAACTGTTCGTCGCATATGGTCCGTCGACGAGAGGAAAAGCAATCTCTAAACAAGGATTGGCTCGATGGATCTCATCGACGATTGCGTTTTGTCACTCTAAGGCCGGAAGGCCACTGCAAGGACATCCTAGAGCCAATTCTACAAGATCGATGTCCTCCTCAACAGCTTTATGGGCAGGAATTCCGTTGACGGACATATGCCAAGCTGCGGCATGGTCAGTGCCCCACACGTTTACCCGCCACTACTGCCTTGCCAGGCAGCATGCGGACGAGGTGCAGATGGGAAGAGCTGTCCTGCGCCATCTGTTTCAGTAAGGTAAGCTCCACGCTTTTAATGACAGTTTATTTTAGGTAGGTAAGGTTATATGCGGTAACTTATTCCTACTGTACATATGCATTGTGTAGTATGTTGAGGGTATATTACATTACATTCTCACCGCCGTCTCAAGTGTTACTGCTATACAATCTATTCTAAGCATGTGAATCCATGAAAGATCCAGTGCTGGAGAAGGGAATAGTTTCTTACCTGTAACTCCATTTCTCCAGCATTGGTATCTTTCATGGATTCACATGCGCCCGCCAACCTCCCCGGAATGTAATGTATTTAATTGATAAATTTAACCCTTCCTACTTTGGAGGGGCCGAAATCTGAAGGGGAGCCGCGGGGGCGGGCCTCTTATACGGGGACGTCCTACGGAGCATGCGTATGCGGGTCCTAAAAGGACGTAGATAGGACACAAAAGTGTCTGAAGTTTTCCTATTGGAAAAGGCTATATATGTGTACTGAGGGGTCCCAGTCTGACGACGGGGAATATTCTAAGCATGTGAATCCCTGAAAGATACCAATGCTGGAGAAATGGAGTTACAGGTAAGAAACTATTCCCTTCCTTTCTGTATTCCATCAGTACTGCAGCAAGTCCGATAACATGCCGTAGGAGAATGTTCCCCGCAGCCACCAGCATTGTAAACCTTGACACCCTGAGCAGAAGACAGTCTTCTCCACACAAACAGCTGCAGCTCGCACAGACTGGAGACGGACTGAAGAGTTTCCTGATCAATAGGGTTTTTCTTGGGGCGTGGCTTAGCAGCCATGGAGTAGGCAGCTCTTCCTGTGAGCTCCTAAACATCCGACGGAGATCCTGACGCACAAGACTAGGAAAAGAAGCTGAAATCACCCGAAAAAAGGCTGGCAGCTGTCGGAATACAAAGGCCCGCTGAATGAGCGTATAATAGACTGAAATGGCCAAACGAGCTCTTGGATAGGGCCTCCGAAGTGCATAGACGCGACCTGATGCGGACGATAACAAGATGGCGGAGGCAGGAGAACAAAGGGAACCTCCGATGCACCCGAGGGTCGGAATGCAGCGCAATGTGTAGCGTGAGGGATTCATATCGAGCTGGTGAGTAGAAGGAACAAAGAGGGTGCACGTGGCCTGTCACTACGATTGTAACATCTTGGAATGCCAGAGCAAGTTTGTAGCCTGAACCTGACATTGCCGATCGCTGACGGCGGCGGAGGCTGGCAACAGTAAACGGGCGAGGAGAAGCCCGAGGACACCTTCGCCAACGGAGGCAGAGGATTTGGCCCGGCGCATGAATAATAAGGCACTGGGCCGGCCTCCAGTGCCGGAAACTGGAGCTGCCGTGTGCAGGCGATATAAAGCGGAAAGTCTTGTGGACCCGATGCGCATGTCGGGAAGGGGGGCCGGTCCAAGTGTGCGCTCCCTGCATCGCATACACATATAAATACAGAGCTTCCAGTGGTGTGTACCCAGACAAATGCAGAAGCAATGGGGCCTGTGTGCGGAGAGCACTGAGGAAGAGCTGATTGCGGGCATGACAGACAGCAGCAGACAGCAGTAGACAAACAAACAAGATCTCTGCTGCCCAACCCTGCCACAGTGGCAGAATTTGGCGGCACTAACATTGTAGCACGAGCAACCCGCGCAGGGGTAGTGGCCCCCCCGTGGTACAGAGGTGACACAATGCCATGACAAAGTCTGGGAAGTGGCTTGCAGGACGGTGGTAACAGCATTTGGACTCCAGGAGAAGTGGTACCGCTCCAGGTGCACAGTGGCATGAAGCTACCCATGTAAAGGACAAGCACCAGGCACGGTGAGGAGGTGACCCCCAGAGAGATAGAGGGCCACACCACAGAGGAAGACACGCCCATGGCGGAACATAGAGGGATATCCCTCATAGCTAACAAACCACGCTTGGGCCACGGCTGGGGCGAAAGGAAGAGAGCAAATTCCTCGACAGGAGGCAAGGAGGTGCCACAGCACTCCCGGCCCGGAGCAGTTAGCACCCAGTTTATGAGCCAGCAAAACAGAGCACCATCCTTGAGGCGGGGTGCGAACTTGACGACAGAAGGAATAAGGGCGCCGCCTGGGTAAAGAAGGCGCGCTGGGAGTATATGCGATGCACACACTGAGACAACACTGAAAGCGCGACGGGCCATATTATACGAAACCCTCAGCCACGTGAAGGACCGCAGAGGAGCATAGACCTGATCACTGCAGGTGCATTAGACCTGAGAATAAATAACGAACGGAAATGTCTGTGAGGGGAGGCAAGGCCAAGGGTAAGTAACCCAAAATGGACAGTTTTGCTAAACCGCAGCAGTCCCCCACCACCCCAAAGCATAGCTACTGCAACGCCGCCACTGCGGGTGCCAAGTGAAAACCATATGATCTTAACAGCCATAACGGAATTGAAAACCTCATGGGGGACAGCGATGGCAGAGTTGAGGACTGCACTAGAAACAAAGATAGATGCGGTTGGAATAGAGGTCAACCTGTTAAGGCAAGATGTGAGAGCGCTGGCGGAGAGGACCAGTGTCCTGGAGAGTGCGGTGAAAATCAATACAGACACCAGCACGCACAATGCCAAGGAAGTCCACATATTGAAGCAGTAGGTAGCCAACCTGGAGAACTGAGCAGAGGAGGCTGAAGGAAGAGCGAGACGCAACAACATACGCGTTGTTGGCCTGCCGGAGGGGGAAGAAGGCCAAGACCCCACAAACTATGTGGAAAACATGATCGTACAAGAAATAGGTGCAAATAAGCTCTCCCAAGGGTTTGCGGTTGAACGTGCGCACAGGGCCCTGATTAGGAAACCGCAACGTGGAGCCCCTCCGAGAGCAATTATAGCAAAGATGCTGAACTACAGGGACAGGGATAAGATCTTGGAGTTCTTCAGGAAAGGAGGGACGATAAAAAGAGCATCTGCGACCATCACTGCATACCCTGATTACACTATGCTAGTTCAGAGACAGCGTTATAGCTATGTGGCGATCAAGAGGAGACTGCGCACAGCTGGATTTAAATATATGTTGCTGTACCCTGCAAAACTGAAGATTCTGCACAAAGACAAAACACACTTTTTTGACTTCCCGGAGGATGCACATGGCTGCCCAGAGCGAGACAAAGAGTAGGGTCGAGAGGGATACGATAAGTGATCAAACAGCTATGCATGCTATGAGGAGGGAGGAGGGTAATGGGTAACTGTAACATGAGACATTAGAACACGTCGGACTGGAATATAGAACGTGTAATGTAATAAGAATAGCGGAAGGTGCGATTAGCTTGATTTTTGAAAAAAAGGAGTAACGGGATGGAGACAACCTACCCCCGGGAGTCAGAATAGGAGGACCGCCACTAGGGCGACATCTCCCTGCTGAGCCGCAAGTAAGGCAACTGCTGGAAAAGGGCCAGATGCGGGGTTGCCTGAGATCCAGGGATGGAGCTGGGCAACAGTTGGGGAGGCGGGGTAAGTTGGGGCGAGGAAGGGAGGGGGGAGGGAGGGGAGTTGGGGAGTGTGATGGGGTTGGGAAGGGAGGAGGGTGGGAGAGAGTGGGGTGAAGGGGAAGAGTTAATAGTTAGGGGATGTTTGTATTGGGGCACGAGCCTACATGAAAGGCGGGAAGAACTGAAACTTGGACTGTATTTACGGAGGGAGGAGTGGGACCTGGATATGTTATGGGAGATCTTAAAGTAGTTACCTGGAATGTTAGAGGGCTGAATAGCTATTTAAAAAGAAATAAGGTTATGATGTATTTGCGCAAGCAGGAAACAGACATAGCCTTGCTACAAGAGACTCGCCTAACGCAAGAAAAGCTGGAGGTGGTCCGGAAGAAGTGGAGAGGGACTGTTGTGGGTGCAGCATATTCAGCTTATGCTAGAGGGGTGATTACTTGGGTCGCACCGCATGTCACGTTTCAGTTACTGCACTCCACGGTCGAGCCAGACGGGAGGATGGTAATAAAGGGGTTGGTGGAAAACAAGGAAATATGTATCATAAATACATACGCCCCGAATCAGGACACGGGGGCATACTTTAGAAGCCTATATAGCAAACCAAGCGTGAGCCTGGGGGGCGGGAGGGTGGTGATTTGGGGAGGAGACTTTAATTGTGAAAAAAAACGAAAATAGATAGATCAGATATCAAAATAGATAGACCAACCCCAGCTGCCAGGACATTGCAGTCTCTGTTAGCGGATTTCGGTTTAGAGGATGCATGGAGGTCACATCATCTACAGGATGGACAATACTCGCACTATTCAGCCCCCCAGAACCTACACACTAGACTGGATTATGTGTTCGTCACACATGAACTGATGACAGAAATAACGCAGACAGAATATAAAGCGAGGCTCCTTTCGGACCATTCGCCGCTGATATTAGTATGGCAATACCGACCCCCGAGAGCGAAGATACTGACATGGCGCCTCTGAGCAGAGGCGTTGAAGGATAACATTTTTAGGGAGGACATGCAAGAGGAAATAATAAGCTATTTTGAGATCAATACTGGCAGCGTGGAGTCGGCAGGTGTGCTCTGGGAAGCCTTTAAACTAGTAGTCAGAGGGATAGCTATAGCCAAGTCCAATGGGCTACAAGGTGGGATCTTGGCGGAACTACAAGGAGCGGAAACTGAGCTAGAAACGGCATTGAAAAGGGGAGCTAACACTAAAGAAGATAATGAAGCATTACTTAGGCTGCAACAGAAATGCGCGGGATATTGGGAAAGGCTGTGCAACCTCAACTACAAAAAATACATAGAGAGGCAGCATGCAGGGGGTGATAAGCCAGGGAGAGTTCTGGCATGGCTATACAAAAGCGAGACTCCCAGATTAACAATCAGGACGATAGCGAAAGAGGACGGATGTATAGTAGACACTCAAGAGGGAGTTAATCAGGAATTCGCAGACTATTACTGTATCCTGTACGGAGATGGGGGGGGGGGGGGGAGTGACAGCAAGGAAATAATGGAAATACTGGAGGATATTGGATTGCCGCAGATTAGCGCTGAGGAGCGAGAGGAGCTAGACGCACCGATCACTCTAGAGGAATTGGAAGAGGTGGTGAGGCAGCTACCCACTAGTAAGACCCCGGGGTCTGACAGACTGCCCAGCAAATTTTATAAGATGTACAAAAATGAGGTACTCCCCACCCCCCCCCCCCCGCTCTTAGAGATGCTCAATGAGGCATATGAAGTCAGAAGATTACCAGAGTCCCTAAGAGAGGCGATCACCATACTGCTCCCCAAACCTAATAAGCCTGGCTGTGAGTGCGGCTCCTACAGACCCCTGTCGATGCTGAACCAGGACAGTAAAATATTGACGGCGGTCCTGGCAAATAGAATGAGGAGAGTCATTAATAAATGAATACACCCCGACCAGACTGGTTATGTCCCTAACAGGAACATATCCAACAATCTCAGGCGCCTCCACCGAGTCATTAAACATGCAAATGGGGAGGCGGGTGAGATGGCAATAGTTTGGCTGGACGCAATAAAGGCCTTCGACTCGGTCAAATGGCCATGGCTGATTGCGACCCTGACCAGTTATGGAATAGGGCCGGGGTATCTCAAATGGGCCAAACTACTATATAGTGCGCGGCTGGCCAGGGTGAAAACAGGGACAGTTCTATCAGAGAGGTGGCAACTTAGTATAGGCACTAGGCAGGGATACCTGTGGTCTCCCATGCTGTACATTTTGACCTCAGAGCCTCTGGCGATATACCTGAGGCAGCAGTATGATATAATAGGCATCACCATAAAGGGGGAACCATATCTAATTTCCTTGTATGCTGATGATATGCTGCTGTATCTACGCTACCCGGAAGAAAACCTCCAGTATGTCCTGGAAGTGATGGAGCGATTTGCAAGGCTTTCAGGCATAGCTGTGAACCCCAAAAAGTCTTGTGTATTTCCACTGGGCAGGTATAAAGGGATCCCGCTAGAGCAGTTACCGATCCTGCAGATGCCATGAGAGGTCAGCATGTACCGATACCTTGGGATAGACATATATCATATGGTGGAAGCAGAGCATCAATACAACACTGAGAAAGCTATTCGGAATATTGAAAATAGTATGAAGTTCTGGGTGAAGCTTCCCTTGGTGATGATGGGACTAGGGTCAATGCTTAAAATGGTGGTCCTGCCAAGACTGTTGCACTATTTTGGGAACATCCCCTACTTAATACCTAGGTGATTCTTTGCTAGGATGAGCAGCATATGCAGGGAATTCCTCTGGCAGGGGACAAGGAACAGAGTGGCCCTTTGGAAGCTACAAAACCCACACGAGAAAGGGGGTATAAAACTACCAAACTATGAAATTTATTATATAGCAAGTCAACTACAATATGTAGCTAAATGGCTTTCTGAGGAGCCGACCTCTGAATCCAGGCTGTTCCAACTGGACTGCGCCCCATTCTTTCAAAAAGAAATGTGGTTGCCTAGATCGGATATGGAAGGGCGCCCAAGAATGATGGCACTCGGGTGGGAGATATGGCGGAGAGCCTGTCAGATAATGGATAACCCATCCCCGTGTTCCCCGCAGGTTCCTTTATCCGCTCTGGCGAGAAAAGAAAAGCAACTAAGACTAATGATTAGGAAGCACTGGGAGCCGATGGGGATAGCGACAATGGACGAAGTATGGCAAGAGGGGAGTATAAGGGATTTTGAGGGGCTGAAGGGATTTTGAGGGGCTGGTGGAGGAAACGGGGTTACATACGGGGCAGTATATCACATATCATAGGGTGGTGCAGCGAATTAGAGACATGGCCTGAAGTAATCCTAGCAGATGAACCGGATGCCACCATAGACACAATATATGACATAGCAGAGGGGGGGGGCACGAAATATCAAGAATATATGAGCTGATGATGACCAAAGTGGGGAAGGAAGTGGTACAACTTAGATGGGAAGAGGAAGTGGGTGCCCCAATGAGTGATGGGATGTGGGAGCGTGCCCAAGGATATCACAAAAAAGTGTCAAGAAATGCTAGATTACAACAGATACAATGATATATCACTCGCAGGGCGTATATGACGCCCCAAAGGATAGCCAAATTCAAAAATGCAGGACGACAATCATGCCCCAAATGTGACGAAGAAAACGCCGGAATGGTACACATGTTTTGGTCATGCCCAATAATAGAGAGACAGGGACAAGATTGGTCACATGATTTCACAGGAGCTGCTTTGACATGGGCTACTCCTCTAGTGACCTCAAACTATCACATTTTGGATACGTACCCGGCTTTTGTTAATAGCCTTAAGTTAATGTTTAACAGACATGGAATCTGTCTCCTCACAAGATCGCCTATTGGATTTCAAGCAAGGCTCACAAGATTTACTTGCATTCATTGCCTGGTTGAAACAAATGGCAGCTGACACTGCCTGGCCAGACGACGCACTTATCACTCTTTTCCGTAGGGGTCTCATCGAGGAACTCAAAGATGAAATATCCCAGAGTTCCATGTTCAGGCAACTTGCCAGAAATGATCACCTTGACTATGCAACTAGACTACCGCATCCAGGAAAGACATCTTGAAAAAAAGAAAGGACGGATTGGGAGGCCCTTCCTCGGACCTGCTCCTACACACTCTAGGGTAGTCGCGCCAGAGGAGCCCATGCAACTAGGAGTACCCTGGGGTCCCCTTTCTGATAGATGCACATTAGGGATATGTATGTACCGCAGATCCAAGGACCATCTGGTTTGGGACTGCCCTGTAGCGCCTCCATCGAGACAGGGAAACGCCAGCACCCGATCATAGGGGGAGCCGCGATTCGGGGGAAACTCTAGGGGTTCCCCATAACAACTTCCGTCTCCTTCTGGTATCGTTCCCATGGACACTCCCATTGTGGTTTTGAAGATAGACATCACCTAAATAACCGAACATTACGCAACGTACTTGCTCTAGTGGATTGTGGGGCGGCTAGGTTTTTTATAGACAACCACTGGGCAGGGATCCATGGCATTCCCCGCATCTCAAAGGAAGTGTCCATTCCTGTGGAAAGTGTAGATGGGAGCCCCCTCACCTCAGGACCCATAAGAGAACACACCCTTCCTCTCCAGTTGAGTGTATGGTCCCACCACAAGCAGATCACGTTCGAGATCATCAGAGCAGCTCACTATCCCATCATTTTGAGCCTTCCCTGGCTACGTCTCCACAACCCTTTGATGAATTGGACAGCTGGTTCTCTGTTTCTAGGGTCTGGACATTGTGTGTCCCATTGTCTTAACAAGGGTTCGTTAGGCTTTCACACTTCCTCTCCCGTTCACGAGCGGTCAAAAAACACAACCATCCTTGGTCATGTCCGGGGGGTGCCTGAACCATATGTGCAGTATCAGGAAGTCTTTGATTCTCCCCATTACTCCATTTCACCCCTGCATCGTAGGGATGATATCACTTTGCTTCCGGACCAACCCATTCCTTTCGGGATGATGTACATCTTGTCAGAAAAAGAAGTCCTAAAAGAATATCTCCAAGCCAATTTACAAAACGGATTGATTGCAGAATCTACCTCTCCAGCTGGTGCATCGCTTTTTTTTATTCCTAAGAAGAATACTAAAGAACTTTGCCCGTGCATTGATTTCAGATGGTTGAACAGGATAAAAATCCCTGAACAATAGCCCAGGCCCTTGATGCCAGACATCTTAGAGGCTGTAAAGGGCGCCACAATTTATACCAAACTGGATCTACGAGGGGCTTACCACCTGATTCGAATCAAAGTCGGTGACGAATGGAAGATGGCGTTCCGCACACCATTCGGGCATTTCGAATACCGGGTTATGCCCTTTGGATTATCGAATGCCGCGGCCGTCTTCCAAAGGTTCATGGACCATGTGTTCACAGACATATTGCTACATTTCGTCATTGTCTACTTAGCTGACAGTCTGATCTTCTCTCGCACGCCGACAGAACATACCCGACATGTCCAAACCGTCCTAGCCAGATTACAGGAAAACCACTTATATGATATATTTTATTTGTATCGCGCTCGTACACAAGTGTTTGAGAGTGTGACAAGGCAAGGGAGGGGAACAGGAGAGAACAAAACAATGATCTTACTAGGCCCAGTGACATTGAGAACGTGCAAGTGCATGGGAAAGGGGAAAAGTGCATGGAAGGGGGGAGAGTGGAAAGTGCAGAGCAGATGAGAACAGATAAATAATAAATACAAGTAAATAGATAATGAAGCAATAAACGGGGGTAGTGCAGTCGGCAAGTGGCAAGTGCTGTGTTTACAGCAGCAGAACTGGGTAAGTCTAAGTGCATAAAAACAAGAAAATGGGGAGTGGGGAACTGTAGGGGTACAGATACAGTCCTCAGTGCGAGGGGTGGCCGGGAGGCAGTGCAGAAGGGTGAGAAGCTGCCTGGGCCTGGGTGGCCCAGGGTGGCCAGGTGCACAGTGCCAAGAGAGCAGATAAGCAGGGCAGAGGAGGAGCAAAGGTAGATGCAAAGAGGAAGGTCTTGAGGTGCTTCCGGAACCGGAGATGGTTCTTCTCAAGTTTCAGAGTGGCAGGGAGGCTATTCCAGAGGGAGGCCCCAGCCGAAGACCGAGATCTCCCCCCAGCACGTTTCTTGTACTGTAAACTCGAGAAATGTGAGTTTAACCAGGATCAAGTTACTTACCTAGGGTATGTATTATCTGCCCTGGGGATATTCATGGATACAGCTAAAGTCACTGCCGTCCTGGATTGGCCATCTCCTTCCTCTGTGAAGGATATGCAACGCTTCTTAGAGTTTGCATACTTTTATAGGAAGTTTTATCCCTCATTTTTCTCTGATATTTGATAATTCGCCCTATTACGTCCTTGCTAAATAAGGGGGTGGTCTAAAGAAGCCCAACATTCCTTTGAGACACTCAAGGCGCCGTTTTCCACAGCTCCCATTCTTATCACTCCGGACCAGAACAAAACATTTATCCTGGAGACCGACGCATCACATCATGCCATCGGGGCAGTGCTATTACAAGAAATTCAGTTGGGAAAAGAATGCCCAGTGGCATACTTATCCAAAACCTTAATACCTTCCCAACTAAACTATTCCGTCTTGGAATATGAATTGTTAGCAATATAAAAAGGCATTAGAAGAAAGGCAACGTCTGCTGTTAGGCGCTAAGTTCCCTGTGGTTCTCAGAACCGATCATCAAAACCTGAAATCACTCCAGAATGCCCAGACCCGGAACAGCAGACAAGCACTTTGGGCACATTTCTTTTCACCTTACGATATCACATTTACCTTTATACCCGGTTTGGCTAATCTGAGGGCTGATGTGCTTTCTAGGAAAGATGTCTGCCATAATAGCCAATTTCATTCCGAAAAACTATTCCCTAAGGCATTATTCATTCACGTGCTTTCTGACTTCCTACTCCGGATTCAAGCCGATACTAGTGAACATGAGGTCCTTAAAAACTTTATTTTGTGCATTTATCGTTTTACAATAACACATGACTAGCCCAAACTGTGGGCCATACAACTTGCGCCAACACACTTTCTCTGCCACACCCCCCCTCGCCACCCCAGACCTCCCGCTCCCCGTCGCACCCGTTGCAGTCTATCGGCACCTTCATACAATGTGTTGGAATTGGGTCCTAGTCGGCATGGTTTCCTGTTTGTGTTGGCTTAGGCGATGGTGTGGGGGAATCAGCGTTGGAAAGCAGATATGATACATAAAGGCCCCATATGTCCGGAGGCCTCGCATGCAAGGGCAGTGTTCTTATGAATTCTGCTTCTACTTCTTGGCAATAGAGGTTGTCTTTCCTCCAGTTTGTTAGTGTGGGGACTGGGCCCCATCCCCATGCCATAGCTATTCTTCTGCGTGCTAGTACCAATAGTACGTTTGCCAGTTTCCTTGTTGGTGGTGCCAGGGTTTTCGTCATCCCTAGTAATGCTACTATTGGATCAGGTCTCATCTCCTCACCTATTATTGCTTCAGTTTCGCGGAGCACACCTGTCCAGAATTTGGCCACCACTGGGCAGCTCCAAGCAAGATGTAGGAAGTCGGCCGCCGGCGTGCTGCACCTGTCGCATGTAGAGTTCAGTTCTGGGTGGTGCCTGTTCATTTTTTCCAGCGTGTAGTATGTTTGGTGTAAGTAGTTAAAATGGATTTGCGTGAATTTAGTGCTACTTTTTGTGTCTGTTGTAGTATATGGTCCCATTCTTCTTCTGGGATGGGTGTTTGCAACGTCTTTTCCCACCTTTCTTTTGTTCTTGGAGTCGTTGGTAACATGTCTGTTAAGAGGGCTCTGCTTGTGATGAAACCAACTTTCCCTCTCCTTGTGCCTGTATCACCCTGTGTACTAACTGCCACGTTGGTGGTTGTTGTGGGAACGAGGGTATGAGTTCTTGCATAGCGTATCGTAGTCTGAAGTAGATAAATATATCCAGGGAGGTGGTGCTGCCTTTCTCTTTCGCTTGTTAGGGTGTTATGAAAGTTTCTTGGTCGAATAGGTCGCCCAGCATGCTAATTTTGCATTTGTCTACCCACTGAAGGAACACTTTTTCAGCAGTGAGAGGTATCCCTGGGATAAATTTAATGGGCAGGAGAGGCGAGTATCTAATCTGTACATTATACTTTTGAGCTATCTTCCGCCAGATTGCATATTGTTATTGTTATTGTTATTTTGCATTTATATAGCGCCTTATATACCATTGGTATGGTCTGAAGGCGCTGGTAGGTTGAACGCCCTTGGGAACCGAGGTTCGGGTCAGTGGAGAGATTAGAGAGGGTCAAAGGTGCGTGTGCGCACCAGGTATGTGTGCAGCTGGTGCGGAATTTCTGTGGTAGCTGCTTCCTAGTGATAGGTGTGGTGGTTGAGGAATCAGGAGTATGTGTTCGGTCTGGCAGGAGTTATCCAGTCCGAGTGAGGCAGCGTTAGGCCTGACGAGAACGCTTGGCTGGGGGTGAGAAACCAGCAATGTTTACTTAGAGTGATGGGGAGTGAGCGGCGGATGTTGATATGAGAACAGTTATACCGAATGTTGTCATAGTATCTCTGTGTTCTACTTGAGTGGTGGTGTAAGGAGAGAGTAAGCGTGGGGTGTGAAATGAAGTATGCTCTTACAACGGTTCCTTGCGTTCCACATCAAAGTCTGCACATTACGCAATTCAGGGGGGTCCGGTCCGTGCGATGTGTTTTGTTTCTCATCTGCTCTTATGCACTATTCATCGGGTCAGCAAATTCTTCCGTATAGCGTACTCCTCCATCTAGCATAATCATGCGCTCTGGTCCATTCATTCATTTGTTTCGTGCGTTCACCCGCTCCCCAGGCTCATCTGTTACGCACTCATTCGCATCAGATGCTCATCCGCCACTTGTCAGTTCTGCATTCATCAGCTCCGTTCACTCTTCCGTACAATGTACTTATCTGTTTTGTGTACACTCGTTTTCTCGCTCTTATTTCTCATTCGTTCGACGCATACCCGTTCTCTCGCCATACTCAGCCGCTTACTACACTCGGTCGCCCGACATACTCGGCTGCTTGCCATACTCAGCCGCTCGCTACATTCCGTCGCTCGCCAGATTCAGCCGATAGCTGTACTCGGCCGTTCCCTAAGCTCCTCCGCGGTCCATGTTCTTCCCCTCATTACACTCAACCGTTTTCTACATTCATGTGCTCTCCATATTCATTCAGCCGCATTCTACACTCATGTGTTCTCCACATTCATCTGTCCACCACATTTATTGGCTCTTCATATTCGTTCGCTCTGTACGCTCACCGGCCTCCACAGTCATCCGCCCTCCACAGTCATCCGCCCTCCACAGTCATCCGCCCTCCACAGTCATCCGCCCTCCACAGTCATCCGCCCTCCACAGTCATCCGCCCTCTACAGTCATCCGCCCTCTACAGTCATCCGCCCTCTACAGTCATCCGCCCTCCATAGTCATCCGTCTTCCACGTCATCGCCCCATCCAAGGGAAGAGGGCAGGAGCCCTTTCCCCATCGCTGCAACGCCATAACAGCTGGTAAGCTGCAACGAAGGCCTGCCTGGCCTTGTCCAACTTCCTGCCTGACCCCCGCATGCCGGGCGCATCGCGGCGCCACATCGAGGCTAAGCCTCGCTTATCCCGCCCATTACATCCGCCGGCAGGCGGATGCGCCGGCGGCCCTACGAAGGCCATACAAAGGCCTGTTGGGAGCATCAGGAGCCAGGGGCCACGGACCTTTAATCTTTTGTGAGTAGTGGGAATACCCTCAGTCTATACTATTGTGCTTTCTGGTATGCCCTCTGCTACTCCGCACCCATAAACATTTGAACTCGGTTTCTTTAACTGTTTGCTACATACGCTCATGCTTCCAACGCCGCCGCCTCTATGCATTACTGCTGCCACCTCTTTAATAGTACAGGCATCCTTAGCCCTTAGTGCTCCATGCCTCATGACTGCTATTTGGCCGTGCCCTATGGTCGCTAACGTACCACTGCAACTGTGTTGTGCCCTATGGTCGCCTAGACCCCACTTGCATTGTGTTGTGCCCTATGGTCGCTTAGACCTCATTCTCATTGTGTTGTGCCCTATGGTCGCCCAGACCCCACTTGCATTGTGTTGTGCCCTATGGTCGCCCAGACCTCATTCGCATTGTGCTGTGCCCTATGGTCGCCTAGACCCCACTTGCATTGTGTTGTGCCCTATGGTCGCTTAGACCTCATTCGCATTGTGTTGTGCCCTATGGTCGCCTAGACCCCACTTGCATTGTGTTGTGCCCTATGGTCGCCCAGACCCCACTCGCATTGTGTTGTGCCCTATGGTCGCCTAGACCCCACCTGCATTGTGTTGTGCCCTACCTATAACGCCTATGCCCCCTTCACGCCACTCCCCTGTACATTACCTTAGCCCCAGCATGCTACTCTGCCTGACTGCGATCATGTTCCCTTTCTGTGTCATGCAAAGTAACATACCCTGCACTGGCAACAGTTACCTAGCCTATAATAATGGTTTAGTCAGACCCGCCTGCCCAAGACACCACCCGATCACCTGCCCTACACCATTCCTGCCCACCACACCAGCCTTCCCCCCGGATACCAAGTCCGCCCTTCCCACCCATAGACATGCACACGTTCCGCATGTCGCAGCTAACACACACCTAGCTGTCTATAAGCAGAACCCCATCAACACGAGAGCATCTTGCCCTACCATTGACTACAACACCTCTACATTAGCTAACCCAACCAACTCCCGTAACACTACCCTCATCCCCTCCGATCGGAATTCTAGACTTGGCGCCAGAACCCACCACAGACCTAGCAAAGGCCCTACCAAATCACTCAATAAGATCAACCCTCACACTGTAACACCCATCAACACTATCCATCCCAGTCTTAAAGGAGCTCTCCTAAATGTCAGATCATTAGTCGCCCATGCCACAGAAGTCGCTGACATTATTCTAACAAACAACCTGGACTTCCTTGCGGTAACCGAAACATGGCTGCACGATGCTGCAGGTCCATCTCTTACCCTAGCCATACCTGATAACTACACCATCCTTAGAGCAGATAGACCGAACGCTCGAGGTGGCGGTGTAGCTATCATCTTTAAGTCCACGCTTGACATCAGACTATCCTCTGCTCCCCCACTCAAATCCTGTGAACACATTACAGTCAAATTTCAAACCTCCCCTAAAAGTACTATTACGCTGCACTTAATTTACCGACCCCCGGGCCCTCCTGGCTCATTTGAGGAAGACATCACTTCACTAGTTGCTGAAAGCTCCAAACCATCAGCACAATTGATTATACTCGGAGACTTTAACCTTGGGTTTAACGACCCCCTAGACACCCCAGCCACTGCCCTGGCCATGGCATTAGAGGAGCATGGCCTCCAACAACTTTGCTCCAAACCCACCCACTCGAAAGGCAGAATCCTTGACTGGATAACTACCCTTAACTGCAACATTACTACGAAAGATCCCACACAACTTATCTGGACTGACCACCACCTCCTCCCGTTTGACATTCTTACCAGCAACTCAGCACATAAAAGGCCTATCATGGCACCTGCCTGCCCTACTAGGGAAAAGAGCAATATCACAGCGGAAGCCCTAATACCTCTGGTGATCCCTACTTTAAACGCACTACCCGCCACAACGGACTTGAACCAACTGGTCAACGCCTACAATGAGTCCATGGCCAAAGCCATTGACATCATTGCCCCACTGAAACTGCGCAAAGGAATACCCAAAGCGCACCTGAACACATGGTTCACCCCGGAGCTCAAAACCCTGCGTCAACAAAAAAACAAACTTGAAGTACTCTGGAAATCAGTGCCTTCTATAAACAACAGAACCAATCTCACCAACATCTCCACCCTCTACAAAAATGAGATTATACGGGCCAAGAAAGAATCTCTCAATACTAGGATCTCCCAGGCAAGCTCCAGTACTAAGGAGCTCTTTAACATACTAAAGGAATTAGAAAACCCCATTACCCCCACTGACTCTTGCACTAAGGATAAACCCTGGTGCACAGGGATCCAGAATGCCCTAGCTAACAAAATCTCAGGGCTCCAAACTAAAATCAACAACAAACGACAACAACTCACTCTCGATCCCACCTCCTTCCCCACGCCCCCTCCACCTACTGCCACTAGTTCAGGCTTCACCTTCAAAAAGGTATCCATATTGGAGGTTCAGAAAATTATAGCATCCCTTAAACCATCGAATTGCAAGGGGGACAGCTGCCCCGCACAGATCATAAAAGATGCAGCTAGGGATCTCTCCCCATTTATCACCAAATTAATAAACCTGTCCTTCGCCAACAACATGGTCCCCAGCAATCTGAAACAGTCCTGGGTCCTACCGCTACTAAAAAAAACTACTCTCAACCCTGACATCCCCACGAATTACAGACCCATTACCACCGTCCCATTCCTACTAAAAATCTTGGATAGAGTGGCTTATTTACAAATCCAGGACTACCTTGAGGCCAATCACCTACTAGGAACTCGCCAATCTGGCTTTCGACCACAACACGGGACAGAAACGGCCCTTGTTGATCTCAAATGCCAGATAGACGAACTCGAAGACAAAAACAAGGCTGCCATCCTTCTACTCCTTGACCTCTCCGCTGCCTTTGACCTGGTCGACCATAAAATCCTGTGCAACCATTTGTCTCTGGCAGCACACTTCTCCCACTCTGCAGTCACATGGATCCAATCTTTCCTGGACAACAGAACCATGCGGGTCTTCTCCCCCCTAGCAGCGGCTGACCCCATCCCCATCACCTGCGGTGTCCCACAAGGATCCTGTGTCTCACCTACCCTTTACAATATTTTCACCAAGCCCTTATTCGACAAGCTGGACAATCTGGGTGTCACCTATACTAACTACGCAGATGACACCCAGATACTCCTCACCCTATCAGGCAACTACAACAAGGACGCCAAATGGATCAATGAAGTCTTTTCCATCATTCAGGCATGGATGGCCACACATGGCCTATGCCTGAATGATGACAAGACTGAATTGCTTCTTGTCGGCTCACCGAACACCATCAGTAAACTCTGTCCCGGCTACACTAGCTTCACTATTGACGGTAACACCATACCCATTGCCAAGAGCGTAAAAACCCTCGGTTTCTACCTAGACACGAACATCAACCTAGCTAAACAAATCAACATGACCGCCTCAGCCACTGCCTACACCGGTAAACTAATCAGGGCCTGCAGACCACTGATCTCCCCTAGCAACTGTCTCATCCTAGCCAGAGCACTCATTCAATCTAAACTGGATTACTGTAATAGCCTCTATGTAGGTGCCAACAAAACAGTAATCAATAAATTGCAAGTTTTACAAAATAACGCACTCCGTGCCGCCCTCAATATTCCTAGAAGGGAACACATCTCCGCCACCAGAACTGCCTGCAAATGGTTGTCCATCCAACAGAAAATTGACTTGAAAACCATATGCCTTACTTACAAAGCCCTCAATCATCTTGCCCCACCCTACCTCTCGAACAAATTTACACTAAGACAGAACACTAGAACCACCAGATCGTCCAACTCATTACAACTAACAGTTCCCAAATACTCCCTCAAAAGAGCTGGAGGATCTAGCTTCCCAACTTTGGCATCACAACTCTGGAATTCCATCCCACTGGATATTAAATCTACACCTACTTTCCAACCCTTCAGAACCAAGGTCATTTCCTGGTTAACCAACAAATAACTGTCCTACCACATATGTATGCACTCCGAATGTCCAACTTTATGTATATTGTTTGAATACTATTATCTATGCCCTATCAATACTGTACTATTGTCTTTTACCTGTAACCTGATGTTCAAAGCGCATATATACCCCCGGGTCAAGAGCGCTATATAAATAAATAAACAAACAAACAAACAAACAAACGGTCATCCGCCATCCACACTCATCTTCCAAAGGCATCCGCCCTCCACAGTCATCCGCCCTCCACAGTCATCCGCCCTCCACAGTCATCCGCCCTCCGCAGTCATCCGCCCTCCGCAGTCATCCGCCCTCCGCAGTCATCCGCCCTCCGCAGTCATCCGCCCTCCACCGTCATCCGCCTTCCACAGGCATCCGCCCTCCACACTCATCTTCCACAGGCATCCGCTCTCCACAGTCTTCCGCCATCCACACCCATCTTCCACAGGCATTCGCCCTCCACAGTCGTCCGCCCTCCACAGTCATCCGCCTTCCACGGTCATCTGCCCTCCACGGTCATCTGCCCTCCACAGTCATCCGCCCTCCACAGTCATCCGCCCTCTACCGTCATCCGCCCTCTACCGTCATCCGCTCTCCACAGACATCCGCTCTCCACAGACATCCGCTCTCCACAGACATCCGCTCTCCACAGACATCCGCTCTCCACAGACATCCGCCCTCCACAGACATCCGCTCTCCACAGACATCCGCCCTCCACAGTCATCTTCCACAGGCATCCACCTTCCACATTCATCCGCCCTCCACAGTCGTCCGCCCTCCACAGTCATCCGCCCTCCACAGTCATCCGCCCTCCACAGTCATCTTCCACAGGCATACACCCTCCACAGGCATACACCCTCCACAGTCATCCGCTCTCCACAGCCATCCGCTCTCCACAGCCATCCGCTCTCCACAGCCATCCGCTCTCCACAGCCATCCGCCCTCCACAGCCATCCGCCCTCCACAGTCATCCGCCCTCCACAGTCATCCGCCCTCCACAGTCATCCGCCCTCCACAGGCATACGCCCTCCACAGGCATCCGCTCTCCACAGTCATCCGCTCTCCACAGTCATCCGCTCTCCACAGCCATCCGCTCTCCACAGCCATCCGCTCTCCACAGCCATCCGCCCTCCACAGCCATCCGCCCTCCACAGCCATCCGCCCTCCACAGTCATCCGCCCCCCACAGTCATCCGCCCCCCACAGTCATCCGCCCCCCACAGTCATCCGCCCCCCACAGTCATCCGCCCTCCACAGTCATCCGCCCTCCACAGTCATCCGCCCTCCACAGTCATCTTCCACAGGCATACACCCTCCACAGGCATACACCCTCCACAGTCATCCGCTCTCCACAGTCATCCGCTCTCCACAGTCATCCGCTCTCCACAGCCATCCGCTCTCCACAGCCATCCGCTCTCCACAGCCATCCGCCCTCAACAGCCATCCGCTCTCCACAGCCATCCGCCCTCCACAGTCATCCGCCCCCCACAGTCATCCGCCCCCCACAGTCATCCGCCCCCCACAGTCATCCGCCCCCCACAGTCATCCGCCCCCCACAGTCATCCGCCCCCCGCAGTCATCCGCCCTCAGCAGTCATCCGCCCTCAGCAGTCATCCGCCCCCCGCAGTCATCCGCCCTCAGCAGTCATCCGCCCTCAGCAGTCATCCGCCCTCAGCAGTCATCCGCCCTCAGCAGTCATCCGCCCTCAGCAGTCATCCGCCCTCAGCAGTCATCCGCCCTCAGCAGTCATCCGCCCTCAGCAGTCATCCGCCCTCAGCAGTCATCCGCCCTCAGCAGTCATCCGCCCTCCACCGTCATCCGCCCTCCACCGTCATCCGCCTTCCACATTCATCTGTCAGCAGCGTTCATCTTCCACGCGCATTCCACTCGTCGGTACTCAGTCGGTCTCCCAATTCCGGCCTCTCACCCTCCATATTCCTCCGTTTTCCACATTCTTCCGCTCTCCACACCCTGTCGCTCCCCCATTCAGTCGCTGATACTTTTCTCTACTCATTACGCGCATCTGCTCTCCACGTTCTTCTGCTCTGTATGCTCTCTTTGCTCAACAAGCTCCTTCGCTCTGCATGCTCTTCCATTCTCCACCTTCCTCCACTTTCTACACATAGCCGCTCTCCATACTCGGACCGCTTTCTACAGTCAATTGGTTTACACACTCATCCGTCACCCCCATTGATTTTGCTCGTATTATTCATCGGGTCTCCAGACCCAACCGTCTTCCAGACGCACTTGTCAACCGCTTTCATCCTCCACATTCATTTATACTTGTCTAGAATCATCTTTATTCATTCGCCCTTCTCACTCATCCGTTCACCACACTCATCGGCTTTCCAAGCTCGTCCACGCTCTATTTTTCTTTTGTCCAGTGATCAATTCGTGTTATTGACTTCACTGTTTAGATCTACATTACTCGTTTTAATTTCTTTTGTGAACATTTGATACAATCCGTTTTTTTTTTGCTTTTGGTATTGCTTTAGGTGCTTCGCTGGGTCGGTGTTATTTTGATGATGCTAGAACGGAACCGGTTGGTTTTAGGGAAAGAGCCAGGTTTTCAGTCGTTTGCGGAAAGCTGTTAGCTCCTCGGTTAGCCTGATGTGGGGTGGGAGAGAGTTCCACAGGGTTGGGGCTAGGGCTGAGAATGATGCTCTGCCTAACCTGACTGAGTTAGTCTTAGGAATTACTAGGAGGCCGGCTGTGCTTGATCTGAGGGTGCGAGTGGGGTGATAAGCTATTAGTTTTTCTTGAAGATATTGCGGTCCAGTTTTATGTACTGCTCGATGGGTGAGGCATAAGGTTTTGAAAGCTACCCTACGGGCTACTGGAAGCCAGTGCAGTGTCTTGAGGGCTGGGGATACGTGGTCTCTTGGACCAAGCGCAAGTAACACTTTGGCCGCTGCGTTTTGTGCTCTTTGAAGTTTGTTCATTTGGTAGGCATGGATTCCGAGGTATAGGGGGTTGCCGTAGTCCAGCCGTGAGATGACGATTGATTGTACCGCAGAGACTCTGTTAGGAAATGATAGATATGGAAAGACGCGCCTAAGGTTTTTGAGGAGGTAGTGGCAGGACTTTGAGACATTGTTGACTTGGCGCGAGAGTGTTAGGTCAGAGTCTAGGGTGCATCCAAGATTTTTCACTGTGTTGGAGGGTATCGGTGAGTTGCCCATGGCGGTTGGCCAGGGTAGAGGGTGCGGGAGAAGATCTGGGTTGCCGCACACCATGATTTCTGTTTTGGAGGGGTTTAACAGGAGGTGGTTTTGGGTCATCCAGCGTTCAATGTTAAGGAGGCAGGATGCCAGGTCTGGTCGTGAGTTAGGATTCGTGTTCAAGAATTTTAGAATTAGTTGTGTGTCATCGGCGTAATTGTAACATAGGATGTTGTGTGCACGAATTATCGGTGGGAGGGTGGTCAGGTAGAGATTGAAGAGGAGGGCAGATAGACACGCTCCTTGTGGGACTCCTGTGTCGACTGGTCGGGCTTGGGAGGTAAAGTTGGAGAGTGTTGTTATTTGGTGCCTGTCCTTGAGGAATGAGGCTATCCATTTGAGGGCGGTTCCACGTATTCCTAGGGAGTGGAGGCGATCAAGGAGTATTGAGTGATTGATCGTGTCAAAGGCGGCTGATAAGTCGAGAAGGATTAGTGCGGCGCATCCCGCGGAGTCAGCAGTCATTTTAAGGTCGTCCCAGATAGAGGTTAGGGTGGTTTCAGTTCCGTGACAAGTTCTGAAGCCTGATTGGGCGGGGTCTAGGAGTTTGTTGGCTTCAACAAAGGCGTTAAGTTGAGAGTAGGCGGTTCGATCAATGAGTTTGGCGAGGAACCTGGTGTTTGATATGGGGCGGTAGTTTTTGGGCTCAAGCGGATCGAGCGAGGGTTTTTTAATCAGGGGTTTGACGTGCGCCAATTTGAATGCGTCTGGAAAGGTACCGGAAGAGAGGGAAGCATTTATGATAGATCTTGCGTGTTCTCCTGCGCAGGTCGAGGCAAAGATTTCTTTAAGGGTAGTGGCTGGGCATGGATCCAATGGGGATCCGGATGGTTTGCGGGCAGATAGGAGTTTGAGAAACTGTTCTGTTGTTAATGGACTGAAGGAGTCGAACGTTGGTTGCGTGGAGGTTGCAGCTGATGGGTTGGGTGGTACGGGCTGAGGATTGTCTAGTGGCTGTAAGAGTGCTAGTTTGGAGGTTAGAGTATTTGTCCTTTCTATAGCCGTGGAGTAGAAGTGGAGGGAGAGTGAGTCACAGAGTGATTGCGATGCGGTCGGGATGGTTGTGTTACAAGCTGGATTGGTGAATTTGGAGATAATTTTGTGGAGTTCTTTACTTGGGTTTTTGCAGTTTAGGATTCGGAAGTTGTAGTGGGCCTTTCTTGTTTTCCGGATTTCGGCTTTGTACCGATACAGGTGTCGGGCCAAGGTGGTCCTGCTCTCATGGGTTTTCTCTTTATGCCATTTGCGTTCTAGGTGTTTGTATAGTCGTTTAGTGGTCTTCAGCTCAGGAGTGAACCATCTGGGGAAAGGGCCACGGCGGGTTGATGGTTTGCAGGAGGGGGTGAGGCGCATCAGAGGTGCGCTAAGCCATGAATCAAGGGCCTCAGGGGTGAGATGGTTGTTGAGAGGGCAGGATGGTGGTGGAGACTGGAGGAGAACCTCGGCTAAGTCTGGGGTGATTATTAGTTTCTTCCAGCATTTGCCTATATTCGGAGGTTCGGATATGAGTAAGGGGAGGGGTTCGGGTGAGTGGATGGTGAAAGAGAGAATGAAGTGATCAGACCAGATGATAGGGGTGGGCGGCATTAGCTGAATCAGGTTGTTGGAGCTAAAGATGGCATCGAGGGTGTGTCCTTTATAGTGGGTCGGTCCGTTTATGTGGGGTTGGAGGTTAATTGCATCTAATCCGTCAACCAGGGAGTATGTCATAGGGTTGGTGGGGATGTCGAGCCATATGTTGAAGTCTCCAAGAAGGGTGAGTTTGGGATGGTTTAGTTGGAGGGTGGCAATAGAGTCGCAAAGGTTATTTGCCAAGTGTCTATCGTAGCCTGGGGGCCTGTAGATTATTAGGAAGCTATGTGAGAGCGATGGTGAGAGGGATAGTTTAAAAAGGAGAGATTTGCAGGATGGAATGGAGGGTTGGTTATCGATGATTGAGGCGCGGAAGAGAGATTTGAAGACGAGTGCTACCCCTCCTCCCCTGGACGGACGGTTCAGTGGGATGAGGGAGTAGTTGGGGGGGGGGGGGGGGGGGGAGAGGAAAGGCTTCGTTGGCGATTGGGCCGAAGTCGTCAGAGAACCAGGTTTCAGTGATGAAAACTAGGTCTGGTTTGTCAGAGGTGAGGAGGTCAAAGATGGAATGTCTGTTTTTTGCTATTGATCGGGCGTTAAATAGGATGCAGTTCACATCGGCAGTCGGGGATGATCTTTGTGGTGGAGGGGGAGGGTGCAGTGGTGGAGAGTTTGGGGGGGTAGGTTGGGTGATGATAGATGGGAATAGTGGGCGAGCAGAGAGATTGGCAGGCTTCGGGAGGGGTTGGGAGGCTGCGTGTGATAGGATGGTCGGGTTTTGGAAGGGGGATTTGAAAGAGGGATGTTGACGGTTAGGAGTTTCAGTTGCAGCTGATGAGAAATCGAGGGAGAGGGGTTTCAGGCGGGGGGAAGCCGCGGGGCAGAGGGGGGATTGCAGGATAGATGTGATTGGTCGAGATAGGGGGGGCGAGGAGTGCTGTGAGATTGAGGGGGACCAAGAACGTTTCCTCTTTAGTTTCCTTGCTGCGACTGGTGTGTGGGAGAGAGTGGGGGGGTCGGAGGGTGATTGGGAGGCAGCTTCGGTTCTTGCTAGGGCTAGCCGTGCAGTTTTTAGGGAGGGGAAGGGGTGAGGTCGAGTGGGGATGGTGGCAGGGGTATAAGGGGAGGGCGGGAGTTGGGTGATTGCAGGGTGGGGTGTGTCAGGTATGATAGAGAGGGGAGCGGGTATGGGTGATGCTGGTGGGTCGGGGGTGGGGTTCAGGGGATGAGTGGTCTTGGGGTGGGTGGCTCGCCATCGTGCCCCCCTTGCTTGGTGTTTGGAGAGGGGAAAAGCAGGGGGTGCGAGAGAGGGTGGGGGGGTTTGGGAGAGGCGGGAAGGGACGGAGGACAGATCGGAGATGGTGTTTCTGACTGATTCTGGTGGAGTGGGTGCACTCATGATTGGTGCGAGTTTTAAGATTGGTTTAGGAGGGTTTTCTGATTGTAGTTCTAAGGTCGGTGATGACACGCTTTTAGGCACACTTCAGGGTTCAACTGCTCAAACCTGAGATCCTTCCTATAACATGAGATGTGATATCCAACTCCTTCCCATTCCAGACCGGAGACCCTTCCTATAGCATGAGATTTTTCAGAGAGGTTATTGGGCGCAGCTTCTAATTGTAATTTTGGGGAACAATTCTAAATGCCAGTTTCTTAGAGAGGCTATTGGGGGCAGCTTCAGAAATACAATTGGGAACACTTCTAAATGCAGTTTTCTTAGAGAGGCTAATTGGCACAGCACCTAAATGCAGTTGGGAAGACTACTAAATGCAATTGGGGACACTTCTAAATGCAGCTTTCTTCAGAGAGGCTATTGGGTGCAACACCTAAATGCAATTGGGAGCACTCTTCAATGCAGTTGCGAATACTATTAACTGGTATTAGGAGTACTTCTAATATGCAACTTTCCACAGAGAGGCTATTGGGCGCAACACCTAAATGCAATTGGGAGCACTATTAAATGCAGTTGCGAACACTACTAAATGGTATTGGGAACACTTCTAAAATGCAACTTTCCTCAGAGAGGCTATTGGGCGCAACACCTAAATGCAATTGGGAGCACTATTAAATGCAGTTGGGAACACTACTAAATGGAATTGTGTGATCTTCTAAATGCAACTTTCCTGAGAGAGGCTATTGGGCGCAACACTTAAATGCAATTGGTAACAATACTTAATGTAATTGGGAGCACTACTCGAGGCTATTGGGCGCAACTACTAAATGCAATTGGGAACACTTCTAATTGAACTTTCCTGCGAGAGGCTATTGGGCGCAACTCCTGAATGCAATTGGGAGCACTTCTAAATGCAGTTTTCCTCAGAGAGGCTATTGGGCCCAACACCTAAATGCAATTGGGAACACTATTAAATGCAGTTGGGAACACTATTGAATGCACTTGAGAACACTTCTAAATGCAACTTTCCTGCGAGGGGCTATTGGGCACGACTCCTGAATGCAATTGGGAACACTTCTAAATGCAATTTTCCTCAGAGAGACTATTGGGCACAACACCTAGATGCAATTGGGAATATTATTAAATGTAATTGAGGACACTTCTAGATGCAATTTTCATTGGAGAGGCTAATGGGCGTAACTTCAGAATGCAATTGGGATCACTTACTAAATGCAATTGGGATTAGGTGAGAGGCTATTCTAAAAGCAATTGGGAACATTTCTAAATGCAACTTTCCTGCGAGAGGCTATTGGGCGCAGCTTCAGGATGCAGTTGGGAACACAGCTAGATGCAATTGTGAATACTTCTAAATGCAACTTTCCTCAGAGAGGCTAATGGGCACAATACCTAAATGCAATTGGGAACACTTCTAGATGCAACTTTCTTCAGAGAGGCTATTGGGCACAACACCTAAATGCAATTGGGAACACTTCTAAATGCAATTTTCCTCAGAGAGGATATTGGGCACAATGCCTAAATGCAATTGGGAACACTATTAAATACGGTTGGGAACACTACTGAATGCACATGAGAACACTTCTAAATGCAACTTTCCTTAGAGGGGCTATTGGGCACAACACTTAAATGTAATTGGGAACACTTCTAAATGCAATTTTCCTTAGAGAGGCTAATGGGCACAATATCAAATGCAATTGGGAACACTTCTAAATGCAATGCAATTTTCCTCAGAGAGGTTATTGGGCGCAATTCAGAGAGAGGCTATTGGGCACATTTCAAATGCAACTTTCTCAGGGAGGCCATTGGGCACAACTTCTAAATACACACTTAGGTTAAGGGCACACTTCCAAATGCAACTTTCTCAGAGAGGCCATTGGGCATAACCTCCAAATGCAATTTTCCCCAGAGAGGCTAATGGGCACAATACCTAAATGCAGTTGGGAACACTTCTAAATGCAATTTTCTTCAGAGAGGCTATCGGGCACAACACCAAAATGCAACTGGGAACACTTCTAAATGCAATTTTCCCCAGAGAGGCTATCGGGCACAATACCTAAATGCAACTGGGAACACTATTAAATACGGTTGGGAACACTACTGAATGCACTTGAGAACACTTCTAAATGCAACTTTCCTTAGAGGGGCTATTGGGCGTAACTCCTGAATGCAATTGGGAACACTTCTGAATGCAATTTTCCTCAGAGAGGCTATTGGGCGTAACTCCTGAATGCAATTGGGAACACTTCTAAATGCAATTTTCCTCAGAGAGGCTATTGGGCGTAACTCCTGAATGCAATTGGGAACACTTCTGAATGCAATTTACCTCAGAGAGGTTATTGGGCGCAATTCAGAGGGAGGCTATTGGGCACATTTCAAATGCAACTCTCTCAGGGAGGCCATTGGGCAGAACTTCTAAATACACACTTAGGCTAAAGGGTACACTTCTAAATGCACCTTTTCCTCAGAGAGGCTATTGGGTGCAACTTCTAAATGCAGCTTTCTCATCAAGGCTATAGGTACACTTCTAAAATGCAATTTTCACATGCAGAGGGCAGAGTTTCTGAATACAAATATAATGAATTTACAGTGGTGATGCTTTGTTAGTTGAGTGGTAGGGTAGTATGGTGTGAAGTAATTGCTTCTGGCCCCGCCCTTTCCACACTTACTTGATGTTGTCTTCTTGCTTCTCCTGCTGATACCTGCAGATACAACCTGGAGCCGTCTCTGTAGGAGCCGTCCTTTGCCTCAGGTCCTTAGCCGATGGGCTGCCGGGCAGAGGGCTGCCCTGGAGGGACTGGTAATGAGTGCAGATCTTCTTGTCAGGGCCTATCAGGGGAGGGGGCGGGCTGGGAGGCGGGTCGGGAGGGGAAGAGAGAGCGCGAGGGCCGGGACAAGCTACGGTGCACGCAGGTGCAGGGGGCCTCTACAGGGGCTGGATGGAGTCAGGATCAGGGCCCAGAAGGGTCTTGGGTGTGCTGCACTCATCTCGATGCGTCCAGATGGAAAGTCATATGTGGATTGTACTATATTCAATGTTGTATGCGGTACCGCTTGTTTGCTAATGACCACGGCGCTCAGCAGGTTTGGTGAAGCTAGGGCTCGTTCGACCTGCACATGTGATCTTATGAACTGGTTCGAGTACCAGTGGCTGAGAAACTGAGCTTGAGCTGCCCAGTAGTATCTTTTCATATCTGGGAGTGCAAGGCCACCCTTGGCTACCGGCAGTGTGAGGGATGAGTATGCCACCCTCGCTGGTTTACCTACCCAAACCAGGTCCAGCACTAGACTCCTCACAGTCCCCAGGAAGTGTCGTGACAGCAGGATTGGAACATTAGAAAACAAATATAAGAATTTGGGGAGAATTACCATTTTCACCAGGGACGCCCTTCCCCATAAGATTAGTGGGAGTGATTTCCATCTGTTCACCTTTTCTCGCAATATTTTAAGTACGCTTTCGTAATTGTCTCTGAATATTTCATGGTGATTCAGGGACATCTGGATCCCCAAGTATCGGACGTAGGCATTTTCCCATTTAAAATTGTAATCATCTGTAAATGTTCTGGTGTTGGCATGCAAGGGAAATATAATTGACTTGGAGTGGTTGATTTTTAGCCCTGACACCGACCCGAACTTTATTATTTCGTGCATGATAGGGTTGAGGTTTTCATTGGGGTTTTGCACGTAGAGCACTGTCGTCGGCGTAGAGGGATATTATCAATTTGTGAGGTCCAATATTGAGCCCCCTTTGAATTTGCCGCTCCCGAAGGCTAGCCGCCAGGGGCTCTATTACTAGTGCAAAGATCAGGGCAGATAGTGGGCATCCCTGTCTAGTGCCACGTTGAAGCTTTTTGTATATGCAGATTTTGTTGTCCCTAAAGTGATTGCTGATTGGGGTTGGTTATATAGGAGGGAGACCAATTTGATATACTGGTTCCCGAGTCCGAGTTGCTGCAGTACTGCGAACATGAAGGGCCACTCGACAGAGTCGAAGGCCTTTTCTGCATCTAACGGCAACGCTATCGCCTGCTTACTGGGGTCCAGTGCTGCTATCACCCCGAACATTCTTCATATCCCGAATATTGTAATGCGCCCGGGTATAAAGCCCGCTTGGTCTGTGAGTACCAGCGCAGGCATTAGTGGGAGCAGTCTGTTTGACAGAATTTATGCCAGGATTTTATTGTCGAGGTTTATTAAAGAAATTGGTCTGTAGGACTTGCATTCTTCAGGGGGTTTGTTTTTTTTATGCAGAAGAATTACGTTAGCTTCCCTTAGTGTTTGGGGGAGAATGCCGGACTCGGTTGCTTCTTCGTAAACCTTAAAAGGAGGGGAGCTATGATGTGAGCAAAGAATTTATAGAATTCACCTATTAGCCCATCGGGCCCAGGAGCTTTGGAGGCAGGTAGACTCTTTATTGCTTGTAGGATCTCCTCTAGTGAGATGGGATAATTTAGGGGCTCTCTGAGTTCTCTCTCTACCTAGTACAGCTCGGTGGTGTTAAGATATTTGCGTATAGCCTCTGTGTCTGGTGGATGATTGGCACTGTACTGCTCTTGGTAAAATACTCGGAACACCTCGACTATTTCATCATCTCTGTATACCATATCTCCTTGTGGGGATCGGACTCTTTCCACCCTTGTTGGTTTCCTGTCTGCTGCAATCAGAGCTCCAGGTTTCTGGCTTTCGCCATATTGCCTGATCCTGTTCCCTAGGAATTTTAGTTCACGCTCTGCTAAGGTCCTGAAATTGAGAAGTTCCTTCTTCAACTCCGCTTGGTCGTGATTTTCATTTTAGGTGAGTTGCTGACTTTCTAAGGATTTCAGGCTATTTTCACTGGTGGTGAGTTTGCGGCGGATTAGTTTCAAAAGTCAGTTTTCTTTAGCTAAGCACACCCCCCTTATATAACATTTAAGTGATTCCCACAGCATACCTGCAGAGTCGACTGTACCCTGGTTAATTTCGAGTAAGGTGGTGATTTCTTCTCGTAGCTCCGTTGCAAATACTTGGTCAGCAAGTGCCCCGGGTTTGAAGCGCCAGTGGGGTGGCCTCGGTCTGATGTCTGGTGGATTGCATTCAAGTGTTACTGTGGCATGGTCCGAGAAGGTTTTGGGGAGTATTTGGCAAAGGCCCCATTGCCACTTGCTGTGGGAGGAGACCAGCAGGTAGTCAATGCGTGAACTTGTATTGTGGGTGCTTGAGTGATAGGTATAGTCTCTATTTTCCCAGTTTTGGTGTCTCCAAATGTCTATTAGGTCGAACGCTTTGCAAATTTCCTGCACTTGTAGACTGGCCTTGGATGGATTCGCTGTTTTTGACTGTGTTTTGTCTTTACATGGGTTGAGGTGTGTATTCAGGTCGCCATCCCAGATTATGGTTGCGTTGCCCACTTGTGCTAGTCCAGATAGCACCCAGTCAAAATTATTTGCTCCATCTGTGTTGGGGGCGTAGGAGTTGACGAATACCATGTCCTCTCCTGCCACGACCCCCTGCACCAGGAGTGCTCTCCCTTCTCCGTCCTTTTCTATTTTTGTCAAGCGGAAGCATAGTGTTGGATGAATGAGGATCATCACTCCTCTGGCGTATGATAAGTAGGAAGAGAAGTATCGATGGCAGCCCCAGTTTTGGGCCCAGAGGTGTTCGTTATGGGGGAGGAGATGAGTCTCTTGGATCATTGCCACCTCTACCTTAAGACGTCTGAGGAGTTGCAGGATCTTCCTCGTCTTGGCTGGGTGATTGCCACCTCTAATATTCCATGATGCTACCTTGAATTGCCCCGGTGATACTTTGTGTAGTTCCCGCAGAGAGGGGCAGCGGCTGGCTTCTCGTGGTCTGTGCTCCTGTGAGCGGTATGTCGCTGATGTGTGAGACCACCTTCAATTCTATGAGAGCGCGGGGTGCACTTAGAGGCCGAGGGGCCTAGGCGGCGGTTAGGAGGCGACGGGTGGCGTGTACTTTGAACAACAACAAAACATTCTTCCTTACACGGACAACCCCCAACTTGTCCGTTTGGAACCCCCCCCAACTTGAACTGGAAACATGCTGTGCATGGGGCGCAGGTGTCCTCCCAAGAAATAGGCTCCCACGTCCCGGCTGCTGATCTTGCCCTGATGGCGTGTTTCAACTTAGGTTAAGGCAGGTTCTTCAAATTTTCATCATGTCTGCATTCTTCCTTCCCGTTCTCTTCTTGATGGCCCAGAGCCGTAGCTTGCAGGTTTACATCCTTGTCTGTCTAGGAACAGCTTGGCTTCATCGGGGGAGTTGAAAAATTGTGTTCTCCCTTCGTATTGGATGCGCAGTTTTGCCGGGAAGAGCATTGAGTAAGTGATTTGGTTGTCGCATAGTCTGTGTTTGACGTGGGTAAAGGACTTTCTCTGGGCTTGGACTGTTGGAGAGAAATCCGGATAAAACTGAATGTCATCACCATCATAGTGGAGTTTGCCTTTCTCTCTCGCCATTCTCAAGATCATGTCCCTGTCCTTATAGCATAAGAGCTTAGCTATAATCGGTCAGGGTGGTGCCCCAGGAATGGGTCTGGTGGACGGGATCCTGTGGGCTCTCTCTACCACAAACAATTGAGATAGCGCTGTGGGTCCGAAGAGCTCTGTGCATATTTTCTCAATGTGCTCCTCCATTTTAATTTGTAGCTGTTGTTCACTAACGCCAACCACCCTTACGTTATTCCATCTGTAGCATCCTTCTAGGTCCTCATTTTTGCCCAGGACTGTTTTCATTTGACCCTCTAGTGTTGAGACTCTAGTGGTCAGTGATGATGCACCATCATCGAGGTCTGAGACTCTTTGTTCAACAATGTCTAGCCTGTCGCTGTGTTTGTCAAGGCGATGTCGGAGAAGGTTCACTTTAGATGACAGCGTGTCTAACTTGCTGTCCAGGCTGCGTATCCCGGCCTTCAGGTCCATTAATATTTCCTGAATATCTGGCTGTTGAGGATGCTCTTCCTCTGGGTTCGCATTTTTTAGCGGGGATTCTGGGCGGCTCTCTGATCTGGGAGCCTTGGGCGCTGGGCCTGCGTCAAAGGTGAGCTTTCTCTGAGACATCTGTTTTACCCATAGTGGCCTAGACCAGGATGTTTCCCTCTGTTTACATTATGAAATGCGCTGCTCGGGAACAGAGTTGAGACTTCTGGTGTGCGTTGTAAGCTGCTCTTGGGGGTGAGAGGGGTCACCCTTGTCGTCCGCCGAGGAGGCTCCCGTTTCGCTTCTGTGTGTACACAGCAGAGTGTTGCCTATCTGTTGTTGTCTTGTGCTCAGTCGGGTCGGCGTGACAGGGAGAGGCGGGGGCAGGTCTCATGCTCAAAGATCTAGTATCAGTTGTAACCTTCCTCAGTGGGATCTTGCATGGGGTGTACTGACTTTGCCTTACGTGCATGCTTGTCTCTGGGGCACGCCGAGCCCGGAGGCCTTTGGTGTGTTCACACGGGGTTTGCAGCTCCGCGCTCGGCAGGGACCGAGGTGGAGGCCGCCGCGATATGCGCCTTTATGTTGCGGTGCATGCGGTGCTTGCGCTGCTTGTGGGTGGCACCCCCCAGGCGGGTCTGCCTTTGTTTATCTCCAGGCGGGGGGAGCACTACGCCAGCCGCCCTAGTTTTCCTCCCCCGCGTTTGTTTGGCTTCGCCACCCGGGCCACCCTCGCTGGGCAGCTCACCTCTCAACTTTCAGCGGGAGACCCCGCCGCCACGGAATCGAGGCCCGCCCAGGCACCGTCTTCCGTTCCGCCTTAATGATGTGGCAGGCCCCTCTGACCCCCCCCCCCCCCCACCCGGCCGCAAAGGTGCTTCCACCGCCTGTCAAGTCCTCTTGTTGCTGCCTGGTTGTCAGGCCGTATGCGGCTGGATGTGGGGGGGGCGTGGCCCCGGCCGGGGTCCGCTCTCAGCTGGCTGGTGTGATCGACTCTGCTTTTGGGTGCCTCCTCCTCACGGCCACCGGCTCCGGCGAGCGTCGGTGTTCCGGACCGCAGCCTCTCTCGCCAGCCCTTGGGTGTTCTTCATTGCGTGGGTCGTCTCACAGAGGGCCGGCGCCAATCCCGCAGGTGCAGCCCGCTCTGCATCGCAGCCGTCTGATATGGAGCAACTTCAATTTCCTCCGTTCTTTCGGCGAGATTGTCAGTGTTGTGCTGCTTTATTGTTACGCCTGCATAATATGGGTATTGCACATCAGGAATGCTGCGATTGTTCAGGATTCATTTGGGAGATTGCCGGGAGCTCACAGGGGAGCCACCATCTTGGTTGGCCCTCTAGCGCCCTCTTGTGAACATGAGGTCCTGTGCCAACAAATAAACAACAAGTATCCCCTTGTAAAGGAACACGGATGTTATTTCTGGGCCAGCAAGTTTTCCTTCCTACCACCACATTAAAAAAGGAGGTGTTACACATGTGTCATGATTCCCAGATAGCAGTCCATCGGGGAGTTGCCAACACCACAGAATTAATTCAACAACACTTCTGGTGGCCAACACTGTTGCTGGATATCCAGGATTACGTATCTTCCTGCATCACCCATCTTCAGACTAAGACTTCCAGATCCCTCCCATTGGTAGAGTTGGTACCTGTGCCCGATAAACCCTGGTAGATCATATCAGCTGACTTCATTGTGGACCTGCCACCCTCTCAGTGAGCCACCACAGTTATGGTTACTATTGACTACTTTTCAAAATTGGCTCACTTCATACCTCTACATGCTATCCCTACTGCTGCCAGAATGGCTAGAATCTTTGTGGAATCCATTTTTTCACGACACAGTCTCCCTGAAACCATAGTGTCAGACCGTGGTTCGCAATATACGTCCCATTACTGGTGGCAGGTCTGTTCTAGCCTTCACATCAAAAGAGCCCTTAGTTCCGGGTTCCATCCACAAACCAACGGACAGACGGAATGCCTCAATTAAACCCTGGAGGATTATTTGAGATGTTTAATTTCAGCTGCACAGGACAATTGGGTTGAGATTCTAGCACTAGCTGAATTCGCATATAACAACTCAACTCATTTAGCACTCAAAATAGGCCCCTTTTTCTGCACCTATGGTTATCATCCTACCTGTTTCACGACCCTTACACTGACCTTCACCCAGTTTCCTGATATTGACGCCCTCGTGTCCGGCATTCAACAGGGCCTCAAATCTGTGCATGCAGCACCGTTAGAAGCTCAGGAACAGGTCAAAAGGTTTGCAGATTGCCATTGATCACCCATCCAGCTCTCTCTCCAGGGGGGATCAGGTTTGGCTGTCTTCCTGTTTTTTGCCACATCTAGTGCCTTCCAAGCTGTCTCCCTGATATTTTGGACCCTTTGAAATACTGAAAGCAAGAGGTTTGGCTGCCTTTCTTCTGAAACTTCCTGTATCTTGGTCTAGGATTCACCCCGTTTTTCATGTGTCACAGCTAAAACCACATGTCCCTGATGGCTTTCTATGCAGCTCCGGTTCTTATCCTCCTCCGGTTCTTATAGCCTCTGGGCCCGAGTTTGAGGTTTCAGGCATTTGCAACTCATGTTATTTCAGGGGTCGCCTTCAATACTTTGTGGACTGGAAGGGATACTCCCCAACGGATGGGACATGGGAGCCAGCCTCTTCAGTGCATGCCCCTAATCCTCTGCAGGGTTTTCACCGGTTGCACCCCGGAAAGCCGGGTTGCTTGTCCCTTGGAAGCAGGCATACGGTCTCATCTCGCACCCGACCGTGGTCCTTGTGGAGGAGATGGAGGCATGTTGGTCCGATATGCGGACCACTTCCAAGATGGCACTGGGTGTTCCATGCAACTTACTAGTCGTTGGTTCCCCTTCTGTGTCTTCCCTTTCTCCGCCTTGGTTTGGTACCAGCAGAGGATATGAGAGACTAGTTGAAGGAACTCGGTGCGTCGCTACTCCTTTTTCTAGTGCTCGGCGAGTTCGCATCCTAGCATTATTTTACTCTATGGCAGAGGATATGACTGACTTGTTGAAGGAACTCGGCGCGTCGCTACCCCTTTTTCTAGCGCTCGGCGAGTTCGCATCCTAGCATTATTTTACTCTATGGCAGAGGATATGACTGACTTGGTGAAGGAACTCGGCGCATCGCTACTCCTTTAGCTAATACTCTGTGAGTTCGCATCCTAGCATTATTTACTCTACGGCTTACATCCTTGCATTGTTTCTAACTTCTTCTTTGATCCTTTACACAGAAGCAAACTGAGTCCCCGCCTCCTCTCTCTCCAGCCTCCTCATTCTTACCTGCACACCCGCAATCAGTTCGCTCTGGTAGGCTTGGGCTTGTTTCTATACCGATACTATGGGTACATGCAGTCTGACCTTTCTTTTCTTTCGATTCAGCCGCGCTGTCTCCTTCGCTTCAAGCAAAACATCAGTTCTGGATACCCCGTTCATACCATAGTGGTAGGTGGGGTTCAACACACAAACTTACCTTGCCCTTCCGCTACACTCTATTATTCTATTACATTGTTGTTATTATTCTCTCTGTGTACTTCTCCTGCCCTTCAGCTCGCCAGTCCAGAGTTCTGGCACTAATTTCAGAGGCTCCCGGTACGCATTCAAAACTCCTAGCACATCGCTTACACAAACACATTCGCACTTACTTACTTTCCTTTATGTATTCCTTCAGTACTGCAGCAAGCCCGACAACCTGCCGACAAGGTTCCCCGTGGCCACCAGCATTGTAAACTTCAGCACTTAGAGCAAAAGACAGTCTTCGTCACACAAACGGCTGCAACTCGCACGGACCAGAGACGGACCGAATCCTGATTAACAGGGTTAAGCTCCAGTGTGCCGCCTTGTCCCGTGCTGAAAACGTGGTGAAGGGAAGCCAATGGCTTGAACATCCTGACTTATCATTTTTTTGAACAATTTTCTTTTGCATAACATTGTTTCCCACACTGTTTGTATTTAGAAGTAAGGATTGGGAATAGGTTTATTAGTATAAGCCCTTTTATTTTGACAGACTCAACTAGAACTGCATTTTTATTATTTGATGATGTTTTTGAAACCCAATTGAATTTAAATAAACACACTTGAACTGTGATCAATTGTGTCCGTCTTACTGTTTGATACCATGCCTTCCTTACAGGTAGGGTGGGTCTCTGTTGGCAGCATCAATTTGATATAGCCCAGCTTGAAATCGGGTTTCTGGCTGGATTTGGTGGGCCGTTAACTGGGTTAACAGATCTTTTAACGAACTTGTGGTATTACTCGGGGGAGGATTGATCACAATGGGCCTCATTACACGGAAGGCGATGAGGGTTAACGGTCACCGGTAAGGGTACCGGTGACCGTTAACCCTTACCGCCTTACTACGAGGTCCCTTTGCGGGATCCAACCTTAACGGCTGGTGTAGACCAGCCGTTAAAGTTGGGACCTGCAAAGGGACCTTGGTGCTAATTACGGTACCGCAATTTGCGGTATCGTAATTAGCTCCTTCCTCATTCCCATTATGCCCTATGGGGCAAAAATGGGAATGGGGGAGGGCCATGGAGAAAGGGGGAATTACCGCCCTGTCAACCTTGGAATGGGGTGGTAATTCCCCTTTCCTCCATGGTGGTACCGGTATGGACCTGCGGCAACCATGGTGCTAATAGCACCATGATTTACCGCCTACCGTGTAATGAGGCCCAATGTCTTCTAAAATGTCTGCTTCAGAGAAGTCAATCTCTCTCTCTCTCAAAGACTTGACTGTCTGATATCTCAATCTGATATTCTAAGAAAGAAAAGTGTCCTCCTTTAGTCTTTGAGAGATCTCCTATCTCTTCTGGTGTGTCTGTGTGTGTGGAACACTTAGATTCTGTTCTTCTCCGACACTTTCTCTTTCTGTAGGAATTTTCACTGGCCTCGTTAGGCTAGGTGTTATTCCCAAAGAGCTGATTGGTGGAAGGTCTCTTACTGGTCTTAACTGAAAGACTTCTCTTGCTATTGGGTTGTATTGCATAGTCCACAACCTCAAAGCATTGGACAGGGGGCATGCCTGATAGCAAAGTCTGCAAAGGTGCGCTGGAAAGCCCCAGCATAAGCGGAACAGACAGGCGGGAAGATCCTGTACCCAATAACGGAAATAGTCAAAGTAAATGGCAAAGACACACTTTATTATCAATCCACATAAAGCGGGGATGGCATATAAGCACACAAGTCTCAAGAGTTCTCAAACGTTTCAATACAGAACACATAACTGAAAAACAAGCCATAGCTGACGTAATACAATCTTAGTGGCAAAAACCTATGGGGTTGAGGGATTGGTTAGGAGAATGTATACATACATAAAGAATAGGGGGTAGTCTTTTCATTGGACATAACTATCTGATGGCCCCATCTTAAACCATCCCAAAATTGATAAAGGTAAAAAAAGGCATCATCTCAGCAACAGGTGATTGGCACATGTAGCATGTATTATATTTGGCAACGTCACATTGAGAGTGGATTGGTTGGCATCTTTCTCACCAATCTTAAGCACTTGGCAGGTCATCAGCACGAGCAAAAATAGGAATAAGGGCAGGGACACCCAGGAGCCGCTTCTTCCAGTTGAATAAGATACCATCCCTTATTTCCTAGGCCACGAGCCAGGACATCTAGCTTTGTACTTGGCGTTGCCAAGTGCCTCTGTTCTGGGAACTTGTGGGGAGTCGAGGCAAGTGTCTATCTGTATCTGGAGTTAATGATTGGACATTGTCTTCCAATATCAGGTCACGTGTGAGAGGACCATGTTTTGAATTACTTTACTGGGATTTTAACAAATTTTTAGGCAAGTGTTATTACCCTCGCTGGCCACTGGACACTGTCAATCCATATCGACAGTATTGAGATTCTAATTAGTCGGAACCTGGCATTCACAGTCTGCTCATTCTTTATTTAATTTAAGAGAAATATGTCTTGCGCTTAGGAATGTTTATCTTCTGTTCTCTTCTGGGCCATACAAACCTCCCTTATTTCACAGTAACCTTGGAAGGGGGACACACGGCTATCGCCTGTCCTGCACAGATCTGTATTTCAGTGAATTCAGAAAGTCAAACCTCTCTGCAGCTTCAAGGCTTACCATCCACTCTGATGCGGCTCCACCATCCATTTTGATAAAAGATGGCTACTCATTACTATTGCGTTTCTATGTTGGCAAGCTATATGTGTATACCATTTGTGTTGCATTTCAGCGTATATATTGGCTATATTATGTTCTTCATGTCTGTATGGTGCAGGAAATGTGTCTAAATGCATGTTTGACCTTGTGTTCGTGTTTCTTCTTGGTGAGTGCATATCTGCCTCATGTCTATTGTACTTGTGCATCCTTGGCTGCAAGTTCACTTGCTCTCGTCATCTTCAGTTACAGCGTGTTCATTTCTTCTTGTGTTTATTTCTTGTTGTATTTATCTGAGATAAGGCCTATATGGTTGCCTTGGTGCATAGCGTTGCTCACCTCTACGATATTGAGGCGGGGATGGACATATGTCATGAATGACGTATTCATCTAACTCTCGACAAGTAGTTGAAGGCGAAACTGGTTTAATATGAATTGTTTGATTACAAAGAAATTATTGATTCATCTGCCGATACATCAACTATGAATAAAGATTTTCAAAAATAACTTTAAAGAAAGTCTTGATTCTATTAAAGACACAGAGGCGAGCATTATGCTTCTCTTTCTTTATTTTAACATCATAGAGAAAGCTGAGCAGCAAGATTTGTGTCCCAACATTCATGATATTTTAAACATGAAGAAAAAGTGGTCAGAAATACAAGTAAAAAACCATAAAACGTGTAAATGAAGACAAAGTCACTGAGACAAACACACTCAGTTTCCCAGGTGGCAAAGCCAGTGTCACGACCCGCGGGATTCCCAATGTCTCTGGTGTCCCTCCCCAAACCTCAGATCTCCTCACCCTTACTCCTGCCCATCCACTTGCCCGGATCTGGGCCCCACGTGTGTTCTCCGCGACCCCCATATGCCAGGGCGATTGTGTCAGCGGTCCGCCCGCCTCCGAGGACGCCAGTTTCATTGGCGTATTCCGTGGCAGCTGCGAGATCGGCCTCGCTTCCTGCTTCCGCGTTGCGTGACCGGCGCGTCCCGCTCACGTGTTGCTGGAACTCGATCACGTGATGTGGACGCTGGTCACGTGACTGGTACACACTCGTAGCGCCACTATTTAAACGCTCGCATCAGTGTTCAGTGCTTCACAGCTGTTTACTTTGGACACTGTTGGGCGCTACATCTGCTTTTGGCTTGGATCTTGTGAAAAAACTAACCTCGGATTGTTTCACGGACTGTTTTGGATTTCCCTGATTATTGACCCTTGGATTTGAAACTCTTGCTACGGATCACGGACTGTTTTCTGGACTTCCATTCTGCTACACCCCTTGGCACTACGTTTCTTGGATTTCTTGTTCGGAGTCCAACTACAGGTGGGCCCGGTGTACTCGGACCTCCATATATCCTCCCGAGTTTCCACCCACTACTGGGAGCGAGACACTGGTGGGTCCCGGAACCCCTCAAATAGGTTCAACTGCACCTCTACTGTCAACCCTTGGTAAGACCTTTCCATTTTCTTGTTGATTGGTTTGTGGATGTTGTTCTGGCTAAGTACTTAACCGGTGTTTCTTTACAGTGGCCCAGGGGTTCCCAGAAGTCCACAGCTCCGGAAGAACATCTCCCACCTGTGGCCTCAAAGGTTGTACATAGTGTTTTGGACTATCTCTGTGCTACACTTGTGGACAGAGGTTTCTTCTGCCTACACGACAGTCAAGACAGTCAAGACAGTTGATACACAACAGCCAGTTCATAACAGGTCACACAACATGTGACCAAGGTAACCAATGGGCAGTAGGCAGCCCCTCCAAATAGGAGCTAGTACAGTGTCACTTCCTCTTTCGACGCTGCAAACTTTGGTACATGAAGAACAAACATGGATGAGGTTGGGAGGCTATGGACGTCGTGCGGAACATCTGATTAGGTCAAGCAGGCTTGTATGAAGTCCCTATCGGAATCAGAGAAAAAATCAAGGGTTACTTGATGAATATAATAACCTTATTAAGCGTGCATGGGAGGGAGAGAAATCAGCCAGGTTATAATGCAACTGTACATGGTATGCAATAAGCAAATTCATTAGTTTGTAATCAATATTGAATAACTGTACGCCCTAGCATTATTGCGCTGACTATTTCTCTAATCTGGTGGAATAATGCTCGCCTCTGTGTCTTTTATAGAATCAAGAGTTTATTTAAAGTTATTTTAGAAAATCTTTATGTCTAGACCGGAGGCTCACATTATGCTGGTTTAAAGCTTACTTACCACTATAGAAGTAGGTTGCTCTACCGGTTTCAGGTAGAATTGTTTAAAAATTGACTCGCCTGCCCAGTTGGCCACTCATAATGTCCTCTAATCGGACTCCTACCTGAAAAGATTTGGAAGCCATGGCACCTCTTACCGAGTACGCACCAAAGAGATTGGTGTCAATTCCTGCCTGCGCAAGAGTCCAGCTCACCCAATGCGCCAGCGTAGGTGCAGAAACAGCTTTATGTGGTTGCGAAGAGCTATCAATAGTTGACCCGTGGTGTTGGCCCTGAGAGGGGGGGTCACCTCTTTGTAGACATTCAGGCACTTAACCAGACATAACTTAGGTTGTTCGTTAAAGGCTGGGTATGAGATCACTCTGGAGTTGCATTTGGTTCTTCTGGATATGTGGAATACTATTCCGTCTGGAGAGAAAGTCCTGCCTGCCAGATCTAGAGCTCTTACGTCCGGAACTCTTCTGCAGGAGACTAAGCATAGTAAAGTGGTGAGCTTGACTAAAAGGGCTGATTCAGATAGTTCCTCATTACGAGGCCAGGATAGGAAAAGGTTAAGCACCCTGTTTACGTCCCGTAGATTGCTGTAGCGGGACGGAGGTGGAACCGTTAGACGTCATATCTTTTAAGTAGCCTGCATACCAGGTGATGTTCACCCACAGGACAACCATCCACGAGATCGTGGCCGGCTAAAATTGCATAACGGTAAGCGTTCACTGTCCTGTAAGCTAGTCTGCACTCTACTAATGAGGGTAGGAAGATTAAAATCTCCTCTACAGGTGCTGAAATTGGATGAAGCTCTCGCTGCAAGCACCAGCTTGTCAAGGCACTCCAAGAGTTAGAGTACCTCCTGGAGGTTGCGGGGGCCCATCTTTCCTCGATAAGGCTAACAGCCTTGTGTGAAATGCCCGGGACCCTCCATCTTGCCCTGAAATCCTCCAGGGTGCGAGGGTCAACGACCCGCCCAGGAGAAGGGGTTGGCGTTGACCTGTCAGACACGATAGCCGATCTGGAGATTGGGGTAGAAGGATTGGAGAATATGAGGAAAGTTCCAGAAGAACTGGATACCAAGTCTGAGAGGTCCAGACAGGAGCTATGAGAACTAGCTCTGTTTGCTCTTGACGGACCTTTGCCAGGGTCCTCGCTATCATGGTGAAGGGGGGGAAAGGCGCAAGAGATTCCCATGGTCGACCGTTGTAGAAATGCATCTGTCGCTGTGGCCGCAGGGTCCGGTGCGCAGCTGTAAAACTTTGGGAGTTGGGCATTGAGGCGAGAAGCAAACAGATCCCTGGACAGGGGGCCCCATATATGCTGTTGGCTTGTGAAGATCTGTCTGTTTAGTCTCCAGTCGCTGTAGTCGGTGGAGTGGCAACAATGTCAGTCCGCAACTTCGTTCCTGAGCCTTGGGAGATATTCCGCCGTGACAGAGATCTGGTGTTCTAGGCAGTAGTGCCAGAATAGTGCCAGAAGTCATTGGCTAGCTCTGCTAGAGGCCTTGATCTGGTGCCACCAGATGATTCATGTATCTTACTGCTGAAATGTTGTCAATTTTCAGTAAGATACTGTCACGACTACTGGCTGTACCACCACAGGTCTTGCCCCTTGTGTCTGCCCCAACCCAGCAGCATGTGCAGGTACACATGGCCCAGGGCCTCCCCAACCACATGTATCCCTGCAACACCATCGGGAGCCCAGTAACAAATCAAGAAAAAGCAGGAAGAGGAATTGGAGTGAAGCTTGCCGCGCCTGGCGCCACCACGTTCCTCATCTTCTGGATGGATAGGGACTGCCTGTTTCCCCCAACATGGAGGACAACTAGTCCAAGCGAGAATTGGTATGCTGCAGCCTGTCTTTTGGGTGTGGCTGCCTATATAAGCCACGCCCATGCCAGTGCTCATTGCTTCGCGTTATTCTGCACTAGCTGCAGCGTAACACTCACCGGCATTGCCTCGTGCCCTGCAAGAGGAGAGACAACAGTTACATGAGATATCTGCAGAAGACCCGACCCACGATCCCCTGTGGTACTTACCTGGTAATCGCTCCTATGTTAATCCTGTTCTGCAGCCTGCCATGAATCTCGTCTGCGCCGCAGCTCACTTGCTCCTGTGAAGAGAAACAAGAATCAGTAAGTAGAGTCACCATTATCAGCGCGCGCAGAGCGCAACGCTGCGTTATCACTGCACATAACAAGAACAGCCTCAGTGCGCGCAGAGGCAGTAACGCTTCTCAGAAAGCACGAACGCCGCACCTGACCAGAACAGCTCAAAGGCGTTGAAGGACAACATGCGTTCTGTGCACCCACATCTTCGTACCTTTTGCAGCACGCCCCAGAGAGGTCAAGGCTCACGAAGGGGTAAGCGCGTACGGACAGCGCCGAAAAGGAACCAAGCACAAGAAAGGCAGTGCTTGGGACAACGGCTCATAGAGTATACACAGAACAATCAAGAGAACGCATAGCGCCCAGCAGAGCGCACACAGCTAAGCATTGGCAAATAGTTGTGCAAGAATGGAACAGAACTCTGTGCAGGAACAGAACTGGACTCTCTAATAGTTGTGCAAGAATGGAACAGAACTCTGTGCAGGAACAGAACAGAACTGAACCCACCTTTAAAGACATAAATCGACGCCACAGCAGGCCTGGGCGGGATACAGACTCTCCACCAGTGAAGCAACTGGTTCTACATCCACTGCGCCCCTGCCTAGGAGAGAGAGCAGGACGGAGAGCTTCCCTTTCTAATATACAAGGTGAGCACAAGCCACGGGGGAAAGGGAGCCAGGAGAGATATCGGGAGGTGGGAAGGACCCTGCCATCATTTTTCCTAATAAGCTCTATACATTTCTTTTAGAATAACACCTGAGACCCCAGCTTCCTTCAGTGGGCCCGACATCAATACGAGAGAGAAGAGGTTTCCAGGTCTTCCCGCAGAGCTAAGGTGAGCGTAACAGATACAACTACTCACTCTGCCTCTGGCGAAAGATCGCACAAGAGCCTGCTAGAAGCTCTAGGCAGTTTATGTGCATCTCTATCTCTTGGTGCAACCAAGTTCCCCCCGTGACGACTGGGCCGCATCTTGCCCCCAACCTAAACAGCTGGCCTCTGACTCTATCACTATGTCGGGGGTGGATCCGAAGATCGCTCTGCCGTTCCAGGCCTCCATGTGTGTGAGCCACCAAGCTCTGTCCTTGCTTGAGACGAGAGAGCTAGGTGCTGCGAGTATGAAAGGTTGTGCCTCAGATGTTGTCCTTTTAGCCTCTGCAATTCCCGTTAGTGTAGTGGTCTGGGAAATATTGCTCGAATGGAAGAGGACAGGAGACCTATTACCCTTGCTAACTCCGAGTGTGAGAGGACGTTCCTCTGTAAGAGCCTGCGGATCTCCCGCCGAGTAGAGTGTTTCTTGTGGGCCGACAGACGGAGCTGTGAGTTCTGCGTATCCACTATGAACCCCAGAAATTCTAGGTTCCTGGAGGGCGTAAGAACTGACTTCTACCAGTTGATGAGGAAAACTAGGTTGTGTAATTGATCTTTGGCGAGCCAGGCTTGTTTCTCTGCTAGGGCTTGGGATTGAGCCATGAGAATGATTTCGTCCAGGTATATGATAAGTCTGACACCTTTCTCCCTGAGCTATGCCTGGCCGTAGGAGTTTGGTAAATGCCCAGGGGGCCGACAAGAGCCCGAAGGGCAAGCTCATGCACTCCCAGTCTTGATCCCTCCATATGAACCTCGGGTAATTTACATGCTCCTGGTGGATGGGCACTGCCAGATAGGCGTCCTTCAGGTCTAGTCGAATGAGCCAGTCGCCTGGTCTTAAAATGTCTCTGAGCATGTGTACACTCTCCATTTTGAAGTGGCGGTAAACTATGAAGTCGTTCAAAGCTCTGAGGTTTATTACCGGACAAACTTTCTGCTTCCTGCGAACCAAAAATATTGGAGGGAACAGTAGGGTCTATTGGCTTGCCCGTGTCAATGGCTCTTTCAGCCAAGTTCATTATTTTTGCTAGGGGCCCCGTGATGTCCAGGACTTTATCCTGGCAAGACCTCCAGGCCCTGTCTATGCCCTTTTTGGGGTCCTTGGTGTTTTTAAGGAGGAAGGTAATCATCTTTGCGTCTAACTCGGGCGTTGGAGCTACCTTGCCTGGGATCTCCGGACGGGGGCATTCTGCCTTGAGCTTGGCCCTGACCTCCTTTTCTAGGGATTGACAGAGTCTTGTTCTGATATACTCTGTAGCCCTGTATGACGGCGCCCAGTCAGAGGACCTGGGATGGATCAAATCCTCCGGAACAAATATTCCCTCGAGAGCTGAATGTTCTCCGGATGGTTGCTTGGGAATGGGGGCTGCCACGTTCCCAGAGGTAGAGGGTTTTGACCATAGGTCTTGTACATCCTCGTCTTCTGAGGATTTGAGGATTGGGGGGTCTGATCGTCATAGTTTTCTTCCCCTTTACTGTCATACTCGTCATCCGTGCCCTGTAGGTACTCCTCCGGGCTCGAGGGTCTAGCACCCGCATGGTCTTCCTCAGAGTGAGAGGGTCTAAGGTCAGAAGGGGTCTCCTTCCTGGTCAGAAAGGCTTTCTTGAGCCTGGAGAAGGCATCTATGATGGCTAGCGTGGCTTGTTTTGGCTGGCTCAGGGTGGAGTCAAAGAGTCTTTCTTACTCTTGCGAGCCGGTGTTCTTCCCCCTTCAGATGTTTGTTTTTGCTTCTGAGTTTTCTTTCTCCCCTGGGGGGTGCAGGGGGGCGCTGTCTTCAGGTGTGCTTCCATAATATCCAAGCACTGTTGGATGGGCATCAGCAAGTCAGGCACAGCTTTCTTGATGGAGGTCTCCACTGAGGATCCCAGCACTCTTTTTTTGAAGTTGTATGCCATGGCCACGTCATCTACCTCATATCCTCCCTCTTACTCCTCTGACCATTCCTGGTCAGCCTGGGGGGGAGTATTGGACTGCCATTCTGTGATTCTGTGAGAAGTAATGTTTCTCTTCCCTTTTTAAAATGTTTTTTTTTTTACTATGTCAGTGGGCAAACAACCTATGCCTTCTCTCTCAGTCCTGCTGTTAAAAAAAAAAATATATATATATATATATATTTCTGATGTTTGTTAATCTGCTTAGAATCACATGCTGTGCATAGGTCCGACATCCAGTGGTCACTGCGGAGTATTGCATTTTGTTTTTCGTAGTCGAAAAGGGGACGTCGACTAGGCGTGTCTGAAACACTATCCCTATAGTGACGTGCGTTGTACCCACAATCCCTCACGCGTCGAGGTCCCTCAGATTGTTTTTTTCCGCCCAGCTTCTGGTCGCCTTCACGCGGAGCTCCTCGAGAGACATTGCAACCCTCGACCTTTGGTCGTTTCTTCTACGAAGATTAATACAGCACTCCCTCGACGCAGTGTAGCTGTTCTCCGCCGAGCAAAATCGTCGACGGAGGGTCGAGCGGAGGAAATCTTCGGCGCTGCCGAACACGTGGCCTGGCCTCGCTGGCCACATACAGTAGGGAGAGTGGGGTCGTGGGACATCTCTGGGTCTTTCTGAGAATGCCTTTCCCTTTCCCCTTCCTTTCCCTGGGGGTGTTTATCGCGATTTATAGCCTCTGCTATGGAGAGGACACCATTTAGGTTTTGCCCACTTTGTAAAGGCAAATTCACTTGGAAGGACAAGCATTCACGGTGTAACCGCTGCTTGCCCCTCGATCACAAAGAGGAAGGGTGCGCGGCTTGTCGGCTTCTGAAGCCTAAAACTCTAAAAGACCGTAGGGTTAAAAGGTGGGCGGCCTACGCGATGTCGAAGGCCGAAGGTTCACCCGCCGCTGCTACCACCGACAGTGACGAGGAACGCGATGACACGACCTCCGCCACGGAAGTCGAAACCCCCACTAAGGAGCGCTTACGCGCTTCGTCGTCTGTCCCCGGCCCCGACGGGCTCGGCTCACGCCCTGCTTATGGGGATGAACACCCCGGCGACACTGACGCACACAAAGATTCACATAAAGATAAGCACACAACCCATGGCTCTTCTTCGTCTAAGTCGAAGAGAGCTTCGGCGCCCAAGGAGACGCAGGTTCCACCGGCGGCCTCCTCGGACCGTTCGGGTTCGAAGCCCCTCTCGCAACCGCAGCCGCGACCTGCGACTGGGCTTTCGGCAAACAAGGGCGCCACCACCAAACCATCGGCCGGTGCGCATCAACAGAAGGCGCAGACCGCCGTACAGCGCTCGATACCCATAGCGTCGAAAACTCAAGCTTCCGCCGACAAGAATGTCGCCGATAGCTTAGCCAGGATCGTTGTAGCCGACGCCCAAAAGCGTACGCCGAAGATTTCGTCGAGCGTTACGCATAGATCAAAGGATACGCCGAAAACACCCGAAGGAAAGCAGGGACTACCCCCTTCAGTCAGGGAGTCTCCCGACACACCTGAGGGTTTTGAGGAGGGCGACGGGACACTTTCCTCGACGCTTTGGGAGAGGTCGAGCCATTTCGAGGTAGACAACTCGAGTTTTCCCCCGCTAGACCGCTCTGGGGTACCCCATGAAACTATGGAGAGACTCCACCTCTGTATGGAGAGGATGGAAAAGTTTATGAGTACCCAAGCCCCTCTAACTCTCAGAAGAACTAGAGAAGGGCCTCAAGACGACCCCAGAGCCAAAAAACCGAGGCTGGTCGATCCCCTGCTGGACACAGCCTCAGACTTCCAAGATGTATATGACCTCACTGGGGAGGAACAATACTTCGAGGAAGAAGATGATTTCATGGACAACGAAGGAGAGAACCAGGAGGAATGTCTAGAAGGCAGAACAGACATTATGGAAGAAGGCTTCGGGATTAGCCCAGGAGAACCTTCGCACCCCTGGCAATCACCATCAGTGTGTTCCGACACTGATGCCCTAAATCTAACTCCTCCAGATAATTCTCCAGTTAGGAACACGTCTCCAATTGACGATCAGCCTACTTTCAATGCACTGTTGCGCAGAGCAGCAGCGCATTTCGAACTGGACACGGGAGAACTCTCTCCAGAATTAGACTTTGTAGAAAGAGTCATTAAAGAAAAACCCCCGGTCAGCCAGACCATTCCACTCCTCGCCTCAGTTAGGAGGATCACCCCGTCGCTGTCCACTCCCGCATTGATCAGAGGGGTCAATCCACGGATTGAGAACAATTCCTTGCTTGCGAGCTACGCAGACGCGCAGTGGGCCAAACTGCGCAAAGACGCAGAGGAAGCACCGGAGCCTTTACGTACACGCCTACTGTCAACTATTGGCGAAGGAACACAAGTGAACCAGAGCATTGTAAAAAACTCTCTGGACGCGGCAGAAACAGCAGGACGTTCCCTGGTACAAGGAATACTCCTAAAGCGCCATGTATGGCTGCGCAACTCAGGCTTTAAACCGGAGACACAGGCGTCTTTAATAAATAAACCTGTCGAGGACGCCAACCTCTTCGGAAAAGCGGTAGATGAAGCCCTAGAGATGGCCAAAAAAGAGTTCGACACTATCAAGACTCTTGACCAGATCTCTAAGCCCACTACCAGACGCGGCTATGGCAACAAGCGCTTTTTTCGTGGCCAACGGCAACAACAACAAGGTCACCATCAGCAATACCCTGCCACCAATTACCAAGCCAATAGTGGGCAGTACAGCCAAAGAGGCCAACGCCGGGGCAAAGGGAGAGGTCGGGGATCCACCCCCAGAGGCTCCCAAGCCCCCAACAACTCCAAGTGACGCGAAGATTCGCGTCCCCTCCCATGCAACACCGGTCGGGGGCCGGATAACATCCTTTCTTCCTGCATGGGAGGAGATAACGTCAGACCGTTGGGTACTTTCCACCGTAGCCCACGGATACTGTATCGAATTCAACAGTTACCCATCCTACAGACCCCCGAGGGGACGGCGGTTGACGCCGGAACATCTTGCCATCCTTCTTCAAGAAGTACAACAACTGCTGGAAAAAGGAGCCATAGAGGTCGTGCCTCTATCTCAGGTAACGGAAGGTATTTATTCAGTGTACTTCCTTGTACCCAAAAAGGATCTAACCATGCGCCCTGTATTAGATCTGCGCCCAGCGAACAAGTTTATCAAACCCCAAAAGTTTCGTATGGTGACCTTACAGGAGGTGATCCCGCTGCTTTCACAGGGAGATTACATGACAACATTGGACATGAAAGATGCATACTTTCATATTTCAATGTTGCCAGCGCACAGAAAATACCTAAGGTTCATGATAGAGGGCAAACACTACCAGTTCAAGGTGCTACCCTTCGGTATAGCTTCAGCACCAAGGGTATTCACAAAGGTACTGGCAGTGGCTGCGGCCCACCTGCGCAGGTTGTCCATCCCAGTTTACCCTTACCTCGACGACTGGCTCATAACAGGGGACTCCTACGAAACATGTTTCTCCAATACCCAAAAGACGGTAGACCTTTTGTTCCAACTGGGCTTCTCCATCAACGAAAAGAAGTCCAGTCTAGACCCCAGTCAAATCAAACAATTTCTAGGGGCTCTAATTCTAACAAGGGACGGCCTCGTCTTCCCCTCCAAAGAGAGGGTCCAAAACATGCTGTTTCAGATCCCCCAATATGTGACCGGCCGAGAAGTGACGGTACGCAAAGCAATGCGCTTGCTAGGAATGATGGCGTCGTGTATTTATTTGGTACCTCACGCGCGCCTGCGCATGCGCCCTATGCAAGAGTGGCTCAACAGCCAGTGGTGTCAGGCCAGCGGACAATGGGACGATCTAGTGGTGGTCTCGCAGGCCTTGGTTCTCTCGCTACAGTGGTGGACAAAGGGGAACATGGAAAAAGGAAAACCCTTTGCCACACCCGCGGCGGAAGCCACTCTAACCACAGACGCATCCCTCACAGGATGGGGTGCTCACCTATCCCATCAATCTGCTCACGGAGTGTGGACTCCGAACGTAGCATCCAAACACATCAATCTACTGGAGCTACTAGCGGTATTCAAGGCGCTAAAAGCCTTCCAAGAACACCTACAGGGCAAGACAGTAATGGTCCTTACGGACAGCACTACAGCCATGTACTACATCAACAAGCAGGGGGGCACCCACTCTCCAGGCTTGTCCAAACTAGCCCAGAATATATGGAAGTGGGCTCTCAAACAGGACATGTTCCTACTATCACTACATGTACCCGGGGAACTCAATCTGCTGGCAGACAGACTCAGCAGAGATTTCCCCCTGCCCGAAGAGTACGAATGGCGTCTGCACGAAGACATCGTCTTCGACGTCTTCACACAATGGGGATTCCCAGAAATAGACCTGTTCGCAACCCTGGAGAACTCTCAATGCCTAAGTTACGCCTCCAGGTACCCCCAGAACCAATCCAAGGGGAACGGTCTATCGATGCAATGGTCAGGGAAATTTGTTTACGCTTTTCCCCCGACTCCCCTTCTCAACAAGTTGGTGCACAAGATGCACCAGGAACAAGTGACCATGATACTGGTGGCCCCAATGTGGGCCCGACAGCCATGGTTCGCTCACTTGATGGAGATGTCTCTATCTCCCCCAGTAAAACTCCCCTGCCCGTACAACATGCTATCTCAGAACAAGGGCAGGACTCTGCACCCATGCCCCCAGAACATGAACTTAGCAGCTTGGCTCCTGAGGTCATAGAGTTCGGACATCTACAACTCCCGCAAAGATGCATGGACATCCTCAGGGAAGCCAGAAAACCGAACACTCGCCACTGCTATTCTAGCAAGTGGAAGAGATTTGTCATCTGGTGCAGGAGTAAAAGCATCAACCCTATTGACTGCTCTCCCACACATGTGGTACTATACCTGACCCATCTCTTGGATTCAGGCCTAGTGTTTAACTCCATTAAAGTCCACCTAGCGGCACTTTCTGCATACACCACCTCCCAACTCAAAGTGTCGTGGTGGAGGATCCCAGTTATAAAGGCATTCATGGAGGGAGTAAAAAGAATACACCCCCCGATAGCTGACCCTGCTCCCGGATGGGACCTTAATGTGGTACTTACCAGACTCATGGGCTCTCCATTCGAACCCATGCACAAAGCATCCCTTAAACATCTTACTCTTAAGACTGCTTTTTTAATAGCTATCACCTCCATCAGGAGAGTAAGTGAACTTCAGGCTCTTTCTATTCTAGACCCCTTTGTTACAGTTCACAAAGATAAAGTGGTTCTACGCACTCACCCTAGGTTTGCTCCGAAATTTATTTCTAAATTCCACGTAAACCAGTCTATAGAACTACCAACGTTCTTTCAAAATCCTTCCAATTTGGGAGAAAGGACTCTGCACACACTTGATGTACGCAGGGCGGTCATGTTCTACATGGAAAGAACCAGACCATTGAGGAAGACTATCAGTTCTTCGTCTCGGTGGCAGCAGGAAGAGAAGGAGATGCGGTTTCAAAATCCACTATTTCTAGATGGATTGTTCAATGCATCACTCTCTGCTATACTCTTGCTAAGAGAGAACTACCCTTTAAGCCAAGAGCACACTCTACTCGAGGCACGGGGGCATCCATAGCATTCATTGCAAATGTTCCCCTTGAGTCCATCTGCAAAGCGGCTACCTGGAGTTCTGTGCACACCTTTACAAAACACTACTGTCTAGATACACACTCTAGATCTGACGCCCAGGTGGGACAGGCAGTATTACGACACCTTTTCTCTACTGTTCCTTCTCATAACCCACCGCCAACTCCGGGTACTGCTCGCTAGTCTATGCACAGCATGTGATTCTAAGCAGATTAACAAACATCAGAAGAGAATGCATTACTTACCGTAAAAGCATTTCTGATGGTTGTATCTGCTTAGATTCACATGCGCCCACCCTTCCTCCCCGCTCGGATGGAAGGAACATAGACTTCCTTTATATATCTCTCTCTCTTTCTGTACTCACTCACGTCTAGAAGGCTCCCTCAGGGCAGAAAAAATACAAACAGAGGGACCTCGACGCGTGAGGGATTGTGGGTACAACGCACGTCACTATAGGGATAGTGTTTCAGACACGCCTAGTCGACGTCCCCTTTTCGACTACGAAAAACAAAATGCAATACTCCGCAGTGACCACTGGATGTCGGACCTATGCACAGCATGTGAATCTAAGCAGATACAACCATCAGAAATGCTTTTACGGTAAGTAATGCATTCTCATATATATATATATATATATATATAATGTATTCTTTGATATTGAGGAGAGTAGCTGAATCAACTGTGTCTCCGGCGCTCGCGCTCGTAAAATCCTTTGATTTGAAAGGAACTATGGTATGTGAGTGCCGGAGACCGAGGAAAGGACCAGTAAGGTATCCAGACCCCCCCTGCTGGCTTCTATCAACGCCAGTGAGGGCTGCCGGGCTCCGGAACGCTCTGCGCGGCCTTGTTCCCCACAGATGCCGGAATGTGAGGGAGGAGGCGCGCAAGCGGACCGGAGTGTTCCTGTGATCATGCCAAGCGTGAATCCACCAGAGAAAACAACGGAACGATAAGCGGAGGCTCTGTGTGCATGGAAAAAGACTCTCTATCTCCGACGCTCGCTGAGGAACAGCTGGCGTCAAAGGGAACGAAATAAGCAAAGGGACTGCGGACTATGCGGCGCGGCAAAACAAGAAAAAGGTTTCTGAGGACGAAACCACAATCACGGTGTTAGTGACAAAGCACGGGCAATACAATTAAAGCGGTAGCGCAGTTTATAAATACACAAAAGGCATAGAAATTAAAGACTAATGAAATGCACTTATCTCTTGCTGTGAGCAGCAAAGAAAGAGGAAGTGACACAGTGCTAGCTCCTATTTGGAGGGAATATGTGTTTGGCTTTTACTGTTTACAGCTTTTTTACTGTTTAAATTGCATTATATCAAGAAATAACTCTGTGACTCTGCGCCAATTTCCTGGTCTGTAATATATCATACATTTTTTCATAATTTTTTTATTTTGATGCTTCACTTGATTTCATCTCTGAAATTTCCTTTTTGATCAGTTCTATTCCTTCCACTGCTCTCTTATGTTCTTGTGTAGTGTTCAATAAGTAAATCCAACATTTTCATTGAGCTGTTACTGAGATTTGCTTCCCATGCTTCCGCTAGGTCTTTGTCCTCATCACTATTAAAGTTAGGAAAAATTAAGATGCGTACGCCACGTGGAACTGGATCATTTGCAACATAGTTTTCCAAAGAAACCTTCTCCCAATACTTATCAATCTCTTTTTTCGACATTCTTTCTAGTCGTATGAATTTAGTACGCAAATCCTCCCGTCTCTTGCCTAAGTAAGAAAAGGCATGTGTCATGTCTCCCTTTTTCGTGAATACATTTTTTGTTTCTTCACGATTCTTGAGATAGTTTGCCATTTTGTTAATAATCCTCCTGGATACGGGGTCAGCCAATTTGCCAGACTGTGTTTAAACTATGTATTAAATACGTGTTTGGCTTTTACTGTTTACAGCTGGTCTTGTGGGCGACTCCTTAGTATTCCTTTTTGATATTACACTTCTTAATTCAGAATTTCAAATATTATACTTTACTCATGATGTCGCAATTCCTCGGAGTTGTCGGTATAAAGCCTATACCGTGAAATTGCATTATATCGAGAAATAACTCTGTGACTCTGCGCCAATTTCTTTCAAAAAGTTATCTGATTTTTATTGAATCAAAAAATGTTTTTGTTTCCTCAATACGCCCTCTTTAGGGTCAAAAACATAAAGTCAAAAGCGCCCTGTATGACACATGTTTCGGCTCAATGGAGCCTTTCTCAAATCTGGGCTACTCAGGTGTATTCTAATAATATTCATAACATGATATATTATTGGATAGTTGATTCAAACATTCAAATACAAACAGATTTGTGTATAATCACAACATTCCCCCAATAATAGTTCCCCCCCGAATTATGTTCAAGATACCAATTTACAGACAGAGATTAAGGATTGGTAACGGGGAGGATTGTATGGGTCATAAGACAAAACAGGCATTTATGCAAATAGATTATGCATAGCACAAGAGAGAGAAAAAGTAGGTACACAGGGAACCAAACAAACAGAAACAAGAATGATTTGATTCCATCAATTATACAATGTAGAAACCAAATAAATAAATAAATTAATTGGAAAAAAAGAGAAAAATAGAGAAAAATACAAAATTATTAACAATGGTTGTATGATATTATTCAATTGAAGTTGTCTCTGTTGTATATTCAAGCAAATAGTGACTTACCCTGAGGTACATGAAATATCCACTGATAGTGTTGCGCTGGTTTGGAATTATATTGGGTTTGATCCCATGCTCCTTTTCAGCCAATTACAAATAATTAAATATATTTAATCAACTTCTTCCAATTGAGAGAAGTGAAATATATATTGTTTACTGAAACTACCTAGTATTACTGAGATATTGACTATAGTCACTCATGCACAACTACTATATAAACATCAATATTACAACCTGTAAAGTTAGCTGAGTGACGTCCCAACACTCAATTGTATGTTTATCTCACAATCTCTGAATAACGTTGTGATCCATGCGTTCGCTTTCTGTGATCAAAAAACTCATCTAATTCCATACAATTATCAGATGCTTGGTGACTGAAAGCTTAAACCTATTGCCTGAAAGTAGAGGTTGCTCACCTTCTAACGGCTAATTCACCCGCGTTGGCGTTGTTGGGGAACGCCGTCGCCATCTTGGAATCCCTTTCTTTGACGACGCGGTGTATTTCCTTTCTTTATGTCTACTCTATGTGCTCGGCATAAACTATGTATTGTCAACTGAGGTTTCGATGAAAACAAGGCGTCTTATCCACCCTTCAATTAAGCAATCCTCCAAAGAACTTGTTATCTGGTACTGGGTCAGACAATCTGGTTAGGATATTCAAATATATATTCCCCATTCTACCGCTCAACTTAAAATGTTATTTGAGTAAGTATACATGGTGACATCATAGTCATATCAACAGATATATGTTTTTTAGTACATTAACCATCACATGATTTGTATACAGTACTGAAGTTATTAACTTTCCAATTGAACAAGTACATTCATCATATTTCATCATTTTCACATCAACATCTTGTTAGATCTATATGCATATTGCACACTCATAGAAACAACGCTATTTCAGTGTCTTTGTTTAGGCCTGTTACTGTAGAGTCAAAGTGACAAATGAGTCTGGCTTCTGCTTGCCGTAATGCTCTTAGTCTATCCCCACCTCTTTTAGACATGGTGACTTGTTGTAGTTCAACAAATTTGATCATTTTTTTTTGTTTAACTTTGGTTTTATTGGCATTTTTTCAAAAAAAGAAACAATGACAACACCGGGAGCAATATGAATATCACGTTTAACATCATCAAACCCCCGGGGTCTCCCTCCCCTCCCGCCCCCCTCCCCAACTCAACTCCTCCCCCCAGATCAGTATCCCATCAAAAATCCGACCGCAGGAGTTGTCATCAGTACTCATAGTTCGGTGCCTTGGAGCTGTGCTATGCGTTCACGTAATTGCTGGCTTAGACGGATCCGCTGTCTCCTGGGCCGTGGATTACACCATTGTCCTTGAGTGGTACTCTCTGGGCTCCATCGTCCTCACGCCCCAGGTTGTCTACATAATGTCAGTGAGCGTCCCACCCCCATGCCTGGTAAACCCCATACCAATTTGCCTGGAAGGCGCTCGATTCGTTATTTACCATGGCTGTCAGTTTGTCCATGAGGAACATGTTCTTAAGTTTTTTTAGCCAGTCTTCCTTAGAGGGGGTCTCCGGGCTCTTCCACCTTTGCGCTAAGGCCACTCTTCCTGCTCGCAACATAGTCTCCCACATCCTTGGGTACCTATATATTTCTGCATCCTCCGGTGGGAGGCCCAACAACTTCGTCAACGGATTGTGTGGGAGTAGTTCCTCGGTGACCTCCACCATCCACCCCGTACCTTCTCCCAGAACCCCTGTACCTTAGGGCAGAACCACCACATGTTACCCCTCGTCCCCACTTGGCCACATCCTCTTGGGCATCTGGGGGACACCCCCGAGAACATCTTGGATAATTTCAATGGGTCTCTATGCCATCCCTTAAAGGCGTCCCACAGCACGTGTGTGCCCACCTCGCCATTGTCGTTCAGCTCGAAATACTCCGAGATGGCGTCCTGCACTTCCTGTGCCAGAACTTTGTCCTTCAACAGGGAGTCATTACATTTCCATCGCCCTCTACTGCTACTCCGCCATCCCCCACTATGGTGGTACAGACCAAGTCATGGTCGGACCAAGGGACCGGGTCAACCCTGTGGCCAGAGATATGTGGAAGAAGGGGTTCGTCTACCAGGATGTAGTCTATACGGGATTATGATGTATGGATTGCTGAGTAGTATGTGAAAGAGGGGAGCCCCGTCCTGGGAGTCGGAATGGTGTCCACCAGGCCCAGCTCCGCGTTGACCCTCTGGAAGGTACGGGCCATTGTTTCTTCTCCAGCATGGGGTCTGGCATGGATTCACATGCTCATGAATATTCCCCGTCGTCAGGCTGGGAATCCTCGGTAAAGAAAAAACCAGTATCAGTTTCGTTTCTGATCTGTCTTTCGTAGTAATAACCAATCACTGGTCTCTGCGTCATACTGACCACAGCCAATGACTGCCCTCTACCTAAGCACCGCCTCTGGCAGCCATCTTCAGATTTTTACCGCACGTTCATGTGTTGGGATCCTCGTGCTATTGCTCTCGAGCGTTAGTGCTATTTTTGTCGCGCTTTTTCACAAAAACTCGATTCTTTCGGTCAAAAGAGCCTCAAGCTCCACCGATTCTACATCCGATCCACGGGGACCCGTGTCGGATTCGTCTGCGCCCCTCAAGGGTGAAGATTTCGTCGAGCTACACTTCGGAGGACTCCAGAAGCTTCTCAGGCCCGGTCTCGGAGATGGCCCAGGAGAAGGGAAGCTCGACGCCCGGAAAACTGTTCAGGGTTTGCCCTGGATGCCAGCTGCAGAACGTCTTTAAGGAGGACGAACACTCTTTCTGCCTTTACTGCCTTCATGAGGACAAGACGCACGTGGAGAAGGACTGTGCGTTTTGCGGCAACATGTCGGAACGGACCATGAAGGACCGCCATCAACGTCTCGCCAACTGGCTGGAGGGTAAGAGCCCGTCTGGCGAGAAGAAGAAGAAATCCGAGCGGTCTTCTAAGACCTTTGAGGGCGCCCCGGCGACGGGGGCCCAACATAAGGCTAAGCACCGCGAGTCCGCTGGCACCGGGAGCGCCGAACGGTCGGGCTCTACGGGCGCCAGGCAGGGCGCACCCTCCCCGGCACCATCAACCACGAGCCAACGCTCTGGGTCGGGTAAGAGGAAGGCCGAGCACCCGGCGAAACTCCTGGAGAGGCCCCGGTCGAGCTCTAAGGCAGAGGAGGAGCGTGGCAGTGCCCCCTCCCTCAAGGATAAGGCGGTGAGCGCACCTAAGGTGGTGAAGGCCTTGATCCATCCGACCAAGCCCTCTATCGAAACGGTCGCGGCGGCCCTGGCTCAGCCTGTGGAGGCTGCGCCAGTGGTGGTGACCTCGGGGCCTAGAATCTCCCTGCCTCCTCGGAGGGAGTCTTCTTTTGTGCCCATCGATAGGACCCCCGTGAAACCCCCCGTGGGGAAGAAGGGGGGGCAGGGCGTCGTCGTAGATTCGGCCTCAACCTCAGAAGAGGAGCTGATCGAGGTCCTAAGCCACGGCCTAGGCGTGGAAGAAGGCCAGCCCGTCGGAATGGACCCCGACGCAGGTGACGACGACGACATCGTCGAGGGTACCGACGGGGCCCCTGCTCGCCCGTCGGATTCCCCTCTGCCAGCGCCGCAAGACAACTCGGCGGCCATTTTGTTGGCCATACAGTCCTTATGCTCCGAGATAAGGACGAGACTACCGTTACCGACGGAGGAACCTCTCCCGTCGGGGGATCCAGAACCGGGACCGTCTGGTGTTCCCCCTACCAAGAAAAGAAGGATCCATCCACCACCTCCTTTTCAACCGTCGCGCCCCGTCCAGCCCTCCTCGTCCACCCGAGGGGATGATACGGGGACTGACACGGCAGCGACGGGTACGGACGACGAGGCATACGACGAGGATATTCCGTCGTCGCCTCCCGCCAGGGCTTCTCCGCCTGACGAGATCGGATCTTTCCACTCCATGATCTCCAGGGCTTCCGAGCTTTTCCAACTCTGCCCTGAGGAGAAGAAAAAGGAAGGCTTCCTTTATCAGCGGCGCGAGGCCAAGAGGAAGACGGTCCTCGCAGTGCCTCTGTTGGACGACATTTGGGATGAGGGCCTTTCCCTCCTCAAGAACCCTTCCACGACGCCAGCTAGAAGAGACCGGTACGAGAAAAAGTACCGGGTCCCGGATACGGCCCCCCTGTGCCTCCGGGCGCAGCCTACCCCGGATTCCGTCGTCTCCGCGGCAGCCAGGAAGAAAGCGGGGGGGGTGCGGCCTCCACATCGACTTCCCCGCCGGACGGCGAGGGTAAGAAATTGGATGCTATGGGACGTAGAGTCATCTCGTCGGCAGCGACGACGATTAAAGCGGCCAACGCCTTGGCTATCGTGGCTCGCTACGACAGGGAGCTCTGGTACAAGATAGCTCCCCTACTGGATTTTCTGCCGGACGACAAGAGGGCGGAGGCCCTGGAGATCCTGCAGGAAGGTGAGGTGGCCTCGGACCACGCCATCACCGTGGCGACGGACATCGCCGACACTGGGTTCCGCCAGCTGGGCAACGGCGTTTGCCTTCGACGTCGTGGATGGCTCAAAGCTACGGACTTCCGGCAGGACGTCCAGAACAGAGTCCTGGACATGCCCTTCGACGGGAACAACCTGTTTGGGAAGACAGTGGACGATTCCCTTCAGGCCATCAAGGCGGATACTGAGACGGCCCGGGCCCTCGGAGTTCTGCAGCAACGTCGGACGCCCTTTCGGAGCAGCGGAGGCAAGGGCGCCTCCAGAGGTTCCGGCGGCGGTTTCGCTTCCTACCGTCAAGCGGCCCGCTCGTCGTCGCAAGAGGCCTACAGAGGACGAGGCAAGTCTAGCGGACCCCGCCGTCGTCGCCCAGGAGGTCAAGGCGGCAAGGCCGCGTCCAAGCAGGATTGAACCGGCCGTGGGGTCGGGCCCCCACCGGAGCACCCCGGTGGGAGGCCGGCTGGCGGGCTTCGTCAGCGTGTGGGAGTCCATCTCCACCGACCGTTGGGTGCTGGACGCCCTGGCCCGGGGCCACGCGCTCGAGTTTCAAAGAAGGTGCCCGCGCGTCCCCCCCGTGGCCAGGAAAGAACTTCACGTCCCTCAACTTCTCCTGGAGGAAGGGGATTTCCTATCGTCGTTGGATTTGGAGGATGCCTACTTCCACATTCCCATCCTAAAGGGGCACCGAAAATTCTTCAGGTTCGTGGTCCAAGGGCGTCATTACCAGTTCAGAGCCCTCCCCTTCGGACTACGGTCGGCACCCAGGGTATTCACCAAGTGCCTCGCACCGGTGGCGGCGCAGCTGCGCCGCGAGGGGATCCACGTCTACCCCTACCTGGACGACTGGCTCATCCGAGCCAAGACGAGGGAGCTCGCCGTGGAGCACACGGCAAGGACCGTCCAACTCCTCACGGACCTGGGATTCTCCGTGAACTACGCCAAATCCCACCTGGTGCCCGCGCAAGTCGCACTGTTTCTGGGAGCGAGGCTCGACACAGTGTCCCTTCTGGCCTCCCCGTCGGAGGAGAGGACCAGGACCATCGTGGGCAAGGTGCAACGGATGTTGGTGGCCGACGCGGCCAAAGTGAGGTCCATCAAGTCCCTCCTCGGGATGATGCCTTCCTGCATCTACCTCATTCCCATGTGCAGGCTCCGGATGCGCCCGTTGCAAGAATTCCTGGATGCGCGCTGGATCCAGACGACGGGCAGCTTCGAGGAAAGGATCAAGCTCGACGAGAACTTCCGACGAGCGATACGGTGGTGGGGCACCCGCGCGCATCTGACGGCGGGCATGGACTTCCAGACCCCAGCCCACCAGGAGACTGTGACTACGGATGCCTCCCTGGAAGGGTGGGGAGCGCACACCGAAAATCTGCACGCAAAGGGACTCTGGCTTCCGACGGAGAAGTCCCTGCATATCAACGTCCTGGAGCTCCGTGCAGTGTTTTGGGCCCTCAGGTCTTTCCTTCCGTCCCTCAAGGGCAAGGTGGTGAGGATCTTCACCGACAACACCACCACCATGTTTTACATCAGGAAACAGGGCGGAACCAGGTCCCCAGCGCTGTCCAAGGAGGCGCAGGACCTGTGGCATTGGGCCGTCGCCCAAAGGATTTTTCTGGTGCCGTTTCATCTGGCAGGGATAAAAAACACCATCGCCGACTCACTCAGCAGGGAGCTGCGCTCGTGCCACGAGTGGGAACTACGGCAGGATCTGGTGGATCGCCTCTTCCGACGGTGGGGCACACCCCAGATCGACCTGTTCGCGACGGCGACGAACACCAAGTGCCGGAGGTTCGCCAGCAGGTTTCCCCAGACGAGGAGCATGGGCGATGCTTTCTCGTTCCCCTGGGAGGGCCTGTTCCTCTACGCGTTCCCTCCCTTGCCTCTGCTAATCCGGCTAGTCAACCTGCTCAAGAGGTCACGGTGCAGGATGATCCTCGTCGCACCCTCGTGGCCGAGGCAGATATGGTTCCCGGACCTTCTGGACTTGTCAGCGTCCCTGCCGATCAAGCTGCCGGCGGACGCGGATCTACTCTCCAGGGAAGGAGGCGCCATCCTCCACCACGACCCGAAGTCGCTGAACTTGCAGGCCTGGCTCCTGCAGCGCTAGAGTTTGGAGGATACGACATACCGGCCGACTGCAGAGAGGTTCTTGCAAAGGCCAGGGCGTCCTCGACTCTTAAATGCTACGGACACAAATGGAAGAGGTTCTCTGTCTGGTGCCACGCACAGAAGATTAACCCTCTACGGATTACGGCTCCCCAAGTACTGCCGTACCTGCTGACGCTGGCCAAAGCTGGACTGGCACACGCGTCCATCAAGATTCATCTTGCTGCGATCTCCCGATACACCAGAACCACGGGGCGGACGTCCTTGTGGTCTCATCGTCTGGTGAAAGAGTTCATGAAGGGACTGTTCAGATCGTTCCCGCCGGTGAAGGCTCCGGCCCCGGCGTGGGAGCTCAACGTGGTGCTGACCAAGCTCATGGGACCTCCGTTCGAGCCTCTGCACTCGGCCCCGTTGAAGTTTCTATCGTGGAAAACTGCTTTTCTTGTGGCCATCACCTCCGCACGACGAGTGGGAGAGATCCAGGCCCTTTCCTGCAAGGCCCCGTACTTGACTTTCCACGACACGAGGGTAGTGCTCAGGACGCACCCCTCCTTCATGCCCAAGGTACCGTCGGAATTCCATCTCAACGAACCCTTGGTGTTGCCTGTATTCTTCCCGTCGCCTTCGTCGCCGGCTGAGAGGACTTTGCACTCGCTGGATGTAGCTAGAGCGCTGAAGTTCTACGTGGACCGCACGAAGTGTTTTCGGAAGACGTCACAACTCTTTGTGAACTTTGGACCTGTTAATCAGGGGAAGGCTCTCTCGAAGGCTTCCATTTCCAGATGGCTCTCCGGCTGTATCATGTACTGTCATCGGTTGGCAAACCGACCTCTGCCCGGCCGTCCGAGAGCCCATTCCACCAGAGCGATCGCAGCTACCACGGCGTTCCTTTCTGGTGTGCCCCTGCTGGACATATGCAGGGCTGCTACGTGGAGGTCGACGCACACCTTCACGAAGTTCTACTGCGTCGATCGGGATTCCAGGGAGGAGTCCAGGGTCGGCCAAGCAGTGCTGCGCAACCTGTTCGCCTGAGGTGAGCCTGGTGAGGAGGTAAGATGCTTAATGTTGAGTTTGATGCTATGCTTAATGTTGAGCCTTTGCCACCTCCCGTGGTTGTGCATGTGTGTACTGCTATGTATTCTTTATTCATGAGCATGTGAATCCATGCCAGACCCCATGCTGGAGAAGGAACAAGTTACTTACCTGTAACTGTTGTTCTCCAGCATGGGTCTGGCATGGATTCACATGCGAACCCTCCCGCCTACCCCTCTGCGGCTCTTCACTTGGTCATACTGCCACTTCACGTGCTTCCAAATCTGAAGATGGCTGCCAGAGGCGGTGCTTAGGTAGAGGGCAGTCATTGGCTGTGGTCAGTATGACGCAGAGACCAGTGATTGGTTATTACTACGAAAGACAGATCAGAAACGAAACTGATACTGGTTTTTTCTTTACCGAGGATTCCCAGCCTGACGACGGGGAATATTCATGAGCATGTGAATCCATGCCAGACCCATGCTGGAGAACAACAGTTACAGGTAAGTAACTTGTTCCATCTGCAGCCCTAGTGGGCTGGGGCCCCAAGCGTTTTCTATCCGCGGTTGGGTCTATGACCATATTAAAATCCCCCCCCCTCACCACCAACATCCTGTGAACAAACAATTTCAATCTGTCCTTCACTCCCTCCCAGAATTGCGCCTGGCCTTCATTGGGGCCGTACACAACTACCAGAGTCAGAGGGGAGCCCCGCAAAGAGCCCCTTGGCAACAGATATCGGCCCTCTGGGTTCTTCAGCGTGCCTTCCACTTCAAAGCCAACATCCCTTGCTAGCAATATGGCTACCCCCCTTTTCTTGGTTCTGTGGGATGCGCTGAGGACCTCCTCGACGCCATTTGTAGTATCGGGGATGGTAAGAAGACATCTGGATTCAGGTAAGGCACAGGAGACTTGTGTATATAAAAGGAGTACGTTTATTTATAAATTACAGAGTTACAGGGCTAGTTATATAGAAAGGGGCAGGGAGCTAAATAGATGACATCCTTTCAGTAAGGTTCTCCCATCCTGTGTCCGAACTGTAACACTTGGAACGCTCAGGTCCCATCACATTCTATATGACATAGCTGCACTCCACCAGCAGCACTGGGTGCACACAGTGAAATGTATCTGATTTTTATTGAATCACATTTTTTTTCCTCAATACGCCCTCTATAGGGTCAAAAACATAAAGTCAAAAGCGCCCTGTATGACACGTGTTTTGGCTCAATGGAGCCTTTCTCAAATCTGGGCTACTCAGGTGTATTCTAATAATATTCATAACATGATATATCATTGGATAGTTGATTAAAAAAATTCAAATACAAACAGATTTGTGTATAATCACAACATTCCCCCAATAATAGTTCCCCCCTGAATTATGTTCAAGATACCAATTTACAGACGGAGATTAAGGATTGGTAACGGGGAGGATTTTATGGGTCATAAGACAAAACAGGCATTTATGAAAATAGATTATGCATAGCACAAGGGAGAGAAAAAGTAGGTACACAGGGAACCAAACAAACAGAAACAAGAATGATTTGATTCCATCAATTATACAATGTAGAACCCAAATAAATAAATGAATTGGAGAAAAAGAGAAAAATAGATTAATTATTAACAATGGTTGTATGATATTATTCAATTGAAGTTGTCTCTGTTGTATATTCAAGCAAATAGTGACTTACCCTGAGGTACATGAAATATCCACTGATAGTGTTGCGCTGGTTTGGAATTATATTGGGTTTGATCCCATGCTCCTTCTCTGCCAATTACATATAATTAAATATATTTAATCAACTTCTGTCATGAACTTCAGATCACGCCCCTTTTGGACCTCCTGGTCCTTGTCTCAACGGGGCTTACATTCCGTACTACTTCCAACATGGCCGTCCAGAGCTGAAGCCCTTGCTCGCTCCATGCGCTGAACGCGGTGTGATATATTTATAGACCACGCCTTCCGCGGCTCCGTGCGTCTCAATGCTATTGCAGAGTAGCCCAGACGTGTGTTCGTAGCTCGTGGTATTATTTCCTTTGTCCCAGTGCAATTACCCACTCCTGTCCCTTTCCCCCTTCCTGGTTCCGAGCATTTCTAGCCTTTCCAGTCTCCCGGATTCCTGGACTCTGGGATCCCGGAACTAAACGCAACCTGGAACCAGACGAGACTCGAGCAGCGCTGTTCAAGACCAGGAGCGTTCGCAAGAAAGCATAGATGGAAGACACCGGCAAACATCGGATCCAGGTGAGAAGGGGGGGAACTCCTTGACAGTTTGAGACGACACCCGATTGAACCTAAAAACGAGATGGAAGCCGCTGTGCAGGACTTAATGCGACGCATGCAAGAATTATCAACCGAGGTTCAAAATCTTAAGGCGGAAAACGCTGCGCTCAAACAATTGGTCTTATCCCGGGATTCTGCTACAAAGTAGGGTGTCCTGTTGGGCGGTATTGTTGACAAGTATGATGGTTCGGCAAAAACACTTAGCAGATTCCTGGATTCTTGCCTGGTCCACTTTACCTTTAAGCCCTATTATTTCTCGACTCCTAGGGCTAAGGTGGGTTTCATCATATCCCACCTTTCCGGCAACGCCTTAACTTGGGCAACACCCCTTGTTAACTCCGGCGATGCCCTCCTAGACGACTACGATGGGTTCATACAGGCCCTTAAAGGCATGTTTGACCGTCTAGAGCAGGTCTATACTGCCCAAGAACGTTTGCTGGACTTTCAACAGGGCTCCCAAGATATGCTCACTTATGTGACCAGATTTAAACTGTTAGCTAAGGAGGCAGACTGGTCATCTGAGGCTAGTTTTACCCTGTTTTGGAGAGGCCTAAACGATGAGATCAAGGATGAACTGGCCAGGGTGGCCAGACCAAATTCATTCCAAGCACTAATGGACCTGGCCTTGCAAATAGATTTTCGCATCCAGGAAAGGAAGGCTGAAAGGAAAAAATCCAAGGGAAACTCACCCAAGACATCCTTTGACAGCACAGACAGAACGGACGCAAACCCAAGTCCAGCCCCAGAACCTGAACCCATGCAAATTGGAGCCTTACGTGGACCCATATCACCTCAAGAAAGATTAAGAAGGATCCATACGGGTTTGTGTATGTATTGTGCTTCAGACCAACATTTGGTCAGGGAATGTCCTCTGGCACCTCCTCGGCGTTCGGGAAACGCCAGCTCCCGATCTTAAATGGAGCCGAGATTCGGAAGAGAGATGTTTGCTCCACATCAATTCCACCCTTGAACTCTCCTGGACAAAACAGTTTGGTGATATTACAGGCCTTCCTGTCGCCCTCCAAAGACCAGACCTATCCCATTCTGGCCTTGGTGGACTGCGTAGCTATGGGAATTTTCATTGATCAAGACTGGATTGCTAGTCATCATATTCGGTACGAGATGAGAAACGCCATGCAGCCGGTGGAAACAATTGACGTAAGACCCCTCTCTTCAGGACCCATAAGCCTGCAGACTAAAGGGATCCAACTTTCCATAAATCATCATCAAGAGCGGATTACATTCGACATCATTAAATCAGCCCATTACCCTATGGTTTTGGGTTTGCCCTGGTTACAAAAGCACAATCCGTATATCAATTGGACAGCAGGATCATTATTCCTGGGCTCAGAGTTCTGTATGTCCCACTGTCTATCCCTGGATCCCTCCTCGGTAACTCCTAAAGAACCACCAAGAGACCAAGAAACACCACTCATGGTTTCCAATATCATACAAGTTCCAGAGGCCTATCAGGGATATGGTGATGTATTTTCTACTGCCATAGTCCAGGCCTTACCCCCTCACAGGCCCGAAGACTGGGCCATAGATACGGACCCCTCAGCTGTAATTCCTTTTGGCAGAATGTTCATTCTTTCCGAACCCGAGAAAAAGGCCCTTCGGGAATACCTAGACACTAATCTTGAAAACGGCACCCAAGAAGGATACCAAGGAACTCAGACCTTGCCTCGACTATAGAGGCTTAAATCAATGCACCCTCAAGGATTGATACCCACCAGATCTCGGATATCCTGGAAGCTGTGAGAGGAGCCGTAATATTCACCAAATTGGATCTCAGGGGTGCCTACCATTTGATCCGTATCCGGGAAGGAGACGAGTGGAAGACCGCCTTTAGAACACCCTTTGGCCACTACGAGTACCTGGTCATGCCCTTTGGACTAGCCAATGCCCCAGCAGTATTCCAACATTTTATGGATAGGGTGTTCTCTGACATGCTGTTTCTTTTCGTCATTGTCTATCTGGACGACATATTGATTTTTTCCAAGGACCCTCTGAAGCATGAAGGACATGTTAAGGCAGTTCTACAAAGACTCCGGGAACATCACCTCTTAGCCAAGCCTGAAAAATGTTTGTTTCACGTTACCTCTGTGCACTATCTGGGATTTATCCTTAGTCCAGAGGGGATTGGCATGGACCCTTCAAAAGTAAAGGCCATTCTCGCCTGGTCTACTCCCACGTCCGTGAAACAAATCAATCCTTCCTAGGACTAGCCAATTTCTACCGGAAGTTCATAGCCACCTTTTCCGAGATTGTACAACCCATAGTGGCTCTGATAAAGAAGGACACCCCATTTGTCTGGTCAACATTACAAGAAACTGCATTCCAGCGTTTAAAGACTGGGGTTCACACAAGCTCCCATTTTGGCTCAACCTGATACAAGTCGACCCTTTTTAGTGCAAACGGATGCCTCTAATTACGCTATAAGAGCAGTATTGAAGCAGAAGATGGAGGACGATTTGGAACACCCCGTTGCTTATCTGTCAAGAACCTTAACTCCTAGTGAAACGCACTACTCCGTCCTGGAAAAGCAACTCTTAGCCATTCGCCAAGCCTTCACTGAATGCCGACACCTACTTCTGGGAGCCAGACATCCGGTCCAAGTCCGTACTGAGCATCAAAAACCTTCAGATTCTACATTCACTGGAGTGCAGGAACAGTCTTCAGGCACGTTGGGCCTACTCTTTTGCCCAGTATCAGTTCCACATTACCCATGTCCCTGGATCACAGAACCTGATTACTGACGCCTTGTCTCGCCGTCCTGACTACGTGACCACTGAAGATGAGGCATTTCCTAAAATGTTCTCTCCCACGATCTTCGTAGCCCAAGCAGTTGATCTCCTGGAAGAAGTCTGTTCGCAAACTCAATTCTCGAATTATGGAAGGACATTTCAACACGAAATCTCTGGAAATTAAGAGCCAAGGAAGGCTACTTATTCAAGGACAATGCACTACTCATTCCTACACGGAAGTTACAGCAAAAAATAATAAACCTTTGTCATGACACACTCCATTCCGGGCACCGAGGTATCACCAACACCCTCTGTCTTATACAGAGACAGTTCTGGTGTCCTAAAATGAAGTCTGACGTGCAGCAATACATCCAGGCTTGTATAACCTGTGCCCAAAATAAACATGATAACAAAAGACCGGCGGGTCTTCTTCTGCAGCCCACTCTACCCTCCTAAACCATGGGAAATCATTGCTACAGACTTCATAGTGGAGTTACCACCTTCCCGAGGATATACTACCATCATGGTCACCATAGATCTGTTTACCCATATGGCCCATTTTACGCCACTGATGAAACTACCCTCCTCTTCAGAGCTAGCTGGAATATTTCTTGAACACATATTCCGACTACATGGGCTTCCTTCCAAGATCATATCTGACCGGGGTCCCCAATACATTTCACAATTCTGGAAATACCTCTGTCGGGTACTAGGAATCCAACGTGCCCTCTCTTCAGGATATCACCCCCAAACCAACGGAGCCACAGAACGTGCAAATCAGACCCTGGAACAAAATCTCCGATATTTCGCCACCAAGGTCCAGGATGACTGGTCTCTCCTGATACCCGTTGCGGAATTCGCTTACAACAACTCCGAACACTCAGCGCTACAGACCAGCCCCTTTTATTGTAGCCAGGGGTTGCATCCATCGGTCTTACCCTCGGTTCTTCCTTACCCTACACCAGTACCTACTGTTGACTCCTGGATTGAAACTCTTATCAACCTTCACCGAGAGGCTAAAGAACACTTGGAGAAAGCCAGATTACAGACCAAGAGGTATGCGGATTCCAAGAGAAGACCAGGTCCTTCCTATACGGTCAGTGACCGAGTGTGGTTGTCTTCAAAACTACTTCTCCGACACTTGATACAGTCATTCCTTAGTGACAGGACCATGAGGGTGGTCTCCCCCGCAGCGGCAGCAGACCCGATTTCTATCACCTGCGGAGTGCCACAGGGATCCTGTGTCTCGCCAACACTCTATAATATCTTCACCAAGCCACTCTTCGACGATCTCGATAATCTGGGTGTCACCTATACCAACTACGCAGACGATACCCAGATTCTCCTTCCACTTACTGGGGAATATGTTGAAGACCTGGCTCTGGTGAACAGAGTCTATAGCATCGTTCAAGCATGGATGGCCAACCATGGCCTATGCTTGAACGATGACAAAACAGAGCTTATCATTCTGGGCACTGCAGCCCGCATCTCCAAACTCAACCAAAACTACTCAGCCTTCATCATCGATGGCAACACTATCAAGATCGCCAGAGAAGTAAAAACCTTAGGTTTCTACCTTGATGCAACACTATCCTTAACCAAACAGGTGAACTCACTGGCCTCATCCACGGCCTATACATGTAAATTAATACGCGCTGGGAAACATTTCTTATCAGATGACAGTTGTCTTATCCTAGCCAGAGCCCTCATCTTATCAAAATTAGATTACTGTAACGCCCTTTACATAGGGACAACCAAACAAATCATCAATAGAATTCAAGTGCTCCAAAATAATGCACTTAGAGCAGCCTTAAGCATCCCGAGAAGAGCACATATTTCAGAAATAAGACGTAAACACAAATGGCTTTCTACTCAAGAAAAAATCAACCTTAAATCTGCCTCCATCATCCACAAATGTTTAAACAACAAAGCCCCCAGCTACCTTTCAGAACGCTTCAATAGGAAAAATCCCTCCAGACCTACAAGGACAGTCAGCCCTAACTGCCTCCTAGTGCCCAGATTTAAATTTACCACTATTGGAGGATCCAGCATCCCAGTCAAGGCAGCTCAGTTATGGAACGCCCTACCTCTTGCACTTAGATCCGACCAAACGTTCAACAACTTCAGAAAGAATACCATAAAATGGCTCACCAAGAATGCAACATAAATGGCACTCTACCTCTCGCACCTCCACTTGTACTCTACCTGACTTGCTATCTTGCTCGCCATTGATTTGACTGTTTGGTGGCGCTATATCTGCACTTGTACTTGTCTGACCTGTAGAGCCAAAAAACTGCCTACTCTGTAACTTGCGTGTTCTGTAACTTGTAACTTCTGTAACCAAGCTGTAAACTTCCTTGTCTCTTGCGCCGTGCTACCTCAGGGTCCGGTGCGCATAACAAATAAACAAACAAACAAACTTAAGACCAAACAAGCCGGCTCCCCGCTACTATGGTCCATTTCCCATCAAGGAGATTATCAATCCTGTCTCATATCGAATCAAGCTACCTGACTCCTGGAAAAGAATTCATCCAGTTTTTCACACATCCCTATTGAAACCCTACATCCAATCCTCTCGAAAATCCAGTAGACCACCTCCTCTACTGGTTGACAACCAACTGGAATATGAGGTGTCCCGAATTTGTGATGGCCAGGTATAAGCGGGGCCATCTTCAATACCTAGTGGAGTGGAACGGATATCCTCCTAGCGAAAGGACCTGGGAACCTATTTCAAATATCAAGGCTCCTTGGTTGCTCAGAAGATTTCACCTAATACACCCGGGCAAACCTGGAGGGAAAGGCCTTCGGATGAGGCATGCTGTCATGAACTTCAGATCACACCCCTTTTGGACCTCCTGGTCCTTGTCTCAACGGGGCTTACATTCCGTACTACTTCCAACATGGCCGTCCAGAGCTGAAGCCCTTGGTCGCTCCATGCGCTGAACGCGGCGTGATCTATTTATAGACCACGCCTTCCGCGGCTCTGCACGTCTCAGTGCTATTGCAGAGTAGCCCAGATGTGTGTTCGTAGCTCGCGGTATTATTTCCTTTGTCCCAGTGCAATTACCCACTCCTGTCCCTTTCCGCCTTCCTGGTTCCGAGCATTTCTAGCCTTTCCAGTCGCCTGGTTTCCTGGACTCCGTGATCCCGGAACTAAACGCAACCTGGAACCAGACGAGACTTGAGCAGCGCTGTTCAAGACCAGGAGCGTTCGCAAGAAAGCAGCGATCGAAGACACCGGCAAACATCGGATCCATGTGAAAAGGGGGGAACTCTTTGACAACTTCTTCCAATTGAGAGAAGTGAAATATATATTGTTTACTGAAACTACCTAGTATTACTGAGATATTGACTATAGTCACTCATGCATTCAACTACTATATAAACATCAATATTACAACCTGTAAAGTTAGCTGAGTGACGTCCCAACACTCAATTGTATGTTTATCTCACAATCGCTGAATAACGTTGTGATCCATGCGTTCGCTTTCCGTGATCAAAAAACTCATCTAATTCCATACAATTATCAGATGCTTGGTGACTGAAAGTTCCTAATTTCACATTGCCCGAAATCTTAAACGTATTGCCTGAAAGCAGAGGTTGCTCACCTTCTAACGGCTAATTCACCCGCGTTGGCGTTGTTGGGAACTCCGTTGCCATCTTGGAATCCCTTTTTAAAGCGGGTTCCTTGACGATGCAGCGTATTTGCTTTCTTTATGTCTACTCTATGTGCTCGGCATAAACTATGTATTGTCAACTGAGGTTTCGATGAAAACAAGGCGTCTTATCCACCCTTCAATTAAGCAATCCTCCAAAGAACTTGTTATCTGGTACTGGGTCAGACAATCTGGTTAGGATATTCAAATATATATTCCTCATTCTACCGCTCAACTTAAAATGTTATTTGAGTAATTATACATGGTGACATCATAGTCATATCAACCGATATGTTTTTTAGTACATTAACCATCACATGATTTGTATACAGTACTGAAGTTATTAACTTTCCAATTGAACAAGTACATTCATCATATTTCATCATTTTCACATCAACATTTTATTAGATCTATATGCATATTGCACACTCCTAGAAACGACACCATTTCAGTGTCCTATTTGGAGGGACTGCCTACTGCCCATTGGTTACCTTGGTCACATGTTTTGTGACCTGTTATGAACTGGCTTTGCCACCTGGGAAATTGAGTTTGTGTTTTTCTCAGTGACTTTGTTTGGACTTTGTCTTCATTTGCACGTTTTGTTATTGGTTTTCTACTGGGATTTCTGCCCCCTTTTTCTCTTCATGTTTCAAATATCATGAATGTTGGGGCACAAATCTTGCTGCTGAGCTTTCTCTATGATGTTAAAATAAAGAAAGAGAAGCATAATGTGAGCCTCCGGTCTTGACATAGAATTCTATGCTCTATAAAGGTTTAATCGTCGGAATCGCGTAAGAAATGATTTAGGAAGTTTAGCCAAGATTTAATGGGCTCCCCAATTTGTAACAATTGATTTAGAATCCCACTTCTGATACCATATGTGAGGTGCCAGGAATGAAACACTGACGCAGAGGAGACAGGTTTGTGGCTGTAAACATTTATTTGAATGAAAAAGGGGTTGGAAAAGGCCTCACTATCCCTAATCTAGTAGGAATTTCTCTACCTCAACCAAATGCTAAGGAGTCTATCAATGTCAAGATGTCCAAATAAAGTAAATCCTGTGTCCGTAATTGCATTCTGGTCCTCACTCTAAAATAACTCTAAGGCATAAAGGGTAATGTTTCTTGTCTTCTTAAAGTGTTCAAAATGTTCGAAATCCAACAAAAAGAGTTTCTACACAAGGCAAAGTTCAAGGTTCTAGGAAGAACTTCCTTCTCTAGGTTCTTTTCCTAAAACAACCAGTTCCAAAAGCACCAAGTTTCCAAGAGAATTTCTCTCTTCCCTCGGAGCATTCACTTTGTTTGAGGAAGTGGCTCCCTTCCCCAAGGTTTCTCTTTACTTAGAGTCCCAAAGGTATCTTTCTTCCCAAGGACCTTTCCTTTCTTTAAACCACTTTGTTCACATTTCACACTTCACCATGCTATTATCTTTCTTTAAAGTCCTCTACTATTAATCTACAGTTCAAATGATATGATAGTCTGATATGATATATGATAGTCTTTTTATAAAGCGCCTATACACAATGTGTTTCAAAGCGCTTCAAGGTAAGGGCGGGAACAAGCGAAAATACAATGACATTCTTACAGGCCATGAACAGTAAGGATGCGAAATTAACTATCGTACTCGGCCTGACGACATTTCAGATAGTGCAAGAGCTAAAACATAGATAAGGAAGGGAGGGGGACAGTGGGAAGGAAATGGAAACAGACAGACTACCGTACTAGGCCTCACAACATTTCTGGTAGAGCAGGAGAAAAACAAAAAATGAGGGAGAGGGGTGCAGAAAGGGAGGGGAGGATCAACACAAGCAACTATCGTACTAGGCCTGACGACATTTCAGATAGTGCTGGAGAGGCGGAGGGGCACAAGTAAGGGGTATGGAGAGGAGACCGATGAGGTTGCTATCATACTAGGTCCAGGGACAATTCTGATAGAGTAAGTGCATAGAAGAAGTAAGGTGAGGAGGGGAGGAGATAGGAAAAGGGAGAAGGCGAAAGGAGGAGAGAACAGAGAGTAAGCAGTCAAAAAGACTGGAGAGGCAAGAGGGGAGAGCTAATACAATTGCAGAAGTCAGTAGTAACACATAATGTTGAAAGCCAGGATACAAGATGAAGATGGGAAACGCATGATTCAGGGCCACCATGAGTACAAGATGCAAAGGAAGTCCAGCATGAGAGTTGAGAAGGGGTGAAGCACAGTGAATCAATTAAGTCCATCCAAATCAAATCCAGCATTGGGCACAATACGGTGATGGTGAAACCAGAATGTATCTGGACAGACTCCTGCAGAAGTAGGCTGGAGGGGGGGGAGGGGGCGAGGGGGAGCAGGGTAGAAGAATCATGAAAAACAGGCAACACCTGTGTGCGAAAATGGAGGGGTCACTAAGGAACATCACAGGGGGAAACGAGGGGGTAGGGATTGCTTTACTGTCAGTGCTTCACACAGTATTCCACACAGACTTGTCTTTCACACAATGTTTCACACACTTGTCTTCACCTGGTGGACCCTCCTGCCAGGACTTTTCTACTCAAATACCTGCTTTTCCAGCTAGGACTTTATTGATCTGCTTACGGTTTGTTAAACAAATACTTTCAATCGATTAATGGTTTCCCATGTGCTTTCTCTGTGTTTTCCTGAGGCGGTAAAACGTATTATACCATCCGGGTTCCCACTTATGTATACTACTTTCCTCATTAGTCACAAGCTGCCCCTTGCTTTCATTACCTTTCGTTTTGGATTGTTTCTAAGTAACGGCATCAGTGCGCCGGTAACCCTTTTACTTTCTGCTGCTTTCTCCGTTGCTTTTCCTTCTCTCGACTCTCCTTCCCTTCATTACTGTCAGCTGGGTTTGGTTTGTATTTAAACTTCCCGGTCTAATTACCTCCTTCCCAACTAGACCGTTGCGTTTGTTACTTGGTCTTAGAAATCATCATTACTCCTCTGTTCTTCCTCGTGTCAGTCGCCATGGTCCCACCTTTTGAATGACATTGAGTGAGTAACTGCTGAACTCATTTGGAGTAATCTTTATTACTCCTGGTCTCCTCTTTGTGTCGGGGGCTGTGGATTCTCTTCTTGAATGATATTGAGGAAGTGAACACTGAGCTACATTGGGAGTAATCTTTACTGCTTCTGATATCTTCCTCATCTTAATAGTTTGTATCTGGTCCCTATTGGGATCTTGGGGGGCGGAGGGGGGGCAACTACAATGGATCTACTAAAATGCTGGGGTGGGATATGACAATATGCCATTAAAGTCTGGGTAATTAAGGGGAAATCCCTGAAAGTGGCGTGGGTATGGGGTTTCCTCCAACCATGTCCCATCATTGTCCCATGGTGTACTCCCCAACCCCCCCTAACATCCCCAGGTGATTCTCCAGCATATAGCTGCCCCCAGGGTCAGGGTCAGGGTCAGGATCATCACATTCCTTTTGCTTTCCAGGTATTTTAAGATCCAGTCAGCATATTCGATTGTAAAGGTCATGGGATTCCTAGTCAAGCACAACTGTTATGCCGCAGGTTCCAGACGTCTGACCTAGCTTGTGGGTATCACCGATCCCCTAAGTCCTTTGTGTTCCTTCAGGCAGCCCATGCAATGTGACTTTCACAGGTGTAATATCTTGACGTTCCATTTATAGACATGTTCTTACTTTGTTATACCAGTTTGTTCCATTGAAAATAATTAATGTATTCTTTTCATGTCGTCTTTTTCACAGGAATATTTCTATCCCAAATATTTAGGTAAGTGTAAATAATGAATACAGCAATTTCAGCAATACTGTATTTTACAATACTGTATGCTTTGTGTATTGTACATATTATTTTTAGAAATATTATGGTTCATGTAGTACGCATTCTGGCAGTTGTCATCCAGATTAATATCCATGTGTGTTAAACTACAACATAATCATTAGAGTGTGTGTCTGGGTGAGAATTTTGGTATCTACTCCATGGATAAAATCAGAAAAATGCATATCTCCCAATAATTTGATTTTGCACCATTTGACAAATAGCATTAGAATGTGGACATATGTGCTAATTGAAAACTATATAACAATATTGAACCATGCCTTCATTGTAGGTGCTGAACTGTTTGAAACATTTCCACATAAAATGACTGCATCCAAATGTGTAACTTCTCCAAATCAATTTGCTGTTAATCTTAATCTTTTTAATTTGAAAAAAATAAAAACAAAAATTATAAAAAAAGACTGGCCTACTTTGCAAATCACATGCCCTTAATTTTTCTCCATTGAATAAGCATTTGTACCTTACTGTAACTGTATCAGCCCATAACTGTGCACACGATTACTGCAAATATGAAAATATTGCATCATTTACAACAAACTGATGCGAAAATATAGATAGGGGTGGGTTTGGGTATTCATTAAATTGGGGATCTGTGGGGGGGGGGGGAGTACAGGGGTCTACCCTGCATTTCTTTTCACATACATTTGTTGTAAATGATTTGACATTTTCGCATTTGCAGTAACGGATGCAAAATGTCACATAGATCCATTGTAACTATTGTGTTCTGTTACCAGAACTGATTTATCAGCATAGTGAAGCTGATCAACCAGAGGTGATCTCTTGAGAGGCACTGTGTGGGCTGTACAATGGTGCATTGCGGAGGATGAATGTCACATGGAAAAACCATACAGACAAAAAAAGCCATTAGCTAATTTTCGGCTTAGTCAATTTGTTTAGAATTTTTTTTTGCACAAAGGAAACCCTTGTACAGCAAATCTTGGGATATCACGAATATGGCAAAACCGCCAAATACAAATCATGAACAATTCCAAATGACAACACAAGTTACAAAACATTTGCTATTTTGAGTTTTAGCAAATTGTAACAGATTTCCTTTTTCTACCCTCTTGAAATGGTAGAGTGCTTTAAAATGTATTTAACAATATATTGCTCGGTCAAAAAATGAAGATACATTTGGACCAACTTCACTGTGGCAAATTCTAATCAGAAAATCACTTCATAAACCATGCCAAAATATGGTAGCAATCACTAAGGCTAGCTAACTTGTTGAAACGATAAAATCTGAAAACACAAAATTATCACAGAGGTCATCAGTGAGTCAGGATCCTTGCATGGTCTAGCTGTGCTAAGGACATGTCAACAAAAAGTTGGGTCAAACTCAAAATTTCAGAGGGCGGGAGTTTGGGGGTGGGGGGGGGGGGGTGGTCAAAGTCCCTTGTAGTTTCTTGTTGGAAAGATGATCACAACTGTAGAAACAGGAACTCTTATTTTCCTTTTCTTTAGTACCTTTCCTAGGATCTAAAGAGTGATGGATGACTACAGCTTAGGTGTTGGGTAGCTACAAATCACGCACTTGCTCTTAGGTGGTGGAGTGCTATCAAGTGCCTATTTGCATAGGTGGAAATGCACAACTAAGATTTGGGAGAGGCAGATTGGATATCTATTGAACTTGCGAGGAGCCAGCAAAAAGGGGAAGAACTATTACTCGTTACATTAAAATTGGGAAAGTTGAGGTGGTCGCTGATAGCAAGCAGAATGGCACGGTTTTGAACAATCGTACAGTGTGTTGCATTTGTCTAGGAGGGAGGTACCAAATGATGGTATTGATCATTTGGATGATGTGAGTGTTCCCATACTTTCTTATGATACAGCTTCTCTAGGTAAGCCCATACGGCTGGATGAGATTTTTGCTGCTATTTCACAAGTATTCAGTGGATAATAGCTGGGATTGCGTGAGATTACTTCTGATTTGTATAAAGCTTATGCTGTTTGTTTCCCAAACCAGAGTTGCCTTCCAAAATTAGGTGGCAAGATTGTGTATTAAGAGGGACCATGGATGTTTATAGTATTTTTTGGACCTGGTCAAATAAATACAATACAAGAAATTGAAAGCAGGGAAGAAAAACAAACATTAAACACGTTAGTACATTTGGAATTATATATTTGGAAACCTCATGTTCAATATTCTATTTTTGAAAACATGTTCTAGCAATAAAATCATATATATTTTACAAGTGTGTTGCACCTTCTTTTACAAAACACATGATTTGACACAGATTGTATTTTATAACATGTGCCCAAACATCCACATATCTTGGTTAGGAAAATATGCCTGTGAAAGTGCAGAATTTGGTGTGTGTTAAGTTTATTTTTCTTGCATGTTGCATAGCAATCTTTTTGTTCTTGGTGCACACAGCAGTGCCTATTTATCTTTTAATGGCTTAGTCATAGATTAATAATGAGGTCTGTTTTACAGAAAGCCAAAACCTAGCATTACTTTCTGAAGAGAAATGAGCCCTCCATAAATACACATCTTGGGTTTAACCAGAGTTCAAACTAAGTTGAGCATTTTGAGGTTACATGTATAAAAGGAAAATATGCATTTTGCGTAATTGTTACTTGTAATGACAATTTAATAAAATGTAGGCCTCTCAAAAAATGTAACTCAATCTCAATAACTTATGGTACACATTATTTCTATCCTCTCCTTACGGAATATTAAAATATAATTGGTATACGTCTGTATGTTCTTCATGCAACATGGCTGCATAAACACACTTTTGCATTCGCTCATTTGAAAGCAACACAATTATTTGTGTTCACTTTAACATTGTTACTTGATATTAAGTTAGGAAGTCATTCACAATGCACATTGTTTAATACAAATATTTGTATCAAATAGTTTTTACAGGGGAGTGCAGGCCGTGGAGAACTTGTCCATTGTAAGGAGCAAGTTGTGAATCTGGAGAAGAACATAGTCATCACTTTATGCATATTTATTGCTCTTCTTAAAATCCCTGGCAGAACCTTAATATTCAAAACAAACTGCTTTTTTCTTGGATCTATATATAATTGTTGGCACTCTTCCCTTTTTTAGTTACTCCTGTGAAATGTTATTATCCACATAGGAGCAACTACCACACCACTTAGGGGTTGTTACTAGCATTTCTTTATCACCTAAATCCTGTACAGAAGAAGAGGACCAATCTGACTACGTAATTGTGCTAAATTAAAAAGTCATGTCTTCCCTGCACAATATGAATTTATTTTTTGGGAAAATCAATCAGTGTTTTAATGTTTACCGTACTACTTCACTTTACACTTGAATTATTATGAATTGGAAGAGTGTGGAACTATTGTACAATAACATAAAATATGCGCCTTGACAACAAAAGAAAAATGTAAATCTCCTGCACTTTTTCTACAATATCCAGAATTAATAGGAGGAAAACCTCCCAAAGTGCTTATACATTTTACATTAAAACTGAAATCTGTCTTTATCTAAGAGAATAAACCGAAAAAAAACAATTGAAGCAAGAATTTTCTTGTAGGATGATTTCCTTTATAATTTACCATGTATGCATGTCACAAAATGTTAGGCTGGCCTGTTCTCTGGTAATAGCGCATGCAATGTTTGCACGGCTCATGTCTGTGCAAGTGCCACATTGTGCCCATTGACATTGTGATTGGGAAAAAAAATGTCTTTAACTGGGAACCTATTGTCTTTTTTTCTAGCTTGCCTTGGTTCCCATCGAGCAGGAATGTCCAATAAGCTTGCACCTTTGAATTTGGATGGCTCTGTTGATTTGAGGTCTTGTGTGAAAGGTAGGTACAATGTTTTTTAACTTCTGTGCGGCTCAATAATTGAAATATATTTGAAAATGAATTATTTCTTGTTCTGTCCCAGTCTGCATCCTGTGTGTGTATTGTTTGACCGATATGGTATCAAGAGAGACACAGACTCAAAGATGTTGGATCAAAACCTTTATTTCTTTAAGGTTCCTGGGTTGGTGTAATGCCTAACTGGCCCTTACTCTAAATGGATGGTTCCCTTAACAGATTTGTCTAAGGGCTGTCAATGTCAAAGTCCAAAATAATATTCCATATGTGTCTAAACCTATGCTTGCCCTGACTCTTTACCAAAATGTGTTAGGAAGTCTTTAAAAAGGAAAAATAGTGGTTTAAAGAAAAGGAAATGTAAACCGCAGCTGGTTTCAGATATTCTTACCAATGGGTGTAGTTCTGCCAGTGCAAGATAGTTCAATTCAAAAAGGGGAGCCCTCAGAACCTTACACGCAGGGCTCTTGATGCAATTTAACAACGTTAACAATATCCTTGGGTCCCTTGGGGTTCCCTTCCCTAAGCTCAGACTCTTCCAGTTCCAAACAAAAAGAATACACAGTTCTGGTTAGGCCTCTCAGGGGTCCCTTCCCCAAGTGTAGCCCTCACCTTACACTGTTCAACAATGTCTCTTGCACAACTCTTGTTAGGCCTCTCAGAGTTCCCTTCACAAGCTTAGGCACCTTTCATCTTTAAACAAACAAGAGTTCTAGTCAGGACTTACCTTTTCTCTGTACAGTTCTTACAAGCAAAGTTCTTACATTCGGTAGCATCAACGACTTTCGAAAATTCTGGGCTCTTGGCTCCTCCCAAGCGCAACCACTCTAACCTTTAACCCCTCTCCGACCTTTACCCCTCTGTATTCCTTGCTCTTCTTCTTAACCTTCAGGCACTTCCTGCAGCCCTTCTTGTTTTACTTTGTTTCCTTAGCTTTGTCATGCACACAGACCCATCCATTTCTTTCTTTCCAGCCTTTCACTTTCCTGTGCTTCCTGCACCCCTTCTTGCTTTCTTTTGTTTCCTTTGTGCTCTAGCACCTTGATGCATCTTCTATGTGCTAGATGGAATTACCAGTACATTGCTTAGACCAAATAACTGGACAGACCAAAGGAAGATGGTAAAATATTGCTTTAATTTCAATGAAAGGTTGATATAACGTCTATCAAAATAGATGCATGAATATTCACACTTTATCTTGCTTGTTCAGAGTTTATATACTTTTGCATACGTCATTTATGACGTCATCCTACGTGGCATTTGAAAAAACTATTAACGGGAGGGATTGGATTAGGGTAACATGTCTACTTATAGAATCATATAAGAGTTATTCTCTTTGGCTGCCCCTTGTCTGCAGGACACACCCTGAGATAGTTCTACATACGTAATATACTGATTATAGCAGAGAATATGGCAGTGCATTGCTAAATGCAACATTATGTAAAAGTGTGTGGCAGGCTTTGTTTGGTTAGCAACCACATCCAACCTTGGACTTTCGGCTTGTTCAGCAGCACGTCAGTGAAAATGAAACCTAGGTGCTCGAGATGCGTCTATTCATTTATTGTATTCCCAATTAGTCCATCACATTTCATTGATCTGATCCTTAGCCAAGGGCTTCTGTTTGAAGTTGACCTTGTAGTCTGCTCACTGTTCTGAGGCATTCAAGGCAGTACGAGCACACCACTATCTTAACTTGAAGCTCTAAAGACTAGCCTTTTTTGAGTTCTTCATCATGTGTTAGGAGACCATGAGTTTGTCCATTTCGCCCTCTCAATTACTCCCATTTCATTTTTTTAAACAGGGTGCCATTACCTTTTCTGGCCTTTAGAGACTTGCTCACTCCACCTGACATAGGCTTTTGCCTTCGTGGTTATCCAACACTTGGCATCAACAATGTCCTTGTCTCTCCTAATCTTAACAGAAATATGTCTTATGCACATGGTCTGTTCATTCAACTCCCTTTGTGCCTTGCAGCCATCTCTCAAAATAGCTTCCTTGCCTCTAGGCCAAGGTACTACCTTTTTATGCACACAAACAGCTTCTTCATCAATTCTTCAATTTGGAATCTTAGGCTCGTCGTATTTTGAGGTAGCAGGGTTGATTCTTGACAGTCTATTTTCTTCCAATGGCCGTCCTACAAGTTTTTAATATACCTCTTTTTAGCTTCTATGTCTTTTCTACCTTGCGTTACAGCGTATTTACAGTTATTGGTCAGCAAGTTACTTATCTTCTTATATTCACGATTACTTATTTAGGTACATGTTTCTCTTAGTGCTTCAGTTACATCGTCAATCTTAAGTATTTCCATATCGTTTCGACATAGGTTCATACGTCTTCTTTATGACATCATTCTGTTGTCAGACTTTACTTAAAGTTCATCCATATTACCCATAGCTTCATCCTGGCATCTTGCCAGCTGTCATCCTTCCTGGTAGCATCCTTCCACTGCCTCAGTGTGAGGGTACATTCTGATTGGCTGCCTGAGTGCATATTGTCTTTCATACACTTGATGCGGAATAGAAATGTTGCATCGATTCGTGCATGGTTTCCCAATTGTAGCTCTTCATCTGCTGTTCCAGGAGGATGGTGGTGAGGGGATGGGGTTCAGAGAGAAGGCATCCACCTGCTCTTTTACACCTTGATTTCACCATGCACAGTTGCACCCTTTTCTTCACTGTGCACACTTGCACCTTCCTTTGGTTCCTTGTCCTTGTATCGTGCCTCTGACACACGTTCTTTCTTTATCGTGCACACTTGCACCTGTCAGTTTGTGTCTCGTGCCTCTTTCACATTTCACATACCTATACTCTGCTTTACCTTCCTTTACTGCTGGTAGCGCCTTTTCCTTCTTTCTGTTTTCTCATTTTCTATTTTTTTTAATGTACTTCTTATACGTTCTCTCTTTTCGTTCCAAGCCGCTTTACAAATTGTTCCTTCAGCTCCACTTCAGTCAAACGCACGCTCCTGAGTTTCTCTCTCTTTCACGAAACTCGGCGGGCAGCGTCATGTTGACAGGTGGTCTCCCTCTGGATATTTGGGGTTGAGGTCAGGGTCGCAATACCTCCCCTCAGGCACCCCTTGGGCTGCCGGCACAGGTCCCAAGGTAGGCAGCACTTTGCTGAATGTCACCAGCAGGATGCAGGCTGCCTCACTCCAGCTCCCTAGCAGGGCTGCAGCCCCTCACAAACACCAGGCCAGTGTCTCGGCACGCTGCTCTCCTCCAGGCTCCAGCTGCTGCTGCTCTCTGCCTCTTGGCTTCTTTTGTCTGGACAGCATCCCCAGCTCGCTCACTACTTCTGGTAGAATTCCACCTTTTATAGTCTTGGGAAGAGTCAAGTGGAGACAGGTGTGCACAGTTGGAATAAAGTGCCTGACATTTGACTGACAAGATTAGTGGGACAGCCTAGTGGTAGGTTGTAGTTGTAGTTGTAGTAGTTGTAGTAGTAGTAGTAGTAGTAGTAGTAGACCCTGCCTTGATTACCAATGCTTTTCCTATGGGTAATCCTCATGGATCTTAGTTGCATCTTCCTCACCTCAGTGTTTGTAGGAAATTGGGAGGGGGGGTGGGGTGTGATTTAAACTTCCCAATGAAGGCTGAGGGAGAGTGGGTTGGGGTATTGGGAATGGTTGAATACCATGTCTCACCCTTGGGTATTCTCCTCCCATTCCTTGTGACCCTCCACTCAGGTGATCCTCCCCGCTTGTCCACCCCCAGGATTGGGATCCAAAAGCCATGGCCCTTCCCTGACCACCTGAATTAAAGATCCCAAGGGAGTAGGTGGGAGAATACAGTCCGGTTTATCTGGTACTCATTTATCAACCTCGAAAGGATGAACGGCTGAGTTGGTGCCAGCAATCGAACCTGCGACCTGCAGATCACACACAGATCGCAGCAGGGAGCACTCATCCCACTGAGCTTTCTTGCCGGCCTGTAATTTTGTATGTCATTGTGAATCCCATCTATTATTTATGTGCTCATGGGCTTTGCAACAGGGGGGACGCGAGTTAAGATGATCATCACTTCTCAAATGCGCTGAATTTTAAGAGTTTTGTTGCGTTAAATCTGATCAACCTAACTGTCCCTTAACTAAAGGTTTTTCATTGAATTTCAAAGGTTTTGTTATACCATAGTTTATACAAGGGCAGGTAGCCATGGCATTCGGCCATGGCCACTGTACATGGTGCAGTAATAGGTTTCATTGGGGCCCACTAGCCATGGCCCTTGGCCGTGGCCACTGTACATGTTCTGGGGATGCTTGTGGTCTCCTGCAGAAGGGATGTGACCTAGCAGTTTGGGCTGGAGGGGCCCTTTGGGGTGGCACCAAGCCTGATTTGCATACCGGCTTGACAGGTGAAGAACGGTGGTCTGGAGGGTTTCCCAGAGCAATTGCCAGCGGTTTAAGATTACTTATAAACCTTCCAGCCATCGCCTCTTTGTTTTGCATGATACATGTTCCACCTATAGGTTTCCCTAGGGGCACACTAACCACGGCCTTTGGCCCTGGCCAGTGAGCATGGCCTTTGGCCGTACCCAATCTGTATATTTCCAAACACTAGGATTCCTTCAAGCCCACTAGTCATGGCCTTCGACAGTGCCCACTGTACATGTTGCACCAGTAGGTTTCTTTGGGGCCCACTCACCCTGGCCTTCAGCAATGACCTTTGGCCGCGGTCACTGTACATGTTGCACCAATAAGCTTCTTTTGGACCCACTAGCCATGGGTAATGTGATCACTGTAGATAGAAAAATAAATGTTTTAAAACATTATATTTCCCCGATAATGTCAACAAACTACACATGCAGCAGCAATGAGCTACCCATGCCCAAGTTATTCCCCAGGTATCCCTGCGGTGATCTGAAAATCTTTGAAAAATAAAAAACTCTTCCCTGCCCTCACAGGCACTCACCAAGTGCCCCCCTCGTCTTTCTATGCCACTCCCCCAGTCCCCTCAGGTTCTTTTTCCCTCCCTAGACCTCTCCTGTTACCCCCTACTTCGCTTCATTTCATATGACACACTTTCATTCCCGATCACATCTTCTGTTGTAGCCACGGTTATCTCGAGGGATACCCGTGGTATTTCCACGATAATGCAAAAACTGTAACTTGGTCTCTAGACTACCCCCAACTTTCACATGTATCCGCTTTCCCCCTCCCCACCTCTAGCTTGATGCAATTTCATCCCTTTTCCTCCAAATAGCTTTTTCCAACGTTTCTTTTTCACATATCCGCGGTTATCACTTGCATCAAGCAACATTTTTTTTAAAAGGCAGGTTTTCATTTTGGAAAAGCCTATCTGCTGCAAAGCACCAGAGGATATATAGCTATACTTTTGGGAGAAGGGGACACCCCCCCTTCCCTGTCTAATATTAAAACAATTACTGGATGGAATAACCCCAAGCCTGTTCTGGAAATTAAGTCACTGCTTCGTACCCAAGTTGTTTCTCATTTGGTCCAATTCCGTCCAGCAGTTTGTGTGCTTCAGCATGGTAAAAATATGACTTTTTCTCTATGGGAAAATGGGAGTAGGCCGAAAACCGTGTTTTGCTTTCTTAATAACTTTTTTATTTCTTAATCTTTACCAAAATGTCCAATCTTGGGGTGGGGGTGGGCTAAGGGGGCAGGGGGAGATAGCGACAAATGTTTTGTTTGGAAAATATCAGGCAAATCCGTCATGTAAGTCAAAAGTTATTAGCAATAGAAATTTTAGTATCCCTATGGATCTAGGCAATGACCTTAACTATAGTGCAGCAGTCGCTGCACTATTTTTTTAATATATATATATATATATATATATATATATATTCTTTTATGTTTTAGGATGTCTTTGTGTTGTCGCCTGAGCATGTGCCGAGTTATCCATACTCACAAGAAAGCAAAATATTATCTCCAGATGGCCTTGGGCCAAAATGGAGTGACTGTTGTAGTCTTTTTATCCTTGCATCCAAATCCAGTGGCTGTCTGAATAAGTACATATGGGTAATGGATGTAAATTTTTTAATGTTGGGCTGAGTGTTGTGAAAACAGAAATTTGGACCAATACCACTGTGCATTTTGTACTTGGCGATTCCAGCATGCACTAATCGTACCACACATTCTTTTCAAATATAAACATCTGTGGTCATTCTTATGTTCCTTAAATGCTCTTTGATTTTATGCAAAGCATGCTGCAACCCTCGCTGGTGCTATAGCCCCGGTTTTGATAATTTTGTTCATGAAGGCAAGAGTAAAGTTCTTTTTATGACTTAATTATATACAGGAGGTGTCATTAGAAATGCACTTATAAAGGTTTAATAACCTATTTACAATATTCATACAATGAAATAATTTCCTTTTATTAATAGCTGATTTTGAAAAACCAAATCACAACCTCCCACATCAAGATGTGTTTTTTTCTCTGTTCACAAAGCTGTCTGTAACTGCAGGGGTGGTTCTAGTAAATGCTCCCTCTGACAACACATTTAGCATGTCGTACGTAGGTTATAGCTAGTATCTGTATAGTTCCTAATTGTACCTCATTTAACTAAGGATGTTTTTTTCACAAAGTTTTGTAGAAAAAAGGAGACACCCTTGCAAAATCAGAATTTATTTAAACTTTTTTTAAACTTTATTTATTGCCATTTATTAACATAAAAAGGCTTACAGTCCCTGTTGCCCCTCCCTCTCCAACCCCAGTACACCCCTGTCATCGCCAGTACATATCACAGTTTGCGTCTTGATATTCGTATGCTTCATGCAATTGGTCGTAACAGTTTCGTATTCCGGTAGTAGCCACAATGCAATTTTTCCACCACAACTCATATCTCGTTGTTACGCCATTGTTCATTGCTCACTACAGTTAACGCCTAGTTTCCATAGTTTTCTTTGTTGACGTCTCTTCCTCCGTGTTTTCAGATTGTTGGATCAAGAAATGTGTATACGCATCCCACATTTTACCGACATTGCCTCGATTTTGGTTCAGGGACCCCCAGCAAATTTTCCATGGCAAAACAGTACATTATGTCTGATTTCCATTGTGAGTGTCTAGGGCTCCTTTTCCCTCCGCACTGTATTGCCACCAGCTGTTTGGCCAGTATGAGCAGTATGCCGATCAGTTTTCTGGTGTGTTTGGGGATTTCTTTAGTCTAAACCAGCAGTCCTATTAATGGTTCTGGGCGTAACGTTTGGTCCACGACTCCGCCAACTGTTTCGAATGGTTTATAGTCATAATGTAGAAAAAAAAATGTCACCTTACAAAAATGTCGAAAAAAAAATGCAGAAAACAATAATGTCAAACCTATACATATAATGAAAAGAGTCAATTTTTAGAAAATGAAGAGTCAATTTTTAGAAAAAAAAAAGACAATTAGCACTATCCATAAATACATAAACAAGAAGAGTATCATTTACTAGGGGGGGTCCCCCCAGCCCCCCTCACCCAGCACCCCCCGGCCACCCCCGCACCACCCTCTCACCCCTCATACTCAACACATTTTAATTATATATATATTTATTTATTTTTTCGAAAAAATGTAGAAAAAATTCGACATTATTGGTTTTCGACATTGTTTTCTAAAAAAAAAAAATCGACATTTTGACTTTCGACATTATTGCATTCTACATTATGACTGACCACCGTTTCAAATACCTCCTCCAGTATCGTTGTATGATTGGACAGCTCCAAGATGCATGTAAAAAAATCTGCCTGTTCAGTGTTGCACCTATTTTATCTCCCCGTTGCATCTGGAAAGTATTCCTTTAGTTTAGCCAGGGAATAGTAAAACTGATGTATGTACTTGAAGTGGATTAGTTTAATTCGTGCGTTAAGCCCCCCTTTTCTGATCCCTGTGCAGCAGTACCCCCACACATCTTCCGGGATGTCCCTCCCCAAGGATTTTTCCCATTTTGCCCTTGGTGAAGCTCGATCCCCGCTCCTAGTATGCATGTAGATAGTGTATAATCCAGATATCACTTTGCTTCCCACCATACCCTGTAATAGTTTGTCTAGTATAGGGGAGATCTGGGGTTGTTCCGGGAATGTGGTGAATACATGGTGCAGACTCACCCGTAAGATAAAATACATAAATATGTCCAGAGCCGACAGTGCCTCCTTCCCTTTCATCTCCTCCAGAGTTACAAACTTCCCTCCTGGAAAGAGTTCCCCGAAGTTGGACATCCCCAACCTACTCACCAGTGCTACAAAACCTTGATAACATTCCAATCAAGGTCTCGAACCATGTTAAGACACTCGGAGTCTACCTTGACTATGACCTGTCCATGGATAGACAGGTCAATGCTATCGCTGCATCCTCAGCCTACTACTCCAAAGTCCTCAATGCAGCCAGGCCCTTCTTGGCCCGTCAAAATTGCCTCACGATTGCCAGGGCAATTATCGGGTCAAGACTTGACTACTGTAATGCCCTTCTCGTGGGGACATCCAGCAAAAACCTGGCCAAATTGCAGCTAGCCCAGAACAATGTGCTAAGGGCAGCCACCGGTACCTCAAGAAGAAACCATATCTCCGAAATCAGAAGGCAAGCACACTGGCTCCCTGTCAAAGAGAGAATTGTCTTTAAAACTCTTGCTCTCACACACAAATGCCTTCACGAACTTGCCCCTCCTTACCTGACCAACAGAATTACTAGGCACACCGCCACGAGACCTCTCAGGTCCCCTTATGCCAACTCAATTGTCACGCCTACTACTCGGAAAGTGCGCCCTGGTGGCTCCAGCTTCCCCACCCTAGCAGCCACGCACTGAAACGCTCTGCCACCTCACCTAAGACTCATTCAATCCCACCTAGCCTTCCGTAAGGCTATCAAAACCAGACTCTTTGTTTAACCTGAACCTGTATTGTCCACTGCATATATGTGTACCAATCTGTAACTAAGAGCCCTCCTGGCACCTGTCTGTAATCCTAAGTTTGCATATCCTCTGTAAAACCGCCTCGATGCCTTATGGGCTGCAAGCGCGCTTAACAAATGCAAATAAATAAATAAATAAAAACCTGATTCTGCGGTGATGGGGATCCCTGGTGCGTGCACAACTGGAAGTCTGGGTGAGTAGTGAACCTCTCCCCCTCCTCTTATGTTCAAGGCGCCACCATGCTCTGCAGGTCACTTCCACTAGGTTTTGTGTCGAGTGTGCTCTACTTGGTGCTGCAAGAATGACAGATCTTAAGAGATTTGGAGCTGCCACTGGCCTTTCCACCTCCACATGCCTCCCGTCTCCTTGTATCTCGTACCAGTGCTTAAGATATCCCACTTGTGCTACATTGTAATATATTTCAAAATCGGGCAGTGCCAGTCCCCCTTCAGGAATAGGCGCCACCAGTTTATCCCAAGAGACTCTAGGAGATTTCCCCGCCCACAAGAACTGCGAGATTGCCGACTTCACATTATTCCCCGGGTATTCCTATTGGAGCGCTCAAAAATACATAAAGGAATCTTGGGAGTAGTGTCATTTTAACGAAGGAAACTCGGCCATACAGATTAAGGGGGAGATATTTCCATCGCATCATTGCCGCTCAGGCTTGATCTAGGACTCTCAGGTAATTGCTGTGGTACACCACGGCTTCACCCTGGCAACATTAATTCCCAAATAGCGAGTCTGGGTCATGTGCCACTGGAATTCCCATCCATCATGGTATTGTTCGACTGTTTCCGTCAGTGGAAAAAGTACCGACTTGGAGGCATTCACTTTCAGCCCAGGTATTTCCCCAAAACTTTGGACATCCCTCATTATGGGGTCTAGGTTGACTTTAGGATCTCTGACAAATAGCACCATATCGTCCGTGTATAATGAGACCCCTATCCTATGGTTATATAGCCTCACCCCCTGGTGTATATGTAGTTCTCGTACCCGTTCGGCAAATGGCTCAATCGCTAAGGCAAAAAGCAGCGGCGTGAGCGGGCATCCCTGCCGGGTTCCCCTCTCTAGGGCCATTAGCGGTGTCATCGGACCATTCACCCTCACCCTGGCCACCGGCTCGCTGTACAGCAGCTTGACCATAACGACATAGTTTTCGCCCAGTCCCATCTGCCCTAATACTGCAAACAGAAATGGCCATCCGACCGAGTCGAACGCTTTTGTAGCGTCCAATAAGCCCGCCACTATTGAGTCTTCGGGTGGTGCCGCCGCCATCATCCCAAACATCCTCTGGAGACCATATGAGGTGGATCGCCCTGGGATGAAACCCGCCTGGTCCGCCCGTACCATCGCCGGCATCCATGGCGATAGCCATGATGCTAGGATTTTTGCCAATATTTTGTCTGTTAATTAGCTAGATTGGGCGATAGGAGGAGCAGTCGTTGCTTGGGTTTGTTTGGCTTCAACAGCCCCACAACCATCACATCCCTCAATGTGTCCAGCAAGGAGCCCTCTCCAATCTCTGTTGATACATTCCCACTAGGTGGGGGCCCAGCTTCTCCACATAATGTTTATAGAATTCTGCCGTGAACCCATCTGGTCCTGTCGACTTCCCATTCGGCAGAGCTTTAATAGTGTCTGTCACTTCGGACAGCGCCAGAGGACGGCACAGTGATTCTCTCTGATCTTCTGAACACAAGTGCAAGGCTACTTGCTCCAGGTGCTCCTCATTATCCGCCTGGGAGGCATGTGTCTAAGAGGAGTATAAATGGCTATAAAAAAAATAGAACTAAATTTTAACTACAGTATAGAAGTTAGGGGGCAGGGCTGAGCTGCCTGTGTGGGGATGGACCGGAGAACAGCAAGAAGGCCGCTAGTAAAAACTACTCGGATGAGCTGACTTGTTAATTCTCCCAGAGAATCTTGCTGTTTGCTTTTATCCATAGAAGGGGTCCCGTCTAGAGCTGGAAGCCAGAGGCCTGGCTTTGACAGCAGTTTGTATGTGGACTCCTACCATAGGCTGTGAATGAGATGGTGCTGGGACAAGAGAGGCTTAGACGAGATGGCCATCACTGGGCAAACTGGCCTGTAAAACTCAGAGGGTAGGACAGTGATAGGGCTCTCCATGCTTTTCTGTAGTGGAGTGGTGAGAAAGCTCCAGATGTTTGGCGGTGCAGGACTGCATTTTCGGCAGTGCCATTGGCACCACAGGCATCTTGAAGTACTCACTGGAGGGGAAGGCAGGACCAGAGCCATCACTGCCTCAGCTCACTGTTAAAGCTCTGGTAGAGTCAGAGTCCCGGTTGAACCAACTATAGGTTTGGCCGTCAACTGCCCAGTCACACTGTCAGCAGATGCAAACAAAAGTGGTGCAGTAGCGGACAGATAATATGGCACATAAAATGCATTAGAGGTTCAGTCAATCAAACAACACTTCTAACACGCAATAACCTTCACCATAGGCATCAGGGCGCTAAAATAAAAAATAAAAAAACTGAGACAAGGCAAAGAAGAACTCTGGCAAACAAATATGCTTGCAAATGTGCCTTAAAAAGACCTATGTCCTGGATCTTACGCAGAAACGAAGGTAGAGAGTTCCATAGTTTTGGGCTGGCCACTGAAAAAGCTCGATCACTGCATCTTTCCAACTGGTAGGGCGGAATTTCCAGCAAACATTAGGAAGCTGAACGTAATAAGCGATTAGGAAGATACTGAGTAATTTTCTCTTGTGGTGCTGGACAACCTCGACCCTGCAACACTCAATGAATCATACACAGATTTTGGCTCAATCCGTGGTACGACCGGAAGCCAGTGAAGGCCTTTTCAGGCTGCTGAAATAGGCATTCAATAAGGAATGCCTTTAGCTAGTCGGACTGCTGTGTTTTGCAGCACTTGCAGCCGATTTACCAAATAAGCAGGCTGAGCTAGGAAGATGGCGTTGCTGTACACTAAGACTAACATTTATTGTGTCAGTAATAGCTGCCGCATGAAAGTCAGATGGAATATAGGTCAAAATATTTTTCAAATTCTTCAGCTAAAAGAAAACCTGCACTACAAATAGATCTATCTTGAGCCTCTAATGACAAGGAGTCCAAGATCTTAATGCCTAGGTTTTTTACAACTTCCGCAGCAAAGGACCAAGCAAAGGACCAAGATCAGATGGCCAAAAGTCTGATGTCCAGGACTGAGTCACCACTGGGAGCCCAACCACTAGCACCTCTGTTTTCACCCCCCCACCCCATTCAGCTGGAGCTAATTTTGACCAATTCAGCTACTCACTACTGTTAAGCAGGTTCTTAAACGCTCGGCCATACTGTCCGGCTCAAGATCCATTCGAAAAAGGATCTGTGTATCATCGGCATAACAGAAAAAGAAAAATCGGCGGAACGGATTGGGGAAGCCGAAGGTTAAACATTAAAAAGAAGAGCGGAGACCAGACCCGTGAGGGCCCTCACAAGCCAAAGCCTCAGGAGGTGATATAAAGGAGTCCAGTGAGACTGACTGTTTGCGGGAGTCCAAAAAAGTTAACTTGTCATATACACTACTGGAGATGCCAATACATCGGAGCCTAGCTAAATGGTGTTTGTGATCGATAGTATGAAAGGCGGTGGACAGGTCCAATAAAATAAGGCCTGCCACACTGCACTGATCTTTGATTTGTACCCGTTCATCCAAGACAGAGACCAAGACAGACTCTGTGCCCATGAGTGGGCGAAAACCCAGTTGCACGGAATTAAGAAATAGGTGACCTTCTAAGAAGCACCTGAACTGAGGAGTAACTACTGACTCCAATAACTTTATTAAAAAAAGGGAGTAGAGAAATGTGGCGGTAGTTTGCCAACACTGTGGCATTCAAAGATGGCTTCTTCATTAAAGGGATGATCAATGTATGTTTCAAAGTGACAAGAATAGACCCATGCAAAAGAGGCCGGGAAAAGAGGCAAGTTAATGGCTTCAGCAAGAAGCTCCCCCAACTCATTAGCTATAGATTTACAGATGACGAGACAAATCTCATTTAAAGGGTAGGCCAATTTTAAATATTGTACAGCTATAACCGCCATAGAAGGACTGAGGAGTTGAAAACACTCAAACCTCTCTAGAGGTGTCACATCCTCTGGCAATACAAGAGGTGACGGCGATGATGTAACAAACACTCCTGACGTTTTCCCTAATGGCCTCAATTTTATTTATGAAGAAGGCAGACAGATCGTTGCAGAATTTCGGAGAAACTAGGGCTGCCGATGCCAATTTTGGGGCAGAAAGATCTTTTATTGTCTGCACAGGTTGTTTTGGAGGATTAACTGCTGATTGAATAATGCTACCATAGAGGTTTAAGAAGGTTTTCTTTAAGCCACATCCCCATCCTGCAACAAAGATGGCCGACCACCTTTTCCTGAGCCTGACACGGGTAGTGGCTTTTGTAAGATTATGGCAGCCATTACTATGCTGCAGCACACTGGAGAAAGTGGTAAGGATCTTGCACTGAGCCACACATGGAAATTGTGAAGAACTGTACATGGTGTGACATTAGGTGTTCAAGAAACGTGTTCCCATGAGAAATCTCTGGGGGAATAAATGTGGCAAGCTGAAGTGCAACTGCATGATACCGAGGATCTGTAAGAAAAAATGGTCGACTCAATGTTGATCCTCAATAGGAAACTTTGGATGACTGGAAACTTCAGGCAAGCAGTGAATGTGCAACTGCAGGGGTCCTGACTTCAATAACGCCAGATCGCTGTGCACAATACTTCAGTCTGTCCTTGGCTCTACAGTGGGCTAAGACACAGCAAAAATCCCTTTCATATTCACAAGATGTTTTGTCTCCTCTCAAAGTGCATGGGATCTTCTCTGGGAGTTTGTGGCGATAGAGGTGATGATTATTGAAGATTCTGGAACAGGAGTAGTGGTTCTAGGGAAAGCAGCTACATTCAAATCGGTGTAATTTGAGGGTCAGATAATTCTTTTATATATAGATCTGAGCCCTTTTGTCAATTTTTAGATGATAAACTGTTGAGGGCGAAGAAATCTTTAGCTGACTTGCAGGTGTCATCAGTGGTTTGGTATCGAGAGACGTTGTCTACAATTGACAGTGATTTTTGTTAATGGAACCAAACATTTTTTTTTTTTACACGCAGTCCGACTGGATCAGGGGACAGGTGAAGTGGGGGCCCCTCTAAGAAACGTTCCCTTCATTGACATGTAAGCGATATTCAATCAACACTACAGCTAAGTCAATGCCTAGTTTGGGATGCTGAGGAAAACCCTTATTGATGTATTTTTATATCCAGTTCAGTACTCTGGATGACAACCCTTGTATAACACCCCCCTCTTAGAATCCCCCTGACCCCACTGAGCCAAGAAGTAGTTTTGTTTTGCAAATTAAAAGGTTTATTTGAACATTTAAACAATATATATATATATTTCTGAGGCTTGTGGAATCTGCTTAGATCACATGCTGTGCATAGGCCGACATCTAGTGGAAGCTGCGGAGTATTACAGTTTGTTTTTCGAAACTCGAAAATGGGCGTCGACACAGGCGTGCCAGTAATACTATCCCTAGTGTGAAGTCCACTGTACCCAAGATCCCTCACGCGTCTAGGATCCTCAGATTGTTTTTTTCCGCCATACTGGTCGGAAGCATCTTGCGGAGTCCCCTGGCCTTAGCCATACTTTTACTAATAATTGAGATTTAATATTCTTTATTGACATCCTTCCCCACCCCAACGTCGACCCTCGACGACGGCTGGAGAGGACATCGACCGTCCGCTGCTGCACGACGGATCTGGGCCTCGGAAGGCCGCTGGCCTCGGCCCGGGCCTAGTAGGCCGCTGGCCTCGGCCCTGCAAGTAGGGAGAGTGGGGGGTGGTACATACTCTTCACTCTTGGTATATAGATACACTTATATATTTCCTACACTTATCAGCCCGCTGCCTCAAGGTGCGTATGGAGGGTACCCCTTTCCAATTCTGCCCCAAGTGCAACCGCAAATACCCTTGGGTCGACAGGCACGCCACGTGCAATCTCTGCTTGCCGAGGGACCACCCCGAAGCGAACTGCAGAGCGTGTAGTAGGTTTAAACCTAAGACACTCAAGGACCGTTCGACAAAGCGTTGGGCCCACCACGCCAGGCAGGCGGCCATGGCAGCGGAGGGCGCCTTCAGCGATGGCAGCGACGCCGTACTTTCGGACGGCGAGGGCATTACGGCGTCGAAAGACAGCCGAGCGCAGGTCCCCGACCTCGGAAGGTCGTCCGGCAGGGCGGCTATGGGGAAGACCCCCGGTGACGCAAGCGCTACACACCCTACACACACTAAGCACACTAAGTCCAACCGAACCTCGACGACGTCGACTTCTCGGAAAGAGCCACAAATAGAACGGTCCGACTCGGTGTCCTCTGGGCGCTCTCGATCGAGATCGCCTCATGACGCAAGGCAATCATCCACTCTTGCCAAGAGTGCCTCGCTCCCTAGACTAATGGAAGTTCGATCGTCGGAGGACGAAGACGACTTCCACCCCCAGGCCGCGCTCCAAGAGACGGAGCCCGCAGCTAACACCAGCGAGGCCCCACGCTCTAAAGACACAGATACCTCTCCCGATCCTCGACGCCAGGCGTCGAAAGTCTCCGGGGCCTCCAAGGGACAGGGAAAACATTTTTCCACGCACGGGGAGGGGGGGAAACAGCGGAAAGCACATTCTTCCACTCCTGTAAGACCATCCTTCCCCCCCAAGCAGACAAACAAATACAAGTCTACTGAGAGATCAACTTCCAGCAAGGGTACCCTTGATAAATCCCCTAAACTGCCCACTAAAGTCATCCCCTGTTCCAAAGAATGGTCCAGCGAAGACATAGACAGGGTCATGTCAAGGATGTCTTCCTTGGCTGATTTTTACGACAAGAATCCAGAGCATTTCCTCTCGTATGACCCTCAGGGAGCCACACCCTCAGGTTCCACTGATCCCATCCCCCTAAGTAAAAGGGCCCGGTTCGAAAGACCTGAACCCTTCGAGGTACAGCCTTACTCTACTCCATACTCTACTCCACACCCCAGGTACCAAGGAGAGCCTTTCCCTGAGGGGGACCAGGAGTTTGAAATTATGGAGGAACAAACCGGGACGGAATACTATGCGGATGATGAGGACCAGGAGGAGGGAGAAGATGAGCAGGAAATTTACAGAGTAGATTCCCCGGTCGAGAACGAAGCCCCAGTTACCGACTCGCCAGTCGATAACCAGCCCCTCCTTAATGAGGTTCTCGCTCGCGCGGCAGAACATTTTCACATCGACACCCACGGTGTACAGGAGGAAAGGGACTTCGCAGAAGAGTTGGTAGGAGAGAGGAGGCCGGTCGCTCAGACCATCCCTATCCTTAAATCCATCCAACGAAGAATAGATCCGTCCCTGGTGAACCCAAACCTCACCAGAGCAGTCAACCCCAGGGTCGAAAAACTTTTCCGGGCAGCCCAATCTGACCCTCTCTATATAAGAGGACATCTTAAACCAGACTCCCTAGTGGTTACCAACACTCGGAAGAGGGCTGGAACACCCTTATCTTCGTCAGAAGCTCCTCCCGACAAGGAGAGCAAGAAACTTTACGGCTTTGGCAGAAAGGTAGCCTCAACGTCCGCCTACCAAGCAAGGATTGCTAACTCCACCACCCTGTTGGCCTGCTACAACTGCCATCAATGGGAAGAGGTCGCGGCACTCATGCCTCTGCTCCGGAACCCCTAAAGGGCCAATTGGCTCGGATCTCGGCAGAAGGGAGAGCCGTGTCTGGTTGCATATTGAAAGCAACTTTCGACGCCGCGGACAACGCAGGGAGATTGATAGCAGAGGGTACTGTTATCAAGAGACATGCGTGGTTACGGCAGTCGGGGTTCAAAACAGAAACTCAGGCTTCTTTAATAGACAAGCCGGTGGAACCCGATCTATTGTTTGGGAAAGCGGTCGAAGACGCACTGAAAAACACCAAGGACGAATACGAAACACTTAAATCCCTTGGCCAACTAACCAACAAACCCCCAAACCAGAGGGGGAACAGTAATTTTCGTCGCCCACGCGGCCAAAATTCACAAAGAGGCAACTATGCCCAGGGACAGGGTACACAGTGGAACAACAGCCAGCAGTCTACCCAAAGTTACGGCAGGGGTAACAAAAGAGGTCGTGGGAGAGGCAGAGGCAGCCCCAACAAGGGAGGTGGCACGCCTCCACCAAAGCAGTGACGCTCAGTTCAGGGTCCCTTCTCACGCAACCCCAGTAGGGGGACGCATTTCCAACTTCACCCAGGCTTGGGAAGGGATCACCTCAGACAGATGGGTGCTGTCAACAGTGTCCACAGGATATTGTATAGAATTACTGCAGCGTCCCCGGAACCATCCTCCACGACAAAAAGTACACTCCCTAGAACATCAGAAAATCCTTCTCGAGGAGATCGCCATTCTGCTAGAAAAGGACGCGATAGAACTCGTCCCAGGACACCAGGTAAACAAGGGTATCTATTCAACCTACTTCCTTGTGCCAAAGAAAGATTTGACAATGCGCCCAGTATTGGACCTACGGCCTGCCAACAAGTATGTCAAGCCCCAAAAATTCCGTATGACCACGCTACAAGAGGTAATCCCCCTCCTAAAAAAGGGGGATTACATGGCAACCTTGGATATGAAAGATGCTTATTTTCATATTTCCATGCTCCCGGCGCACAGAAAGTACTTGCGCTTCAAGGTGGACAGTCGCCACTACCAATTCAAGGTACTGCCCTTCGGGATAGCTTCAGCACCAAGGGTATTTACCAAGGTACTGGCGGTGGCAGCGGCACACCTACGCAGGGAGGCAATCCCAGTGTACCCTTATCTGGACGACTGGCTCATAACGGGGGAAACCCCAGGAATTTGCAGGACAAACATTCAAAGGACTATCGACCTTCTCCACGAATTAGGCTTCTCAATCAACGAGAAGAAGTCAAGCCTGATGCCAAGCACCTCAAAACAGTTCCTAGGAGCAATCCTAGATACTCAGGAAGGGTTGACCTTCCCTTCGGAGGAAAGAATTCGGAATATACTACTGCAAATTCCACATTATCAGTCCGGTCAACAAATAACGGTACGCAAAGCAATGCGGTTACTGGGCATGATGGCGTCATGCATTTACCTGGTCCCCCACGCGCGTCTGCGCATGCGTCCCATGCAGGAATGGTTGGCGAAACAGTGGTCTCAGGCAAGTGGTCAGTGGGACGATCTAGTGGTCGTTTCGCCAACACTTGTACAGAGCCTACACTGGTGGACAAGAGAGAATCTCGCAAGGGAAAACCCTTTTACGATCCCGAAGTACAGGCAGTGGTGACTACAGATGCATGCCTGACTGGGTGGGGAGCTCACCATCTCCACCACATAGCTCAGGGTCTCTGGTCTCACTCAGTAGCCAAGAACCACATCAACCTCCTAGAGCTTCTGGCAGTATTCCGAGCGCTTCGGGCGTTCGAGCCCCATCTACTAAACTTGTCGGTGCAGATCCGGACGGACAGCACGACAGCCATGTTCTATTTGAACAAGCAAGGAGGGACTCGTTCGCCAAATCTGTCAAAGCTTGCCCAGAAAATCTGGATATGGGCACTCAGACGGAACATCTTCCTGTCATCGCAACATGTTCCAGGGGAGCTCAATTCCCTAGCGGATGCTCTAAGCAGAGACTCCCTCCCAGAAGAACACGAATGGGTCCTTCACAGAGAGATCGTAGAAGATCTCTTCTCTCAGTGGGGTTTCCCCACTATAGACTTATTCGCCACAAGCGAAAACAAACAATGCCCAGGATTTGCATCCAGGTTCCCCCAGCCAGACTCCCAAGGGAACGCCCTGTGGATGAACTGGTCAGGGATGTTTGCGTACGCTTTTCCACCAACTCCTCTCATCAGGAAGGTGGTGTACAAGATGAACAAGGAATCGATGACGCTCATTCTAGTTGCTCCCATGTGGGCGAGACAACCATGGTTTCCACACCTACGCAGAATGGCGGTGTGCGAGCCCATCAAACTTCAAGCCTGGTACAACCTTCTGTCCCAGCAACAAGGTCAAACAGTGCACCAACAACCCAACTCAATGAACCTGGCAGCATGGCTCCTGAAGTCATAGAGTTTGGACATCTCAATCTACCACAGAGGTGTATGGACATCCTAAAAGAATCCAGCAAACCAAACACAAGGCACTGTTACTTTGACAAGTGGAAAAGATTTGTTATTTTGTGCCAGAATAAACAAATCAACCCTGTTGATTGCACTCCTTCCAACGTCGTGACATACATGCTCCACCTGCTGGATGCAGGATTGGTTTTTAACTCTCTGAAAGTACACCTGGCAGCCCTCTCGGCTTACACCACATCCCATAACAAGGTGTCGTGGTGGAAGGTACCAGTAGTTAAAGCCTTCATGGAAGGAGTAAAGAGACTTCACCCTCCTATTTCAAACCCACCGCCAGGGTGGGACCTTAATGTGGTGCTAGCTAAGCTCATGGGCCCCCCCTTCGAACCCATGCATAAGAGTAGTCTCAAACACCTGACTTATAAAACGGCCTTCTTAGTAGCCATTACCTCTATAAGAAGGGTCAGTGAAATTCAGGCTCTGTCAGTGCAGGATCCTTTCTTTACTATTCACAAGGACAAACTGGTTTTGCGCACACACCCAAGGTTCTCACCTAAATTTATATCAAAGTTCCATGTAAACCAGTCCATCGAGCTTCCGGCTTTCTTCCAGGACCCGCAAAGCTCGGCTGAGGTGAAACTACACACCCTAGATGTGCGTAGGGCGGTCCTCTACTATGTAAATAAAACCAGACCGCTAAGGAAAACAGATCAACTGTTTGTCTCCGTAGCTACAGGCAGAGAGGGAGATCGCGTCTCTAAAGGCGCTATCTCGAAGTGGATTATCAACTGTATACAGCTGTGTTACTCTCTTTCTGAAAAGACTCTGCCTTTTACGCCAAGGGCCCACTCTACTAGAGGCATTGGGGCCACTCTGGCTTTCATTGCAAATGTTCCCTTCGACACCATTTGCAAAGCAGCTACTTGGAGCTCTATTCACACTTTTACTCAGCATTACTGCATTGACACTCATTCCAAGACAGATACACAAGTGGGACAAGCGGTTCTAAGACACCTGTTTGCTCATGACCCTTCTCACATCCCACCTCCTTCTTCGGGTACTGCTCGCTAATCTATGCACAGCATGTGATCGAAGCAGATTCCACAAGCCTCAGAAGGGATACATTACTCATCGTAATCGTATTTCTGATGCTTGTATCTGCTTAGATTCACATGCGACCCACCCTTCCTCCCCTCCGAGAGAAGGCGCATGATTGCTTGTAGTCTTACCTTTCTGTCTATCTGCTTGGATTATCTGTACTCGCGCTACTCCTCATGCTTCCTCATGTCAGAAAAAATACAATCTGAGGATCCTAGACGCGTGAGTGATCTTGGGTACAGTGGACGTCACACTAGGGATAGTATTACTGGCACGCCTGTGTCGACGCCCATTTTTGAGTTTCGAAAAACAAACTGTAATACTCCGCAGCTTCCACTAGATGTCGGCCTATGCACAGCATGTGAATCTAAGCAGATACAAGCATCAGAAATACGATTATGGTGAGTAATGTATCCCATATATATATATATATATATATATATATATATATATATATATATATATATATATATATATCACACTTCTATAAATAAATTGATAATGGATATTACACTTGTGAATATGAGCAGTAGTCAGCAAGAGGTAACTTATGAATAGGAACAGAAGAATAAGGTGGGAAAGAATTCTTTATATGGTTCAAGGAACGCAAGGTGGAATAAAATGCAGTACAGAAATAACTTATGATTTTAGCAAAAGGTAATATGATCACTTTTTCTTTTGACAATTCACTCCCCCCCTATGTAAAAAAATGTCACCTTACAAAAATGTAGAAAAAAAAATGTAGAAAACAATAATGTCAAACCTATACATATAATGAAAAGAGTCAATTTTTAGAAAATGAAGAGTCAATTTTTAGAAAAAAAAAAGACAATTAGCACTATCCATAAATACATAAACAAGAAGAGTATCATTTACTAGGGGGGGTCCCCCCAGCCCCCCTCACCCAGCACCCCCCGGCCACCCCCGCACCACCCTCTCACCCCTCATACTCAACACATTTTAATTATATATATATTTATTTATTTTTTCGAAAAAATGTAGAAAAAATTCGACATTATTGGTTTTCGACAGTTTTCTAAAAAAAAAAAATCGACATTTTGACTTTCGACATTATTGCATTCTACATTATGACTGACCACCGTTTCAAATACCTCCTCCAGTATCGTTGTATGATTGGACAGCTCCAAGATGCATGTAAAAAAATCTGCCTGTTCAGTGTTGCACCTATTTTATCTCCCCGTTGCATCTGGAAAGTATTCCTTTAGTTTAGCCAGGGAATAGTAAAACTGATGTATGTACTTGAAGTGGATTAGTTTAATTCGTGCGTTAAGCCCCCCTTTTCTGATCCCTGTGCAGCAGTACCCCCACACATCTTCCGGGATGTCCCTCCCCAAGGATTTTTCCCATTTTGCCCTTGGTGAAGCTCGATCCCCGCTCCTAGTATGCATGTAGATAGTGTATAATCCAGATATCACTTTGCTTCCCACCATACCCTGTAATAGTTTGTCTAGTATAGGGGAGATCTGGGGTTGTTCCGGGAATGTGGTGAATACCTGGTGCAGACTCACCCGTAAGATAAAATACATAAATATGTCCAGAGCCGACAGTGCCTCCTTCCCTTTCATCTCCTCCAGAGTTACAAACTTCCCTCCTGGAAAGAGTTCCCCGAAGTTGGACATCCCCAACCTACTCACCAGTGCTACAAAACCTTGATAACATTCCAATCAAGGTCTCGAACCATGTTAAGACACTCGGAGTCTACCTTGACTATGACCTGTCCATGGATAGACAGGTCAATGCTATCGCTGCATCCTCAGCCTACTACTCCAAAGTCCTCAATGCAGCCAGGCCCTTCTTGGCCCGTCAAAATTGCCTCACGATTGCCAGGGCAATTATCGGGTCAAGACTTGACTACTGTAATGCCCTTCTCGTGGGGACATCCAGCAAAAACCTGGCCAAATTGCAGCTAGCCCAGAACAATGTGCTAAGGGCAGCCACCGGTACCTCAAGAAGAAACCATATCTCCGAAATCAGAAGGCAAGCACACTGGCTCCCTGTCAAAGAGAGAATTGTCTTTAAAACTCTTGCTCTCACACACAAATGCCTTCACGAACTTGCCCCTCCTTACCTGACCAACAGAATTACTAGGCACACCGCCACGAGACCTCTCAGGTCCCCTTATGCCAACTCAATTGTCACGCCTACTACTCGGAAAGTGCGCGCTGGTGGCTCCAGCTTCCCCACCCTAGCAGCCACGCACTGGAACGCTCTGCCACCTCACCTAAGACTCATTCAATCCCACCTAGCCTTCCGTAAGGCTATCAAAACCAGACTCTTTGTTTAACCTGAACCTGTATTGTCCACTGCATATATGTGTACCAATCTGTAACTAAGAGCCCTCCTGGCACCTGTCTGTAATCCTAAGTTTGCATATCCTCTGTAAAACCGCCTCGATGCCTTATGGGCTGCAAGCGCGCTTAACAAATGCAAATAAATAAATAAATAAAAACCTGATTCTGCGGTGATGGGGATCCCTGGTGCGTGCACAACTGGAAGTCTGGGTGAGTAGTGAACCTCTCCCCCTCCTCTTATGTTCAAGGCGCCACCATGCTCTGCAGGTCACTTCCACTAGGTTTTGTGTCGAGTGTGCTCTACTTGGTGCTGCAAGAATGACAGATCTTAAGAGATTTGGAGCTGCCACTGGCCTTTCCACCTCCACATGCCTCCCGTCTCCTTGTATCTCGTACCAGTGCTTAAGATATCCCACTTGTGCTACATTGTAATATATTTCAAAATCGGGCAGTGCCAGTCCCCCTTCAGGAATAGGCGCCACCAGTTTATCCCAAGAGACTCTAGGAGATTTCCCCGCCCACAAGAACTGCGAGATTGCCGACTTCACATTATTCCCCGGGTATTCCTATTGGAGCGCTCAAAAATACATAAAGGAATCTTGGGAGTAGTGTCATTTTAACGAAGGAAACTCGGCCATACAGATTAAGGGGGAGATATTTCCATCGCATCATTGCCGCTCAGGCTTGATCTAGGACTCTCAGGTAATTGCTGTGGTACACCACGGCTTCACCCTGGCAACATTAATTCCCAAATAGCGAGTCTGGGTCATGTGCCACTGGAATTCCCATCCATCATGGTATTGTTCGACTGTTTCCGTCAGTGGAAAAAGTACCGACTTGGAGGCATTCACTTTCAGCCCAGGTATTTCCCCAAAACTTTGGACATCCCTCATTATGGGGTCTAGGTTGACTTTAGGATCTCTGACAAATAGCACTATATCGTCCGTGTATAATGAGACCCCTATCCTATGGTTATATAGCCTCACCCCCTGGTGTATATGTAGTTCTCGTACCCGTTCGGCAAATGGCTCAATCGCTAAGGCAAAAAGCAGCGGCGTGAGCGGGCATCCCTGCCGGGTTCCCCTCTCTAGGGCCATTAGCGGTGTCATCGGACCATTCACCCTCACCCTGGCCACCGGCTCGCTGTACAGCAGCTTGACCATAACGACATAGTTTTCGCCCAGTCCCATCTGCCCTAATACTGCAAACAGAAATGGCCATCCGACCGAGTCGAACGCTTTTGTAGCGTCCAATAAGCCCGCCACTATTGAGTCTTCGGGTGGTGCCGCCGCCATCATCCCAAACATCCTCTGGAGACCATATGAGGTGGATCGCCCTGGGATGAAACCCGCCTGGTCCGCCCGTACCATCGCCGGCATCCATGGCGATGGCCATGATGCTAGGATTTTTGCCAATTTTTTGTCTGTTAATTAGCTAGATTGGGCGATAGGAGGAGCAGTCGTTGCTTGGGTTTGTTTGGCTTCAACAGCCCCACAACCATCACATCCCTCAATGTGTCCAGCAAGGAGCCCTCTCCAATCTCTGTTGATACATTCCCACTAGGTGGGGGCCCAGCTTCTCCACATAATGTTTATAGAATTCTGCCGTGAACCCGTCTGGTCCTGTCGACTTCCCATTCGGCAGAGCTTTAATAGTGTCTGTCACTTCGGACAGCGCCAGAGGACGGCACAGTGATTCTCTCTGATCTTCTGAACACAAGTGCAAGGCTACTTGCTCCAGGTGCTCCTCATTATCCGCCTGGGAGGCATGTGTCTAAGAGGAGTATAAATGGCTATAAAAAAAATAGAACTAAATTTTAACTACAGTATAGAAGTTAGGGGGCAGGGCTGAGCTGCCTGTGTGGGGATGGACCGGAGAACAGCAAGAAGGCCGCTAGTAAAAACTACTCGGATGAGCTGACTTGTTAATTCTCCCAGAGAATCTTGCTGTTTGCTTTTATCCATAGAAGGGGTCCCGTCTAGAGCTGGAAGCCAGAGGCCTGGCTTTGACAGCAGTTAGTATGTGGACTCCTACCATAGGCTGTGAATGAGATGGTGCTGGGACAAGAGAGGCTTAGACGAGATGGCCATCACTGGGCAAACTGGCCTGTAAAACTCAGAGGGTAGGACAGTGATAGGGCTCTCCATGCTTTTCTGTAGTGGAGTGGTGAGAAAGCTCCAGATGTTTGGCGGTGCAGGACTGCATTTTCGGCAGTGCCATTGGCACCACAGGCATCTTGAAGTACTCACTGGAGGGGAAGGCAGGACCAGAGCCATCACTGCCTCAGCTCACTGTTAAAGCTCTGGTAGAGTCAGAGTCCCGGTTGAACCAACTATAGGTTTGGCCGTCAACTGCCCAGTCACACTGTCAGCAGATGCAAACAAAAGTGGTGCAGTAGCGGACAGATAATATGGCACATAAAATGCATTAGAGGTTCAGTCAATCAAACAACACTTCTAACACGCAATAACCTTCACCATAGGCATCAGGGCGCTAAAATAAAAAATAAAAAAACTGAGACAAGGCAAAGAAGAACTCTGGCAAACAAATATGCTTGCAAATGTGCCTTAAAAAGACCTATGTCCTGGATCTTACGCAGAAACGAAGGTAGAGAGTTCCATAGTTTTGGGCTGGCCACTGAAAAAGCTCGATCACTGCATCTTTCCAACTGGTAGGGCGGAATTTCCAGCAAACATTAGGAAGCTGAACGTAATAAGCGATTAGGAAGATACTGAGTAATTTTCTCTTGTGGTGCTGGACAACCTCGACCCTGCAACACTCAATGAATCATACACAGATTTTGGCTCAATCCGTGGTACGACCGGAAGCCAGTGAAGGCCTTTTCAGGCTGCTGAAATAGGCATTCAATAACGAATGCCTTTAGCTAGTCGGACTGCTGTGTTTTGCAGCACTTGCAGCCGATTTACCAAATAAGCAGGCTGAGCTAGGAAGATGGCGTTGCTGTACACTAAGACTAACATTTATTGTGTCAGTAATAGCTGCCGCATGAAAGTCAGATGGAATATAGGTCAAAATATTTTTCAAATTCTTCAGCTAAAAGAAAACCTGCACTACAAATAGATCTATCTTGAGCCTCTAATGACAAGGAGTCCAAGATCTTAATGCCTAGGTTTTTTACAACTTCCGCAGCAAAGGACCAAGCAAAAGACCAAGATCAGATGGCCAAAAGTCTGATGTCCAGGACTGAGTCACCACTGGGAGCCCAACCACTAGCACCTCTGTTTTCACCCCCCCACCCCCATTCAGCTGGAGCTAATTTTGACCAATTCAGCTACTCACTACTGTTAAGCAGGTTCTTAAACGCTCGGCCATACTGTCCGGCTCAAGATCCATTCGAAAAAGGATCTGTGTATCATCGGCATAACAGAAAAAGAAAAATCGGCGGAACGGATTGGGGAAGCCGAAGGTTAAACATTAAAAAGAAGAGCGGAGACCAGACCCGTGAGGGCCCTCACAAGCCAAAGCCTCAGGAGGTGATATAAAGGAGTCCAGTGAGACTGACTGTTTGCGGGAGTCCAAAAAAGTTAACTTGTCATATACACTACTGGAGATGCCAATACATCGGAGCCTAGCTAAATGGGGTTTGTGATCGATAGTATCAAAGGCGGTGGACAGGTCCAATAAAATAAGGCCTGCCACACTGCACTGATCTTTGATTTGTACCCGTTCATCCAAGACAGAGACCAAGACAGACTCTGTGCCCATGAGTGGGCGAAAACCCAGTTGCACGGAATTAAGAAATAGGTGACCTTCTAAGAAGCACCTGAACTGAGGAGTAACTACTGACTCCAATAACTTTATTAAAAAAAGGGAGTAGAGAAATGTGGCGGTAGTTTGCCAACACTGTGGCATTCAAAGATGGCTTCTTCATTAAAGGGATGATCAATGTATGTTTCAAAGTGACAAGAATAGACCCATGCAAAAGAGGCCGGGAAAAGAGGCAAGTTAATGGCTTCAGCAAGAAGCTCCCCCAACTCATTAGCTATAGATTTACAGATGACGAGACAAATCTCATTTAAAGGGTAGGCCAATTTTAAATATTGTACAGCTATAACCGCCATAGAAGGACTGAGGAGTTGAAAACACTCAAACCTCTCTAGAGGTGTCACATCCTCTGGCAATACAAGAGGTGACGGCGATGATGTAACAAACACTCCTGACGTTTTCCCTAATGGCCTCAATTTTATTTATGAAGAAGGCAGACAGATCGTTGCAGAATTTCGGAGAAACTAGGGCTGCCGATGCCAATTTTGGGGCAGAAAGATCTTTTATTGTCTGCACAGGTTGTTTTGGAGGATTAACTGCTGATTGAATAATGCTACCATAGAGGTTTAAGAAGGTTTTCTTTAAGCCACATCCCCATCCTGCAACAAAGATGGCCGACCACCTTTTCCTGAGCCTGACACGGGTAGTGGCTTTTGTAAAATTATGGCAGCCATTACTATGCTGCAGCACACTGGAGAAAGTGGTAAGGATCTTGCACTGAGCCACACATGGAAATTGTGAAGAACTGTACATGGTGTGACATTAGGTGTTCAAGAAACGTGTTCCCATGAGAAATCTCTGGGGGAATAAATGTGGCAAGCTGAAGTGCAACTGCATGATACCGAGGATCTGTAAGAAAAAATGGTCGACTCAATGTTGATCCTCAATAGGAAACTTTGGATGACTGGAAACTTCAGGCAAGCAGTGAATGTGCAACTGCAGGGGTCCTGACTTCAATAACGCCAGATCGCTGTGCACAATACTTCAGTCTGTCCTTGGCTCTACAGTGGGCTAAGACACAGCAAAAATCTCTTTCATATTCACAAGATGTTTTGTCTCCTCTCAAAGTGCATGGGATCTTCTCTGGGAGTTTGTGGCGATAGAGGTGATGATTATTGAAGATTCTGGAACAGGAGTAGTGGTTCTAGGGAAAGCAGCTACATTCAAATCGGTGTAATTTGAGGGTCAGATAATTCTTTTTTTTTTTTTTTTTTAATCACTTTATTTAAAGATTTGAACAACAAACAAAGAAAAAACGATCTCCAGTACATTGCATCATGTTCAAATCGTAAAATCTTGAAAGAAACTTAGAATAAATGAACAGAAAAATGCTGAACACATGAACCTCGATAATAATTGCAAAAAACAAATACATTTCGAACAAAAATTCTTGATACTCAACAATTAAGACAGACAACAAGAAACCAAAACATATAACAAACACATAACGGAACAACTCCCCAACTCCAGACATACCAAAGCATCCCCAACTCAAGGAAGGAATTACCCCCCCAGGTTTAGATCCCAACCTTCAGCCAAATAGATCATTGAAAGGTCCCCAAAGTCGAGAGTAACGGTTTTCTCTACCTTGTCCAATGAGCAAAACTTTATCATAGTTTGACAATACCTGCATATCTGTTAACCACCCATCCACACTCGGCTTCTTCCTTGACTTCCAGACCCGTAGTATTTGTTTCATTGCTAAAACCAACCCTTTATTGATCCATTCCGTACAGTCCCTAGCTCCGTCTCCTCTACCTCTGTTGGATAACAAAATAGTTGAAAGGAAGGAGCGAGGAAGATTCTCTTCTAATACAAGGTCCAGTCTATCCAATACCCCAGTCCAGAAATCGGAAACTCTCGGACACATCCATAACATATGCATCAAAGAGCCCACACCACATCCACAACCCCAACATGAATCGGTGTCCGATAGACCCAATCTGACCATCCTGGACGGAGTCCAATATAGTCTAAAGAGGATCCTTTGCCTGATATAACGCAGTTGCAAATCCATCTTTGCCTGCACTCCCACATGAAGTAAATATGTCCATTCCCGAACCGAGATGTCCACCCCAAGATCATCCACCCAGGCCTGGCGAAGCTTATCCCAAGCTCTCACATCACCCTCATCTGCCGGCATCAGTTTCAGATAAGTTGAGACTCCATACGATGCTGATCGGAGAAGTTCACACAATGCAGGTCTCTCATTCATGCCTTCATCCAGCATCCCTGTCCTTTCAGTCAAGAGCATCTTTAAGGCCACATAACGATTTCTTTCTCTAGCTCCAATACCAAAAGAAGTTCTTAACTGTTCAAAGGGGATCATGTCACCATTATGCCACACATCACGGACTCTAAGAATGCCCCTACCTATCCAGCTTTTCCAGCATAAGGGCCTATTATCTAATTGTAAACATGCATTTTGCCATAAAGATGCATCATAGTGCAACCCATCATTTTCCTCTCCAAGGTCCAGAAAGCGCATCACCGCTTCTCTGGTCGCACTCATTGTGGGCAGCTTCTGTACTGAGGCGGGCAATTTAGACATTGAATAGAGGTCTCTCAACGCATAAGGCGAAAACTGATGACTCTCAATTATATACCAATTGGGAACATATTCATGAATCTCAGAGAAATATGGAGTCGATTTTTTCAAGAGAAAACCTGTGCAATAATTCATCAAGTTCGGGAATCCAAATCCTCCGTCCTTCACTGGACCGTGCAAAATAAATTTAGGAATCTTGGGCCGTTTACCTTCGCCCCAAAGAAAATCCCGAAAAACTTTATCAATAGAAGCAACATCTTTCTTCGTAAACTTCAAAGGAATGGACTGCATGATATAAAGAACCTTTGGCAAAAGGACCATTTTAACAGCATTAACCTTGGCCCAAATTCCCAACTGCAGCCGGCCCCATCTCAATATGTCTCTTTTAAGCACCTCCAGTATCCTTGACACGTTGAAAGCGGTCATTCTCTTCAAATCCCTGACTAAATGTATACCCAAGTATTTCATAGTTCCCACCTCCCAGTGACAGTCCCAAGAGCCCAAGACATCACGCGGGACACTAACATCCAAAGGGAAAGCCGCAGTCTTCCCCCAATTGATTCTATGGCCCGATAAACGTCCCACCTCATCGAACATCTGTTTAAGTAGTACACATCCCTCAGCCGGATTAGACAATATCACTGTCATGTCATCAGCGTAGCAGAGAACTTTCATTTCCGCATCACCAAATTTAAGCCCCCGAAGACCTTGCTCTTGTTTCAAGTATAGGATGAGAGGTTCCAAGGCCAGATTAAACAGATACGGGGACAATGGGCAACCCTGCCTAGTTCCCCTAAATAACAAGAAAGAGGAGGACATAACCCCATTGACCCACACTTTTGCACTAATATTGGAATTCATCGCCCTGATGGTCTTAATGAATGTGTCCCCAAATCCCATTCTCTTGAGTGTGTGGTAAAGGAAGGACCAATTGACCCTATCAAATGCCTTTTCTGCATCCATAAATAACAACAAAGTATCTCTGGTCTTTGTCTTTGGTAGGCCCATCAAATCTATCAATGTCCTAATATGATCATAACCATACCTGCCTCTCATGAAACCAACCTGCGATCCACTGATCAGTTTGCCTATGCACATATTCAACCTATTAGTCAGAATCCTGCTGAAAATTTTTAAATCTACATTCAGGAGCGAAATCGGCCTGTAATTCTCACATCTCTTACCATCTTTCCCCTGCTTCGGGATAACAATTACACAAGCTTCCTTCATAGTGGGACAAAGCAAACCATCCCGCAGAAAACCATTATATAGATTGCACAGGTGCGGGACAAGAACCCCACTAAGTGTCTGATAAAACTCTACCGGAAGGCCATCTATCCCTGGTGATTTACCCTTGTTGAGCTGACCAATAGCTATTGACACTTCCTCTTCCTCAATAGGTCTATCCATCATTTCAGCTTGGTCCACACTCAAATTTGGCATGACAATTTTATCAAAAAAGGAGTCCATGTCTACCTGACTTGGGAACTGATCTTCTTGATATAATGTTTCATAAAACGTCCGAAAACCACTACATATCTCATCTTTCTTACTAATATGAACACCATTATCATCAACTAGTTTTTGGACAAAAGAAGTGTCCGATAATCCCCGTAACCTATTCGCTAACAGTTTCCCACTTTTGTCACCTTGTTCCCAAAACTTCTGCTTCATAAAAAACATACCTTTCTCATATTGATCGTCCAATTTCTGTTTAAGTAAGTCCCTAAGCCGTCCAACCAACAACTTATCCTCAGGTCGTCTGGACACTGCAAAATCTTTCTGGACTTTTTCTAGTCCCCTTTCCAATTCCTGAATCTCCGCCAGGGTTTTTTTCCGCACCCGCGATGTAATATTCATCAGTTCCCCTCTCACAGTCGCCTTGAAGCTCTCCCACACCATGATTTCAGATGTACTCCCAATATTAATATCAAAGTAATCCCTTGTGAAACCGTGTAGAGAATCAGCAATCCCCTGTTCTCGTAAAATATGAGTTTTAAGTCGCCACTTGGTGAACCCCGACCTATCCTGTCCCATACCCAACTGCATCATAATCAACGAATGATCTGAAATATTCCTCTCTTTTATGGTCACCTCCCGCAAACCCTCAGCCAACCGCTCAGAAATAAAAAAATAATCAATCCTTGAATGAGAGTCATGCACCGGTGAGTAAAAGGAGAACTCCCTCACTGTAGGGTTAATAAATCTCCAAGCATCTATTAAATCCTGATTATCCACAAATTCTTTAAAGGATCTACTATTGTTTCCAGCAGTAAATCTACATTGAGCCGAACGATCCATTTTACCGTCAATTACACTATTGAAATCACCTCCTAAAATCACATGTTCCCCCCTCATCTCTCTCAATAGTGTCGATAGCATTCTGAGAAAAGGGCTACCATTACTGCATGGACCATAAATTGAACCAATTGTAAGTAATTTACCCTCATATGTAACATCAATAAGGAGTGTCCTCCCCTCATCATCCATCACCACTTTCTCCACCTGAATCATTAGGCCTTTGCGCAGCAGTATACCTACCCCCCTTGATTTAGAACCATAGCAATTAAAAAAGGTCTTAGTAAACCATCTATTTCGGAGTAGATGCACTGATTCATTCAATAAATGAGTTTCCTGAATAAGGGCAATATCCGTCTTTTCCCTCCTTAGTCTGTTCAGTACTTCCTTCCTTGGCTTTGGGTGAACGTGATGGGCTGTAGTTTATTCCATTCTTCTGATGGCAATTGGGCGGGTAATATTATGGCAGATTAATAGTTCTCTGGGGGGCGGAGGGGAGTATCCATGGTTGTGCATAGCTACTATAGGAGATGGAATGGGAATTATGGATATTCTATGACTTCAATGGCTTCAATATCTCACTGTGGATCTGGTCATGCCTGAGCTGAGACTATTCTTCGGCGGTGGATTTTGAGATGACATGGGTGTTAAGCCTAATGACATACGGTGTCTCTCACTGATTTGTGTGAATGGATGTTGGGCGTCATAAGTGTAGTCAATAACCTATGGTTCACCTTATAATAAGCGCAATTGGGTTAATAGGACTGCTAGAGCGAATGTTATGTGTGCTATGTTATTGGGGTGGCAGATTTGGATGGGCTCGTATTTTTGAAGGGAGGTTGGTGGGTAACTTTGATCTCCATGCTATTTTGGGGTTCTAGTGGATAGTGTTAGGGGTTATAGGGTTGGAATATTTGTTATGATTGTCACTGTATATGCATTGGGTGTAGATTCTGGGGTGGTTACAGTTCGAGACTTTATTGTTTTTGTATATAACTGCATTCAACATCACCTTACAGTTTTGCGGGGTGTATCATTTATTTTGCTAATATGTGTTCATAGATTTGCTATGTCGGTGTTTGTTCTGTATTGTTTCGTGTTGTTCGGTAGTGTTTGTATGTTTCAGTTTACTTGCTCCCCTCTAGTATTTGGTTTCAATCTGTCCAAGATTATTACGATTGATCAATATGGCTGGCTTTGGCTTGAGTTCAAATGTCGTTGAGTGATTTCAGATAATTCTTTTATATATAGATCTGAGCACTTTTGTCAATTTTTAGATGATAAACTGTTGAGGGCGAAGAAATCTTTAGCTGACTTGCAGGTGTCATCAGTGGTTTGGTATCGAGAGACGTTGTCTACAATTGACAGTGATTTTTGTTAATGGAACCAAACATTTTTTTTTTTACACGCAGTCCGACTGGATCAGGGGACAGGTGAAGTGGGGGCCCCTCTAAGAAACGTTCCCTTCATTGACATGTAAGCGATATTCAATCAACACTACAGCTAAGTCAATGCCTAGTTTGGGATGCTGAGGAAAACCCTTATTGATGTATTTTTATATCCAGTTCAGTACTCTGGATGACAACCCTTGTATAACACCCCCCTCTTAGAATCCCCCTGACCCCACTGAGCCAAGAAGTAGTTTTGTTTTGCAAATTAAAAGGTTTATTTGAACATTTAAACAATATATATATATATTTCTGAGGCTTGTGGAATCTGCTTAGATCACATGCTGTGCATAGGCCGACATCTAGTGGAAGCTGCGGAGTATTACAGTTTGTTTTTCGAAACTCGAAAATGGGCGTCGACACAGGCGTGCCAGTAATACTATCCCTAGTGTGACGTCCACTGTACCCAAGATCCCTCACGCGTCTAGGATCCTCAGATTGTTTTTTTCCGCCATACTGGTCGGAAGCATCTTGCGGAGTCCCCTGGCCTTAGCCATACTTTTACTAATAATTGAGATTTAATATTCTTTATTGACATCCTTCCCCACCCCAACGTCGACACTCGACACTCGACGACGGCTGGAGAGGACATCGACCGTCGGCTGCTGCACGACGGATCTGGGCCTCGGAAGGCCGCTGGCCTCGGCCCGGGCCTAGTAGGCCGCTGGCCTCGGCCCTGCAAGTAGGGAGAGTGGGGGGTGGTACATACTCTTCACTCTTGGTATATAGATACACTTATATATTTCCTACACTTATCAGCCCGCTGCCTCAAGGTGCGTATGGAGGGTACCCCTTTCCAATTCTGCCCCAAGTGCAACCGCAAATACCCTTGGGTCGACAGGCACGCCACGTGCAATCTCTGCTTGCCGAGGGACCACCCCGAAGCGAACTGCAGAGCGTGTAGTAGGTTTAAACCTAAGACACTCAAGGACCGTTCGACAAAGCGTTGGGCCCACCACGCCAGGCAGGCGGCCATGGCAGCGGAGGGCGCCTTCAGCGATGGCAGCGACGCCGTACTTTCGGACGGCGAGGGCATTACGGCGTCGAAAGACAGCCGAGCGCAGGTCCCCGACCTCGGAAGGTCGTCCGGCAGGGCGGCTATGGGGAAGACCCCCGGTGACGCAAGCGCTACACACCCTACACACACTAAGCACACTAAGTCCAACCGAACCTCGACGACGTCGACTTCTCGGAAAGAGGCACAAATAGAACGGTCCGACTCGGTGTCCTCTGGGCGCTCTCGATCGAGATCGCCTCATGACGCAAGGCAATCATCCACTCTTGCCAAGAGTGCCTCGCTCCCTAGACTAATGGAAGTTCGATCGTCGGAGGACGAAGACGACTTCCACCCCCAGGCCGCGCTCCAAGAGACGGAGCCCGCAGCTAACACCAGCGAGGCCCCACGCTCGAAAGACACAGATACCTCTCCCGATCCTCGACGCCAGGCGTCGAAAGTCTCCGGGGCCTCCAAGGGACAGGGAAAACATTTTTCCACGCACGGGGAGGGGGGGAAACAGCGGAAAGCACATTCTTCCACTCCTGTAAGACCATCCTTCCCCCCCAAGCAGACAAACAAATACAAGTCTACTGAGAGATCAACTTCCAGCAAGGGTACCCTTGATAAGTCCCCTAAACTGCCCACTAAAGTCATCCCCTGTTCCAAAGAATGGTCCAGCGAAGACATAGACAGGGTCATGTCAAGGATGTCTTCCTTGGCTGATTTTTACGACAAGAATCCAGAGCATTTCCTCTCGTATGACCCTCAGGGAGCCACACCCTCAGGTTCCACTGATCCCATCCCCCTAAGTAAAAGGGCCCGGTTCGAAAGACCTGAACCCTTCGAGGTACAGCCTTACTCTACTCCATACTCTACTCCACACCCCAGGTACCAAGGAGAGCCTTTCCCTGAGGGGGACCAGGAGTTTGAAATTATGGAGGAACAAACCGGGACGGAATACTATGCGGATGATGAGGACCAGGAGGAGGGAGAAGATGAGCAGGAAATTTACAGAGTAGATTCCCCGGTGGAGAACGAAGCCCCAGTTACCGACTCGCCAGTCGATAACCAGCCCCTCCTTAATGAGGTTCTCGCTCGCGCGGCAGAACATTTTCACATCGACACCCACGGTGTACAGGAGGAAAGGGACTTCGCAGAAGAGTTGGTAGGAGAGAGGAGGCCGGTCGCTCAGACCATCCCTATCCTTAAATCCATCCAACGAAGAATAGATCCGTCCCTGGTGAACCCAAACCTCACCAGAGCAGTCAACCCCAGGGTCGAAAAACTTTTCCGGGCAGCCCAATCTGACCCTCTCTATATAAGAGGACATCTTAAACCAGACTCCCTAGTGGTTACCAACACTCGGAAGAGGGCTGGAACACCCTTATCTTCGTCAGAAGCTCCTCCCGACAAGGAGAGCAAGAAACTTTACGGCTTTGGGAGAAAGGTAGCCTCAACGTCCGCCTACCAAGCAAGGATTGCTAACTCCACCACCCTGTTGGCCTGCTACAACTGCCATCAATGGGAAGAGGTCGCGGCACTCATGCCTCTGCTCCGGAACCCCTAAAGGGCCAATTGGCTCGGATCTCGGCAGAAGGGAGAGCCGTGTCTGGTTGCATATTGAAAGCAACTTTCGACGCCGCGGACAACGCAGGGAGATTGATAGCAGAGGGTACTGTTATCAAGAGACATGCGTGGTTACGGCAGTCGGGGTTCAAAACAGAAACTCAGGCTTCTTTAATAGACAAGCCGGTGGAACCCGATCTATTGTTTGGGAAAGCGGTCGAAGACGCACTGAAAAACGCCAAGGACGAATACGAAACACTTAAATCCCTTGGCCAACTAACCAACAAACCCCCGAACCAGAGGGGGAACAGTAATTTTCGTCGCCCACGCGGCCAAAATTCACAAAGAGGCAACTATGCCCAGGGACAGGGTACACAGTTGAACAACAGCCAGCAGTCTACCCAAAGTTACGGCAGGGGTAACAAAAGAGGTCGTGGGAGAGGCAGAGGCAGCCCCAACAAGGGAGGTGGCACGCCTCCACCAAAGCAGTGACGCTCAGTTCAGGGTCCCTTCTCACGCAACCCCAGTAGGGGGACGCATTTCCAACTTCACCCAGGCTTGGGAAGGGATCACCTCAGACAGATGGGTGCTGTCAACAGTGTCCACAGGATATTGTATAGAATTACTGCAGCGTCCCCGGAACCATCCTCCACGACAAAAAGTACACTCCCTAGAACATCAGAAAATCCTTCTCGAGGAGATCGCCATTCTGCTAGAAAAGGACGCGATAGAACTCGTCCCAGGACACCAGGTAAACAAGGGTATCTATTCAACCTACTTCCTTGTGCCAAAGAAAGATTTGACAATGCGCCCAGTATTGGACCTACGGCCTGCCAACAAGTATGTCAAGCCCCAAAAATTCCGTATGACCACGCTACAAGAGGTAATCTCCCTCCTAAAAAAGGGGGATTACATGGCAACCTTGGATATGAAAGATGCTTATTTTCATATTTCCATGCTCCCGGCGCACAGAAAGTACTTGCGCTTCAAGGTGGACAGTCGCCACTACCAATTCAAGGTACTGCCCTTCGGGATAGCTTCAGCACCAAGGGTATTTACCAAGGTACTGGCGGTGGCAGCGGCACACCTACGCAGGGAGGCAATCCCAGTGTACCCTTATCTGGACGACTGGCTCATAACGGGGGAAACCCCAGGAATTTGCAGGACAAACATTCAAAGGACTATCGACCTTCTCCACGAATTAGGCTTCTCAATCAACGAGAAGAAGTCAAGCCTGATGCCAAGCACCTCAAAACAGTTCCTAGGAGCAATCCTAGATACTCAGGAAGGGTTGACCTTCCCTTCGGAGGAAAGAATTCGGAATATACTACTGCAAATTCCACATTATCAGTCCGGTCAACAAATTACGGTACGCAAAGCAATGCGGTTACTGGGCATGATGGCGTCATGCATTTACCTGGTCCCCCACGCGCGTCTGCGCATGCGTCCCATGCAGGAATGGTTGGCGAAACAGTGGTCTCAGGCAAGTGGTCAGTGGGACGATCTAGTGGTCGTTTCGCCAACACTTGTACAGAGCCTACACTGGTAGACAAGAGAGAATCTCGCAAGGGGAAAACCCTTTTACGATCCCGAAGTACAGGCAGTGGTGACTACAGATGCATGCCTGACTGGGTGGGGAGCTCACCATCTCCACCACATAGCTCAGGGTCTCTGGTCTCACTCAGTAGCCAAGAACCACATCAACCTCCTAGAGCTTCTGGCAGTATTCTGAGCGCTTCGGGCGTTCGAGCCCCATCTACTAAACTTGTCGGTGCAGATCCGGACGGACAGCACGACAGCCATGTTCTATTTGAACAAGCAAGGAGGGACTCGTTCGCCAAATCTGTCCAAGCTTGCCCAGAAAATCTGGATATGGGCACTCAGACGGAACATCTTCCTGTCATCGCAACATGTTCCAGGGGAGCTCAATTCCCTAGCGGATGCTCTAAGCAGAGACTCCCTCCCAGAAGAACACGAATGGGTCCTTCACAGAGAGATCGTAGAAGATCTCTTCTCTCAGTGGGGTTTCCCCACTATAGACTTATTCGCCACAAGCGAAAACAAACAATGCCCAGGATTTGCATCCAGGTTCCCCCAGCCAGACTCCCAAGGGAACGCCCTGTGGATGAACTGGTCAGGGATGTTTGCGTATGCTTTTCCACCAACTCCTCTCATCAGGAAGGTGGTGTACAAGATGAACAAGGAATCGATGACACTCATTCTAGTTGCTCCCATGTGGGCGAGACAACCATGGTTTCCACACCTACGCAGAATGGCGGTGTGCGAGCCCATCAAACTTCCAGCCTGGTACAACCTTCTGTCCCAGCAACAAGGTCAAACAGTGCACCAACAACCCAACTCAATGAACCTGGCAGCATGGCTCCTGAAGTCATAGAGTTTGGACATCTCAATCTACCACAGAGGTGTATGGACATCCTAAAAGAATCCAGCAAACCAAACACAAGGCACTGTTACTTTGACAAGTGGAAAAGATTTGTTATTTTGTGCCAGAATAAACAAATCAACCCTGTTGATTGCACTCCTTCCAACGTCGTGACATACATGCTCCACCTGCTGGATGCAGGATTGGTTTTTAACTCTCTGAAAGTACACCTGGCAGCCCTCTCGGCTTACACCACATCCCATAACAAGGTGTCGTGGTGGAAGGTACCAGTAGTTAAAGCCTTCATGGAAGGAGTAAAGAGACTTCACCCTCCTATTTCAAACCCACCGCCAGGGTGGGACCTTAATGTGGTGCTAGCTAAGCTCATGGGCCCCCCCTTCGAACCCATGCATAAGAGTAGTCTCAAACACCTGACTTATAAAACGGCCTTCTTAGTAGCCATTACCTCTATAAGAAGGGTCAGTGAAATTCAGGCTCTGTCAGTGCAGGATCCTTTCTTTACTATTCACAAGGACAAACTGGTTTTGCGCACACACCCAAGGTTCTCACCTAAATTTATATCAAAGTTCCATGTAAACCAGTCCATCGAGCTTCCGCTTTCTTCCAGGACCCGCAAAGCTCGGCTGAGGTGAAACTACACACCCTAGATGTGCGTAGGGCGGTCCTCTACTATGTAAATAAAACCAGACCGCTAAGGAAAACAGATCAACTGTTTGTCTCCGTAGCTACAGGCAGAGAGGGAGATCGCGTCTCTAAAGGCGCTATCTCGAAGTGGATTATCAACTGTATACAGCTGTGTTACTCTCTTTCTGAAAAGACTCTGCCTTTTACGCCAAGGGCCCACTCTACTAGAGGCATTGGGGCCACTCTGGCTTTCATTGCAAATGTTCCCTTCGACACCATTTGCAAAGCAGCTACTTGGAGCTCTATTCACACTTTTACTCAGCATTACTGCATTGACACTCATTCCAAGACAGATACACAAGTGGGACAAGCGGTTCTAAGACACCTGTTTGCTCATGACCCTTCTCACATCCCACCTCCTTCTTCGGGTACTGCTCGCTAATCTATGCACAGCATGTGATCTAAGCAGATTCCACAAGCCTCAGAAGGGATACATTACTCACCGTAATCGTATTTCTGATGCTTGTATCTGCTTAGATTCACATGCGACCCACCCTTCCTCCCCTCCGAGAGAAGGCGCATGATTGCTTGTAGTCTTACCTTTCTGTCTATCTGCTTGGATTATCTGTACTCGCGCTACTCCTCATGCTTCCTCATGTCAGAAAAAATACAATCTGAGGATCCTAGACGCGTGAGGGATCTTGGGTACAGTGGACGTCACACTAGGGATAGTATTACTGGCATGCCTGTGTCGACGCCCATTTTTGAGTTTCGAAAAACAAACTGTAATACTCCGCAGCTTCCACTAGATGTCGGCCTATGCACAGCATGTGAATCTAAGCAGATACAAGCATCAGAAATACGATTACGGTGAGTAATGTATCCCATATATATATATATATATCACACTTCTATAAATAAATTGATAATGGATATTACACTTGTGAATATGAGCAGTAGTCAGCAAGAGGTAACTTATGAATAGGAACAGAAGAATAAGGTGGGAAAGAATTCTTTATATGGTTCAAGGAACGCAAGGTGGAATAAAATGCAGTACAGAAATAACTTATGATTTTAGCAAAAGGTAATATGATCACTTTTTCTTTTGACAATTCACTCCCCCCCTATGTAATACAAGAAATGGAAGGAGAGCACACAGTCTTCAAGAATTCCAACAAATCACACTTTATAATGCAATACACAGTTCCAGTTCTCCCAGCAAGCTTAGGGAAAACAGGGATGAGTTTTTAACGCAGGCGAATTACTTTAATGTGGTTTGCAAGGAAGTGAAAAGGTGCTAAAATTGCTTTTAATTCCCTCTAGAGGTTCAGGGTGAATGAGAGATGCTTGTTGGTATTAGTTCAGGCTCACTTTAGCAATGCTCTATGAGTTATTACCAGGTTGCAAAAGGATTTTAACAAAGGGAAGCAAAAAGCTGCTGATTTCTACAGATAAAGAAATCGGGCCAAATCGCAAATTGCGGTAAATTTCGCGAGTGCTTGTCTCGCGATCACGGAAAAAGTATAGGGAGTAGGAAGTCGGTTCTAGGTTCGTTGGAAAGCCTAGATTCTAAGCTTTCAGATGAAAGTTCCTGGTTCCTAGCACAAACGGTTCCGGAGATACGGATGACTTAATAAAGGTAGATTTTCGGATTTAAAGTAAAACTCAAAATGACAGGTGACAGCTTGCAGCTGCAGAATTGACGGGTGACAGTTGTGCAGCTTTAAAATGACAGATGACACGATTTCTAGGAGGCTGTTCTAATTAGGTTAAAATAGCTTGGATTAGATTATTTTAACTAAGAGATTGGGTTCTGCACAGTTCTGGCGGTACTCACAATATATTTTGGGCAGGAATGGGCCTCGCCACGGATCTGGTCAGGTTTTGGACTGGACTCCGGTTCTGGTCTCGGCACTTCACAGCGATCTGGGTCAGCTCTCTGGATACAGCGGCCTGTGGTTATCTGGATCTCTGGTCTGCTTCTGGTCCGGAGCAAGTGGATTCTGGATGTAACACTGCTTTCTGGGTACTGGCAAAAGTTCTTGGCAAAAAAATTCAGACATCTGTGGAATAGTTTGCAGATGATTTTAAGGATGCTGAGGCCTGCTGAGAAGAGTTCTCAGTTTGTGGGTTTAGGCCCTTGCTTTAAGTTCTGAAGTAAAGTTCTGGTCTTTGGAGATTGATGGATGTGAAGTCTGGAGTTTCCCGGCAGAGCGTCCCGCAGAAAATGGGATTGAATGTCCTCTACCTGGGTTTCTGTGGCCCTTTTTATGTGTTTTGAAAATGGGTGTGTGCCTGGGCCTAGCTAAGCCTGCCCCTCTCACTTATCATTGGCCAAGCTTTCCTCTCTCCCTTGATTGGGGGAAGAAATGGAGTGTCAGAGTAATGCTGTAGGTTTTATGGTCAGAGGAACCTCCCCTTGTCAAATTGCACACAAATCTATTTCTGATCCAAATACATATTTATCTATGTACCATTTTTCTCATATTATAGGTCCAGTTTACATATTTTCTGTAGCACCAAACCATCGATCCCTGTCTTTGTACGATGTCGTGTCCACTGATGACAGAATTCTCCTCTTTTCATCTAGATAACGACCTCTAAACCTTTCCAGATTTTACACAAATGTGCACCAGGGAGATAGGTTTCAGATGATAAAGTGTCAGATTTTTAACATGCATACATTTGGAGTGAGACCCTATTTTCCGCTAGCAACCCCCCAGAATACACCACAGGGTCCTAACACCTCTTAAAACGTGCACAGAAAAATCACAAGAACAATGATATTAATTATATAATTTTGACCAGTCCGCACTATGCGTTATCTATCTTTTTAAAATTATGCTCTGGTCAAAAAGGGGTGTGGGTTCCCACATCATAGGGTGAAATAACTGGTTTATCCACTTCCCCCAAGCTCAGCTGCTAGCAGAGGCACTGCCCCTCCCAGTTTCCCCCAAGAGGAAGCCACTTTACGGCCCACCCCAATATAACATTTTCCTGAGCCAAAGAAGGCCCATTGTTCAATTTCCTGCAGTCCCCAGCTGCCACTCCTCTTTCAATCAACAGGGCCATGTGACCTCCTTTTTGTGGGGCAGCAGAATGCAGCCAGGCCTGGGAACACAGCTGTTGATCCAGTTTCAACTCCTGTCGGGGGTAGTTGTCAGGCAGAATCCAGTTTAATTAAGCCAGGTTTCAGCTAAATGTCACTTTTTGTTCCCAGTTCTTTACACATGCAGCTAGAATGCTGATTCTAAGTTCAAAGCTATGACATTTCAACAGCTACAAACTATGTGGCACTCAAAAGTAGGTCCCTCATTTAATTTAAACATTTCGATTTTAGTGGTTTTCAGTTCAATTTAACTTAAGCTGCTGACCTCCATAGCTCAGCCAGTTTTGTTATGAACATTGTTTTGGGCTCTTTTTCTTTCCAGATTTTGTATGCACACAAAACTTCATTCTGCCAAATGTCTGCTGGTGTTCAGTGAGATTTTTGAATATCCTGCAATGTTTGACATAGGCATTTTTAGCTTGCATTCGGAGACCAAGGTGATTTCAAAGGGCTTTTTAATCTAACAGGCACTGCTGTTTTTCCTTTGGCACACATTCCACTCATGGCACCCCTGGCCCATCACGCTCGCACTGGTGGGTGGAAGGTTAGGCGACCATTTTGGTGTGCGCACAAACTGCGCGGTTCTCCTGGATTCTGGCGCACATGTGGGCTTTTTGACCATCTTGGATTTTCTAAGCCCACAGCACCAAATGTTGCAGCTTAATGACTCAAACGTGGGTCAATACACCTGACAGACACATTGGCAGATTTCTCCAGTTGGGAGTTTTCACACATTTGGATAAGTCCCCTGTACTGGGCAGCTTTCACAAATGCTATCTTGCTAACATTTACTCTCCTGCGGTCACATTCTATTCGTTCACCCCTTTCCCCCTTTATCTTTTTTCTGTACTGTTGCTCTCGTCTCTTCTTCCCTCCCTCTCTTATGATTTTTCACCACGCAGCCCTCATGTTCTGCAACGGGAATGTTGATATTTACATCTGTGATTTGGTACACTCCATGTGGGAGTCGAGGGCCATCCTTTTACAGCTAAGAAACATGGATAGACACTGTTGGCGTTTGAAGTCAATGGCCCTCATTACGACCCTGGCGGAAAGTGACTGACCGGACCGCCACAGCGTAAATAGCGTTTCCGCCATTGCACGATGGAGCAAAGTGCGGCCCATTCCGACCCATCGGGCACGAGCACCACGGCATGGCGGAAGTGCAAAGTCCGCGATGGCGGAAATGACCCCAAAACGGCCCACACCGCCGCCGTACGGCGCCCTAGGTGCAATACCGCCACCCATCTTAGCGGACACCGCAGTGAGCGCCAACCGGAAAGTACGGTGACCGTAAATATACGGAAACGGAAGTAAAAACATGGGCCCGGAACGGGAAACAACACGCCGTACACCTATAAAACCACAAAATCCACACAACCACTAAAAACACTACCCTGAGACACATCCCAACCCGTCATCCACCCTAGTGAAACCAAGAAAAATGGGAAAAGTAGCGAAGAAAGCGTGCGACCGCAAGCGGCAGGTCCACTTCTCCCGTGAGGAACTCACCGTGCTTACAGAGACCCTCCAGGAGAATGCCGCCGCCGTCTTCTCCACGCAAATGACCAGGACGGCACTTGCGAACAAGAAGGCCATATGGGCCCTGGTGGCACAGCGGGTAAGTGCGGTGGGGACCGCACCCCGCAACCCACAGCAATGCAGAAAGCGATGGGACGACCTGCGGATACGCGTCCGTAGCATACTTTCTGCCAACCGCAACATTGCCACAGCCACCGGGGGAGGATCGGAATCACCCATCAAGTTGACCCCCTGGGAAGAAATCTGTGCCTCCACCATTGGAATGGAGAGCATAGAGGGAGTCGGAGGGATGGAGAAAGAAGTGCAGACATCCGGAGAATCCGGTAGGTGGCCCAAATAAAACCATGCCAAATCCACAATGTCCAATCATGTGAATCACATGTGTCCACATAGCGCAACAGCAACACATGGCCAGGAGAACGTCCACACACATTGGCCTGATAGCGCACTTTAAAACTCACAATAAATACATAAATAATTAAAAACCCCAAAAACACCCACTACACGTGCAGCAGGCACACCCTAACTGCAGGCTGCCAAACAACTGCACCCTCACTCCACACACAAATGAAAGCACCTCCAAGGCCCCGACCCAAATCACCCTCAGGTACCACCCCAATGCATGTGATACATTGCCATTCCAATTCCCACAGACCCATTAATAACGCTCGCCCTCCTTTACTCCACCACAGGGTCCGATCCAAACGACGAGCTTCAGGACACCCCTACCAGCACACCTGCAAAGAGGGCCAAGACCAACGGCCAAAGACCCTCCACCTCAGCTGCACGCATCAAGACACGGCAGCAGCACAAATCAAGTGGCAGCACAGAGGAGGGAACATCAACAGGCACCCCAGCAGCCAGCATGCCCACAACAGCAGCACCACAGGTCCCCCCAATGGATGCCACAGAAGGCACTGCCTCTGGTGGCAGCAGCACCATAGGTGACACCCCATTAATGGCAGCATGCTCCGACACAGAAGACGGGGATGTCGAAGTCAGATCCATCCATGACCTGTCCCAATCCCCCTGTCTGGTCCATCCCGTACACCATGAGGATACCACGCAGGGGCACCCACAAGACGACGACTGGCCATCCCCCACAAGCCCTGTGGCAAGGCAACATGAGGCGAACAGCCACTCTGTGACACCACCGCAAATGGCCATGGCCCAGCAGAGGCAACAGTCCCTCGACCAGTTAATCGTGCAACAGCAGCAACTGGCCACGCTCCTCAAGGACCATGCCGATGAATGTGGGGGCACTAAGGCAGACATAGAAACATCAACTGAGACACTTAGGGCAGAAATGGAGAGAAGTACAGAGACACTAAGGGCACAAATGGAGAGTAGCACCGAGTGCCTGAGAGTACAAATGGAGAGTAGCACCGAGAGCCTGAGAGTCCAAATGGAGAGAAGCACCGAGAGCCTGAGGGGGGGAACTGCATGCGACGTCCAAAGACGTATGTGCCGAACTTGCCGCAGTGCGCCGTGTGCTCACTGAGCTCTCACAAACCCTTAGGGACATGCATGGACGTGAGCAGGCAGAGACATCATCCGTTGCAAGTTCCGTCCAGGGCAGCCCCCAACGTAGATCTGGGAGGAACCTGCGCTCCACAGGCAGGGGTGCCCCTGATACCCGCAGAGGGGGCTTGCAATAGCGACTGCCCACTGACAATGAGCATCTTTGGACACTGGTGTTCGGGGGGGAGGTAGGAGGGTGGAGGGGGTGTGTTGGGCTCACTTGGGTGGCGGGTCGATAGGGTGTTCAACATGATATCACAAATGCCATAAACAATGCACGATCAACCAATGAGATGTGTGGACAATGATCTTTGTGTACTAGGCCATCATAGGCGTACAGTCCATATTGTGCATGTACCAGACACACACAGTGCCACGAGTCCCGTGTCCATGTATCAGCCACCAGGCGTGAGTGCTAGAAGCATGCATCAATGAGATGCTGACGAATGTCACGGCCCTCCTGTGCCTCGCGGACTCCTTGAGGTGCTGCCACATCCCCACCCTCATCATGACCATCATCAGGTGCTTGCAGTTCTGCGTCAGGGGGCATGGGCACATTTCTACGTACGCACATGTTGTGTAGCATGACACATGCCATCACCATCTTTGCAACCTTCTCATGGCGGTACAGGAGTGCCCCGCCAGACCTGCTGAGGCACCGGAAACGAGTCTTCAGTAGGCCGAATGCCTGTTCAATGACTACACGGGTACGTGAGTGGGCATGGTTGTAGTCCTCCTCATGCTGGTCCCGTGGGTTCCGGACTGGTGTGAGGAGCCATCTCTTCAGTGGATATCCGGCATCACCTGTATGTGGACGATAAACTAATTATGTGGAATGCCATTGCTACGTACGCACCCCCCCCCTTCCTGCCAGGTCATTGCCGCATCACATACCCCACATCATCATGCATGAAATGAGACTCACCGAGTAGCCAGGATCTGTACCCTGCGTGTCGCTCCATGTAGCGTGGTATTGTTGAGTTCCTCAAGACCATAGAATCATGGGTTGATCCAGGGAATCGGGCACAACAATGTGTAATGATCCTGTTGGAGTCACACACCATTTGTACATTCAGAGAATGAAATTGTTTTCGGTTGCGGTACTGGGCCTCCATGGCATGTAGGACGACCAATTCCACATGGGTGCAGTCGATGGCACCAAGGCAACCCGGTATGCCGCCAAGTGCATGGAATCCCACTTTTGTGTTGGTAATTTCCTGCTCCGAGCGTGGTAGAGAGATGTAGTCGTCTGCGTGCTGCAGGAGGGCATCGAGCACTTGCAATAGTGTCCGTGAGAACAGTGGCTGAGAAATGCCATGCAACTGTCCGACTGTGTGCTGGTAGGTGCCTGTGGCCAGGAAGTGGAGTACAGACACCACCTTCAGTAGGGGTGGGATGGCGGTTGGGCTATCTATCATGCTGACAAGGTCAGCCTGTGTCATGTCCACAATGGCGGCTATGGTGTCCCGGTCCAAACGGTAGAGGGTGTGGATCTGCTCATCAGTGAGGTTGAACGGATGTGCTCGGAGGCGTGGGATTGCGGGCTGCCTGCGTGGTGGTAGTGGCTGTGCTGGCGGCCCTTGCTGGCCCTGCCTTGCCCTCCTCCTGCGTCTCCTCCGTGCGGCCGGTTGTAGTTGGTGTTCGTCTTCTTCTTGGAGTTGGAGTACTTGCAGTGCTATCAGGTCCCCCAGGGCCAACATCGCGAGTCCTGCCGGTAGCATTTCGGAGTGGGTGTGGTTGTGGGAGGAGACTGGGTGTGCAATTTATGTGTTTTCAGGCTGTATGGCCTCCACCTGTGGTGATTCATTCCACCTGTGCAAGCTGCTCTCCCCTTTGGCCGAGCACGTCCCGCACACAACGCTGCAATTCGAGGAATGGCATCTTGCTATTACAATCATGTATTTGTACCCGATGGCCGTGTAACATTGGTTGATATGTTCATTCGGCTATGGTCCCATTGTTTCACATACAATCTTTGCAGTCGCGAACAGACTTGTGAAGGGTCAGTGGAACGTAGTACTCGAGTAACGGTGGACCCTCATGCATCACTGTACCGAGTTGCAACGACGGGCGGGTCGTCCCATTTGTGAGTGAAGGCAGTTGCCATTTTCACACACAGCCGCACTAGATGGATTAATTTGTGATTTCAAGCGGCCACAGATGCCTTTTCGACGTGATGTTGCAAATGAGGAATTCGAAGGGCGGCGCTTTCGGTTATCAGCTAGCGGCGAGGAGATGCCCACAGGTCTGACTGCAAATATAACGTTCTATTGTTCAATGTCCTTGGGACAGGGGCCATGGCGAGGATGCAATGATTGATATGAATAGTTTGGGATGCGCAATAGCGAAGTGGACGATGAGGCCGGACGTTCCCAAATACATGTTACTTCACAACACTGGAATTACGGCCTGGGGCACAGTGGATTTTGCAGGCTGCATAACGCACAGACTCAATGGAAATTTCTAATGTTATGTGAGTAAATATTCAGGCGTTTTTATACCGGGATGAGGGAATGATGAATGGATGCATGGACAGATGATTTGATACAGTGTTTGCCATGTACAGGGCTTCTTGGAATCTGTCCGCCTCCCCTGCGCTATGTGATGCAGGGCTGCCATAGTGGGACCATCGTCTATCTGGCCTTGTTGAGCCCTCCCTGTCTCGACGCGCCCTCAGACACTTGTGTCCATGCACGTTACCAATCCCATCTGATGGATTCTGTTTTCACAGACGCATGCACAGGTACACTCGTTTGTGATGGTGTTTACACCTCGATATAGATAGTTATGAGTCGCAAGTGGTTTTGGGGTGGTGATGATCCTTTGGAGTGGGCTAGCATGCATATGGCTGTGGATTTAGTGTGATCATTGAAGTGAGTTGTTCGAATGTAGTTCTGATGGCCATTCTGTTCTTTTTCTTTTCTTTTGGTTGACAGGTATCTCCTCCCCTTTTGCCACTGCCATCTGTATGCCACTCCTGCAGATGGCTTTTACTCCCGACACCTGCTGCTTCGTGTTAATCAGTGGAGCAGCATTACGATCTTATGGGACGATCGCCAATGGGCCACATGCCCTTACGCAGTACTAGTGGCTCGGAGCAACATTTCGGCCTTTCAGCTGGACTAGTGCCTCCCCATTGGGACGGCCCTGCGGTTCTGTGCGCTTCCATGTTGCCTTTTCGTACGAGAATGTGGCCCTGTGTACCATGAAGGAACAGGGCGTCACACAAGAAGTAGCTGGTCATTTCTTGCGGATGCAGCCCACAATGGTGAAATGTGTTTTGGAGTTCATGGCCTAATGGCTGTATGGGCTTGGTGAATTTGTTGTGCATTAAATTTCTATTCTGATATGGGCCGTGTAGCGTTCTTCTTTGCAAGTGATGTGGCATATTCCTATTTGGGGAGCGATGTATTGTGAGGAGATCTGCATTGGGTTCCAGCTTCGGAGTATAGTTGCGTGGTACTGTGCTGGGCGCGTTTGCCTACGAAGCCCAGTGAGGTCAGGGATGAGGGCTGCCAATATGACTGTTTGAATGGTGTCATGCTCGGGGGCGGGGGATTAGGTTTTGTGTAACAGATGCCGGTCAGCCAGGTGGACTGGTGGAATGATGTGATTTTCGGAATATTGCTGGTCACAGGTGCCTGTGTTTGCGTGCGTTTCTTGGTGGGGGACTGAGGTCATGTCCATTGGAATGGCTTCTGTATTCGTGCCATCTGTGCCCTGCAGCTCCCATTGGCCCCTCTTGAGATTCTTTTGTTCGTTGGCATGCATGGGTGACTTGTACATTTCACTGGTTGCATTGTGACTTCATTGCACCTACGGGGAGTTGTACTATGTGGCCAGGGAGCGGTCTACAGGCACTCAGTGGGGCCGTTTACGGTTGATTCGCGATGCCGTACTTCTCACCATGGCGGAATGGTACTTTCCGCCGTGCTTGATGGCGTTAGGTACATGTCCGCTAGGGTCGGAATTCGCGTACCCTTGCGCCATGGTGGTATTTACGGTTTGGCATGGCGCGCGCGTACTTGGTGCAGTTAGCGTTGGCGTTCACTACGGTGTCGCTAATGGCATCGTACTTTGCGGTGACGGGTCATAGTCGCACCGAGCGCTATTCGATGGCGGTATTGCATTTCCGCCATCGTTTTTCGATTTCCGCCAGGGTCGTAATGAGGGCCAATGTGTTTTATCTCGCTTTTGTTCACGTCCAGCTTCTAATAAAAAGTTTGCAGGAGAAAAAACTATTCTGTAATATAGGGAAATAGAATTCAAAAGAATGTTTATAAAAACCTCAATCATGCATACTCTCCAGGTGACCATTCTTTTCCATCATTGAGGTTAAAAGGATAAGCTACTGAACTGGTATTTGGAGGCCTGCATCAGCCCCATGCCACTATGTTCTGCTATGTGCTCTTTCCCTACCCTTATCGTCATGGCTCTATGGGAGACGTTGTCATGCCCTAGTGGGCTTTTGGTGCTCCAAATTAATTTCTGTATATATTTCTGTAGTAAAAACCGAAAATGTATTTGACTTGTTTTGTGGCTCATTGCAAACCTTGTCATATTCGCTAAGGCCGTCTCGGCCTCTGTTTTTGGATGAGAGCAATGGTGGGTATAATAACTGTTCGTCCTTGGAGGCGGCATAAATAATTTTGAGCTCTGCCTTGCAAGTTGGCCAAGGGATCCCAGTGATTTACTTGATATTTGTAATGGCTATTTTTTCCATGACCCAAATAGCTGTCCTAAGCCTTTTAATGTTTTGCTTTGGATTATTGTTGATCCCCTATGGAACGCTTTTTCATACATACTCTTACCAAGGAGGTGAGATCATTGGGCAGTGTCTAGGCTCTTCCCTGATTTGGATATATTAAGACCCAGCTTAGAGCCCTTGATCTCGGCTGTAAGTGGGAGGTTCCTGACATTGTTATTGCAGATATTTTCCTTCTAAAGGCCTTGCTTTTGGACTCCAGAAAAGTGGAAGTTTAGATAAACTGCAAATCTTGCCAACAGGGCTGTTCTGTTTAGAGGCTAAATTGATTTGTCAAAGCAAATCTTCTTTAGCTTCCTGCAACTGATAGTATTGCCAGTTCATTGTTTACCTACATAATTTCCATTTCGCGAATGAAACAACCTTGCTACTTACCTGCCGACAAAATGTTCACTAGCAAGTGATAAAAAGCTGCAATTTCACAAAGACAAACATTCCTTTCACGCATTGAAAAATCAAACGCACCTTTAAATGATTTGCCAGCATTTGTCTCGCACGCTGAGCAGGGAGGGGAGCTGTGCCTTTCTCAGACTGTGAGCTGAAGACCCAGGGGAGAGATTTCCACAGGCCAAATAAAGACAAGGGCCTCATCACGAGTTGGGTGGTATCCCGACTGGTATACCGCCCAACTTTATTTGCTTTAGCGCTCAGCGGATTACCGCCAGATCACGGGTTGGGCGCTGTTAATCCACATTCCCCCTTGGATCCTAAGGGGGAATTATTGGCGCAATTACACAGAAATTGCGCCAAAATGGGCATTTTTGTTCAGCAAAATTACACCCAGCTCAGAGCCGGGGTGTAAATAAGCCAGACTCGTAATAGGGCCAGCCCTTAAATGCAGAGGTAATACCGTTACCGTCGCATTTAAGGGCTACTGCCCAACTCGTGATCAGGCTGGTGCCTAAATCCCATATCAAGCTCAGGTGAGCCAATTAGTATGAAAGCCCCCGCCACTTGGTCCCAGCTACACACACTCACAAAGAGCCTAGTGTAGGCAGAGGAAAGTATTCCCTACAAACGCACACAGCAGGCTCGGTCGGGCCGTAGGGGTGTTCTGAGCAGATGCTACTTTGCAGAGAGCTGGATGAAGGAGGTGAAGTCAAGGCTGGGGGCAGAATCCAAAAGCTGGACATTGGAACTTGAGACAGAGTCCACGAGCTGGAAACAAAGGGCTGTAACAGGAACTCTAAAGGGGCAGGAGCGTAAGCACTCGGGAGAGGGTCTGGTATTGGAGCCCAGAGAGCAGAATTCAGGGCAATTTCTCCAGAAGACTTGACCTACACAAAACAAAAGGTTAGTGAGAGCCACCAAGTCCTAGTGGGTGATTTAACATGCTTTTGACAATGAGCATCCGGTTGAGTGTTTGAGGGACTTACCTGCAGGGCAGGGAAATGTTACTGTTGGTACATACATATGAGAGTACTGTGTGGCATTTCTGTTCTGTCTGTTTATTATTGTTTATATAACAAAAAACGGCAAACCCACCTAGGGGGAAAAGCTTTCCTATATTATGGGGTGCACAATATATTATTAAGAAAAGGAAAGCTGCACAAACAGGTAGTATTGTTCCACCTTTCAAATTCTAAAACACATATTTAATATTACAAATTAATTTTATTAACACACAAAGACACAATATAATAAATATACAGCTAAAATCCATATGGTAGAAAAATAATGAATCTCTTGAAATATAAAACATCTATTAAAACCAACAGTGCCATTATGCACTCCTTTTTTTTTTTTTTTAACACAAGCAATGTACCAACAGTATGTAATTCTATACTCCTCTTTTAGCCCAACTTGTCCAAGTTTCTTGTCCTCAAGGCTTGATTCCACCGGACATTCATCAGGGGCTGTTACACTATGTAGGTGTTTTCTACTTGACTCAATCAGTGCATCACACGTCTTTCAAAGTTCCTTAAATACATAAACCAAATACATTTCGTTAAGAAAGTTCTATAATTGATCCAAATCTCTAGGATTCCCCTAGTATATACATATGAGACATGTTCTCTCTGTATCTTACCGGTGTGTCTCAGAAACTTCTTCAGACCACCTTCAACTTCAAATGTTGATCACGCTACCGCCATTGCTTAAAATGCGTCAAAATAAAAAACCCACTCGCTATTCTGAAAAATACAAAGGTAACCCCACCCTAGTTATTCAACAACCTTCATTGTCTGACAAATCTGTTGCTTAAATAAACACCCAGTTCAATATAGCTTACCTCTAGCTGTAGGAACCCACATAACCATGTTTTATTCAAGCCTGCTGGCTCCTTGACTTTCCCATTTGTTAAGGTTAGCAGAAGCCGAAGAGATCCAGCATGGCGAGACCTTGGTCAGAGCTTTCGTCACTGCGTTGCTCCTCAACCATACAGTGCTATTATTTCTATTTACAATACGTAATGATAGGTGTCAACCAACCTGTAAAACCAAGTGTGCCACAGATAGTGGCAGCGAATCACAAAATACGCAGCAGGTTTTTAGTTGGTCTTACATTGCATTCTCCCCATGAGCCTTTTCCTGCCCTTTGGTCTTCTTTCTGTGCTACCCAACAAAGCCATCAATCAACCTAGCAAATAACTTGCATTCTTTAGCTGAAGGAAGAGCAGAACCTTGCCAGGTGTATGGAGATCAGAGACCAGCACCTGCAGATCATGGATCAGGGTATCCTTGGTTGTACAGAGTGTCTGAATAGTGGTTGTTTAAAGTGCTGTTGAGCATGTGCACAATGTGTCAGGCGGAGGTGTGCAGAGCATGGCTTAAGGTGTGCAGAGTGTGGCTTAGTGTGTACAATATATCGTTGGCCATGAGCATATTGTGGCTGGGAATGTGCAGTGTGGGAGAAACATAGCATGACTGATGATGCAAGCAGCATTGCTTAGGGTATGCATGTCCTGGCTTCCACATATTGTGGAAAGTGGTTTGAGGGCGGCTTTGTGTATGAACATTGATTGATTACGGGTGTTGGAGTAAGCTATGCAGTTTCAGGTTCAAGAATAGTTTGCCAGCAACATAATATTGTGGGTGCCTAATAAAGCTGATCAAGGAGCCCACTAGTTCACCAGTTCATGGGTCTTAATTTCAAACAATGCAATCATAAGCAATGTTTTTTCACAGCATGCCATGTTGTTTCTTACAACAAGGAGTGTCCCTCACATCTTCAGGGAAATTACATATTGAGCTACTTAATTTTTATGATTTGTAGTGCAGAAACTGCAAAATGACCTCTAGGCATGGTTTGAAATTGATTCTGTTGGACCAGTAGATGGAAGGCCACTCACACTTCTAACAGGAAAGCATAATTTTATATATTATTCTGATACTAAGCAGAAAATTGAGAGCTGGATCTCCAAAAGCAATGGAATTGGCTGCCCTTTACCAGCCTCCTGCCCAGCGATGGTGCCTCACACTTCTACTGCAAGGTCCTAGTGAGGTGTACGGGGAGCACTATTGGGGAAACTGGGAGGATGCATTTTAGCAAGCAGAGGTAGAGGTGGCATGTGCTGGCCGCTGGTCTTGAATCTCAGTAAAATCTTGCTGTCACAGCAGCCTGTCGATTGAGGGTTAAAAGATCTTGAGAGGTTTATGGAGTGGTACATTTTCTCCAAGATAATGATGGCAGGCCTTACCAGACAGATACTTGCAGGTAAGGCAAATAGTTTTAATAAGACTTGACTTGTTGTGGTGGCTGGCAATGGAGGATAGAAGAAACAGGTAGTTAGTCAATCTTTATGCACACAGTACAGTAACCAGCTGGTTTTGACAACATCCCTCCTCAATCCCCCATGAGTTGATTGAGCCGAAATTCCTTCAAACCTACAGCACTTGCAAAACTCTGCTTGGAAGTAGGCAGTAAGCCAGCCAGCAGCTACCTGCTGGACTGTCATGGAAACTAATGTTAGAGTGTTTATCTTTAGAATGAAGAATCCACACATAGTGACAGTGTATCAGGGGTTTCCTGACCATTTCACAGAAGGCACCCAGATTATTTTTGTTATTAACACATTTTATTACTTTTAAAGAACATATACAAGATTGATCACTTTGCATCAAGAAGCATGAGATAATCACACTCATCTGAGGACACCGTCCATTGACATGACTCAAATATACATTAGCCATGAAGCATTCACTAACGGAAGGTAAGCATGCACTGACCTGTTCTTTGGATTTCAGCTTGCAGAAAAAGCTGATCAGCCCAAAAACAGTGTTCAAGACCCTGGAAGCTGACAGGGGGCTCGAGCGCCATCCAGGATGTTAGCTGGGAAAAACACTTGCATGGTAAAAAAAAAAAACCCTGGCTGACGGAATGCATAGCTGCAGAATACGATGGCAGGTACTCTGAGATGAGCGTGGACTAGCAGATGGGCAGTTGTACAGAAGTCCAGGACTTAACTCCAAAGGCAGGAGGTCGGGATTGGGCGGCACAGGTAAGGAGAGTGAGAATTCGAGAGCAGAGAACAAGAATGGTAAGGATAGCCAGGAAATACCATGCCAATAGACACGCGGGACAAACAAGATCCACAACTAGTAAGTTAGGGAGCCGGCAGGAAATGCAAGAGATACTCAAGGAAATAGTGTCTCAAGGAAAGTTGGAATGCAAGGTAGCCAGGAGCTGAAACTAGAACTTATGAAAAGCAGGGAGATCGAGAGAAAAGAAAGATCTCATTAGAGTGTTGCCTTTTCCTGGACTCCAGAGGACCATATGGTCTCTGCTACCTTAAAGACTGCCTTCACTGAAGGACCTATCTTGTGCCAACCAAATACCAAGGCTCCTTTTGTCATTGAGGCTGATGCCTCTGAAACAGCGATAAGAGCGGTATTATTACAAGAACAGACTGGCGGCTTGAATTATCCTCTCGCCTACAAACCCTTCATGAATAGTGAAACTCATTACTCCATTTTGGAAAGGGAGCTATTCGCCCTTAAACATGCTTGTCAAGAATGGCGACATTTGTTACTCTGAGCTAAGTTTCCTGTGGAACTCGGAACACATCATAAAAATCTTCAGGCCTTACAGATGATGAAAGGCAGGAACAGTCGATAAGCCCATTGGACATATTCGTTTGCTCAGTACAATTTATTTCTCACTTATTATATTCCCGGTTCCAAGAATATATTCGCTGACGCTTTATCCAGGAAAATGTGTTTTTTTTTTTTAAACAATTTTTATTATGTTTACTAACAACACTCCAAACACTACAAACATTGAGGACATTCGCATATGAGCTTCACATCATTATGTTCACATGTTGTGCTTCACAGTCCTCCCCCCTCTGGCCCCCTTAACTCAAGCCCCTACTTCAATGCCACCAGCTTGCGTATCTCTGGGCTTGTCTTCCTCGTTAGTCCCCCTTATATCGTCTTCACTAAGATCGGCCTGGGAGGGTCCCACCATCGTGGCCACCAGTTGTCTCAATGCTATCAGGGGTCCCGCTTCCTCCTCCCCACCCCTACTGATTGCTTCATACCAGGCTACTGTTTCTGCGTCTGCCCACTTTAGGAGGTCAGCCCACCACGTCGTCTCTATTCTGGGTCGTTGGGCTGCCTTCCAGCCCATTGTAATTCTCCGTTTGGCCAGGATGTAGGCCAGGTCTTTCATTTTACGGATGTGCTTCAGGTTGCGTGGTCTGGCAAAGCCTCCCAGCATGCATGCCCAAACTGACTCCACCTCCAGTATGATCCCTTTATCAGCCAGGCGTAGCTTAACCTCTGTCCAGAGCCTACCGACCTCAGGGCAAGCCCAAAACATGTGTGGCATCCAAGATTCCACCTCCCCACACCTTGGGCATTTCTGTGTCACTGAACTTCCAAACCTGTCTATTTTGTTAGGGGTCATATATGCGTTGTGAGTGACATAGAACTGGATCTGCTGTAGCCTTGCGTTTCCAGACACCTTCTTGTGGTACTTCTGAGCCCTATCCCATTATCCCTCCTGCATAGGTTCTCCCACCGCCTCCTCCTCCCAGTCCCGCCTCAGTTGGAGCAGCTCCTTGCCCACCCTAGACATCAGTAGTTCGTATATGTGGGATATTTCATGCCCACCCTCCGAGATATCATACATCGTCTCCATGACCTCATCGGGTTGCTCGGCTAGCACTGCCTCAGGCCACCTTTCACGCACCAGTTTGGTAATTCTAGTATAAGTGTGTGCACCCTGGTGTCCTCCATTAATCTCTGGAAGTCTAGTGCCTCTCCCTCTTGCTATGCATCTCCGAGGGTTGCAAGGCCCATCGGTTCCCAGTATCTGCGGATCCCTCTTATCATTTGCAAGTCCTCCCCACATAGCGCCACTAGCGGCACCTGCAGGGAGCATGGGGTCGGGTTTCCTACTATCTGCCATACTTTGCTCCATATTTCCCAGCCCAGTGACAACAATCCTGCCCTTCCTTGCTGCTTGGATTTAGGCAACCACACCACCTCTCTTAGGAAAAAGGGGGAAACAAGTGGGTTATCATGGTGCCCGTTACCTGGAATTATACTCCCTGACAAGAAGTTTGTTTTTGCAATTAATCCTTTTTTTGACCCAAGTCCTACTGGACACACAAGCATCGTAGAATGACAATGGCGCCTCTTTAATAAAAGCCCATCGGCTAACGCATTAACAAGGATACTGATTCAAGCAAAGTTGCTTAGTTCTTCTTTCCCATGCCATCTCTTCAGGAACAAGCACTTCGTTTATGTCATGATACCTTGACAGCAGGACATGGAGGAGTAAAATCTACACAAAGAAGGTTTGCTCTGTATTTCTGGTGGCCTGCATGGCGCAAGGATGTTGCCGATTATGTGATGACCTACTTAGTCTGTGCCCAAGTATGGAAACGCCTTGCCTGCTCTACTTTGCTGTACACCTTGCCAAGCTGTTTATTCAGACATTCTATACAATACAAAAAGATGGCAGATCCGTTGCTGGATAAAAAAGTTATTGGTCTGAAATATGGTTGTTAAAGTTTGGTTACTCCAGAACATTTTCATATGACTCTGTTTTTATTTACCGTTTCATTTATATATCCTTTTATAGGTGTGAATCAAGCTCATTAGACGCTGCAGGGCAACCAATAACAACCACTGAATTCATGATAAAAACGATTTGAAACAAATCATACACAACAGCAATGGCAGGCACCTAGCAGTGTACGTTTAGTGATTGAGTAATAGCAGCGAGACAGTGAACATTTCCTGGTGCCTTTCTCCAAAAGAGGAAAGTTAGGAAGGGCAGAAGGATGAGCCCAGCGGTGTGCCAACGCTTGGAGTCCCAGCGTAACTGGAGCAGTAGCAGGCAATTTGCGCAGTTCCCAGCACGTGTGCTCCACCATCCAGCCTTCCTTTGCTTTCCTTAGCATTCTGTTGAGTCAGGCCTTATGTGCTCAGATGCCCGCCGGACCGGGAGGCCTGGCCAAAGGAACGAGACGAGCACACAGTGGCTGGTGGAGATAATGTGTCTTTATTCCACACCACTGTAACATTTAATAAATGTAACTGCCACTTCCTTTCCCTGTTCCCGCCCCCTCCCTAACCCAACGTCACTTCCCTTGAGATCTGGCCCAAATGTGAGCCTTCCCACGTAAGAATGCCTGAGGGCATGGAGCCCGATAGTCACGACATGACATCTCCCCCCTCTTTTGCTTGTCAGATCACTTAAGATTTACCCCATTTCTTCGATCAGTCTCTGGGGTTCTATGAGGCATCATTGAGGTCACATCGGGGGTGGAGGTTGAGTGCCCTATCGGATAGTAGTCCTTCCAGCTCACGTCTGCTGGTCTCCTCCTCTGACTGCTCGCCATCACCTTGATCGGAGTCATCCGAAACAAGGTTGTTTTGACTGCTGTACGAGGGTTCTCACGTATCAGGCATGGGGCCCCTGATCTTCCTTAAGTGGGATGAATTTCTTGTTATGGACTGCTGCTGGTCCCCTCATGCCGTCATCATGGTACCCTTTTTGCTGGTTACGACTAACCATTCTTGTGCGAAGGTGGGGTCCTCCTTTCGGCTGACGCACTAGCACCTGATCTCCTGGTTCTATGTCGCACTCTTTCGCGCCTCGCCGGGAGTCTGCTCTGTCTTTCATTTTCTCTTTCTCTTCTTGATCCCGAGCCCTGGCTTGTTCTAGAGGCGTTGTGTGTGCCTGTTTGTGGCTCTCGGGCAGCCATGTTCTGACAGGCCTGCGGAACATGAGGTCGGATGGGCAGACCCTGTGGTGCTGTGTGGGGTGTGACGATATTCACGTAAGAGTTGGTACAAGGCCTGCTCGAAGGGCTTGTAGACGATGTTGGTTATCTGTAGAGTCCTTTTGATGTTGGCCATGAATTGTTCCACAATGCCGTTGGTTTGGTGCCATCTTCCTGTGCTGGAACCCCTTGTATTGTGCAAAGTTTTCAAAATTGTGGCCTGTGAAAGTTGGGCCGTTGTCTGATTTTATGATCTTGGGTATCCCGTATGTTGATAACATGCGATCCAGCGCGGGGATGACACAGGTGGCCACTGTGGATTTTGTCAGCTGGGCATCTGGGAAGCGTGAGTGTTCGTCAATTAGTACGAGTATGTATGCGCCATTTCGTAGTGGTCCAAAGAAGTACTGAGCAATTTCCTCCCAGATGCCTTCCGGGAGTGGGGCCATCTGTAGTGGGTTGGGGTGAGGGAACAGCACCACCTGTGAGCAGACAGTGCATCTGCAAATGATATCTTCTACAATGGCTTCCAATTTGGGGAACCATACTTTTTGTCGTAGGAGGAGTTTTGTGGATACTACCCCCCAGTGGCCCTTGTGCGCCAGCATGACTGTCTTTTCTCTTAGCATTACTGGGATGATGACTTTACATCCTTCCATGATGATGACTGTGAGTTTGTCCTACACTAGCTCCATGAATCTTACGTCATCCTTCACCGATTCCAGCTCGTTCCTGGCCTGATTCTTGAGGTGGGATGTTTTAACAGTTTTGATGCAGTGAGCCATGCTCGCTAGGGCCGGGTCCCATTCCGATTCTCTTCTGAGGGTGGCCCAGTCCACCAGCAAGGGCTGTAGGTGATGTATCACGAGGTTGAGGTATGCGTCGGCAATGGGGGGGGGCCCGTTTGGGCTGGCCCCGTGGGGTGTCTTCAGAGCTAGTCCTCAGGGTTATCTTCCTTGCCTTGACGATCTACAATGTCGAATTTGTAGCCCTGTAGTCTTGGGCCCCATTGTGCTATTCTTGGTGGCATTCTCGCTTTTGAGTCTCCGTACATTGTCAGGAAGGCCTGGTGGTCCGTGATGACAGTGGATGCCTTTTCGTACAGGAAGAGATGGAATACTCACAGGCCCAAACTACTGCCGGCTTTCCTGTTTTGCCTGGGAGTACGCCTGTTCAGTGGACATGAGGCTGTGGCTGGCGTAGGCCACTATGAACTGGTTGGTATGGTGCATGGGGTCCCGCTGCGTTATTACGGCTCATAGGCCTATGGGGCTGGCGTCTATTATGACCTCCGTCTTCCTTTCTGCATTGAAATAAGCTACGTCTTCTGCCTTAGAAATGTTGTTTCGGATTGTTTCGAAGGCGTGCTGGCAGTCTGTTGACCTCTCGAAGGGGTGGCCCGTCGTCGTGAGTAGGCGCAGACGGTTGCTGACAGTTGTGTAATCCTGTAGGTACCTTGAGCCCCAGGAAGGAGTGATGTTCTGAGACATTCTGGGGTGGCTGGGTGGTATTCAATGCCACCACCTTGTCTGGGTCAGGTCGCATCCCTTTCTCCAAAAATATGTCTCTTGAGCTTTGGGGCCCTGGAGAGTTAGTTGTAGGCCTCTTCGCTGATTATGTTGACAGTTGCTTCCGCGTCTATGTGGAATTCCAGGGGGGTGTTGTTTACTTGGAGCATGAGAATCTGGCTGTGTTGGGTAGCTGTGGTGTTGTTGAGGGCCCACACGTATCCTTTTTTACGTTGGTCTTCACACGACGAAGGCGAGTCGCTGCTTGAGGGCTATATCATTTCGATATACCGGACGTAGCGTCAGCGGCCGTAACGCCTGGAGCCTTTGGGAGGTCGGTATTCCTCTCGAACATAGGATCTGCTGTGTTCACGGTAATCATGCCTCGGTTTCCTGGGATCATTATCAGGTCCGGCTTCGTCTGGGCTTGTAAGTGTCGTCTTTCGAAGCTCCCTGAGTGATTGTCTGCCGGCTGGTTGTAGGGGTGCATTTTTGCAGAAAGCCCTGAAGTGGTCTTCACTGCAACATGCAACACAATTTTTGCATTACTAGATGCTACTTCAAAGATCTTCGCATGAATACTCTTGGACGATCTTTTTGCCTAGGCCGTACAATAGAGTGCCCAACCAAATTCCTAACAGGATTTCGGAAACATTATGTAAAACCTTTAAATGGCCTGATCGTACTTGCTCCACAGCCAAGCCGGTTCAAAAACCACTATAAGACACCAATTGTTTATGCCATCAGTAGACCTTTCATGTGCCATTGACTGCATCGATCGTGTGAGGCTGTGGAACAAGCCCTATGAATGGGGTATACTAGAGGGCCTTTTGAAACCGCTTGTGCTCCTTCACTTCGAATCTACAATACAGATGAGACTAAGGTATAATGAGCATTTGGATTGTGGGACTCTGGCAAAGCTATGTCCTTGCCCGGTTGTTTAACCTATACCTGTCTGACCTCACTCAGCATCTGTCCTTGGTAAATTCACTTCCACCCAAATTGTGCCACCTTCATGTGCAATCACTGCTGTTTGCGGACAATATTATATTGTTTGATAAGACTCAAATAGCACTTCTTCGGCTCCTTAAAGGTTTAGATCTGTACTTCAAGGAAAATAACTTTAGATTAAACATAGCACAGTCATTAGTCGTTGCGATATCAGGGCTTCAAACCAAATTAACTATGGTGGACTGTTGGCTATCTAATCAGAGCAGATTGTGGTTCCACGATCTGGAGACGAGAATTAAGTTAAGATTGGCACCCTTCTTGCAACAAATGCGCAGGTTCTTCTCCAAGTTCTGCAAATTCTCAATGCTACCTTTTTGTTGAGATAATCTGTGGGCAAGGTGTTGCCTTACCTGCACTATGGCCTAGAATGATACCACATAAATTGAAATGAGTATCACGTTTTAGAAGGTACTCTGGAAGAGTCTGCTGGGTTACCAACTTCCAATCTTTTTATATTAATTAAACATGAACTATATCTACAATCCTGGAATTCATTTATTCTATGGAATAAATTAAAAATATATGGTAAGATCTTAAATCCCCCTTCCGACTCCCATTTCACTGACTTAATTACTTTGATGTTCTCTAAACAGTAGTTTGTTTTGAAATACATTTATTAATGACTGTGAACTGATTTTATCGGATTGGAATTTACAGAATGATCTACTTATTACCAACTGGGATAGGTTGAAAAGAAAGGTTGGAATGGAGCAGGGACCAATTAGCTACCGGGCGGGTGGGAGCCAGCCAATCGGGTGGCTAGGAACGCAGGCTTGAACCGCCGGTGTAAGCCCGTGTTCCAAGACGCCTGACGGTCGGCTTCCCCGCTGCCATATTCCCCCCCACACAACTCCTGTACCCCTTTTTTTTTATTTTTAATACCCCACCCCCAGCGTACCTTATTGAGGCTGCAGCGGCACTCGCCGCCACACCTTCCTCTCTGCTCAGAATGTCTGTCATGGAAAGGGAAGAGGGGCTTCTTACGGAGCCCCTCTTCCCTTTCCATGGTGGCCATGTTGGTAAAAGATTTTCCTTCGTACAACGGGATGCTGCGTGCATCCCCTTGTAGGACGAAAAATACTTCTTTTTGGCACCCCGGGTCGCTGCTTAGGTAACACAGGGTGTTAATTACCTTAACACCGATCCATCCCGCCGGATCGTGTGTTAACGCCACAATATAAACTCTTCCAAGAATATAGAAAGAGGCACTACACTTTTAATATACTACCAAAATACTTATGTTAATGTCCTAGCCCATCTTATCCTTGCATTTTAGATTCAATTTTTTGGGCACCCTTTAGAAATATTTTGTGCAAATAAGTGATGCTGCTGACTTTGTAAAGATGACTCATTACAGGAAACCTTAAAACACCTTTTGATATACTGTAGAGAAATCTTTAATTTAAGATTCAATGAATTTAGAAAATGTATCTACAGTAATGATTCCTTGCTACGTGAGGACTTTTGGAATTGACTTCTCAGTGACCATCACATTTCTTTGCTCATTTCTCTGGTCTGGTGTCGAATTGCTATCCATGTTCTTGTGGGTGAAAATGTTTACAGTTCTTGAGGTTTTATATGAATACATTCTTAGTATGTTTTATCCCACTGATTGGGTATTTATTACGTTGAAAACATATGTATTGATAGTCTTGATGTATATAATTGATGTATATAATTGTTTTCATTTTTTGTATTGAATGTCTAAAAAGTCTAAGGGTGCAGAAGTAAGACTCTGACACGGAGGGATCATAGTGTTTGCTATAAAGTTTTATTCAAGGATAAAAAAGGAAAAACAAAACTCGCCCTAGATAAGAGGGTATTCCCTGCCTCAACTGAAATAACTACTGTCAGAATGTCCAAAGAAAAAGTCCCAATGTCCAGTGTCAAAATCCTAAATCTGTCCCTTGCACACTAAACTAACTAAATCAAAGGACATGTCTTCTTGGTCCAGAGTGGTGACTACCCTTCCCCAGGACAGAAGGTAGCTCTTGTTTTAGTAGGATTTTCCAAATATGGTTTCAGCCAATCCTTTGCTATTGGGGAAATGTCTCGTTCTCTCCAGCCTTTCTCAGAATTGAAAAGTAGTTCCTTGGGGTCCCAAACCCTGGTTGGCAGCTTTAATATTTTATTTATGTATTTATTGGGCATTTTTGTATGGCACCTATACACGCCACAAGACAATATGGCGGGGGGGGGGGGGCATGGGAACCACAAAAGTAGAACAACAAAAACGGTTATATTGGCCTTGTGACAATCCTACCGTGCAAGTGCATGTCAAGGTGATAAGTGCACTGGGGAGGAGGGGGGGTAGAGGGAGAAGTGTAGGAGTGGGGAACGAGGATGATTGGGGTGGACAGGGAGGACCAGGTTGGGCTTGTCTGAGGAAGTGCTGGCAAGGAATGCTGGGGGGGGGCTTGTAGGGGGGTGGTCTGGCCCCTGTATGACTTTGAAGGGACCAGACACCATCCTCAGAGGGAGAGTTAGCACGGGAGGAGCAGAGGGAAGGAAGAGGAGAAAAGGAAAGTCTTGAGAAGTTTCCAGAATTTAAGAAGATCCAGCTCCATTCTGAGGGGGGCAGGGAGGCCGTTCCAGAGGGAGGAACCTGCCGAGGAAAGGGATCAGCCTCCCACTCTCTGCTTAGAGAAACGTTTGACCTGCAGAGAGTTGTAGCCAAAGGACCGAAGGATTGTGGCCAGGAGGTATTTAGGGAGGGAAAGGTGGATGTAGAGAGGTCCCAGGCCCCAGACAGCCTTGTGGATGACGCACAGGGTCTTGAATTGGATCCTTGCGGTCACCGGGAGCCAGTGGTGAGACTTTAGGTCTGGAGAGATGCGGTCACTGGGCTTCAGGCCAAGGACAAGTCTTGCAATCCTATTCTGGATTAGTTTAAGGGGGCGAAGGGAAGAAGGAGGCAGATTGAGCAAGAGGCTGTTACAGTAGTCCAGCCTAGAGAGAACCAGGGCTCTAGAGATGTTGAGCTTCTGGTGGAAGGTGAGGAAAGGTATAATACCCCTGAGTAGGTGCAGATGGAAGTTGGACTTCTTGGCAAGGTCAGTGATGTGTGGAGAGAGAGGTGTCAGATGATCCCAAGCTTTTTGCCTTACATGTGGGGAAGGGGAGGGGACCCAAGGAGTCTGGCCAGAGAGTAGGGAGGAAACCAGGAGCAGGCGACCCATTCGGAAGGATCTCCGTCTTACTGGAATTAAGGCAGAGATCATTGGCAGAGCACCATGCCTGAATAGTAGTCAGGCAATCGGGTATGAGGGTGAGGTAGAGGAGGGCAGTTTGAAAGAGAGCTGTATGTCGTCTGCATAAAACTGGAAATGAGGGGAGAAGGTGGAGATCAGGTGGGCTAGAGGGGTCAGGTAGATGTTGAAGAGCCATGGCGATAGGATAAAGCCCTGGAGAACGCCACACGTAGAGCGTGAGATGGAGAGAAAATGACCCCTTTGCACTTGGGATGGTGTGTTTGAAAGGAAGGGGGTAAGCCACACCAGAGCCCTGTTTGTGATGCCTAGGGTATCATGGAGACGGTTTATGAGGATGGAGTGGTTGGCTGTGTCGAAGGCAGAAGAAAGATTGAGGATCAGAACAAAGGGAGTATTTGAGTCCAGATTAGAGAGTAGGTCCTCGCGCTGTATGTTCCACTGAAAAAGAAGCCTGGATTCTTCCAAGCTGTAGTGGGTCCCTGACCTTGGTGTGCAGACCTGGTTCCCTCTCACCAGGTACTGCAACTATTTCCCCACCTGGATGATGAATTTCCTCTTGACGACTTCACATCCGTCTTCAGGAGGGATATTAATCAGTCAGATGAACTCTTAGCCCCCTTAAACAGTTACATCAAAACAAATCACTCTCCCCAAACTGTGGTTTTCTCCAGAAATTCTTGCTGCTCGGGCAGAAAAAAGAAGTGCAGAACGCCATTGGCGTAAACATCCATCTGATGTCGTTCTTAGTATTTAAGACATCTGGAAAACTCTTTAAGAATGTTTTGTTGAAAGCCAAAGAAGTAAAACTTTATGCCAGGATTGAGTCAGCTAAATCCAGGCCAAATTGTTTAATGTGCTCTCAGAACAAAAGGTCAGTCCCGTGGATATCCTTCCTGAAGCGGATAATTCATGATTGTTTTGCCCAGAAAATTACACTGCACCAACAAAATATCAGACCCATTAAACTGACTTCAACCACCTCAAAGATACATCCCCTGTCTGCTCACCTCATGACTCTGCTTCCCCCTGCTTTTCCTTTCATGAGGTATCAGAAAGTGAATTTCAGGAAGTTATACTTAAGCTGAAACCAACATCATGTAAAGGGGATGGCTTCCCCGCATCACTCTTTCAAGATTTCCAGAACTCTACTACTCTGGGTAACTACTCTTGTTAATCAGTCATTTGCCAAAGCTTTCGTCCCAGATAGCATTAAGGAGGCGTGGTTTACCCCTCTACTGAAAAAGGAAAACCTTGATGCTGGAGATCCTGGAAACTTCCAGCCAATCGCCAATGTCCTTTTTTGCATTGAAGATCTTGGATAAACTTGCACTTAATCAATACCAAAGCTTTGTTCTGCAATATAACATTCTTGCCACTGGTCAGTCTGGGTTCCATGTGAACCACAGAACCGAAACTGCTCTACTTGATCTTAAATCAAACATTGCTGAGATAATTGATAAAGGCGGCCAGGCATTGTTAATACTTTTGGGACTTTCGGCCGCCTTTGACCCGCTCGATCAGCCAGAAGGGCATGGTCAAGGTAGGCAGGTGCTCCGACCCTGCGACCAACTGACTTGGATCATTTCTTGGTCCACAAACTATTTTTGTAGCTAAGGATAATGCAAAATCCTAAAAAGCAATGCTGACTTGTGGGGATCCGCAGGGATCTCGCTTGTCGCCCCTTTTGTTTAATATCTACATAAAACCATTGTGCGACCTCCTATCCTCACTGGGTGTTCGTTTTACAAACTATGCAGACGACACCCAGATTGTGATAGAGTTGTCAGACCTCTATAGCAAAGATCTAGAGATGGTAAATACCATTTTAATGCATACATTCTTGGATGGCCAAAAACTTTTTGGCCCTTAAGAACAAGAAAAACAAATTGCTCATCCTTGGTACACCGGTAAAACGTAATCATTTTGATTAATTTTAAAGTAGTTTTCATATTGCAGGTAACATCATTAAGGTTTCTGATCATGTTAAAACATTACGGGTCTATTTTGATTCCCATCTTTCATTGAAGAAGCACGTTCTCCATCTTAAATCTTCCTGCTCCTTCAACATCCACTTGCTGTGGCAAATCCATCCATACCTCCCCGAGACCAATCGGGCTATGATTGCCGCTGCTATTAACACCAAACTAGACTACTGCAATAGCCTGCTTATACGTTCCACCCAGGCAAATGTAAAAAGCCTACAGGTGATCCAGAACGGAGCAATCCAGGCCGTCTGTGGCCTTGGGCGATGCACTTATGTTACTGATGCTCGCAGAAGACTTCACTGGTTGCCGGTTAGTCAAAGAATCAGATTCAAAGGCACCATGTTAGTCCATAACTGCCTGACAGGTAAAGCTCCGAATTACTTGTTAGCCAGAATTACTAGAGTTCCCTTTCAGCGAACTCTTTGTTCCAACAAAGACATTCTTCTACAGCAACCACAAGTTCTGTTGAAGAGATTTGGTGGCTCAGGCTTTCATGCCTGGGCCCCGGATCTGCGAATCAGCTTCCCTCTGTTCTTAAGGGTTGCAAGTCAACTGTCCAATTTAAGAAACAACTTAAAACCTATCTTTTTGACTTGGGCTAGGCCTTTGTCATACCCCATCAACCCAGTTTCCTCCTCGTGATAGCTGCTTTTTGTTCTTTGTTGTAACAGTCTTGTGAGCGCCTTGAGGCCCATGGGTGTTTGGTGCAATATATGAATCTAATAATAATAGTAGTAGAAGAGTAGCCTGGATGTACTCCTCAGGTTGTACTGCAGGACACAGGCTTGGTTCACTAACCTGCGAAGCACTGTATGAAATGTCCATCAATTTGCAGTTCTTTTTATTTGGGTGCGAGTCCTAGACTCGCAATTCTGACCTCAGTTTTCCCTTCCGTTGGCTTGGTTCACTCTCCTGCCAAACCCTAGTACAACTCTGTGTACTTCTCTGCTTTTCTTCGACTTTACTGGGGTCGCAGATCCTCCTTTCCCAGCCTTCTGATTCGTGCCACAACCTTCTTGAGCCTTCACCTCCTTCCCGACTACCAACATACCTTGTGGTGTGGTCTGTGCAGTTGTCAGCTCCATTGAGGTAGCTGGGCTTATTTGTGGGGCTCCGGTACCATCTTGGAGCTTCCCTTGCTCTGCGCCAGCTCTGCTGTCTTGCTTCCTTCCGAAACGGCATGGTCTCAGACTTCCATGCTTCCCAGGTCTCTGGGGCACCCGTAGTCTTTGTCTGCCTACGGGCCATGCGGTCCTCTCGTCCTGGACCGGCCTGGCACTCTCTTTCTTTCCTCTTGTCGTCTCTGTCAGCATCCATCTGCACGTCGGATTATCCCTGGCTACCCCGCTTTCTCCACGGAGGGCTTGACAATCTGTCAAGTCCTTCTTTGGTTTTTATCTTGCTTCTCCGATCAATGGCTGCAAACCACTAGACTGTTAAAACTGGTTCCAATGGTTATTCAGTATTGCACCGCACCTCCTCCTTGTCTCAATACTAAGTGAGTACTGGTATGGTAACTCACTAGGAATCTTCCTTGTCTCAGTACTAAGTGAGTGCTGGTATGATAACTCACTAGGAATCTTCCTTGTCTCAGTACTCTTTACCTGGACGGCTTTAGAAAAGTGCATAGGGTATGAGGGTAGGAGTGAAGAGGAAGGAGGTAAATGAGAAGAGGGTTAACTGCAGGAAGAGGGTCTAGCATCATGGGATTGGTGAAAATACCACATTCTCCCGATGTGGTTGTCACTGGTCCCAAATGGGGCGTACCCTCCCACGAGATCCACCCACTGAATACCACCCAATGGGGTACTATTGGGGAGAGGCCTCACCACCCTGGCCTCACGGGCAGGTTCTTCCCCCTTAGGAAGCAGTGACGACATAGTGGGATTCGTCACAAAAGTGAATTATTAACTAAGTACACAATTAAAAAAAATAGGCACTCTAAATTGACTTTACATATGTCATCCAACTCTAATTTTAAATTAGGAAAAAACAAACCTATTTTAGCAAATGTATGTAGGATTTTGCGTTGGCTTGTGATAATGAAGGTGGCGTGATACACGTGGTACATGCTTTGCCTGTGGTGCAGGATGGCAAAGGTTCTCGCCCATTCCAAGTACTACAGGATCCAACATGAATTGCCATAGTCTTCAGTGGCCCTTCACGTCATTTGCCTGGCGTAGAGATACCATTGGAAGTAAAAATTAAGAGGCAAAGGGAAGAGGCAAGGCAGGCAAAAATTGTGAGAAAAGGTAGGACGTGATTGGCTGCCGTGGGATTTGCAGATGTCACCAGACCTTGATCCACTTGCAGCAGCTGAACTTCAAATTGAAAGAATGCTGGAAGGCAGGAGATTTGTGTTATTCAATCACTCATTCTACTTCTGCTCATATCAGCCAGTTTCTTTCTGCACTTTCAGTGTCCTTCTGATACTCCATTTCTCTTAATTCTCCAAACTCTTTCTGAAATACTCTTTCAAGTTTTTTTTTTTTTAACATTTAGCACCTAAAGCTCAATTTTAAGTAGCTCCAGTGGATGTATGTCTCCCTTGTCATTTAATTTCCCAATGCCATTATTTCTACTCATTAGCTTCCCCAACCCAAAAACTGATATTGAATTCATAATACAAAATATTAGGATCTTGACACACAGGTCTAGGTGAATAAAAAACAATATTAACGTCCCTTATCAATTGGAAATAATTGGTCAAACAAATTCACTTAATTTACATGCCAAAATACATTTTTGTCACAGATACCTCAAAATGACCCCTGCACAAAATGGGTCACATAGGGCTGGCTCCCTAATTGATGGGCTGAGGCCCAATACGCATGGTTGAGGAAATACCTCCAGCCACAAGATGAATGTATATTGAGCGCGGGGTGTTGGGTCCCGCTCCTGCAAAACTTGCTGTTGCGAATTGGCCCTGGAGGGCCTCCTTACCAGCCACAGACACTTTGGCCATGCCCCCTTTGGCCTTCTTCAGCTCCTGCTGCAGCCCGCAGGGTGAAGCCCGCGGGACAAAGGAGCGGGGTGTTGGCGCCCTGGGGGGAGTGTTTGCGGACTTGTGGGGGTTGCCCTTAAACTTGGAGTGTGACCTGAACATTGAGGTGAGGCTGAGGCAACTATTGTGGGGAGGGCAAAAAGCCTACAGCGTTCAGCATGGGGGCTGGGCCTCAACCTCTCCTCCATGTGCTCAAGGTCCGGCGCAGCAGCCCAACAGCCCATCACTCCCACCTTTGAGTGTTGAGACCCTTTTTCCCTACCTGGAACTGATCTGTAAGACCCTAAGCCTTCTCTCTAACCCCTCTTCTCAGGCTGCATCATGGTTGGCCCTCTCCGGGATGTCGCTATTGGAGCCATGGAAAGAGGAGCCATCTCCTCCCCCCTCTACCTCTCCAAATCCTCCCTCTTAACGAGTCTTCAGGGCACTCCAGCCCCACTGGTATTACGGAAGCCTATTATGGGCATAAGGCTGAGGGGATGCACATCGAATAAAGCACTGGGAGTCACGCAGGCGGAGGGAGTTTGAACTGGGAGCTTTTGCGGGAATGGAGCACTTGTGCAATCATCCTCGGCCACTGCATGTGCTAAAGTGGGGGACCCAGGGGAGTTTACGCCCAAGCTACCCTGCTCCTCCAGCCTGCAGATGGGACCCCCACCATGGCCTCATGGGAGCTCCCGTGGTCCTGTTTCACTTCCTCTCCCTAAGAACAGCTCTGCAAGCAACTTTCTGGAGGAACCTGGGACCCCTGTCAACCTGCTAACCCCTGGAGGGGGCCTTGACTGCGTTGCCACAGCAGGACTTCTGGCTACCTTGGCTAATGGCTGTGAGAGGATCTCAATGGGCATTTCGAAACTGACGGGAGGTCATGTGTCGTTGGCCCCTTCTTTGGCTCCACCTCTGTCTTCGTTTTTGCTGCTGGACCCTATCCATCCATCTTCTGGTCTAAACCATGATGTCACAGCCCCACTGTCGCCACGGGCTCTCCCTGAAGCTGAAGTCCACTCCCCTGCTCCTCTGGTGCCCATCTCTTTGGTTTGTTGGGCCATGGGGCTGGATGGCTTGCGTGGGGGAGAGAAGTCCAGCCTCTCGTCTAGAACTGGGAGTCTGCCCGCGTCTGATGTTCCTTCGGGGGCTAGTATAAAACCTGTATTTATGAAGTCACGTAAACCAACATGATTTACAATTTGGAAAAAAAAAAAACCCTTTTCCTACCTTCATTTTAGCCCTCTTTGGGTTTCTAAACCCCCCCCCCCCCGAAAGGAGATCCCTGTCTACCAGCCCCACCTCCCCCGGTTTTTCCAACTCTGCTAAGCTGCCCTTGTCGTCTTTAGTTATCGGAGATGGCCGAGATTAAAAACCTCTTACTAGTCTTGATTAAGGGGATGCGGGGGGACAGGAGGGAGGAAGACACAGGTAGGTAAGGAGAGAGTTTAGCAGGGGCTGGCAAAGGGGGGGCCAAATCTTGCCTTTGACAAAGGGATTCCCCCGATTCCCTGCCCGTCCCCCATGGTCAAGACTCTCCCATCCATGAGGAGTCGACCAGAGGTAGGTCTCCCATCATTGCTATCATTACCGTGGGAGACCACTGACCCAGTCTCAAGGGCTAAGCCCCCACCTTTGCAGAACTCCGTAGGGAGAGCCCAGGGACATGTGCGCCCCGTGGGGTGGCGGGCTGGTGCCTTAACCCGTGGTCAGCGGAGGCCTTGGTCGGGGCATCACACATCTGAAGGCTGTAGTAGTTCTACGGTCCTTCTCCATGGTGTCCCAAAACTTTCGTCTGGTACAAGAGAACCAAGGGACGCCCTGCGGAATAAATGTCTACATTGGGTACGGGAAGTGGGGGATTGTGGGTTTGTGTCCAGGGGTTCCCTGTTGGAGAGCTCTAGACTGTCCAGTTTTTCAGCCAAATTGGATATTGTCAAACTGGTTTTTGCAGATGCCCATTTGGCAAGGGACGTTTTGGACAAATGCAACGGCCACCGGCGGGCAGGGAAAAGTGGCATCAAAGTCAGTGCATCTCCCCTATCTGCCCTTGTGTGCCCTGCAGGAGTCCCCTATGGTTCTAGTCCCCTTTCAGGGGCAAATTTGACTGCCCTGGGCCCAAGGCACTACGGGAGCTACCAGAGGGAAGGGGAGAATGGTTCCTGGTCATTGGCCAAAAGATCTGTTTGGAGGCACTCAAGCAGGGCCCAGTCTCCTGCACGGTCTTGTTGCTTTTTTCTTTGATGTGTCTTTTTGTAATCATGTATTAGAACTGTTTTTCGGATGCACTTTGGTGGCCTTTCAGGCGGAATAAAGTTGTTTGATGATGATGATATTGCCTTCTTTGCTATTGGATGATTTGCCCTCCATGACACTATTGGACTGTAATATTAACTTTTATCCTTTGACATAGGAGTCAATGGGTGCATTCTCCACACCATTGTGTCAATTCATGTTTTGCATGTGTCCATTTATTTGAATTTGTGCAATGCACTGTTTAATAAATTCTCTTTATTATTTTTTTCAAAGACAAGCTGCAATTTTCAGTGGACTTTGGCTTTGGAGAAGGGCTGGCGTTTTCTTTGTTTCAGGAAAATACATATTATATGTAGAATATTTTAATAATGGGCGTGAATTGAAAAAATTATTTTGCGATATATTCTATCTCCTGGGCACTGATGAACATCAGGTAGGGTGAGTAGCACTCTTCACATCAAAGTAGCGAAGTCCGGACAGCAACGTTTTGGTAAAAATAACTGTCTTTATTGGTGCCTTGCAGAATGGCACAGAAGTTAAAAGGCCATCAAATTATGGCACTCCCAAAGTGCATAATGTAAATGCGCGTTAGGAACGTTAACGTGTTTCGCAGCTTGCCTCGCCGCTTGATCACGACAACATGTCCCCATAAAACCAGTGTTTTTTAAACATGGTGCAGAGCAAACGGCGACCATTTTCGCCGAAATAGAAGATGGACTCCATTGGTAAACACACTCCCTTTGCAGGAAACCCATGGCGGACATCTTTGCCTGTTGGTGCCACAAAGATAGTGCATGTGCCTGAACATGGCAATACTCTCTGTTCCGACTTTCAAGTCTGTGTTAGTTATCCTTATTGGGGATCTAGTTCACTTTTATCGTGTGTATTAATTACACTATTTGTGTCAATGGAGCCCCTCAATGCCGGTTACATACTTGAATGCATTGCACACATTTGAAATAAAATGTTATACTGAAATGACAGTAACATGAAACCTACAATGAACATTGGCATAGTGCACAAGTCGTAAAATGAAATTACTCTTTTTTTTTTTCTTCCGGGAGCCTGATGTAATGGCTTCAATGCTTAGTCAGACCTTTTTCTGATCCTAATAAACCAGAATTAAACAATTGTTCGATGAGAAAGGTCCTGCACATGCATAACTGGTCACATCGTAAAATACGTCAATCGACCTGAAGTGCATTATGTATGCTAACATCAACATTGAGCTTCATATGTTTATTGCAGCATGAATATTAACTAGAGACCTGTTTTATGCTTATTAGAAAGTGTCCCAAATTCACTGCCTATTGGCAAAGTGCCAATATGATGACTATGCAGCTGAAAACACACACTTTGTATGCCATCAGGGCATATATTTCTATTATCCTGCTTGGATCCCACTCGCAATATATTGCTGGGTATGGAATCGGACCAAAAAGTGCAGAGATCACTATAAAGTGCGTAGTACAGAAAACAATCAAATGCATCAACCGCTTTAAGGTGCATCAGTCACTGTAAAGTGCATAGTGCAGAATAAAGTGCATCGATCACTGTAAATATATACACACCCACACACACTTTGCTTTAAAATGTAATTGCCGGTTCAAACCATACATATATGGTCTTTTTTATATTTAATATGATGAGAATGGGGGCTGCAGGAGTAATCAGTGACTGTGACGTGGATGAGAGATTTGGGGGTCATGCGCGACTTTGAGAAGGTGTTGCAGGGGTAATGAGGGACTGACGAGGATGAAGGTTGCCGGGGTAATGAGGGAATGTGACAAGGATGAGGGATGCAGTAGTAGGAGGGACTGTGAAAAGTACGGGGGATGATGGGTCAGGGTAATGAGGGATTGTGACATGGATGAGGGATGCTAGGGCAATGTGGGGCTGTGACAAGAATGAGGTGTGCAGGGGTTATGAGGGACTGTGATGAAGTTGAGGGTTGCAAGGTTAATGAGAAACTGTGGCAAGGATTGGGGAGGCCTGGGTAATGAATGATTATGAATGGGGTAAGGAATGCCGGGAAACCATGTTAAGGTACCGAGGTGAAAAGGAGGGATTCCAGGTTAAGGGTATTAACCTTTGCATGTTCGTATGTACCATTACACATCATAAGTGTTTTGCTTATTAATATGCTTCTGCTTATTCTTGTTTGTTTTGTTTGTTATTTATTATGCGGGCCAGACCCAGGGGTATTAATACATATCTTAATATGTATTAATGTGTTTTGTGCTTTTTATTATGCTTGTTCATTACATGACACTTCAGGAGTGTTGTGCTTATTCTTCTGCCCACTTACGTACGTAATATGACACTTAACACATTTTCTAAGCTTGTTCATAATATTGGGCATTAAGTGTTCTGCTTATTCATATGCTTGTGTTTGTAATATTGCACATTCACTATGAACGTTTTTTCTGTTATACAATAAGAAGCTGTGTGCATTTCGTTGCACAGAATGCCCTGTTTTACATATCCTTTGTATGGACTTTAAAACAAGATTCGGCCTATTTGTATGCTTATGATTGTTCTTAATATCAAGTGTTACCAATGGTTTGCTTTTTCATGGGCGTGTAACATGTTTAACTTACTCGTATGCATATGTTTCTTCATGCTATTAAATATTACTAGTGTTGCGCCCATGTTGAATGTTGGTAAATTCAAGTTTTCTTTACATCCTAATATCTCGAATTTAATTTATGCGATTGTCAAACGTTTTAAAGCATAAACAACTTTATAGTAATGTGTGTATATATGTGCAAAGAAATCTTGAGAATCGAGCCCGCTAGTTTCGAGGTATCTGGATCTAAGCATTATATTTCCCTGTGGGGGTCTCCATTATGAGAAAGTAACATTATTTTTTTCACCTTCTAATAACAATGAATTGAGTGCACGATGCGCGATCCTTAGCAAACTGGGCATGTTCCGTTGTATCTGTCTGGTGTAGTCGCTTGCCAAGTTCGGTAAATAGCCATACATGGGTTCAAATGTTATAGAGGAAAGTATGTTTCCATTTTGACATAGAATGCGTGATGATTTAACATTAACTATAGTACCGCGGTCTCGACTCTATCATTGCATCTAACAAGCTCTCTGTTTGGGAGCGAAACGCGTCATAATGGGTGCTGCCTTGTTATGCCTTAATGAAGAAAGATATTTTTTTGTACTCACTCACCCCTGTAAACCTATGGATTCCAGGAGTGCGACAACCAAGCACGCATGAGTCCATTTTTTTGTAATATTGCATTACATTGTGGCTTCAAAGTGATTTGGTACCACCACAGAAATATACGCCATCTTTAGCCAGTTTCTGAGCCCATTTCTTAAGTGTATAAAACTGATTCCTTTGAAAGTATCGACATTTCAAAGTTTTGTTTACATATACGTAAGATAACTGTTCCTTCGTGTCTACCTTTCACAGCAAATCTTTTGGAATGTTTATGCCAAATCGTTAGTTTCTTTTCGCTGTTTTAACAACTTTTCCTTGTTTGCATCGAACAGAGATTTCAGACCAGTGCAACCCTCTTCCGTGCTATAAAGATGGCTACAAGGAATGTGTAGATGGAAAAGCCACTTTCACGTGTGTCTGCAAACCAGGATGGCAAGGAGAAACATGTGAAGAAGGTATTTTAGATTCACATATGATGCTACCTACATTTTTTTATTTTAGTGGGTCTTTTTCGCAAAAGGCTGAGCTGTATTGCTGTATAATAATTTGTCAAATGCTGTTTTCTATATAGGAAGGTCTATGCTGTATAAGAAGCTTCTCCAGCATGGGGACTGGCATGGATTCACATGCTCATGAATATTCCCCGTCGTCAGGCTGGGAATCCTCGGTAAAGAAAAAACCAGTATCAGTTTCGTTTCTGATCTGTCTTTCGTAGTAATAACCAATCACTGGTCTCTGCGTCATAATGACCACAGCCAATGACTGCCCTCTACCTAAGCACCGCCTCTGGCAGCCATCTTCAGATTTTTACCGCACGTTCATGTGTTGGGATCCTCGTGCTATTGCTCTCGAGCGTTAGTGCTATTTTTTCACGTTTTTTCTCAAAAACTTCATTTTTTCGGTCAAAAGAGCCTCAAGCTCCACCGACTCTCCATCCGATCAACGGGGACCCGTGTCGGATTCGTCTGCGCCCCTCAAGGGTGAAGATTTCATCGAGCTACGCTTTTGGAGGACTCCAGAAGCTTCTCAGGCCCGGACATGGCCCAGGAGAAGGGAAGCTCGACGCCCGGAAAGCTGTTCAGGATCTGCCCTGGATGCCAGCTGCAGAACGTCTTTAAGGAGGACAAACACTCCTTTTGTCTCTACTGCTTACATGAGGACAAGACGCACGTGGAGAAGGACTGTGCGTTTTGCGGCAATATGTCGGAGCGGACCATGAAGGACCGCCATCAACGTCTCGCCAACTGGCTGGAAGGGAAGAGCCCGTCAGGCGAGAAGAAGAGGAAGAAATCGGAGCGGTCTTCTAAGACCTTTGAGGACGCCCCGGCGACGGGGGTCCAACACAAGGCCAAGCACCGCGAGTCCGCTGGCACCGGGAGCGCCGAACGGTCGGGCTCTACGGGCGCCAGGCAGGGCGCACCCTCCCCGGCACCTTCAGCCACGAGCCAACGCGCTGGGTCGGGTAAGAGGAAGGGCGAGCACCCGGCGAAGCTCCTGGAGAGGCCCCGGTCGAGCTCGAAGGCCCCATCGGAGGGGGAGCGAGGCAGTGTCCCCCCCTCAAGGATAAGGCGGTGAGCGCACCTAAGGTGGTGAAGGCCTTAATCCATCCGGCCAAGCCCTCTATCGATACTGTCGCGGCGGCCCTGGCTCAGCCTGTGGAGGCTACACTAGTGGTGGCGACCTCGGGGCTCAGAGTCTCCCTGCCACCTCGGAGGGAGTCCTCTTTTGTGCCCATCGATAGGACCCCCGTGAAATCCCCGGCGGGGAAGAAAAAGGGGGGGCAGGGCGTCGTCGTAGATTCGGCCTCAACCTCGGAGGAAAAGCTGATTGAGGTCTTAAGCCACGGCCTTGGCGTGGAAGAAGACCGGCCCGTCGGGAGGGCCCCTGATCGCCCGTCGGATTCCCCTCTGCCAGCGCCGCAAGACAACTCGGCGGCCATTTTGTTGGCTATACAGTCCTTATGTTCAGAGATAAGGACGAGACTACCGTTGCCGACGGAGGAACCTCTCCCGTCGGGGGATCCTGAACCGGGACCTTCTGGTGTTCCCCCGCCCAAGAAAAGAAGGATTCACCCTCCACCTCCTTTTCAGCCGTCGCGCCCCGTCCAGCCCTCCTCCCCGTCCACCCGAGGGGATGATACGGGGACTGACACGGCAGCGACGGGTACGGACGACGAGGATCTACCGTCGTCACCTCCCACCAGGGCTTCTCCGCCCGACGAGATTGGATCGTTCCACTCCATGATCGCCAGGGCATCCGAGCTTTTCCAACTCTGCCCTGAGGAGAAGAAAAAGGAAGGATTCTTTTATCAACGGCGCGAGGCCAAGAGGAAGACGGTCCTCGCGGTGCCTCTACTGGACGACATTTGGGATGAGGGCCTCGCCCTCCTCAAGAACCCTTCCACGACGCCAGCTAGAAGAGACCGGTACGAGAAGAAGTACCGGGTCCCGGACGCGGCCCCCCTGTGCCTCCGGGCGCAACCTACCCCGGACTCCGTCGTCTCCGCGGCGGCCAGGAAGAAAGCGGGGGGGGGGGTTGCGGCCTCCACATCGACTTCCCCACCGGACGGCGAGGGAAAGAAATTGGACGCTATGGGACGCAGGGTCATCTCGTCTGCAGCGACGACGATTAAAGCGGCCAACGCCTTGGCTATCGTGGCCCGCTACGACAGGGAGCTATGGTACAAACTGGCTCCCCTGCTGGACTTCCTACCGGACGACAAGAGGGCGTATGCCCTGGAGATCCTACAGGAAGGTGAGGTGGCGTCGGACCACGCCATCACTATTGCGACGGACATCGCCGACACTGGGTTTCGCCAGTTGGGCAACGGCGTGTGCCTTAGGCGGCGTGGATGGCTCAAGGCTACGGACTTCCGTCAAGACGTACAGACCAGAGTCCTGGACATGCCGTTCGATGGGAACAACCTGTTTGGGAAAACAGTGGACGATTCCCTTCAGGCCATTAAAGCGGACACTGAGACGGCCCGGGCCCTTGGGGTTCTGCAGCAACGACGGACGCCCTTTCGGAGCAGCGGAGGCAAGGGCGCCTCCAAAGGTTCCGGCGGCGGTTTCTCCACCTACCGTCAAGCGGCCCGCTCGTCGTCTCAGGAGGCCTACAGAGGACGAGGCAAGTCTGGCGGACCCCGCCGTCGTCGCCAAGGAGGTCAAGGCGGCAAAGCCTCGTCGAAACAGGATTGAACCGGCCGTGGGGTCGGGCCCCCACCGAAGCACCCCGGTGGGAGGCCGGCTGGCGAGCTTCGTCAGCGTGTGGGAGTCCATCTCCACCGACGGTTGGGTGCTGGACGCCTTAGCCCGGGGCCACGCGCTCGAGTTTCAAAGAAGGTGCCCGCGCGTCCCCCCCTTGGCCAGGAAAGAGCTTCACGTCCCTCAGCTTCTCCTGGAGATAAAGGCGATGCTCAGGAAGGGCGCCATCGAACTCGTCCCGAAGAGGCTTCGGGGCTCCGGAGTTTACTCGAGATACTTCCTCGTGAAGAAGAAGACGGGAGGATGGCGCCCCATCCTAGACCTGCGACGTCTGAACAAGTTCATCAAGGCGCAGAAGTTCCGGATGGTCACCCTCCAGCACATCCTGGGTCAGCTGGAGGAAAGAGACTTCCTGTCGTCGTTGGATTTGGAGGATGCCTACTTCCATATTCCCATCCTAAAGGGGCACCGAAAATTCCTCAGGTTTGTGGTCCAAGGGCGTCACTACCAGTTCAAAGCCCTCCCCTTCGGACTACGGTCGGCACCCAGGGTATTCACCAAGTGCCTTGCACCGGTGGCGGCGCAGCTGCGCCGCGAGGGGATCCACGTCTACCCCTACCTGGACGACTGGCTCATCCGAGCCAAGACGAGGGAGCTCGCCGTGGAGCACACGGCAAGGACCGTCCAACTTCTCAAGGACCTGGGATTCTCCGTGAACTACGCCAAGTCCCACCTGGTACCCGCGCAAAACGCACTGTTTCTGGGAGCGAAGCTCGACACAGTGTCCCTTCTGGCCTCCCCGTCGGAGGAAAGGACCAGGTCCATCCTGGGCAAGGTACAGCGGATGTTGGTTTCCGACGCGGCCAAGGTGAGGTCCATCAAGTCCCTCCTCGGAATGATGTCTTCTTGCATCTACCTCATTCCCATGTGCAGGCTCCGGATGCGCCCGTTGCAGGAGTTCCTGGACGCGCGCTGGATCCAGACGACGGGCGGCTTCGAGGAGAGGATCACACTCGACGAGAGTTTCCGCCGAGCGGTCCGGTGGGGGGGCAACCGCGCGCATCTGACGGCGGGCATGGACTTCCAGACCCCAGACCACCAGGAGACAGTGACCACGGATGCCTCCCTGGAAGGGTGGGGAGCGCACACCGAAAATCTGCACGCGAGAGGCCTTTGGCTCCCGACGGAGAGGTCCCTCCATATCAACGTCCTGGAGCTCCGTGCAGTGTTCTGGGCCCTCAGGTCCTTCCTTCCGTCCCTCAAGGGCAAGGTGGTGAGGATCTTCACCGACAACACCACCACCATGTTTTACATCAGGAAACAGGGCGGAACCAGGTCCCCAGCACTGTCCAAGGAGGCGCAGGACCTGTGGCATTGGGCCGTCGCCCAAAGGATGTTTCTGGGGCCGTTTCATCTGGCAGGGATAAAAAACACCATCGCCGACTCACTCAGCAGGGAGCTGCGCTCGTGCCACGAGTGGGAACTACGGCAGGATCTAGTGGATCGCCTCTTCCGACGGTGGGGCACACCCCAGATCGACCTGTTCGCGACGGCGACGAACTCCAAGTGCCGGAGGTTCGCCAGCAGGGTTCCCCAGGCGAGGAGCATGGGCGATGCTTTCTCGTTCCCCTGGGAGGGCCTGTTCCTCTACGCGTTCCCTCCTTTGCCACTGCTAATCCGGCTCGTCAACCAGCTCAAGAGGTCACGGTGCAGGATGATCCTCGTCGCACCTGCGTGGCCGAGGCAGATATGGTTCCCGGACCTTCTGGACTTGTCAGCGTCCCCGCCAATCAAGCTGCCGGTGGACGCGGATCTACTCTCCAGGGAAGGAGGCGCCATCCTCCACCACGACCCGAAATCGCTGAACTTGCAGGCCTGGCTCCTGCAGCGCTAGAGTTTGGAGGATACGACATACCGGCCGACTGCAGAGAGGTTCTTGCAAAGGCCAGGGCGTCCTCGACTCTTAAATGCTACGGACACAAATGGAAGAGGTTCTCTGTCTGGTGCCACGCACAGAAGATTAACCCTCTACGGATTACGGCTCCCCAGGTACTGCCGTACCTGCTGACGCTGGCCAAAGCTGGACTGGCACACGCGTCCATCAAGATTCATCTTGCTGCGATCTCCCGATACACCAGAACCACGGGCCGGACGTCCTTGTGGTCTCATCGTCTGGTGAAAGAGTTCATGAAGGGACTGTTCAGATCGTTCCCGCCGGTGAAGGCTCCGGCCCCGGCGTGGGAGCTCAACGTGGTGCTGACCAAGCTCACGGGACCTCCGTTCGAGCCTCTGCACTCGGCCCCGTTGAAGTTTCTGTCGTGGAAAACAGCGTTTCTTGTGGCCATCACCTCCGCACGACGGGTGGGAGAGATCCAGGCCCTTTCCTGCAAGGCCCCGTACTTGACTTTTCACGACACGAGGGTAGTGCTCAGGACGCACCCCTCCTTTATGCCCAAGGTACCGTCGGACTTCCATCTCAACGAACCCTTGGTGTTGCCTGTGTTCTTCCCGTCGCCTTCGTCGCCGGCTGAGAGGACTTTGCACTCGCTGGATGTGGCTAGAGCGCTGAAGTTCTACGTGGACCGCACGAAGTGTTTTCGGAAGACGTCACAACTCTTTGTGAACTTTGGACCTGTCAATCAGGGGAAGGCTCTCTCGAAGGCTTCCATTTCCAGATGGCTCTCCGGCTGTATCATGTACTGTCATCGGTTGGCAAACCGACCGCTGCCTGGCCGTCCGAGAGCCCATTCCACCAGAGCGATCGCAGCTACCACGGCGTTCCTTTCTGGTGTGCCCCTGCTGGACATATGCAGGGCTGCTACGTGGAGGTCGACGCACACCTTCACGAAATTCTACTGCGTCGATCGGGATTCCAGGGAGGAGTCCAGGGTCGGCCAAGCAGTGCTGCGCAACCTGTTCGCCTGAGGTGAGCCTGGTGAGGAGGTAAGATGCTTAATGTTGAGTTTGATGTACTGCTTAATGTTGAGCCTTTGCCACCTCCCGTGGTTGTGCATGTGTGTACTGCTATGTATTCTTTATTCATGAGCATGTGAATCCATGCCAGACCCCATGCTGGAGAAGGAACAAGTTACTTACCTGTAACTGTTGTTCTCCATCATGGGTCTGGCATGGATTCACATGCGAATCCTCCCGCCTACCCCTCTGCGGCTCTTCACTTGGTCATACTGCCACTTCACGTGCTTCCAAATCTGAAGATGGCTGCCAGAGGCGGTGCTTAGGTAGAGGGCAGTCATTGGCTGTGGTCATTATGACGCAGAGACCAGTGATTGGTTATTACTACGAAAGACAGATCAGAAACGAAACTGATACTGGTTTTTTCTTTACCGACGATTCCCAGCCTGACGACGGGGAATATTCATGAGCATGTGAATCCATGCCAGACCCATGCTGGAGAACAACAGTTACAGGTAAGTAACTTGTTCCTTCTTAGTGTTTCTAAATCAAATACCTTGTTTATATATCCAGAGGTCTTGGGTGGAGGGGCAACGAAGAAGGGATCTATAAAGCATCCCTGATCCATGGAGATATCTCTCCCTTACTTTTACCTTAGCTTTGTTAGTCGATGAATTTGTTAAAGTAGGGGCAAAGTGGTGAGCGGGGTGCAATATCCCAGAGCAGGACAAAGGGGAGATGCTAGCAGACACTGATGTTCATAAACTATCATGAAATATTCTGGGCTCCATAATAGGTTGTTATGCCTTGATTGGCAGGGACTCACTACAGGCACCTAAATGTGCTCTTTCAGGATACTTTCGTGTATGATCGCCGTCAAAAAACCTGCTACATCACCTTTTTCAAGCAAGCCACCAAATGCCCAGAAAATCACAACTCATTGGGGCTGACTCTTGGTGGCAGTAAAACTGGGTTTAGAGGTGAAAAGAGCAGAAGCAATTCCCCTAATGTATTTCACCTAAGGCTATGTGATGACTAACTCGTTAATGTGGAGCTGTTCAAAGTCTACAATAATGAGCTTGGGTGAGCTAGGGACTCTGTAGTCTCGAGGGAGTTCTAAATATTTGGAGGGCAGAATACAATGGAGTACCATATGCACTGTCACTGGCAATTTAAATACAAGCGCTATATGGTCTGCAATTTATCAAGATAGTAATGAGGATATTTGAATTAAGTTGGGGCTTTGTACTCTGATGGCGTAAACCAGCACTGACACCCTGGACCAGGCACACCTTTAGTTCCCTGTAGTATGAGAGTATCATTGACTACGTATTGGTTTACCTGGCAAACTTGGGTTGTTTAAGATTATGGATGGAATGACGACCTCCTAGCTGTCAATCTTTGTCGTTCTTAGAATGGTTCAACCGCAAGGAAGGTCAAGTAGAAATCCTGCTAACACCCTCCTCATTGGCAGAGGCTTTGCGACAGGCAGCTACAAATAAAGGAGATGGTTTGCTGGCCCTAATAGAACTAGTGGTTCTCCATTTAACCCTCTTGTTAGGGAAGGAGACTTTCTCCATATTGCATCATATAGGAATCCTCTTTGCTGGTGGTAAACCTGTACTCCTGCTTTCAGATCTCCCAATAAATAAAGTGGCTCAAGAGTCAAGTATACCTGGATAGAGGAAGATTTCTGTAGGGCAAAAAGTGAGAGACTGTGTGCAAAAAATGCCTACAAAAGGTTATTGAAAAGCAAGACGAGTGATGCTGCCCAGAAGGCCTTGCTGGACCTGAGGCAGGTAGTGAATGAGAAAGCTGTTGGGGCCTTTTTGATCCTTTGGTGGGATGGGGCACCAGTTAGGTCCTGAAAATACCTGCTTCTATAAATGCAGCAGAATGGGTCCAGCCTTTTGCCTAGCTTTATGGGCGTGTTGGTGATTTTGTAGATGATGGGAGGATAATGGATTCCTGGGTGGTATTGGCAAAAGTGTAAGGGGCCGTTGAAGGCTGTTGCACATTAACTGTAGGAGACATGAAATAGGGGAAAAGGTAATTGAATCTCAGAGGGTGTCATGTCTTCCAGTGCTCGTCAGCATCACCCACCAGTCATTCACCACCATCGGAGCTCACGTGACTTTCGTGTCCCCGCACACGAACGGCAGCGATATCCCGCCAAACAAAGGAGACCCGTTCATTACGGCCCGAGGGCTCTTCGCCCCTTTCTTCACTGGCACCTCCCATGGAGGTTCTCGCACGACTGGCGCTGCCGCTTGGGCACACACAGGACCGCGCGTCACGTGACGAGGCATCCACAACGGCCTTCGTCATCATCACGGGTCATGTGACACGGACCCTCACGTCCCCCACGTGATGTAAATCAGGTGACCCTCCACACAGTTAAAAGAAGCAGGGAAACACGGAAGCACCGCTTCACAGCTGCTTCTTTCACGGACTGCTTCGGCGTTTTGGACACTCTTGATTACTACGATTGCTCGACCACGGAACGTTACACGGATTGCCTCATCTCTGCCCCGGATATCACGTTGCTTTGTCTGCCTTGTTGGAAATCATCCCTGGATTGTTAACCTGCTGGTTTCCATTTCCTCTGACTGGTTCCTTGACTCGGATTTGTTCACTGGACTGCCCACGGATCTCCTCTAGCTGAACTTTATGGTTACCTTTGGCTCTCGACCTCGGAACTGTATTTCTGGACTGCTCACGGATTGCCCTACGTATTTCTCTCAGGTGTTTCCATCTTCCGAATACTGTCAGAGAAACAACCGACCAGTGTATGCTGTACCCCCACTACTCCTCCATATCTCACAGGCCGCCATCTCCCTCACTTTTGGGTAAGCCCCTTTCTGAGCTTCTATCACATGGTATTGTTGTTCATTCCCTGTTTTGATTAACTCTCCATTGCCTTACAGTGGTCAGGGGGTCCTTTGGCGTTTCTGGTTCCTGATCGACGGTATTCTTCACCTGCGGCCTCAAGTGCCGCACGGGTAGTGTTTTTTACTTCTGGCCGTGTGGTGCTTGGGGACGGAGGTAGTACTAATCTGCACGACCACCAAGAGTTGAACAGAGGGCTACATGTCTCCTGGTTTTGATGCCTTACAAGTGGACCACTTTAAAGCGGATCCTACCATTTGGGTACCCATTTAGTTAAAATAAATGTCCTACTTAAGTATGCATGCATGACTAGGATGTGAAAAGGGGCAGATGTCATCCCTATATTTAAGGTTTCCCAGGGAAAGATCGCCCCGCCTTTTTGAATGACGCCAGGAGTAGTTCCTTTGGCAAGTTAGATCTGATGCACATCTACGACAGGCTCTACGGTAGGGATGATCTTTTCTTTCCAGGCTGGGTTCATGAAGGGATATGACCTGAGGCTGGTGCTGTACCTAACATGACTCATTTCATTCTGAAGAAAATTTTTTTTTGGCATCTCAGTCAATTAAAAAATAAAAACGTTTTCAATTACGTCTACAGGGTTCTCCTTTGGGATGCTTTAAGCTCTGAGGTGGTTAGACCAAGCTTTGATACATGTTACCTTTTCCACGTGGATACACTTGGTGGGTTGGTAATGTCTGTCTAGGGAAGTGACTTGTGAGTACCCTTTCTGAGTAGATGTGTTACAGGGTTGTGTGATGGTGCCTTTCCTGCTCTCCTTGTTAATTAATGACATAAATAGAAAGTTTTGCAAGACACAGGCAGATATCCCTCTAGCAGGCCCTACCCACATCCGTTTTGCATGTGATGTCAACCTAGAGAGAACAAATAATGTAAATCTACTGCCTATGCTTTGTTTGAATATTTTTTGTAAACAGAAGTGTATCATTTTATTCCAAAGAATGTCATTTCTTCATGCTAAATCTCACTCCCAAATGATAGAAGCGTTTTTGTATGATAAAATCAAAAACATTTTTATTAACTTAATGAAATTTACAAAATCAAATTACACTATTATATAAAGAGGTGAAATTGTGGTCACTGTATAGATTCAATGTTGTATTGCCAGTAGTTACAATATTGCATATGTCCAATCGGACAAAAGAGTACGAAAAAGGAGCAAAGAGGTTCGGATTTATCCATATGCAGATTGGAAATAGTTGGAACAAACATCGCTCTCATGATTGTTCCTTTTATTTGTTGAAATAATTATATTTTGAAGATGAAAACAGTTTTGTCATAGCTATTTCACTTACATCTGTTCTGAATTAATTTGTTTTTTTTCTGAGGTTCATTCTTCTTAAGTGTGATTTACTATATTAATGGCTTCTTCCTGAGGGATGTAAATATATAAACTGTCTACGTCAAGGGTTACCAACCATTGTTTGTAATCAGCAAACATCTGATTTTAATGATGGTTATAACCTGCCTATTATCTTTGATGTAGGAGGGAATATGTTTGACAAATGGGTTTAGAAAAAACTACAAATGTGTAAAGAGGTTAAAAAATGAAACTTATGTCCAACGCAATGGGATGACCAGGTAAATATCTTTGTTTTTTTGGCAGTATGTATGTGTACAGTATTTTAGGCTCTCCTTTATCAAGTACCCCACCTCTTTTTGTGCTATACAATCTTCCAGAGTTTTGGGAACTAATGATTTGATCTGATATTGTATGGAAGGTGTCCGGTCTTTGAGGTGAAGGAAAGACACAAATAAGTACTTGCCTTTCTAGTTCCTAATTATATTCATTTAATTCCATAACCACAGTCCCTCCTCCTTTATCTTCACGATTGATAACCACGTTTTGAGTTTGGCTAAGGCCTTGAAGATCATGTCTTTGTTCTTGTGTAATGTTGGGTTTAAGACATATTTTTATTTTCTAATTTATCATTTTATGACCAGATCCGACTATCCAAGTTCAAAATGTCAGGGATACTGTATTGTTAGGCGGCAAAAAAGTTGAGGGTAGTCTGTATCCTGTGTTCACCTCATCCAATCCATTATAAGGTTTTATCTCTAAAAAAAAAATCCAATCTTACCTTCCTTAAATATCTATCCTTAATTGAGCGAATTTTGTCTGATAAGTACAAAGGATAACCCTTTGTATAACAAATGTTCATTTGCTTTTAAGCGATTTCTTGAGGATACATTGAAAATCGTAGAATCCATTGCCACATTTGGCTGTACTGTCAATTCCTTGTTTGGATGCGACTTGGTGGAAGTGAATGATACCATTGACTCCTAGTTCTGCATCTTCTCCTTGAAAATAAGTTGTGTATTGGCAGTGTAACCACCCATATCTTCACCTTGGGAAGGTTCTATTATCCTCCTTAGAGGAAGATCCACTAACAGTGTCGGAGGTTTTTGAAAGTCATAAAGTTCTTCTTCTGCGATTTGCTCCACTGAATTGTTTCTGCTGAATTCCTTGCGTAAATTATTGTTGCTCTTGAAAATACTCTGCTCTAAAATAGGGATAAACCCTTCCTCTATTAAAATGTTTTATATCCTTTAATATATTGAATGTATCCAACTTAACCTAGCGAGCACAGAATCTTTACTGCTGTGTTTTGCTGCTACTATGGCCAAGAAATGTAGACATTTTGGTCGCGTTCATTGAAATAGGAAAAAAAGTATTACTACCTGAACTACCGAAATATAAAATGAACGTTAATCTGTACTTCATCGGAAGCTTCTAATTGGGATATAGGCATTACATTTTTTAAAGGACTTCTCCAGTGCTGTTAGACCTGGAAAACATCTATGTAACAGCATCACGTCCTTTAAAAAGATTGAGAAGAAAATGCCCACAATTGTGTTCCTCTCCCCTGGCTCCTGTCCCCTTTAAGAGGTTTGACATATTTTTGAAGTGATGATTCACATTTATTTAAAATGTTGGATTTATGTACAAAAATAGAACAAAATGACTTTTTATTTGATCTACCAAAATAAGAAATGAATGTTAAATAGAATGTCTAAAATTGACTCCAGCCTTCTGGTGGGAAGGATAGTCCTATTGCGAGGTTGCAAGCATTTTTCAATTTTTTTTCCAAGTACTTTCCAGATGCCGTTGGACTGGTTATGTTATTGGGAGTTGTACCACGCACCGCTGCAATTCTTTATGGTCTCCAGGTGCTCCCGCAGATCTTAAAAAGAAGGTTTGGGAAGGTTAGTAGGTTTGAGAGGGAAAAGACCAAGAGAGCTTTGATGTGCTGTTAGTAGCTTCAGTTCTGAAAAACCGGCCACTGGGTGCTGATATGATTTTGGTAGATTGGCATTTGTGTGTTTTATGCAGATGGTTCCTGTGTGTTTTGGCTGTTGTGGAGAGATGGTGGAGTGTTTGTAGTTTAGGTGTTTCGGGTCTGTGGTTTGTGTCAAGTCAGTTATGTAGTGTGTGGTGGATATGCTGAGTGTTAGTTATTAGTAGGGTTCATTGGGACAGTTTGGGTGTGTTGCGATGAGTTGGCCCTTTCGTGTAGTCTTATTCCTGAGGTGTTTGTGGTTGCCATTTGAGTGGTCCATTCGTGCTGAGTTCTCTTGCATTGTGGTGGGTGGATTTTTGTAGCCCTGAAGTGTTTCTTCAGCTTGGAGTGTTAAAGAGCCACATTTTTTTATAGTTTCCTAAATTTGAGGTGATCCTCTGTTCCGTATTTACTTTGGGAGTGCGTTCCAGAGTTACACCGCTCTGTGGGGAAAAAGCTGATCACCTCTCCCCACCCCCTGCACCCTCATTGTTTGTTTTTGGAGGCTGGTGTCGTTGCTGGATCTTAGTGTTCGTGTTGGTTTGTAGATGGTGATTTTCTCATGTATTCCTTCCGCTCCTTGGCCGTGCATCGCTCTGTGTTATGCATAGCATTTTGAAGGAGATTTGTTTTTTGACTGGTAGCCAATGCAACGTTCTCAGTGCTGGTGTGATGTGTTCTCTTCTTGTGAGTGTAAAAGGTAGTCTTGCAGCTGCGTTCTGTATTCTGTGGAGCTTCCTCAACCAGTATTCTGGCATTCCAATGTAGATGCTGTAGGCGTGGTCTATTCTTGACATGACATAAGAGAGATGATGGCGAGCATTCTGTGTGTGAAGGAGAAGGGAAGTAATTTTCTTTATCGTGTGTAGGTGGAAGAAGCATTTCTAACTACTGTGTTTACTTGTGGTTCTAGTGTTAGCTCATCGTCCATTACAATTCCAAGATTTTTGACCACTTTGGATGGTTCTGGCAACTTGCCTAGTTCAGCGGGCCATGAAATGTGCTAGTTGTTTGCCAGGTAGTTGGGTGTAATCATGATTTCGGTTTTGTCCAGGTTGAGTTTAAGGTTGTTGGTGCTCCTCATTGGTTTAGCTCAATGAGGCAGTTGGTCAGTGTTGAGTTTTGCTCTTCGCTTGCGTTGATTTTATAGATGATTTGGTTGTCGTCAGGGTAGTTTTAGCAGGTGAGGCCATGTTTTTTGATGACGTTGATCAGTGGAGTCATGTAGATGTTCAAGAGTAACAGTATCAGCCCTGTGGGACGTGTGAGGAATCTGAGGGTCTCCTCACTTCTTTCCCCAAAATATCCTCCTCCCAGGTGGCCAGGGAAAGGCTGTTGCTACCGGATACTGACCCTGGGGGTGGATATGGGAGGGAGGACTACCTGGGGAAGGTGACCTGGGGAGAGAGATAGAGATATCCCCCATTTCCCCTTGAGGAAAACCCTTCATCCCTCCCCCCCAGCCTTTATAGGCTTTATATGCTACAGTTACTCAATCCCTTACTTCCCCCATCGACAGACATACTAACACACATACTCTGGTACTAAGACGAAGATGAGACAAACTGACAACAGACCATGGGATCCACCAACAGCAGTCTAGTTGTCAGAGGACTAATCAGTATGACTGGCTGTTTAAAAGCCGGCACTTCCAACCGAAAGATGTCCGAGCTGGAGACAGCAGTCCAGAGATATTGTGGGTCTGGAGTGAGAAAGCCCGCGATGGAAGCTGGGATCCTCTGTGGAGAGCAGTGTGGCAGAGAAGGCGCTGGAGGAACCAGAGGGAGTGCGGAGGATGCGCAGCAGAGAGCGAGGCAGGCCAGAACTGGAGGTCGGAGTCCATCTGCGAGAGAGAAGCATTGTTACCTCGCAGGAACCTCATAGCAGGACTTAGTCCGCGCAAAGCATACCTGGTGTAACAGCAAAGCCACTGAGAGCCACCGAGCTGGGAGAATGGGACGCTGCACGCAAAGAGCTTCAATGCCATACAGTAACCGGTGAGTTCGCCTGGGGGGAAAAGGGGCAAGCGAGTCCTTTTTTCCAAACTCCTTTGTGTTAAATAAAAGTTTATAGCCAAATTTAAATCATTTTGTCTGTGTCTACTCCATGATGCTTTCACAGACTCCACATGTTGTTTTCCGAGGTGCTGATTTGCATTGCTTTAACCAGATTGTTTCTGTTCTTTCTGTCAGGAAGGATTTTAACCAGAGGAGAGTAGTATTGCCGATCCTGAAATGTTCTTATCTGAGGAGTGTTGTGGTTGACTGTGTCGAAGGCTGATGAGAGATCGAGTAGTGTTAGTGCAGAGTTTGAGTTGGTGTCTGCGTAGTTCTTTAGGTCGTCCCAGATAGATAGCAGTGCAGTTTTCGTTCCTCTCGTGGGTCTGAAGCCTACTTGTGCCTGATCCAGCAGCTGGTTGTTTTTTACGTGTTCCAAGATTTGCTCGTAGACTTGGCTTTTTAGTAGCTTTGCCCGGTGTGGTATATTTGAAATTGGTCAGTAGTTGGTAAGGCCTTCCACGTTTCCAGAGGTATCTTTAAGGAGTGGTTTGATGTAGGTTGATTTGAAGGCTTGTGGCACTGATCGTGTTGCTAGTTAGAGGTTGAGGTAGTATTCTGCTGATGTTTGCTGGGTCGTGGATGGCTTTGTAGATGTCTGGTGGGCCGGTATCTGCTGGGAAACCCACTCTGTTGCTTTTGCTCACCAGGTTTCTAAATGTATCTGTTGAGAATGGCGGGAAGATGTTTAGCCCGGTCATTGGCTCTGGTGTTGGCTGGTTGAGGTGGTCTGTCGAACCTTTTGGCTTGCTTCGTATGATTAGTTACATGTTTGTGATTTTGTTCTTAAAGTGGTTGGCGAGGTCATTGCATAGTTTTTGTGTAGGGATTGCTGTCTTGTTCCACATGGATGGGTTTCTCATCTCGTTTATGATCTTGAACATTTATTTCTGGGTGTTGCCTGCCTTTGCGATCCGTTTTTTTTAGGATGTCTTTGTATAGGCTAACCTGTCTGTGGTATGTCGTTTTTCTGTGTTGTTCATAGTTGTTACTCCTACGTCCCGTCCCCTTTCCTCCATACTTGTGGGACATCTCTCCGTCCTGTGGGACGGGCCCGGAGCACTTTGTAAAAAGCATCCACATTTTTCCAAAAATTTGTCCTTCCTCTCTTTCCTGCATGGGGCCCGGCACGCGGCCGTAACCCCGTCCACCTTGGCTCCGCCCCGCGCATCGCCCCTCAGTCCTTTTCTCTGCTCGATCGGGGCCGGACGCACTTGCATCCTCGGAAGATTTTCTTCCCTGTTTTCCTCTCTCGCTCTCGCTAGCGTTCGTCTTATAGTCTGTCTATGTCTTTTAAATTAGACTTTCCAGACTGCTCTTCGTGTCATCGTCGCTTTGCGAGGGCGGATCCCCATCCTCTTTGTTTAGAGTGTTTGGGTCCGGAACACCGCTGGGACTCCTGTTTTTACTGTGACTCCCTTTCGGTCCGGGCTCTTCAACGTCGGTTGGAACGGTGGGAGGAGGTGTTCCGACACGCTCCTCCATCTCATTTTCAGGCGTTCATCGACGAGAAGAAGAAACGCCCAGTAAGTTCTTTAGTTTTCAGAGCACCCCGGCCGGGGGATACCTTCCCGGGTTCCTCTCGAGCCGGGAGGGGCGTTGACCGCTCTGTCATCGGGGTTCGCCCTGATGTGCCTGTCGGGCCTAATAATTCTACCAGAGTTTTCTCCGAGGGTCTCCGTAAGGGGCCTGTGTACACCGGAGTAACTTCCGAGGCCCCTCCTGTGGGGGCTGTGTGTAGACCCAGTACTGCTGAGTCACAGGGTACCGGAGCTTGCTCTGAGGCCTCTTTCGGCTTCCCTTAAAAACAAGACCGGGGTGCGCCCCGAGGCCTTGGTTGGGCTTGTGTTTACCGAACGGATGTTCGAGGCCCGTGCCGATAAGGCTATTACCGGGCCTAGGCCCGAGGTCCCTCGTACAGAGGCTAAGGCTACCAGCAGTTCTGAGCGGCTGGGCAGGGCCCTGTCGGTGAAAGCGGTTTCTGACCGTTCCCGCTCTTGTGGTGATACCAGATCTGTTGAGGGGGCAAAGAAGCAAGGTTCTTCTTTTACCGGCAGTGCCGAGGTCCTTCCTTCGAAGGCTCAGTTGGCGGTTGGTATGTCGCAGAAATATTCCAGGCCTCATAGTACCGGCTCTACCGAGGTTCCTTATGTTAAGGCTAAAATTAAGACCCCTGATCCATCGACGGGGACCCCTGCCTCACCTCCTCACGTGCCGCAGTTCCCCTGAGATGAAGACAAAATGGCAGCCGTTCCCGCCACGATCACGGTGGCCATTTTGGGTACTACCCCTACAACTACGCCATCGGCCTCTGGTGTAGGGTTGGGTCCCTTGGGTGAACATAAGGTCACTTGTGTGTATCCTTACCGGCCCCTTTATGATTGGAACGCCCGGATGCCTCTTCGTTGCCTGCAGGGGTGGCCCCTTTGATTTATGTGGATACGTCGGCGGAGGGCCCGGCGTGGCACCCTTCTCCGTTACGTCCCTGGAATTGCCCACCTCATGAGAGGCCTCCTCAGGTTCCGAAGTAATCTCCTGAGGACACTTTGTTCGGTAAATTTCAAGCGCTTATGCGCACCGACCCCATGAGGGAGTATTTCAAAGGGCTTTTTAAGGAAGTTTGTCCACCAGCGCCTCCGGCTCCACCCGTTCCTCTGGTGGTTCCGCCGACGCCTCCTTTGCCCGTGGTGCCTGCCCCTGCTCTTCCGCCTTTGCCACCGTTGTCCCCAGTGGACAAAGCAGTGCCTGACACGGTAGAGCAGGATCCTGACCTGTCAGATGACCCTCAAGGCGAGCAGGTCAACGAGGACCCTCCCCCGCTCTGTTAGAGCTTTTCATGACCGGGTACTGGACATGATGAATTTCTTAGATGTCCCGGTTCCCGAGGCACCTGCTCCACAGGAGGGCGTGCTTTCTGGGGCGTTCACCCTGTCTCCTTTGAAGTGTACCGCAGAAGGATGTTTTGGCTGAGGTCCGAAGAGTCTGGGAGAAGCCACACTCAGGACTTTTCGTCAATAAAAAGATTTATGCGAGGTACAGGCTGCACTCTTCGGAGGAAGTGGCCTTGTCGTCTTGTCCGCCTCCCTCCTCCACAGTGGTGGCTGTGGCCACGTTGCAGTCTAGTCCTGCAGCATCCTCTTCCGCGATGGCTACTCAGGTCTTAGGGAAAGGAGGACAAGCTCCTGGACTCCCTAGGGAGGAACATCTTTGCCAATTCGGCTTTGTAGCTCAGGCAGGCCAATGCCGAATTGATTTTGGCGGGAGCTAACATGCGGATGTGGAAAGGTCTGTCGGAGTTTGAGGAGCATATTCCGGTCGAGAAGTTGGAAGATTTCAGAGGTGGCCTTTCCGATGCCAGGGTCTTGGCCCAGGATCTCCTGGAGGCTGCGGCTCATCACGTAGACACCACGGCTCGGGGCATGATGCTCGGGGTTGATACCTCGAGGCAAGCGTGGTTGCATGCCGCCAAGTTTTCGAAGGAAGTGCAAGACAAGGTTTTGGACCTTCCATTCGATGGTAAGGAGCTTTTTCATTCTTCTACTGATGTAGAGCTCACCAAAACCAAAGATAGTACTCAGACGGCTAAATCATTGTCTGTTCTGGTTAAAGCTCCTTTCAAACCTCAGAGACCGTTATCGCAGAGTCGACCTTCTTCTGGTTTCAGGGGCTTCCTCGACCGCAAATTGCGCAGAGTGGACACTCCTGTGGGAAATAACCACCGTAGACAACAGCGTATGCGGTATTTCTCCCGCTCCTCAGCCTCCTCATCAGGTTCAGGTGGCACCGCCACCGATAAACCTGCCAAATGAGGTTTTTCCGTGCTCGCACGAGACCCCGGTGGGAGGACGCATCGCGTCTCATTGGGAGGCGTGGCAGACCATCACAGAAGACAGATGGGTCTTGTCAGTTGCTCGGGCTAGTTTCCGCTTACCTTTACCCCCTACCCCACCCCTCAACCCTCCTTTTCAGCTGTCGGGCTCACCCTCCCTCAAGGCCGAGGTTCAGAAACTTCTGCTCCTCAGAGCTGTGGAACCCGTTCCCCTTGGGGAGTGAGGGGAGGGCTTCTACTCCCTGCTGTTTACGGTGCCCAAACCCAACCAGGCTGGCCTGCGCACCATCCTCGACCTTTCCCAGTTCAATCTTTCCTTACCCCAAGAGAAATTCAAGATGATCACGCCCAGCCAGATTCGCTCCTCCTTGCAGGCGGGCGATTGCCTCTGCGTGGTGGACCTGCAGGATGCGTACATGCATATCCTGATTTGGGCTCCACACAGGAGGTACCTCAGTTTCTCTTGGGGAGAGGAGCACTTCCAGTTTCAGGTGCTTCCTTTTGGCCTCAGTTCGGCGCCACGTGTCTTCACGAAGATGATGTCGGTGATTGCGGCCCATCTTCGTCTTCAGGGTATCCATGTGTATCCTTATTTGGACAATTGGCTTCTACGCAGCCCTTGTCCGCTGGCGGCAGCGGGCAACCCCCAGTCTCTCATTCAGCTCCTGTTCCATCTTGGGCTGTCGGTTAACTGGTGGAAATCCTCCATGACGGTCTCTCAGGACCTGATATTTCTGGGTTTTTGTTGGAACACGATCGACTGCAGAGTATACCTGACCGGGGACAGAATGGCGGATCAGTTGGCCACGTGTCAGATGTTTGCGCAGTCTGAGAGCATGTCGGCCTGGTGGTTCCAGAGGCTTCTGGGCCTCATGGCCTCGTGTGTGCTGGCTCTTCCTCTTGCTCGTGTCAAAATGAGACGGACCCAGATGGCCCTTCGGAATTCATGGCGTCAGGCAGTGGACCCAGACTCCATGCGGATAATGATTCCGGATTCCATGAGAGTAGACCTGGACTGGTGGTCATCTCTCAGCAATCTGGGGGCGCAGGGTTTGAGGACACAGTCCCTATGGTGACGATCACGACGGACTCCTCCCTCCTAGGGTGGGGTGCGACGTTAGATCTCCTTCAGGTCTCAGACCTCTGGTCGCCTCAGGACAAGCTCCTGCACATAAACCATTTGGAGCTTCTGGCGATTTTCTTGGCGCTCAAGGCGTTCAGACCGGTCATTGTCAACAGAGTGGTCCGCATAAGAACGGACAATGTGGTGTCAATGTACATCAACAAGCAGGGGGGAACAAAGTCTCCCCCCCTCGTGGACCTGTCCATCCAGATTTGGGAGTGGGCCGTGCTTCATGGTGTCTGGCTGCTTGCAGTGCACATCCCGGGCCAGCTGAATGTCACAGCAGATGCCCTCAGCCGGCGGACAGTGGTCAGCTACGAGTGGGAGTTGAAGGCGGAGGTCCTCTCAGGGATTTTCTCACGCTGGGGCACACCGCAGGTGGACCTCTTCGCGACGGCGACGAACAAGAAGCTTCCTCTGGATGCCTCCAGAGGGGGGCTGGGAGCCTCCTCTCTGGGGGATGCTCTAGAGATTCCATGGCACAACATGAGAGCTTACGCCTTCCCGCCTCTGCCTCTAGTTCACCGGGCAATTTGGAAGTTGAAGAACTTGGTGAACTGTTCTCTTCTACTGATAGCCCTGTGGTGGCCGGCCAGGTTTTGGTTCTCAGAACTCCAAAACCTGTCGGTTTATCCTCCGATCAGGTTACCGGTAACTCCTGATCTTCTCCACCAGGGGGAGCAGCAGCTGTGGGACCCCTCCCCACAATCGCTCAGCTTGGCGGCTTGGTGCCTGAATTCAGGTCTTTAGAGCATCTGAATTTGTCTGCGGATAACATGCGTATTATCCAGGCAGCCAGAAAACCTTCGACCAGATCTCAGTACAAGAGTAAATGGCTCAGGTTCTGTCATTGGTGTCTAGAGAAGAAATTGGATCCAAGGGGGGCCATGGTTGACACAGTGTTGTCCTTCGTGTCCTCCCTAGCAGAGTCAGGGGTTCATGTTCTCTCATGCAGGACTTACCTGTCAGCGGTCTCTGCTTATCTCTCTACGGATCAGTGTTCGTACTCTCTGGCTAACCCAGTGGTAAAGAGGCATTTTGCTGGTTTAACACGCCTTTACCCTCCAGTTTGTAATCCGCACCCGCCATGGGACCTGAATGTTGTCCTGACGGCGCTGTGCCATAAACCCTTTGAGCCGATGGCTACTGTGGACCTCAAGTACTTGTCTTGGAAAGTGTCCTTTTTGGTCGCCGTCACATCGGCAAGGAGAGTGAGTGAGCTCCAGGCATTGTCAGTGGAGCATCCTTTCTTGGTCTTTCACAAGGACAAGGTAGTCCTTTGAACTAATCCGGCTTTTCTGCCGAAGGTGGTGACCGAATTCCATTTGAATCAATCGATCTCCTTACCGGTCTTTTTTCCGAACCCCGCCTCTGAGGCGGAGAGGGTTCTACACTGTCTTGATGTCCGAAGAGCTCTCAAGTTCTACCTGGATAGGACTTCCGAGCTTAGAAGTTCTTCTCAACTTTTTGTGACTTTCGGCAACCCTCAAGGCAAACGGGCGTCTAAGGCAACTATTTCCAGGTGGATTGCCGCTTGTATCACAGAGTCTTTCACTGTCCAAAAGCTGAAACCTCCTAAAGGTATTCATGCACACCTGGTGCGGGGCAAGGCAGCTGCGGTTGCTTTTCAGAGTCCATCGCTAGGGCAGCTACTTGGGCCTCTCCATCTGCTTTCTGTAAGCATTACTGCCTCGATATGAGTTCTAGAGCTGATGCTCAGTTTGGTCAGGCTGTGCTGAAGAACCTTTTTCAGTAAGGGGTATTTCCATCCACTCGTAGTTCCTGTAAGGAGTGCTTGGGAATCTCCCACAAGTATGGAGGAAAGGGGACGGGACGTAGGAGTATTAACAGGTTACTCACCGTAGTGACCACCTTACTCCTAGTCCCCTTTTCTCCATACGCCCGCCCGCCGTCCCCTCTAATAAGGTTCCTCTGTATTGGTAATGGGTCTCTGACCTGGCAAAGAAAAGGACTGAGGGGCGATGCACGGGGCGGAGCCAAGGTGGGCGGGCTTACGGCCGCGTGCCGGGCCCCACGCAGGAAAGAGAGGAAGGACACATTTTTGGAAAAATGTGGATGCTTTTTACAAAGTCCCACAGGACGGAGAGATGTCCCACAAGTATGGAGGAAAGGGGACTATGGACTACGAGTAAGGTGGTCACTACGGTGAGTAACCTGTTAATTCTCCTTATTTTTCTAGTTTCCCATTGTGGATGGTTCTCAAATATCTTTTCCGGGTTGCTGGGCTTTTAGGGAGAATGCCAGGTGGTGGTGGTTGGATCACAAAGGGTTTAATGAGGTGGCTGCTCCAGAGGATTTGCATTGGCGGTGCAATTGTGACCAGGTTTTTGCTGACGAAGATTGCATCTAGTGGATGGCCTGCGGTATTTGTCGCTCCTTTCACCATTTCTCTTAGATGTATTGTCGCTAGCTGATTGGTGAGTTGATGTTCTCTTCTTCAAACCAGATGTTGAAGTCTCCAAGAATGATCAGGTGTTCGTGCTTGATGGCCATGTTTAGGAATGTAGGGTCATAGGTTGGTGGCCTGTAGACGAGTACAAACGTTATATTGGTTTGAGGGTCTGAGGTTAGGTCTATGATAAGTGATTTGCAGTTTGTGTGGTTTTATGGTGGGCTGTTATTTTCAGGTGGTTATTGTATGCCACAGCGAGTCCTCCTTTTTTTCCATGTCTGTTGGCTTGCTTGATGTTGAAGTTGTTGGGTATGCAGTCATGCACTATGACCTTGTAGTTTTGGGTTAGCCAGGTTTCAGTGAGGAATAGGATGTCTAACCCTCCCTTGCATGTCAGATTGTAGATTTCTGTTGTGTGTTTGGCCATGGATCTGGCTTTCACAAGAATCACAAAGACACACTGTAACCTAGTTGTCTGTTTGGTCTTTGGCTGAAAAGCATGGCACCGGACAGGGCAAAGAAACATAGACACCCAAACGGGACCCTCTCTTCCCCTGTGAGGGTGAACATTATAAGATTGGACTGGTGAGTGAGCAAGGAATGCAGCAAAGAAGCCACTGGTACCTTAATTGGTGCATGCTGCCAGGAAATCTGCACTGGGTTAGTCGGGAAGGTGACCTGACAAAAGTGGGGGAGAGACTTGACTTAAAAGGAAGCTGGGATGGGAGAAATGGCACAAGGGAAAAGGGAGAGGAATGACATGGGATGAGGCAAATCTAGGAGCCTGAGAACACTGATGCCCAAATCTGTCTGGATCAGACCCAATATGTTGGATTGGGTTTTAAACCATAGTACAGGATGCCTTATTTTCTTTATTCTACTTCATTGATTATGCCCGTGTATATGGTGTCCGAATACATTTTTGTAAAAGTAACCAAAATCCAGTATGCCGGCTTAAGAACCAACTGCATACCTGAGTTTAAAGCATCAGAAGCCAAAGTAATTGATTTACACGCTTTCCAGTACAAATGGATCCAAAATAGTCTTGGACCAATCAAAGCAGTGCTCTAACTTCATTTTCTTCTATACCATTGTGGGGGTTCAGTAATGCGAAGAGGACAAGTAGATGGTTTTCTCAAAAGTAGCCATATTTATTTAAACAATAAGGTGGAGAAAAATGCCTCACTTTCCCGAGCGAGGATTTCCCTACCTATTAAACTACTGCTAAAGGAAATTACTCTAAAAGGGTTTCTGGCCCTCACACTTATACAAATAACAAAACGTGGAGGTATTAGATGGTTGATCAAACTCAACAGTATAAACATTATTTGCAAACACAATTTTGTAACCAAGGTTCCTTGTAATCTGGGTCAGTTCCCCTTCCCCATGATTAAAGCAACATTCTTGGCTCAAAGTTCCAGTCAAGGTAGTTATTTTCAATATCCAGAGTTGGTTTGAAAATGTAATACAAAGTTCTCTTCGCTCCATAAGATTTCAGATTGATACTTGGAGCCAATGCAATAATGGTAATTTTTCAAAGTGTTCATCATTTTCTGTTTCAATAAAACCAAAAGACGTTCATTGTCCCCCTCTTGGATTATTCAATATTTCTTTCTTCATGTACAAGAAGATTTTGTCAGGATTTATTTTAATCACAGTTCAAATAATCACATTCTAATGGCCCTGTCACTTCTCACCCTAACATTCAACCACAATGCAGTACTTCAATGTCTTCTTCTTGGTTCACTAACCTGCCAGGACTAACCACTAAAAAGTCCCTTTCCTGGTGTAATCACCTGCAGTATAATACTCCTGCTACTACTACTACCAGTGGTGAGGTATAGTTCAAACTTCATAAAGGTTTTCAACCTTCAATAACATTGCTATTCATAACGTCTTTCAAAAAGGACACAACCCCTATTGATGCCCTTTGTTCCTATGACTTGTTTGCCACATGCAATGCAGGTTAATTTAGTCTCCCCCTTGATAGCTACAAGGAGGGCTTCTTTCCTGCCACCTTTGAGTTTCTTCTGCTCCACCAATTAACTGCAGATAAAATCTCTTCTTTAGTTTTCTCTCTCTAGGAAAGCGTGCTTCCCTTTCAGTTGCCTCTTTTTGGCTTCGGCAATGCTTGGTCTTCTGCTCAAGTATTGCCCACTCTTTACTTTGGCAATGGTAGTTATTTTACGTTTTCACATTCCTCTTAATATACTTTAATTTAGTAGCTCAGTATTCAAATAAGTTTGTTTCCAGACAGCAGTCTCTCACCGAGCGCCCCGGGGTCACCTCACATCGGTAAGGTCACCGGTCTCCTTCGGCGCTGCCTTTCGACCCACTGCTGGTTCAACTGCTGCTTTCCTCATCAGGATTTAAATGCTTGACCTCTCCGGTCACACCTCCAGGACTTGCGCCTTCTTTGCAGGGAGTCCTCTTCACTCCTCGCGTACTCAGGTGCTCGCCAGCCGCCAAAGCACTGCACAGAACTGGGACAGCCCCTCTCTCCCGCAGGACAGACCGCCTCCAGACTACTTCCGCTGCGCGATCTCTGCAACTCAAGGCCACAGCTTCTCTGAATCTCTCACATTTCTCCCATCTTCCTTTTCTTATGTTTGCACGAAATTTCACCAGGACATGAATGCCAACGACTCCTTTACCCCAGATCCTAGAACCCACAATGTAAGGGACATGTTTTTCAGTTTCACAAAAAGACAGAATATAGATGCTAGACTTGATCCAAATGGAAGGATAATAATTTGACATACTATTGGACTTGCCTCGTAGAGGGCTTAACTGACGCCGCACAATTCTTCCCTGTCTCCCTTCAGATTGCTGGGGTGTGCAGTAAAAAAAAAACAGAGAAGAGTAGATATTAGTGCACCATTAGAGAGTATAGCACAGGGCCCTGATGGGGAAAATGCAGAGTAAGCGAAGGACACTCTACAGCGGATGATCCGACAGGCCGCAAAGGAAAGGAGGTTGCATAGAAAGACTTAAGCGCGGTTAGCAGGCAAAGCAGAGGAGCACAGAACCAGGCAGTGCAGGAAGAACCACGGAGGCAGTTTAGACGAGAGCACTAGAATCCAGCAGCTGATTCAGTTCAAGCTGGTGGGTCTTGTCTTTAGATGCATGCGTGGCCTAGCTCCACCATATCTAACTTCATAAATTAAGACCTACAACCCTTCGCGTTCCTTGCAATCGATGGATCAAGGTCTTTTGGTAATCCCCCCCTTCCAAAACCACTCGCTGGGTGGACTTTCCAGTGGCCGGTCTCCAGGCCTGGAACTCGCTCCCACCCCATCTGCGGCAGATTGAATCTCTGGTTGTTTTTAAGAAGCAACTAAAAACATACCTATTTGTGTAAAACTGAAGAGCTGATGCACTTTATTCTTTCACTATCTTCTTCAAACAAAATCTGTGCCTAGATGCAGCCTGCTGCTTGGTTCCTAGGGATATGTGTAATACAAATTCCAAATCAAATCAAATCAGAATGACTGCAGAAGGCGATTTAAGCACAGGAAGGCAGGAACCGGGAGCAGTGAGGGAAACGAGGGGAAGGGAAGGAAGAAAAAGCAAGAAGCATGGGAAGAGTCTGAACCAACCGGTCAATGGAGAAGGCGGAAAGCCACCAAAAGGAGTTCTGAGAAAAACGAGTGATTATCTTGAAGGAGCTATAAACAAACAATGGGGAGATGATCCACCAGAAGACATTGCCATGCAACCCTCCCAACTTTGCCCCATTATTTATAGTCTTGACCAGTTCCCAAGTAAAAGGAATGTGTACTAGAAACTGTGTACGTGCAAATATGTGCACACATTATTCACACAACCATTTAGCTAATAGTTTCAAGCATGCAGTTTTGTAATTCTTACATTTTCTAGTAAAGAATTGATGATATATATATATATATATATATTTGAAACAATTAGTTACATGTTTGTGTCACTGTTACTTTTGCATTATCACAATAAACATAAAAAGACTTTCCATTTGAGAAAATGAAATTATCATTATCTGTGTGTAAAAACAGAAGGCACCTATATGGTTTATATAATTATCTATTGTATTTGACTTGCATTAGTCTTAAATGCAAAGTAAAACACACATATTTAGTAATCAATTGGGTAAGGATTGGAAATAAATGAAGTGCTATTGTAAGATATAAAATAGATTTGGCAACGTGAACCTAGGCAAAGACCTAATATTATCACAGATCAAAAAACATATCCAAACATGGACGCCCACAAAATCGGAATACTATACAACGAGTCTGTTATCGACCTAACAATTGAAGTCTAAATACACAATTGGTATAAATGACACAAAATGATGGGCATATCTGAAATGCCAAAAACACTAGTACTACAGACCTCTGTAGAGCGTACCTTCTCGGACTACTAATACGTATTCAGATATATTAAGAGCAACTACAGATGGCTATCTATTATAAACATATTATAGATTATTTTTTTTTAACTGTGGTATTTAGTGACACCCACATATTGTTTTGTTCTGGGGTTTTTAATAAACTTCACCTTGAAAGATTTGTATCACTTAAGGAACCTGGGATATTTCTACTAATGCAGGAATGAAAACCAGGACAAAGTTTGCCTTTTATATCCTTTCATAAGAAAAGGAAACATTTACTCGTAGCCTTTTTCCTTTTTGCTTATTCCACTTTATCTTTACAGAAATAATGAATTCAAATGCCTTTAATATACTATAAAAAAGCAAATTAATATAATTGTGTATTCCTACAGGAATTACAATTCATGAGAAGGCACAAAGAAATGGTACATAAGCTACTGGAATTCTCAACAAAAATATATATTGCATATAATATCAAACCCTAATTATTGATTCACTAGACAAATTATAAATACTTGCTTATATTTTTTCCCTTTTTTCTTCTTTCTCTTTGATCCTGTTTGTCTTATCTGATGCACACTTTATTTTTGTTAAAAAAAGGAAATTGTCACAAACAAATGTAATAATGTTTTTAAATAAAATTAGACCTAAGACCCTGAAGAAGTACATTTCCCATAATAGTACACTAAAAAACGGATAGTAAGAAACACATTTTGGCTGCATGTTTGCATTAGAATTGTAACCATTATCCTCTTAGAAGGAACACAGTGCTGTACTACAAACTGTACATATGGACCTGTGATTTGAATAAGTATGGTACTAATACTAAATGTTCCCTTTCTGAAAACTAAATGCAAATAATTGTGAATATGCTGTCTTTAGTACACAATATTATTACTTTAACAACCTAGGTGTTAATTTACTAGCCAGTAACAGTACATTTTTATTAATAGGAATAATCCTTTCAATGCATATCTATCAGGATTTATTTATTTATTTATTCAGATTTATTTAAAGCGCACGTCAGCCCGGGGGCATCGTGGCGCTGTTACATGAGGACATACATAATATGGTTACCGTGGAAGGAAGATGGTTACAAAGCAGTTTTCATAACAAGGCACATTTCGTATCAGACACATTTCGTAACAGACGTATGCGAGCTGGTGTGTGTGAGGGAAGGATGGAGTTAGTTGAATAGAGTGGTTTTGAGAGATTTGAGAGGATCATCACTTAATTCAGATAGGAATCCTTGTTCTCCACCTGTTTCTTCCTGACACGAAGATGATGATTCCTTATTTCTTCCTTTCTTCTTCTTCTTGGTAGACCTTCTCTTCTTGAAGAGGTACAACCTGTCTCGAAGGGAAGGCACTATGTATGCCTGAGCAATTGGCGGACTACTGGCTTCTTTTCCGAGGAAGCCAGTCAGGGCAACAGCCCAAACAGGTGGAAAAACCCCTGGAAGGATGTGGCGTGACTAGAATCTAATCGGATTCCCCTGGTAAGGCTGGAGGTAAGACTGGAGGTGTTTGGAGGTATCTGGCGACCAGTCTTTGGTAAGTATGGAGGTCAGGGTAACTACCCTGGCACAGTATGGAATAAGAGGTGGGAACCGGAAACTGAGAACCAGTAGACTCAAGATGTAGAGAGAGCGCCCTATGTGTGGAGTCCCAGAGACACCGGCCGAGCCCAGGAAGAGAAACATGATATAATTTATCTATGTAGCGCCTATACACAATTTGTTTGAAAGCGCTTCAAGGGAGGGTACACAGGAAAATACAATGACATTCTTACAGGCCATGAACAGTAAGGATGTGAAATTAACTATCGTACTCGGCCTGACAACATTTCAGATGGTGCCAGAGCTAAGACATAGATAAGGAAGGGAGGGGGAGAGTGAGAAGGAAATGGAAACAGACAGGCGATTACCATTCTAGGCCTGACGACATTTTTGGTAGAGCCGGAGAAAACAAAAGGTGATGGATAGGGGTACAGAAAGGGAGGGGAGGAACAACACAAACTACTATCGTACTAGGCCTGACGACATATCAGATAGTGCTGCCGGAGGGTGCAGGGGGGGAACAAGTAAGAGGAGGGGGGAGGAGACAGACGAGATTGCTATCATACTAGATCCAGGGACAATTCTGATAGAGTAAGTGCATAGAAGAAAATAAGGGGAGGAGATAGGAAAAGGGAGAAAGGGAGAGGATAGAACAGAGAGTATGCCGTCAAGGGAAGGGGGGGTCTGGGAGATCCAGTGAGCCGGCAGAGAACCAGTGAAGGAAAACGTGGGAGAGTGAAAAAGCAATGCACCAGGCTAAAAAGAACAAGGAAACAAAGGTGCGTGCAGCAGCAAGCGGAAGCAAGCAAAGCTTGGAAAAGGAGACGAAAGAAGGATCTAACAGAGCATCTCACCCGTAAGAAATCCAGAAGAGTTGCAACGCGCCAGAGCCGGTGAACAGATAGAATTTATCCGATGCAGTGGCAGCCATGATGGAAAACTGCTTGAACGTTACCTCACGTTCAGAATGAACATGATGTGCTGTTCAATAGCGGAGCGTCCATTGATTCCATAAGCACCATGGCTTGATGCGCATGACAATATCTGTATGTGTAGGAACCTGTCTATATTTACCAACAACCAGTCCAGTTCTCCCCTGGAAGGCTAGCCCCTTGTCTATTTTTTTCCAGTGTCTCATCTGGAGGGCCATCTTAGATTGGTTCTGGAGGGCGATCTTGTTTGGTGGCTAGTTTTCTAGAATCCACTATCAAGATCTAGTGCAGCCCTTTTTCCCTTGATCTCTTCCATGTGTTTCCACCCAATTTCCATCCTGACCAGGTGTGCACTTCCCTTTTTGTGACCTTCTCTTTGCTCTTGGATCCTGTCACCCTGTCAATTCCAATGAGGACATACTAAGCAGAGCTTGGAAAGAAGCAATGGAGAAGCCAACAGTTTTGGCTTGTGTGTAAGTATTAGTCATTTGCCAGGCGCTGCAGGTACTCGCACCATTTTGCACTAGGTACCAGCAATGGTCAGTTATTACCACTATGGCAATGGCTGGCAGTCTTTGCCATGCCTACACAAAAGCCTAAACTGTTGCCATTGCCAATGCTTGTTTTTAAAATTTTCTGATACATTACATTAAGGTTAAATATAATAATTAGGCTCCCAATCCATATCATTCAACTGAAATAGCATCATTTTTCATAGTGCATATTGGAATGGGAGCATAAACCTCAACTTGTATTTTTTGCCAATTATTCAACAAATTAGCATTTACTTGAGCTAAAAGCTATTGAGTATCTGTAATGTTAAATGGCAGTAACTCACAAAGTGAGTAAATGGGTTGTCTCATCTCTACGTTTGAAACGAAATAAACAGAAAATAAATTGAATTACATTTTTAACAGTGGTTTGGGATGTTCCCAGATGCCATTGGAGTATTCGAAAGGTAATGATTAAGGAAGACACCCGCCGCCCCATGATGGAAACATGTAAAAACTAGCACCATTCTGCATCTGCTACCATCACTACCCAGTTAAATCCACTATGGCTGTGCCTGGCAAGTGCCTTTCCCATGCCTACAGAAAAGCCCAAACTGTTGGCATTGCCAATGCTTGTGTTTACTTTGTTGTGAACCCATATATAAAGTGCACAGGTCTCAGCAAGAGTGTATCTGCTCTATCAGTTTTCACCACACCAGATTATGCAACCAAATTTGGCAAGCAATCGGACTGATGCAATTCAGCATAAGGCTAAACTGTGGCAATGTGACGTGCATCCCTGAGGTGCGGTATTGAAAAATATTCGACAATAGTATGCAGAGATGTTGTAAGTCAAAGCAGAGGCTACAGAGCTAGTGGGGCATGAAAGGAGGGATGCCTGTGTATAATGTGTTGGTAGATACAGTTGCTGTGGCCTTTGAGGCACTATTTGTCATCGTGAAGCTCTGCGACAGCTCGGGACTGCAGCGAATTACAGGTATCTGGGTCCCCATGACAGAGTGCAGGAACTGGTGTTCAGTAATCTTCAGTGCTATTCTCACCTGGTAGCTCAGAGGTTGGGCTACTAACAAAGCTTGGACCCGAAGATTTCTGAACAGCAGGTCCTGCACTCTGTGATGGGGGAACTGGTGGATATTATACAACGTCGGCACAGTTGTTGGCAGCGATGGCATGTGGGCTATTGAAGCAAAGGCTACAAAACTGGAGGAGCTGGGCTGACTGCCGAAGGGGATTTTGACAGATCAATGTGTGGACGGATGGGAATGTGTGCGCATCAGCTTTTATTGTGCCTGTTCGTGTACGTAGATGGAAGCGGCAGCTGCATAGAGCTTGCCACTCTTAGCCTCTTTCATGGCAATAAAAAAACTGCACGATAACATGAGTAAACATGAAATGAATCACTTATTTTAAACAAGGGCAATGAATGAGAGCCAGCAAACACCTAATCATAAAACTCCCAGGAAGCCTTCAAGTGAGCACCATCAGCCTACCGCAGAGAAGATCGGGTTTAATCACTACAGCTGTGCTCGGCTCATACTAGCTTGGAATATCGACACAAAATGGATTCTTTCTAGAAACAAACACACTGTGCACGTCCAGTCACATCACTAATTGCACAGCCAATCAGGTACTCCTTCCATCAAAACCACTAGACCAATCCCCCACAAGTCACTAGATGTACATTTTCAGAACCATTTTAAACCAAATCATACTTTTATACTTCCTTGTTTATTTTTATGAAAACATACTGTGAAATGTGTAATATAACTTGAAAGCTGTCATAAATATATTTTTAAAGCATCAATCAAATCAAATAACTTTTTGATAACATTAAAGTATGGCAGCAGCCATTTTGAAAGTCAAAATGGCTGTCAAATGCACCACACAGTAGAGAATCAGCCAAAGAGTGCAAAAAGAGGTGTGGTTGGAGGGGATAATGGGTGGGAATGGGAGGCAAATCCTATAGATCTCACTTGGCAATGGGCGTTAAATGGGTGGGACACATAGCCAAACTACATATATATCCATCCTTGTATGTCAACCTGCATTTTAAGCCCTTATTTCCTGTTTTCATGTTAAGGCTCTTATTTTATTGACAATAGTTTTAGCTTTATAGGTAGCCCTTTCAGCGACCACCTAATAGCCAAAACTAAAAAAGGCACATCAAGGATGGCAGGTTGATCCAAAATGCAGTGTATTATATATGATCAAACTGGCAGGTTAAAGGATTGCTGTGCACAGGAATCCTTGAGATTTGTGATTGGCAATTTATAATGGCAGACAAATGTCTAGGGAGACCCAGATGGCTCCCGACAGATTTCCTTCAAGGGTTCCAATTTTAGCTTAGCCATGAAGCTGCTATACCTTGAGCAGACCTCCGCTGAATTACCGAAGGTATTGTGGCATTCTGTACCTCATATACTGTTGAAATGCCCTCCTTCACCTACCTGCTGATAGCATTAAGAGGCTCACTGCCCTTGGGATCGGGGTCAAAGGAGACTAGCAATGAATCAAAGTAGGAAAAAACTGGAGACCTTTCATGGTAGATTCTGACAGCCACCACGTGTCCAGAGAGTGCAAAGAAAGCCTGTTTGTACAAAAGAAACAATAGAAAAAAAAGTCCCTGGAAAGCATGAAAATCAGATGCATTATTCGATCTGAAGAAGGGATGAGTCTTAAGGACCAGATCTGCCTCAGATTAAGTTATAATATTCTGAACGTGGCAAGACCCTGAACTTCCTCAGTGCCAGGCTGAGATGACATCCAAAAGAAAAATTGCCTTCAGGGTTAACCACTTTAAAGGCACATCATACAGGGTCTTAAACAAGTCTAGCTGAAAGATGGGACAACAACAAAATAATCATTTTTGAGGCTTACGTTTCTACTGACAAGCTACTCACCGTATGTTCCCGACCTGCTGAAATGGCTGCAAGTTGTACCCTCAGGAAAGAAACTGCTAATCCCAAGGAAAATCCATCCTTCAAAATATCTACAATTTTCAAAGGATTGCAGGAAAGCAGTGGCAGGTCAGACCTCTCGCCTTATTTGGAAAAAGATCAATGCCTTTCATAAACCTTAATGATCGGAGGCTTTCCAGACATGTGAAGGGCTGTAGTTAGGTCATAAGCGATCCCTTTTGCCAAATAACTCCTCACATTTAGCAGCCAAGCGGAAAGATTCAAATGCTGCTGAGTAGCCCATTGGACACTGGGTCATATCAGAGGAGGAGGTGGTATTGGGAGGGCCAGTGAAGTACCAGGGGAATCCAAGGCTTTCCCTTCCATATAGGATAAACTAGTAATACCCAAGCATCCGCCCTCGGGATTTTGGTCAAGACTAGTGGAATTAAGGGAATCTAAGGGAAAAATATGCAACAATGTATTTGGCTGAGATATGGACCTATAATTCCATGCGCAGTCTTTTGCCTCCTAACGGAATCGGAGTTGCTGGGATTTGGCTTTGTATGTCATGTCTGTAGAAGGAGCCCTCTACAACTGCAGATTTGCTGAAACTCTACAGGTGACGTGAGTTTTCCTGGGAAGAATTAGTCTGCTCAGGTGGGTTGTTCTACTTCATATGAATGTAAGAAGCAGGCAGGGTGCGTAGGTGAACCTCTGCCCAGGAACAACTGGTTAGAGCCAGGTCTTCCAATGACTGGCACAGGGCTCCAGCCTGACGATTTATATAGAATGTGCCACCACATTGTCAGACATGCACCCCTAACCCTTTCAAAAGAGGGGAAACCCTTGGAGAGCATGGCTGGTAACTGCTAGCTCCATCCAATAAGTTGGTTGCCTCATTTGATGACCATCATCCCTGGAGAAAATGAAGATTCAAGATTGCCCTACAACACAGGGTACTGACACACATAGTTCTGGTCATTGAGCATTGAGAGGCCGAATTAGCATTTTCTTGGAGGTGTACACCACCAGTATGGAATTTAGCCACTTCTGATGTTATCGAGATCTATTGTACATAGTCCTACTCATGATGATTCCAGACAGTGTTGGACCATGGTTTTTAGGTGCGGCCTGAACCAGAGTACCATTGACTCCTATGGTGTAAATTCCCCCTGGATTGAAGCCATTGCCATGCCATCAGGGAGGGGATTGACAGAAGAGCAGAAACCCCTGGTAGTCGAGAAGGAGAAAACACTCTGTTCTTCATGGTGTCAAAGTGAATGCCAATAAACACTTAAGAGAGTTGTAACTTCTCATATTTCGGAATCCATCCATGCTCCTCTGGGAGATTGCACATAACTTTCAGATCTGCTTCTGCATGAAGTACAGACGGAGAATGTATAAACCAGTTTGTGATCTAAGGGTGGGGTTTGATGTAGGGGTAGGGTGATTCCTTTTCCATGGAGTACTCAAGTTAATTGGACAAGGACCTTGGTAAATAGGGTGCATTCTTCAAACTGAATGAAAGATCTGCAGACTGTTAATGGTCTTTGCCTACTCTTGACTGCGGGTACTTCAATGGATTGCTTTTTTCCAGCAGATTCCTCATCTTGATAGATATCCATCATCCAGCTTAGCTTCTCGGAAAATCTTCAACAGGGGGCGTAGTGGACCTCGACTTGACCGTCGATCCGTCTTGCACGGTGGTCACTCGTCGGCTTCGGAAGTGACGTCAAGTGCCATATATATACCACATCACTATGCCCTGTCCTTCAGTTCCTTTTTTCTGCGCGCTTACACGCTGCATCAGGAACCTACTCCAGTTTACTCGACGTTTTCAGACAGTTTTTTTCATTTTTTCCTCTGTCTGTGCAACAGATCTCAGGTTTCAAGCAGTGCCACGATTACAAGGCCAAAATGTCAGTGATGGACCCACATGATGTCTTTTTATGGTTCCATTCACGACACACAGACCTGCGCGTTGTGTGCCAAGATGCAACCCAAGTCCCTGCGAGACAGAGCCGGTATGCTGGGCCTACCGACCATCGCCACCATCTCTGGCACGGTCTTTCGTCCGGCCATCTGAAGCCGAGACTGAGGAGCCCACTCGTCACCATAAGGGCCGGCACCGCAAAAAGACGAAAAGAGGTCCCACTCCAGAAGTCATTCCTCATCCTCTTCCTCCCAAAAGAAGAAGCAACGCCACCAATGGCGGAAATCTGATTTTTCCTCTGAGCGAGGTAAGCCCTGACCACTCACGAAGAGTGGGATTCTTTTAAGAAAGAAATGCTCAAAATGTTTCGGCAACAGGCGGCTGTCGGCCCGGTTACCACCCAGACTAGCAGGCCTTGGCAGCTAATGTGGCGCTCAGCACCTCCTGACCCTACAATTGCCAGGAAGTCGATGCCTTTGGTGCCAACTGAGCTTTCGGGACCGTGCCCCAAGAGGTGTGAAAATCACCCTCTAGAATCCTCTCCCACAGCGCCCATCATCTGTCGGAGCCATCGACGCTGGTACCCACTCCATCGGCCTCTAAGGCTGCGCTACAAGTGGTCAAGCCTTCTGCCTGTCCAGACCTTGAAATGCAACAAAAACAGCCTTATACTCACTCTGACAAATTTAGGGCATTAGTGGAGGTGGTGGTTGACACCTTGAGCTCAAGTCATCTCCCACTCCCCTTCAAGGGTATGACCTTAAGGATATCCTGGATGAGGGCCCGGCTATTGAGCCCAACATGCCCTTCAATCAGGCCATAGCTGACCCTTTGTCTTCCATCTGACAAAATCCATGCACTTCACCCCTGCGAATACCAATTTCACGGGGGAAGTACATGTCGGCAAGAGGGAACCCTATCCTTCCTCTCAACACACCCTTCCCTGGAAGGGCACTATATCCTCCAGGCCTGCAACTTCTACGTCAAATCTCCCTACAGACGGGCAAGGGAAAAGAATGGACGTTTGATCAAAAAGGTTTTTACCTCGGGCAGCATGGCTCTCAAGGTCCCAAACGTAGCTAGAGGTTTCGCTAAATACTCATACGGTTTGTGGAAGGCTGTCGAGCATGCAGCAGAATTTGTCCTGGAGGGTCATACAGGACAGTTTTATACAGCTGGTGAAGAATGGGATGGAAACAAGCAGTACTTGCAAACAGGCCTGGATATTGCTGACTTTGTTGGCCACTCCGTTGGGTCAGCAGTAGTTATGAGAAGGTAGGCTTATTTGAAAACTTCTGGCTTCTCCCCCCAATGTACAAAACCGCCTTCTAGATACGCCTTTTGAGGAGGAGATGCTCTGAGGACAGAAGGCGGATGACTCTTTGGAATATGTAAGCAGTCTAAAATTGCTGCTAAATCGCTGGGTCTGTCTGCACAGCAGGCTAAGTGTCAATGCACACAATAATGGAGGAGAGAAATCAACACTCTCCCCTGAAACACAGAAGCCAAATGAATTCGACCCTCCCACCGTGGTTGGCACAAGTGCCTGATAGTAGGTGACACAGGTGCCTGATAGTAGGTACACAGGACACCACGTGCCATGCCAATGGGGGGGAAGAGGAGTTAGGGAGAGGTTGTGGATGGGACAGGGGAAATTGGGAACACCGGATAGAGGAATAGGGAACTCCTAAATTGGATAGGGAAGGGGAAGCACAAGGAAAAACCCTCCGTATCTAGAACCTGGTCATTAACTAATGAGAAAACCTGATACCAAATTCTACACCTTTCAAACACCAACTCCTTCCTTATGCTGATTCAGAATGTACATAACCACACCTTAGTACGTGTGGACGTAGAGCATAGACAAACACTTCAAACACTTATGATAGCAAGCAGTATGAACACAAAACAATGGGACTCTTTCCCATGTATGGTGCACAAAAACACATGGCCCGTTGGGCAAGCTTAAGCAACACACAAAGCACATAAACTGCTAACTTAGTTCCCATGAAATGACAGTTCTTGTTGACTATCATAACCTTCCCCTCCTGAATATCGCTCCACATAACACACTGATAACGAGTTGGTAGCACCGGTTTATTGTTTTACAGATTCCTGCATGAATTGGTTCTGTTGTTACACACAGATGCGCTGTAATTCCAATGATAGCGCACAGCATTTGCCCCGGCAGCTTGGGCGGTTTTCAGTCTGGATTGCCTTGCGCTTATAACCGCTCTGGGTGAACTAAGCCCCCACCCACTCCTTCTCCGTGCCAAACGTTCATCCGAAATTCTAAGAGTCAGCCTTCCATGCTCCTTGGCAGCTAATCTCTGTCCTGCTTCCGACACCAACCGCACCCACAGACAATAAACCACACCTGTGTACGCGCCGTTGCTTCCTTTATGCTGCCCTTAATCCACTCCAGCTGGCAACGCGCGTGTAAAAACTACATTTCATCCCACAGAGTGCTGGGAATTGTAGTCCCTTCCTACATTCAGTCAGTTTTAATAGGAAAATCTCATCACTCACCTTCGATTCCAGCCCTTATTCCTGACACTAAGCCTGCCTTCAGCTATGCCTCTAGAGGCAGAGGCTCTAGGCACTATGTGCCCTATGGCAGAAAAGCACAGCCCCCACAAGCCAGGCAAGGGCAGAGGCGTTTCTTGTGTCCTGGAAGCAGCAGATGAGCTTCTAAGGGCCAGCAGACAGCAGCTGCGGCGACTGCACCTTCGAAGACGCTTCGATTTTCCCCTGCCATGACGTACCGGTGGTTGGACGTTTGGCAGGGCATTAGTTCCAGTGGCAGGAGATAACTTCTGATGCCTGGGCCCTGCAGTTAATTCAGTGGGATTGTCTGCCCTTTTTTAGAAAACCTGCGGACAGACCCCCATCAACACCGATCCAACTGGGACAGGAGCTCCAGGAAGAACTGAGAGCCCTGTTGTTGAAGGGTGCCGCGGAAGAGGTGCCTCCTGATCAGAGAGGGTCGGGTTGGTATTGCCGGTACTTCCTGGTACCCAAAAAAGGAGGAGGTCTCTGTTCCATTCTGGAACTCAGGGCTCTAAACAAGTTCCTGAGAAAAGACAGATTCAGGATGGTGACGTTAAGAGAAATTCTCCACGCTCTCGAGCTTCAGTACTGGCTGGTGTCCATAGACCTGCAGGATGACCATTTCCATGTGCCCATACATCAGAAGCATAGGAAATTCCTGCGCTTCCTCATTGGGGCTAAGCACCATCAGTTGAAAGTGCTGCCCTTTGGGTTGACCTCCGCTCCAAAGGTCTTCACCAAGCTCATGGCGGTGGTCGTGGCTCACCTAGGAGATCCGGAGTCCATGTTTTACCGTACCTGGACGACTGGCTTATTCGGGGGAAGTCAGCGGGACAGATTTTGTCTCACCTGGGAGACACCTATCTGCTACTGCACAGGCTGGGCTTCTCCCTGAACTTAAAGAAGTCCCACATGACACTGGTCCAAAGGCTCCAGTTCAACGGAGCAGTTAGACACTCGGGCAGGGAAGGCCTTCCCTTCCGGGGAGAGAGCTGACAACATACAACGGTTGGTCCAGTTTTTCCAGAACCACGCCACCTTACCAGCGGCTTCCTTACTCCACCTTTTGGCCCTCATGTCCTCCTGAATTTTCCTGGTGCCAGAGACCACACTGCGTAAGAGATCCCTTCAGTGGCTCCTATGAGACCAGTGGTCTCAGTATCTGGGAGCTCTCTCAGATCCTCTCAAGGTGTCCACCCAGGTAGACCGTGGACACGGCTGGTGGGACACGCGCAGGAATCTTATGTCGGGGGAACCCTTCTGGCCTCCATGTCCTCAGACCCGAGAGGTCACAGATGTGTCTTTGAAGGGTTGGGGCGCTCGCTGCGAGAATTTGCAGGTGAGCAGCCTTTGGACTGCGTCAGAAGCCAGATGGCATATCAATAGGCTGGAGTTGCGAGCCATCAGGCTAGCCCTGAAGGCCTTCACCCCATCACTCAAGGGGAAGCATGTCCTGATTCTGATGGACAACGCAGTGGCCAAGCACTGCCTGAACAAGCAGGGTGGAGTGTATTCCCGTCCCCTCTGCACAGAAGCAATGAGACTGTGGTTCTGGTTGCTAGAGAATCAGATCTTGGTCTTGGTGTCATGAACCATCGGACGCGTCCTTTCTGGACTTCCTGGTCCCTGACCCATATGGGCTTGCACTCAGCAGTACTCCCAACATGGCCGGCGAACGCAGAATACTGTTTACCAGTTTCCGCGCCGTACGCATTACGTTCTATAAAGCGGACATGCCCCTGCGGCCCTGCGTGTTAGGCAGAAACCTGTGCAGTTCACTTGGGACCACTACAAAAGGCTTAAGACTACAGGTGTACTACAGGTGGTACCAATTGGTAGCAGTCTGTACCACCCAGATTTACCTGGTAGCTGTGGCTGAGCAGCCAGACCTCTCTCAAGAAGAGTTAGGCAGTATATACAGTATACAAGATAGGTACCAAAATACGGTAGCACAAGCAAACACTGACCAGAGCTTTGGTATCAAAGTATATAATTATTTAAAGACACACTTATAGAAACACTCCAGCAATATTATTGTAAGCAAGTTCAAAACACAGTCACTATTAATATATATACATCCCTTATTCCTTATTAGACAAGTCTTAGTTAACACCACTTATTTTCAGAAAGAGGTGAGCGCTTAACTAAAAATGGCACTCCAATAGGTTATCAAAAAAGGGAGGGAAAAGGCAGAAATTAGAAAAGCACACAACACAATACTTTAGAAGCACCCAGCAAGGCAGGAAAGTCAAAGTCTACTAGTGAGCAAAAAGTTCAGAGGCCAGGCTCCCTCTTGGAGAGAACAGAACACCAATGCGCCCAAGATCACACAGTTTAAGAGGCTTTGAAAAAGTCTTCAGAGAGTTCAAAAAGGAATTAGTTCAGCTCAGAAAAGTTCAGTTAGCCAGCGTAGGGTCAGCCCATGTGGTAAGTCGAGGATTTAGTAGTCACCCCGTACAGACCTTTGCAAGGGAGGCTAGGCGGACACAGTACCTTTAAAATGGAGAGGATCCTCCAGCGGTGGCAGTTGTTCCTGGCAGCAGGTGCAAGTCGCGGCGTCGTCCAGAGGAGGAGAAGGTCTCGACGTGGAGGAAAGCTGAAGGTCGTTGCACTGCCAGGAAAGAAACCAGCCGCGGAGTTCTCCGGTTAAAGGGTACTACCCATTTATTCGCGGTAGTGGTAAATCATGGTATCCTGGTTGCCGGGGTGCTTTGCACAGGCAAGGCGGCCACGAGATGATCCGGGAAGGCGAAAAGACGGGCAAACTGGTTATCCCCACCAGTCAAAGGAAGAAGACTCCTCGGATGAAGATCTTCTCTGTCGTCGGGAAAAGTGGTGAGACGGTTCAGCAGGGCTCCACCGGTGGTGTCATCGTTGCAGGTCGGCTCGGCTTCTCCCTCCTTGGATTCTTTAGGTCCTGTGGCGAAGTATGAAGTTCCAGTCCTCAAAGCCCTGCTTTTATGCAGAAAACCCCCATTCATCAGTCCTAGCTGTCACTCCAACATGCTAAGTGGTGAGCCAGGTGGCTCACCACTGGGCCAATCACACAAGAGTGCGACTTGAGTTGCCGAGGCAACTCAGTCCAGGGTGCCTAAACCCCCCTCCCACACATCCTGTAGACCCAGACAGAGTGGCACCACTTTTGGAGGCTTCTGTGTAGAAGCCTGCCAAAAAGTGGAACAAAGGGCTCGACTTGGGTTGGAGTTACAGAGGCGAACACAAACGCCATTTTAAAACAGAGTTCTGACAAAAAGACCCAAGCGGGGAATAAATATTAAATAACCCGGCGGTATCTTTAACATTGCACCTAAAAGTGGTGCGTTTAAAATGAATGGGAAAATCCCATAGTAAATATTCTTAAGGAATATTTTGCGTGGTGACCACTGCCACCAGCCAGAAACTCGACGAGGAGGGACTGCACAGTGCCCCCTCGAAAAACAGACCCAGGGGTAATCTAATTACCCCTACCAGTACTTCCACAATATGATTGTTACGCCTCGGCAGGCCCGCAGGAAGGTTATTGCCCTCCGTAAGGGTATGCGTCATATTGCAAACCCATTCTACGCCCACTGGCAACTGCCTTGGAAAATAGTGGCTTCGGCTCACTCCGTAGCACTCTGCGGCAAGTTTGGACTACAATTCCCAGCTTTCCGCCTCCCGCTGTCAGCTCAGAGGCGATGATGCGTGAGCCTCGGTTTCGTCCGGTTCCGCCTTCTCCTTCCCGATTTAAACCTCGGAACCGCGCGGAACGCTGCTTCTGATTAAAGTTGCTTCCCGGTATTTAGAAGTTCCGTCTTCAATCCTACCTACTTACCCGTGTACCAGACCTGTTTCCTCATTCACGGACTGCCTTTGGCTGCCGCTTTTGGAAAACTACTTACCCGTGTACCAGACCTGTTTCCTCATTCACGGACTGCCTTTGCCTGCCACTTTTGGAAAACTACTTACCCGTGTACCAGACCTGTTTCCTCATTCACGGACTGCCTTTGCCTGCCGCTTTTGGAACCTTGTGATCACGGCATCAGTAAGACTCTTCTTTTCACCACTTGCTAACAAGCACATCTCCTGTACTCTTTGTACCTTGCCGCTGAACTACATCACCTGCAAAACTCAAACTCAATTGTGTCCTTTATTGTTGCTGTTACCATCCTCTTTCCACAATAAGACTTCTATTGGACATTCTTCAGTAGTGCACAGGGACGCTTTGCGGATAGTGCACCTACCCGACTCTAGTGCGGCCCTCGTTCCGCCCGGATTTAGTTTCCCTAACTAACCTACCCATTTGTTATTTTGCACTTCCGTTTTCATGAAATCTTTGGACATTACAGATTTAACAGCACATTAGTGGTAAGGGTTGCCTTTTAGTATGATTACCCATTCTCCTTATTTAATTGACAACTATAGTCAGGATAGGTTACATTTTCCTCTCTTACTTGTAGATGGTTCCGGTGGCCTTGGAACAAAACAAGGGGAGGGCATAGTTCAGGTACTACTAGAAAGATGTATCGAGGGAGAGGGATCTTTCTTAAATTTCCAATTGCTCACCTCTTGTTTTTCCTTTACAGCTGGGTTCTTGGCGGCGTGTCCTCCCCGCCCTTTTGAGCGATCAGTCCCTCTGCCTGGTCCTACCCAGCAGAGAGTCATATCGTTAAAAAGGTCTTGTGCCCTCACAGAGAGGAGGCTAGGTTGGAGGCCCCGACCTAGCTCTTCAATCAATAGTTCAGTCCTGTGCCTTCCAGCCACCGATTTGGTATACTTCCCGTCCGGTGAGTAACAATGATGGTTTGTACTTGTTCTGTTCCCAATTTAAGACTAGTAAAGTCACTGGTGACTTTACATGCCCTGGAAGACAGTAGTCAGTCCCAGGGTATGGAGTCTATGTTTGGGGGTCACTATGACACCCCTGTGTTACTGCACTGAGGGTGCTGTGTAACACACTTACCAAAAACCACATGAAACCCTATGGAGTAAAAGACCCCGTAGCCCATAAAACACATTACAAAGTCAAAGGATATCTCAAATCATGTCTAAGAGTGGGAGAAAAAGAGTTTCACTCTTAGCAGGAGAAAAAAATAAACCCCAAAAATCCAGCAAAGCTGCTGGGGGGACTCACTAGGTTTGGGAAATTAGCCTTAACAGAGAATTCTCCACACTGCGCGTCTCAACGCTACCGCTTGCCGTGGCTAGAAGTCTGCTGCCGTAGTTCGCTTGTGTTTTTCCTTTGATTCTTGTTCCCGGTTCCCCTAAATTCATCCTCCTTCATTCCTCCTCCTTGCATCCCGGATCTCTATACACTCGTCTTCTGTGTGCACTCTTCGCTGTTTCCTGGATTTCCTCAGACTTCCCAGGACTCGGAACGCTGAACGCACGCTGGAACCCGATGACCTGCACGCTGGGTTATACAAGACCCGAACTCTACGAAAGAAGACTCCATCGAAGAACTCCAACAAATAAGACAGGTGAGAAGGGGGGAAACCTGTGACAGATTGAGACGCCAACAAACTGATACAGATACGGACATGGAGGCTGCAGTTCAAGACCTCATGCGTTGCATGCAAGAGTTAACCACAGAAGTTCAGAATCTCAAAGCTGAGAATGCCGCATTAAAACAACTAGTCCTGTCACGTGATTCCGCGACCAAGGAAAGTGTATTGCTGGGCAGATGTCATGCATGCTGGACATATTACCTCTGGACCTGGAACAACATCTTCACGCAGAACGAGTTATGCTCATAGAACTGCTAGACCGTTCTATTCTAAATGGAGATTGTTTGATGCACTACCGGGAAAACAACGTCTGCATTATTCACGTCGTTAAATTCACGTGATTGAGGTTAGTCGCGTGTGTTATGGCAGTACGTTCATAAGCAGCGGTGATACGTCGCTTGCTGCATCTGATTGAACCAATATGGCGTTTAGTAGTTGAAACCCTTGATCTGCGTCCTTGCATTCTCTTCAGTTACTTCCTTGGCTTCTTCGGCGTGTTTTCTTCCACACGCAAATTCCTGGAGCTGCTGTCTGGAGGTCACAGGTTGGCCGCACTGTCTGCGTGTTCTTCAGTCACGTGTATTCTAACACGTGGGTTCCTGATTTCTTCGCATGCTGCTTTCCTGACTACGTGAAGTTTGGTCAGTGTAAATCCCACGCGGACGCTGTTTCCAAGCGTGGCTGTCCTGGGCTGCGTGTACTTTGTTCGCGGGTAATACTCACGCAGACTCTGGAACTCTTCAGGTACGACTGCTCTGACTGCGTGCACTTCTGTTTTGCGTATCGCACGCGGTCTACTCTACTCTTTACACGCTGCGGTCCTAGTTGCGTGTCCTTGTGTTGCGTGTGAATCCTCACGCTTGCAAGAGCGGCTGTCCTGGCTGCGTGAACTCTGTCACGTGTAAACCTGCACGCGGGCTTTTGAACTCTGTTGAAACGTGTAATTCCACACGCATACAATTCTTTGCTTTGGAGTGAATCCCTGGCACCTGTGATGAGATAACAGGTGGACTCATTTCATCATATTCTGTTATACGTGGGAAAGGAAGTACTTCTTTTTGAAGGTGATTGTGCACAGTACTTTGGGCGCTATCCTGTGGTGCAACAACCCGGTATCTAGCGTGAGCCTTGTGCCGTTCGGGATAAGTCTCCCTTACTAACCTTCCCCTCATTTTCGTTGTTTCAACTCCTGGATTGCTTCAGAGACTTAGGTGGAGACTTCATTTCTAAGCCTACAGGTCAGTGTTGTTAATTAGTGCTATTGCTGTTCTATAGTTGATTTGGATCAGTTTCTCATGATACTTTATTTATCCTAGGCTGACTTCCTATAAAGCTCCCACGCCCTTTCCAGTGATCCCTCTCTCTGCCTGTTTCACCAGTCAGAGAGTGGTATCATTTGGAAGGTCTAATTTGCCTTCACTACTATCAAGTCGTGTGAATAAGGATCCGGAAGAGCCCTACCAATTGTATCCTTTTTGGTTACCTTATCCTTTTCATAAGATACCTTGGTGATTTATGACAGAATCAGAAGCCATGGAGGGTACGGATCCTTTAACTGTCTTGACTCAGTTAATCACTGATTTGAGAAACGAAATGATTACGGCACAGGACATATTGCGGCATCGCCTGGATGTTATGCAAGACGCCATTCATGCCAGTCCTCAGGGAGCACAGGCTCCAGTGGCCACTGCATCTGGATCTGGGACATCGGCACCACCACAAGAGACCCTTAAAGTAGTTATGCCAACACAGTTTCCTTTGGCTCCCCCGGAAAGGTTCACAGGTGATCCTAAAACCTATAGAACCTTTGTCAATCAGTGCCGACTCCATTTTCTGTGCAGGCCTAACTCGTTTCCCGATTTAACTACAAAAGCAGCATTCGTGCTTTCTCATTTGGGGGGTACAGCTGCTGCTTGGGCTAATCCTTTATTGGAATCAAACAGTCCCTTGCTGTACGATTGCGATGATCTTCTGGCTGCAATGAGTAAGGTCTTTGATATGCACTACGCCACTCAAGCCACAGATCTGGAGTTGCTAAGTCTACAAGAAGGTAGTCAAACTCTGTTGGTTTATATAGCCAGATTCAATCAATTAACAGCCGAAACCCAATGGCCTGAAGACAAGAAAACGGCTGTTTTCTACAAGGGTCTTTCAGAAGAGTTAAGGCGCCTTGTCTACGGTCCCTGTGGTTCCTACAGGGTTCACAGAATTTCTCGATTTGATTCTACAAATCGATGCTCGAAGAAATGCTTGCAAAGTAGAGAGAGAACCTTTTTTGCAAACACTGGTTCGTCCGGAGACACCGGCAGCTTCCTCGAATGACCCTGAACCAATGCAGATTGGTGCCGTGAGAGGCCGTTTATCTAATGCAGAGAGAGGGAACCGAAGAAAAAACAATTTATGCATGTATTGCGGTTCATCTGAGCATTTACTGGCGGCATGTCCCAAGAAACTAGTTAAGCGTTCGGGAAACGCCAAAACTCGACAGTAGCAGGAGTCCCTGTGTCGAGTGTTACATCGGACTCCCATACCATTCCAGCGTACGCACCTATAGTTGTTGAGGTGACGTTACGTTTTGCTGACCAAGAATTAGTTTCCAGGGCTATGGTTGATTCCAGAGCCACAAAAAATTACGTTGATATCACGTATGCTTAGAAATGTTCTATACCCCTTGTAAACAAGAACAAACCTGAAACAGTTAATACTGTGGATGGGTCGGTCTTGATTTCAGGTATGGTAACCCAGGAGACTGTACCTATTCGTATGACTTTATCAAATGGTCATTCAGAGGAAATGATTTTCAATGTCATTGCGGCTCCTTAGTACAAACTATTGCTTGGTCTGGCCTGGTTGACTCTTCATAATCCAACCATTGACTCGGTTACGGGAATGATCAAATATCTTTCCGTTTATTGCAATGAACATTGCTTTAATAGTCAGGAGGTGTCAACCAAATCACATATTTTGGCCTATATGGAGGGAGGTTCCACTATCAGTGTGGTACATCAGATCAGTACACATATACCATGTGAATATACGGAATATGCTGATGTTTTTGACAAAGGCCAGGCAGAACTGCTGTCATGATGCCTACCCCCAGGCATCTGGACCAAGTCCATCAGCCCCGGGAGCAGGCATCTAGACATTTAGTAAAACCTCAGCAGCCCCGGCTAGGGGCTATCTGGGCTCAGTCCTGGCGCCTTAGGCGCCAGGCTCATAGTAGGAATCAGTCCTGGCGGCTAAGGCTCCAGGCTCATAGTCATTACTTACCTCAGGCAGACCATGCTGCAAATGACTCCAATCCAACATGAAGCCTGAAAGGGACTATTTTTCTACAGGGACTATTTCTTTACTCGGGTGTGGTTCTAGGGACTTCTTACCTGGGACTACTTTTGAGGCTATTTAAACCACACCCGACCAGCAACACACGCTTCGCGTTATTCTGCATCCAGCAGCGTAACACTCACCGTGCCTGCAGCCTGCATCCAGTCTTCTGCCACGCCCGCCTCGAATCCGGAGCTCCTAAAACAAAGAAGAAAGAAAGGGACAAAGTTAGAAAACAAACTTATTTCTATTCCACACCTGATTCTGGATCCATCTTGTCTCCGGACCTGTAAAGAACATAATTTCTGCACGCGCCGCACCTCCAGCTGCAGCGCCGCGCCATACTCACCATTCTTCACAGCATCCTTCGGGTCGGCGCTGCCTCCATTTCTTTGCCGAACTTCGGCACCTAGGAGACAAAAGAAAACCACAAGGGAACCAAAAAATATAATTCTTACCACCATAGACTTACCTGATTTACCACCAGAGGCATCCTTTTGTGACTCTCCATATTTTCACGTACTGCATCTGTAAAGAGAGACAAAACAACACGTTTTCCTCGTGCAACATTTACCGGACAGCGCCGGGTAATACAGACTCTTACCTGAGCGCCACCAGCTGCCACAAGAGCATCTTTTCACGAGCCAGCTGCAAGACAATGAAGGAAGGGGGGAACAAGAGTGAACATCGGACATATTGAACTCTATGAACTTAATACTTACTGGTCCTCACCAGGAACCTCAGAGTCAATACTCTCTGGAACTCTGCCGAGCCTTCAAACCAGTGAAGTAACTGGAATCGATGCGCCCCTGCAAATTCACGCAGGATGGAGAGCTCATCTTTCAAGAATATAAGGTGAGATTGCTGTGGGGGCATTTCGAAGGTGATTAGTTGGGGAGGACTGTGGGGTTGCCATCACTTGAATCCACAAGTGGCTAAATCCATCTCTCCACTTGCAGGAGAATCTTTCTACGGGTTAAGCAGACAAGATTAGGAGGGCAGATCCAGTCAGTCATCGCTGCACTACGCATCACGTGGGTGGAGACCGCAGCTGTCTGGGTCCGACCGACGCCCCTGTGGGAGCCAGGTGAGCGTAACAGCTGCCTCCGACCGTATGATTGTCCGATTGAACTAATTCCTGGGGCCAAAATCCCCACTAGTTGTGTCTACTCTTTAACTCCCAAAGAAGATGTTGTCCTGAAAGAAAGCTCTTGATATGGGATTCATACGGCCATCCCAATCGCCTGCTTTCTCCCCATTATTCTTTGTTCCAAAGAAAGAGGTAGATCTAAGGCCCTGCATTGATTACAGGGCTCTTAATGACATCACCATAAAGAACCAGTACCCTTTACCATTGATAAATGTTTTGTTAGATCATCTAGGTACTTCCATGTACTTTTCTAAATTGGACTTACGCAGAGCATACAATCTGGTTCGCATTTGTGAGAGCGATGAATGGAAGACCGCTTTCAAGACGCGGTACAGCCTCTATGAATATCTGGTGATGCCTTTTGGCCTTTGTAACGCTCCTGCCACATTTCAGTTCTTCATGAATGACATCTTCAGAGACATGATGGACCAATTCGTGGTGATCTACTTGGATGACATATTGATATATTCATCATCTTTCCCAGAACATGTTAAACATGTGTCTGCTGTCCTACAAAGGCTCAGAGAGAACAAACTCTTTGTTAAAGCCGGCAAATACACAAGAAGTTGAATTCCTGGGTTACGACATTACCAATCATGGTGTTCGAATGAGCCGTTCCAAAGTGAAGGCCATATTGAATTGGCCCATTCCACATAATGTCAAGTCACTACAGTCATTCCTAGGTTTTGCGAATTTTTATCGCAGATGTATTTGTTCCTTCTCCAAAACAGTGGCCCCATTGACAGCTTTAACTAGTTCCAAAGTATCATTCTGTTGGAACAAGAATGCCCAAGCCTCTTTTGAGATGTTAAAGGAAGCATTTACCACTGCACCTGTACTTCAACATCCTGATCCTGATTGTCAGTTTATCGTTGAAGCGGATGCTTCCAGTGTCTCTATAGGAGCTGTACTTTCGCAAGTTTGTGCAGAAACCAAGGAGGAGCATCCAGTTGCTTTTTTCTCTCGTAAGCTAACTTCATACGAACAGAACTATACCGTTACTGAGCGGGAATTGCTTGCGATCAAAGATGCTTTCCGAGAATGGCAACATCATCTTCTTGGGGCCAAACATCAGGTGTTGGTGTACTCTGATCATCGGAATCTTCAGGCATTCAAAACTATGAAATGTCTTACGGCTCGACAGGCCAGATGGCATGTGTTTTTTGCTCAATACAATTTCCAGATTACTTATCGCCCTGCCAGACAACATGTCTAATCAGATGCTTTATCCCGCATCGGTGAGGAGTTAAAGGAAGAACCACTGGTGCAAAATACGTTGTTGGCAGACCATGTGATATGTAGTTGTTCTGTAGAACTTTCCCTAAAATGTGAATTACAGGAATGGGTGAAACAAAATCCCCGATTGGTTCAGGAACTGAATCTAGACCTACACAACGGTTTGCCTTTCACACAAGGGGTGCTTTATCTACCAACAGATACAACTCGGAACAATGCTCTCAGTTGGGGACACGATTCCTTGATGGCAGCCCATCCTGGACAGAAGAAGACCCTAGAGCTGCTCAAAAGATGGTGTTGGTGGCCTTCCATAAAACGAGATGTTATAGATTGTTTCAACATGTTCTGTATGCATCCAATGCAAGAACACTCATGGCAAACCAGTGGGTTTACTCCAATCCTTACCTGTTCCTCACAAACCATGAGAGATGATATTGATGGATTTTGTGGTAGAACTCCCAAGAAATAATGGTTACAATACCATATGGGTGGTGGTGGACTACTTTACAAAATTGGCTCTTTTTGTTCCCTGTATTGGGTTACCAACAGCTGCTCTCCTATCTGACCTATTTATCCGGCATATATTCCGGTTTTTTGGTCTACCTTCAGTGATCATTACCGACAGGGGCTCTCAATTTGCGTCACATTTTTGGAGAGCACTAAACTCGGCATTACTAATTGATGACAGGATGTCTAGTGCTTATCACCCCCAAACAGACGGACAGACTGAGAGGGTCAATAGCACTATGGAACAATACCTGCAGTGTTTGTGTCTGCAGTTCCAGTCAGACTGGGTCAATGTCCTGCCGGCAGCGGAATTTGCCTACAATAATTCCTACCATAGTGCCATAGGTACTTCACCTTTCTATGCTCTGTATGGGCAACACCCCCGATCCATTCCTTTGGATTCCGGTTTGTCTATGGATACTCCTGCAGCAGTTTGTAATGTCAGAGATCTAAAGAGTCTACAGACGAAGGTGAAACGGCAATTGGAGCAGGCTAAAAAACGAGATATGACCTATGCTGATGCTCATAGAGTTCCTGCACCAGTCTACAAAGCAGGCATGAAAGTATGGCTGTCTACTAAAAACTTGAGGATACCTGGTAAAAAGAAATTGTTGCCTAAGTACATTGGGCCATATGAAGTGCTCAACGTGATTAACCCGGCTGCTGTTTGTCTGGCATTGCCAAAACGATGGGGAGTGCATCCAGTATTTCATGTGTCACTCATCCAGCCATGCTCCGATGCTACTAGATTGCCTATACGGCCTGTTGCTGTTTCTGTGAAAGGTTTGGACAAATTCGAGGTACAAGAAATACTGGATATGAGACTACGTTCTGGTAGGCCGTATTATCTGGTGGACTGGAAAGGCTATGGTCCCGAATATAGGTCCTGGGAACCTCTTTCCAATATCCATGCTCCCGCTTTATTAAGAAAATTCCATTTGAAAAGGGGAGAGTCTGCTCTTTTGTGGGGTGGCACTGTAATGCATGCTGGACATATTACCTCTGGACCTGGAACATCTTCACGCAGAACGAGTTATGCTCATAGAACTGCTAGACCGTTCTTTTCTAAGTGGAGATTGTTTGATGCACTGCCGGGAAAACGACGTCTGCATTATTCCCGTCGTTAAATTCACGTGATTCAGGTTAGTCACGTGTGTTATGGCAGTACGTTCATAAGCAGCAGTGATACGTTGCTCGCTGCTTCTGATTGAACCAATATGGCGTTTGGTATCTTAAACCCTTGATCTGCATCCTCGCATTCTCTTCAGTTACTTCCTAGGCTTCTTCGGTGTGTTTTCTTACACACACAAATTCCTGGAGCTGCTGTCTGGAAGTCACAGGTTGGCCGCACTGTCTGGGTGTTCTTCAGTCGCGTGTATTCTGACACGCGGGTTCCTGATTTCTTCGCATGCTGCTTTCCTGACTACGTGAAGTTTGGTCGCGTGTAAATCCCACGCAGACGCTGTTTCCAAGCGCGGCTGTCCTGGGCTGCGTGTACTTTGGTTGCGTGTTAAATCTCACGCGGACGCTAGCGCAGCTGTCCCGGCTGCGTGTACTTTGTTCGCGGGTAATACACACGCGGACTCTGGAACTCTTCAGGTACGACTGCTCTGACTGCGTGCACTTCTGTTTGCGTATCGCACGCGGTCTACTCTCCTCTTTACACGCTGCGGTCCTTGTTGCGTGTCCTTGTGTTGCGTGTGAATCCTCAGGCTTGCAAGAGCGGCTGTCCCGGCTGCGTGAACTCTGTCGGGTGTAAACCTGCATGCAGGCTTTTGAACTCTGTTGAAACGTGTAATTCCACACGCATACAATTCTTTGCTTTGGAGTGAATCCCTGGCACCTGTGATGAGATAACAGGTGGACTCATTTCATCATATTCTGTTCTACGTGGGAAAGGAAGTACTTCTTTTTGAAGGTGATTGTGCACAGTACTTTGGTGCTATCCTGTGGTGCACCAACCCGGTATCTAGCGTGAGCCTCGTGCCGTTCGGGGTAAGTCTCCCTTACTAACCTTCCCCTCCTTTTCGTTGTTTCAACTCCTGGATTGCTTCAGAGACTTAGGTGGAGACTTCAGTTCTAAGCCTGCAGGTCAGTGTTAATTAGTGCTATTGCTGTTCTATAGTTGATTTGGGACAGTTTCTCATGATACTTTATTTATCCTAGGCTGACTTCCTATAAAGCTCCCACGCCCTTTCCAGTGATCCCTCTCTCTGCCCGTTTCACCAGTCAGAGAGTGGTATCATTTGGAAGGTCTAATTTGACTTCACTACTATCAAGTCATGTGAATAAGGATCCGGAAGAGCCCTACCAATTGTATCCTTTTTGGTTACCGTATCCTTTTCATAAGATACCTTGGTGATTTATGACAGCAGAGTAGTGGATAAATATGATGGTCCTCAAAGAACCTTCATGGCTTCCTTGATTCATGTTTAGTGCACTTTACCTTTAAGCCCTACTACTTTTCCACCCCAAGGGCAAAGATGGGCTTTATGACTTTGCATCTCTCCGGGAATGCGTTAACCTGGGCTACGCCCCTAGTTAATTCTGGAGATGCCCTCCTGGATGATTTTGATGGGTTCGTACGGGCTCTAAAGACCATGTTTGACCGGCCAGAACAGGTTTACAGTGCCCAAGAACGTCTATTGGATTTCCAACAAGGGTCCCAGGACATGCTTACCTATGTAACACGCTTTAAGCAACTGGCCAAGGAAGCAGATTGGTCCCCGGAGGCCTTTTTTACTCTATTCCAGAGAGGACTAAACAAAGGGCCTCATTACACGGATGGCGTCATGGCGCTATTAGCGCCATGGTTCATGCTGGTAAAATACCGGCACCGCCTTGGTGGAAAGGGGAATTACCGCCCTATTCCAAGGTTGGCGGGGCGGTAATTCCCCCTTCCACCATTGCCCTTCCCTATTCCCATTTTTGCCCCATAGGGCTCTATGGGAATGGGGAAGGCGCTAATTACGGTACCGCAAATTGCGGTACCGTAATTAGCTCCCTGGTCCCTTTGTGGGTTGGTTTTTAGCGCCTGCAAAAAGCAGGCGTTAAATTCCCCAACCCGCAAAGGGACCTCGTAGTAAGGCGGTAAGGATTTACCAGTACCGGTAAAATACCGGTACCGGTAAACCCTTACTGCCATCCGTGTAATGAGGCCCAATGAAATTAAAGACGAGCTAGCCAGGGTAGCTCGCCCAGGTTCCTTCCAGGCCCTTATGGACCGCTCTTTACAAATAGACTTTCGAATCCAGGAAAGGAAGGCAGAAAATAGGAAAACAAAGATGCCTTACCAAAAGACCTGTATAGAATCTCCCTCTAAACCCAAGCCCACTCCTGCCCCGACTACAGACCCTGAACCCATGCAACTGGGGGCCTTCCGCGGACCCATATCCCCGCAAGAAAGATTGCGACGGATCCACACCGGGCTGTGTATGTACTGTGCCTCAGATAAACATCTTGTGAGAGAATGTCCTTTGGCCCCTCCACGGCGTTCGGGAAACGCCAGCTCCCGATCCTAGATGGACCACAGCTTCGGGAGAGAGATGTTTACCCCATATCTATTTCATCCTTGAACTCTCCTGGACAAAACAACCTTGTGATCTTGCAGGCCTTTCTATCTCCGTCCAAGAAAGAAACTTACCCCATTCTGGCATAAGTGGATGGTGGAGCCATGTGGATTTTTATAGATCAGGATTGGGTCACTACCCACCACATTCCACTCGAGACATCATGCAACCTGTAGAGGCCATCGATGGACGACCTCTCTTCAGGACCAATCACCCTGCAAACCAAAGAGATCCAGCTCTCGATAAACCATCATCAAGAGATGATCAAGTTTGACATCATAAAGTCTGCCCATTCTCCAATGGTACTGGGTATGCCTTGGTTACAGAAGCACAACCCATACATCAACTGGGCAGCAGGATCCTTGTTTCTTGGCCCCGAACATTGCATGTCTCCCTGCCTATCCCTGGATTCCTAGTCAAGATCCCCTGAAGGTACGCTGACAGACCAGCAAGGCCCACTCACGGTCTCAAATATTATCCAGGTCCCCAGAGCCTATCAGGACTACACTGATGTGTTTTGAACTGCCATAGTTCAAGCCCTACTCCCTCACTGACCTGAAGTCTGCACTATCGATACTGAACCCTCGGCAGTAACTCCCTTTGGAAGGATGTTTATCCTATCAAAACCAGAGAAAAGGGCCCTCCGAGAATACTTGGATACCAACCTAGAAAATGGCACCATACGACCATCCAAATCCCCAGCGGAAGCTTCGTTTTTCGTTCCCAAGAAAGATACCAAGGAGCTTAGGCCTTAGTCTTGATTATCATAGTCTTAATCAATGCACCCTCAAGGACCGCTACCCATTGCCCTTAATCTCGGATATCCTGGAAGCGGTGAGAGGAGCTGTAATCTTCACAAAATTGGATCTCATAGGTGCCTACTATCTGATCCGTATAAAGGAAGGTGACGAATGGAAAACAGCCTTTAGAACACCCTTTGGTCACTTTGAATACCTGGTCATGGCCTTCGGACTCGCCAATGCCCCAGCAGTCTTCCAACGTTTTATGGACCGGTGTTCTCCAATATGCTGTTCCTCTTCATCATAGTTTACCTGAATGACATACTGATATACTCCACGGACGATCTTAAGCATGAAGAGCATGTCACAGCAGTCTTACAACGGCTATGTGAACATAAACCCCTGGCTAAACCTGAGAAATGCCTTTTTCATGTCTCCACTGTTTACTATCTCCGATTTGTCCTTAGTCCAGAAGGAATTGGAATGGACCACTCAAAAGTAAATTCCATACTATCCTGGCTTGCTCCAACTACTGTGAAACAGATTCAATCCTTCCTGGGGCTTGCCAACTTCTACCGGAAATTCATACCTTCCTTTTCAGAGATAGTTCAACCGATCATTACATTGTTGAAGAAGGATACTCCCTTCCTCTGGACCGCAGCCCAAGATGAAGCGTTCCAACGTTTGAAGTCGAAGTTTACACAAACCCCCATCTTGGCTCAACCTGACATTCATCGACCTTTCCTAGTGGAGACTGATGCCTCTAACTACGCCATCGGAGCAGTCTTAAAGCAGGAATTCGAGGAGAAGTTAGAACACCCCATCGCTTATCGCGAACCCTAACTCCTAGCGAGACCCATTAATCTGTTCTGTAAAAGGAATTGTTGGCCATCCGTCAAGCCTTCACAGAGTGGCGTCATCTACTCCTGGGAGCTAAACATCCTATTCAGGTCCGTACGGATCATCAGAATCTCCAAGTCCTACAATCCATGAAATGTAGGAATAGTCATCAAGCCCGTTGGGCCTTCTTCTTTAACCAGTACCAGTTCCAAATCCATCATGTACCTGAAACACACAACATAATTGCTGACGCCTTATCCCAAAGTCCCGACTACGAAACTCTTGAAGATCGATCCTTCCCAAAGATGTTTCCCCATACAATTTTCGTAGCTCAAGCAATCACTCTCCTGGAAGACATTCGGATTCAAACCCAGTCCTCTGAGATCTGGAAGGAATTTACTGGGAAGAATCGATGGAATCTTAAAACCAAGGATGAGTATTTGTTCAAGGACAATGGCCTGGTCATTCCCACACAGAGACTGCGACAAAGGATTACAAACCTCTGTCATGATACCCTTCATTCAGGACATCGTTGTCACAGGTTTAACTTTTTCTCACCTGTTTTCGCTGCTTGGCGGAATCCTTTGCCGGGGTTTTCTTCCGTGCTGTTCGGGACTTGTGTAAGCCTGCTCGGCCGTCTTCGGATTCCAGGATTCGTTCACCTTCTTCGTCCGGGATCAAGGAACTCCAGGAAGACCAGGAAGGAAGGCAACCTACGGGGGCAGACCGCGTGGAACGCGGAAGGATAAGTTACAAGGAGAGGGGAAGGAAAAGGAGTAAAGAATGGGTTCCGGGAATTCAGGAAGCAACACAGTTCCAGGAGCACGAACTTCGACACACGTCAAGCCACAGCTAACGGTAGCGTTGAAACGCGCGGAGCCGCAGGGGAGTGGCTAATTTATAGAACGTGCTGCCTAGGACGTAAAGGTCGATAGACCGCGTTCCGTGTATACGGCCATGTTGGGTGTACTACCGCGAGTAACTCCCGACGTGCCAGGTACCAGGAAGACCAGAAGGGGCGTGATCGATGGATCATGACAGCATGCCCCCTTCTAAGCCCCGTCCCACCGGGTTTACCTGGATGTATTAGATGGAACCTTCTGAGCAATCTGGGGGAAATTTAGGTTTGAGACTGGTTCCTAGGTACATTCACTGGGTGGATAGCCCTTCCATTCCACCAGGTATTGAAGTTGTCCTCGTCTATATCTGTAGTAATATATTCGAGATACTTCGTATTCCAGCTGGTCATTGACGATCACAGGACTGGGTCTAAGAGTAGTCTGGGTGGATTGGATGTAAGGCTTCAATAGAGATTTGTGAAAAACTGGATGTATTTTCTTCCAGGAATGTGGTAGTTTGAGTCGAAAGGCCACAGGATTAATGATTTCTTTTATAGGGAAAGGTCCATAATAACGGGGAGCCAACTTATTTGGTCTGAGATGTCGGGGCAGTAGTTTCGAGGATAGCCATACCATATCCCCAATAGTATAAGAAGGCCCTGGTCGTCTTCTTGAATCTGCATAGTGCTTGGTTTGGATTTGTACCCTTTCTAGATGTTCCTTGGCTTCTCTCTGTACATTGATGAGTGTTTCAATCCAGGAATTGACTGTTGGAACTGGTGTAGGCTGCGGAAGGACTGAAGGGAAGACTGAAGGATGGAATCCTTGGCTACAAAAAAAAGGGCTAGTCCCAACAGCCGAATGGTCCGAACTATTGTAGGCGAATTCAGCCACTGGTATTAAAAGCGACCAATCGTCCTGGACCTTAGTAGAGAAACAACGAAGGTATTGTTCAAGGGTTTGATTCACTCGTTCTGTGGCTCCATTGGTTTGGGGGTGATATCCCGAGGATAGGGTTTGTTGGATTCCTAGTATCCTGCAAAGATGTTTCCAAAACTAAGAGATCTACTGTGGTCCTCTGTCCGATATGATCTTGGAAGGAAGTCCATGCAGTCGGAAGATGTGTTCCAGGAAGATTCCAGCAAGTTGTGACGAGGATGGTAATTTATATAGAGGTGTAAAATGAGCCATATGAGTGAACAAGTCAATGGTGACCATGATAGTGGTATATCCTCTAGATGGCGGTAATTCCACAATAAAGTCTGTAGCGATGATTTCCCAAGGTCTTGTTGGTGGAGTAGGCTGTAATAAGAATCCCGCTGGTTTCTGATTGTCATGTTTGTTTTGATTACAGACGGAACAAGATCGATTATAGTTGAACATCAGCCTTCATCCTGGGCCACCAGAATTGTCTCTGTATTAGACGGAGGGTGTTGGAAATGCCACGATGACCGGAGTGAAGAGTATCATGGCAGAGGTTTATTATTTTTTGTTGTAGTTTCTGTGTGGGGATGACCAGTTTATTATTTTTAAACAAGTTTCCGTCCTTGGTTCTCAGATCCAACTGGTTCTTTTCTGAAAGACTCTTCCAGAGTTCTGAAGTCGGAGTTTGCATACGAATGTCTTCCAGGAGATTGTTTGCCTGAGCTACAAATATTGTATGAGGAAACATCTTGGGATATGTCCCATCTCCCGGGGGCTCGTAGTCTGGATGTCGAGAGAGGGCGTCAGCTATTAGATTTTGTGTTGCGGGAATGTGGCAAATCTGGAACTGGTATTGGGCAAAGAAGAATGCCCACCGAGCTTGACGGCTATTCCTACATTCCAAGGCCTGCAGTACTTGTAGGTTTCGATGGTTCGTGCGGACCTGGACGCGATGTTTCGCTCCGAGGAGTAGATGATGCCACTCTGTGAAGGCTTGGCGGATGGCTAGCAGTTCCTTTTCCAAGACCGAGTAATGGGTTTCACTAGGAGTTAATGTCCGTGAAAAGTAGGCGATGGGATGTTCCATCCTGTCCCTGAATAGCTGTTTTAGCACGGCTCCAATAGCGTAGCTGGAGGCATCTGTCTCCACTATGAATGGTCGGTTGACATCAGGCTGAGCCAGGATTGGGGCCTGGGTAAACTCAGTCTTCAACCGTTGGAAGGCTTCCTCTTGAGCTTTGGTCCAAAGGAAGGGAGCATCTTTCTTTAACAGGGCAACGATTGGTTGGACTATCTCGGAAAAGGAAGATATGAATTTCCTGTAAAAAATTGCCAAGCCCAGGAAGGATTGGATTTGTTTCACAGAGGTGGGGCTCGGCCAGGATAATATAGCCTTAACCTTGGATTGATCCATACCGATGCTTTCTGGACTAAGGACAAATCCTAGGTAGTGTATAGTAGAAGCATGGAAGATACACTTCTCGGGCTTTGCCAGGAGCTTGTTTTCGCGTAGCCGCTGCAACACAGCCTTAACATGTTCTTCGTGCTTGGAAGGGTCCTTCGGGAATATTAGGATATAGTCCAGATAGACAATCACGAAAACAAATAACATGTCTGAGAACACCCGATCCATGAAGCGTTGGAAGACCGCTGGGGCATTAGCAAGTCCAAAGGGCATGACCAAGTATTCAAATTGACCAAAGGGTGTTCGAAAGGCTGTTTTCCACTCGTCTCCTGCCCTAATACGGTTCAAATGGTAGGCACCCTTGAGATCCAACTTGGTAAAAACAACTGCGCCCCTTACTGCTTCCAGGATGTCCGAGATCAGGGGTAACGGATAGCGATCCTTAAGGGTGCATTGATTTAGACCTCGATAGTCCAGACACGGTCTGAGTTCCTGGGTGTCTTTCTTAGGAACGAATAACAGTGAGGCCCCTGCTGGGGATTTAGAGGGTCGTATGGTGCCATTTGCAAGATTTATATCCAGGTATTCTCGAAGGGCTTTCTTTTCTGGTGCGGATAGGATGAACATCCTTCCAAAGGGAATCACAGCGGAAGGTTCCGTTTCTATAGCAGTCTTCTGGTCTATGCGGAGGTAGCGCTTGGACAAGAGAAAACATCAGAATATTCCTGGTATATCTCTGGGACCCTGATGATGTTTGAGACTGAAATTGTACCTTGATGGTTCGTAGGAAGTCCCTCTGATGGTGTCGGAACAAGGTCTGAAGTTATGCAGTGGGACATACAGAACCCAGGAACAGGGAACCCGCTGCCCAATTGATGAACGGGTTGTGTTTTTGAAGCCAGGGCATTCCCAGAACCATTGGGTAATGAGCCGATTTGATGATGTCAAATCTTATCTTTTCTCGATGGTGGTTTATAGCAAGCTCGATTTCCTTGGTCTGAAGGGTGATGGGTCCTGAGGAAAGAGGTCTTCCATCAATTGCTTCTACGGGTTGCATTATAGTCTGGGATTCGTAAGGAATATGATGTTTAAGGACCCATTCTTGGTCTATGAATACCCCCATAGCTCCACAGTCCACCAGTGCCAGGATGGGATATGTTTCCTTCTTGGATGGCGATAAGAAGGCCTGTAAGATTACCAAAGAATTTTGTCCAGGAGAGTTCAAGGATGAAATAGATGTGGAGCAGGCATCTCTCTCCCGAACCTGTGCTCCATTTAGGATCGGGAGCTGGCGTTTCCCGAACGCTGTGGGGGGCTATTGGGCACTCTCTCACTAAATGTTTATCTGATGCACAATACATGCACACTGCGGCATGGATCCTACGCATACTTTCCTGGGAGGATATAGGTCCACGGAATGCCTTTAGCTGCATAGGTTCAGGCTTGTTGCTGGAAGTAGAAATGCCTTCGGGGTTCAAGGGTATTCCAATGGGATTCTTCTCGAGTGGTACCTTGTTTTTCTTTTTCTCTACCCTTCTTTCCTGGATGCGAAAGTCAATCTGTAGGGCGAGGTCTATCAAGGCTTGATAGGAACTCGGCCGTGCCACTCTGGCTAGTTCATCCTTGATGTCTTCGTTTAGGCCTCTTCGGAATAGAGTAAAACAAGCTTCAGAGGTCCAATCCGCTTCTTTAGCCAGCTGTTTGAAGCAAGTGACATACGTGAGCATATCCTGGGTACCTTGTTGAAAGTCGAGTAGACGTTCCTGGGCACTGTAGACCTGTTCTGGGCAGTCAAACATGGTCTTAAGGGCCTGTATGAAGCCGTCATAGTCATCCAGGAGAGCATCCCCAGAGTTAACTAGTGGGGTGGCCCAGGTCAAGGCATTACCGGAAAGATGCAAGACAATAAAGCCCACCTTAGCCCTGGGCATAGAAAAATAATAGGGCTTAACGGTGAAGTGGACCAAACATTTATCAAGGAATCCACAAAGGCTCTTTGCGGAACCATCATATTTATCAACAACGCCGCCCAGTATTACACTCTTTCATGGCGGATTCACGGGATAACACCAATTGCCTTAAGGCTGCGTTCTCTGCCTTTAAATTCTGCACTTCGGTCGTCAACTCTTGCATACCACGCATAAGGTCCTGGATGGCCGCTTCAATGTCCGTATCAAATTCAATTAGGTGGCGTCTCAATCTGTCACAGGTTTCTCTTTTTCTCACCTGTTTTCGCTGCTTGGCGGAATCCTTCGCGGGGTTTTCTTCCGTGCTGTTCGGGTCTTGTATAAGCCCGCTCGGCCGTCTTCGGATTCCAGGATTCGTTCACCTTCTTCGTCCGAGATCAAGGAACTCCAGGAAGACCAGGAACGAAGGAAACCTTCGGCACGGACCGCGTGGAACACGGAAGGATAAGGTACAAGGAGAGGGGAAGGAAAAGGAGTAAAGAATGGGTTCCGGGAATTCAGGAAGCAACACAGTTCCAGGAGCACGAACTTCGACACACGTCAAGCCACAGCTAACGGTAGCGTTGAGACGCACGCAGCCGCAGGGGAGTGGCTGATTTATAGAACGTGCTGCCTAGGACGTAAAGGTCGATAAACCGCGTGTATACGGCCATGTTGGGTGTACTACCGCGAGTAACCCCCGACGTGCCAGGGACCAGGAAGACCAGAAGGGGCGTGATTGATGGATCATGACAATCGTGGCATTACCAACACACTCTGTTTAATACAAAGACAGTTTTGGTGGCCAAAAATTAAACATGATGTCCAGCAGTACATCCAAGCTTGTGCCGTTTGCAATCAAAACAAGCATGATAACAAGAGGCCAGCGGGTCTCCTACTCCAACCAACGCTACCAACAAGGCCCTGGGAATTTATTGCTACAGACTTCATTTTGGAACTACCACCTTCCAGGGGATACACAACTATCATGGTTACCATTGATTTATTCACTCACATGCCTCATTTTACACCCTTGTATAAATTAACATCCTCAGAACTCGCTGGAATCTTCCTGGAACACATATTCCGACTTCATGGACTCCCTTCCAAGATCATATCAGACAGAGGTCCTCAATACATATCTCAAATCTGGAAACACTTATGCCGTATACTAGGAATCCAACGTGCCCTCTCCTCAGGTTATCATACACAGACCAACAGAACGGGTGATCCAAACCCTGGAGCCGTATCTTCGTTGTTTCACCACCAAGGTCCAGGACGATTGGTCTCTTTTAATACCTGTGGCTGAATTTGCCTACAGCAATTCGGATCACTCGGCTGTCAAGACCAGCCCCTTCTTCTGCAGCCAAGGATTCCACCCTTTGGTTCTACCATCCCTTCTCCCACATCCTACACCAGTTCCTACAGTCGACTTGAAACCCTCATCAACGTACACAAGGAAGCCAAAGAACACCTCGAAAGGGCCCGAGCTAACACCAAGCACTATGGGACTCCAAAAGAAGACCAGGACCTTCCTATGCAGTGGGTGATAAAGTCTGGCTATCCTCGAAACTACTGCCTCGACACTTACGACCTAAAAAGTTGGCTCCTCGGTACTATGGCCCTTTTTCCATAAAGGAAATCATTAACCCAGTGGCCTTCCGACTCAAATTACCAGACTCCTGGAAAATGATCCACCCAGCGTTTTACACATCTCTAATGAAACCATACGTCCAGACCTCCCGGTCTGCTCCAAGATCTACCCCTGTGGTTGTCGACGACCAGCTAGAATACGAAGTATCCCGAATATGTGACTCCAGGTACAGACGTGGTCAGCTACAGTATCTGGTGGAGTGGAAAGGCTATCCACCCAGTGAACGCACCTGGGAACCGGTCTCAAACCTAAACGCCCCCAGGCTACTTCAAAGGTACCACCTTATACACCCGGGCAAACCCGGAGGAACAGGCCTTCGGAGGAGGCATGCTGTCATGAACCATCGGACACGTCCTTTCTGGACTTCCTGGTCCCTGACCCATAGGGGCTTGCACTCAGCAGTACTCCCAACATGGCCGCCGAACGCGGAATACTGTTAACTAGTTTCCGCGCTGTATGCATTACGTTCTATAAAGCGGACATGCCCCAGCAGCCCTGCGCATCTCAACGCTACCGCTTGCGTGGCTAGACGTGTGCTGCCGTAGTTCGCTTGTGTTTTTCCTTTGATTCTTGGTTCCCCTAATTTGCTCCTCCTTCATTCCCCCTCCTTTTTGTCCTCCTTGTATCCCGGATCGCCGTGCACTCGTCTTCCGTGCGCACTCTTCGCTGTTTCCTGGATTTCCTCGGACTTCCCGGACATCTGAACGTTCCAAGGACTCGGAACGCTGAACACACGCTGAAACCCAAGGACCCGCATGCTGGGTTATACAAGACCCAAACTCTATGAAAGAAAACTCCATCGAAGAACTCGAACAAATAACAAAGACAGGTGAGAAGTGGGGAAACCTGTGATACTCGGCAGTTCATCTGGCAGGGCCAGAGAACGACTTGGCGGAGGCCCTGAGCAGGCAGAGCACGGTCTCATATGAGTGGGAAGTGTGCCAGGAAGTCCTGGAAGAGGTCTTCGCTCTCTGCGGTACCGCAGCAGTAGACCTGTTTGCCACAGAACCCAACAGGAAGGGCAACAGTTTAACACAGGGGAATTCCAAGCGAATGGTGCACTGGGGGCTACGTTTCTGGTGGATTGGACATTCCCTTTCCATTACACGTTCCCTCCGATCCCCGTCATTCCTTGGATTCTCAGGAGGTTGAAGAGGTTTCGAGACCATGATCTTGATCGACCCAGGCCTTTTGGATCTGTCCATCTCACTGGTTGCCTCGGTGGCCGGACCTCCTCACCCAGTCGGAGGGTCAAATACTGCCCCCGACGCCGGATTCCCTCAACCTACATGTGTGGCTCTTGAGCGGATGAGGTATGATGACTGGGACCTCTCTGAGGAAGTTATTGAGGTGTTGCTGGCTGCACGCAGACAGTCTACAAGATCTCTGTAAGCATGCAGGTGGAGAAGATTTGGGGCATGGTGTAGGGAGCATGAGGTTGATCCCATCTCTTGCCCCACCACAACGGTAATGGAGTGCCTTCTGTCGCTAGCCTCTGAAGGCCTTCAGGTTACAACGGTCAAAGGGTATTTGGCGGCCCTTTCTGTGTTTAAAAGGTCCCCAGATCAAGGTTCTTTTTCCACCATACCGGTCAAGACCCAATTCCTGAAGGGCCTTCTCAACAAATGTCCACCAACTCCCTTTGTTTTTCCGGATTGGGACCTTAACCTAGTTTTGATATTTCTTATGGCGGCTCCGTTTGAGCCTATGAATTCTTGTTCATTTAGGTTGTTGTCGCTTAAGACAGCCTTTTTGGTTGCCATCACATCGGCCAGGAGGGTTAGCGAGCTTCAGGCATTATGCTGCAAGCCCCCTTTTTGCGTTTCGTCAGAGAGAAGGTCTCTCTTAAAGTTAGACCAGGGTTTCTTCCGAAGGTTGTTTCGGAATTCCACCTTTCACAGTCTATTGACTTGCACGTGTTCTACCCTCCTCCTCACCCCTCAAAGGAAGAAGAGTGCTTTCATCGTCTTGGCCCAAAAAGAGACTTGAGTTTTTATGTTGCCCGCACAGCGGAGTTCAGGAAGACGGACCAGTTTGTTGCCTATTCTCTTTCCCGCAAGGGTCTTGTGATCCCTAAACAAACCATCTCACGCTGGATCATTTTATGCATCTGGTTGCTACCAGTCGGCAGGAAAAGAAGTCACACCGGCAATCAGGGTTCATTCCACCAGGGGAGTCTCTGCTTCCACGGCCCTTCACAAATGGGGTCCCTGTTCGGGACGTTTGCTGTGTTGCTATGTGGTCTTCATTACATACTTTTACAAAGCATTATTGCTTTGAGCGTTGCATGTGGGGCTGATGCACGTTTTGGCAGAGCGGTTCTGCAGAACCTGCTTGTATAATCCTTTCTGCCCTTCTCCTTTAGCTTACTGCTTGGATTTTCTATCTAGATGAGGAATCTGCGGGAGAAAAGCAATCCATTGAAGGAAAAAATGACTCATCGTAATTATCTTTCTATGGATTCTTCTCCCGCAGATTGCTCATCACCCCTCCCAGCCATCCCTGCTCCGAAAGTGTTGTAGCTCTTTGCTTCTGATTTCATGAAGTGCGTTGGCAATGGCTTTGGGGTGCTCATCTCAGTTACTAAATAAAAACAAAACTGTTTTCTGGTTGGAATGTGTTTAACCTCTTGGCTTTGTGTGTGTGTGTGTGTGTGTGTGTCTGTGTGTCTGTGTGTGTGTCTGTCTGTCTGTCTGTCTCTGTGTGCCTGTGTCTCACACAAGCCCCTGCACGGTTGCAATACTCCACAAAACCACCCAGCAGGCATATGCAAAAAATATTCCAGCACACAAGACTTTAGCTATTCTAAAATGTCATTTTATTTAGGCATTATGCAGCTCATTACAAAAAACAGGAGTTAAATAATACATCTCTGTGACAGACGCAAGGTATCACAAAGCACTCACCCCACGGGTGGATGAAAAGTCACGCGTTCCGCCTGAATGCTCAGGCTTCCTCAGACCTTTTAAAATCCAAATGCGGCTAACACATCATGGAGTATAAAACCAAAAAGCAATTACCGAGCACCTCCGTGCGTTTCACATCACGTGCGTGTTGCGGTCATGTGACTGCTGCTAGTACAAGAGATAAAATCTCTCCAACACATTGACCTCCATATTGGAATGGTCAAGTGTCTATACAATAGATATACGTGAAAGCATAATCGCAGAAACATATCTTGCTAGACACACTAGGACTATTTATAGGCCACCACAATGAAAACTGCACGGAGGAAAAGCTCGAAACTGCTTATTATTAAAAAAATGTCATTATTATTTAATGTGTAACATCAAAATGGCTCAAATGGCCACTATTAGGCATCCGCCCCCCATTTGGGGTAAGTGCTCCTAAGCCAAGAGACTACGAGCTGAGCAACAGCAACCTGATAATAGGAGGGCAAGTGCCCTATTGTTCCAACTTAAATACATAAAATTGATTATGAACAAGGGAGGATTTATACTTTTGCCAAGACATTTGATAACCCCATCAAAATCAGACTGCAACAGATGGAAACTAACAATGTGCCAGCATCAGCTACATTGAGTGAAGAACCAAGTAGCTCTGAATTGAGCTTATCAGAAACAGAAGGAATAAGTTCAAAAAAATTAAACTTTTTAGAGGAGTTCAAACTAATGCATTTGGACAGCAAGTCAGAGAGAAGAGGACGTGGCCAATACAAAGGACCAGGAAGAGGCGGCAGAGGAAAACGAGGCGGGGATTCAGCACAGACAACCAATCGCCGATGGCAACGAGATCTGGAGTGAAACAGAAGGGGAAAACCAGAAGCAACAAGACCTCCAATTGAAAATCTTCAATATCTCTAAAAGATGCTTAACAGACTATGAAACTTCAGTTCTTTACTTGGGTCTCTCTTTTAGCCCTTATCATATGTTTGACTACACCTCTACTAAGGTTGATTTATATAAATTTATCAGAAAGTTGAAGCTGACCGAATTTCATGCAACTAAAATTGAGGGAAATAAAGGTTCCAGGAAGAAAGAGGCAATGAAAGAGGTTTCCATACTATCAGAAAAAGATCTGGCCAGCCTCTTAAGTTTAACCAACATGGAAGAATCTGGTGAAACTAACATGGAGGACGGCATCAGGTTAGATAATTCTGTGTTAGAAGCTACATTTGGGATCTCTACTGATCTGAACTGCCCGACCAAATTTCGACCTCAGTCCACTTTTTGTCCGAATATCACCTGTGGACCTATAGATATTTTTGAAGAGCTAGTGATGAAAGATCTTATAAAGTTATCTAGTAATCTCTCCCCAAAACATCGGAACTTGAATTATTTGCAATTCCAGGCTCTTCAAGCGTTGAAAAATGACTATTCTATAGTCATACGACCTTCAGATATAGGAGGGGGGATTGTCGTTATGGACAGTGCCAACTATGAATTGGAAGCCAGGAGACAATTAAGTGACAATACAAACTACAAACCAATAGTTATGGAAATACTATTGGAAACAAAACGAGAATATCATGGCAAACTAAAAGAATGGAGTGATCTAGAGCTTATAGATCGAGACGAGTATTTCTTTCTTAAAAAAGCTCATCCAGTGACTCCTCTGATTTACTTCAATCCTAAAATCCATAAAACACTATTGAACCCTCCAGGTCGTCCTATTGTTTCTTCGATGGGGAGTCTATTAGAAAATACATCTAAATATTTGGACTTTTTTCTTCAGCCCTTTGTGTTGAGCTTGAGCTCCTATATACGATATACAGCAGATTTGCTTGAGAAGGTAGAGAATATTAACTGGGAGCCCAGCTATCTTCTTGTATCAATTGATGTAGTTTCCCTGTATACTTCGATTCAACATGCAGCAGGCACGAAGGCTTGCCAATCATTTTTGGAAGTAGATCGATTAGTTATCGACAGCATAATCAGATGCTATTAAACATGCTACTTTTTTGTCTAGAACATAACTATTTCCTTTATGAAGATCAACTGTACCAACAAATAAGGGGAACGGCAATGGGGTCATGCATGGCCCCAACATACGCCAACCTTTATATGGGTTGGTGGGAGATACACAAGGCGTGGGCAGAGGAATTGGAACATTGGACCCAACATGTCATAGTCTGGTATCGTTTTATAGACGACCTGTTCATTAAATGGGATGGGAGAGAATTGGAACTTTCTGAATATGTTGATATACTAAATACCAACACGTTAAATTTAGAATTAACGGTAGTCATCAGCCAACAGAATCTTGTATTTCTGGATGTAGAATTCCAGGTAGTTAATGACAAGCTGATGTCTAAATTGTATAGAAAACCCACAAGTTCTAATTCCACTCTCCACGCCAAGAGTCATCACCCTAAAGTTTTAATTGACTCTATCCCCTATGGAGAATTTTTGCGAGCCAGAAGAGCCTGTAGCAACAACAACTATATGAGTGAAGCTAGAAACATTAGTCATAGATTTGTTAGACGTGGCTATGCCAAGAATGCCATCTCTAGGAGCTTCACGAAAGCAGCTTCACTCACGAGAGAATCCTTGTTGATTAGAAAAACTAAAGTCAAAGACAGAAAAATCAGGCTTATTACAGGGTTCAACCATCATGCTAAAGAAATCAAATTGATTATGAAAAAACACTGGAAGGTGTTGCTCACTGATCCTCATCTTAGGTCAGTGTTGGATGATTTTCCACAGGTTACGTACCCAAAGGCTCCCACTCTAAAAACTATGTTATCTCCGAGTATGGTCAAGACTAGGCCAGCAGTAAATATACGGATGATTCAGAGGAATAGTTTTGGTTTTTTCAAATGTGCCCATTGTAAATTGTGCAAGCATGTATCTTTGGTTCCTTTTAGGAGTGCAAATGGCCAATGTTGGAAATATAAACATAGAATTTCTTGTATCACCAAATATGTTGTATATGCCATCACCTGTGTCTGTGGTCTCCACTATATAGGCTCGACAAGTGGTCCCCTAAAGATGCAGATCCTTCAACATTATAGAGCCATAAAAAATGGGGATCTAATATACCCTCTGACGAGTCATTTTCAGGACAAGCATAATGGTGATGTCAAATTCCTATCCTTCATGGGGTTGGCCCATGTACCACCTAACAAAAGACTGGGTAACCGTGAACTGAAATTGAGACAGTTGGAAGCTACACTCATATGTAAATTTGACACCTTGAAACCTAAAGGCCTGAATATAGACGCTGAATTGTATGTGTTTTTGCAATTGTGAGCCGGCTAGGAATGAGATGATATTTTATACCTTTATACATTCTTATATCTTTGAGTCCTGTTACGTTTATTGCGGAAGTATTGTGATATTAACATAAGAATTGCTATCTTCACATTGTGAAGAGTAATGGGTACACATTTTTGCACTGCACGTTATCTAACGGATGTAGAATAGAGGAATTGCCATTTACATGTTGGAATGGACATAAATAGGAACATCTACATTTTGCACTTTATGATAATTTATCTAAATTGAGCTGCTATTGATTTGCACTGAGGTACTAACATAGGAAATGCTATTTGCCATTTGCACATTGTAAGTAGTTATTATATGATTCATCAACTCGTAGCTGTTCTCCTTTTATACTCTGTTTATACATTGATTTGAGTAAGGGCACTTGCCTGGAATATCATGATTATTTTCCACATACACATATTAGTGGACATCCACTTCTTTTATGTATTTAAGTTGGAACAATAGGGCACTTGCCCTCCTATTATCAGGTTGCTGTTGCTCAGCTCGTAGTCTCTTGGCTTAGGACCACTTACCCCAAATGGGGGGGCGGATGCCTAATAGTGGCCATTTGAGCCATTGTTAGTCATTTTGATGTTATATGAGCACACTGTGCGCAGATGTTACACATTAAATAATAATGAAATTTTTTTAAATAATAAGCAGTTTCGAGCTTTTCCTCCGTGCAGTTTTCATTGCGGTGGCCTATAAATAGTCCTAGTGTGTCTAGCAAGATATGTTTCTGCGATTATGCTTTCACGTATATCTATTCTATAGACACTTGACCATTCCAATATGGAGGTCAATGTGTTGGAGAGACTTTATCTCTTGTACTAGCAGCAGTCACATGACCGCAACACGCACGTGATGTGAAACGCACGGAGGTGCTCTGTAATTGCTTTTTGGTTTTATACTCCATGATGTGTTAGCCGCATTTGGATTTTAAAAGGTCTGAGGAAGCCTGAGCATTCAGGCGGAACGCGTGACTTTTCATCCACCCGTGGGGTGAGTGCTTTGTGATACCTTGCGTCTGTCACAGGGATGTATTTAACTCCTGTTTTTTGTAATGAGCTGTATTATGCCTAAATAAAATGACATTTTAGAATTGCTGGGCGGTTTTTTGGATTGTTACAACCGTGCAGGGGCTTGTGCGTTTTCTTTATATATACGGATTTGGCTAAATTCGTTTTCCTAGCACCAGCCAGCCACTGAATGAGGGAGAGCGCCATCTTTTAGCCAAATTGATTCACCTACATATATATATATTTCTGAGGCTTGTGGAATCTGCTTAGATCACATGCTGTGCATAGGCCGACATCTAGTGGAAGCTGCGGAGTATTACAGTTTGTTTTTCGAAACTCGAAAATGGGCGTCGACACAGGCGTGCCAGTAATACTATCCCTAGTGTGACGTCCACTGTACCCAAGATCCCTCACGCGTCTAGGATCCTCAGATTGTTTTTTTCCGCCATACTGGTCGCAAGCATCTTGCGGAGTCCCCTGGCCTTAGCCATACTTTTGCTAATAATTTAAATTTATAATTCTTTATTGACATCCTTCCCCACCCCAACGTCGACACTCGACGACGGCTGGAGAAGACATCGACCGTCGGCTGCCGCACGACGGATCTGGGCCTCGGAAGGCCGCTGGCCTCGGCCCGGGCCTGGTAGGCCGCTGGCCTCGGCCCTGCAAGTAGGGAGAGTGGGGGGTGGTACATACTCTTCACTCTTGGTATATAGGTACACCTTATCTTATATATTTCATACACTTACCAGCCCGCTGCCTTTAGGTGCGTATGGAGGGTACCCCTTTCCAATTCTGCCCCAAGTGCAACCGCAAATACCCTTGGGTCGACAGGCACGCCTCGTGCAATCTCTGCTTGCCGAGGGACCACCCCGAAGCGAACTGCAGAGCGTGTAGTAGGTTTAAACCTAAGACACTTAAGGACCGTTCGACTAAGCGTTGGGCCCACCACGCCAGGCAGGCGGCCATGGCAGCGGAGGGCGCCTTCAGCGATGGCAGCGACGCCGTACTTTCGGACGGCGAGGGCATTACGGCGTCGAAAGACAGCCGAGCGCAGGTCCCCGACCTCGGAAGGTCGTCCGGCAGGGCGGCTATGGGGAAGACCCCCGGCGACGCAAGCGCTACACACCCTACACACACTAAGCACACTAAGTCCAACCGAACATCGACGACGTCGACTTCTCGGAAAGAGGCACAGATAGAACGGTCCGACTCGGTGTCCTCTGGGCGCTCTCGATCGAGATCGCCTCATGACGCAAGGAAATCATCCACTCTTTCCAAGAGTGCCTCGCTCCCTAGACTAACGGAAGTTCGATCGTCTGAGGACGAAGACGACTTCCACCCCCAGGCCGCGCTCCAAGAGGCGGAGCCCGCAGTTAACACCAGCGAGGCCCCACGCTCGAAAAACACAAATACCTCTCCTGATCCTCGACGCCAGGCGTCGAAAGTCTCCGGGGCCTCCAAGGGACAGGGAAAACATTTTTCCACGCACGGGGAGGGGAGGAAACAGCGGAAAGCACATTCTTCCACTCCTGTACAACCATCCTTCCCCCCTAAGCAGACAGACAAATACAAGTCTACTGAGAGATCAACATCCAGCAAGGGTACCCTTGATAAGTCCCCTAAATTGCCTACTAAAGTCATCCCCTGTTCCAAAGAATGGTCCAGTGAAGACATAGACAGGGTCATGTCAAGGATGTCTTCCTTGGCTGATTTCTACGACAAGAATCCAGAGAATTTCCTCTCGTATGATCCTCAGGGGGCCACACCCTCAGGTTCCACTGATCCTATCCCCCTAAGTAAAAAGGCCCGGTTCGAAAGACCTGAACCCTTCGAGGTGCAGCCTTACTCTACTCCATTCCCTGAGGGGGACCAGGAGTTTGAAATTATGGAGGAACAAACCGGGACGGAATACTATGCGGATGATGAGGATCAGGAGGAGGGAGAAGATGAGCAGGAAATTTACAGAGTAGATTCCCCGGTAGAGAACGAAGCCCCAGTTACCGACTCGCCAGTCGATAACCAGCCCCTCCTTAATGAGGTTCTCGCTCGCGCGGCAGAACATTTTCACATCGACACCCACGGTGTACAGGAGGAAAGGGACTTCGCAGAAGAGTTGGTGGAAGAGAGGAGGCCGGTCGCTCAGACCATCCCTATCCTTAAATTCATCCAACGAAGAATAGATCCGTCCCTGGTGAACCCAAACCTCACCAGAGCAGTCAACCCCAGGGTCGAAAAGCTTTTCCGGGCAGCCCATTCTGACCCTCTCTATATAAGAGGACATCTTAGACCAGACTCCCTAGTTGTTACCAACACTCGGAAGAGGGCTGGAACACCCTTATCTTCATCTGAAGCTCCTCCCGACAAAGAGAGCAAGAAACTTTACGGGTTTGGCAGGAAGGTAGCCTCAACGTCCGCCTACCAAGCAAGGATTGCTAACTCCACCACCCTGTTGGCCAGCTACAACTGCCATCAATGAGAAGAGGTCGCGGCGCTCATAGCCTCAGCTCCTGAACCGTTAAAAGGCCAATTGGCTCGGATCTCGGCAGAAGGGAGAGCCATGTCTGGTTGCATATTGAAAGCAACTTTCGACGCCGCGGACAATGCAGGAAGATTGATAGCAGAAGGTACTGTTATCAAAAGACATGCGTGGTTACGGCAGTCGGGATTCAAAACAGAAACTCAGGCTTCATTAATAGACAAGCCGGTGGAACCCGATCTATTGTTTGGGAAAGCGGTCGAAGACGCACTGAAAAACGCCAAGGACGAATACGAGACACTGAAATCCCTTGGCCAACTAACCAACAAACCCCCTAACCAGAGGGGGAACAGTAATTTTCGTCGCCCACGCGGCCAAAATTCACAAAGAGGCAACTATGCCCAGGGACAGGGTACACAGTGGAACAACAGCCAGCAGTCTACCCAAAGTTACGGCAGGGGTAACAAAAGAGGGCGTGGAAGAGGCAGAGGCAGCCCCAACAAGGGAGGTGGCACGCCTCCACCAAAGCAGTGACGCTCAGTTCAGGGTCCCTTCTCACGCAACCCCAGTAGGGGGACGCATTTCCAACTTCACCCAGGCTTGGGAAGGGATCACCTCAGACAGATGGGTGCTGTCAACAGTGTCCACAGGATATTGTATAGAATTACTGCAGCGTCCCCGGAACCATCCTCCACGACAAAGAGTACACTCCTTAGAACATCAGAAGATCCTACTCGAGGAGATTGCCATTCTGCTAGAAAAGGACGCGATAGAACTCGTCCCAGGACACCAGGTAAACAAGGGTATCTATTCAACTTACTTCCTTGTGCCAAAGAAAGATTTGACAATGCGCCCAGTACTGGACTTACGGCCTGCCAACAAGTATGTCAAGCCCCAAAAATTCTGTATGACCACGCTACAAGAGGTAATCCCCCTCCTAAAAAAGGGGGATTACGTGGCAACCTTGGATATGAAAGATGCTTATTTTCATATTTCCATGCTCCCGGCGCACAGAAAGTACTTGCGCTTCAAGGTGGACAGTCGCCACTACCAATTCAAGGTACTGCCCTTCGGGATAGCTTCAGCACCAAGGGTATTCACCAAGGTACTGGCGGTGGCAGCTGCACACCTACGCAGGGAGGCAATCCCAGTGTACCCTTATCTGGACGACTGGCTCATAACGGGGGAAACCCCAGGAATTTGCAGGACAAACATTCAAAGGACTATCAACCTCCTCCACGAATTAGGCTTCTCAATCAACGAGAAGAAGTCAAGCCTAGTGCCAAGCACCTCAAAGCAGTTCCTAGGAGCAATCCTAGATACTCGGAAAGGGTTGACCTTCCCTTCGGAAGAGAGAATTCGGAATTTACTACTGCAAATTCCACATTATCAGTCCGGTCAACAAATAACGGTACGCAAAGCAATGCGGTTACTGGGCATGATGGCGTCATGCATTTACCTGGTCCCCCACGCGCGACTGCGCATGCGTCCTATGCAGGAATGGTTGGCGAAACAGTGGTCTCAGGCAAGTGGTCAGTGGGACGATCTAGTGGTCTTTTCGCCAACACTTGTACAGAGCCTACACTGGTGGACAAGAGAGAATCTCGCAAGGGGAAAACCCTTTTACGATCCCGAAGTACAGGCAGTGGTGACTACAGATGCATGCCTGACTGGGTGGGGAGCTCACCATCTCCACCACACAGCTCAGGGTCTCTGGTCTCACTCAGTAGCCAAGAACCACATCAACCTGCTAGAGCTTCTGGCAGTATTCAGAGCGCTTTGGGCGTTCGAGCCCCATCTAATAAACTTGTCGGTGCAGATCCGGACGGACAGCACGACAGCCATGTTCTATCTGAACAAGCAAGGAGGGACTCGTTCGCCAAATCTGTCCAAGCTTGCCCAGAAAATCTGGATATGGGCACTCAGACGGAACATCTTCCTGTCATCGCAACATGTTCCAGGGGAGCTCAATTCCCTAGCGGATGCTCTAAGCAGAGACTCCCTCCCAGAAGAACACGAATGGGTCCTTCACAGAGAGATCGTAGAAGATCTCTTCTCTCAGTGGGGTTTCCCCACTATAGACTTATTCGCCACAAGCGAAAACAAACAATGCCCAGGATTTGCATCCAGGTTCCCCCAGCCAGACTCCCAAGGGAACGCCCTGTGGATGAACTGGTCAGGGATGTTTGCGTACGCTTTTCCACCAACTCCTCTCATCAGGAAGGTAGTGTACAAGATGAACAAGGAATCGATGACGCTCATCCTAGTTGCTCCCATGTGGGCGAGACAACCATGGTTTCCACACCTACGCAGGATGGCGGTGTGCGAGCCCATCAAACTTCCAGCCTGGTACAACCTACTGTCCCAGCAACAAGGTCAAACAGTGCACCAGCAACCCAACTCAATGAACCTGGCAGCATGGCTCCTAAGGTCATAGAGTTTGGACATCTCAATTTATCACAGAGGTGTATGGACATACTAAAAGAATCCAGGAAACCAAACACAAGGCACTGTTACTTTGACAAGTGGAAGAGATTTGTTATTTGGTGCCAGAATAAACAAATCAACCCTGTTGATTGCACTCCTTCCAACATTGTGACATACATGCTCCACCTGCTGGATGCAGGATTGGTTTTTAACTCTCTGAAAGTACACCTGGCTGCCCTCTCGGCTTACACCACATCCCATAACAAGGTGTCGTGGTGGAAAGTACCAGTAGTTAAAGCCTTCATGGAAGGAGTAAAGAGACTTCACCCCCCTATTTCTAACCCACCGCCAGGATGGGACCTTAATGTGGTGCTAGCTAAGCTCATGGGGCCCCCTTTCGAACCCATGCATAAAAGTATTCTCAAACACCTGACTTTTAAAACTGCCTTCTTAGTAGCCATTACCTCTATAAGAAGGGTCAGTGAAATTCAGGCTCTGTCAGTGCAGGATCCTTTCTTTACTGTCCACAAAGACAAACTGGTTTTACGCACACACCCTAGGTTCTCACCTAAATTTATATCTAAATTCCATGTAAACCAGTCCATCGAGCTTCCGGCTTTCTTCCAGAACCCGCAAAGCTCGGCTGAGGTGAAACTACACACCCTAGATGTGCGTAGGGCGGTCCTCTACCATGTAAATAAAACCAGACCGCTAAGGAAAACAGATCAACTGTTTGTCTCCGTAGCTACAGGCAGAGAGGGAGATCGCGTCTCTAAAGGCGCTATCTCCAAGTGGATTATCAACTGTATACAGCTGTGTTACTCTCTTTATGAAAAAACTCTGCCTTTCACGCCAAGAGCCCACTCTACTAGAGGCATTGGGGCCACTCTGGCTTTCATTGCAAATGTTCCCCTCGACACCATTTGCAAAGCAGCTACTTGGAGCTCTATTCACACTTTTACTCAGCATTACTGCATTGACACTCATTCCAAGACAGATACACAAGTGGGACAAGCGGTTCTGAGACACCTGTTTGCTCATGACTCTTCTCACATCCCACCTCCTTCTTCTGGTACTGCTCGCTAATCTATGCACAGCATGTGATCTAAGCAGATTCCACAAGCCTCAGAAGGGATACATTACTCACCGTAATCGTATTTCTGATGCTTGTATCTGCTTAGATTCACATGCGACCCACCCTTCCTCCCCTCCGAGAGAAGGCGCATGATTGCTTGTAGTCTTACCTTTCTGTCTATCTGCTTGGATTATCTGTACTCGCGCTACTCCTCATGCTTCCTCATGTCAGAAAAAATACAATCTGAGGATCCTAGACGCGTGAGGGATCTTGGGTACAGTGGACGTCACACTAGGGATAGTATTACTGGCACGCCTGTGTCGACGCCCATTTTCGAGTTTCGAAAAACAAACTGTAATACTCCGCAGCTTCCACTAGATGTCGGCCTATGCACAGCATGTGAATCTAAGCAGATACAAGCATCAGAAATACGATTACGGTGAGTAATGTATCCCATATGTATATATGTAGGTGCCTGACGTCACTTCTGGAGCTGACGATCGACCAATGCGCACGACGGATCGACGATTCAACAGCCGAGTCAAGGTCCGCTACGCCCCCTGTCGAAGATTTTCTGAGCAGCAGAGCTGGATGATGGATATCTGTATGAGCAGCAGAGCTGGATGATGGATAACTATCAAGATTAGGAATCTTCAGGACAAGAGTCCATAGAAAGATCATTACGTGGAGTAATTTCTCCTTTTGATAGCTTTCTAAAATAGGGATGTGAAAGTATGCATCCTTTAAGTTTATTGTAGCCATACACTGCCCATAGCCTAGAAGATCACATACAGTCAATGCAGAACATGGCATGCTGAACGCAGATTAATCTTCCGATCTAGGATTCAGTGAACTACCCTGATGGCTTCAAGAATGAGATGGAGTAAAACCCAGTGTTCATCTCATGAGGTAGGACCCTGATGATGTTTTTTTTCTCATTTGATTTTATGCTCCCTTTAGAAGAGCAATTCTCTTGACCAGATTTCATACAACAGGATTACACCTCAGTTTGGGTACTTGGTGGTTCCCTGGAAACCCCGATCCTGTATCCTTGTTTCACAATCACCAGGACCCACATATTTCAGACAGCATTCCTTTAGTAGTCGTAAAAACCCAGCAGCTTGCCACCAACTTGGTGCATCCTTGGAGCCACAGGGGGAGACTGACAGAGGTCAAGATAGAGGCTGGGACATTGTGGTTTTACATGTTCTGGAAGCCTGCAGAATCATTGGCCCTATTCCTCTACCCCCTTTAGGTTTGGCTGATAATGCTGTACACGTCCCATGTCTGTTGGAGGTTCCTCCAACTGGGCTGCTGTCTGTGACACACAGGGATTAAGAGCTTGTTATCACTTTGTGCCTGCTTCAATTTCTCCTCAGGTTCAACCAAACCACTTCTTCCCCAAAAGTGATACTTTTACAAAGGATACTTTTTGTGATTGGTCTACTTTTAGGTAATATAATCAGAATTGTCGCCTAGCGCATATAGTCAAAGCGGAGGACAATACTGCTGAACTAGAATTATCTCATGCTGTGTTAGGAAGGTGCTGTACTTTCTTATCTGTAGGTAGACATCTCTAAGCAGTCTGATTCTTCGTTTGCTTTCCATTCTACAGCGAAGTCATACAGGAGGCTTTGAGTAATTTAAGATGAGTTAGTGGAAGTATAAGTACTTTTCAGAGAGGTTTCCTACTTTCTGTTTACCTGATTGGCTGGGGTAGTGTCCTCCGATGCGAGAGCTGTGCAACCCCCAAATGTAGGCAAAATGAATGTCTTTACTGAGACTGGGTGGGCAGTATCAAAATTCTTAAGTGGGTATAATCTTGGCTTTCCAACTTGATCGGGTCCCATCCACTGAGCGCTCAGATGATTTCTGGGAGCAGAGGCAAGACAAACTTCTAGAGTGTTTTAAGTTTCTTGATCATGGAATCCACGAGCTGGAAGGTTCAGATTAAGATAGATAAATCTGAACTTTCCAGCTCACTGGTTCCATGATCAAGAAGCTAATGCTTTCCAGAAATGATGGCCCGGCATAAGATATGATCTCAGCAAGGACATCCATAGAAATAGACTAGCTTCCATATTTCAGGGCTGTATCTTCCCCATCTTCCTGATTAGCAACCAGGCAGGCTAACTCCTAAGGTTTCTCCTTTTTTCTTCAACTGGCTCATCAGGATTTGCGGGCAGAAAATGCTTGGTTGTGCTCCAGAATGGCCTCCATCATGACCTGTATATTCGTACATAGGAAATCGGGCACAGGAGCAGGATTTAAATATTTCCACATGTGCGTATGCCTCCTGTGTTGGTCAGCAGACTTACACCTGCCAAGTTCGAGAGGAAGGCCTCCCAGCAGTATTTAGACGTATACAGGCTTCAGCATCAACAGAAATAGCAACATTTGCTCTTTATCTGAAACGGTTTGCATATTGTTATGGTATGTTGACTTGTACCGTGCACCGTTGCCACCCCAGGTGCTTATGTGGCTCTACAAGAAAAAGGGCAGGGTGTGTTAGTGAGGATAGAGTGATTGGATAGGAGAAACTGACATGTGTGTGTGTTGTCTTGCGTGTGAGTTGGTTGTGTGACCTGGCTTGTTGTATCTGTAAGGGTAAGACTCAATGCCGTGGTTGTGTGTACTTGTGTTGTGTTATGTTGGGTGTGTGTATCGTGTGCAGTATGTGCTAGTATAGTCCTGTGCACTTGGCTTGTTATATCCGTAAGGGGAGGGTTCCGTGTCATGGTTGTTTGGTGTATGTAGGTGAAAGTTATGTTGGTGTGTGTTTTTGTGCCTTTTATGTGTAGTTTGGCTGGTGTTTGTATGCACTGGTTTGTTCTGTCCGTAGGGGAATTGCAGTGTCTAGGATGTTTGGTGTGTTCAAATGTGAAATCTTGTGTGTGTTTGTGTAGTTTGGCTAGCTCATAGGCATGTATAGTACTTGTGAGTTATGTAGGAGGGGAGCAGGAGTAGGGTGGATTAGTTAGTACGTTGGTTACTCTCACAATTCCTCCAAGTATGTCCTCCATGCTCATCCAGCTGCAACTCAATGGTACCCTTCAAGTCTTCCGGCTGTGGTACGCTGGCTGCCCCCGCCACCTCTCCAAGCTCATAGCGCTAGCTTCTACCACACGTTTTTCTGAGTGCAACACTTAGTCCTTTTTTGTTCAGCAAGAATCATTAGATAAAATTGTGCATCTGGGTGTTGTAAGATTAGCAGCTAAGGTGACGCATGGCTAATCTTCACAAACCTTCTGGAAGTGATGCACAGCTGATCTATTTGGTCTGCATAGTTCTGTCTAATGGGGTGCAAGGTTGATCTTCCCAGATTTATCTAAATGTGGCAGTGGGATGTCTTCACAGATCTGTCCAATGTGGGGCATGGCTACGCTTTGCAGATCTATTTAAGTGTGACGCGTGGCTGTGAGAGGAGGACTAGGGAGGGGTTGGAGTATTTTACTTTCGGTCCTCATTGGTTTAGCTGCTATTGTCCCTTTGTGCTGGTCATTGGCAGTTGAATAGCCATGTTTTTAGTTGTTTCCTGAAGGGATGTGGTCTTTTCTAATTTCCATTGGTATTGTGTTCCATAGTTAAGCAATTAGGTGTGAGAATGCAGTTCCTCCAAATTTCCTTTTTCCGTAGTGTTTCTTCTCTATTTGGAGGTCGTTGCTTAATCCCAGGTCTCTTCCTATTTGATAGCGGCTGATCTTGACCTGGAGAAATCCGGCTCCTTGTCCATGTAGAGGTTTGTGGGCAATGCAGAGGGCCTTTAATTTAATGCGTTTTTTCACTAGGAGCCAGTGTAGGTTTCTCAGAGCTGGTGTGATGTGGTCTCTCTTGTTTAATTTCAGGAGTATTCTTGCTGCAGTGTTCTGGATGCGTTGAGGTTTTTTCTTTTTTAGGCATTCTGAGGTAGAAGCTGTTTGCAAAGTCGATTTTTGCCAATTTCCGGGATATGATTCTAAGGGTTCTATGTGGAAAAGAGATGTGCATCCCCCTGAGTAGTCTGAGGAGGTAGAAGCACTTATTTGTGATAGCATTGACTTGCTGTTCCAGAGATAGTCGGTTGTCCATGCGCAATCCTAGGTTGTTTATCACACTTGAAGTCTTTGGTATGGTTCCCATCCCTGGCGGCCAGTACAGTTGGGAGTTGGTTCCTTTGCCCTCTGGGGTGAGATCATTATTTCTGTTTTGACCGGGTTCAGTTGAGGCTGTTCATTGTCATCCAGCTGTAATAGGTCTGTGAGACAATTGTTGAGGGTATTGTTTGTTTCTTTGGTCGTGCCTATTTGCATGATCAGTTGTGTGTTGTCTGCGTAGTTACAGGCGGTCAGTCCATGGGTTCTAATGATTTTCGTCAAGGGAGACATGTAGATGTTGAAAAGGAGGTGGGGGAGGCTGGAGCCTTGTGGCACTCCGCAGGCTGTGTTTGGTGTTTGACGTGAAAGGCGGTAGGTAAGTTCTTTTGGTTCGATTTGTGAGGAAGGAATTTAGCCATTTGAATGCGTTGTTTTTTATACCGCTTTCCACCAGTCTTTTTATTAGTGTTGTGTGACTGACTGTGTCGAATGCCGCTGAGATGTCCTGTAGTGTGAGGGCAGATTGAGTGCTGTTGTCTGCATTTATTTTTAGGTCGTCCCATATGGATAGGAGTGCCGATTCCGTTCCTCTCATTGGTCTGAAGCCAACTTGCGAGTGGTCAAGTATTCCATTCATTTCTACTTAGTTAAGTAGGATTATGTATACATGGTTCTCCAGTAACTTCACCGGTAGGGAAGGTTGGATATAGGTCTGTAGTTGCTGGGGTCTTCCGCACTTTCTCTTGTTTTTTCAGTGGTTTGATGTATGCCGATTTGAAAGACTTCAGTACTATTCTTGTGTTTAGGGATAGGTTCATTAGGTGCTGGAAATGTGATGCTGGGGGCTGTGGCTGAGGATTTCTTTGTAGATGATCGGGGTGGGGGGCAAGGGTTACTTGGAGATCCTGCGAGGTTGGTGTCTTAAGTGTGGAGAAGGTTTCTTTGTCTATTGGCTCAAAGCGGGCAAGTCTTGCTGTGGTTGGTGTATCGCCACTTATCCGTATTTCAGTGGTTGTGTATATATTTGCGCGGTTTGTGTTGCTGGTCTGTTGGATTGTTTCAATTTTTGTTCCAAGATGATTGGTGATGTTGCTGCATAGTGCTTGTGTTGGGATGGCGCCTTTGTTGCTGGATCTTGCTGGATGAAGTTTTTTTTTAAATCTCTTTGATTCTAAAGAGTTATTTTTGTTGGTTGGTTGCTGATTGGATTCTTGTAGTGTATTTTCTTTTTGCTTTGAGGACTGTCGATCTGTATAATCAGAGTTGTCTTTGGTATTTTATTTTGTCCGGTTGGTTGTTTCATCCATATTTTTTCCAGTTTGCGGTTTGTTTTTTTGAGTCCTCTCGGCTCTTCAGTGAACCACCGTGCTGCCAACTTTTTTGCTGTGGCTTTGAAAGGTTATGCTGGTGCTAATTGATCTAGGGCCTTTGTGATCCAGGTGTTGAGTATGTTTTCTGCTGAGTCTGGGGTCATTCTGTTCAGCTTGGTGGGGTCGGTGCCCACACGATGGTGGGCCAGGCTGAAGGCATGGCATTCTTCCCCTTACCCCCCTGGACATGAGCTCATCTGTGAAGAGGGTGAGGCCCCCATGCAGGAGCTCTTGCTGGCAGCAGCGAGCGGGAGTCAATTAATCTCTTGTAGTGGCACTGGCCAAGACAGTTCAGTGAGCTGGGCCCCATCCTGAGGTGGGAGTCGCCCACCTTCAAGAGGCCGACCACGCTGCACCAATGCCGGCTCCCCATGCGGGGGGAACCAAAGGTAGTGGAGCAGCCCACATCACTTCTCCTCTTCCCCCAAGCGGCAGTGTTTCCTCGCAGTAGTCCGGGCCTCACCATATGACGGCTCGCCTAGGTGGGAGATTACTTCTAATGTCCATGTCGCAGCGGCCCGCGCCCGGCAACTACGGGGCTCTCTCATGTGAGAGCGGGTGGCTGTGTCTTGTCCGCGCCACAGGTTTCACCCACAGGCAGGGTGCCGCAGCCGCACCACTTCCTCTCTCCCCTGCGGGAGCCAGCAAGCGTGCGCTATGGTTGATGGCAGCAGCAGCACGAGGTTCCACCAACTCATCAGCAGTTGTTAAGGGGCCGGCCAGTCCGGTCCCAAGCTAATCCAGGCAGCCCACACACAACGCAAAAGGACCACACACCAGGACATTACTGGTGGATGAACTTGCGAGTGGGAAGGCGCTCACCCCTTTAATTTAGAGGCATCACATTGTGTGTGCCACATGTGCACAGCATGTGATACTGCACAAGCCCATGAGGGGCTTAGGTTACAACAGGGTCTACACCACAAGCCTGAGTAAGCTCAAGATTTGCAGCCACCTTTTTGAAATGTTTGTTCTGAGGTGCAGTTTCCACCCATCTTGGAAGGGTGTTCTCTACAGAAGCGATCATATCAGTCACCAGAAAAGACCAAATTATCTAATTAAAACTCCATTTAATTATTCAACAGTACAATTTTGACTTTTAAATATGACAATATTCTTTGGTTGAAAAAACGACTTGTTTGTAGAATATAATTTCAGATATGGAAACTATCCTATTCTGTAAAACATTATTTGTTTGGAAGTACATTTAATATTTTCGTTTTTGATAAATGTTTAACTTTGCAACATGCGTGCGTTAGAATTGGAACAGCTTGTACCACGATGCCATCCCTTTGCTTCAAGATGGCTTATGTTTGCCTACTGCTGTCCAAACATCAGTAATCTGCAGTCCTCTTACATTGTCTATAAACATTGTGTTTCCTCTCACGTGGAGGAATAAAGAGGTGCTTCCGGGTTCGAGGTATAGCTTGGGCCGTGGTGAAATCTGAGGGCTATGATGATTGAAAGTCTGCCAGAGTGGCTCCCAGCAGTGCCTTCCGGGTACTGCTGCAGCTGGGGAACATGGGTATAAACCTGGGTGAGGGCCATAGAGAGATCCCCTTTATTCACCCACAGCTTGAACTCCTTTATGCACCGAAGCAAGATTGACTTCAATGAGATCCACATCTCAGTAAAGAGTCAACAGTGCAACACTGTTCACCAGTTGGACTTTAGCTCCTCTCCGCCCACCTCCTCAAACTTTACATGGGGAGAATGTAATGCCATTTATAAACCGTGCACAGGACAATGCTGTGAGACAAATGCCTTATGAAGTGCCTGACCATTACTTTTTAATTTTGATTTAACTATTCCTTTTTTCCTCACTTTCTCTCTCACTGTCTCTCTAGCCCTTTCACTTTGGCTCTCTCTCTCTCTCTCTCCCTCTCTCTGTCTCTCTGTCTCTCTGTCTCTCGATGGGAGGTAGAGGGGCCGTGTGTGACATGAGGAGATTCCCCTGGCTACTTGCATCATGCCACATCTGGAAAGGAAGGTCCCATGGCTACTTGCATCATGCCACATGCGGAGGACATGGAACTGTCGAATGAATCAACTAACCTGAACGGCAGGACATTGCTCCTTTGGTCAGTCACTGGTCACCTGAACAGAGTACTCACCCTTTAAGGGTCATGAAGGATTTATGGTCTTTCTAAATCAATATTATATCTATTTCCAGACAACCCTGATGTCCGGAAATGAAGATATACAGATCCCCTCCCCAAATTAAACAGGAGCTTCCTCTTGCTAGACCCAAAGTCTGTGAGAGAAAACAGGGTTGCGTAGCCTATAATATTCATATAAAGAAACCCATCAAACGGCCAGTGTCACTGTTGCTGAGAACCTATTAGTAAAGGAAACCCTACTTCAAAGGGCCAGAAAAGATTTCTCCATGTCCAGCATTCCCATGAGTGATGCTACATTGCCAGTTCAGTTTAATGACAGCATTTCCACTTGCAAACTATAGTCTTACCAGTCCATTACTTACCGGCAGAGTATTCACTTGAAAGTGATACAAATTTGCAATTTCACCAAAGACAAGTCTTCTTTTCACACAAGGATTAAGGAGTCTTTTAAGGCATTTAACAGTATCCGTTTCACATGATGATTAGGCGGGAAGCTGTGTATTTCCCAGGCAATGCTCTGCAGCAATAGGAGAGGGGAGTGAATTTCAAGATGGCAGTGAGGCCAGTTAAAGGTTGGTTTAATCCCTAAAACCCAGACCAGGCTCAGTGTAGCCTATTAAGGATAGTCAAGTCCAGCACCTCACTAATTCCAGCACCCAGTTACAGACCTTAACAAAGAGCCTAGCCCAGGGGGAGGGAGCAGTGGGCTCTAAAAGCTCACACGCTCAGCCATGCAGCAGGGGAGTTTGGTAAGTTTGGTAAATGAGCTGGAGAGAGGAGGTTTGAGCAGATTGGCGAGTGCAGAGAGTACAATGAGGTTATTGGAGGAGCAGACGAAGTATGGAGAAACCAGAGGCGGGAGATGGAGGTGGTTGAAGACTGTAAGGAGCAGTTTGGGAGAGATCAGGTGGTGGTTGGGGATACCAGGCAGTGGTTGGGAGGAGATTGAGCTTGTGCGGTGTAGGAACAGAATCCCTGATCAGGGAGGTACTCGGGAGCCTATAAAGCAGCCTGTGAATCCCTCAGTGATGGCCTTCCCTTTGGTGGATGTTGTGGGCCTTGTGGGACTGTGGGTGTAGTAACGGTGAGAGCCAGGACCTGAGCAATCACCAGCTAAACAACCAGGACAAAGTGGATTGGCTATATCTCACCCATGGAATTACAGAAAGTTGACTAGATGACTTGTTTGTTTGTTTATTTGTTTTTATATAGCGCTCCTGACCCAGGGGTATATGGGCGCTTAAGTATCGGGTTACAGGCAAAGGTAAGGAACATTTGTACATTTGTGCAGCATACGGACTATGCTCCACACCATCAGGCCTTTCAATCATGTTCTTCAATTCCATTGCATTTTGCCTGGCTCCTTTGGCCATCTGCCATTTGCCTTGCCTCTGGTTCTTAGGATGTTAATGGTTCCAGTCCTTGGGTAGGCTACACTTCTTGGGTCTGGAGAGGTGCAAAGCAGATACTGACAAGCCGACATAGTAAGGATTAACATCCTAAGAACCAGAGGCAAGGCAAATGGCAGACGGCCAAAGGAGCCAGGCAAAATGCAATGGAATTGAAGAACATGATTGAAAGGCCTGATGGTGTGGAGCATAGTCCGTGGCCAATAGGGCTGTGAAGACGAGGACAAATCATTATGAATGGACCCAGTACTTTGGATTTCCCCCTCCAGGACTTGGGGAGCCCATATAACCCAACACCTGCCTAGAAGGGATATTCTGACAGGTGCCACAACTAACTGGAGAGGAGATAAGTGTCTAGGTTCTTCTTTAGGTCTTGAAACAGTGTTTGTGACTGCATAGGCCAGAAGCAGTTACTGACAGATTGTGTAGCAGGGGATTTCGGGCAACCACACAAGATGGCAGTGTATGCCAGGAGCAGCGACCAGGGAGGAAGGAGCAGGAGAGAAAGACGCAACAGCAGCAGTGGCCACCAAATGTATTGAGGAACCAGATCAAGGCAATGCACCAGGTGACGGGAGCAAGTGTATTGCAAGGCACACACCCTGGACTGGCTCCTGAATGGGTGCACATAGCATGCACCAGCTTCTCCACAGAGTCACACAGAAGACCTGGGCTTCTGTGTGTGACACGTATGAAACAAACACACCAATCTGTCTGCCTTGATGGATGCCTTGGGATCCCACAACCTTTCCTCAGGCCCTGAATCATTCCAATGAACCAGACACTCCCAACTTGCACCCTCCATGCCTGGAATCTAGGATATGTTGCACCACCTTATTCTGGAATCCCAGAGATGAGGCAAAGAGACAAGAGGCCACCCGTGCAATGGCCTAGCTGTATTCAGCAGATTTGTGAAATGCAGAATGTACATGCCACTGCTTTAGGAACTGTAGTTTCATGGCCAGTGTGGACACCAAGTTTACAATATGGAACCAAGCTAGAAAGAGTGAGGTTTTGGTTCTTTGTGCCACAGAGATAATTGATGTACTTGGAAGAGAGCCACACAAAATCATGTAATTCATACGGGGAGCTGGTCTCCTTATGCAGAGGTTTTGTATAATTATTTTGCCTTTCACAAGTTTTTTGATAGTGTTTATTGTAAGCAAATTCGGCCAACAGGAGCATATCCAGCCAATTATCCTGCATATGATTAATACAACCTTGTATGTATTGTTGAATGACCTGTCTGTGGATGAAAGACAGTGGAACGTAACACCGGGATTCCTAGAACCTTTTCTGCCACCTACTCGAGGCCTCAGTATCCACAGCATATTCTGGCCACCCACCACCACTGACCAAGACTTTTGAGTTGGGAAGGATCGCTACTTCCTCCCTCATCCTGCCTTGCCTCTGCAGCTACTTCGCTGACTTCCTGTAGCCCGGGAGGGCTCCATGACATCTGAGCTCAACTAGACCCCCTGGTCTCCTCCCTAGGCCCTCCTGCACTTCCCACTTCCCCCTGGCTTTGCTACTGTTCCGCCGACTACCTGAAGCCCTGGAGGGCTTCACTTCACCTGTGCCCAACTAGGCCCCCTAATATCCTCCACTTGTCCCTCCTTCACTTCCTCCACCCTGCATGGCCTTTGCTACTCCTCCGGCGACTAGCTGTAGCCCAGTAGGCTCCACTTCATCCGAGCCCAGCTTGCACCCTGGACCCCTTCACTAGTCCCTGCACTTCGCCTGACCTCCTTTTCATCACAGGCCAGGACACCCATTCCACTTTGGGCCGCTGTTCCCTGCCCCCTCCCCCCATGCTACCTCTGTACTCTGGCCTTCTGTATCCGCTAGCCTTGACACCCTTGCTTCTCCATCGGAAAATCCTCCTCCAGGACCCCAGGCCCCTACTTCCTCCAGATCTCCTCTTCAGCCGCCATCAGTCTTCAAAATCATTGTCCCCCTCTACTCCTCTGATCCTCTGTTCCTCTCTGTTCCTCCCAGTCCCTCTCTTCAACATGATCGCTAGTCAACGTGTCTCCTCCCGCCCTCTTCCTCAGACTGGGACTTCCCTTGACCCGTCCCCATCTGGTTCCCTGATCCCTGTTACTACCAGGCCTCTTCCTCAGCTGGCCCACTGGTCTTCTAGACTCTCCTTCCCCCCTCCTCCACAGACCGAGGTCCATCGTCCAGCTTCTCCATCCAGATCCCGTACTTGGCCTCCCCTTCCAATTTACTCTTTCACCACACCTCTTTTTCCCTCTGTTATGCGCTCTGCCATTTCCCTTTCGCTCCGCCCTCATCACCCCTCCCCTCCTTCCCTCACCCTGCCTCCCCCTTCCTCTCCTTCTCTCCCTCTCCTTACTCCTCATGTCCATTCCCTTCCCTAATCCCCTCCTCCACCGTACCCGTTCTTCCATTGCTCTCTGGAACGCCAGATCCCTCTGCAATAAGACCATAGCTGTTTTAGACATGTTCTTTCGTCTCAACGTTCATTTCCTATGTCTAACTGAAACCTGGATCCCTCCTCAAAACACTACTGTCCCTGCTTCCCTCTCCACCTCTTCCTCCTCCTTTTCTCATATCTCGCGCCCTTCTGGTCATGGTGGAGGAATTGGCCTCCTCTTCCATCCTAAATACCTTCCCTCTTCCTCCCCTCCATCTCTTCCTTCTTTCCCTTCCTTTGAATTTCTTTACAAATCCTTTTCATCTCCCCACCCCATCTCCTTTCTAATCATTTATCTTTCTTCCTTCTATGATGACCTTGATCATCTCCTTTCTCTCATCTCTCCCGCTCCCTCTCCTCTCACTGTACTTGGCGACTTTAATCTTCACCTCCCTTCTCCCCCTCACTCCTCTCCCCTTTCAGCCATCCTTGACTCCTACCTTCTCTCCCCTCTTCCTTCCTCTCCTACTCACTCCTCTGGCTCCACTCTTGACCTTATCTTCAACTCTTCCTACCCCTCTTCTACTGTCTCCACACTTCCAATGTATCTCTCCGATCATGCGTTTCTCTCCTTCTCTCTTACCCCCCTTCCCAACCCCTCTTCTCACAAGCCTTCCCCCCTCCATTTTTTCACGACGCGACCTTCACAACTTTGATCCTCCCTTTTTCTTGACACTTGCTCTTCTTCTCTCCCCTCTCTCCATGATTTCTCCTCACTATCAGCTAATGATGCACTCTCTACCCTCTCCTCTTCTATCTCCACCTCTCTTGATCGACTTCACCCCCTCTCCTTCTTCCGACCAACCCGGAAACTCTCTCAACCTTGGCTCTCTCCGCAACTTCTCTCCATGCGGCGTCTTCTCAGACGTCTTGAGAGACTCTGGCTCAAATTCCCTTCGCTTTCCAACCAAACCTCTTATTTCTCTTACCACTCTCTTTATGACTCTTGCCTCTCCTCTGCAAAACGCTCCTACTACTCCAACCTTCTCCATTCCCAAGCTTCCCACCCCCTCCGAATCTTCCAAACTCTCTCTCGTCTTCTCTCTCCTCCCACACCCGATCCATCAGCCTCGTCCAACCTTTCTCCCTCTGACTTTGCAAACCTCTTCTCCTCCAAGATCCTTGCCCTTTGGCAAAAAATGTATTGCTCCTCTAACCCCTCTGCCCCCCTTCCCCTTCTCCCTTCTCCCACTCTACCTGCATGACTGACTTCTCCCCTTCTGACGTTTCCACCCTTCTCTCCAAAGCCCACCCCTCTTCTGCTCCTACTGACCTTTTCCCTTCCCTCCTTATACCTAAAATCTACCCTCTTCTTATTCCCTACTTAACTTCATTCTTCAACACCTCATGCCACTATCATTCCTGTTCTAAAGAAACCCTCTGCCGACCCCCTGCTCACCTCCAACTACCGTCCTATCTCACTTCTCCCATTCCTCTCTAAACTTCTCGAGCGCCTTGCCTACTCACAACTCTCAACCTTTGTCACTAATCTCTCTCTCCTTCCTCCCTCTCAATCCGGCTTCCGTCCTAAACACTCTCCTGAAACTGCCCTTATTTACATCCTTAACTCCCTCCTCTCTGCTCAACACTCCAAGCAATCCTGTCTTTATTCTTCTAGACCTCTCTGCTGCCTTTGACACTGTCGATCACCCCCTTCTTCTCAATACTCTCTTCCTTTGGATTCAAAGGCTCTGTTCTTAACTGGCTTTCCTCTTACCTCTCCTCCCGCTCATTTACTGTTTCCTGGGGAGGTCGCTCCTCTCCTTCCCAGCCTCTGGTATATGGAGTACCCCCAGGCTTGGTACTTGGCGCTTTCCTTTTCTCACTCTATACTTCCCTCCTCGCCCCAGTTATCTCCTCATTTGGCATTTCATTTCTCACCATTTCTACGCCGATGATACTCCACTCTTCCTCTGCTTCTCTTCCTTCTCTACTGACCTCCATCTTAAACTCTCCTCCTGTCTTACTGCTATAAAAAATGGGATGTCTTCTCGCTCCCTTTCCCTTAACACTGATAAAACTGAAGTTATTTTCTTCCCTTCCAACTCTCCTCCCCCTCCCTCTCCTCTTCCTTTCATTCATTTTCCCCCTTCTAATCTCCCCATCTCTGACCACGCTCGCAGCCTAGGCATCCACTTTGACTCCTCTTACTTTTTCCCATCACTTCTCTCTCACGTCTCGTGCCTGTCGCTTCCACCTCTTTAATATTCATAAAGTCCGCCCCTCTCTCACTTTCCATGCTACTAAACTCTTAATCTCCTCCCTTATCTTCTCTCGCCTCTTCTACTGCTCCTCCTTACTCTTTGGACTTCCTACATCTCATCTTGCCCGCCTTAAATCTATCTACAACTCTGCCGTCTGCACCCTTTGTCTCCTCTCCCCCTGTGACTCCATCTCTGCTTCCCTTTCCTCCCTTGGCTGGCTTCCCTTTCACTCCCATCTCAAATTTCAATTGCTCTGCCTACTCTTTAAATCTCTCCACGGTCTTGCTCCCCCTTACCTCGCCTCCGTCCTCTCATTCTACACTCCCTCCCGCTCCCTTCCCTCTGCCGACCACTTCCTTCTCACTGTTTCTCATTCCCCTTGTGCCTTATCCCGTTCCTGCTCCTTCCATCTCGTAGCCCCCCTACACTGGAACTCCTTACCTCTCTCACTTTGCTCTATTTCGACCTTTTCCTCATTCCGAACTTCCCTCAAATTTCTCCTCCTCCATTCCCCGCCTTGAAACCCCTCCCCATTCCTTCTCCCTCCCTCCTTGCCTTATCTCCTTGATCCTCTCCTCCCCTGCCATCCCCCCCAATCTCTCCCACCTCCCCTTCGTTTCCCTTCCCCCTCTTCCCCTCCACCCCCTCTCCCTCTCAATTCTACTGCACTTCTATCCTTCTCTCCTCCAGTTAATTGCTGTACTTATTGATTTGTTGGCCTGATTCTCAATTTGTTAATTTGCTTCTACTGTTACTGTTATGTTATTATCTTATGTGTCCTGTTGTTATAATGTGCAGCGCTTTGGTGTAAAGCGCTATATAAACAAAAATAAATACAAATACAAATAATGCATGCCCGAATCTTGCTGCAAATTGCGGATCTGTCATTCGCAATCTCATTGGGGAGACCATGTAACCGAAGTACATGTTTGATGAAGTAATGTGCTAAAGTTGCTGCTAAATGGGGACGTGTTTAAAGCAATTGAGTAACCCATTGTTGTATTCTTATTCATAATGGCCCAAGAAATAATTTTCCCCTTGCAAAGAGTTAATTCTATCACAAAATCCTTTGTGATCTTAGACGGGTGTTGCGCCCTAGTGACTTCAAGGGAACCTTTTGTGGTGCGATTTTGTTGTGGGCAAATCTTTAAACATCTGCGGCCACCAGAACCATCACTAAACCATTTTGCACATGTGTTTGATAACTGGATGTCTACTCAAAGGAGGAATCCCAACACTATCAAAGTGGTTCTGCTTGTATATCATTGGTTGAGACATATGATGGACCACGATATGAAAGTCACCCCACCAGGGTGGGCTGTAAATTGGGATACTGCTGGAGCAACTGCTACACCTGTGGTTTTTCTAAGGAATGTTTGTTTCGTTGCTCCAGGATGCCTATGTCCTAATATTGGGTAGATCTGTAAATCAGGGACGGTAATGGTTCCCCTTGCGTGTTGGTGTTGCATTCCGGTCTGGATAATGTGTCTGCTTGATCATGTAGTTTACCAAGAACACAGGACAGAGTGAACATGAATAGAGTGCAAAATAACATCTGCATGCCATGGGATGGCATGGCATGGACTTAAACACTAGCTTCTCTCAGATTAGATTCTTGTTGTCAGCCTGTACTTCCATTGTATCAAACCTTCTAGATAATGTCTCCAGTGACTGAAACCCTCTTTAAAGGCCAGTAATTCCTTGTCCTAGATTGGATCATTGCATTTGGCTGGGTATAATCACTTGCGAAAGTATGCCACTTAATGCACAATCTGTCTTGACTTTTCCGAGATAGAATCGCCACAGGGGCATATGCCTCATCACATGCAGCTCGGTAGTATTTGGTTGTCCCTGAACAGGAGCATAGCAGAAAGTTTCTTTAAATTGATCAAAGGCGTTGTTGGTCCCTTGCGCCCACACAAACAGTGATGTCATCAATGACATTTGTGATGTCATCTTTGACGTCCTGGGTGTTAGTCTTTGCAGTGCACGGTGGTGGCGCAAGTTATGGTTGCTTAGTTTACCATAACTGGGGAATTTCTGGGGTTTTTCGATTTTACCTGTAACCATAATATCCTTTCAACACACTTTCTCCACTGGTTTTGATAGGTTTTTATTAGTGCAAAGTAACCATAACGTCCCTTTACAAAGTTCTTTCACTCAATATACGAATAGTTGTTTTCAGTTTCTCAGTGAGTCAAAAACATGCTCAATACCCTATAGGTGTCATCAAAGAATGATTGGTGCCAGGAATAGACTGTGAGCTAATGGAAGCACTGGAAATAACCCAATATTGCACAGTTTGAACTACCTTAACCCTTGTCCTAGGACAAAATGTGAAAATGAAATACAAAATAGAGCCAGACTGCAAACGTACACCAAGAACATCTCCACAGTACCCTGTAGGCCAGTTCAGCCCTGATTGCTACCCTTTCCGCTCATCTCATCCCCATCAATCCCCCCTCCAGTTCACAGCTATGCTGTGTGCTTCCAAGGGCGCTGGGTGGATGGGAACACTCTAGTTACCAAACACGATGTGCACCTCAAAATGATCTTCTGCACAAGCTTCATTGTTCACATGACGTCCCCAAGCCCTGTGTCTCCAGACTATTCTCTTCAAGACCTAGGCAGGCTACTATTTGTTTGTTGCTCAGGCGTTTATAAATTCCAGCATGGGTAACCTAGACTCATCTATCCATATAGCGAACATTAAGTCTCTCACTCTCTCAAATTACATTGTGTAAAGAACGATAATATGCTAATCGACTCATCCCTACGGAACACACCAGCAATGTTTGTGAGATACCACAATGGTTAAACAGTGCAATAAATACAGTCACAATAACCAACCCCCTTTTGCGCTTCGTGCATTCAACAGTCCTAGACCAGAGTAAGATGCGCTTTCTATGCAATTTTCTTGCAAGGATGATATATCCACAACCGTACCAGCAACACACACCAATCTGGAATATTCACAAGTTCACGGCATGTAACCGATTTTGAAATGCTATTAATACCATAATGGTACTTACCTGTCCAAAAGATGGAAGCAGCTGGCCAATGGTATGTGTATGAGAGCATAGACAGTAAGTACCTGGCAAATGCCTATCTAATACACGCAGAACTGTTGGCTTTGCAAGTGCTTGTTCCTGACGTCACTGGCCTGAGCTTGAGCTTATCTCCATTGGTGTTAAAAACCATCCGGTGTACAGCAAAATAAATATGAGCAAAAAAGCATGTCACAAAATGTGTGGAACCGGTTTGCACACATTTAGTAACGTTGTGGGATTTGCTAACGATTTACCATGCATGCCTTGTAGCCCCAAAACGTTTGGGAGCCTCTTCTCGAAAGTATGATACCATGTTGTGAGCCTGTAAGATCTGTAGTTCGCTAGTGCCTGTGGGTCTTGTTAGGGAGAATTCTCATAAATGGTTAATTTCCCTTACCTACTGAGTCCCTCCGCAGCTTTGCTGGAATTCTAGGATTTATTTTTTCACCTAGTAAGAGTGTGAGCCTTTTTTCCCACTCTTACATGTGTTTTTCTATGTGTATTTCTACTTTTTGTGTGATCTTGAGCACTGGAGCCTCACCTACTCCATGGCACCATATTCTTCCATGTGTGTTACACAGCACCTTCAGTGCAGTGACAATGGGTTGTCTTTTAGACTTCCCACCGACTCCATTTTCTGGGACTGACTACTGTCCCCCAGAAAAGATAAAGTTGCCATTAACTTTATTTAGTCAATTTTACCACAGACCCAGTACAACCCATCTTACATGGAGTATTGGAAAGGGTTAAATCTTATCCCCTTTTGTCTGTGTCTCTTGGAGCATTGTTTTGTTCCCTTTACATCAAAACTTGGCTGGTGGCAGTGGTATCTACCCTATCTTTTATACCGTGGTTATCTTAAATAACCATGGTATTGTTTTAGGCTATCCTATTAGCCTCAAACATAAACCCGCTTGACCATATGTATTTTATTATGGTTCCAGCTGGGTTTATTCGCCATTTCTTTTTGTAAATGTCTTTCGAGGTGATTGGGTCCTCCGACGTATTTCATATCTGACAATAATCACCACAGCTGGGCTGCTTCGGAAAATCTTCTGTGTCTGCGTCCTGCGTCGATACGCCGCACTCAAGGACCTCCTCCGACGGCTGACGTCACTGGATGTTATAAGTAGGACGCACGACGCCCGTAGCCTCAGTTCCGTTTTTCCGTGTTCGCTTCGGGAATCTCGGCGCGCCTCGACTCTTTGGAGTTTCTGTTGCTTTCTTGGTTCTTCGAACCTGTTTGTGAAATATTTCTTCGTGAAGATGTCTACCTCGTCTTCCACACCGCGTCCGGGCTTTAAGAAGTGCGGGGACTGTAGGTCCAAGATGTCGGTCACGGACTCGCACGACGCCTGCCTCTGGTGCCTCGGGATGGCCCATGACACGGATGAGTGTGTCGACTGCCAGTCACTCACGTCGAAAGACTTGCGAGAGCGCAAGAAGTTATCGGTAGGTAAGGTGTCCAAGCCCCGGAAGTCGAGGTCTGCGGGGCTTTCGACGGACGACTCGAGGGGCGACTCTCTGCGTCATCGTCGGAAGTCCAGTGGGTCTCGGTCCCGGAGTTGGTCTCGCCACTCCTCTGCCTCTTCGAGGCACTCCCGGAAGCACCGTCATCGGTCGCCTTCCCCGTCCTCATCCGAGGACTCCGCCCGTCGGCGGGTCGCTTACCTCACCAAGCATGCGATACCAGAGGAATGGGCTTCCTTCTGGAAGAAAATGTTGGCGATTCTCGAATCGCAGGGCACTGGTCCGTCTGCGCCTCCGAGTGGGGTCGGTCGTGATCGACGCCGCTCGCACGCCATCGGGCTTGGGTGGTCGTCACGATTCGCGGGAAGGGTCCCGCTCGGACAAGGGGAACTGTTCTCAGCATGCCCGGTCCAGGTCCCGGTCCTCGACGCGCTCGAGACCGTGTGAACCTGTGAAGTCTTCGGCGCCCAGGATGTCAAGGGACACGCTCGGGGCTCCGCCTTCGAGGCCTGTGTCGACGCTGTCGGCGCCGCGTCTGAAGTCGACGCCGATTCACTCGACGCCTTTCGGGGCTGTGTCGACGGGGGTACCTCGTGGCTCGGGGGAACCACCTAGAAAGGCTCTGGCCAAGGTCAAGCATGGCTTTGGTTCCAGTTCTGTGCCTTCTTACCGCCATCTGGAATTCATTTCAGAGGTGGATGAGGGCTCTGATGATGGCATGGTGCCAGACACGGTGCCTGACGAGATTCTCTCGGGCCATAGCCAGTTTCAGGACCTGAGGCAATCCCTGCATGATGCTAGTGGGCTGGACACCTCTCCGGAGGTGGAGTTTTGTATGCCTGAGCCTGGCACTCATGCCGATTCTTCGTACCGGCGCCTTATGTCACGGGTCACCGAGTACTTGGGATGGTCTGCTCCCCCAAGGGAGTTTGTTCAGGATGACCTTACGGATATCCTCGACATTGGTCCACCAACTGACCCGGTACTGCCGTTTCATATGGCTCTACAGAGGAGGGTGACGGCGGCTTGGACTGCTCTGGAGAGTCTCCCGGCAGTGAGCAAGTCTTTGCCGTGAAAATACCGTCCAGCCAGTAGTGACCCCTGCTACTTGTCCAAGCACCCTACTCCGGAGAGTTTGGTGGTGCAGGCGGCTATGGCCCCGGCAAAGCAGGCGTCGTACCCTACCATCCCTCCTGATAGGGACGACGAGCTTTTTGACGGCTGGTCGAAGAAAGTGTTTTCTGCAGGGGGTATGGCGCTTCAGGCGGCCAACTCCATTTGTGCCTTGTCTCGTTTCACGCACACTCTGTGGAACTGTTTCCTTGGCGGCTGAACATATTCCCAAAGGGGATGAACGGGAGGGTTTCCTTGCCATGGTTCAGGATGGCAAGGATGCTATGTGTGAGGCCATTCAGTCGGGTTTGGACATGGCAGATTGCGCCAGCCGGTCCATGGTGGCGAGCACCGTGATACGCTGGTTTGCGTGGTTGCGGAAGTCGGGGTTTGCTCCTGATGTGCAGGCCCGGCTCCTCAACATGCCCTTTGACGGGGAACATCTTTTTGGCAGCAAGGCTGACGAGAGCCTTGAGAGGTTGCAGATGTCAAAAGCTGCAGCGAAGTCGTTGGGTGCTGCAGTTCGACAACCTCCGCCTTTTCGTCCTAGGGGACAGCAATGGAGGGGAGGCTCCTTTTGTTATTACTCATCCTTTGGTAAAGCAAGAGGAGCTGCCAGTCAAAGGGGCCACCGTAGGAGTGCCAGAGGTGGAAAACAAGGTACTCGAGGTGCCAAGGCCGCTTGGGCTGTTGCCTCTTTGCCCTCAGGCAACGCTGCAGCTGCTTCAGCTCAGTCATGAGGCCATGTCCCATGGTTCGCTGGTTGGGGGAAGGCTGGCGCAGCATCTTGCAGAGTGGCGCGCCATTACTTCAGATGTGTGGGTTCTGGAGATCATAACCCACGGCTACTGTCTTCCTTTCCGGCAGAGGTCTCCAGACAATCCACAGGGGAATCTCTCTTTGAGGAGTCCGGATCCGCTCCTTGCGCAGGAAATTCAATCCCTGCTGGAGAAATGCGCCATAGAACTGGTGCCTGTAGTGGAGAGGAACAAGGGATGGTATTCCCCTTATTTTTTGATTTCCAAGAAAGACGGGGGATTGAGACCCATCATGGACTTGCGCGGTTTGAACAAACTCCTCAGGAAGGACAAGTTCAAGATGGTTATTCTCTCTCAAGTCCTCCAGGCCCTTCAACTTCAGGACTGGTTGGTGTCTCTCGACCTCAAGGAGGCTTATTTTCATGTGCCAATCCATCCAAAGCACAAGAAGTACCTGAGGTTTGCGGTTGGCGACTCGCACTTTCAGTTTCGGATCCTGCCGTTCAGATTGACATCCGCCCCGAGGGTCTTCACCAAGCTCATGGTAGTGGTGGCAGCGCACCTCAGGAAAGGGGGATTCACCTCTACCCCTACCTGGACGATTGGTTGATCAGGGTGCGCTCTCCCGAGCAAGTCCTGGATCATCTGTCAGTCACCTGCCACTCCCTCCACAAGCTGGGCTTCTCCCTCAACTTAAAGAAGTCCCATTTGACACCTACTCAGAGGCTCCAGTACATCGGAGCGGTGCTCGACACATCCCTGGGGCAGTGTTTTCCACCCCAGGTGAGGGCTCATCACATTCATCAGATGGTGCACAAGTTTCAACTTGCACAGACTCTCCCAGCATTCGAGTTCTTGAGACTGTTCGGCCTCATGGCATCCTACATTCTTCTGGTGCCAGAGGGCACGTTGCGGATGAGATCTTTGCAATGGGCACTCAAGCTCCAGTGGTCTGTCCTCTGGCAGGATGTCGGACCCTGTTCAGGTGCCATCTTCGGTTGCCCAGGACCTTCTGTGGTGGGCCGACAAAGGCAATCTGATGAGGGGGGCTCCATTTTGGTTGCCCTGGCCGGAGGTGGCGATCGTGACGGACGCATCCCTCACGGGATGGGGAGCTCATGCCAACGAGTTGACAGTCAGCGGTTGTTGGTCTCCGTTGGAGTCCAGACTCCATATCAATCTGCTGGAGCTGAGGGCCGTCAGGCTAGCCCTGAAGGCTTTTCTGCCGACTGTGTGAGGAAAGAATGTCCTGATCCTGACGGACAACACGGTGGCCATGCACTACCTCAACAAAAAGGGGGGGCAGGGTCACTTCCTCTGTGTAGGGAGGCGATGCAGCTCTGGTTCTGGGCAATCCAGCAGGAAGTTTCGAACTCGGCAGTTCATCTGTCAGGAGACGAAAACGAGACGGCGGACGCTCTTAGCAGGCAGAGCGCGATCTCTCACGAGTGGGAGTTGGCTCAGGAGATTCTCCTGGAGATCTTCGCCCTTTGGGGGACCCCTCAAGTGGATCTCTTCGACTCCATTGTCAACCGGAATTGCGAGAGGTTCTGCTCGCGGGAATTTCCTCCAAACGAAGCCTTTGGAGACACGTTCGTGGTGGAGTGGTCATTCCCACTGCTGTACGCGTTTCCTCCAGTCCCTGTCATCCCACAAGTGCTGCAGAGGTTACGGAGGTTCGGTTCCCGGATGATCCTCATTGCTCTGGCGTGGGCCCAGAGGACGTGTTACCCGGACCTTCTCAACTTGTCCATCTGCCCTCCACGTCGTCTTCCCTACCGAGACGATCTGCTCTCACGGGAGGGGGCTCAGGTTCTCCATCCAGGGGTCAGATCCCTCAACCTTCACGCTTGGTTTCTGAAAGGTTGAGGTATAAGGATTGGGACCTCCCTGAAGACGTGATGGAGGTGTTGCTCTCAGCCAGACGGCCCGCAACAAAGTCCCTGTACCGTTGCCGTTGGAGGAAGTTCTGCGACTGGTGCAGTGTTAAGAATGTGGATCCTTTTGCATGTGAAATTCCCATGGTTCTGTCTTTTTAGCTTTCTTTGGCCCACAGGGGCCTTCAAGTGGGTACCATTTAAAGGTTACCTGGCGGCGCTGTCCATCTTTAAGCGCTCGTCTGAAGAGTGTTCTTATTTTAAAATTCCTTAATTTCTCAGTTTCTGAAAGGGCTCACTAATGTGTTCTCTCCGTCACCTTTCCAGGTGCCCGGTTGGGATTTGAACCTTGTTCTCAAGTTTCTGATGGGTGCTCCGTTTGAGCCTTTGCATTCATGCCCTTTGAGACTGTTAACTCTGAAAACTGTATTTTTAGTTGCGGTCACTTCCGCTCGCAGAGTGAGTGAGTTACAGGCACTTTCAGTTAAGCCACCCTTCACTGTTTCATAAGGACAGGGTTGTCCTTAGAGTTCGTCCTTCTTTTCTTCCGAAGGTGGTGTCGGAATTTCATTTAGGCCAGAAGGTTGTTCTTCCGGCATTTTATCCTCCTCCACATCCTGGTAAGGAAGAGGAGAGGCTCCATAGGCTTGATCCTAGGAGAGCGTTAAGCTATTATATTTCACGCATGTCCCGGGTCAGAGTGGACGATCAGCTCTTTATTGGTTACGCTGGAAAGCGTTTGGGACAGGCTGTGACGAAACAGACTTTGTCTCGCTGGATTATTTTGGCTATCTGAGTGTTACCGCTTGGCGGGTAATGACCCACCGGTCGTCTTACGGGCCCATTCTACAAGGGGTATGGCTGCCTCTTCTGCCCTGCAGAGGGGTGTTCCTATTCGCAACATCTGTGATGCAGCCACCTGGGCTTCGGTACATACTTTTGTACGTCACTATTCCCTCGATTCCATCCGGGGGCAGGATCTGGCCTTTGGAAAGGCGGTCCTTTACTCCACAATTTGATTGGGCATGCTACATTTCTGTTTTCTAAATTCTTTTTCCCACCTCCTTGCATTGGTACTGCTTTGGGAGTCGGTCATAGATATGGAATACGTCGGAGGACCCAATCCCCTCGAAGAACAAGTTACTCTCTTACCTGGTAACGTTCTTTCGATGGGATGGTCCGACGACGTATTCCATATCGCTCCATCCCTGCCTTCCCCGCTACAGAATTTCTTATGCAATTGCAGCTTACGTTTCCGCAAGGCTTTGTGTGTCAGACGACTGGTGGCACATGTTCTGGGGAAAAAACTACAACTGAGGCTACGGGCGTCGTGCGTCCTTCTTATAACATCCAGTGATGTTGGCCATCGGAGGAGGTCCTCGAGCGAGTGGCGTATCGACGTCATCGACGCAGACGCCGAAGATTTTCCGAAGGAGCACAGCTGTGGTGATTACTGTCATAGATATGGAATACGTCGTCGGACCATCCCATCGAAAGAAGGTTACCAGGTAAGAGAGTAACTTGTTCTTCTCGTGTTTTACTTTGCACGCCAAACCAGGTTTGGTCCCTTTGTTCATCGCCTTTTTGCGGGATTCCACACAGAAGCCCTCCTTTAGGCGCCTGACAGTCTGGGTAGGCAGGATGTGAGGGAGGGGTTTTAGGACCCCTGCCATGGGTTCCCTTGGTAATCCAAGTCGCACTCCTGTTTGATTGGCTGGGTGATTGTCCTTGCCAGGTCAGCCACCCTGCTGTGTGATTGACAGCCAGGCTGTATGAATGGGGCAAAACTGCATAAAAAGCAGGTCTCTGGGACCGGAAGAGCAGAGTCGCCACTGGAACAAAAGAACCAAGGAGGAACTGACGGAAGAGGACCCCTACAACGACTGAACCGCCCTGTGATGCCCTGCTGCAGGTCCGAATCTTCAGAATCCGACGACAGAGAAGATCCTCCAGGAATCTTCTTATCTTGACCTGGTGGGACCAACCAGTTCGCCAAACTGCAAACCAGGACCCCTCCTCTGGTCGAATTCGCTGTACAGAGCTACAGTGGGCCGGATAGCCAGGAAGGTCGGACCCTGCTTGGGTTTTAAGGAGCGCACCTTTTATTCGTTGCTTTGCTCTGCTGCTGGTTTCTTCCCTGGGTAGTGCAGGACCCTCCAGTCTTCCTACTTCTGATCAGTCCAACAGTCGTTTCAGAAACCGTGAGCCTGCAGGAACTACCAGGAGCGTCTGCTTCAGCTACAGCTCCCTCTCCGTTTTAAGGTACTGTGCAAATCCGGTTGTTCGTTTCGTTCAGCCGTGGTGAAAGTGTTTGAAATCTTTCTCCAATACGAGGGCTTGTCCTTCTCTTCTCTTTGAACTACCCTTTCTACCAACCAACCTCATCCGGAAACCGTGCCACAAACTTTACCGCAAACTACCCTGAACTGTATTATCTTGAGCAAAAGACTTTTGACCTGTTGACTTTGGCCCTAAGCCTTTTCTGTCTGATTTTATCATTGTAGTCTCTCTTGTTCGATTGCCCTGAGTACTTACCTGTTGGTGTAATTCAATTTCAGTTAACCTTGTCTTTCCCTCCCTTTTTAATTGCTGGAGTGCCATTTTGCTCCCTCTTCATTTTGTGAGCTTAACTTGTCTGGAATTTATTGGGAGTTGTATGGTGTATTAAGACTGATTTTTAAACTGCTTAGAAGAGTGAAATGTTATACAACTGAAGAGTGAAATAAATCTATATGCTTTTACTTGAAAACCTTGAGTCAGTGTTTGTCTGAATCATAGTAATTGCTGTCCTTTGTGTAACTATTTGATACTGGCACTTACTCTTGAGATAAGTCTGGCTGCTCAGCCACTGCTACCACTTTACTGTGTAGTACAGGCTTGTAACAAAGGTGAAATGGTACTGTCACTTGTAGTCTTAATTGTGTGTGGTGTTCCCAAAGGGTACTGCATATAATTCCGCCTAACAGTTCTCTAGTGTCTGTGCTATTTAGGCTCATTCACATGTGTGTCAATTGTTTGTGTGCTTAGAATATAAAAAATAACTTTCTGTGGCATGATGTGATAAATGCTCCCAGTAGTCGCAAAAAAAGAGATGTATTCTATTGTACGGTGGAGTGCTGAATTATGTGTTTTCTTTTAACATTTTTCCCTAGATATAAATGAATGCTGGGACCCACAGAACGAGAATGGAGGCTGTAGTCAAATCTGTCGTAATTTTCTGGGGAGCTTCCGCTGCCTTTGTGAAGATGGCTACTACATGCTTCCCAATAAACAGAGTTGCAAAGGTAACACTTACATGTGAAATGCATGCCTTTCTAAGACAATCTGCCTCTCAAAGTAGGATATGCACAAGATATTTTATTTTTTTGGGCCATAGGTGGCCATAAAAGCTACATTTAGGACATAGTTCACAATTCAGTTGATATTCTCTGATGTACTTCAGATAAACATCTTAACTTCATCCAACAGTTCATGCAAATCAAACCTTACGAGTGGTCGAAGCGAGCGGGAGCTATTGGGAGCCGAATACCACTACTATTATTTTTTACTGTTAACAGTTCCACTACTTTTTACGTCCATTTCGACCATTCCGGAACGGTTGTCTTTGAAGTTAAACAATACTTCTTCCTTTTACCACCCAACAGCAGTTACAGCTGAACGGAAATATGTTTTACCGTACATTTGGAAAGCCAGAATGGCTTCATGGGCTGGATCAACGCTATCTGGCTTCATCTTAACTATCGAAAGCTGGAGGAGGCTCTGTAGGCACTAAGTAATTATCTGTGCCGAACCTAAATCGCCCCCCAATTTTTTTTAAAAACCTTTGAAGTTGTTTTCTTAGGTTAAATGCTTATATGTTCTAGTTGATAAAGGTTCAGCCCTTTTTCATGGGATTTTATTTTAACATCAGGCGACTACATGGGATTTGCCACATCATGCCACTGGACGAGCGCGTAGTTATAATCTTAGTGTCTTGTCACTTGGGCTACTGTAATGCACTCCTGTGGAATACTTCATGACAACAGACTATTCATCCCACAGATTCAAACCAGAGGAGATAAAGGATTTTCAGTCTTGGGATGCAGACTTTGCAATAAATTACCAAACTCTAGTCATGACGGCATACATTTGTCTAGTGGGAGGGCCCAGCGGAAGCTGCTGCTGTTTAAGTAGGTGTTAAGGATGGGTTCAAGCAGAGTTGAGATTGGTGAGTGGAGGCGATTGATTTCCCAAGGCATATATAAATGTTCCAAATGACCGACCAATTGAGAGAAATTAATGAAAAACAATACAGAGGACATTCTTCTTTTACCAGTTGCACCCACTTGGCTGTCAACCTGGCCATCCACAATCCCATGAAACCTGTGTTTGTGCCTTGCAACCTCCAACCGACCCGGTCTCCTGTTGGTTTCACAGTTCCACTACTTTTTTTTGCATGCTTCTAGCTCTGGAGTTGCCTGATGAGAAATCCACAAACTTAAGACCGGGTTAACGTTTACAACACCTGCATGTCTTGAAGAGACTACAGACCCCATAATAGTATTGACAGTCACTTTGTTTTACTCATCCTGAATGGGAGCCTACGCTTACCAGGATACAAAATAATTGTAACCTAACAAAAATTTGAATCTGTGTTTAAATGTACTGTTAAGACTGAAAGAAACGCATGCACTCCTCTGATTTCTAATCTGCCACTTTCCACTTCTCTTGCAGGACAATAATCATCCACTTGCTGCTGTGCATGCAGCCATCTTTAATTGCACTTTAATTTTCTTGAATGTAAAACAGACACTATAGAATTTTTCTATTCCCAAATTCTGGTCTCTGAGCCCTAGAAATTGTTGATCATTGCGGACAGAGTGGGCCTCATTTCAAGTGTGGCGGGTCCAGAAAAAGAAAAGGGTGCCAGTAAGCTTACCGGCAACCTTGTTTCCAGACTGCCACATTACGGGTCTGCCTGCCGGGGCCACTGTGCCCGACAAGTCTGACCCTGGCAGGCGCAGCAATCCCAGTAGGCAGATTCATCACTGAAGCACCGGCACCGTTAGCAACGGTACCGGTGCTTCCGTCTTCCCACTCCCATGGAGTCATATCGGACTTCATGGAAATGTGGACTGTCAAAATCCGGCGCCTGACTTCCCTCGCCACCGGGACTTGTAATGTCCAGGTGGCACTGGGAAGTCAGGTGTCGGATTCAGAGTTACAGTGTAGGTCGCAACCCACCGGTGGCACAGGCGGGTTACCGCCAACCTCATAATGAGGTCCATTGTTTGTGGTGGCCTGGCAATGGGCTTTTTGTTTCCCCCAGTTTTGGAATCCAGGGAGACCATTTTTCAGTTTTCTGAATCCAGGGAATCCAACTCGAATTCCAGCACTGACAGGTATGTCTCCTCAAACATTAGATGGTATTGATCATAAACTCCTACTCTGTGTACTTGCTGTCAGGAATGGCTCTGGTATCAGAAGGGTGTCCTAACTCCTCACCCTTCTGGCTTGAGAATGAAGTCTCCTTCTGTCCTTTCTTCTCCTTTTTCTTCTTCTTGTTTGGCTTTCTATCTTTGAAGAGGTAAGGTCTGTCTCGGAGGGAAGCCACTATGCTTGGAAACTGGCGGACTAGCGGCCTCCTCCCCGAAACAGCCAAAAAAGGGGAATAGCCAAGTCTGGCAGAACAACCCCTGAACAGCTGTAGTGTAGTAAATATCCAGTTGACAGCTCCTGAAGAGATTCCGGAGCAAAAGGCAGACAGGGAGTCTGGGAAGGTTTCCTTGATGTGTAGAACACCGAAGTCGGAGAAGTCAAGCCTCGGTCTGTGTATTTGGTGAGCAGAGGTGAATAGCCCTGTGTTCAGGAAGGAGACTCTGACACCAGCTAAGCAAGGTATCGGGAAGCCAGAGAGAGAAGGAGGGAGGCTGTCACGGCCACAGGCAACTGGCGAGTCTGGCAGAGGTGGAAACTCAGACGCCATTAGACTGTTCCGCCACATTTCTTTGGAAACGCATTTTGCAGTCTAGTCTTTCTTCCAACATGGCCGCTAGTCGAGTATTTCATCATTCGAATTGCGGCGGCTCAGCGCGTTGCAACTGTGTTTCTCTGTGTTGCTAGCGCTCGTTACTGTGTTCCCTTCTGCAGTCAATATTGCCACCCGATTTCCTTCCTGTTACCTTTTCCTCCCTTGCTTTTTTCTTTCCCTGCTATTTCCCGAGTGTCTTGGGTTTTTGCTTCCTGTTTCCTTACCACTCCTCCTCCAGCAACGTTTATTACTTCGCGGTTGTTTTCCCGCTATTCTCGTCCGACTTTTGAAGTGCTCCTCCAGTGAATCTACATTCCATCTCTGCAAGTTTTCACCATTGCTGACCAGCCAATCGACAGTCCTCATCCATTCATCAAGGAGTTTTTTGTGCCCTTGTGGCTTTTTCCCCTGAAACTTATCTGGCTGTCGCGGAGAGGGGTCATCGTGAATTTCTCTACATAAGAGTCACGGTGGCTTCCTTTCGAGGCAGACCCTACCTGCTCACAAAAAAGAAGTCTCAAGCACGACACCCCCGAAGGAAGAAGCTGAACTACTCCACTTCATCAGGTGAGGAGGAGGAAGGTATCTTGGGGGAGTTCAGTTATTCAAGTGAAGGGGAGGACTTTACAGACCCCGCGGTCAATCCAGTAGGACAGTCTGCTAGTCCTGATAGAGGCACAGGGAAACCTGGTAAAACAAAACCAAACAGTCCACATTTCGGGAGAAGAGCCGTGGGCACAAGAGGGAAAGGAGAGCGAACCACACGGGAGCCTTGGGAGAAAAACAGAGCGAGACAACAGTACAATGCAGGAACAGGTAAAAACAGGGAGTGAACAAGGCAGGGATACAACGCAAGGTCGAGGAAGCTAAGGGAGGCACGTAAACAGCGTCTTACCCCTAGAAGGATCCGGAGGGTTGCAATGTGCCACATCAGGAAACTTGAATGGTGATATGGGTTCATGCGGCGGCCATCTTAAAAAAGACTAGAGCGCTGCAACACGTTCTGGAAAGACATGATGGGCCATTAATGGCAGAGAGTCCAACGGCTGCATAGGCGCCACTGGGAAACGGGGGTGACACTTGCCCACAGGTAGCATTGTGTGACTTGCCACTCTGCTCTGCCCGATTCCAGCAGCTCCAGCAACTTGAATAGTTGTGCCTTATAAAAACCACCAGCTAGTCTAGATAAGTGCTCACATTAGGACTACCAAAACTCTTGCTTCTGGCTCCGAACTGCTACTGCTTTCACAGCGCTGATCTCATACTTGTAATAGGGTCCAGTCGAGCACTACCAGCCGCACTACTAAGGACTATGGTCAAACATCTGTACTTTATCACTTCACAATTAAGGCAGCACAGCAGTGTGGACCTTCTTTCAAGGACGTGTGGGCCGCTTGGTTCTCACTTCTACCGGCAGCCCCAAAAACAGGGACACATTGTTCATCTTCTGCACATAATGTTTTAAGTGTTTTCTCACTGCAGTCTTGTCCATCACGTGGCTTCTTAGCGACAGGCAACTTTATTTCCTAAGGTTACCCCCTATCATCAAAACTATCACTGCAGGCGAAGACAAATGTGCCTCTCACCTTTTAATGGCACTGGTGAACCAGTGGGTTTCTCCTTGACGGCATCAGTCAACCAGTGTCCTCTGGTACTGTGTGCCTCTCGTTCATTTTTAAACAGGAGTTTAATATGACGAAGCTTTTGTTCACAGGTCAAATGCTAAATTCCTTGGTAAACATTGAAGTATATGTAAGACAGGGGTACCTGATCCATGAACACATTGTCCCCAAATGACATCCACACGCAACATTAATGCAAAGAGTTCACTCAAAATTCCCTGAACTGCTCATGCTCGTGCCCACAGCATATGCTAACATCCCATCACTCCTGTTGCCAAGCCGGGAAGGCAATCAGGAACCAACATAGACAGAGGGCAGCAGCAGCAAATTAGTTATTCCCATTGCTTTTGGATGTGAGACTGGATATGAGGTGGTTCCTGGAAGCAGAGCGATGCCAGCAAGCAGAAAAAGGTATCAAGATCCCTGTAGAGGTAGCAGGGGCTGGGCTTTGGGAAGGCAGTGAAGGGCCAGGTTGCTTATCTGGCCCCTTGGAGCTAACCCTCCCAACATGCAGGCTTCTAAGCCGGCTGTGTTCCCTCTGCATGGGAGCACAAGGAACCTGAAATATGTTTTTACCTTGTTGGACCACATCAGTGAGTTGCTGTTTAAGTCCTCAAACTCAATGAACGAGGGACCCAAATCTGGGGTACCGCTGCAAAAATATGTAGGTCGTTGCTTGTTTGCTGGGTATGCACTAGGGTTCCTTGTTCTCCTGTGGAGATAGGATGTAGCCTGGCACATCAGCATGGTTTGCTTCTTTTGAGGTGTGACAGTCCACCGTGTCCACACCAGTCAAGGCAGACTGGGGAATGCTGAGGACTATGGGAGTCTTCCACTCTGTGTTCTGACCTCTGCAGCCAGTGAATTGGGGATCCCCAGAGCCTTTCCATTGCTGGCAGAAGATACCCAGAGCCCATCTATCTATTACAGATAGCCATCAGAGAATCCACTGCCGAGGTACAAAGTTCACATAACGCACTCAGACTGCTAAGGAAAGGCAAAAATAAGTCGCGCTTAGTGACCATAAGTTCATGCCCAGAACCAGAATTCCAGCATGGCATATGCCCAAGGGATACAGCCTGAACTGGATCTCCTACCAGACTCTGAAGCAAAATATACAACAGTGACAGGAAATAGGCATTTGGGCTGTAGGACCCATCACCACTTATAGTATTCATTTAAAAAAAGGAAACCCAGTTCCCCACAAACTTCCCAGAAGATCACCAGTTCCTGACCCTAGCATAGTGAGCACACAAACTAAGGGTGACTGTGCAACACTAAAGAGTGATGACGGGAAGGTTTGGAATATCTCTAAATCAATGGCATTGCTCTGGGCAACCCTTCAGACCATCATTTGTGAGTATGCAAATCAGGCTTCAGCCCACCCTGATAGGGGCATTTTAGCCCGACTTGATGGTTCACAGCTCTAGACTGTAGGAGACCACAAGCACACATATTAAACCAGTGGAAAAAACTCACCAGGAGTTAGAGGGGGTGGCTTACACACAAGAGAAAGATGTGGGCACCAGGGACAATCAGGGATAGGGAAACCAGAAAGGAGCGGGCCAATCAATCAGAGCAGGTATTGCCCCCTATCACTTTACTACTCACAGTATCACAGTATAAAAGGCAGCAAATATCAACTATATCAACTAGACCAAAGGGGAGAGGACTGCAGTCCTGAGAACTGGTGTTACTGAGAAAGAGCTAGAAGAGCTGAAGCGTGGTTGGAAAAGGACACAGCAAGGTGGAGTGTAAGGGGGAGGTTGGAAGAGCAGGGAGAGCAAAAACTGGAGGAGCAGAAGTAAAAGTCAGATTAGAACATGGTCAAGGAGGAACAGGAAGGGGAGGACAAGTATCCAGCGATCACCTGGCACTAGGCGGGAGTCTGCTTCAGTGGAGCATGATGATCCAGTGCCCAAGGGGAGAATCAAGGCCTTCTCAGTACCTTGGGACAGTTGCTTGTGAGGGCCAGTCAGTGGAGAGGTTTGTTGAAGGGGAAATGCTTTCTCGCCTTAAGGTTACTGTGGGAGCCAGGGGTGTTCTATTCTCTTCTGGTTGCTGAGTGAGTCAGGGTGCTATATCGCCATTATTACCAGTGCCTGACAGACGGGGTGAAGTTCATACTTTGGTGACCATAGCGCTAGTGCTGAGGTGTGGCAGACCCAGGTAGAGGGGCATGCTTATCCAATTGTCCGATGCAGGGTCCGTCTGGTGAAGGAGAACCCATTGGATAGGATGGAAAACAATGCACCTGCCCATTCCACAAGTTGTGCCAGACAGTAAAAGGCGACACCTATGGCAGAAGGGAGAACTACACACCTGCCTATTCCTGAAGACAAGAGAGTTCCAATGACTAACGCAGGTCATTTAGAATGCATTCTGAGTGACTATTGAACATTGTCTTGATGGGACTCTGGAGCCTTTTTTGGGACAACTCTGGACATTTAGACTTGGGCCCATGTGTCCTTGGAGAGCAGGAGATAACCCATATGTTTGACGTATTCAAACTCTTTGTTTTAATAATTGAGAGCACTGTTCCTCTGTTGTTCCAGGAAACTCCCAGGTCCCACAAGATTCCTCCCGAGCATGACTGAGTGTCCCAACCTTTATGCTATTCACAGGCACACAGTTTTTGTAAAGAGACGCTAGGTTGAAGGAATCCTTTTTGTTTTTTAGTTTACTCCCCAGTATGCAGGAGTTTCTTTTGTTATACTCTAAGGCGCACAACCTCCTTGTGTTTGAAAATAAGACAGTATGAGAACTCAATATCAGCCTCTGGTTGTTCTTTTCCTCCCTCTTGGGACAAATGGTTTAAAAAGTGGGATACAGAACTTTCCCCACACATTTAAATACACAAACAACTGAATATAACTTTGGAAGATGGATCAAGGAGGATGGCCCAATGATTGCAGACCCAGACTTGGATATTCTCACTCACCGGATCCATGTACCTTAACATAAACTACGTGATCCCGTTTGATAGCCCACACTGCGCTATCAACCCTAGTGTGGTCAGGAATGAGGGGCCAGATACCTGGTTTAAACCTTCTCCCTCTAAGCAATCAAGCCCTGACCTTGACCCACAAGTCTACCTCGGCCAACAGCTGTGAAATCTTTAGTCTTTATGACAACATCATCCCCAATAAGAAGCTAGCTCTAGTAGAGACCAACTTAAGGTTGGAAATAATGAAGGGATAGTGTGGGAAACGTTCCCTCGTAGCCATGCACTGTTCGAAACAAATGCTTGTTTTCAACTGGGTTGGTACCTGAAAATCACTGGGGCACCTTGTGGTAAGATCCCTGCATTTTATGACCACCCTATTCACATTGGAGAATGGGATACTATTACCAGACTCAATTGTGAGAGACTGATTTAGAGAGGCGTCAATTTAGACAAGCCCAGTTTCTAACACAATGGAGGGATACTGTCAAATAGTTCCCGCCTTCTCACCTGAGTTCGATCTTTGCTGGATTTCTTGGTCGATGCCTTCTTGCGAACTGATCGAGTCTTGAATAAGGCTGCACGAGTCTCTTCCGACTCTAGCGTGCGTTCAAGGTTCCGGGATGCAGGAATCCAGGAGTCCGGGAAAGTAACAGGGCGCAACAAGCACACAAGTCCAGGAACCAAGAAAGGAAGGAAAGGGACTAGGATGGGGTAAGCTGGAAGAAGCAAAGGATACAATACCGCGAGCTACAGAGCACACGTCTGGTCGCTACTTCGCAATAGCATTGAGACGCGCAGGGCCGTGGCACATTTATGGGACGTCCAATGTCCGCCGTGAAGGCTGGTGCGAGGCGTGTCATGCGATACGGCCATGTTGGAAGAAACCATGAATACAAGCCCCGTCGCGATAAGGACCAGGAAGTCCAGAAGGGGCGCGTTCTGTGGGTCATGACAGCATGCCTCCTCCGAAAACCTGTTCCACCAGGTTTACCCGAGTGTCTAAGGTGAAATCATCTGAGTAGTCGAGGGGCCTTGTGATTAGAAAGTGGCTCCCAGGTTCTTTCACCTGCTGACCCCGTTTATACCTGGAATCACATATTCGGGATACTTCAAACTCCAATTGGTTGTCGACCAGTAGAGGAGGAGGTCGGCAGGATTTCCGGGAGGATTGGTTGTAGGGTTTTAATAAGGATGTGTGGAATACTGGGTGAATTCTCTTCCAAGAGTCTGGTAGTCTAATCTGGTATGAAACTGGATTGATCATTTCCTTGATGGGAAATGGACCATAGCACCGAGGGGACAACTTGTTTGGCCATAGATGCCGGGGTAGTAATTTCAAAGACAACCAGACTTGATCACTGATAGCATAAGAAGGACCTGTTCTCCTTTTTAAATCTGCATACCTCTTAGTCTGTGTTCTGGCCCTGTCTAAGTTTTCTTTGGCCTCCTGGTGAACGTTGATGAGGGTTTCTATCCAGGAGTGGACAGTAGGTACTGGTGTAGGATGAGGGAGAACAGAGGGTAGAACCGATGGATGGAAACATTGGCTACAAAAAAAAGGGGCTGGTCTTAAGTGCTGAATGGTCAGAATTGTTGTAGACGAATTTAGCCACGGGTATCAGGAGCGACCATTCCTCTTGAACCTTGGTGGCGAAACATCGAAGATACTGTTCCAGGGTCTGATTAGCACGTTCTGTGGCCCCATTGGTTTGGGGATGATAACCAGACGAAAGGGCACGTTGGATTCCCAAAATGCGTCAGAGATGTTTCCAGAATTGAGAGACGTATTGAGGTCCTCGATCAGATATGATCTTGGAAGGAAGTCCATGTAAACGAAATATGTGTTCCAGGAAGATTCCAGCAAGCTCGGACGAGGATGGCAGCTTACACAGGGGTGTAAAATGAGCCATACGAGTGAACAAGTCTATGGTTACCATAATGGTCGTGTATCCTCGGGAAGGTGGTAATTCCACAATGAAGTCTGTAGCAATGAATTCCCATGGTCTTGTTGGCAGCGATGGTTGCAGTAGAAGACCCGCCGGTCTCTTGTTATCATGTTTGTTTTCACTGCAGACAGCACAAGCTTTAATGTACTGTTCTACGTCGGTCTTCATTCCAGGCCACCAAAACTGTCTTTGTATAAGACGGAGGGTGTTAGTTATGCCACGATGTCCGGAGTGAAGGGCATCATGGCAGAGGTTTAACCTTCTTTGTTGTAATTTCTGTGTAGGAATGACCAGTGCATTGTCCTTGAATAAATATCCTTCCTTAACTCTCAGGTTCCATGGATTCTTCCTTGAAATATCCTTCCAGAGGTCAGAGGACTGGGATTGCACTCGGATTTCTTCCAGGAGGTTGACTGCTTGAGCTACAAAGATCGTGTGGGGAAACATCTTAGGATAGCCCTTGTCTTCAGTGGTTACATAGTCAGGACGTCGAGATAAGGCGTCAGCAATCCTGTTTTGTGATCCGGGAACATGAGTGATTTGGAATTGGTACTGGGCAAAGAAGTAGGCCCAATGCGCCTGACGACTGTTCCTGCATTCCAACGACTGTAGAATTTGAAGATTCCGATGATCTGTGCGGACCTGAACTGGATATCTAGCACCCAGAAGTAGATGTCGCCATTCAGTGAATGCTTGGAGGAAGGCTCACCGTTACTTTTCCAGGACGGAATAGTGTGTCTCACTGGGAGTCAGGGTTCGTGAGAGGTAAGCAATGGGGTGTGTGTTCCAGTTTATCCTCAAGTACCTGTTTCAAGACCGCTCCTATGGCGTAGTTGGAGGCATCCGTTTCCACTAGGAATGGGCGATTTATGTCGGGTTGGGCCAGGATGGGGGCTTGCGTGAACTCTTGTCTTCAATCATTGGAATGCCTTATCTTGCGGTGTAGACCAGATAAAGGGCGTGTCTTTCTTCAAGAGAGCAACGATCGGCTGAACAATCTCGGAAAAGGTAGAAATGAACTTCCGGTAGAATTTGGCAAGCCCCAGGAAGGATTTAACTTGTTTCACAGATGTGGGAGCGGGCCAAGCCAGTATGGCTTTTACCTTTTGAAGGGTCCATACCAATTCCTTCTGGGCTAAGGTCGAATCCTAGGTAATGAACAGAAGTAACGTGAAACGAGCATTTTTCGGGTTTGGCTAAAAGTTTGTGTTCACAGAGTCATTGTAATACTGCCTTTACATGTTCTTCATGCTTCAGAGGATCCTTGGAAAAGATCAATATGTCATCCAGATAGACAATGACGAAGAGGAATAACATCTCAGAAAACACCCTATCCATAAAACGTTGAAAAACTGCGGGGGCATTAGCTAGTCCAAAGGGCATGACTAGATATTCATAGTGACCAAAGGGTGTTCTAAAGGCTGTTTTCCATTCGTTTCCTTCTCGGACACGGATTAAATGGTAGGCACCCCGGAGATCCAACTTCGTGAATATTACGGCGCTTCTCGCAGCTTCCAGGATATCGAGATCAGGGGCAGTGGGTACCGATCTTTGAGGGTGCATTGATTTAAGCCACGATAGTCGAGGCAAGGTCTGGGTTCCTTGGTGTCCTTCTTGGGAACGAAGAACAACAAAGCACCCGCCTGAGATTTTGAGTATCTTATGGTGCCGTCTTCAAGAATGGTGTCCAGGTATTCTCGGAGGGCATTTTTCTCAGGTTCAGAAAGAATTAACATTCTGCCGAAGGGAATCACTGCTGAGGGATCTGTATCTATGGCACAGTCTTCAGGTCTATGAGGGGGTAAGGCCTGGACTATGGCAGTTGAAAATATATCAGCATATCCCTGATAGGCCTCTGGGACTTGTATGATATTGGAAACCATGAGTGGTGTTTTCTGGTTTCTTAGTGGTTCTGTAGGAGGTGTCGAGGAGGGATCCGGGGATAGACAGTGGGACATACAAAACTCTGAGCCCAGGAATAGTGATCCTGCTGTCCAATTGATATACGGATTGTGCTTTTGTAACCAGGGCATAACCAATACCATGGGGTAATGGGCTGACTTAATGATGTCGAATGTAATCTGCTCTTGGTGATGGTTTCTGGAAAGTTGGATCTCTTTTGTCTGCAGGCTTATGGGTCCTGAAGAGAGGGGTCTTCCGTCGATTGCGTCCACCGGCTGAATGGTGCTTCGTGTCTCGTACGGAATATGATGACTAACAACCCAGTCTTGATGAATTAAGATTCCCATAGCTCCGCAGTCCACCAAGGCCAGAATGGGATAGGTCTTATTCTTGGAGGGCGACAGGAAGGCCTGTAGTATCACCAAATTGTTTTGTCCAGGAGAGTTCAAGGATGGAATTGATGTGGAGCAAACATCTCTCTCCCGAAGCTCTGCTCCATCTAGGATTGGGAGCTGGCGTTTCCCGAACGCCGAGGAGGGGCTAGAGGACACTCCCTAACCAAGTGTTTGTCTGAGGCACAATACATGCACAACCCCGTATGAATCCTTCTCATTCTTTCTTGCGGGGATATAGGTCCACGGAAGGCTCCTATCTGCATGGGTTCAGAGACTGAGCCTGGGTTTGTGTCCGTCTTGGTGGTATTCTCGAAAGACAGCTTTGGAGGATTAGCTCTGGATTTCTTCTTCTCTGCCTTCCTTTCCTGGATACGGAAATCTATTTGCAAGGCAAGGTCCATTAGTTCCTGAAATGAGTTTGGGCAAGCCACTCTGGCCAACTCATCCTTAATCTCCTCATTCAGTCCTCTCCTGAAAAGGGTAAAACTAGCCTCCAGGGACCAATCAGCTTCCTTGACTAATTGCTTGAATCGGGTAACATAGGTGAGCATATCCTGGGATCCTTGCTGGAAGTCTAACAGGCGTTCCTGGGTACTATAGACCTGCTCTAGACGGTCAAACATGGTCTTAAGGGCTTGTATGAAGTCATCATAGTCATCCAGAAGAGTATCTCCGGAATTAACGAGGGGCGTAGCCCAGGTCAAGGCATTTCCTGAAAGGTGGGAAATTATGAACCCCACCTTAGCTCTGGGAGTTGAAAAGTAATAGGGCTTAAAAGTAAAGTGGACCAAACATGAATCCAGGAATCCACGAAGGGTTTTTGCTGAGCCATGGTATTTGTCCACTATGCCACCCAGCAATACACTTTCTTTTGTGGCAGAATCACGGGATAGAACTAACTGTTGAGAGCGGCGTTTTCCGCCTTTAGATTCTGCACCTCGGTTGATAGCTCTTGCATGCCACGCATCAAATCCTGGACAGCCGCTTCCATGTCCATATCGAGTTTGGTCAGGTGGCGTCTCAAACTGTCAAGGAGTTCCCCCCTTCTCGCCTGAGTTCGATCTTTGCTGGATTTCTTGCTCGATGCCTTCTTGCGAACTGATCGAGTCTTGAATAAGGTTGCACGAGTCTCTTCCGACTCCAGCGTGCTTTCAAGGTTCCGGGATGCAGGAATCCAGGAGTCCGGGAAAGTAACAGGGTGCGCATCAAGCACACGAGTCCAGGAACCAAGAAAGGAAGGAAAGGGATTAGGATGGGGCAAGCTGGAAGAAGCAAAGGATACAATACCGCGAGCTACGGAGCGCACGTCTGGTCGCTACTTCGCAATTGCATTGAAACGCGCGGGGGCGCGGCGCAGCGCATTTATGGGACGTACAAAGTCTGCCATGAAGGCTGGTGCGAGGCGTTTCATGTGATATGGCCATGTTGGAAGAAACAATGAATACAAGCCCCGTCGCGATAAGGACCAGGAAGTCCAGAACGGGTGCGTTCTGTGGGTCATAACAGATACAGCATAAGAGAAGCAAACTAATGGGACAGAGTGACCTGAGAAGAACTAGCCTCCACAAAAACAAGCACTGGCATGGTGAAGGTGGAAACCAGTCCACAAGTTGGGAAGATTGAGGGAACCAGAGGTCATGAAAACCAGGACAGTTTGGAGAACTGTCATAAGGAAATTATACCAAGATGAAACTGCAATTTTCCCATTGTCGGGAATTTCTGCCGTGAGCAGTTAGAAGAAGGATTTCTAGGTAGCACCATCTGACGGGTAAGGGGAAGTTCAGAAAGCAAACTCTTAAAAGTGTGAAAAAAGAGTGGGAAGCCCTGAGAAGCTAACCTATGATGTCTGGCTGAAAGGGGTAATCTCTCACTAGAGTCCCCAGAGCTAAAGAGATACCCCAGAGAAACAAGGAAATGGGCGAAGACACCACCCAAGATACTAGAGAAAACCTGCACATTGTTTGGAAGGCCAGTGGGGGCCACATGTCCAGTAGCTTTCGAGTCTGAGGACACCATTGCCCTTTTTGAATACTCTCACCCCGCCCCCACTAAACAGGGGAAGAGTTGGATCTTGAGGTGGCCCTCAAAGAATAGGAAACAAGACCTCAGTGGGATCCTTAATATTAAAATAATCATGAAAAACTTCCACTGTGAACTGTACATGCAAAAAAGAATATCAAATTATGTTAAATCTGAAAAAGCATGATCACCTCTCGGGCCACTGAAGCCCCTAAACGGGTTATATCTCCAGCAATTATAACATTCAAAATGTTTACATCAACCAGGATAGATCGGGGGCAACATGCTCGTCCTGGAAGCTACATGACGTGGAGCAACACAGGTTCGATCCCAGGGTCTGCGTTTAGAAACCTCTGGGTATTACGTATGTTATAAATAACCAATAATAATCATTATGAAGACCTAGAGGTTGCATTATTAGAGCCCAAGGCAATGTACGCTCAATGGAAACACAGAGACTGATCAACGCTGGTGTATGCCAACAGTTGGCAGCAGGGGTAGTGCTAGCTGCTTGTCCAGGTGGGCAAAGCCAGATTTAGGAAATTCTTTATTCACTGAGTAGAAGAAAAATGCTATTCGGGCATGTTTCGCAACCTCTCTCGGACTTGTAAACTTAGACACCACCACCATCGCTTGTATCAACAGGAGCAGATGAGTTATCTTTGTCTGGGCGTTGATGCACAGCAGTGACATGAGCACAATGTAGTAGAGTGGGCTAATATTCCCAGATTACCAGAAGGTCATCTGTTGAGGAACCAATTTAGGGAATTTGAGCAGTGGTTTCAGAAGACCTAGCAGGTAGTCCACCTGAGTGGAAGAAGGAGACCCTCCAATGCCTTCTTGGTACCTAGGGTGGTAAATAGGAGGGGAGGTTTGTGACCAAGTCACTGTGTCCACACAAGCTAGGGCACGCTGGGGGACCAATAGCTCTGTGCTGTGACCCCTGAATGTGTTAAATGGGTAATCTACCAAAGGAGCCCCCAGTGCTTTCAGTGATGGCAGAGGAGACCTAGAGTTCATGTCTCAGACAGAGCTAAGGTGAATCAGAAACCTAGGTCTCTTCAGGGCTACGTGTCCACTGTTGGAAAAGTCTCTTACTACTGGGCATGTATGTGTTTATATGACTTTTCTTTTTTTGATACATGTTAAGATAATTGCCAGATAAATTGTTGTGCATGTATTTTATTTAGGTTATTGTATATGACATAGATTAACTTTTCTCTTTCTTTTATTCTCCTTTGTTTATATAAAATGATGTGTAAGGTTTTGTAAACCAAATCACAAATAAAACATTTTTAAAAAATCTGTGTCCATGCACAGACTGAAAGTCTCACTGTTGAATGTGCCTGAAGGACAAAACCAAACATTGATCACAGACTGGAGCCTAAAGTAAAGCATAACGTTAGAGACTGATATCAGGTGTTTCTGGACGTATTCAGTTAATACAGAAATTGGATAGGGGAGTCAGTGTTCCACAAACTTCCAACGCAAATCAGAAGGCCATGCACCAGCCATGAAACTCCTTGCTGACCCTAACATTGCGGGCAAATTAACTAAATTAATACCAAACTCCACTTTTCTACAGTACATAGTGGAGGTTTTACCCACGAGTGGAAGAGGTGGGTATAAGGTGCCAGGGCCAATGGAAAACCTGAGAGGAACAGGCTAGCCAATTAGAGCTCCTTTTTCCCCAAAACACCTGTTTACACATAGCATAAAAGAAGCCAGTCATTAGTATCTGTGTGGGGCGAGAGGGTGGTGTACCTAAGAGCTGATGTCATGAGAATGGGAGAGGTTGGAGGAAAAGGGAGAGCTAGAAGAGTAGAGAAAAAGGAGAATACAAAGGAAGAGGTTGGATGGGGGAGTTGGAAGTGCAGGGAGAGAAGGAACAGGCTTGTAAACTGTTGTAGTAGTAGTGGTCGTACTAGGGGGAGGAGGCAGAGGGGGAGGTAAAGCTGAAGCAGGAGATAGTGCTGAAGCAAGAGCTAGAGTGTAAGGACCCCCAGAGTTGGAGGTGCCACGGGGCTAGGAGCGGATTGGTTACTGAGGATCATGATCCAGCATCCAGGAGTAGAATCCCTGCTAAGTAAGAGGGCATGCAGCATACCCAAGGTCGCAGCTGATGGTTACCAGATGTGAATACTAGGGTTGGTGAAGTGCGCCAGGGGCGGCAATCTTTCCCTTTATATTTGCTTCGCGAGTCAGGGGCGCTGTACCTGCTTCATTTGCATTGTTAGATAGGCAGGGTGGTGTTCAGCATAAGATGGCCATCAGCACTTCCAGGGGTGCACTGGACATTAAACAGATTGGGCATCCGCTCAGTATGCCAGGGGCATCAAAGGCTCCAGGACTGCTCCTGTGTTGGTTTAGGGCTACCTGCTTGTGGGTGATCACTACCATCCTAAGGCATTGGCTCCTTCAACAGAGACAAAGCAATTAAAAATCACACATTAGGATAATTCAATGACCCATGAGACTTTATGCATCACCTCTTCCTACATTCATCAGTGTAAATACTAGTACTCTACATCTACATGTCTCATGTTCCCGTGGAGAATCGATTGCTCATTGTGTTGGGCGCTTGTTGCTGAAATCTTTGCTTACATTTAACAAGCTGTCCCAGCTGGGACATTAAAGCCAAGGGGTCACTAAGGCACAATGTAGAGCTATGAACCGGCCGATGTTGAGTTGTTCCATAAGTGACAGTCCAGCCCAGGAGACCACAGGGCAGGAGGGATAACTATACACCTGCCCTTTTCATGCATTCCACAGCCAACGTAAAGAGACTCCTAGAGAACTATATGCCTGCTCTTTCCAGGCCCTGAAGACATGAGGGGTTCAACGACCGACTGAGACCACCTTCCTTTTCAAAGAGGTGACAAGGCCAAGGCACCGACACTCACCCTGAGTTTCAGAGGACTGGAGCCCAATGACGGATTGAGAGCGACTTTATTCAACACTGTCCTAAGGTTACTTGGGAACCTTGTTTAAGACAGATTGTAAATGTGTGAACTCAGGACCACTGGTGGTCCTAGAACAGTGGTCCTAGAACAGAAGATACAAAATATATTTGACCCATCCCGAAAGCACCCTTTCTCTGCTGTTTGAGGAAACATCAAGTCTCAAAAGAGTTCACTTATTATCATACATGACTGCATGAATGTCTGGGCCTATTGGCTGTCAGTAGATCCACCCAACTTCAGGAAGACTAGTTTACTGCTCGGTTACCCAGATGACTTTCCTATTTTCGTTTATCCCCAGGTGTGGAAACCGCAACAGGCCTAGCCAATATGCAGTGCATATATATACTCAAATTCCTTATTTCAAATGGCCTCCTGTTTGATCGTTGGTCCAGGCTCCTCCGTTTAGGCACTTCAGTGAGGCACCACAGTACATTGGCCTCCTTTTGGTATGGCCTGTACAACACTACAGATGTTTCACTCTGATAGGTTTTCTACCAACTGCTTTTCTTCACTGGCATGGCACTTCTTGTATGTTTGAGACAGCTCACATGCCAAATTTGGGTTCTTAAGATTCCTTGTGTCTCTGTCTCCCCACACCCCATTCTACTTTAACAGCGCTGCTGGCAGCAGATTCTATGTCAAGACTCGGATGCTCTGATTATGCTAAATTCTTCTCTTTACTTCTCGAGCAGCCAACACAATAAACATATTGGACAACAAACTAAGAATGAACTACATATCCCAATCAAAATGAGTGAATCTGTAGTTGGTTTTTCATAAGTTTTTCTCCACGTGTTTCTTTTAGTCCAATCACTTCCAACAGTTCCACATAAACGCTCCCAACTTCCGTGATTCCTCCTCTTTCTTTGCTGCTCTAGCAGCTGAGCCAAGTGTTTCTACATTATTACTTTATTGTGTGAGGGTGATAATTGAGTAGTTATAATATTGGAATGTGTGTGATTAGTTAACATGACGCGTGCAGCAAGGTTAACGCTTGATGGTGCTCACCTGCATTAGCATTATGAAACACAACGGGGCGTACGAGCTCCGGCGTTCCAAAGCCTCGATAGAAAGCATTGCCACACAGAAGTTCGCGCCAGGCATGACGGGACCGCAGAGGTTCCGGCGCAATTGCGAACTTCCGTGGGCAGAGAGCTAGGTGATATTTACACGCGTGCAATCCATTAATCACAATCGGAAATATATAAATAACTAACGGATTCCAGTATACTACACGCAGTGTAGGAGGATAAACATTCCACAGAGCTCGGTGGAATGAAGTTATCCTTGCGCCATCTAGTGGCCATAAAGAGGCACCGCAGATCTGATTACAACAGGTGCAGGAGGAAAGTTGATGGGCACAGTCCCATGAACAAACAGTAATTTGGAGGTCCAACAACTGCCATACGGAGGAGGTGAGTGTTGTAAACGCTTGCACAGATGACAGGAGGCGTGATGACTGGCTGGATGTCTTTTATTGCACAGTGGACATCTGCCAGGAACATGTAAGTAATACAGAACCTGAAGGCTAGGCAAATGCGCCTAATAACTGTTGCAGGGCTGTGGGACAAAAATGTCTCGTGGTGCGAGCCCCCAGGCCCTAATCTCGGAGGAGCCGGCAGGACGCGTCTTGCCGCGTCCTCTGGTGCTCCCGTAATGCGCGCGAAGCGCGCGGGGGCGGTCCTCGCCACAAAAGCGAGATCTCGCGAGAGTTGGAGACTCTCGCGATATCTCTACACACCTCCCTTTGGTACGGAAAGAGGAAGTTCATTGCATAACATAGTCACTGTATCTCACCGGTCTTCTGTGCTCTCTTCTCGGCCGGTCACCCTTTTCAGTGCGATCTTCCTGTTGCTCCTGTTCGGATTCTGGCATGGGCGATCCCGGTTCCATCTCTGGTTCTTCCCTTTCTTTGTCGTTTCTCTCGGGCTCCCGTTGTTCTCTTCGCTCGTTGTCTATTCCTTCTTCGGCATGTGGTCTCTCCGGGGTTCTTGTTCTTTCTTGTCTCCTCTGATATAGGGCTACTCTTTCCAGATTCCATGTGCGCCCGTCCTCGGTGCGGACATGGTTCGTTCCCCTGTGGACCACTTTGGTGGGTCTGCTGAACCGAGAGCCCGTGATTTGGCCCTTTTTTGGTAGTCTTATTTTGACCCAATCTCCCCCTCCAATGTCTGACGCTTGCTTGGTTCTTCTTCTTAGGTCACTCCATGTTTTCATGCGTGCCTTGCTGTTTTCAATTCTCCACACCACTTCTGACATGTCCACTGCTTCATCTTCTCTCACTTTGGATAACCATGGTGGTATGAGCGTGGAGGCTGCACTCCTCCCTCTCAACATTCGAAACGGGGATATTTGCGTTATACCGTTTGGAGTGAGTCTGTGGGCCGCTATGGCCTCCTTGGTAGTTTTTAGGGGGTCCATCCCAGAGGCCGTGGCTAGTTGGATTGCTCCCTTAATGAACCTGTTGGCCCTTTCAACAAGCCCATTGGCTTGGGGATGATACAAGGCCGCCTTCTTTTGGCCTATATTGTGCTTTCTTAGGAATTGTTCCATGTCCCGTGAGATCAGTTGTACCCCATTGTCTGTTACTACTTCCTTGGGGAGGCCTTCTCTTTGAAAAATTTCCGTGAGGACTTCAATTACCGTTGCTGTGGTAATGTTTGGGACGAACTCAGCCTCGACCCACTTGGATAGGTAATCAACCAGCACTATGCCGTACCGATGTTCTGGTACCATCGCTTCCAGAGGTCCTATAAAGTCTATGCCCACTTTTGACCACACCGCTTCTGGTACTTCTGTGGGAATTAGGGGTGCCTGTCTGAGTTTGTCTTTTGTCGCTATTGAGGCACTCATGGCAGCGCTCTATCATGGTGCGAATCTCTTGGTCCATGGACGGCCACCAGTAGGCCTCCCGGACTCTGCGCCGGGTCATCGTGTTTCCCAGGTGACCAGCGTGGGCTCTGCATAGAATGGTGCTCCTCATGCCTACCGGTGGGATTATCTGGTCCGTCTTCATTATTATTCCGTCCGTTTCAGATATCTCTTCGGCCACCTTCCAATAGGGTCTCATACCTTCTGGCACCATTTTTTCACCTGGCCACCCTTCCTTGATCCACTCACGGATTTTCGCCATGGCCGGGTCTTTTCTGTCCTCTTCCAGCCAATGTTTCTCGCTGAGTTCCATATAATCAGGTGCCTTTATGTCGGTGATAGATGCCACTATGCATTCTCCTTGTAGAAACGTGGTGGCCTTGTCTTTACCTTCTGGCAATCTAGACATGCAGTCAGCCTGCAAATCTTCCACCCTGATATGTGCTGTACTTCAAACGTGTATTCTTGCAGTTTTGCTGCAATGCGTGCCAGTCTGGGTGTGGACACTTTGGTACCTCCCGGGCTGAGCATGTGGATGAGGGGTTTGTGGTCTGTCACCAATTTGAATTTCGTGCCCCACACATATGTTCTAAAATGTTCTACCGCCCATGCGCACGCCAACATTTCCTTTTCTATGGTAGAGTAGTTCTGTTCCGCCGAGGACAAGGCCTTCGAGGCAAAGGCTACCACATGCTCCGTGTCCCCCTTCTTCTGCGTAAGAACTGCTCCTAGTCCATATGCACTGGCATCCGTGGTGATGACTGTATCCCACTCTGGGTTAAATGGCTGTAAACACGGCGCTTCCATGATGTGCCGTTTTATACTTTCAACCGCCTTCTTCTGGGGTTCTTGCCACGAGAATACCAAACCTTTTTTGAGTAGGTCACGGAGTGGTGCTGAGGTTTCAGAGAACATGGGGATAAATTTTGCGTAATACTCTGCCAGTCCAAGAAATGATCTTACTTCGTCTTTGCTGGTAGGTTCCGGTGTTTTAATGATTGCATGCATCAGATTTTGTTTGGGACTGATCCCTTTTTCTGAGATTTTGTACCCCAAGTATTCGACCTCTTTCACTTTGAATGTGCATTTTTCATGGCGTAGCCTCACCCCTGCTTCTTGCAACTTGGTCAGGACAGTTTTCAATGTGGCGTCATGCGTTTGTTCATCCCCTGCGTACACAAGGATGTCGTCCTGGAAATATGCAACGTTTTTGACCTTTCGTAACAAGACATCCATCATGCGTTGAAACGCTGACGCTGCCGACGATAACCCGAATGGCATCTTGGTGAACTGATAGGTGCCAAAAGGTGTGATGAATGCTGTGAGGGGTTTTGACTCTTCATGCAATTGTATTTGGTGGTATGCGTTTCTCATATCCAGTTTTGAGAAAATTTTGGCTTCCTTCATCATCAAAATGAGTTCATTTATGCTCGGTAGTGGGTAGTTGTCGGTGATGACCTCTAAGTTTAAACTGCGAAGGTCTATACACACCCTTAGCTCTTGCGAGTTCGGTTTCTTTATCAGCATTACTGGGCTCAGCCATTCTGACGCTTCAACTTCTTCAATGACACCCTCCGCCCTCATTTTGTCCAATTGATCCCTGAGAGTGTCTCTTGCGGTTGCTGGCACAGGCCTCACTCGATGTTTGATTGGGACGGCATTCATTTTGAGCAATATTTTATGAACAAAGCCCTTGATGTGACCCGGCTCCTCCGAGAAAAGTTTTGGGTAGTCACTCTTGACAATGGGCCCATTCCTCGCGCAGACAGACAGTACCTGGTCTTCTGTGCTGGGGTCCAGTTTGATTTTGAGCTTGTCTTGGTCGTCCCTTCCCAGTACCGCTGGGCCTTCGTGGCTGAAATACACTCTGGTGGTGGTTTCTCTTCCTTTAAACTCCACCTTCCCTTTGATATATCCCAGTAGTTCAACTGACGCCCCTCCAAATACTGTGGGTTTGTGTCGTGTGGTGAGAACTTGGACCTTTTCTTTTCCCACCATTTCCTTATATGTCCGTAGGGGTATTATGGTGAGGTCCGAACCAGAGTCCGCCATAACTCTTGTTTCGCGACCGTCAATTTTGATTGTGCAATGGGGCTTTTCTCTTCTTGCCCTTGTGCTGTTTACCATAATGACTGTGGGTCTCCCCTCATCTTCTGAGGACGATTCTCGCTCCCTGTTGTGATCCGTGTTTACACTGGTAACTTTCTTGTTCCTCCACCGACATACCAACGAGAAATGGCCAATGCGTTTGCAGATGGAGCACTCCTTGTCTCTAGCTGGGCACTCCCTATCGAACGCCAGGTGTTTCGTGCTGGTGCACCTGTGGCATTTCAGAGGTTCTTTCTTACCTCCTCTCCCCTCTCTTGTGTCGGGTGTCTGTCTTTCTTTCTTTGAGTGAAATGTGACTGCTTGGATTTCAGCAGAACTGTGGGTTCCCGTGTGTTCTTTTCGTCTTCCCGCCGTTTCTTCAACCGCTCTGGCAAATTCGATCGCCTTCTCCAGTTGTAATTCTTTCTCCATAATGAATTTATCTTGAACTTTTCTGCTGTTAGTGTGGACTGTCAACATGTCGCAGATGAGGCTCTCAGCATTGTTGCCGAAACTGCACAGCGCCGCCAGTTCTCGCAGCTTGGTGACGTAATCGTCGACCGGTTCAGCTATTTCTTGTCTGCGGGTGTAAAAGCGTATTCTGTGCAACACCGTGTTCTCTTTACTGGCAAATCTCTTCACTATTCTCCTAACTGCCCCCTTAAAGACATCATCGTTGTCCCCTGCCACCGGGATCGGGGTGAGACTCTCAAACACCCGCTGTCCTTCCACTCCTAGGGCATTAAGTAACATAGCCCTACGCCGTGCCGCTGAAAATCCTGCCCCTCCTAGCGCCTCTACATACGTCGTGAAAAGGGGTTGCCATTGCGGCCACGGGATGGCGGGTTTACCTGGAGTTTGCAGGAAGGGGGGTGGCGGCGTCGCTCCTTGCATGTTCCCACGTGGGTTGCAGTGGTATCCTCGTCGCCAATTTATGTTGTAAACGCTTGCACAGATGACAGGAGGCGTGATGACTGGCTGGATGTCTTTTATTGCACAGTGGACATCTGCCAGGAACATGTAAGTAATACAGAACCTGAAGGCTAGGCAAATGCGCCTAATAACTGTTGCAGGGCTGTGGGACAAAAATGTCTCGTGGTGCGAGCCCCCAGGCCCTAATCTCGGAGGAGCCGGCAGGACGTGTCTTGCCGCGTCCTCTGGTGCTCCCGTAATGCGCGCGAAGTGAGGCTCATTGTATGGTATATAATAGATATATACATATATTTTGATGGGCCCAGCCCCAAGCTAATACTGAGAAAGTTGTGAGTGGACCCGCCTAGCTACGAAGAAAAGTGTGTATTTGACAGGGGCATCCCAAGACAACTGCACAGAGAACACGCACGGCATAACCGCAATTATGAGTGGGATCCCAGAGAAAGAGTCAGAAGGACCCCCCGTAAGTGGCATGAGGATGAGTCAGGCGGTACAGAGAGTAATGAGTGCCGGCAGGCCCCCCAGGAGAGAGGAAACGGGCATAATGGAAGACCTGGTGACTTTATATCGGGGTTGACCGAACTGAGAAAAGCATGCAGGGATAAAGGGGGAAGAAAAAAGAAATACGGCAGGGCTCGTAGCACCCATACCCCCCCACCCCCCCGGGTTCACCATGGAAGAGCAAAAGTAGCAAGAGGAAGGTGAGGTCGAGAGCCGGATATGATTACAGCTCCGATGACCCATCTGACAAAGACTGCATGAGCAGTGACAAATTGGATGAGCAGAGCTCATCGGAATACCAGACCTCCTCCTCGAGTGAAGGGCAAGAGCCCAGGATCAAGTAAGGCAGACCCGAGAATGAGGAACCTCGGGGAGATGAATTTGACCCGGATGAGCTGGTGCACCAGAGGTCATCAGAATGGGACCCTCCCAGAGAATATTGCAGAATATTTAAGGAAAAGACTCATAGCGCCATGAAGTAAACGGGCCAGAAACAAAATCGGAATGCCCCAGACCCAGGGTGCCGGATGGAGTGGCAGAGACACCCGGGATTGATGAAAGGATGTTAACATTCCTGGGGAGATATGGCAGAGATGTAAAGAAAGGCATTGACCGTTCTTGGAGATCCTGCCAAGATAAATTATTAGATATGGTTGGAGCGATCACATGGAAATGGCAACTAGCAGAGAAGACCAAACAAAAGAAGAAAGAAATTGACCCTGAAATAATTGCCGGCTGGGCCCAGAGCACATTATGTCTTCTGGGTAATGCATATAGCGCGATAGCCACAGAGAGAAGGAGATCTATCTTGATGAAGATGGACTCGAAACTAGGGGAGCTGGCACCATCAGAACAGGCGGCGGCGGCGGCCAAAGGCAAATTATTTTTAAAAAGACATGGCGAAGTTTGCCAATCCTTATGCGTCGATGGACAAGGCGCAGGCTTCCCTTAAAAAGATATTCGGCAAAAAGCTTTTTGACAAGGTTGGCAGAGGTAAGGGCTGCTCAGCCAGCATATACCCTTATCACAGGTCTTACAATGACAAACATCACTGGAGAGAACAGGAGGACCAAAGGGCCAACCCGTTATTCCCTCCCAGAGTAAGAGGCAGAAGTAGAGGCTGGAGAGGCAGCGGCAGGCAGCAGCATCAAAATGCCACAGGTGAGAAGGAAAGGCGCGCTAGCCAAAGAGTTAGAAGAAGGCATACCTCCATTAGGAGGGTGAGTGAGCCTGCAAGCGCAGAGTTGGGTAGAAATATCCTCAGATGCATAGGTGCTGCAGATGGTTCAGGGTTTTCGCTTAGAATTTTGGCAGGAACCAATACAGGACTTCCCACCCAACCAGATAAGGTTCAGCAGGGATGACGAAACACTGCTAGACAGAGAAGTAGAACAGCAAAAAATAAAAAAGCCGATCAGCCTGGCCAGAGAGGAACAGAAGGGATTTGTAAGCAATTTGTTTCTAGTGAAAGGCAAACACAAAGTGAGACCAGAGCAGTGAATTCATTTTTGATATACAGACACTTCAAAATGGAAGGAATTCATCTACTGAGGGACATCCTACAGAGAGGAGATTGGCTAGTGAGGATATACCTCAGGGATGCCTACCTGACGATATGGATCCATCAGAGTCAGAGGAGACTATTACAGTTGCTCTGGAAGGGAGAGAAATGGGAATTCATGAGCTTGCAGTTCGGGCTAGCGTCAGCCCCTTGGTGCTTCACCAAACTGCTGAACCCAGTAGTGGGGCACCTTGGAGAACAGGGAATCATTGATTATATACCTGGACGATATATGCATAATGTGCCAGGACAAGGAAACTTTAGTGGAACAGGTCCAGAGAACGACAGAATTATTGCAGCGATTAGGATTTCTAATCAACTGCGAGAAGTCGGAATTAGATCAAGCCCAATCAATAGAATTGTTGGGGTTCATCCTGGAGACCGTGCAGGGCACCCTCAGCTTAGCTTTTGGGGCAGGCGAACTCCATCAAGAGAGAGATAAAGAACATGATGACAAGGGAAATGATTTCCCTGAGGGAGATAGCCAGGCTGGTAGGCTGACTCATCTTCGATTCAGGCTATTTTTCCAGGCCCGCTGCATTACAGAGCGTTGCAGTGGTTTAAAATAGAACATATCAGGAAAGGTCTATCCTACAAACAAAGTTCCCATTTCTCAGGAAGCGAGAACGGAGCTAGAATGGTGGTACCACCACATGGAGGTATGGAATAGCCGGGTGATATTTAGATCCTCCCCCGACCTGGTAATAGAATCGGACGCCAGCCGATGGGACTGGGGTGCCAAGTGCGGTGAACAGTCAACTGGAGGTAGATGGTTGAGCAAGGAATTGGGGCTCCATATCAACTGTCTCAAACTGTTAGCTGGATCCTTTGCAGTCCGTTGCTGGACTCGGGAAGGAGAGAGATGCGCCATCCTTCTCAAGATGGACAATGTCTCAGCAGTCAGGTACATAAACTGACTGGGAGGGACGAGATCCAAGATGCTGGTGGAGATAGCCAAGGAAGTTTGGCACCGATGTCTCCAGAGAGGAGTCAGTGTAATGGCGGAACACCTGCCAGATGTACAGAACCAGGTTGCAGACTGGAATTGAACACTTGAGGGACTCCAACGATTGGCAGCTGGAGGAGTCAGAATTCCAGGAGATCATGCATCAGAGAGGTCCGTGTCAGACAAACCTGTTCGCTTCGATGCTGAACAAGATCTCCAGATATTTCAGCTGGAGACCAGACCCAGAAGCAGTAGCAATGGATGCGTTTCTCCAGGTTTGGGGGCCAGCGACGGAATACGCCTTCCCGCCATTTGCCTTGATAGGACGAACTGTGGCGCAGATCACGAGACGGGGAGCGACAGTGATTTTAGTGACACCTGACTGGAGGCGTCAAGCATGGTTTCCAGATCTTCTGAAAATGTCTTACGAATGTCCAATTCTACTGCCACACAGACAGGACATAGTGGGGGCCCAGCTGGAGAACTTCACCCACTGTTTCAAGCAGGGAACCTGAGCCTGATAGCATGGGCGATTTCAGGAGATCATGGGCCAAGCCAGGTCTTTCGGGAACAGCTCAAGAATTTATCAGAGAATCGTGGGCCCCGGGGACTGGAAAGGCTTACAGAGTGGCATGGCGCAAATGGAGGAATTGGAGCATGGAGAGCGAAGTGCATCTCGTACGAACAGATGTGATTCACGTGGTAAATATTTTAGCAGCTCAGGCAGCGCAAGCCAAGGCATACAGAACAATTAACACTTACAGATCAGCGATATCTGCTGGTCACGAATATATAGAAGGAAAACCGGTGGGGAAACACCCATTGATCTGTAGATTACTGAAGGGAGTTAAATGCAGGAGACCACCGACTCCAAAATATTCACGCCTATGCGACATGAGCGTGGTGTTGAGGATGTTTGAGTCCAGGCCGGACAACTAAAACTATCCAGGAAAGCACTCTGGGTGAAACTGACTACATTATTTATGTATAATCTCTTGTAGGAGAGTGTCGGAGCTCAGAGCTTTAGAGGTAAACAGGAAATCCTTTTCTCCCACAGGAGTTATATTTTACATAGAAAGGAGGACGAAGACAGGGATTAAGACCGTAGAGAATATGGCTTTCCCTGAAAGGTCCAAAGTATGCCCTGTTAGGTGTCTTAAGGCTTATAAGGCCATGGCAGAACAAGTCAGACGCGCAGGAGAGCCTCAGCTGTTAATAGCGGTGAGGAAACCATTTAAGGCAGTAGCATCAGCCACTTTAGCAAGATGGGTGAAATGGTGCATGGCACAAGCAGGCATTGACGTGGGTCAGTTGATGGCACATTCGACTAGAGGTGCTATGGCGTCTACGGCCTTTATACTAGGAGCACGTCTAGAGGATATTTTGAAGGCGGTGGACTGGTCAAACAAAATGACTTTTAAGAATTTTTATTTTAGACCAGTAGATCAGATGGCTTTGGTGGTGGTAAGTAACCTTTAAACGAGCATAATCGGAGCCTCCGAGTCTTGACATAGTATAAAGATTTTCAACACATTCGTTATAGAATCATGAAACACTCAGAGGTGAAAGATTATTCCACCTATTCAATTGCTATTAGTGTATGAATGATAACAAGAGGTTTATCGATATATTGTTGTTGATAATGGAAATGTCATGTATTGTTATCATATGCGATTGCCCACCCGTTCACTTCCTGAACGGGTGGGCTGCACTGCACTCGTTTCATTTAATTGAGGTTATATATGTTTTGACAGGAGCAGAGAATAAACCAGCGGTCTCGTGAGGAGTGTTCAGTGTACTAGAATGAGAGAGGACGTCTACCGGTTAGGGCGCAAGTTATTCAGAGGTCGATCAGCTGCAGAAAGAGGAGGAATCACGGAAGTTGCAAATTTTTATGTGGAACTGTTGAAAGTGATTGGACTAAAAGAAACACGTGGAGAAACAAACCTATGAAAAACAAGCTACAGATTCACGGATTTTGATTGGGATATGTAGTTCATTGTTAGTTTATTTTTCTTTGTTAATTTTGTTGGCTGCTCGAGAAGTAAAGAGAAGAATTTAGCATAATCTTTCACCTCCGAGTCTTTAATAGAATCATGACTTTCTATAACCAATGTGTTGAAAATCTGTATTATACTTCTTCACCCTCTTTTATGCTGTACAACAACTTTCTACTGCATGGACTTGGCTAGCTGGCAGACTTATGTCCCCAGATGGAGTCTTCAAAAAGCAATGCGCATAGAGACGTTGTCCCTGAAATGCTGCGTTAATTTTCTCTCTCGATCGATGTATGTGGGAGAGACAGACAAATACAAATGCTGGCTCCTTTATCTCTTCAGTTGTGTAGTGTCTTGCCTGCCGTCACTCCATGTCGTTATGTTGTAAGGGTCGTTATGGAAGGGGTTGGGAAAATAAAGCGTAGTTGACCTATAACTATCAACCTGTGTGGAGGTGTCCTGATTGCCAGAGTGTCGCTGGATAGCTAGAAACTAAACTGGCGACAAGGCTGTTTCGGACCATCCTGAGAACTTGGTTCATTGATGCCATGCTGAGGACGTGGGCGGACAACTTGTATGGTGCAACCTGCTGCGTGCTTATTTGGCAGGAGAGCAGCCCTGCAAACCTATATAACCAAAGCAGTCTCTAGTCCTTACCGGTTTGGAGGTGGAGGAGTACCTTAATGCTGATTGTATGGATTTCCACAAATCAGAAGGAGCAGGCGAGAGCCAGTGCTGTTGGATTCCGAGTCGGCAACAGTTTGCCAAAAGATTATCCAGCGAGGCTGCGTGAGAAGTCTGTGAAACACATCCAAGGTCGAAAAAACCATTCGAGCACAAAAGTATTCAGGGAAGCGGCGTGAGGAATCCTTGAAACAATCCGTGGTCGTTAACAGTTCAGGTAAGACAAAAAGATTGTGAATAACACAGCAGACAAGGATCCAAGCCATGGGCAATCCAGGAAACGTAGCAAGACTTAGAACACCGAAAAACAGGAAACCAACAATGATAGCGCACACTTCTCAGAATCAGAAGCACCGATATTCCGTAAGGCGGGGCTTAAAAAGCCATTCACAAGACGGGCAGTGCATATCTACGTAATTACGTTACTGGAAGCGTCCTAGTCTCCAAGGTAACTGCCAACGTTTCTTAAAGGAGACGCAGTATTTACTTGCAGCTGTACTTGGGAAACAAGTAACTTGGTGACTAAAATGTGATGTGAGCCGTCTGGGTTTATCAGTAATGGTGAAACGTTTTGTGTGCCCTGTATTCCTGAAACAGCACTGGCCGCTCGCGCACATAAGGCAGAGAAAGGTTGGCCCCAGCCTGGCAAGCACATGGCTACACTGTCTGAATTTCTTCCTCGCAAAGGCCTGCACCAGCGGGAAATGGTGAAGCCGGAGCCAGAGGCCGTGTCTGAGGCCTAAGTTACCTGGTACATGCTGATTCTGGCCACTGATCACGCTGTTCAACAGCAGGTAGGCTGCATATACAATCCTATCACATGGGAAGGATTCCCCGGCCCAGGCAAGGGATCCTGTTCCCTCCCGTTGAGACGAACAATAAACGGACTACTAAATCATTGCACTGGCCTGCTAATGTCCCTGATATAACTGGAGTGTCACAGGGCAGTTCAAAATAACGCCCAGAAACCCAGCAACTCCCACACACAAACATAGAGGCAGGTGCATGGAAGCATAAAGCGCTCACAGACAACCTCACAAAAGAAAATATCCCACCAGGAACAAGCTCAAGAAGGATATGGCTCAGCCCCAGTAGAACATATGCAGCCGACGAGGGGCACTTTTCCCATACTTACACTATTGCCATTCGACATGACGGATACCACCAATCTGGGACCCAGATGGGCGCAGTGGATCCGGGAATTTGATGTTACCTTGATGCGCTGGGAACTCAAGAAGACAGAAGGATAAGAGGTCTCCTAACCCTAATGGCAGGCCTTGAGGTGTGTGATATCATATCTGAATTCCCGGAAGATGCAATACACACTTCCCCTGAACTAAAGCAACACCTGAATGAACACTTCGCAAGCCATAGAAATTTTGATTATGAGCGCTATATATTTCACACAACTTTGCTGTCCCCATGAGAAACAATGGACACATTTGTGACGTGACTGCGAGGGAAAGTCGAACATTGTGCTTTCCACTTACATTCGAATGAAGAAGCAATCAAGTCACACAATATCGGGGTGTGAGTCGGTCGTTCAAAAAGAAGCTGTTACAGAAGCCTCACAAACTTGCAGAAATACTATTACTAGCCAGAACGACGACACCTGTAGGCTTCCAAGTCTTCACGATTAGCAAGCTCCAAATCTCTTTAACACCGGCCCTAAAAGAAGAAACTATAAACAAAATGACACCACAGTCTTCACACGCGAGAGAGGGAAGGAGAGGGCAACAGTGCTATTGATGTGGATACAAATTTCCACACAAAAGCTTGTGCCCAGCGATGGGTCAGGATAGCTCTGTATGTGGAGGCGAAAACCACTTCCGGTCGATGTGTTGCACGCCCAGAATAACAAATTCACATGTAATTTCAGAAACGGACTGCCAGTCACTGAAGCAAACACTGAGGCTAAAGAAAGCTCAAGTTGACATCTATGCTTATGGAGCCAAATACTCTCCGACATGTAAGGTGCGTTCACCACAACATGCACATATAAGGACAAGTCAGACTATTTTAAAATCCATGTCATTGAAGAAGCCGGCCCCCTTGCCAAGGCCCACAACTAGGCCCCGTTATCAGCTGCTTTGCCTCCTTTTCCACCTCAGCACCATTGGATCCACACCAGTGGCCCCCTGACTCCCACACGAGGCTGCAGGAGCAGCGCTCGCATTGCGCTACCTCCAGGAGAACAGTTGGACTTTCTGAGCTAGCTTTGTGCAATCTAAGTGTGCTAGTTCTGCTAATGCTAGCATCTGCCTGTTAATTGGCCATCTGTCCACGCAGCGCTTATTTTATACATTTTGTGCACTTTTACATGTTTTTGTCCGGTCTCACTTGGGCTGTGTGGGTGTGTGCACCCTCCAGCCTGGCTGCAATCCGATTTAACGCCAGTGTGCCTGCCTTTCCCCTCCAGCCGACGCATTGATAGGCCAGCATCACCCTGAAAGTGCAAATCATGGAATCCGGCTGGCGAGGAAGCCGGCCCCCCCACATAGGCCCACAACTAGGCCCCTGTCTGAGCCTGTCCGGGCCGGAGGGCTCCGAGGGCACCCCTCCTTTGTGCTCCCCGCAGCACCACATGGACCAGCCACCAGGCATGCAACCTGTTAACCCCGTGAACTTGGGCCATTTTGAACCTTGTGCACCCTTCAAGAACACCTGTGAGTCATGGCTGGACATTGTTATCCCTTTTCACTTTTCTTTTGTCCCCACTAACCTAAACAACTGTTGAACCAAGGCATGCCAATTCCATTCTACCACAGTGCCTTGCTTAATCTTTCCTCTCACTGCATTTGTGTCTCCTGTGCAAATTCAAATCCTGGTGTGTTTTTCAACATCTCTGCACCCTTTTTGCATTGCATTTTGTGTCTCCTGTACAAATTTGAATCCTGGTGTGTGTTTGAACATCTCTGCACCCATCTGCAGTACTAATACATTCCCAGTGCATCTATTCTCTTGCTTTCCTTGCTATTAGGCCTTCTGGTGAGTGTGTGCTTATACTGTGCTTTGCAGACCCTCCCCCTTCTCCCTCCTATCCTACCTATGACACTCACCATCTCCCCTATCTAATGGCTATGCTATCGCCTATCCATCCGCCCTCTCTCACGAAGCCTGGAAGAAGAAACTTGGACATCCTGACCACTAACCCTGGCCTACTTATCGCAGATACCTATATCAGCGCCACTTACAGACAGATCTTCACCAATATCCCCTCTCCAGATCTATGGACTCCTCATCTCATCTTTCCTCTCTCTCATCTCACATCTTCACCCATTAATGGTGGCACCATATGGGAAGCGCTGTTGGCGGGCTTCGCATCATCCAGGTGTATCATTAGTTTCTATCACACTGGCACCATCTTGGTTCAGGGTCCTCAACCCAACCTCTTCCTCTTTTACCGGCACCTGCCGTCCCTCATAAACTTCTTTCCCACACTTAGTACTCCTTCGACTCTCTTTGCCCCCCCCAGGACTGGTGTACCAGGCCCCTGTACCCCTCCTCAGAAAACCTTCAAAGGTGGCGACCTCTTGCATCTAGCCACACTTAATGCTTGTTCGGCCATCAAACACTCTGCCGACATCTGCCTCCTCCTTGTAGACTTTGACCTAGATAATCCCCACTTTTACCGAGACGTAGTTCAGTGCTAGCTCAGTCACTGCTTTTGACTCCCGTCTCCCAGATATTATATGGCATTTATAATGCACCATTACACAAGTGTTTCAAGGCGCGAAAAAGATCTTCAAACCTCACCCTAACTGTGCTGGCGGTGGGGTTGCTCTGATCTTCCCAGTGTGGGTCCTTTCTTCCGTCATACCTACCCAGCCTTATTCTTCTTTCGAGAGCCTGGTCTGCAAGCAGGTCATCTCTCCCACCTCCTCTCTGACCATTGCCACGATCTACAGGCCACCTGGCTCCACTACCCTGTTCCTCTCTGAATGGGCTGATTTCTCCTCTCTCCTCACAACCACTCCAAAACGTCTTCTCTTGGGTGACTTCAACATCCACCTTGACTCCTCAATAACGGCATCCACTCTCTCTTCCGTGGCCTCTGTACCTTGCTCTCCCTCTCAATTCTCCCTTTTGGTCCTACCCACTCGGCTGGACACACTCTTGACCTCTTCATCCACACTGATCTTTCACCCCCCCCCCCACCCCCACTGATCACCCCACTCATCTTGTCAGCCCATTCTCTCCTCTCACCTGGGTCCCACTTTCAACTCCACCTCCTCAAAGGAATCCTTCCTTTCCTCACTTTCCCCCAGAAGCTCAATGTCTCTAGAGCTCTGGTTCTCTCCAGGCTAGACTATTGTAATAGCTTTTTCCTTAATCTACCCTCTTCTCTGTGACCCCTCCAGCTAATCCAGAATAGGGCTGCAAGACTTATCCTTGGCCTCAAGCCCAGGGACTGCATCTCTCCAGCCCTAAATTCTCTCCACTGGCTCCCGGTTGCTGCAAGCATCAAATTCATATCCCTCTGCCTCATCCATAAGGCTGTCTGGGGCCAGGGACCACGCTATCTACAACTGACTCTCACTAAATACTCTCCCTCCAGATCTTTATGTTCCTCCGGCACCAACTCTATGTGTCAATCGGTTTGCTAAGCAGCAAGCTGGCGGCTGATCTTTCCTCAGCAGGCTCCCTTCTATGGAACAGCCTCCCCCTTCCCCTTAAGCTGGATCTCCTTAAATTCCGGAAGCGCCTCAAGACCTTCCTTTTTAGCTCTTCCTTCCCTTCCTCCCTCCTCTGCTAAACCCCACAGTTGCTGAGATTGGTGACCTGGCCCCTTATGTATCCTATTGGCCCCTGGCCTCCCACACCCAATCGCCTTCAGCCTCCGCCCCACTCCCAGCACTTGCCTTGGCTCCCATTGGCCTATGCCACGACAGGCCTGCACTTATTTATTTATTGACAGCTGACCACTCTCACCAAGTCACTAAACAGTTGCTTACTGCCTAGCACTTCCCTCTTGGTCTACCTAATACTTACCCTCCACCATCACCTCATCTGTTGTCTCTCTCTGCACTTGCACGTTCTGAATGCTCACAAGGCCTCGTAGGTCCACCTCTATCCTTCCCATGTTCCCTCCCTATTGCCCTGTGGGCGGTTTGAAAACACAATTTACTTGATGTATAAACACCTTACAAATGCAAAATAAAATAAATTGATGCAGAGACGAGGTGTGGATGCATCCTATGTTTTCAGGCCGCCATACAGATGAGGTTCATATACATTCTCTGTTGGCTGATGGCCGGCTGGTACATAATGCCAGTTGCCAAAACTGAAGCCACATTGCCGGCATTATTCTGAGGCATTGGAAAGCTCAAAGCTTGCAAATTAAACTTCACATTGACCCCACAATCAAACCAATAGCCTAGCACTATAGAGGAATACATTTCAATATCCAACACCAAGTTGAGAAGGAATTGCAAGCTGTGATACGTGCAGACGTAATTGAGCCAGTGACCCGACCCACCCCATGGGTATCTTCAGTGGTGCCATTGGCCAAGAATGGACCTGATAACCAGATCCGACTGCATAGACATGAGGGTCCCCAACCAAGCAATAATGAGGGAACACCACCAAGCACCTCGCATAACAGACATTATGCACCTACTCAATGGGGACATCGTATTTTCCAGGCTGGATTTAAACAAAGGATACCACCAGCTTGAGATCAATAAGGAGTCCAGATACATAACCACATTCACAACCCATCTGGGCCTATTGCGATATAATCGACCTAATTTCAGAATATCATCAGCGCCAGAGATATTTCAGGAAGAAATATGAAAGGTTCTATGCCACATCCCGAACTGTTTAAATTACAGTGACGATGTTCTGGTCTATGCAACATCACAGGAATCACACAACACCACACTGCTCAAGGTATGTAAGGCACTAGAAGATCTAAACCTTACACTAAACAAGGACAAATGCACTTTCAATAAATCAACACTGAAATTCTCAGGCACATTTTTTCTCAGAAAGGCATTGAACCTTCCCAGATGCAATCAAAGCACTGACAGAAGTGCCACGGGCAACAAATGTAGCACAAGTAAGGGTATTTCTAGGATTTGCCAGCTAATCCACAAGATGCCAACCCAATTCTGCCCGCATGAAGTCCCCTCCCCACTAAGATCCCTTAATAAGAAAGTGAGGTTAAGGAAGAGGTACTGGCCCAGAAAAATCCCTGCACTCAGAAACAGAAGAGTCCAGAAATGTGACACATCTTTCAGTTTATTAAAAGCTGTTGCAACAGGGATTGAGACTTCCAAAGCATGCACGTAATTTCTGCATACCTAAGCGCACACATTATGCATACCTGGGTGCACCCTAAACACAACACATACTACTCACTATCCCCGCTTTAACCTCCCCCTTTCGAGGACAATCCAACCCTCCAAGTGCTCCCCGAGCCCAGCCCAATGGTACCACGATTTTTAAATTTTCCAAAACTTCAAAAACACTTTGCTTTGCTACAAAACAACGTCTTTTCCATTTGTCTTAACCAACAACTCTGCTCCACTGTGGGTCAACAACCTCCCGCCAATGCACTATGTCCTATCGCAACCTTCTTGTGAGGTCACCAACCACTATGCATGCAAAAGAATTTGAATAGTTGAAGATTTTAGTGCACTTTTGAACATGACAACACAAATGGAAACACTTCATGGCCGTCATCCTGCTTTTCAAACCACATGGGATTCCAACAAATATGTCATCCTCCTTCTATGCCAAAGCATAGGAACACATCTATAAAGATAATCTAAGAAACCACCTTCGGCGACCTATGCGAGCTAACATAGCACCATGACACAGGGATCAATATGACACAGGGATCAATATATGTCATCCGTCAACTAAGCTGACCGCCTAGAAACAGGTATCTATACATAAATCATCTTTAAACTAAGCGGACTGCCTGGAAACAGGAACTCCTAAATAATTAATTTGTAAAGTAAGCTAGCGCCTAGAAAACAGGGAAACTCCATCATCGCTTAAATAACCTAGCGCCTAGAAAACAGGAACTCATAAATAATTAATCTGTAACCTAGCTAAACGCTGGGAAACGGGGATCCTTCACAACAGCATAAAACGAATCAAAAACAGCAATTACCCTTCCCCAAAGTTTGTCATATTTCTGGACCTATACTTACTACTCCCTTGATCTACTGAAGCCCTCTGGCACCATCACTCCCACAGTCTGTAACACTCCACCTTCTGATCTTTTGGATGTCCCACGGGGGGCGGGCAGGAATAGAGAGGAGACAGTATTGTGCCAGAGCGTTAGCAGCCATCCTATGCTGCCAATTTTAAGTTAAGGAAGAGAAACTGGGACAAAGAAAATCCCCCACACTCAGAAACGGAAGAGTCCAGAAATGTGACAAATCTTTCAGTTTATTAAAAGCTGTTGCAACAGGGATTGATATGTCACTCATAACAGGCATGTCATGGGGGCTTTAAGCCCAGTGACATCACAAACAAAAGATACATTTCCAAAACTTCAGATGAGACGGGATTGGGTGAACAGTATGGATAGACATACATTCTATAAGGGATAGATGATCTAATTCGTCCGGCCATATCAGGTTACTTCGCTTGGGACCACCTACAATATGTTGCAACTACAAGCAGGTCAGGCTGGCACATTTCTATTGGCTTTTGCAACAAAGTGTGAACTAGCGTGGATGGTGGGCAGGGATTGCTATTGCAGGCCTTCTCAGCCTGGGAAAGCAACCAGCACATGAGCAAAACGGGGGTGGGGAGAAGGACCCCAGAGTGCTGTCTTTGTCAAGGAGTTCCCCCCCTTCTCACCGGAGTTCAAACTTTGCTGGATTTCTTGATCGATGCCTTCTTGCGTACTGCTCGAGTCTTGAATAAGGCTGCACGAGTCTCTTCCGACTCCAGCGTGCGTTCAAGTACCAGGAAGCAAGGGTCCAGGAATCCAGGAAATAACAGGGTGCGCAACTAGCACACGAGTCCAGGAATCAAGAAAGGAAGGAAAGGGATTACAATTGGGTTAGGGTGGAAGAAGCAAGGGAATAATACCGCAAGCTACTTCGCAATAGCATTGAGACGCGTGGGCCCGTGGGGGCGTGGCTTATTTATGGAACGTACTACGTGCGCCGTGAAGGCTGGTGCGAGGCGTGTCACGTGATACGGCCATGTTGGGAATAACAATGAATGCAAACCCCGCCTTGACAAGGACCAGGAAGTCCAGAAGGGGAGCGTTCTGTGGGTCATGACAGTCTTTACCCAATAAGGTTACCATTCTCTCATTCCTGTGGCCGCGAGCAAGGACATTCTAGCTTCCAACGTCATGCTGTATTACTCTTGTATCTTCTGTCTTCAGATTGGTGGGAACAACGGGCTCTGCCTGGCTCAAATAAATGGGCTTTGTTTCCCAGGTTCTGATCACGTGTGCAGGGACCACAAACTTAATTTTCCTGCTTGCATTTACAGGGATTTTCAGCTTTTACTCTTGCAGGTGTCCTATCTCTTCTGTTAACTTGAAACTTTCCCTCTCGGTGTCCTTGGCATGGCTGTGCACGACTGCTGCACTGGTCTGCGTTTCTCAGGGAAATCAGTGTATCAGGCCTCTCCCTGTGTTCTTGAGTCTCTCCTGTGTCTTCCATTCATTTCAATGCAGCAGTGGCTTACATCTTTATTTACATGGCTGTTCATGTTAGTTGCGTTTAAGCGTCAGAAAGCACTTTGTGTGTATTCTTGTGCATCTTGCTGTTTCCGCGTGGCAAAAGGTATACGTGTGTCAGTCCTCTAAAATGTGAATCATAAGCATATTTGTCGTGTCTAAGAGAAATGCGGCATAAGTGTCTGCGTATCTATGTGCAGGAATGAGTGTGCTTCATGTCTAATGCATCTATATGTGTGTGTTCAGCCATGTTGCCTCTTCAGGTTTACCTTGGTGATGTCATCTGGTTGTGGTCTGTAGGGCAACTTCAGTGAGTGGTGTCTGTCACGTTGGTTGTATACTGGGAGGGTGCAGGGGCTTAGACATCCCCACTACAAAGGAGAGCATGTTTTTCTGGGACTGAGATGCCAAGAAGTGTTTAACCCGATTCAGCAAGAAATAGCATCGGTCATACGCATATCATATTTCGACCCGACTCTACACACAGAAGTCCCTGTCGATGCCAGCCCAGTGGGACTGGGGGCAATATTGGCACAGCACTCCAATGCCAGTCATTCAGAACACTGCATCGTCTCCTACGCTAATAAGAGCCTTTCGGATGCCGAACAAAGATATTCGCATGCAGAAAAGGAGTCTCGCAGTTGTGTGCGCGTGCAAGCATTTTCATCTCTTTCTATATGAAAAACCATTCACCATTGTTAGACCACCAGACACTGGTTACAATCTATGGCAAGCCATCTGCCCAGATTCCGCCTCGCATCGCACGATGGGGCCTACGACTGCAGGAATACCAGCTCAACATTGTCCACAAACCAGGGAAGAAGGCTAATCCGGCAGATTTTCTATTGCGCTATCTGCTACTGGGGCCATCGTCCTCCATTGATCAAGTGGACAAATGTCAACTATGTGGTGCATCATGCACGCCCCACAGTAATCGAACTAGAGGACCTTGCATGTTGCACGATGGAGGACCCCACTCTGGTGCTGGCTGCTTTGTGCATTCAAAAATGGAGGTGGAGAACAGCAGAAGCTGTAGCAGCAAGAAACCCAGCGGTGGACAAGCCACTAATGAAAAATCTGACAAGTGTAAAGGGTGAACTGTCAATTTTACCCTCCAAATTAATGCTGAAAGAAAATCAAATCATAATACTACCATGCTTGCAACAACAAGTGATAGACCTAGCGCACAAAGGGCACCAGAGGCATCATGTCCACCAAGAAAGTCTTACGCCAAAAGGTATGGGCCCCGAAATTGAACCAAATGCTGGAAGGAACCTTAAAGTCGTGCCATATATGCTTGAGCTTACAACCACACTAATTCCTGGAGCCGTTGCAGATGAGAATTACTGAAACATATTTGGGAGAAAGTATCGATTGATTTCTTTGGACCCCTACCCTCGGCATATACACAAGTAATAATAAAAATAATAATAATTTAGCATTTATATAGAGCTACGAACCCTCGGGCATCTGAGCGCTGCTCATTATTACCCACGGTGTGGTGTGCTCATTTATTGACCTCGGAAGGATGAAGGGCTGAGTTTGGCCCTGCCAGGATTCGATCCTGGTTCAGCAGGCTCTGCACAAATGTCAAGGCGAGCGCTCTACTCGCTGTGCTATCGGACCAGTAGTACTGGACGAACATTCAAGATCACCAAAAATACAGATCCTGCAGTTCACTGCAGCAATGGCCGTCATACCAGTACTAGAGAGGGTATTCTGCATCTATGGCGTACCAAAAATAGTCAAATCTGACAATGGGCCACCATTTACTGGAAATTACTTTTAAGGAATTTGCAAGATACTTGGGTTTTCAGCACAGAGTGACCACATTGTGGCACATTTTGGCCACAGGCCAATGGAATGCTTCATGGCAAATATCAAAAGGGCCTTCAGAATGTCAAACATTACATGCAAGCCACTGGAGCAAACAGTATATCAACTCTTATGAGACTATCGAAACACACCTAAAAGCACCACTGGGAAATGCCCGTCTGAGATGATGTTCTGCCGTCCAGTACGCACTACTACCACAAACCTCACAGAAGACCTCGGAGGTCAGTGATCAGGATATCTGACAGAATGATGAAGAGGCCAAAAGGAGAGTGAAAGTCTACTCGGACAAATGTCGAAAAGCACAGACATCAGATCTTCAGGAAGGTGACTGCGTGTTGGTACGACAACCGACGTCTCACAAAGGCACACCCCCATTTGACCCTGAACGGTGATAAAGAGAAAAGGGTTGATGCTCACGGTAGAACGTTCAGACAAGAGAATCACCAGAAAGGTATTGTTCTTCAGCAAAATGAGGACCAGGAGGAAGAGTGGACTGTGGACTGACAGATTGGAAGCTGTGTCCACCAACGAATAGGAAGAGTAGGGCTACACTGGTGATGAGGAAGAATCACAGGAAGAGAAGCCAGAGCATCAGAGCGAACAAGGTGAAGGACAGCCCATCACACAAGAAGCCAGACCCTGCTGAACAATTAAATGACCTGTACGATGAATTGAGGAAATTACCTAGAATGCTCTTATATTGGGGGAGATAGTAGTGTCTTACTTCAGTCACTCGATGTCGTTATCTTATAAGGGTCGTTATGGGAACAACCGGATGTGACGCATGGGGAAGGTGTTGGGGAAAATAAAGTTAAGTTGACATGTAGCTATCAACCTGTGTTGATGTGTACTGATTGCAGTGTGTCGGCATATAGCCGGACACTAAAAAGTTGGTGTGCTTTTTGTATGAAAATGAGTAAATCAAAGTCATATATAAAAATTGATTGATGAAAATCAGATTGTTACTTCAATTTTGGTACTATTTAAATGTATTTTACAAAGAGGTATGTACCCAAATATCATCCGAACGATCATTTTTTTTAACAACTCTGTAAACCTAAACCTATAAGATTCATCCAAGAGATAGTATACTTAAACCTATGCACCAACGAACTCTATTCTAATACACTTAGGATGCATAATAGTCCAAACTTAATTTCATACTCTTTAACACAATAGTTCATATATTCAAATCATTGTTCAGAGAATCGACAGAGCAATTGTGCAGGTCACCCAGCATATCTCATGGGTTTCACATTGTTTACTGGTCGATGTGCATGTCCAGCGCTTGGGGAAAACCCCCAAGGTGCAGAATCTTCATAAGCAAAGCGTTCATGGTTTCAAGCTTTCGCACTACGGCGCTCATTGCAAGTATGCCGGTATTCTGCCAGTAATTCCGGCGGGATTCCAGCAAACTGCCCCTAACGTTTCCGCCGCCTGATATCCTGGTATTAATAATAATAATAATAATAATAATACTGGGATATTAAAAGCGGCGGAAAGGGCGGAAATTCCCATTCCATGGAGTCCCATAGGTGGGATTGCTGGAATTACCAGCACAGGTAGTACTGGTGCCTGTGGTTCTGGCATTTATTTGCCGGTAGGTGCCAGATTTACCAGCAGGCCAAGCCTACCCGTAGATCTGTGCGCCCACCAGCAAACCTATGTTTTCCCGTTCCCAATAAAATGCTGGTTCCAGAATTACCAGCAATTTAATTCCGGGCTGGAAAACGCACAGTGACCCCCCCCCCCCCTTCCCCCCTCCATGTCTCCATATAGTACAGGCAGCAATGAGGCTGTCCAGGGCATGCCACATGTCTCTATATATTGCACACATCGCCTGGTCTGCCTGCTTTAAAAGGAGCGTGGAGCCACAGTGACCAAGAAGTGGCGTGTATTTTTGATAGCGGGTGGAATTCTCAGAGGTCTTCTCTGGAATGCTGATCTTACACTCAGCAGAATGCCATAAACAGCACGGGCGTGATAGTGCCAACTGTAGGCTCATTTTATCCCCTCGGCCACAAAGACAGCAACACGGCACATTATGTTGCAGTTCCTGCCCTTGCAACTTAAGTCCCATGCATGAATGTACAAACTCTCGTGTGGCTAGTGATTGCATCACCCCCTGCCCCCCCCCCTCACATATATACACACACTGTGTGTGAATCATTTGGAGGTCGAACGCTTGCTTTTACCCTAACGGCATTTTAGATTGAAATACCTGTGACAGCTGCAGCACTGCGAGCCTCGTAGCTCTTGCTGCCGTGCATATCGCTTCCTGGAGGAGGCGGTCCTGAGTTTGTCACGTGACCAATCACATGGTTTTTGACTTCTACATAACGGCAAGCAAGACGCCCGAGCGGCGTGTGTGAATCATTTGGAGGTCGAACGCTTGCTTTTACCCTAACGGCATTTTAGATTGAAATACCTGTGACAGCTGCAGCACTGCGAGCCTCGTAGCTCTTGCTGCCGTGCATATCGCTTCCTGGAGGAGGCGGTCCTGAGTTTGTCACGTGACCAATCACATGGTTTTTGACTTCTACATAACGGCAAGCAAGACGCCCGAGCGGCGTGTGTGAATCATTTGGAGGTCGAACGCTTGCTTTTACCCTAACGGCATTTTAGATTGAAATACCTGTGACAGCTGCAGCACTGCGAGCCTCGTAGCTCTTGCTGCCGTGCATATCGCTTCCTGGAGGAGGCGGTCCTGAGTTTGTCACGTGACCAATCACATGGTTTTTGACTTCTACATAACGCCAAGCAAGACGCCCGAGCGGCGTGTGTGAATCATTTGGAGGTCGAACGCTTGCTTTTACCCTAACGGCATTTTAGATTGAAATACCTGTGACAGCTGCAGCACTGCGAGCCTCGTAGCTCTTGCTGCCGTGCATATCGCTTCCTGGAGGAGGCGGTCCTGAGTTTGTCACGTGACCAATCACATGGTTTTTGACTTCTACATAACGCCAAGCAAGACGCCCGAGCGGCGTGTGTGAATCATTTGGAGGTCGAACGCTTGCTTTTACCCTAACGGCATTTTAGATTGAAATACCTGTGACAGCTGCAGCACTGCGAGCCTCGTAGCTCTTGCTGCCGTGCATATCGCTTCCTGGAGGAGGCGGTCCTGAGTTTGTCACGTGACCAATCACATGGTTTTTGACTTCTACATAACGGCAAGCAAGACACCCTTGCGGCGGTAAGCCCGTCGGTGGAAAGGGCGCTGGCTGTTGTGCGGCTGTTTGGCGAGCTGCGCACAGGAACATCTACACGTGCAGGTACTTTTCAAATATAGGTCACCTACATCAACAACATAACGTACATCTGCCATTCGATAAAGTAATCATCATATCTTATCATGAAAAGGGGCATCACTTCTCTAAAATCAGGTATGCCTGCAATCACTAAAAATCATGTCACCAACGTGGAGCGATCTTTCCTTAACTCTTCGTCTAGTTTAACCAAGAAATGTCGTTTGAGCTCTACCCCCTCTGCAACCACAACTAAGCATTCCGTAAAATCTAAAACTGCCCCTTCATTGCAAGTGGATATCCGCCCTTTTTTTTGTGATATGGATAACTTACACTCTAAAGCGAAGGGTCAGATGACCACATCTGACGAACTGATTGGTTCAGTCATAAAACCTGCCACAATGTACATCCATGGCACGAACACTTCAGTCTCTGAGACGTGTGGATTGCAAAATTCTCCAGGAACACCAAGAGCTCAAATTAATGGTGAAACTGGAGGCCCCCCCCACTGTCACATTTGCTAAGGAAAATGTCTCTTTAACAGACAGTATACTTTTAAACAATGTACTTACTGCAAAGACAATAATGTCTGCAAACAATTCTGCTCTGCCCTTACCTGTTGTAAATGGTGTTAAAAGTCCACTTTCTACCGACTTGGCAGTAATAGATTTGGACATAAATGCTTCTTGTTTTACTGTACACACTCTTTCGGACAACCTCTCTAAATCACCAATTATGTTCACAAACATTAGTGATTCTTACTCTGCTGAGAAAATATCATTTATTGCTCCCACTCCGCGTAAAATTGCCCCTGATCATCATTCTATAACGGAAGTAGCAAATCCACAAATTAACATGGTCACTATTGTCTTGTCATCTATGAACACAGCTATTTTGTCTCTTGCAAAGCTATTTGAAGCTTTGGCTTCCAAGGCTGATGTACATTCAGAGCAACTAAATCAGTTGCTATCTGGTCATCTTGACATAATAAACAAGCTAAACGATCCTCACCTTCCATCTGTCCCACATCCGCAGAAAAAATCGGTCAGCTCTCAAACTACTGTATGGTCTGATGAGCTTCGTCAAACATATTCTATCTTACCCTACATAAGTAAGCCCATCGTGGATTTAACGGCCAGCCCTAAAGAGCATTTGCCTGTCTCTACTGTTCAGAATAAAAAACCAAACTATGCTTTGTTTGGCAATATGGGGACTGAGACCGTATCCTTAAAGCAAGGGAAATCTAAGGATGATCTACAAAAGAAATCAAAAAATATTAAATCTGTCCCTAAACGGTCGTCACAAATTAAAGCATTTGTTAAAAATATTACATTGCCCACATCAAATTCTCAAATGGCTTCTAAGGCAATCACAAAGAAATATTTAACAATGTCCCAGACAAAGTCAACTAGAGAAGCTTTGGTGAAAAATAAAATTGTTCAGTCGTATAGCCCTCTGAATGCTTTGGTTGATGTAGCGCTCGAAGTAGAACCAGATCTACCTGCAAACAATTTGAAAAAAAAAACGTCATTTTTACAACCCAAACAATCTACACATGAACCGAATCTAATGGCTCAGCGACGAGAAATTAGACAGGCTGTTGATGACTATATGGCTTCCCAGCCGGTCTTAAAGAAGTTGGTATTACCAAACTGTGAACCTATTGTTCCTGATGTCAAAACATTGAGTCCAAATGTTAACTCCAGCTCTGCAAACACTCGATCTCTGAACTTTTGCAAAATTCAAGGGCCAGGACAGCAAGTGATTGATGACACTAGGACAGCGTCTCATAAGAATAAAACACAAGAAGAAAAATTGTCTTGTCTGAATATTGAATCTTTGATTAAAACTACATTAGTCAAAATTCTTAATATTGATACCTCTGTAGTTGGAAAAGACCCGAAATTTGAGACCTTGAGAAACAAAACACCTACGAAGGCTAATAATAATTCTGAACTGACACAAGGGAATTTGCGCCCTAAGAGACCTGCTGTCCATTCGCTATCTTTCAAATGTTGTCCCTTACCGGCCACTCAGTACCTCTTGAATCGTGCATCTATTTTAGCCATATTCAGTGAGTTCTCAGAGCTGGATGATATTGGCTCTATTGATATCGCACAAGTGGAATTCCCTGACCACTCTCAACGGTCTTCAGTAATATTGTGGATAAATTCTCGCATTGTAGTTAATACCATCTGGGCAGTTCGAGCAAAACTGCTTGAATTAGGCTTCATGGTTTCGGTACATTCTAGTCCATCAGAACATACTTCAGAACAAAACACTCAGCTTCTCACACATCAATTTACAAACCGTAACCTGAGTTGCAGTCCTGTAAAGTGTGCCTGCAACCAAAAGCAAACTCAGCGTTAGCATCAGGCAAACAATGAGGTTTCCTTTTCCTTGATCAGCTGGAATTCCAGGGGGCATCGACACCTGATGAATAACCGACTTTATGATCTGTCGAAGCATGATGTCATACTGCTACAAGAATCTTGGCTCATGCATCCGCCATCCTGGGATAACTATGACATCTTGCTTGTACCCGCTGAGAAGGGGAAATATGGAAGGCCTACCTCTGGTCTTCTAATGGCCGTTAAACAAAATTCTACTCTTAAAGTTGAACCATGGTTTTTCTCTAATGCTTCTATCCAAATGTCAAGGCTCATTGGTCCCGACATGCATTGTGCACTTATCAATGTATATTGGAATGCCCTGAGCATTACAGATGATATATTTTTGGTCAACATAACTAACGCACTTGATCTTACCATTGTAGACGACAAAGTAGATTCTATTATCATTGCCGGAGACTTTAATCTCCGCTGTCTTGGAACACCTCGCAGTACAGAGTTGAGTCGGTTGAATAAATGGCTGAACTTAGTTGAGGATAGAGGTCTGTTTATGTTAAATGGTTCAATTGCTCCTGATATACCTGCAAGAGCAACATGGCAACGTGCCTTTAGTAAAGGAATCATCGACTATATCTATGTAGATAGCCGTATGTTAGACAGGGTCAAATCATTTCAGGTCATAGATGCAGAAGCAAGTGACCATAATATTCTTAACATGTCTTGGACTTCTAAGACTTTCACGAGTCACGAAATGCCACAATACTTAAGAGGTTCCATAAATCTGAATACAGCTGGGAACAGATTACATTGGACTGAAACCTCTTTGAAAGCATTTAGACATTACTATGAGGCTCAACTTGAACATCAGTGTATGTTGGATCATAACCCTACAGTTACATATTACGAGTTAATGCAATTGTTTCAACCCGCTTCTATCATGCATACACAAAGACAATCACCTCATTTTCATACTTTCGATCATGAAATTAAAACTATGAAAGCTCTAGTTCGAGCAGAAAAAAGGGAGGCTTGCAAACTTAATGATGATAATCGAAAGAAAATGCTTATGTCGATTAAAACCAGGTATAGGAACTGGTTAAGAGGCAAGCGGGCCAAACTATATCAATAAGATGGTAGTAAGATGTTAAAAATACTGGCTAGCAAAAACTCGAAAGCATCATGGGAAATTATAAACCAGGCGACTGCAGGTCAGCAGGCTGCTATACAGACGAATGGGGTGAGTGAAGGATCCTGGGTACAATATTACTCTAATATGTATGCTTCTCGTACCATCATAGCAGACAGCTTTAAGCTTCAACAGTCTGCGTTTGAGCTTAATTTTGATGAAGAAGACCTTTTATTCTTTATCAATAAAGCTAACTCTTCACGGGCCCCTGGGCCTGATGGGTTGTCAAACATGCACCTGAAGCAATTTCCTCTAATTTGGGCTAAAATACTGTACTCCATTTTTGTGCACATACACAAAACCCAATGCATTCCGGCATCGTGGAAAAAGTCCATTATTGTTCCTATTTATAAAAAGGGGGATCGATCTAACCCGGCGAGTTATCGCCCAATATCCTTGTTAGACGTGCCGGGAAAAATTTTCTGTCGCCTAATTTTAAGAGATCTGCGTGTGTGGTCGACCAAAAATCATGTGGCAGATCCTTTTCAATCTGGCTTTATCTCAGGAGTTGGTACTCTGCCTAACATCATGACCATTAACATGCTAAAATCCCAATATGCAGCACGGAAGCAGTTTTTATACTTTGCTTTCATAGATTTCAGGTCAGCTTTTGATTCTATAAATAGGAGTCTTATGTTTCAGAAATTGTATCTCTTAGGTTGCCCTCCCTCTTTGTTAACCCTTATTGTACAGCTACATTCTAACACCTCTATGCGTGTAAGGTTAAACTTAGATGGGCTTCTGTCATCTTCCTTCTGCACATATACGGGCCTCAAACAAGGCTGTATACTGGCCTCTTTTTTGTTTAACTTATTTATTCTTGACTTGGGTAAGCTGTTTTCTGAGGTGCCTTCTGATGCCCCAGAGTTAGGGGGCCAGCGCATAGGCTGGTTATTATACGCTGATGACTTGGTCCTTATATCGCAGACCCCAAAGGGATTACAAAATTTATTAACTGCACTGTCAACTTATGCTGAGGATAATTACTTAATTATAAACTTTGACAAATCTCAGATTTTGATGTGTAACCCTCATTGTTAAGACGGATTTCTGAACTCTGTCCTGGTGGCGCAGAAGTTCAGAAGGCCAACCTAATTACTTGGAACAGGGTAACCTCTGGACGAGCCAGACCAATCAAGGTAGCGATCGCGGCGGGTAAGACTAGGTCTCAAGAGGGGTGAGGGTGACTGAAAGCCCGCAATGAGCACACAAAGCAAGAGCGCTTACAAACTACTCCAAACAGTTGTTATATCAAAAATATATACACATTTATTTTAAGGCCTTTAAAACAACGACCGTAGCGAGAAAATCACAATATCACAATATTAAGCCAACACATACCATATCAACACAATATATATACAAATACGACAGTCTCAAGCATTAGAGGCACGAAATGTGTAGTCCACCTGCAAGGGAAGGAAAACAGGCAGTGCGATAATGCTTTAGACTCAGTTCGCCTTCAGAGGCACCTAACTAGATGGAAGTCCGAGCCCTGCGAAGAGTGGAGCCTTGTGCTCAAAAGTACCTGCACACGCTGGTGCCAACGGGCAAAAGGAGAAGCTCTTCGGAGGAAGTCAGGCAGTTCGGGTTAGTGCACAACAGAAGGAGAACAGGTTCCGCGACTCAAGCGCAGCCTCCACAGTGAGCAGAAGCAGAGCGCGAGTACAGACAAAAGGGTGCTGTTTTTACACAGCGGGGAAAAGCAATGGGCTACTGCAGGAGGGCGACCAGATCCTAGCTATACTACTCACCGGTCCCCGATGCAAGCAGACCCAGGCTTCTCCACGTTAGTTTCAGCAGCTGGCAGGTTCAGAAGAGCCGGGAATGTCTCGTCGTCGTGTAGAGAAAAAAGACGTACCAATCGAAGAAACCTGCACAGTTTTGTCACCACCGCAGGGCAACGGAGCGGCTGTGTGTATCCGAGCCAAATGTACACTACTCACTTCAGACTTGGGAACGCCAAGTGTACTAAGCGTGTGAGAGTGACAAGGACTCGAAATACAACACAACCTGGCGGCGGTTACAGAGCAAGACTCCCTTGTAAGCTGGTCAGTCAACTGGATGGCCCAGAGACGCTTCCGAAGGCTTACTGGCAGGAGATGATGAAGTCGCCGAGAATAGCTGTTCCTGCTATTCCAAAGGTCGAAGCACCAGTACAGGCCTTCTGGTTCGATCAAAGGAGGAAAGGGTTTCACAGGACGACAGCAGTGCAAAGGAGGAGTCCTTCAGCGGGTCACCAGCGATTCCTCGGTCCAGCCTCTTGGTTGCAGGATACTTGGCTCATGTATTCCTTCGTTCGTGAGAACTCAGGAGATCGACATGGTAGTGGTGTTTCCAGCCCCCTCTTATCCACGGTTCCCTTCGCGCCAAAACGGAGGGGAGCCAATGGGAGATCCGCTCATCAACACACACACCATTCATGGACCAATCACGGACCACGGTGGTCCCAGGCATTCACACCACCCTAGACTCTCTGGCACCCAGGATGTGTATTGGGACCAGACATCCCAGCCCACACCCTGGAGGCACACAAAAGACATGTAGAAGCCCGCGAAAGCATCCGTGTTTCGCGGGAAAGTACATGCCCAAATAAGGAAGGCCCCGGGTCGCTCGACCTGGGGAAGGTGAAGGGAGCAAGACGGTCAGTGGACAGGACAAAGGAGCCTCGTGGTCTGGCCATTTTGGGAGCCAGGCCACCATTTTGGGTTCAGTGCGAAAAATGCGCTCAGAACGCCAAAAGGAGCTCAAAATACACAAAACGATCGCTGCCACCATTCCAATCCCTGAATGACTTGCACCGATCAAATACAATCCTAAACGAGTATCTAGGGCCTGTAGAAGGTAAGAGACCCAAGAGAGCTGTAACTTAGCTTACAGTGCCCTCTTGTGTCATGTTGCACTAAAGCCGCAACATGATAAAAGAAACTACGGGAAACAGCGTTCCCCAGTACTGACTGTCTTAAGGGCATGTCAGTTTCCCCATAAGAAAAGGAGCGAAAGCCCAGAGGAGTGCAGCAGAAGGCTGCACTTCTCTGGCAAAGTCAAGAACAAGGTGAAAAACAACAGCAAAAAGTTTAGGGGTTGCCACATGGAAGGAAAATTACCTACAATTACGAAATCTTTCCTAACACTCATGTTAACAGAAAATCCACTTACTTCTCTTGGTCCATTGGCAATGAACCCCTGAAATCCGTCTCAGAATACAAATATTTGGGCCTCACGGTGCAAAATACATTAAATGACAATCTTTACTTACCCAACTTACAGTCTAAACTAGCTAACTTGACTTCTCAAGCAAGAATCTTGAATTTTAAGTATGGCAAATTTACTTTAAAACACCTTTTGCTCTTCTATGAACAAAAAGTTATACCTATATTATTATATGCTGCAGAATCCAAGCCTTGTCTCAGTGACAGAATATGGAATAAGTTTGAAGCTATGTTTTGGAAGAGTGTCTTACGTCTACCAAATTGTGTTCCTATGCCCATACTAAGATTCGAACTTGGCTTGAATTCAATGGCTTCTAGAGTCAAATGGCGGATGTGTGCTTTTTTCCGCAAATGTTTATTGGGCCTAGGAATGAACAATATTTTAAGTACTGTAGCTCGTTACTTGATTTCTTCTACTCACTCTTATCCACGAACTTGGCGTAATTATGTAACTAAAATTTTGCTTATAGCTAATATATCAATCACTCTTTTACTTGAAAATCCAGCACGGGCAAAGACAACATTTTATCAATGGTCATGGATTCTTAATCAAACAACATGCCTGAAATATAAAGATTTTGATAGACGTATCTTTGGTCATAAACTTTTGGGCCATTCTGCGCCTTATTTGTTGAAATGTCCCTCCACTGACATAAGGAACAAATATCTACGGTTTAGGTTGAACCTCTTCCCTACTAGGGAAGTCCTTGTGAGGCGGCATTTGATTCCAAATAATATGGACTATTGCCGCTATTGTGGAATAACTGATGAAAAGGAGACATTACAGCATTTGATCATTTTTTGTAGTGGCTTGCATGATCAACGGTCCAAATTCTTTACAAATTTAATGGACTTTTATAGCCAAAAAAATGGTACACAAATTTGGGAAGCAGTATGTGCTGATATGAAATTTTCTACAATTAAATCATTAGTGCAATTTTTGGATGCAATTCTACCTGCTTTTAACTAAGTAATGTCGAACTAAATAAGCTACGAGCTAGATTTGTTTATTAACTGCTTCGTAATTTTTATGCTGCTAAACTTTTAAAGAAGAATCGATGTACAATTATATGCATGTATATTTCCGTACTTGTTGATTTTAGTTTGTTGTTATTTACTGTTTTCATTCTGCTTTTTCTCTTTTTTTGAAAAGTTGAATTATTCAGCTATATCAAAATAAAATAAAAAATAAAATAAAAAAAATAAATAAAAAATATACACACACTCACACCCATTCCCAATGTTGTCTTACAAACCTGCTTCATATCACCGGGTCTGGAGGAAGTGCTATATTGTGAAATAATTACACATGTATTACCATACTTCAGTGTAACATTTCAGTATTATTTTAAACCGCTGTATCAGCATCTATGGCCTCCCCAGTGCAACCCAGCTCACGGGGAGCGTCAAAGTGCAGAACGATTCTAAATACTGCGCTTCTTTATTTCTCAGGTATTGCTTAGATACATAATTAGAAAACTCTCTGTGTAACGTGGGTTGAAATGATTTTGCTGAAATAACAGTTCTCTGGTCCGAGGCAAATGCAATGAGTTATTTTAATTGTAAGGAGCGATTTCGATTTGTATTGCATGAAAGCCTGCATTTATGGTGGGGTTACAGAGAGGGACAGAAGTAAAGAAATCGGGTGTAAATGCAAAGACTGGTCTATAAAATGTTTAAACAAATCGAAGCACGTTGTGCGCCAAATCTAGGACTTTGGAAAATTAGCTTTGGGAGAGAGGTCCTTTTTTAATTTATTTTTTTAACTGTGTTGATTTGCTTTGAATAGATCTAAATGAATGCGAATTGAATGTAAACATCTGTGGGGATGCACGATGCACAAACACCCCTGGTAAATATGAATGCGAATGTGATGTCGGCTACCGCTACAGTGCTGGTTCAAAATCCTGCGAAGGTACAGTACACTTGATGTTAATCAGTGCTGAGGAAATTAATTTGGTGTATTTTGCAACATATTCTTATAGACAATATTGTTTGTGAACAATGCATTTTTAATAAATAATGCTGGAACTGTACTTATTCTAAATAACTGCACCATGTTAAACAATTTCCGAGAACTGTCAAGAATCCTTGGCAGGCATTCCCTGCTTCTTTATCCTGCAAGTGACTTGATATGTACATTACATGCCATCAATATTTGTAATCTCGGCTGAGATGCAACACACACTTTTACATGATATGATCAGCAGCATATCACACAATCACTTTGTTGTCTCCCACGATGCTCTGCCAAAAACGGCAGAAAACCATTCGCTGGCCAATGGCAGTTTACGGTTTCGGCCACTGTTTTATAAAGCGTAAGCCAAAGTGTTTACTATATCCATCTGTTAATTACAGAACACTACTTGGGCATTTATACATATTTCTATATTGTGTTTGTGTTCATGGATTCCTTTTTTAAAAAGCAACTCCCAAGGTTTAAAGTTTCTACATTGTGGAAAGATAATAGCGATGCATTTTTCTATTTAGTTAAAATGTAACTGCAATCTGAACACATCCACACAATCTTTCTTTTCATTTGATATTGAACGCAACAATACAGGATTGCGAGTTAACATGAGGGGGCTTTCTGACTCACATAAAGTATAGCAATGTGAATTGTTATCACTAATTGGTTCCACCAAAGACCGGTAGGATCATAAATACACGCAACATTGACACACAACTATATCTGTGAAGTAGTCTATTATTGAAACACAGCTTTTTAAGGTTTAAAAGTTTCATAAATTCAAACTTAGAGCACAGTTCTTTACTAGATGAGTAATAAAGCCGAGTTGCCAATTTCAAATCAACGCAATAATGGCATGAAGACCAATATTTATTTTCTGAACTCTGGTGGATAAGCATTTAAACACAAATGAAACACAGAAGTGGTGACATCGCCAGGATTCCCAGTGCAGGGTTAGGTTTGCACCCATATACAAGTGGCCTACAGGAGGAGTCCTCAGAAACTAACGGAGATCGATTTATTTTATGATACTATTTTCTGTTCCATGGTCAAGTTAATGTTTATTTGTGTATGTATTTATTTATTGCGCATTTGTAAGGTGCTTATACAGCAAGAAATTGTGTTTCAGGGTGCCCACAGGGCAAAGGGAAGGGAACAGGGGAATAAAAGGCAAATACACTAACACTGATGTACAAGAGGGGGTCTTAGTAGGCCTTGTGAGCGTTCGGAACGTGCAAGTGCAGAGAGAGAGGAGGAACAAGGGAAGTGCTAGAGGTTCCACAAAGGGGGAAGTGCCAGAGAGTAAGTTGCATGCAACAAGTAAGTGACTGGCGGAGATCACTAGGTGAAGAGTGGTCACCTGCCAATACCAGAAGTGCAGGCCTGTGGGACAACAAAGGCCAGTGGGTGCCCAAAGCAAGTGCTGGGAGAGGGCAGAGGCTGAAGACGATTCGACGGAAAGCCACGGCCAAGGATACATAAGAGCCCAGGCCACCAATCTCAGCGACTGTGGGGTTTAGCATGGGCGGGGGAGGGGGAAGGGAGGTGAAGAGAAAAGTCTTGAGGAGCTTCCCGGAATTTGAGGAGATCTGGCTCAAGACCGATAGGAAGGGGAAGGCTGTTCCACAGGAGGGAGCCAGCCGAGGAAAGCGATCGACCACTGGCTCGCTGTTTAGAGAAGTGCTTGACACACAGAGAGTTGGAGCTGGAGGAGCATAAAGAACAAGAGGGAGAGTATTTGGTGAAAGTGAGTTGTAGATAGTGTGGTCCCCAGCCGACCTTCTGGGTGATACAGAGGGCTTTTAATTTGATCCTTGCAGCAACCAGGAGCCAGTGGAGAGATTTTGGGGCTAGAGAGATACAGTCCCTAGACTTGAGGTGAAGGATAAGTCTTGCAACCCTATTCTGGATAAGCTGGAGGGGGGAGAGAGGAAGAGGGTAGATTAAGGAAGAGGCTGTTACAGCAGTCCAACCTAGAGAGTACCAGAGCTCTAGAGACATTGAACTTCTGCGGAAAACTGAGGAAAGGAAGGATACCTCTCAGGAGGTGGAGTTAAAAGTGGGTCTTCTTGGCAAGCTCCAGGATGTGAGGGAGGAAAGAGAGAGGAGTTGAAGATGACTCCAGGGTTTCTGGCTTCAGATGAAGAAGGGGTAGAGCCCATGGAGGGTGGCCAGAGTGAAGGGAGGAAGGGAGGGATCAGGAGTCCCAATAGGAAGGACCTCAGTCTTGCTGGCATTGAGAGTTCATTAGAGGCACACCAGGACTCGGTAGCAGATGGGCAGATGGGCAGACAGTAATGGTGGAGGAAGTAGAGAGAGGATCAGAGGGAAGTTTGAAGAAGAGTTGGGTGTCATCTGCATAACACTGAAAGTGAGGGGAGAAAGTAGAAATGAGGAGAGCAAGCGGGGCGAGATGGACATTAAAGAGCGACGGTGAGAGGATGGAGCCCTGAGGGATGCCCCTGTTTGAGATAGAGGTGGGAGAGGAGAAGGAGCTCAGGATAACCTGGGGGGATGGTCAGCCAGTCAAGTGCCCGCTCCGAGATACCAAGGGTATCATGCAGCCGTTTTATGAGGATGGAGTGGTTAACCATATCAAATGCAGAGGAGGCATAAAGTAGAATGAGAACAGCAGTGGGTGAGTTAAGAGATGCAAGCAATTCTTCATGGATGTTCAGGAGTGCAGGTTCTGTGCCTCTGGTTGCTCCGAATCCAGATTGGTGGTTGTGTAGGCATCCAACGAGATCAGTAAGCTGTGTCAGTTGGTGGGGAAAGACAGCTTCAGCAGAAGTTTCCCAAGGAAGGGAGTAATAGAGACGACCGGTAGTTAGCCGGATACACGGGGTCGGCAGAAGGCTTTTTCAGGAGGCGGTACACAAGGCAGTGTTTGAGGGCAGAGGGGAAAGACCCGGTAGCAAGTGAGTGATTGCAGAAGTCAGTAAGTGCAGTGGCAAGGAGCCAATGTTGTCCTTAATAGTTCTGAAAGAACAGGGGGCACCTGTTTGGAGGAGACTTTCATAAAACGGACAGCCCCAGGGACCTCATCTGTGGTGATCAGAGAGAAGGAGGAGAGGATGACTGAGGGAGGATGAGAGTCCGAGGATGGCAGGGGATGGAAGGAGGGGAAAGGGGAGGAAGAAATAATAGTTCCTTGCAGATTTTAAAGAGATTAGCCGTGTTACTGGATGCTCCAGAGACGTGAGCCTGGATGTGGGCCCTCTTCTTAGAATGGATGGAGAGACGATATTGCCTATGGACAAGGCAACAGGCCAAGTTGTCGGAAGATGAGCTTGCGGTTTGTCACCTCCGTTCCACAGCTCTGCACATGCATTTCAGGGCTACGAGATCAGAATCGTACCAAGCGTTACGTTTGGAGACATGTTTCAGGTGGCTCCTCATGACTGGGGCAAGAATGTCAAGAGTGTTAGTGATGGCTAGATGGAGGTTGCTGAGAGCAGAGTCAGAGGTAAAGTCTGCAGTGAGAGGAGAGGGGTGTCAAAGTGAGTGCAAAGGCAGCAGCTGACACGTTTTTATCAGTCGGATGTCCATGAATGAGTTTGGCAAAGTTGGTGGAGTTGTGGTCACGGGGCTGAGAGGATACAGGTGAGGGGAGAGGAGGGAGTGTATGATCAGGAGAGCGGGGTGGCAAGTGGGGGGAGCACAAAATCAGAGTGGATAAAGGCATTGAGAGTGTGTTCAGCCGAGTGGGTAGGACCAAAGGGGAGAATGGAGAGGGAGAGCGAGGAGCAGAGGTCACAGAAGAGAGTGGCCACTGTGATTGAGGAGTCAAGGTGGATGTCGAAGTCACCCAGGAGGAGGAGTTTAGAGGTAGATGTCAGGGGAGAGGAGAAGAAATCAGCCCATTCTGAGATGAACATATAAATGGTGGCAATGGTCCGGGAGGAAGTTTGAGAGATGACTAGCTTGCAGACCATGTTCTCAAAGGAGGAGTATGGTTGGGCGGGTACTCAGGAAAGATCAAGGCAACCCCACCTCCAGCACTGTTCGGGCGAGGCTTGGAGATGAACTTGTAGCCAGCAGGGACAAAGCGACTGAGCTGGCATTGAACCACGTCTCAGTAAGAGTAAGGATATCGAGGTGAAGGTCTTCGAGAGGAGGCAGATGTCAGCAGAGTGTTTGATAGCAGAGCGAGCATTAAGCGTGGCTACATGAAGCAGGTCTCTGCCAAGTTATTCCGCGGAGCGGTACAGGGGCATGGTTCACCTGTCAGGAGAAAGGGAAGAAGAGTGAGGGAGAGGAAGAATGAGTAGCAGGCATAGGAAGGAAGTTGATGAGGGATGGCAGGTGCCAGTCAAAGAGGAGAAGGTTGGGTTGAGGACCCTGAGCCATGATCGTGCCATTGCGATAGACATTAATGATACACCTGGATGATGAGATGCTTGCCAAGAGTACTTCCCATCTGGTACCACCATTAATGGGTGAGGATGAGAAAGGTGAGAGATTAGAGATCCGATGATTAGTCCAGAGATCTGGGGAGGGGACAGAAAAGTGGGTATCAGTGACAATCTGTCTAGAAGTTGCACTGACGTAGGTGTCCGCAATGGGGAGACAAGGGTTAGTGGCCTTTTTTCCTTCCAGACATCATGAGAGAGGGAGGATAGGTGATAGTATAGCATTTAGAATAGATAGGGGAGATGGTGAGTGCCGTGGGGGTGAAGGAGAGGTGAGGGTGGAGGATAGAAGGAGAAACTGCAGGCACAAGCACAAACTCACCAGGCGGCCTAGCTGCGGAAAAACGGTGTAAGGCACGCAGATGTAAGGCACACCAAGAAAGTCGGACAGCACACATGTAGTAGAAACACTTGGGTACAACGGGGAGGGGTGCACAGTTGCAACAAAAAAAACACACCAAAGTTCGAAATTTCCAAAAAGCACACAAATGCAGTACAAAAGGGGTATAGTAAGGCATAGGAAAGCAGAAATTGACTAAAGGCACAGCTAGGATAAACATGTGGGTTAGCAGAAAGGTATCAAGGTAGTCCAGAACATACTCACAGGAACTCTTGAAATGAGGGGAACAAGGCTCCAGGTGAGGATCAAGTTTGTGCAGTAGGTGGCTGCATGCTGGAGAACTGATTCAGGAAGGTCGGAGGTGGTGGGCAGCATGTAATTGTGCGGAGGAGGGCCTCCGGGCCCTTCCAAGACCCAGACAGGCTCAGGCCGTGGTCTTAGGTGTGAGCCTTTGGAGGGAGGCCGATGTTCGCCTGCCGGCTTCCCTTGATTGGGAAATGAAAAATACTGATGTCCCAATCAGAGAGTTGAATGAAAGGGCAGAACAGGCACTCCGGTGATCGCTTCAGGCGGCAGACTTATTTGAGCAGAATCTGGAAGTTTTAAAGGCTATTGCATAATTTTACCAAAAGGTTTAAAACCGTATCAGCCTCAGAAGGGTGCATACATGTGAACTCATGAAGTGCAAGCAGGCTCCGTGTATGGGACCTGCACAGCACCTGAGCTATCCTCCCAGGCCTGACTGACCATTTCGAAATAATGGGGTGTTTTGGTAATTCCCTTTTGCTCGCTAATCCACAAGGCACGGCAAGCAGGAAAACATGTATTGTTATTAAGCATTTGCATGAATGTATCTGAACTGTTGAATGTGGGTTTGGTTTCAGAGTCCTTAAGCCATTGACTAAGCTGGCCAGTGCTGATGGGAGTTGTCCAAAACATCTGGATAGCCAAATGTTTGAGGACACTGGCAACTTGTCAGGGCTGCCTCTGGTGGCCCAGCCTCCTCCCCACTCCTTCTCTTCCACCAGTCAGTGCCTCCGCCTCCTTCCACGAAACAGAAGATTAGCAATGCTGGATGGCCTGGGTGCACAAACCGGCATGCTCAAACAGTATGAGTTTTCCCCTCTCCATCCATCATGGGGGACTCCTTCTCCAGGGAGGAGAACATAGCTCTCCTGTCACACCTGCAACCATCTTCACTTTCACCTCCTAGTGTCCTGTGGGAAATGAGAACCACAAATGGGAATTGGCAAAGCAGAGTGAGAATTATGTGGGAGCACACAATGGGAACCTAAAAGTGTGAAACACCAACACAGCCCAAGAAGCAAAGTGCAACCCCAGAATTACAGTAAATAAATCATAACTTTTACTAATACTAGAACTCTACACAATAAACCAACAGACCAGGAACTGAGTCGAGACAACAAGACCCATGCAAAGGAACTGGAAATGGGGATGCTATTTCGAGTAATAATATTGGCAGCAAGAAACTTTTTTCACCCCTTTTAAAAATGTTAAAAGGCGACGCAAAAGGCACAAGCCTGAATGGCAACTGTTTTTCTTTTTTCATGTGAGAGATGAACACACTGAACAAACATTAAAACCAGGGAGCACAAAACTGCATTGCAATAACATAGTAAAGACTAAGACACAACAAGAAACACAAACTGCTACAATCCTGCAAAACTCTTAAATGCCAAAAAACCTCTGTGTGTGCCTGACCGATTTACTTCTCCCAAAGCCTACTGACCCCCAAAAATGAACAAGTAGTGATATGACCCTGATATATGGGGTCAACCTTCCTTTGCATGATTCTAGTGCTCTGATTGGTAGAACAAACTCAACCAATAAATCCGGGATTCTTCCAGAGTTCCAAGGCTTTGGTAGAATCCACCAAGCCATCCACCAATATGTGGACGATACTCAGTTGTACATGAGTATAAATAAAGTGTGCGGAACCGCATTTGTTTCCGCACTTATCTTGCCATCATCCTGTCCTGGACACCTCAAACTAAACCCACCCAAGACTGAATTCATCCTCATCGGTCCGCCCGCTAAACAACAAATTGTCCAACAATGGTTCAATGATATGCACCTAGAAGGATTTGATCCACAACTCTTGGACTCGGCAAAATCCTTAGGATTCACCATTAACAGTAGCCTATTCTTCCAGAGAAACATGGCGAAGAAGGCCCAAACAGCCTAGCACCGAATCTCCACCCTTTGCAAAATCAAAACCTTCATCTCTCCACAGGACGTCCAGACTGGTAGTACAGGCCCTTGCGGTCTTGCACATCAATGGGGTAAATACCCTCTTGACTGGGCTCCCGGCTTCTCTTTTGGCTCCCCTAAAAGCAGTCCACCGTGCTGCAGCATGTTTTATCAGGGGTGCATAGAAATTTGACTGAATCACCCCTGTTCTACGCAAACTACATTGGCTTGCTCTTCAGGAAAGGATACTGTTCAAGACTGCATGTATCGTCTACAAAGCAGTCATGAGTAGCGCACTAGCCTACCTGCCGGCTAAGCTCCACATATCTAGTGGCATGCGCTCCTCATGCAGCAAAACGATAATCCGGCTTGAATCATAGCTCGTCTGCAAATTGAGGACCTGTAAACAATCCTTCTCTTGTCACCCACCCACCCTCTGGAATTCGATCCTGGTGTTGGCTCGGAATGCCCCCACAATTCTTCAATTTCACAAATCTCTCAAAACACGGCTTTTTCAACATTTGACCAAGGCCTAATTCCAATGGATGCACACACCAACACACAGACTTCAACTCACAGTACTGCACTACTGTTACAAGATGCCTGCCCAAATGCTGGCTACCCACACTCTGTGCAATGCTCCGCTGCTCTCGAGCTAGGTTTGCGCTATAAACAGTAGGTAAAATAAAATAAATAAGGCTCATGATTGGATGGCAAATCATTGCGTGAGACTTGGGAAGCGTGCTGCACGTTGGTCCTGGCACTTGTCTATGCCAAATTGCTGTCCCATTCCCACAGTGTAATTACTCTTTCCAAAAAGATTTGTAGGGCTCTCTGTTCTGTTTTTATAAGAGTTCATCCAAGCCTATTTACTAAAGATCCAAATGGATACTGTAGGGTATAAAAGGGGAGGCTAGTTGCTCTAGGTACAAAAACAATTTCTTGTATTGGTCTTTGTGGTTGGAGAAGTGGTGCTCAGTTGATCATTTTCGAAAATGTCCTCACTCGCGTCCTCAAGGTAGGCATGGATGCTTGAATCGAGATTGACAAGTTGGTGTGCAAACAAAAAGGATAGTAGCAGAAATTTGACAGTTTGAGGGGGAAATTTCACGTGCATTGGTAACCCCCATTGTGGGGAGGGAAATTCTGAGAATTGAGTAAACGCCCTTTAGGAAAACGGACTTTCCCTCCTCCTGTTTGGAAGTATCTTCGTCCACAACCTGCTGTTACGATCTATATTCCTCTGATTTGTGGCAGATGCCTCTGGACTACCGAGCTGCTGGAACTGCATATCTGCCCAAATTGTTTAGGCTTTGTGGTGTTGGTGAGGCCAGGAGGATGGGCATAGAAGTGGGGTGGTTTGGTTTGGGGTTGTGGTTTTTCCTGATGTATTGTGTTGCTGTATGTTTATGTAAATACCTAATTAAAATGTTTTAAAAAAAGCATGATGTTTACATGCCTTCTGAAGTTTAAAAGCCGGGTTCAGAATTGAGTGCCATCTTTGTCTCCATCGGGCATGGGTTGGTTACTAAGGATTGATCTGGGGTTTTTCAGGGGCAGAGGGGCAGACATTTTGAGATGCTTCCTTTTTGTATATTAGCATGTGCTACTTTATCCTGAACTCTGTTGTGTGTGCTACAAGACCAGTGCACACTAAATGGCTGTCGACCAAGCAACTAAAATAAATATACCTTTTGTATGGACTCCACTTTATTGAAAGTGATGACTCTTACGCTGAATTCTTGTCTGCTATGCCCACTCCTCGAACGTGCCCTTGATTGCCCAACCAACACTTTCAATACTTAAGCTAAGGGGAGCCTGGGGACCCCTGCCTGGCCGACTGCACGAGCTTGCTTGGACCCTTGCCTCATGGTTCTGGGGGTAGCCCCTCTCTGTAAGCCCCCTTTGGGGGTGATGGACATAATGGTGCTAATCATCACGCGAGTTTAAATCTGAATGATCGACTCCACCTACCCTTTAGCATAAGAATATATGAGGCTGGTCGGTACCCCATCCCCTTAAAAGCTCTTCAGATGGTAAAGTGTACACTGCACAGCGATTGAAAGTAACCCCAGTAGAAGCTTCATTCATGTATTTAACAATATACTGGCTGAACGTCGATCTACACACTAGTGCACAGATCCATCTATAAACCTACGCACGTGGCCACCTGTCCTCATGGCTCTTGTCCTAACGGTGCCTTTATGTCCCCTGTGTAGCTTGGTAATGGAAGATAACCCGTGGTATTCGCTTTCGCAGACGACCCAATATTGTGGAATCGTATAAATTCTTGAAATCCCAGCACCAACATACCACCATTCATACACAACTGTTTCAGTTAACTGCCAGGTGGCAACACTCTGGAACTGGTGCTCATTTAGCGTGGGTAAAAAACAAAACAATCTGCCTTGTGTCAGGGATGCCTGTGTTGCACTCTGGGAGTGGCCATATGAAGAAGGCATTGTTTTTTCATAGAATATAATGTGCAGAGGTTAGGTCTCTCTCCACCCTGCAACTTCTTCTTTCCAGAGGTGTTGCTGAGACGGCGGGCGGGCGGGGGGTGGGTGTGGGGGGGGTATAGTCCCAGGTCTTTTGGTTGTAGCTCCAGATAGAATCTCAGGGGCTACAACATAAAGGTTAGCTAGACCAGCGTCCCGACATTAGCGTAGCCTCAAATCTTTTACAAACCTAGCAACACCCCTCCTTCTTGATAGGTTTTTATGTCTGCAAGGAACCATCTTATTGCAATATATAATAGAATGTTTTTGCATATTTGGCTGTTTTCGCCTAAGCTAAGGTGTGGGAGCCCCAGGTGTTTTAAGAGGCAAACACTCCTGGTTCTGGTATGTTTTGTGCTCTCCCTATAAAAACCTATGGTTTCACATGGCTCCAGTTCCTAACTCGTACTCGATTTCTATCACAGCCCCCAACTGAAAATCAGTCCAAAACACACGTGATTGGCTCTCTGCTTTGTCATTCAAAGCAGCGTCCTTCCCAAGTTGCATAATCTTCCCTAGCACAGCACTGCCACCTGCAGTGAAGAATGTCACCACAGTGCCAGCAGCTGGCTAATGGAATGCAGTAATAACACTGCTCCAGCAAAGAAGAGAACAAACTTCACTCTGTTCCCCAACAGCAGCTCCCAGGGGAAATCTCACAGAAGACAGAGGCTACTATTAACCCCGTTTTCGATGCCCACCCTGTTTTTCAATGGGGACTGTGGCCTTAATTGATTTTAATTATAGTGTCTGTTTAGTTCTATTACTTAGAAGCCGGTTATCTTATTTTGCTTTAGAGAAGTTTAGTATACTGTAAACTGCACGAATCAATGACAGAATTATGAAAATATGCAGAGTGCATATGCATCTGATGGTTTATGCCAGCTGATAATCTGATGGCAAAAGTTATTATGAAAAGCCTGTGAAAGCCTTATGTTACGAAGTGATCCTTATCCAACCAAACAAAATGTAAAAGTAGCACAATGGAAGATGTCATCAATTAATTAGCATGCTATCTGCTTCCGGTACAAAGGGCTAGGGAAACAGGTTATGTTTTTAGTGTTGACTACATTTGTGGTGAGTATTGCTTGTTTACTCTTGTACATTTCCCACTTCAGAGTGAAGTGAAGGAGGAGTGTTCAGAGTAAAGAATGGTCCAGTAATAGAAATAAAGTTGAAAATGTGTTATCGCCAAAAAAGGCAGTTAGTAATAATATAAGCACAGAGTGAGCGTTTTTTTGGTAAAAAGTTTTTTAATTAAATTCAGGAATAGGCAACATGCTAGTCTACCAAGTTGTTGTTTGATTGTGCAAGTTTGTTGTAAAATCAATAATTAAACTATTGGTACATTGAAATGTAAAATGTTTTGATCAGCTGTTGAGAAGCTAATGTGAATAATTTCAATGTTTGTTAAAAAGTAAAATGTATATGTTTAACAGTGACGCAAACCAGGGAACAACAAACACCCCTACACAACCAGAGTAACCGGCTTCCGCCAACACAACGCAATGCCACATGTATCAATGTATGTATGAGTCAGCCCCCCCACCTCCCAAGATGTTATCTAGACAGGCAGGAGATAGAAACATAAAATGGTGGCTTCATTTTCTTATTCTGTTAAGAGCATTCTTCAAAGCCCCTCGTTTTGCATGGTCGTATGGCTTCTGCAACGAAGAAAGCAAACCAATTGCATAGAATAAAAATGTAAATAATTTTCTAAGGAAAAGTTTTTTTCCCAATAATTTGTATTGATTTTAAACAGCGTAACCTACAGACATCAATCAATGATCCATAACATTGTGCATCAATAGTGTCCGTCTACCTACCCCCGAAATCCCCCTTGCCCCCAACTCCAGCGTATCCCACCTTTGTACCACATCCTATTCATCATCTGACACAAACTATACATTGGTATAAACCTCTCGCGTCCCAGGAGAGACTCCCCCACCCCCTGCCCCCCTTCCTCTGGGGCTGCACCATGCATTGACACCGACAAGTCTTGTACCAATTGCTTCCAGGAATCTAGGGATGCCTCTGTTAATCTTGGCCACTATGTGCCGCTTCTGCCACACTGCAGTTTCCTCCCTTGACCATTTCTGAAGGTCTCTCCACCATATGCCCATCTCTGGTTCCTTGCGTGTTTTCCATCCCATAGTGATTCTATGTTTCGCCAGTATGTTTGCTAGGTCCTTTAATTCACTAACATGTCTCGCCCGCTTCGGGCGTGCAAAAATACCGAACATGCAAGCTGCTGGGGAACTTGCATCCAATATTATACCCGTCATGGCCAAGGCCCAAGCTATCTTCTCCCAAACGTGCCTGATCTCTGTACCTGCCCAAAACATGTCTAGTAAATCTGCATCAATCGTTCCACATTTTGGACAAACCTGCTCCTTTGCATTACTAAACTTGGCAATTTTCCCTGGCATCAGGTACGCCCTATGGGTGACATACAGTTGGATCAGCTGGAGCTTTGCATTTCTAGAAACCTTTTTATGGTACATTAGTGCTCTGCCCCAGGACCCATCTGTCAGTTGCTCATGCAAGTCTGCCTCCCAACTGCGCTCGGTCTGTGCCATCATATCCTCTGGTCGTGACATTAACAGCTCATATAGCCGTGACACCTTGTGTCCCCCTTCTGAAGTGTGATACAATGTTTTTATGAACTCATCCTCTTGTAATATCCCGTCAGGAACAGGCCATCTACCCTGCACCCTCTGAAGTAATGCTGCATGTGTGATGTACTGTCCGGCATGTATGCCTGTTTCAGAGGCAAGTGTGACAAAATCCTACAATTTACCCTCCTGCAGTAGGTTGCCCACTGTCGCCACACCCAATGGTTCCCAGTATTTCCTTATCTTCAATCTAAGCTGCGGATCTTCACATTTCAGCGACACTAATGGTACTTGGGGGTCGGGGGGAGACAGTGAATCTATCTCCATAAAGCGGCACGCTCTTTGCCATGTCTCTCTGGTCAGCTTCAAAAGTAACAGGTATCCAGGGGGCTCTGTCGCGCAACAAGATGGCCACCTAAGAGTGGAGCTCCTCTCCGGCGTATTATCCTTCTAAAATGATATCCTGTATCTGCCTTCATCCGCGCTACTGGACCAGCGGATTCGACCATTGTACCTATCCTGCACCCACCGGGAGAAACAACGGGCGAATTCGGACCCAGCATGCCCAGATAGGTACGGACGGGGTGGCAGGTGGGGGGCCCTGGGCCACTCCTCAGCTCCGCAGTAATCTACGCGAGTGCCGTGGCTCTGGGTGGAGCGTGGGCCCTGCAGTGGGCGGGTCCGGCCCCGCGGGCGGAACGGACTCCCTGTACCGGGACTGCCTCGAATGTCACCCGATAGGAAACAACATTCGCTCATCGAGGACGGTGTCCTTTCTGGTTGGAGAAGTGCCTTGAGACCTGAGCTGCATGCGCCCTGCCCCGTCCTTCTGCTTCAATCGCCTGTATTCTCCTACACGGCCTTGGGCGGCCGGAACCCCCACTGATCTCGAACACTGCCATAAAGAATGGGGGGGAACGAAACGGAAAGTATACGAGCCGTCCCAGATGCTAATTCAGTGGCCGACCTGTGAGCGCGACCGCGCGGGGCAGGTGGTACGGGCCTGCTGCGGACCGGACCCGCGAGCAAAGGAGGGAAGCAGAGAGGGATACTGTGAACAGTCCTGCTTGGCATCTGCGCGTGGGCCCCCAAAGGGAAGCTCCTGTTGAATCAAACGCAGTCCATCCCACGGCGATCGTCCCACGCACAGTGCCTTCCTCGGGCCTGTGGCCCCGAGGCCGACAGCGCCTGTTATCATATTGCGGCTTCTACAGCAGGCCCACTCGCAGTCCGAGACGAACCATCCCCCAGTGGCCCTCTACGATCCTCGCTACAACGGATATTAATATTTGGACACCTGTGTGATGCCTGGAAAAAACGCACTCAAGGGCAGGAAGACCGGGCCGATGGATTCTTTCACGAACTCACAAGCAACCGCAGAGGCATCGGGCCCTTCGACAACATCTGACCTCACTGCCACGGAAGACTCCAAGTTCGACCATCTTTTGACGACGGTTCAGAATGGATTCCTGGCGATAAATGTCAAGCCGGACGATATTGTCTCCACGATAGGCTCCCTTAAAGCAAGGGTGGATAAGGAAAGTGCCAGAATCACTGATGCCGAAAACAGAATAAGTGCAAACGAAGACTCGACCCATCAAAACACTCAAGACGTAGCTGGCTTGAAAAGCGAAATGAATAAACTCTGTGATAAGTGTGGTGATTTGGAGTCAAGTTCGAGAAGGAACAATATACGCATTGTCGGCTTAACAGAATCCTTTTGCAAAGGCCCGATGGAGACCCAAATCGAAGCCCTTTTGAGGTCCCTCCTAGGTGTTGACTCCTTCTCTTCACAATTCTTGGTCGAACGAGCACATCGCACCCTGGCTCCACCGCCCAAACCGGGCCCCCCCTGCACGATGGTGGCAAAGCTTCTAAATTACAGAGACAGAGATGCGGTTCTGAGGCTGGCAAGGAAAAAGGGCCCTTTGATACACGGCAACGACAACATACACATATATCCGGATTTCTCTGCGGGAGTCCAAACCCAGCGACGTTCCTACAAATCCATCAAACGACAGCTGCGGGTGAGACAGGTTCCATATGCGCTGTTGTTTCCAGCAAAGCTACGGATACAACATGGCGGACGTGCGCACTTCTTTGACTCTCCGGCAGCTGCGTTGGCCTATGTGGAATCTGCTATTCCTCTACCTCCTGGTAGGAACGAACCTGATCAAAATCTACTTCAGCAGCCGGTATAGTAATCTACACGGCATACTGTCCGACGGCAGCTATGAACCATCTTCTACCTACAACAAATCGTCTATTCTCGTTTCACCAAAGACAGGCAGGATTGTTCTTTTATTTGCGCTTCTTATTACTCTCCAACATTCAAGGACAGTCGGATGAGACTCGCTCAGCTATGAAGACGGTGTTGTAGCACTCGCCCCCCTCCAAGAGTGAAACCACAGGGTTTTAAATGGGGATCATCATCAAGTTGGGCCAGATGGTGTGGGTGGGGATGGGAACCGGGAATTTGGGTCTGTTTAACCAGCCAGAGGTATGGTCAAAAGCCCCAGTTGGGCAAGTTGCGAAACAGTTTACTGTTGTGTTTAATGTTAATGTTGAAAATGCAGTCACAAGTCATGCGCTGATTCCGCCACATCGTCATCCTGCTCTCCCAAGATTGTCTTTACACCTATTGACATGGCACATAAACCCCACACTTCCAGTGGGTTGTCGCTTAAGCTGCTAACTTGGAACATCCGGGGTCTGAACAATAGAGCAAAATCCAGCAAGGTGGGGGCATACATCAACTGGCACCGTCCGCATGTGGTAATGCTTCAGGAGACCCATGCTCTCCAAGAGACTAACGAGAAGATCTTGAAACAATGGGGTAACAACAGGTATTACACTGAATACTCGTCACAGAGCAGGGGTGTCCTCACACTAATACATCCATCGCTGGGGTTCGTCCCCGAAAAAAGTAAATCCGACCCGTTGGGTAGGTATGTGGTGGTATGGGGCACAGTAGCTGGGGAAAGAAGGGTGGTGGTCAACTCCTATGGTCCAAACACGGACGACCCCGAATTTTATGCCCATCTCCTCACCGAAATCGACACGACAACTGATACATGGGTGCTGTGGGGTGGAGACTTTAATACTATCCTAGATGTGCTATTGGACAGGTCCTCCAGTCGACAAAGGTCACTCACCAGATCCGCTAATACCATCCATCAGGGCCTACAGGACAGGGCGCTGACCGATGCCTGGAGAGGGGTACACCCCACAGACCTTCAATACACTTTCTATTTGTCAGCCCATGATTCTGAATCCAGGATTGACTACTGGTTCATATCCGTTCTCCTGCTGAGCTCCGTGGTGAGCTGTGAAATCCTCCCCCGTACGTTTTCTGATCATTCCCCAGTCACTCTTGAGATATCGCTCCAGAATATTAAACGTCCGTCCCCGCGCTGAAGAATGCCTCCAAACATCCTGAAGGACCCCAACTTGGTTGAATCGTTGCAAACTGAGATGGAGGAGTTCTTTCAGCTGAACTCGGGGTCGGTGGGGGAATGGGCTACGGTGTGGGAAACGTTTAAGGTCTGGGTGAGGGGTAATCTTATGTCAAATACCACTGGCCTCCTAAAAAGTGTCAGATCCAACCTTAATAAGACCGAAACACACCTGAAAACTCTTGAAAACAACTATAGTGTAACACATGACAAGAACATATTGGCTGATATCAATGCACACCTCCTTAGATTCAATGAGCTAGCAATCCAAGAACTACAATACATGTCCACTCCGACCAGGGCCCGTAGATACGTTGAAGGAAATAGAGCAGGACACCACTTGGCATGCATATTACGAAACTAACACAATCATGCCCCCATCGCAAGCATAATGACAGACAATGGTGATCCCGTGCACACAGAGGAAGAAATCAAGGCCGAATTTGCTAAATATTACACCAACCTATACGCAAATCATGATACACGGAGTCTTATAGACATTGGAACAGACTTGAACGAGATAGATCTCCCTACCCTCTCACCTGAGGACAATGTTGTCCTTGAACAAGAAATAACCAAGGAGGAAATCACTGAGGCAATTAAAGCACTGGCAGCTGGAAAAACCCCAGGCCCTGATGGCCTAAGTTCGGACCTCTATAAAACATACACAATACTATCCCCTATTCTAACTCATGTATGGGAGGAAGCCTTGTGCTCCGGCTCTCTCCCAGATTCCATAACCGACGCAGTCATAACGGTCCTTTTGAAGCCTAGACGTCTGGCCCATGGCTGCTCGTCCTATCGTCCACTCTCCCTAATAAATACAGACGCCAAGATATATGCCAAAGTGCTCGCAAATAGACTTCTCCCTAAAATGACTTCCCTAATACACCCTGACCAATGTGGCTTCATCCCGACGAGATCCACTGCTCTGAACCTGCGTAGACTGTTCGGAATTATGGCCCAGATCAAGCCTGATGCGCAGCCAGTGGCCGTCTCGTTGGAGGCCGAGAAGGCATTTGACTCCGTCTCATGGGCATACATGTTCGGCTTTGGCCCGTACTTCACACACTGCGTCAGGCTGCTCTACACCTCTCCCAAGGCTAGGGTCCTAACAAACCGCACACTCTCTACCCACTTTACCTTGCATCGGGGCACCAGACAGGGTTGCCCCTTCTCCCCATCCTGTTCGCACTCACTATCAAACCAATGGCGGCTGCAAGCAAAAGAGAATAAGAATTGAGGGGCATCAAGTTGGCCGGCAGCTACCAATCTATCTCATTATATGCGGACGATGCTCTATTGTGTATACGTAAACCGGAAAACAACTTAGAACCCATATTGGCCCTTCAAGCACACACGGCCTACGATGGTCCCCGGAGTACATCAGATATCTGGGGATCCATGTATCTAGAGACAAACAGTCACTATATATATAGATAATTACGAATCCATTTTACAGACGATCCACACCAAACTCCAGATCTGGACCAAGTTGCCCATATCACTGGCTGGTCGGATAGCTGTGCTCAAAATGGTGATCCTCCCCAAACTCCTATATACCTTTAATAACGTCCCAATATGGCCAGGCAGACCCTTTTTTGAAAACCTGCGGCCCCTGTCAACCACCTTCATTTGGAACGGTGGGGCTAACGGGCTCAAATGGGAAAAACTGGTGGAACCCTACGACACGGGGGGGGCTTCGCTGCACCCGATTATGAGCTGTATTATCTTGTGTCTCAGGGTCATTATGCCAAATACTGGCAGAACCCTACATCAGAAGCACCTCATGTCCCCATTGAACGGCACTCGGTCCGCCCAACGGAATTGCGATCTATTATCTTTGCGACATCTTATAAAGACGATTGTAAATTTGACCCAGTAGCTTGCACGATCGCAGCCTGGGCTGCAATTGGCAAGCGCCTCCACATTGAGATTCCCTATAACTCCCAAGCTCCATTGTGGAACTTTCCGGGCATTGCCCCCTCGTATGACCATGGTATACAGAAAGCCTGGATCCCAAACTATGACATTACAATGAAGGCTATGTTCCCCAATGGAAGCTTCGTCACCCCCGAAGACTTCGCTGACACAGTGGGTAGGGGCCAACTTGTCACGTTACAATATCATCGTATGTAAGCGGCGTTCAAGAAACGCTGGCCATCATTCCCTGCTGATTCGCCCGAGCACCCTTGTTACCAGGCACTTCACTCACAGCCTCATATAGGCGTCTCCATACTGTACAACATAGTCCAAACACATACAAAGTCCTCCAACAATATAAAGTCCACCTGGGAACAGGACATGGGTACAACAATAGAGGAAGGAACATGGTCCAAGTACTGCCTCCTTACAAAGAAGGTCTCCCTCAACGCGGGGCTCAGACTCATACAATTCAAAATGCTCAATAAACTTCACTATACCCCTGTTAAGATGGCTAAAATCAAGGTGTCCATAAACACGAATTGTCCCAAATGCAATAACCCTCAAGCTGACTCATACCATATGTACTGGGCCTGCCCTGAAATAATTGGATTCTGGAAGACAGTAGCAAATATACTGGAAGACATTACGCAAATTCCCGCACTACCCCCCAAAAAATATCTGTTTGGCGACATCGGAAAATTCCCAGAAAAAACGAGGAGGCTATTCAACGTCGCATGTGTGGTGGCTAAAAAATGTATTTTGCAAAAATGGAAAAGTCCCCACACCCCCTGTGCAGAACAATTCTTAAAATCACTGGCATATGTGCACGAATGTGAAGAAACGTACGTAGGTCTGGTCCCCTAAAGACATTTGGTCAGCGTTCAGGACTTACCTTCGCACCACCCCACCTAACTCGGAAGAGGACGATACCGACTGAATGTGTGCTTTAACCCCGGCAACAAACGTTTAATATCATAAATTGTGATTTTTTTTTTTTATATAGGTATATGTATGGGAGAAAACAAAGTGTATAACATGTATACCCATTACCACGGAGTGGTTCATGCGTGTGTATTGTGAATTGCAACCGAAAAATAAAGTTTAAAAAAAAAAAGTAACAGGTATCCAGGGTGCATGACTTTAGGGTCCATATTCCTTCCCTCAGGAAGAATGGGGCATAATGTGGCTGCAATAGCAAGGTGTCCTGGGACTGCACAAATTGTAACTGACACGTACAGAAAGTAAGCCTCGAAGTGCGGAGCATCGATTCCACCCTGGGCATATGGTCTTTGCAATTTAGCAAGGGCCATACAGCATCTCAAGTTATTCCATAGGAAGCTATGACATATTGTGTCTAACCTCTTGAAGAAGCCTCTGGGTATATTGTATGGCACGTTCATGAAGAAATGGAGCAGCCTTGGCAGCACCCCTCTCTTTAACAGTGCCACTCATCAGCGAAAGCAGCAGCTTCCCCCAAAAAGCCATGGATCTCTATTTCTTTTAATCGTTTTCTCTGTGTTTTGCAAATGTTCTGTCTTGGGGTCGTGATAAATAGCTACCCCTAAATATCTTAATGTGGCTATCTCCCATTTCATCGGCAGCATTGGCAACCTGTCCTGAGTTTTCCTTTTGTACCGTGCTAAAGGGAACAAGCATGAATTCTGAGCGTTACCCGTAATACCTGATAGTGCTGCGTAACGTTCCAACACATCTAGAATATACTGAAGATTAATTTCAGGATGTTGTAAGTATGGGAGCATATCATCGGCATAAAGGGAGAGCAGATGGTTATTACCCCGTATAGTTATACCTGCGTCTCGATATTTCTTACGAAGATGTATTGCCAGAGGCTCCAAGGCTAGTATAAATAGCATAGGAAACCACAGACAACCTTGCCTGGTACCTTTACTTAGCTGCCATTGATCTGAAATGCACCCACTGGTCTTAACCCTGGCCATCGGACTCCCCTAGAGAAGCTGCGCCCACTTTATATATGTTGGTCCCAATACCGAAGTCCTTCAGCGCTGCCAGCAGCCATGGCCCCCTGACCGAATCGAATGCTTTAACTACATCCAGTGAAGCTACTGCATATTCAAAGTTTCAAAGTTTATTAGATATACTTCTAGCCAACTGGCTTTGTATAACACAAGATTTACACAAGATACATTTCCAATTTTAAAAGGATAAAACAAATAAATACATATATAATTCTATTCAAGACATTTTAAAATCACCACAATCTTTAGATAAAATGCAACCATAAAATAAATCCGATTAATATCATTGCCCATGATAAATATTCCCCATAGGTCCTGAATTTCATTCGTCAATTGTAGTGTTATAAGATTTCAAATACTTATAACACAATTCATACAGACGTTCACAGTCCATGAGCAAGTGGTATAGTGACTCAGTAGTTTCATTTCCACATAAACAGCACTTACGCAAATCATAAGGTAGACCTAACCTCTCACCCTTTCTAGCGCCTCTGAGGTATTACATTTCAGTATTAAGTATGTGTGAAATGTACTTACACTTGGATAAGCATTGATGTACTTCGGTGTAATACACCGGGTTATCCGTTCTTGACAATAGGGTCCACTCTGCACCTTTGTCGCCAAGTTTATTAAATTTTGTTCGAAGTCAGTTTCCTTCAATTTACATTTTAACCGGTTTTTCACTCCATACATTTCAATATGCCTATTATTGGTTAGCTCACCAATCCATTTTGTATGGAGAGTTTTCAATACTCCCATGGTACCGACTAGCACATTACCTTCTAATCTCAGAAACGCCTTTACATAGGGGACTATTATCACATCTGTTTCTAGTTTACATATATTTTCAAAGCACAGTACACTTTGGTTTATATAAGCATATATTATCCCCTTTATGTCGAATTCCAAGTAAAGATATTCCACACTTACATTTTGGGGTAACCGCAGCAATTTACAAAGCATTTTTGCCTCAAATGTCACTAATCGTTTATCAAATTTGTGACCCCATATTGCAATTGCATACATTAGGTGTATAATCTAAGATTAGCAGGTCATCAGCCTGTGCAAGCCATCCAATTATCGCATTGTTAATCTTTACAGGATTAGCATTTATTAGACTAAAGGCTGCCTTCATGTCTGCTAGATGGAGATTAAATAACACTGCTGCGACCATGCACCCTTGCTTGACTCCACTGCATGTTGCCATATATGCTGAAAGTTTACCCATTGCATTTAGGCGAATATGAACATTAGTATCAGTGTGTAGTAACATGAGCATACGTAATAGACCCTTAGGAATGCCCCAAAAACTAGGTTTTTGCCATAAATGATATCTCAACACCGTATCAAATGCTGCGGAGAAATCGATATATGCACAATACACGTCTAGATTCCGTTTATCCCAGGAATACACCACTGTAGTTGTCAATATCAACAGATTATGTAAGGTGGTAGACTTCTCTCTAAACCCAATCTGGTTTGGTGGCAAGATTTTCTTTGCCTCTATCCACACATTCAGTTCTTGTAATATAACACGAGAGAATATCTTTGAGATGTCGAGCAACGCTAACATGCAAAAGTTACCAGGACAGTCCCAGGCTCCTTTTTTGTGCACTGTGAGTATATGGCTAGACTTCAAGACTTAGGGATAACAATAATTGCACCTATTTGTTTAAAGAGAAGATGGAGAGCTGCAGCCCAGAGATCAGGTTGCTTTTTGATGAGAAGATTGCAGACCCCATCGGGGCCTGCAGCACAGGACTTTTTAAGATTTTCAATTATCACTTTGTTGTCCAAAATCGACACTTTGCAATCCCAATTCTCCATTGCTAGAGGGAAAATATCCTCACTTGGTTCCTCTCTACCCAATGTGGATTGTATGTGGTTACCCCATTGCACCTCAGTGATACCATTTTTTGTCGATTCCCGTTTTTTATGATTCTGCATATTAATTCATACTATCCTGAGTGTAATCTACGATATGGTGCAAACTCCTGATGTTACATGCAATATTTCTATTTGGAACATATCCGGACTGGTCTGGGTGGATTCGTTTTGATATTTCCGGCTTGAGCCTATTGGCCAGTAGCGCTGTGAGTATCTTCCCATCTTGATTAAGCAACAATAGGGGCCTATATGAGCCAAAGTAGTCCTCAGGCTTGTTGGACCTCAGCAATGGGACAATTATAGATTCCCTTATTGACACCGGCAACAAGGTTGTTTCCAACGCTACATTAAGCATTTCCAACAGTGGGGGGGGTACCGCATCTGTAATGAACTCTTTGTAGAATTCACTGGGTAATCCATCTGCTCCCGGAGCTTTGCCAGTTGGCAACCCCCTTATTGTGGATTCCAGTTCTTCCGCCGTTATTGTCATGGAGCCCCCCCCCCCCTTTCTCACCTGAGTCCGATCTTTGCTGGATTTCTTGGTCGATGCCTTCTTGCGGACGGATCTGGTCTTGAGTAAGGCTGCACAAGTCTCTTCCGACTCCAGCGTGCGTTCAAAGTTCCGGGATGCAATGATCCAGGAATCCGGGAAATTAAGAAAGTGCACTACTCAGCATACGAGTCCAGGAAGTAAGAAAGAAAGGAGAGGGACTAGGAATGGAGTTAGCAGGGACAGAATCAGGGAAGCAATACCGCGAGCTACGGAGCACAGGTCTGGTCGCTACTTCGCAATAGCATTGAGATGCGCGGAGCCGCGGGGGCCGTGGTCTATTAATAGAACACGCTACGTCCAACGTGTAGAGCGAGGAAGGTCTTTCACGCTGGACAGCCATGTTGGGAGTACCAGGGAGTGCAAGCCCCGTTGAGACAAGGACCAGGAAGTCCAAAAGGGGCGCGTTCTGTAGGTCATGACAGCATGCCTCCTCCAAAGACCCGTTCCTCCAGGTTTGCCCGGGTGTATGAGGTGACATTTTCTGAGCAGTCGAGGGGCCTTGAGATTAGAAAGTGGTTCCCAGTCTCTTTCACTAGGAGGATATCCCTTCCATTCAACCAGGTATTGAAGCTGACCCCGTTTATACCTGGAGTCACATATTCGGGACACTTCATATTCCAGTTGGTTGTCCACCAGCAGAGGAGGGGGTCTGCAGGATTTCCGGGAGGATTGGATGTAGGGTTTTAATAAGGATGTGTGAAAAACTGGGTAAATTTTCTTCCAGGAGTCTGGTAGTTTGATCTGGTATGAGACTGGATTTATAATTTCCTTGATGGGAAATGGACCATGGTATCGAGGGGCCAATTTGTTTGGCCGTAGATGTTGGTGTAGTAATTTCGAGGACAACCAGACTTGATCACCAATTGCATAAGAAGGCCCTGGTCTTCTTTTGGAATCCACATACCTCTTAGTCTGTGTTCTGGCCTTCCGTAAGTTTTCTTTGGCCTCCTGGTGTACGTTGATGAGGGTTTCGATCCAGGAGTCGACGGTAGGTACCGGTGTGGGATGATGGAGAACAGAGGGTAGAACCGATGGATGGAAACCTTGGCTACAATAAAAGGGACTGGTCTTAAGTGCTGAATGATCGGCATTGTTGTAGGCGAATTCAGCCACGGGTATCAGGAGCGACAATTCATCCTGAACCTTGGTGGCGAAACATCGAAGATACTGTTCCAGGGTCTGATTAGCACGTTCTGTGGTCCCGTTGGTTTGGGGATGATAACCTGATGAGAGGGCGCGTTGGATTCCCAAAATACGACAGATGTTTCCAGAATTGTGAGACGTATTGAGGTCCTCAATCAGATATGATCTTGGAAGGAAGTCCATGCAGACGGAATATGTGTTCCAGAAAGATTCCAGCAAGTTCGGACGAGGGTGGTAGCTTACACAGGGGTGTAAAATGAGCCATATGAGTGAACAAGTCAATGGTAACCATGATGGTCGTGTATCCTCAGGAAGGTGGTAATTCCACGGTGAAGTCTGTAGCAATGAATTCCCATAGCCTTGTTGGCAGTGTAGGTTGCAGTAGAAGACCCGCCTGTCTCTTGTTATCATGTTTATTTTGACTACAGATAGCACAAGCTTGGATGTACTGCTGTACGTCGGTCTTCATTCCAGGTCACCAAAACTGTCTTTGTATAAGGCGGAAGGTGTTGGTTATGCCACGATGTCCGGAGTGAAGGGTATCATGACAGAGGTTTATTATTCTTTGTTGTAATTTCTGTGTGGGAATGACCAGTGCATTGTCCTTGAATAAATATCCTTCCTTGACTCTTACAGTCCATTGATTCTTCCTTGAAATATCCTTCCACAGATCAGAGGATTGGGTTTGCACTCGAATTTCTTCCAGAAGATTGACTGCTTGAGCTACAAAGATCGTGTGGGGAAAGATCTTAGGATAGGCCCTATCTTCAGTAGTTACATAGTCAGGATGTCGAGATAAGGCGTCAGCAATCGGGTTTTGTGATCCGGGAACATGAGTGATGTGGTACTGGTACTGGGCAAAGAAGTAGGCACAACGCACCTGACGACTGTTCCTACACTCCAATGACTGTAGAATTTGAAGATTCCGATGGTCTGTGCGGACCTGAACTGGATGTCTAGCACCCAGAAGTAGATGTCGCCAATTCAGTGAAGGCTTGGCAGATGGCTAACAGTTCCTTTTCCAGGACGGAGTAGTGTGTCTCACTGGGAGTCGGGGTTTGTGAAAGGTAAGCAATGGGGTGTTCCAGTTTATCCTGAAATTCCTGCTTCAACACCGCTCCTCGGCGTAGTTAGAGGCATCCGTTTCCACTAGAAATGGTTGATTTATGTCGGGTTGGGCTAAGATGGGGGCTTGCGTGAACTCTGCCTTTAAACATTGGAATGCCTTATCTTGCGGTGTAGACCAGATAAAGGGGGTGTCTTTCTTCAAGAGAGCAACGATCGGCTGAACAATCTCGGAAAAGGTGGATATGAACTTCCGGTAGAAGTTGGCAAGCCCCAGGAAGGATTGAACTTGTTTCACGGACGTGGGAGCGGGCCATGCCAGTATGGCCTTTACCTTTGAAGGGTCCATACCGATTCCTTCTGGGCTAAGGATGAATCCTAGGTAGTGAACAGAAGTAACGTGAAACAAGCATTTTTCGGGTTTGGCTAAAAGTTTGTGTTCACGGAGTCGTTGTAATACTACCTTTACATGTTCTTCATGCTTTAGAAGGTCCTTGGAAAAGATCAATATGTCATCCAGATAGACAATGACGAAGAGGAATAACATGTCAGAGAACATCCTATCCATGAAACGTTGAAAAACTGCGGGGGCATTAGCTAGTCCAAAGGGCATGACTAGATATTCATAGTGACCAAAGGGTGTTCTAAAGGCTGTTTTCCATTCGTCTCCTTCCCGGACACAGATCAAATGGTAGGCACCCCGGAGATCTAACTTCGTGAATATTACGGTGCCTCTCACAGCTTCCAGGATATCCGAGATCAAGGGCAATGGGTACCGGTCTTTGAGGGTGCATTGATTTAAGCCACGATATTCGAGTCAAGGTCTGAGTTCCTTGGTGTCCTTCTTGGGAACAAAGAACAACAAAGCACCCGCTGGAGATTTTGAATGTCTTATGGTGCCATTTTCAAGGTTGGTACCCAGGTATTCTCGGAGGGCCTTTTTCTCAGGTTCGGAAAGGATGAACATTCTGCCGAAGGGAATCACTGCTGAGGGATCTGTATTTATGGCACAGACTTCAGGTCTGTGAGGGAGTAAGGCCTGGACTATGGCAGTTGAAAATACATCAGCATATCCCTGATGGGCCTCAGGGACTTGTATGATATTGGAAACCATGAGTGGTGTTTGCTGGTCTCTTGGTGGTTCTTTAGGGGGTGTCAAGGAGGGATCCAGGAATAGACAGTGAGACATACAAAACTCTGAGCCTACGAATAGTGATCCTGCTGTCCAATTGATATACGGATTGTGCTTCTGTAACCAGGGCATACCCAATACCATGGGGTAATGAGCTGACTTAATGATGTCGAATCTAATCCGCTCTTGGTGATGGTTTATAGAAAGCTGGATCTCTTTAGTCTGCAGGCTTATGGGCCCTGAAGTGAGGGGTCTTCCGTCGATTGCTTCCACCGGCTGCATAGTGCTTCGTGTCTCGTATGGAATGTGATGACTAACAACCCAATCTTGATCAATGAATATTCCCATAGCTCTGCAGTCTACCAAGCCAAAATGGAATAGGTCTTATTCTTGGAAGGCGATAGGAAGGCCTGCAGTATCACCAAATTGTTTTGTCCAGGAGAGTTCAAGGATAGAATTGAAGTGGAGCAAACATCTCTCTCCCGAAGCTCTGCTCCTTTTAGGATTGGGAGCTGGCGTTTCCCGAACGCCGAGGAGGGGCTAGAGGACATTCCCTACCCAAGTGTTTATCTGAGGCACAATACATGCACAACCCCGTATGAATCCTTCTCATCCTTCCTTGCGGGGATATAGATGCACAGAAGGCTCCTATCTGCATGGGTTCTGGTTCAGTGACTGAGCCTGGGTTTGTGTCCGTCTTGGTGGTGCTCTCAAAGGACACTTTCGGAGGATTTCCTCTGGCTTTCTTCTTCTCTGCCTTCCTTTCCTGGATACGAAAGTCTATTTGCATGGCAAGGTCCATTAGTGCCTGGAATGAGTTTGGGCGAACCACTCTGTCCCACTCATCCTTAATCTCCTCATTCAGTCCTCTCCTGAAAAGGGTAAAACTCGCCTCAGGGGACCAATCCGCTTCCTTGGCTAATTGCTTGAATCGGGTTACAAAGGTGAGCATATCCTGGGATCCCTGCTGAAAGTCTAACAGGCGTTCCTGGGCATTATAGACCTGCTCTGGGCGGTCAGACATGGTTTTAAGGGCCTGTATGAACCCATCATAGTCATCTAGGAGAGCATCGCCGGAATTAACGAGGGGCGTAGCCCAGGTTAAGGCATTTCCTGAAGGGTTAGAAATTATGAAACCCACCTTAGCTCTGGGAGTCGATAAGTAGTAGGGCTTAAAAGTAAAGTGGACCAAACATGAATCCAGGAATCCACAAAGGGTTTTTGCTGACCCATCGTATTTGTCAACTATGCCGCCCAGCAACACACTTTCTTTTGTTTGAGAGCGGCGTTTTCCGCCTTTAGATTCTGTACCTCGGTTGTTAGTTCTCGCATGCCATGCATCAGGTCCTGAACGGCCGCTTCCATGTCCATATCGAGTTCGGTCAGGTGGCGTCTCAAACTGTCAAGGAGTCCCCCCCCCCCCCCTTCTCACCTGAGTCCGATCTTTGCTGGATTTCTTGGTCGATGCCTTCTTGCGGATGGATCGGGTCTTGAATAAGGCTGCATGAGTCTCTTCTGACTCCAGAGTGCGTTCAAAGTTCCGGGATGCAACGATCCAGGAATCCGGGAAATTAAGAAAGTGACCTACTCCGCACACAAGTCCAGGAAGTAAGAAAGAAAGGAGAGGGACTAGGAATGGAGTTAGTAGGGACAGAATCAGGGAAGCAATACTGTGAGCTACGGAGCACACGTCTCGTCGCTACTTCGCAATAGCATTGAGACGCGCGGAACAGCGGGGGGCGTGGTCTATTAATAGAACACGCTATGTCCAACGTATAGAGCGAGGAAGGTGTTTCACGCTGAATGGCCATGTTGGGACTACCAGGGAGTGCAAGCCCCGTTGAGACAAGGACCAGGAAGTCCAAAAGGGGCGCGTTCTGTAGGTCATGACAGTTATAGGTGCTTTGAGCCCGCTCATTGCCTCTGCTTCTAGTTTGGGGAGTTCTATCAATACCATCACCTCGTCAATCTCTGCCTGCTGTATTGTCGATGTCTCTGCATATAGCTCCTTTTAGTAATCATAAAAACATTTATTACTAACATTTATTAATACCTTCTTGCGTCGTGTAGGTATTTCCGTTGCTCCCTTTAACCTCCTGTATCAAGACCCTCTTAAACTCACTCTTATAAAGCCAGGCCAGCAACCGTCCTGGCTTATCTACTTCTGCATGTTGCTTATCTATGTATTTGCTATAGTTTAAATTACCTAGTTTAACCCAGTGGTCCATACATCCATACATTCCTGCTGCAGCCAGGCTTCTCTGGCCCGTTCCGTGGTTATGTCTTCCATGCCGCCCAAGACCTCTAGTTTGGCTTCCGCTCTGCCCAAATCTCTCTATTGTAGCTTGTGTTCCGTGGCTGCGGCTATCGCTGTCCGTCTGATCACCACCTTGAATGCTTCCCACAATGTGCCAACTGAACCTACACGACTCGTATTATTCCTGAAATAGTCTTTAACCCCCTCCCTTAAGCGTTCCCTAAATATTGTAAGAGATTCACTTTTCAGTTTCCACATTGGGATGCATGCTTTTGGGGGGGATTTGGATACTGCAATGTGACCAATAGGGGGGCATGATCTGTCAGTACTTGTGATTTATATTCCGCCGATGTGAATTCTCCCAGCACCTCATACCCAGTAAAAAAACATTATCTAATCTGGTATAGAAGTCGTTTAGGCCGGTGTAGTGTGAATATCCCTGCGCTTGTGAGTGTAAGGCTCTCCATACATCCGACAACGTAAATGCTTGCAGTATTGTATTCAAGACTTTGGCCGCCGGGTAGGTTGTGTCACATTGTCATCAGACCTATCCAACTTGGGGTTCAGGGTACAATTAAAGTCACCACTCCATATCAGCGTGGCATCTCTATACTTGGCTAGTTGTGGTTACAGTGACCTAAAATAGTTAGCTGTTCCATGGTTCGGTGCGTACGTGTTAATAATACAGAGCTCCCTTCTTTCCACCATCCCTTGTACTATTGCCATTCTTCATCTTTATAGGACTTCAGTACTTTGAATGGGACTGACGGCACCACCCAAACCAGAACTCCTCTGGCAAATGCCGAGTATGACGTGCCCAGGGTCCACCCACTCCAGTTTCTTGCCAATGTAGCTCGTCTGTCCGCTGTTAAATGTGTTTCTTGGAGTGCAATATCTATTTTCTGGCGCCTTAAAAATTGCATGACCCTATTTCGTTTAATAAAACGATTGAGCCCTCTTACATTCCAAGAGACTCTTTTAAGGTCCCCATCCCATATTAGCGATCTAGTTTGTCTTGACAGTCCAGTGTACATAGTGTACATTACATGTGTGGTCCTATAGGCTAACTTCCCCTTAACTACCCCAACTCCCCTCGCCCCCAACAATTGCCCAGCTCAATACCTCGTGCTCAGGCATTCCTGCTTCTAACTTCTGCCTTGGTGTATAATCTGCTAGAAGTGCAGCAGGTGGATACTGCAAAAACTGTATCCATGGACCAATCCACACATGGGCGTAGGACGTCCCTCCACAGTGTGCCCCCCGAATGGGTCCCACTGTAAACTCCTGCATTACACACAATAATAATGCCTGAATGTGCCAGTAAAATGATGTCTCGCATAGTCATCAGACGTCTGCAGCTGCTTAAATCTCATCCAATCTCACGTGTCTTCCTCAGTACGTATTATTTCTTGTGGCGTCGGGTCTTTCGCTTCGTTCGGTACGTTTCAGTATCCATCCATTTATGCGCCTCATCAGGATCATCAAAAAAGACACTCCTGCCCTTGTGTATGACTTTCAGCTTTGCCGGATATGATAGCATATACTTGAGGTGTCCTTAACCTAGTCTCCTCTTGACCACCGTGAAGTTCCTTCTGTGTCATTGCACCTGCAACGTGTAATCGGGATATGCTGTGATATTCGCAGACGCCTTTTATATCGTGCCCCCCTTCCACAATTGTTCCAGGATTTTTTCTCTGTCCTTATAATTCAGGATGCAGGCTATTATTGGTTGCGGTGGGGCACCCAGAGGTGGTCTTCTTGCCAAAGGTCTGTGTGCCTTCTCCGTGAAGCCCTGAGTAAGATTGCCTGGGCCAATTTCCAGGAGCAGCATGTTCTGAATAAATTTAGTGAGATTAATGCTTCTTCGCCTTCCAGAAGTCCAATTATGCATACTTTATTACGTCTGGCTCACCCTTCTCCATCCTCAACTCTTCCTTCCAGGTTCTGCACTTGCTGCTGTAAGATTTTGACGTCACTGTAGGTCTCTTTAAGGCTGGATGCATGCGTCACAACTTCTTTCTCAAGCACCCTTGTGCGTTCTGCCAGTGACCGAACATCTTGCCGCAGGAGGTTCACGGCCAGGCTAATGACATCCATTTTGGACTCTAGTGCAATCTTCAGTGGCGCAATGGCCGCCAGTACCTGTTTGTCTCCCTTCATGTGTGTCGATACTTCTTGCAGGGGCAAGTTCCCTGAGCCATCGTTTCCTGCTGTTTTTGCAGTCTTGGTAAAGGTGTCCAGAGTGGGCTGTTGGGTTTTGCCTTTCTGAGTCTTGGATGCCATGGCCGTACTCCTTTGTTGTTGTCCTTTTCTCCCTGGGCAGCCCTGTACGCCCAGGCCTTCCCTTGGTTGATAATTGGTTGGGTAAGGGTTATCACCAAGCGTCCAATGCCCACTATTAGCTACTGCTTCAATTGGCTGTCTTTCGATGCAGCTCTGTTGTTTGCGGTGTAACAGATTGCATAAATGTCTCTCGGTGCAGCACTAATGTTCCGGAGTCCACTGCAGTGATGCTGCTTGCATTTGAATGTTCTTATTGATCCGGACCACAGAGGGAGGCGGCAAACAGTACGTTGAGTCAGATCCTTTGTTTCTCAGTGCGTGTATTAGCAATCCTTCCTTACACGCTAGCTTTTATGCACATGGGCGGACCACACTGGAAGCTGGATGTTCGCTTATAAATATGGAAAGATGCTGCTTTCGTCTTGCAGCAGTGTTTTGAATGTGCTAAGGGCCTTAGAGGGAACCAGTTCCTAGCACAACCTGTCCTGTAGGATGCGGGCCCTTTCCACTGTAGCAGTTTCATTCATGTCTAATAATTCCAATGCGGGCGGACTGCAGTGAAAACAGGCAGTCCTTCACCGCTGAGATTTCAGCAATTCCGCTTGCTTCCCTACACCGATCAGACCTCCTATAAGGCCTGCTTCGCTGAATGTTTGTTGGGCCGGCCTTCAGTGTAGCCGGCAACCAGCCCCCAGAGTCAAGTTCCTCATTCCTGTTGTACTTGCATCAGTAATCCTTCTTCATGCGCAGACCTTTTCCATAAAAACCAGACCACATTGAAAGCTGAAAATTGGCACATGAAACTGGTAAACACAACTTGAGTCTCGCAGCAGCTGCTCCTCCCGCTCTGGGTGTGTTGAGGACTGCTCTCCAGGGGAGCTGGTGCCAAGCCTCTCTACGATCTTCAGACTTGGTGTTCTTACCCTGCAGCAGCTTCCTTTGTTATCCTGCTTTCCGACTCAGGCGGACCACAGTGGGAACAGGCAGTCCCCTCTGCTTGGTTTGTATCCAGTCCCCTCCGCGTTCTGCTGACCCCTAACAGCACCACTTGCTTTCACTGCTCAGAGCGGGCCACTGCAAGAACCAAGCACTGCACCCCCTGCGATTTGATGCTCTAGGAGTAGCCTCCCACTTGCCACAAGTCCGAACATCATCAAGGTACCAAGATGGTCTATCTCGAGTATGTCTCCTTGTACTTAGCATCATACAATATGTTAATTCAAAATGTAACTAGACTGTTTCTTTTTCTTTCTAGATGTGGATGAATGTGCTGAGAACATGTGCGACCAAACGTGTGTCAACACGCCTGGGAGCTACACCTGCTACTGTGATGGAAAGAGAGGATACAAGCTCGCAAAGGACCAGAAAACCTGTGAGGTATTGCATGATTCGCCAGATGCCCAACCTGTGGCACATGGCTTACAGAACTCCTTTTAAAGTTCTCGTATCCCAAAGTGGTGCTCTGTCTGGCATACGAGCCTTCATGGGTATATGTTGTCAATGTATTGGTTAGTAGACTTGCAAGAGTCACAGTTCGAAATATGATCAGGTATCTAAATGAGTTTGTTACCTTGTCATCCACTTTTAACATATTCGACAATTGACAAAAAAATATTGGAAATGAAAGGCAAACTTTTCTTTCTTTTAAAAGTGAGTCCCCCAATCAGCCTCCATCCCCCAAGAAATTTTGATTCTTACACGCCCTCATTCCCTGTGGGGTTTATAATACCATTACTGAATTGTTAAAGATGACTTAATGGCTCAAAGTCCATGTTTCTAAACAAGCTATCCTTGGAGGTGGAGACGTCCACCGATGATTCCAGGAAGCTCCAAATCTGAAATGCACTGGGAATGCACTGGGATATGTTAAGTCGTCGTTCTCTCTCTTTACCTATCGTAAGAAAGGAATTTGCATGCGTGTATAAATCATTCACCAATATTTCATTAGTTTCGGGCAAGACCGCCACATGGGAAGGAACAACCTAGTTTCTCCACACGTGCTCCAGCAAGCGTTGGTTGCATTAACAGCAAAGAGTTTATGTTTTGTTGGTGAAAGATGCGACCTAAAAACGATTTCATAACATAGATCTGGGATCGGAGAAGAATCCGCTCACCTTCAAATTTGAGGCCAGTTCTTTCCACTAACAGTGAAGCCTAGATCTGAACGCCAAGCTGGCACAGACCAGCTCTTGGGAAGATGCTCCGCTTGCTTCAATATTTTATATGGTTAATGGTTAGGTTCAGTCTCACCTGGTAGGGGTAATTAAAAAGCGAGTTAGTCATTAAGGGCTAGAAACCAACCATACTAACATGTATGCGTTTTCCGCCTTGTGCATGAATGTACCATTTTGTTGTATATGATTGTGTCTTGTGTATATGTGTTTATTTACTCTTTGAAAGACTAAAAACGAAATAACATTTATTTGTAATCTAAAATACCTGTAGTTTACAGGTTATACAAACAAATACGAATTATGGTTCCTAATTAGAGAAGATTTTAGAGTCCGTCTGCCCGTAACAAACCGGGGCAGAACACAGCAGATTGACATTAGGTGTCTCTGCTATCAGCACCTTCAAAAAAATGGTATGAATAGATTTCTGATGATTAAAATATTTCCTGGAGGGGCATCATCTTTGTATTCTGCTCAACATTTTATATAACCTAGATGTGTCTCCTAGTCCTAACCCCCCAAAACAAACGTTTTTGAACAGAGCTGCCACAAGGCTCCTTTTTAGTTTGGCTATGAGATGTCACTGAAAGTATGGGCTATAAGCCAAAACTATTGTCATGGGAAGTGAAGAGATGTATGAGTCGTGAGGAGTGACACCACGTGTGGGTGTTTTGATTATTTACCCAACAGTTGACTGCCTATAACTATGCTTGCCCTATGGTCATTCCCACCCACTACCGGCTCCTCTCTGCCCAAAGCAGTCTAGCTCTGTGCTTTGTGGATAGCCTTCTGAAAGGTGATGACTTAGTTGTACCTATAAACCAGTTACACCAGCTCCTGATGTAATTAAACCTAGACAAGTGTGCCTTTAGCCACTTGATTTATTAACTGTATGTGTGTCCTTTCATCTGTTTCCTGCACTGAATTATTCTTGTTAAAACAAGCATTGGCAAAGGCAACCGTTTTGGCACTTGTATAGGCATTAGATAGGATTTGACTGTGACAGACACTGCCATGATACTTCCTTCTACTAGCACCATATGCCAGCTTTGCCCATCCTATGACCCTGTAGTATCATCATGGCGCTGCCTGGAAACTGCATATACGTGCCTATACAAAACCCAAGATTGCAGGCTTTGCCAATGCTTGTTTATGGTGTGGCTATGAACTTGATGTCTCAATTGATAGTAGGTCAACCTATCATTTTCCGACAAGCCAAAGCTCATTTTACATAATGCAATACATGTGTCCTCTCGTTGAACAAGTTGCGAGATTAATTAACATCCTCCTTTCAACCATCTGCATAAGGTAAAAGGAAAATAGCTCAGCAAAAGGTTTTTTTTTAAAAAGTCATTTATTTTCAAAGGAGAAGAGCTCGAACCCTTTCAAGGGGGCTATTTTATCCCGTATCACCATGGTGCCAGCTGTGCAGTCGTCCCAGGCGCTAATCACCCTGTGGGAGGCCACTATCGGGTTTGTCAGCCAGAGGGTGGATGAGGAGGGATTGTTTGCAGGCTCACTATCCCCACAGAGATGCAGTAACTTCGACTCAAGAACAGCCCTGTGCAGTTTTGCATCTAGAAACCCTATTTCCCAGAATGCACCATGAGCGAGCAGACCTACCCGAAAAATTGAATAATGAAACCAGCCGTATGGAACTCTGGCCATGCACTCCACTATCCATAATGCGGGAAACGCTACGCCTGGCAGAAGGAACCATGGGGTACCACAGAGCTGCCACTCTCACTCAGTGGTATGTCTAATATAATGCAGCACTCCACTAAGGCCTTAGAAATCATGCGGCCCAGCATGTGGGCTCATGGGAACCATAGGTAATTAGCCAATACCAAGGCACAACTATTAACTTAAGAGGAAATGCAAGTATTCGAGTGATCAACCAACCACAGGGGATAAAACACAGGACCCTAGGGTATAACCAGTCTGAGTTAGCCTTACAAAATATCCCAAAGCCTCTGCGGTATGAATGAAAGGGAAGGTTGTTTAGTGTTTTGGACCTGGAGGAAGCAGACTTGCCTTCTGATGCTTCCTTGATACGAGGAGAGACTGCTGGAGATCGACGACTGCGAGAACTGCTGCCTGGAAGAAGGCTAGTGGCGTTTTCCTGAAAAATAACTGTCATATCATTTAACCCTTTGGAGTTATCTATATTGGAAATATGGAGTCCCTTGAGGGGTGAGAACTTCTTGGATTAGGTTTTGGACTTTTATATTTAATCGCAAGGGCACCATTGTAAGCAATAAAGGCCGACCATGTAGTTTAGCCATCATAAATAAACCACAGCCATATTCAGAACACCCTCTCTGGATGTAAACTGTCCCATAGTTCCCGTTTAGGCAATTATCTAACTCCAACACTGACCATTCTGTAAATTGGAATAAAACTACTGTTTGAACTATTCTTTGGGCATGACGTGTATCATTGTCTTGAGTTCCCCACATAGCCAACACCAGATTCTGATATAGGGACAATATCCTATATTGTTTTGGGGGCAAATGAGATGCTTGTCTAATCAACTTTCCTGCTAAATCATTTTGAATGCTACACCATTGTTTAGGTGCTGTAGCATTCGACCAATCTGCAATTGGTCTACAATGCACTGAATGATAATACATATATCGATCCAGGCAGGCTAGCCTGCCTTTAGCTATAATGTCCAATAGACTACGCCTAGCAATTTGAGGTTTATGATGATTCCAAAATAATGTAAATTCTTCTGCAATTCATTAGTACTTTTGGGGGACTTGTGTTAGAACTGTCTCGAAATTATATGAAAGCCGGGGTAAAATATTTTTTAACCAAGCTATTCGCCCTAGCCATGACATTGCCAAAAGATGATTTTTTTTTTTTGCCCGATTTTAGGCAACCTACAAAAATCAAAATAAATGTTTTCGCCCCCACACCCTCTTCCCGGATGTACTGCAAACCGGGGGGGGTTTCACTCCCTGAACCCCATCCCTCGGCCCCCACCGCTTCCCTCCCCTCCCAACACCCCCCCACACCCCTCCACCAAAACGCACACAAACATACACTCACGTATCCACTTACCCGTCTGACAGTTCGATTTAGAAAGACCACTCTGAATATCTATTATGCATGCGTATGTATACATTATATGTAATGTTTTGATTGAATAGTACAGGTGTGGGATCTATAGTTTGCTTATTATAGATATATATTTGATTGTATGAGATAGGATGACTATTTTGGTTTTAAATCATTTTAGATGCCTGTATATATGATAAAAGGATTGAATGTTATGTTGAAGTTTTATATATAGTGATGCATTTAAACTAATGATGTGACAATTTGTTTGAAATACGTGAAAAGTTCAATACTGAACTACATACATTGAATACAAATTAAAAATAAAGCTCTTCAGGGCCATGGAGCCAAATTCATCCAAAGAAAGACCCTCTCATATCATCCTAAGAGATGACTGAGATCTAGCAACAATGTGCTTGTAGAAACCACAAGTGGAAGAGACTGGCGGGCGTAGCTTTCTCTTACATTGCAGCAACACTCTGGAAATCCCTCCCAAAGAGAATCTACAAAATTGAGAAATCATTTGACTTTCAGGAAGATTCTGAAGACTTGGCTTTTGAACACACCTACCTAGCCTGCCGCAAGCACTTCTAACTGGCATAGACATTCCAAACCGTTATGCTGTGCACTAACATTTTCCTCTCCTATGCTTAACTGTACTTAATGCAGCGCAACTACGCCACACACACACACACAGCACACTAAAGATCCCTCCCAGCAGACTTGAAATGCACGGCTACACTTTTCTAGCCACTTTGCATACAGCATTCTCTGCCCAATGCATTCTCGCACCACAGTACATGGGCACATTTTAGACGCACAGTTCCAACCGAAACTACACTCAAATTATACAAAATGAGACTGTGGAACAAGAAAAACAGTCAGCAACGAACTGTATTTACACACTAGGCATTTCAGAACCAGGCAGAAAACATAACAAAAGGAAACGCACTTTAAATATTTCCTTCCAAAGCAACATAACCCGAGTTTAGCTTGTCATGAAAAAGTAACAGCTGCTGTGTAGCAGAGTTGGGCTCAACATTCGGGATGATAAAGGAACATTGAATGCCATGACAGAGGAACCCAAGGTAGTGAATTCACCTTGAATCGTGACAGGATTATAACTATAAACGTAGGCAAAGCATTTCTCCTCTCTTTACTTTACTTTAATACATTTGTATACCGCAGCCGTAAACCCTAAGGCATGAGGGCGCTACAAGACATTATACAACAAATAACAAATAATAAAATACTGGAAGTAAAACCATAACAAAGATGAGAGTTTACAGCTATCTGAGGGTCACCTAGTTTAATAAATAGGTCTTTAGACTCTTCTTAAACAATTCCAGGGAATCAATTGATCTCATCTTTAATGGCAGAGCATTCCAGACTCTAGGGCCAAAGAAGGCAAAGGCTGATTTAGCTGCCCTAACGGTGTGACATGTCGGTTCAAACAGAAAGTGCTGAGTGTTCGACCTTAATATCCGTGCATTGTTTTTTGTGGATATCGGCTGCTGTAGATATCCAGGCATATTTCCAGATCTGCACTTATGTATAATAGTCAGAGATCGGAATAGGGATCTAGAAGCCACTGGTAACCAATGTAGCTCACATCTTGCTGATGTTACATGATCTCTATATTTAAGATTCATAACACCTCTCCCTCTCCTTAATACCTGTTATTCCTGGGATACAATTGTATGGCTGAACCCTGTCGCCTGCACCTTACTATAAACACACTTTTGTTAAGAACAATGTACTCTCAATCTGCCTAGTTATGTTATTGTATGTTTCATAGAGCACCTCCTGCCATTTTCATGACCTCACCTGCAAGCTCTGTGTCAGGCTGTAGTGGTTGGGTTGGTCATTTGCATGGTTTGAAGGGAGGTAACTGGGTTGATGAATGCAGATCAGAAGAAGCGGGGATCTAGTTGTGGGTATGCTTCTGTGTTTTTGGAAAGGTGGCATTCTGGTTAATATAGTGCGTTGAGGTTGCCTTCACGGGTATTTGGAACGAGCTATTAGAATGTTCTCATGACGTAGAATCATATAGTGATGAATAGAGTAGGACGCTAGAAGGTTAGTTGATGTTTAATTTATTTTGGCTTTTGGCTGCAAGGTGCCAATTTCTGATACCATAAAATCACCACCAATAAATGCAATAAAAAAACGTCCTGCATTCAGCAAAACATGACAAAGCAAACTTTGATTTGGGGTTGATGGGCTTAAGTTCTTGATTTAGTGGATCACAACATTCAGTCTCATCGAAGCAATGCTTGGCCGGGAGACAATGATTGAGCAACTGTGTATCACAGGTGAGAGAATCCCCACTCTGGGAACCATGAACTTGCAACTATGTTGCAAGTGCAGCTTCCCAGGGGTTACGGAGCATCTGACTGATGCTGGACAATAACTTCTTTGGTACGTAATCAAAGGACTGCGAGTTTGCAACATTGTATCATGTGGATTTAACTTACTTTAGGTGACCGCAAGCATTTGTTTTCCTTTGCTAAATTTTTAGGTTTGCTAAGTGAGTGTGTCAGTCAGGAAGGGGGCGCATTTGATTTTGTCCTGTGACTGTGTCCTGCCATGCGCTTGGAACCAAGGGAGGGTAACCAGGGAACCTCACCATACCTTCCCCGCACCCACCAACCACTCAATCAGTGAGGACCAGGCCCCCTAAGTCACCATCTGGGTAGTCTCTAAAGTCAAACAGGGACTCTGTCCCACCGCCAATATAACATCAGATTTCCAGTTATCTATTAAGAAGAAGAATTCCTGACTTTCCCTATTGCTATATGGGTGTTCCCTGCCTATATAAATAACTAAGGTGCTTGCCAGGAAGTCTAAAAATAAAGAATGAGTCAGCTGTCCAAACACTAGTTCTAGCTCACCCTACCACTATTATAACCAACTTAAATAAGATCAGAAGGATTTCTCCTGCCTCCAGATAATGTTATATCAATAGTTTTGTTCAGGACTCTTCGTTAGTAGGCTATTAAATAGTCTCTTGTCACTTACTGTACCAGTTCATGTCACTCTTTCACAATATCTTTGGGTCTCCCATCTTTAGGGATATTTTTCCAATGCATCCTTTTGGTGTCTTTCTTCTTCTCACTGTTCAGGTTGCTATCTTCTTTTGAGTTTGGTAACATTTAACTTCTTATACGGGATATGCTGACTTCGGGCTTGGGGTTCCCCTCCTTTCCTTGTATGGTTAACTCGGAGTATCTTTTTCCCTTTAGTGGTTCACTTGACTTCTCCTCGTATTTATATGTCTCTCGTATTTATACAAGCCTCTGTGTGATATTCTCCACTCTTTACTTCTTGAGTTATGGGGTGCTTTCCCTTCTTCCATGGGTCTTTTGTGCCCCTGTCATAGTGATCTCTCTTTCAGGTTTATTTGGATTCATTTAAGTCTCTATCTGATACTCTCCACTCTTTACCTATTGGCTTATGGGGTATTTTCCCCTTTTCCGTGGGTATTTATGCCCCTGTCTTAGTGCTCTTTTTCAGGTTTATTTGTGAACCTCTGTCTCACATTAATACAGTTCCACTTTATCGACTTTAAATTCAATGTCTCATCAATTTCACTGTGACGAGTTTCTCTTGCTTTATAATGGTTCCCCGACAGCCACCTTGTTCTCCGGTTCTTCCCATTAACTCTGATTCTCCAGCGGAACATGGCCGGGGACTACATTTGCCTGGGTTCGCCTTAACTCTGGTTCTTCGCCTTGTCAACTCTGTCGGCGTCCTGCTCTTGGTCCTCTCTCTCCCTAGGACCAGGTACGGCTGTGGGTAAGCAGAATTTTTGCTGCCTCCTAGGCGTAGTGGTTTTGGTGTCGTTGGACGGGTGTGCTGGCCACCACAAAGTCTTAGTTGTCACGCCACCACCGGGATTCGGATTCCCGTCTCCCTCTATCCTCACTTCATGTAGACGCTGGACCTATATCTCGTGTTCAAGCAACTTCTGAAAGTCGCAGGCTCTGGGGCTCTCTTGGGCTCCACCTCTCACAGGTGCCATGAGGACCGGGGGTTTCCACTGCTTACACTCTCCGCTCCCTCTCTGGACTTCGCTACGTCTCGGCGAGTGCTGTTTCTCCTTTTTCTCTGTCATCTTTCTACTGGTCTCAGTTATATGGAATCTCTCCGTAGAGACAGATCTTCTTTCCTGTTCGCAGATGTCTATTTCAGTTTTGGGTCTTGCTCAATCTCTGACTTCAATAGTGTTCTGCATAACTGATAGTCCCATATGTGCCACCATGGGAAATGCCTTATGGAGTTCCTCACAGGAACGGGAGTCCTTGTCCCCAAAGGGGGAGTCTCGCAGTGAGGTTCCACTTGCTTCCACCCCTAGAGAGGGTGTTGCGGAGTGGGCTCCCCTCTCTACGCCGCACAGGGGGGAGAATTCCCACAATTCATCACAGATACAAGAAAATAAATCTTCTAAAAATAAGTAACATGCCTCATGTTTGACTTGCTTTGATAATACATAATTCAAAGCAAATGTTTTGCTTGATACAAGGGGGCAAAGCACAGCCAAACAAATTCATGTTTTTACTTAATGGGTAGGCAAAAATCACCTTGATTAAAGCGAGATCTGCCTCACCAGCAACACAATTAATAAGTTCAAAATCAATCACATATAGGGCAGATTAAAGGGTTTATTCCCTTGCTGTTGTCTATTCAACATTCCTGCACTCAGTGTACACTGAAGTTGGCTGGAAATTATAGATGTAAAAGGGATAATGGAGATAATCTGGATGAGAAGTGAGATGCTCCTGGTCCCACCTCTGTGAGCATCCATGAACTGCATAGTGCCTCTAGGGTGTCCTGGTTGTCAAAAACAAGAGGTTTATGAGGATCGCTGATGGAAAATGCTCTGAGCCATGCTCATACCAGTTCACCGGGTTCTTCAAATGTGAGTGTGTCAGATATGATGCAATGCAGAAATTCAAAATGGAGGGTTTGGCAGCCTTCCGGGAGAAATGCCGGATAGAGACACTGGCAGACTCCTTGTGAAAATGGCAGCCATATGCTTTTCTGTTAGCAGAGCTGCAAAGCAATTCACTAACCAACTCAAGTCATCTGGAGAATTTGTAGTTTGTGTAGGCTGTGCCCAAACAACCGGTACATGTGCACCTTTCACACGGCTGATGCTGTTCAACTGTGAATGGCCCACTGCAAGTCCAGCACTCCTATTCAAGCAGAATGCAGAAGAAGGGTGGTGTTGGATTTAGGAGGTGAATGAGTTGATAGGAGAGTGAGTAGAAATTGGATACGTGGAGGAGGAAAGAGAAGAGGAAGAGGCGGAAATGGAAATAGAAAAGTGGGTGGAGAGGAAATGGTGAGAAAGAAATGAAAGGGACGGGGCAAAATTGGAAAATCAAAAAAAGGGTAAGTTGAAGGAGGTAGAGCCTTTAACAGAAAAAGGGAGTACAGCATCGAGGAAGGTAAACTAAGTAAAGAGTAGGCAGATAAGGGCAAGCAAGAAGAGAACTAAAAAGGCCATTGTCAATAGGACCCAAGAGAGTGAAGTCCTTCACAGACATAGACAGGAAGATTCTTAATACTTGATGGAGGAGGAATCGCTCCAAGGTCAGAACTATATTAGAGGACAAAAATAGAGACTTTATCCTTCACCACAATTTGAGATGACTTGCTTGGTCCAAGCAGGAGGGAAAAAGGTGAAAAGTACCCTGGGGTTCAACCTGCAGCAGTCTGCCCAGTGTCCAGAGCCTGGCGGGTCGCTGTACATGGTAGGGGTGGCAAGGAGGCCCAACATGCGATCCTAACATCATTGGTTATAACCAAGAAAAACACAAACTCAATAAAGAAGTGTGCAACACTGTAAAACTCTAATACTGTGAGTGACTGGTTTCTGCCAAAGAGGCAGACTGGAACTAAAAGAAGAGAGCAAGGACCAGAGGACCACAGATCTGAGAGGAGGATTGAGCAAGAGAACATGTACTTTGTGTGCCATTCCTACTTCCCCTCCCCCGTAGGCTCAGTGAAACCCAATCCTTTATTTGTGTGAAGTCTTTCAAACTCCAAACTTGATATATGATATGGCATTTATAACGCTATAGACAAGTTTTTCAAGACGCGACGAGGCAAGGGGGGACAAAGGGAGGACAGACAACGATCCTACTATGCCAGGTGTTATTAAGATCGCGCAAGTGCATGGGAAGGGGGAAAGGAAAAGTGCGAGGGGGGGAAGGGCGAGGGGAAAGTGGAATAAATAAGATAAATAAAACACATAAAACAGCCAGCTGGTGGCAAGTGCAAGGAAGTGCAGACAAGTGCTGGAAAGGGGACTGAAGGGATACAGAAAACGGTCCCCAAGTGCAGAGGTTGCCAGGGAGGCAGTGCAGGTGGGCAGTTGACAGGGCCTGGGCCAGAGATCAGAGAGGGTGGCCAGGTAACCAGTGCAATTTCAGTCCGGGATTCAGCAAGAGAGGGGAGGAGAGGAAGCAGAAGCAAAGAGGAAGGTTTTGAGGTGTTTCCGGAACCGTAGATGGTTCTCCTTGAGTTTCAGGGAGGCAGGAAGGCTGTTCCAGAGAGAGGCCCCCGTCGAAGAGAGTGATCTGCCACCAACTCATTGCTTGGAGAAGCGACTAACCCTGAGGGAGTTGGAGGCAGATGAGCGAAGAGCTCGAGAAGGAAGATATTTAGGAAGAGAGAGTTGAAGGTATTTCGGCCCCAGACCCCAGAAGGCCTTGTGTACAATGCAGAGGGTTTTGAATTTAATCTTCGCAGCCACTGGGCTTCCTCCCTGTACTTACCTGAGCCTCCAACCCGCCAGTACTTATCATGCTTTTTGCCACTGCACTGTCCCCCCTTAACCCTAGTACTTCTCCTCTTCCTTCTCCCTCCTACTTTCACGATCTGATTGACACTAGGCATAGTAAGATCGTTTGTTTTGTCCTCCCTTTGTCTCCCCTTCTTTGTCTTGTCGTGCCTAGAAACACTTGTGTACAGGCGCGTTATAAATGACTTATTTCATATATTATATCAAGTCGATCCTTTATTGATTGTGATTTGTCTGTTATCCACCTTGTTGTCACAGTGCTCTATACAGTTCTTGGAGAGTGCAGGGATCACTTCTTGTTTATCGTTTGAAAAAAGGAATTGAGGAAATCTGCATCTCTGACAGCAATCGGGGTGTATACTTCCATCTAGTGTCCACATACTAATTGAAGGCTTCATCCATGGATTTTGGGAGGTGCCCGAGCTGTGTGCTTAGGCCCGACATGTTTTGTAAGTGGGGACAGGAGAGCTCAGGGTTTATCATAGCATGATGCATTGAGTGAAGTGCACTGGCTTAGTGGAGATTTAGAAGGCCGATTTGAGCCTCGTGAACATTTGACTCTGGGTATTCTCGACCTAATGGTGCCATAGCAAGCTGATTATGCGGACTACAGAAAGATAAGCACACAATAGCTTAGACGTAGGTGGGATTAATTTGAGGAGAGAGCTGGTTTAAGGAAGCACAGTAATAGGGAAAGTGAGGAAGACGGGTGGGTGACATAGTTGAGCAACATATTAAGTGAGATAGAAAGATACAGGGAGGGATCAAAGAGGAAAATGGAATGTGCAAGCGCATGTGTTTGTGAGAAAAAAACACCAAGAAATTAGTGAAAAAATGTAGGAAGGCAAGGAGAGAAAGCTCAAAATGAGGACAGATGGGAGGCAGAGGTGAAGAAGCACAAAAAGGCATACCCAAGGATGTAGTTCTCAGAAAATGTATTCATAACACAAGTGGAAGCTGGATTTAGGTAAGTGAAGATTTTACCCATGGTGTGTGTTTGGAAATTATTTTGGGGTACTGTTAGCCTTGATTTAAGGGGTTAAGATCAAGCTTCTCTTTGTAAAGAATCCCTGGATTTCTGACTTCAGGTGAATGAGGGGGAGCCCTTCAGAGGCAAACCATTTGAACCGAAAGGACGATGGTTTGGAGACTGAGGGGACTAAGATGTAGGTTTTGATAGGGTTCTGGTAGTGATTGCTGTTAATAGTCCGCTCTCGCACCTTTTGAAAGAAAGAATCAATCTGGTTATTATCACACATAGAGCTAAATATGGTGGAGAAGGGGTTAATCGGATTAGCCAAAGGACTCGTACACATTGAATAACCAAATGGTGAGTATGGAGCCTTTGGGTACACCCACGACAATTAGAAGGTAGGGAACGTGAAATCACAAATTTTAACATGGCATTAATGATCTTGGAGGCCGTCCTGATCCAGTTGACGGCAGTGCCTTCAGGCCAATAATGGTGTGGACTTGGTTGATGGTTCAGTGTTCGAACAGGGCTAAGGGGTAGAGTAGAAGAAGGAAGAGGGGTGTTCCTGTTTAGTGCATCAAGGATCATTTTCCTCATGAGTAAGGATGTTTTCTATGTTTTTTAGTGGAATGACTGGATTATCATGAAATGGGCCATGGTTCTCACATGGAACGATCAGCTGGGTGGTGTGACGAATCATGGGATTCAGTCACTTCTCCCCGCAGGGGAGCCTTTCCTTGTGAGGCTAGGAAGGTGAGCCTGCTGCACAATATTCCCCTTAGGGGTGGTGGTAAGCAGGACTTCACTGGGAGAGATGCCCCTCTTGGGGACAAGGACACCTGTTCCACAGAGGAACTCCCTAAGGCCCGTTCTCTTGGACCAACAGTAACATCGAAGCTTAAGGAAGGCTCAGAAGATCAAGCCGCCGTTTGCTACTGTAGCACAAGTTCCAAAATTCCATCTGAAGAAAGGTCTAGTGGAACCACTGTGAAGAAGAAGAAGAAGAAGAATGAGCAAGTAATAACGGAAACCAACAATACTGTGATGAGGAGGAATGAGCGAGTAATGAAGAGTGCTCAACTAGAAACAAAAGAGGACTGTAGTTCTCTGCTGGGGAGGACCCAGCAATGTAACATAAAAAGGAAAAATGGACTACTGTTGGAGAGATGTGAAACTCGGGAGTTTCGAATCAGCAGTGTGATGAAAGCTGAGAGAGACTGGGAGATCCTCCATGGGGAGGAAGCAACCTGCTCCCATGAGTGAGAAGCACCAAAGGAGCTGAAGGAGGAAGCGGGTGAAGTGAATCATGAGAGAGAAAACCAGTCATGAGTGGTGGTGTGACCCAGGAGAGGTGGACTGTGCAGTCCAGCAACGACACAGAGACCACTGTAACACTGGCCCTGCGGAATCGCAGAGAAGAAGCAGTGAGACGCAGAGTGCCAGTGGAAGCCGTCCTGAACAGCCGAGAGTGATCCCTGTCCTCGAGGCAGGCCTGGTGACTCCGACACGTGAGAAGCAAGATTACTGGGAAGGCAGGAGACCCGGGAGGGAACACAGGAATAGCAAATACCTGCATCATACTTGTCCTAGTAAAGCGAGCGAAATCTATCACGGGACCTATGCCAATCATCGTAGTGGTACAAAAAAGAACCGAGAGCCTGAAATACTCCTCCTACTCGTCCCAGTCATATGAGCAAGGATCGAAAGAGTGAAATACGTAACGGGCTCAGCCTACTCGTCCCAATGATACGAGAAAGAGCAGAGGGTGAAATATAATGCAGGACTAATCCTACTAATGCCAGTGATTTGGAAATACAGTAAGAGACAAACTAATCTAGTGACGCATCCTACTAGTCAGAGTATTACAAAAAAAGGCAAAGAGAGTGAGACTTATTATAAAACCTATCCTACTCGTCTTAATGATACGTGAGGGAATCAATACAGTGAGAAGGCAACGAATCACAGGTTTACGTAGAACAGGAATCTCATACAGAGGAACTCTATTGCCCCAGAGAGATCAGAAATGGAGAGACACTTGTGAAAAACATAAAAAGAGAAAATCTGAGACCAAGAGCACCAAGGAGTCGAAGGCTACAAAACCCAGGAAGATGGAAACCAAAGAAGAGGACTAATCCCCTAAAAGAATTGAATAAGCTAATACAAGAAATGGCCAGAGACCATTTAAGAAACTTATATTGAGCCTGGAGGAAGCATATCCAGGAGAAGGGAGTCATTCTCCTGGCCTTTTTGTTATTTTGTCTCAGTGGTTGGGTCAGTGTAGCTTAATTTTGGATGGAGGGCAAACATATTGCTTTGTGACTTACCACTAGACAACAAGCATCCTAGTTAGTTGTGTTAGGTAGGGAAACCCATATAATAGGGATAGTGATGCTTTTTGACATATTATTTGAATAAAACATAGGCAGAAACACCAAAACGGGTCTATATTCATCTTTTGACTTACCACAGTGGCTATGATTTTCTCCAGGACATTTTTCAAGGTAGGGAATATTGGAGATCGGATGCCAACTGTGAGAAACAATGTAGTCTGCAGTGTTTCTTAAGGGGATGTGTAATGTTGGCTGATTTGGGTGGGTCAGGGACCTGACTGCTAGCAAAAGAGGCAATGCATATGTCAGCAATAGGTTGAACCAGCATCTGCATTACTACTTTAATCATTGATGTTAAGGTTGGTTGGCATTGTTCAGCTGAGACCGTGAGGTTCCTAGAAATGGGAAGGATCTCACCGTCTGTCAAAGGCATAAAGTACAGGAAAGAGCAAGAAGTTTGGATGTCAGACATGTAGGGTTGGAGAGAGTGCTCTTGCTGCTTGACTGTGATGATTGGTGTACTTGTTTGATCTTTTCTTGAAAAGTGGCAGTTAGGTCCTAGACCAAGTCACTGTAGAAAGGGGGCATTGGAGTGAGTCTGGGAGGGAATGCTACATTCATTATAGATCTTGAAAAACTCAGAGGGTTCGTCCACTGCATTGGTCTATCGATTCTGCAAGTAAGTGCTCTTTTTCATTTGTTGCTGACTTGTCACCTGGAGAGCGGGAATTACGCCAGAGATGTTCCATATTCCTCACCACTCTTTTTTTATCAAGGTCTTCGTTGAACTGTTTGTCTTGTTTGATTGATGAGACGTTTGGTATAGTGAATTTTCACATGTGCCAGAAGTGTCCATAGTGTGTCTGATATCGCAAAAGAGGTTGTAGAGAAGCAGGGAGGGTCGGAGAGCTACCCCAGTGCAAGCAAGGTTAAAATTGGCCTTGGTCAATAGATTATAGTGCCTTGTGGACTTTACTTCAGCTTGGTCAGTAGGCAAGATTGCATTGCTGTCACAGGAAATGAGGAATGGTGGTAAACTGGCCTGTGGCCACTGGCGCGACACATGAGAGGAGTTCTCGTACAGAGATTTCGATTATCTTTACTTTTGTTACCTTCCTTTCCGTGCTCCTATTTTATCTGTTAAGGTGGGTCTAAAAACATCTTAAAGCACCTTTGAGCTAATTGCTAAGAAAATTCACATCTGTTCTATTCATTTCACGTCAATTAAATACATCACTTATTACCATAAAATAGACATACTTTGGTTTGGGCAGGAAAACTATCAAAGTGATCCTGTTACTTACACTTATACCTGCTAAACCAGATTCTACCTTTTCTGAATACACATCACAAAGTGGATGTAACATGGGTTAAAGTAGAAGCAAGTCTTCATTATTGCAACAGCCTGTATCTTCACCTTTCTAAACACCTCTCCCGCAGGTTAAAATGCATGAAGGTAGGAGCTGCTTTGCGAGACTGAGGCATCCTTGTACATCTACCATCCTCATGCATTTAACTATAGCATAGTTGTTACCAACCTAATGTTTAAAGTGAGTGTTGTGAAGTAGTGGTGTAGTATGAGTTGTGGTTTTATTTGTTGTGTGATCGAGTTTGTTTGGAAAATGCTTAATTTGGGCAGAGCCCTTCTACCTCTACGTTGACATTCCCAACCGACTTACACTCTGTTTTGTTACCTTTAGACTGAGTGTGTACCATACTCTTTGCATTGTCACTGTTTGTATACTTGATCATTCATTTTTAGGTAGTAACATGTTTTTTTTTTCTCCACTGATTTTTAATTGATGTTTCCCTCTGCAGTCCAAATGTAATTTGTGTGTGTGGATTTTGAGCATATTGAGTACATTCAGCCTTTAGACATGTGACTCCTGTCAGACCAGAGCACTCCGATCCAGCAGCAACATCCTCCTAGAACCTAAACCATACACGAGGAAAAACCTGGTGGATCAGCTTTCTCTTGTCTAGCGGTTAAACTTTGGAACTCTCTCCCCAGAGAAATGCGAACCATGAAGGACCATCTAAAATTGAGAAAACTTCTAAAAACCTGGCTCTTCACTCAGAACGGGAGGAAAACGAATGAGCAACACCCACGCCAAATGGAATGAACACACAACTGGAAAGATTGGTGGACTAGGCCGGACCACAGTTAAGTACAGGGAAGTAGAGAGGCCTCTGAATGAGAGGGAGACCCGGGTGTACCCGACCCGGGTGTACCCGTTCCCATAGAGGACCCTACCGAAAACAAAGGCGAAAGATGGGACACACCTAATTGAACCACAAATAGAGGGCATTCGAATTAAAGGGGATAGCGTAGCGACTGCCACTTGAAACAGATGAACTAACCAACCTCACTAAAAAACTCATCCCTCTGCATACACCTCTCAAACTCAGAACTAAACACAACCATCCCTCTACAGCACAACAAACCGTACGCACTTCACTACACCGCAACAATGAAAACAAACCACGCATAGCCTCGCACAACAGTACCTGCTGGCTACCAACCAAAATTTCACACCTACGCTCAGCGAATAGTGTAAACCGAACTGAAGCTGCCAACAGCACATCACCGCTGTCTTGCTCTTTTCTCCTTCTCAGTGATGCTAACTTACCCCCCACACTTAACATCTTGCGTGGCAATTCAGCCGAGCACCAAGGGACCATGCAGATAGTGTTAGTGTGCGGTATAAAAAATAACTTTTTACAACATTAGATGCTTTCTGTGTGTTTGTACATGAGGCCTCTGCAAATACACATGTTAATGGTGTTCCTGTCTAATGTGTTTTGTGTTCTCAGCCCTGTAGAGCTGTGATGGTGTATGCGTGTTTCTCCAAATATGTCTATCACACTGCTTTGTGTGAGAAACCAGAAGGTGTCTCACCCACAAGTCTCCGGGGATCCGTCATTTAGGTGGCCAGGACACAGCCATCGCTTTTGGATCCAGTTCCTGGGGGTGGACCAGTGCGGGCGGATCACCTGGGTGGGGGTCTTCAGGGAGTGGGGGCTAATTAGGAACTCCTCACCCCTTCCTTTTACAACACAAACTTTCACATGGACAGCCCGCTATGAGAGAAAATAGACTAACACCCGAGCCGTATACCTGACATGTCCCAATACAATGGTCAGGTAATTACTGACCATCACACACACCTGACTTCTATTAAGCTTCCACACATGGGTAAAAGGCAGAGCATGAGAGTACACTCTGAGCATGGCAAAGCACATGAGGAAACTGCAGTTTCGAGACGGCAGCTCAACGAGAGAAGACAGCAAAACAGAAGGGGGATTGCATGGAGGGAAGTACCATTGACCTTTTCAACAAGGAACTGTTACTTTCTGGAAACCTTGAGAATAGTATACGTAAGACCAGGAAACCAGGCTGAAGAATCCTGCATTGTGTGTCGGAGATAGCCAGGGCCCTCCCGCGTCAATAATCAAGGTGGGGAGAAGCGCAAACCGCTGTAGTACCGACCTTGTCTCCAGGAACAAAGAAGTGTCACTGAAATCAACACAGTGGTGAGTTGGGGAGACCGATACAAGACCGGTCTGTTTTGAAGCCAAGGTTGCAAGCAGCAACATTGTATGGTGAGTGCTGGAACAAACATTGTAAAAATGCATGTGATAAAAGACGCAAGTAAAGTTGAAGTGCTGATCAGTGATTGAACTTTGAAAGCAAGATATAATACCTTTGACAGAGTGGTCCGGCAGTGCGTGGGTGCTCAATCGAAGGCCTCTGTAAGGTATCCAGCTGAGAAGTGGCGAAAGTTAGAAAAAGGTTATATCAAGAAGAGCATGAGTAATTGTAAATCGAAGTGGTCCTGCGACGGGTTGAGCAAAATCCCATGCACAGTCGAAAGTCTTCGATTTTTGAAGTAAAGAAAGCTTGGCAAAGTAGATAAAGTTGGCCCGAGCATGGTGGAGGGAGATCAATTGAAAGCTTTGTGTTAAAGTGGGTCTGTGGCCGGCGAAGGCGGGGCGGCCGGGGTAAACAGCAAATCGCCCAAGAAGATTTTGTGTTAAAGGGGGTCTGAGCCCGGCAGAGGGGGTCCTGGGTTGAATCAAAAATCACCCGAGAAGTTGTATATGTGAAATACTAAGAAGAATGGAACTTTAATGTTTGTCGTGTTGCATCAGGACCTCTGAAATAAGAGACTTTGCCACAGAAGGCCCTGATGTTGAGGTTTTGAACAACATGCTTGTACTAGAGAAGCCCGAGTGTGTGCTAAGCTTGAGTGTGCCGCCTTGTCCCATGCTGAAAACGTGGGGAAGGGGAGCCGACGTCTTAATATCCGGTCATATGATTTCTTGAACACTTTTCTTTTTGCATAAAATTGTTTCCCATACTATTTGGATTTAGAAGTAAGGATTGGCAATAAGTTTATTAGTATAGGCCCTTTTATTTTGAGAGACTCAACTAGGACTGCGTTATTATTATGTGATAGTCGTAGCTTGCTCCCATCTTCAGATTTAGGATTAGATATGCGTTTTTCAGTTTTTCAAACCCAATTGAAGTTCAATAAACACCCTTGAACTGTGATTACTTGTGTCTGTCTTACTGTTTGATACCATGCCTTCCTTACATTTGTAACAGTCATGACCTGCTCGCTCCCTGTCCAATAAATGCAGTATGTTGCTCTTGGCTCTATAGCTGGGGCCTGCAACCTTTAACTCTCCAGACGTTTTGTACCAAAACTCCCATCAGACTTCACAGCATACTCAATATGGGGATCTCAAGAGTTTTGGTCTATCTGGAAAGCTGCAAGTTGAAGATTCTACCCTAGATGATAGTGTTTGGGTCCGTCTCTGTGCCTTTCACCTGCAAATGCGTGTGTGAATGCAGTTAGTTTTTAATGCATAGTATGTTTATTGCAGCCCTAGAGTGTTCTTAGTGTGTGTCTCTGTGCATGTGTCAACCGCAAGTCTGCGTGCCGATGCTGTTTGTCTTAAGTACAATGTATTTTGGATGAACTAAATTGGTATGTGTGCATGCATCATATGCAGACACATGTAACTGTCATGATCCATCCGTCATCCCATCCCTGCAGCCCTCATTGTGCCCCCACCTCCATCCCTGAATCCTTCCCTCAAACCATTACTCCATCCATCTTCCTCCCTCAATCCCCACTACATCTTCCATCCAGTTATTCATCCATCCATCCAGCCCTCCAACCTCCATTCCCCTACCCCCGCCCCTTCGTCTATCCCTCCCTCCATCCTCTCAATCATTTCCTCCCACCATTCCTCATTCCAAGGCCCCCTCTATCCATCCCTCACGCCATACCTCCCTCCCACCATTCTGCCACCTCCCCCCTTCAGCTCCCCATCATCAGTCCCTCAAATGCCACCCTTTCTTTCTCTCCCTCCCCCCTTTTATCCCTCTGCCCATCTACCCTTACCCTCTTAAAACCTAGGTCAATCCATTCCTACATCCCTCATTCCATCCCTTCCTCCATCTCTTCCTCTCCATACCTCATTTCAACCCTTCCTTTATACCTCCCGCATACCTTCACGCCATAACTTCCTCAACACAATTTTCCCTCCCTCCATCTTGCCACCTCCCCCTCTGTCAATTTCTCTAGCTATCCCTCCATGTGTCCTTCCCCTACCCATCTTAGCTTTAACTAAATCCCTCCCTTATACCTCCACCCCTCCCTCACCACCCTCCATGCATTTCCTCCTTTCTCCCTCTTGCTCCCATTCCTCCATTCATCACTCTCTCCATCCACCCCATCTTTCATCCCTCCCTTCGTTCATCCCTCCATTAATTTCCCCCTCCATTCGTCCATACTTCAATCTGTCCCATCATTCCTCTGTCATCCCACCTTCTGTCCATCCCGCACCCCTTTCCTCCATCCAGCTCTCCACCTCTCCAAAGATGATGCCATCCTTCTATCACTCCATTACAGCATTGCACTTTGAACGCCCAAGGATCTGTTTTACATCTCCACCCCTCACCTTTGGTTTTCTCGAGGTCCTCTGGCCGACAGTCATCCAGATGTGTTAAATGCAGGCCCACCATTCCCTACTATCACCATACCCATTGCCCTGCTCCAACCACTGTTATCCCACCTATACTATGGTAATTACTCACCCACGTAGGTAGTAAAATAGGTAAGGGACAACTCAATGTACCTCTGCTCACCCTCCTTCATCTCCTCCCCACCCCCTCTGCTGCCTTCCTTCTTGCCCCACTCCACCCTGCTCCCGTCTATCCTACTTCTCCATCTCACTGTCATGTCCGCCATTCATAGGGTCTCCATCTACCCTCATTCTCTGACCCTTCCCCTAACCCACCTTCTTTCTCTGCCCATTTCAATTTTCTACGGTCTACTTTGACTTGCATCATAACATCTACACCCCTTGTGCCTTTTCCACACTGATTTTGTTTTTTTAATTCTTGGTAAACAAACTCCTACCGCTGCCTTCCCTACCTCCACAAACCCCTTCCTACCTAATGACCATACTCTGGTCCTCTCGAATGCCCAACACCACTGCAATAAAACATCTTTTCTTATAGAACATTTTGTAACCTGTTAGGAAAATCCCATTTTGCTGCTTTCCCTCCATAGACATCAGTGGGGCATCCCAAACATGTTGCTATTGTCTGTAACCTGTTCTGACTTTTTGAGGCAAGTGGAGCCTTTTTACTTCACTTGCCTTGCCGAGCTCCTCTGTTTTGGGGCACTGCTCAGTCTCTGACTTATCAGTGCAGGACAACTATGTTCTCGATTGTAAAATTCTGTTTATTTTTCCCTGAGCACATCCCCTTTCTGTGAAGTACTGTAGAGACACATTGTACCCTATAACTTTTTTCTTTGTATCTTTGTGGTTACTTGCATAATGTGTCCAGAACTGGCTGGTGCCAGCAGATAATTTTCTGCGGTTTGTCTCGTGCACTTTTGCATTTTACTGGTTAATGCCCCCTAGACTACCTTATACTTTTAAATAATGCAACAAGATGTTTGCCTGTCCTTTGGCCATCATATAGACCTTCTTCCTGTCCTCACAGGAACAGATTTTTCTTACATGGTAAGGAAGTCCTTTCGCAGGGGAATGTTCCTGCTTTAACGGCAAGGCAGCAGTATTTGTCTGTGTCGATGTGGGGCTGGGACTTTCTGGTCCCAGTCTACATCCATGCCAGAGTGTCTGTTACTGGACGGATGTGGTGGTCAGATGCCGTGCAGGATTGGACAGCCGCAGCCAGTTTGAATGGTGCAGGTACTTACCATTGGTGGTCTCAGAGGCAACTCCAGCTCGAATCCCGGATAAAAGGGGGTTTCTTGCAGCCATTCTTCAGATAGTCATTGGATCCAAGACCCCTACAAAGAGGAGCATATTGCTGAAGACCCGGGACTCTTAGTTGGAAGCGATCCAGCATTGCTTTCTTTTACCTGTCCTGGTGAATCCCTGCTGCTTTGCTGATCTCCAGAAGGGCTTCTTCATTGCTTTGATCCTGGCCCAGTGGAAGCAACCATTTGCAACGCCTGTTCGAGGATCCTGCCCCTGCCTCCAACTCACTCAGGGTCAGTCGCTTCTCCAAGCAACAAGTTGGTGGTAGATTTTTTTCTGCTGGGGCCTCCTTCTGGAACAGCCTCCCTGCCTCTCTGAAACTTGAGTACCACCATCTCCGGTTTCGGAAGCACCTCAAGACCTTCCCGTTTGCTTCTGCTTTTTCTCCTCCTCTCCCCTGCTGATCTCCTGTCTGAAACGGTAACTGCACTGGTTACCTGGCTAACTCTGTTCTCGGGCCCAGGTCCCCTCCCTGCCAGTTGCACTCCTGCACTGCCCCCCTGGAAACCCTTGCACTCAGGGACTGTTTCTGTATCCCTACAGCCCACTACCAGCACTTGACACCTGAGGTCTGCACTTAACACTTGCACTTGCCACCAGCTGGCTGCACTTTTTATTTATTGTCTTTATTTATTCTACTTTCTGTCCTATGCAATGCACTGCCCCTCCCCTCTTTCCCCCTGCATTTTTCCTCTTCCCTCCTCCCCGCACTTGCGCGATCTCAATGTCACCTGGCCTAATAAGATTGTTCTCTGTCCTCCGTCTGTTCCCCCCTTCTTTGCTTCGTCGCGCCTTAAAACACTTGTGTATAGACGCATTATAAATGCCCTATCATATCATAAGCCTTCAGAAGGGTCCCAGAAACATCCAGCTGGCTGACCAACGTCTTCCTGTGCTACGTCGTTGCATCAGTGGTTGTCCTGAGTTGATGCCTGGTACTCGACAAATCCTCAATTTGTGAAACAAGAGGCCTCATCCTGCAGGTGCAGCTCTCCAACATGCTAAAGGGATTTGCAGGATCAGTTTCTTTGTTTCCACAACAAGTTTCGACTGGCATCATTTCTTCAGAGTCGCCATCACTGATCACTCTCTGCATCACATCTTGTGGGTCCTCTGAGGTCATATCCGGAGTGGTGGTCCTTTCTTCAGCCTAGTAGAAGTGTCCAACTGTCCAGTATCCAGAACTCATCCATCGGGGCGTGGAAAAGCCGACTCGCTGTACCAAACAACCAAGCTGGAAGTGACCCCCTGCATCCAAGGCCACTAGATTTTCTTCAACAGAACCAAGGCACAAGATAAAGCGGGCCAGCGATTTCAGGAACTTCTTGGGTGGTTCCTAAGTGAATCAGAGTACATGGGGTTAGTAAACATACCTATTCCACCCTCCCCCCCTGCCTCCATAGGGTTTAACACATTTAAAGTCCTTATCCTACCTCTCTCTTGCCTGACTGTGATCGGTGGAGTTCTGGTCAAGGATTCGCCCCTCAATAGAATGGAAAGGGGTGTGTGGCCCATCACTGAGGCAATGGCTCCAGGAAGTGCATCGATGAGGCTTGGCAGAGGTAGAGTATCTGAGAAAACAAGAGAGACTCTGAGAGAAAGCAATATGGAAATGGACTGGGGGGCAACTGTTGAATGAACTGGCTTCCACCCCAGATTTGAAGCCTCCATGAACTGGCCAATTATGAGTGTTTGGGGAAAGAGATGTTGGATCGATACGAAGTAAAAATGTGTGTTCTGCTGAGGTGGTGGGAAGGGGTACTGAGATATGGGGCATCTGGACCTGAACTAGACTAAATGGGGGAAGGGGTGCAGTGTGGGAGGGGTGTCAAATGGAGTATTGCTTTTGGATGGAGGGGGGGCTCTGAGTTTTAAGTGGTATATTGTGAAAGTTTACTGTCCAGTCCTACCCAAAGCTAAGCCAACGATTCCACAATCCGATAAAAACACTCATTCTCCACATCTCAAATGTGCGCTGCTCAGCGTGCGCTCTCTCCCTGCCCATTCTCTGGAAATAAAATACCTCCTATCTAGCCAAAACGTAGACATACTTGGCATCACCGAAACTTGGCTACATGAGGCTTCTGGCCCTGCCATCACACTTGCCTTGCCCCCAGGTTACACTATCCTCAGACAGGACAGATCCCCCAGATCAGGTGGTGAAGTAGCCCTAATTTAGAAGGATACTTTGTCCATTAGGCCCAACTCTCGCTCTTGGCAGGGCAATGCGGACATCCTATCTCCTAAACTAGCCCTCTCACCCAAAAACACCATTACCATTCATATCCTATACCGGCCTCCAGGCCTCCCTGCAGATTTCCAGGGACATCTCATTCATCTACTCGGCGACAATATCAAAACATTTTCTAAAACCTTACTTCTAGGCAACCTGAACCTAGGCTTGAATGGCTCCAAAGATAAATCCGCCACCTCACTTGCCAAAGAACTTAAGGACCTAGGATTCACTCAAAAAGTCTTAAGCCCCACCCATTCAAAAGGCTGCACCCTTGACTGGGTTGTAGATCACAACTGTGCCTCTACCATCACATCCAATCTTGCCTACCCCTTGACTGACCACAATTGCATTCAATTCACTATCCCTACAATCCCTACCACTAAAACCCTCACAGACGCCCCCCGTCCCCACCCCCGGTGCAAGTCAGAAGCTCCAAGAAACTCAATTCTGAGAACCTCCGACCGTACCTTGACATGTTCTGCCTATCGCCCCCCCTTCTCGCAGGACCCCAACATTCTAGCAGATATTTTTAAGGACACACTCACCAATGCTGTAAATGTCATAGCTGCATTCAAATGCTGTAAATGCCATAGCTACATTTGAAAGTAAGAAAGAAAAAAGTCCTTACACACTCCTGGTTCACAGAAGAGCTTCAGGCTCTTCGCTTAAAAAAATGACAGCCCCAAAAAAATTGGCAGGCCAAAACCGATGACTCTACCAAAGAAAGCTTCAATTTGACCTCGCGTCTGTATACAGAGGCCATCTTCACAGCCAAATCTAACTCATTCAACAATTGAATATCTAATGCCAATGCAAACCAAGAACTTTTTCACTTACTTTAATAAACTCATCGCACCTCCTACCAACCCAGACGAGATCATTAAAAACGAAAACCTGGTGCGCAAGCATACAATCAGCAATGCGCAATAAAATAGTACTCCTCCAAAATAAAATACAAGACCATTACAAGTCGCTATCAAGCCAGCACCTGCTCTGTCAAACTCCTTCTCAGCATAAGGATCCCCACCTCCCCCAATTCTCCTTTAGGGATACCACAGAATCAGAAGTTACAGACCTCCTCAAACATCTCAAACCATCTCTTTGAAAAGATGACATATGCCCACCCAAGATCATCAAGGACTGTGCAGAGGCACTCGTCCCTCTTCTAACGGCATTCATTAACTCTTGTTTTAAAACAGGCATTGTTCCCGATAGCCTCAAAGAAGCATGGGTACGCCCCCTCCTGAAAAACCCCACATTAGACCCAGCCCAGCCAAACAGTTATCGGCCCATAACCACCGTCCCTTTCCTTCTTAAAATTCTGGACAAGGCAACCCATAGCCAGATTCAACTCTACCTGGAAACAAATTCTATCCTAGGTAAAAGACAATCTTGATTCCGCAAAGGGCATGGCACGGAAACTGCCCTTCTAGACTTAAAAAACCAAATCACTCAAATTATGGATAAAGGCAAGCCTACCCTCCTCCTCTTCCTCTTCCTCCTAGACCTCTCGGCGGCCTTCGATCACAAGACTCTTACCGCACACCTCACACAAGCAGCCCAATTCTCCAAACAAGCAGCCTCCTGGATTACCTCCTTCCTCGAGGGTAGAGCAATTAAGGTATTCTCAAACATTGCGAATGCAGCCCCCACCACTATCCACTCATGGACAGCCCCTACTTTGTATAATATATTCACAAAGCCCCTCTTCGACAATCTTGAATCACTTGGAATAGCATATACAAACTACGCTGATGACACACAAGTACTCCTACTACTATCCGGATCATATGACCAAGATACAAAGGCTTTACTCCAAGTCTATGCCACAATCCAAGGCTGGATGGCGGCAAATGGCCTATGCCTCAATGGACATAGACAGAGATCATAATCCTCAGCCAAAAAAGCCACTCTAGCCAAACTAGACCGCCTCTACACCAACTTTAACATTGATAACTCCATAATTCCCGTTTCCTCGTTCGTTAAGACTCTAGGTGTCTACATTGATGCTACTCTATCAATGAATAGGCAAGTCAGTGCCATTGCCTCTGCAACCGCGCACAGCCCGAAGCACATTAATGCTATAAAACCTTACCTCACCAAGACAAATTGTCTCTCAATAGCCAGAGCCACCATAGGCGCCAAGCTAGACTACTGTAATGCCCTCCTAGCCGGTACCTTTTATGAAAAACTTAGACTCCAAATCACCCAAAACAATGCCCTACGAGCAGCCCAGAGCATCCCCAGAAGGGACCAGATCATACAAGCCAGACAGGCAGTTCATTGGCTCCGTGTCAAAGACGGCATTACATTTAAAATCCTCACCATCACTCACAAATGCCTCAACTTCACTGCACCCTCATAACTATCAGAAACATTATCCAGAACCACTTCCTCTTGTCCGACAAGAACTCGCTACACCAATCAACTCATCACACCTCACATCAACAGTGTTAAAGCAGGTGGGATAGGTTTCCCGTACATTGCATCCAAACTCTGGAACTCGCTCTCTACTACCCTTAGAGCTGAAACTTCCCTCCTTGCCTTCCGAAAAAACCTGAAAACTTCCCTTTTCAACTGACACCTACCCTCTACCCTTACTTCTGGCCTCCCTATGTCTCCTACCACCTCCCGGATTGTAAATGTAACTGTGTAAACTCTTGAAATGTATTGAAAATGATCAAATGTAAAAAATTGTATAATACTCTTTCATGTAACTAAGTTATGCCCACTCTCTGTAACTAGCGCCACGATGCCTATGGGCTTTCGCCCGCTTTACAAATACGAATAAATAAATACAGTCACTGTGTGTTTTATTCTATGAAAATCCAATAAAATGTTTTTTTTTTTAAGCATCCGCTCCTCGGCTTTGCCGAAGGTGGTATGATTGGAAGATTGTCTGCTAAGAACATTTCTTCAATTGTTTAAGTTTGAAACCCGTACAAACTTCCTGTTGGCTTTGTCTGACTCTTAAATAAACTTGTAAACTGCATTGGAACCTAAGAATCTAGGGCACTTGGCTGTTCTTTCTAACTAGGGAAGGATTTCTACTTAGAGTTTTGTACAATGTTTCTGAATCTTTAATGTTCACATATTAGATCTCTAATTGATGGTTACTTACCTGGTTCTTTCTATTCACTTGTTTTGCTATTATACAGCATTCTGAAGATAATCTAACTATATTCGAAAGTAAAATGTTAGTGCTATTAGCAGAGCACACTAAAAAGTAATGTGCATATAATTGTAGTGAATGTTAGTGTGGTATTTGTGCTTTTTCATTGCTTAATTTGTCCAAGGCCTAAATAAATAACTGTACTTTTTATACATTCTACCTAATTTGTGTTGAGTGGTCTGTGTGTGCTTTAATGAGCCCTTCCCAATCACAATTCCCATGTCTTAGCCTTGCTGCTCAGTCACACAACCCTGATAGTTTAGCTACTGTAAGGGTGCAGAAGGAGGAGACCGACACACAGGTGTCATAGTGATTGCTGTAGACATTTATTTGGTATACAAATAAAGAGAAAACCTATCTTTCTCCATCTTTGGATCCCTCATGGATTCGCATGCTGTGAATATTCCCCGTCGTCAGGCTGGGAAACCTTGGTCACTTTAACTTAGCGTTTTCCTATGGAAAACTTCAACACTTTAGTGTCCTATCAACATACTTTTTGGGTGCTTTAGGCTCCACCAATAGGACGTGCGGTATGAATAGTCCCGCCCACGCGGGTTCCTTTCAGATTTCAACCGTCTCCAAACTGTTGGGATCACCTTGTGTTCTTCGTGTTTGTCCACGTGCATTTTTGGTATCGAGAGCTACGATGGCATTGGGGGCTCAGAAGAAGTCTTTTTCGGCCTTGTGCTACTTGTGGCTTGAAGAAGGTGTACTAAGGCAAAGGCCATATGGATTGCCTCTACTGCCTTTACCCCCATCACTCATTCGGAGACCTGCGAGATATGTCAGGGGTTCTCGCAGAAGACTCTGAAGGACCGTAATCTGCGGCTTATATGTTGGCTCAATGAGGGCACGTATCTGGTTTCAGAGGTGTGGTCGGGCCGGAGTCTGTCTCAGAGCGGGCTGTGAAGTCCGCAGAACATCGCTGTGCGGCGTCGGCCGAACCTCCGACGCAGAAACATCGTACTGCTTTGCCAGCGTCAGAGGTGGGGAAGAGCAGTAAGTCTTCATCGAGCAAGCAGTTGTCGAAGGGTGCGAGTACCTCTTCGTCCAAACATGGTCAGTCGGATCATTCCCGGGGGTCTGGTGGTAGGCCTGAGAAGTCGACGGCCAAAGGAGAAAGGCTTGGCCAAGCCGAAGGAATCTTCATTGAAGGGTTTGACATCCGGGGACCATCACAGGTCGTCGTCCAGCCGGAAGTCTTCCAAACACCGGTCCAGTTCTACCAAGAAATCTGTGTCTCCGGTGAAGTCGACACCGAGGGTGGTGGTTCCGACGACAACCTTGTTGACGGTCGATCCGTCATGGATGGTTGGACTACTGTCTCCTCGTCGACAGTGGTGTCGGCACCGTCCACGACAGTGATTGACAGTGGACCAATGCTTTTCTCGTCCACGTGAGTGGAAACGGAAGGATTGTTGTCGACGAGCGGGGTGTGGCAGTCCGCCTTCTTTGATTCTCTTCTTCCTGACAACATTCTGCATCAGGATCCTGTTACGCTCCCCTGGTTCCCACGGGGGCGTCGACCGGAACTGGGCCACTGTTGTTTCTACCAGCGTGACGTGTAGCGCCGAGATGACTGACTGGACTGGCCCGCTCAGCCTAGTTTGTCTGGCTCGCAGGAATATTCTTCTGCAAAGGAGATGAGGAATTAACCACCCGTGGAATTGAGTGTCAACCCACCTTCCCCACTCCCGTTGTCTTCCCACAGATCACTCTTGATGTCCCCTCCTTAGTCTCACCTGATGGTTTGGAAGGATGAGCTCTCCATCCTGCGCCGACCGCAGGGGCGCGTTGATGACCAGTTACTTCACTGGCGTAGAGGAATTGGTGAGTTCCAGTATTGACTCTAAAGTCCAATTGTTCATAAGAGTTCAAATGTCTGATCTTCACTCTGTCCAATTCCTTGTAGGTTGCCGATTAATCCACTCGAAGATTCCAAATAGCAATTGGTAAGATTCAGGTAAGTCTATTGTGGTTTTCCCCTTAGTGCCGGGGTACGGCGATGAAGCAGAGTTGACTGCGCCGACCCGAGATGAGGTGAGTACCCCCCGTGGTAAATCAGGTAAGTCCTTGGGGGTAGCTTGTATAGCCTTAGAGAGTCCCCTTGCTGTCTTTGTCTCCTTAGGTGTCGGAGGGCGGCCGCGAGATGGAGAGAGCGTGATGGAATGCTGAAGTACCGCCAAGCAGGTGAGTGCAGCGCGGCCCCGTAGGAATGCGAAGCGATGCTTCAAAGACTTCTGTCTTTCAGCTCCGTGGCGAAATGGATCCGGATTCAGGTAAGGATTAAAGTTAAAACTCCTGTTCTAACCTTTATCCTTCTTTTCTTCTTGTTTCAGGAGTCCCAGGACTGAAGCGGGCGTGGCTGAAGACTGGAGCTGCTGAAAACACGGTGAGCGTTACGCTGCAGCAAGCAGAAAAACGCGAAGCACGTGTGGCTGTCCGGGCGTGGTTTAAATAGCCTTGGAAGAAGATCCAGGTAAGTATTCTTCCACAGCCCCACCCAAGTAACAAAATAGTCCCTTCAGTAAAATAGTTCCTCCTAAGCCTCATTTGGCTTGAGTCTTCATGCAGCATGGTCTGCCTCAGGTGAGTATGCAGCATAGTCTGCTTCAGGTAAGTTATCAATACTGAGCCTGGCGTCGAAGTGCCTTGTGTAACACAGAGGAAGTCTCCTCCGGCATGGTTACCATTGCCGTTGCCGGTGGGGGTAGGCTGTCCACAGTCTCATCCAGAAGGTGGTGAGCTGCCAGAGTCCGAGCCAGAGTGTGTTCCGTGGGACACTTAGTCTACTGTTTCTTCTTGAGCGACGAGGGATGATGCGTGGGACACGGACTTGGAGGTTGAGCAATCTCAGAGTCCGGCGCAACCCTCTCCACCAGATGATATTGGGGCATTCCACGCCATGATGTCTAAGGCGTGTGTGGAGTTTGGATTGGCACCAGAAGAGGAGAGGAAGGATTGCTTACTATTTGATCATATGGACAAGCGGAGGAAGGCTGTCTTCTCTGTGCCTATTCTTGACCATGTGTGGCAGGAGCGCCTGCGCATGATGCGCCATCTGTTTTCGGAGCCGGCTGTCAAAGGTTGTCTTGAAAAGAAGTTCAAGGCTCTGGCGTCTACCCCAAAATGCTTGGTGTCACAGCCCACACCCGAGTCTGTGGTGTCGGTGGCGGCGGCCAGCAGGAAGGCCAGAAATCAACACAAGTGCCTTACTCCTCTGGACACTGAGGACAGGAGGCAGGACGCCTTTAGGAAGAAAGTTTTGACGGTTGGGGTGACGACGGTCAAGGCGGCAAATTCCTTGGCGATCATGGCCCGTTATGATCGCAAAATGTGGCATCGGCTGGCTCCAATTCTAGAACATCTGCCAGAGCAGCACCGCAAGGACGCCATGCTGTTGGTGGGTGAGGGTAATAATTATTGCTGTGGACCTGGCTGAATCTGGATTTAAAAAATTAACAATGCGGTGGATCTTCGATAGGCCTGGTTAAAATGCACTGACCTTTCGGCCGGAGGAACAATATAAAGTCATCGACGTGCCCTGTGAAGGGGAGCACTTGTTTGGTGAAAAGATCGATGAAGCCCTGAAAGGGATGAAGGAGGACACAGAAACAGCTAAGTCCTTAGGTTCCTTACAGAGTGGGGGCTCTTTTCGCCTGTTCTGGGGTGCTTCAGGCAATGCCCGGTTTGCTTCCAGTAGGGACCGTGGTTACAGCCGATCCAGTTACTCCTCACAAGGGTATCGACGGTCAGCCCGGTCGGCGCAGAAAAGTCGAGACTTCCAGGCTCAGCGGAAAAGGGGGTCGCAGTCCTCAGAGTCTAAGGGGAGGCACTCTAAACCGCAACAATAAATGCCTTATGGACAATCTGCTAGGGGGCAGGGTGGCTTTGCACGTGGACGAGTGGAGAAAAATTGCATTGGATCGCTGGGTGTTGGACACAGTGCGACTCGTTAGTTCAGGTGTCCCCCGGTTCCTATTCCACCGGTGTATGTCTTACAGCCGCATCTTCAAATCCTAAGGCAGGAGGTGGTTCTCATGCTGGAGAAAGGGGCTATAAAATCTGTGCCAGTGGCAGAGTGGGGCCAAGGGGTTTATTACCACTATTTCGTGGTGAAGAAGCTCAACGGCAAGTGGAGACCCATTCTGGATCTTCGGGCGTTGAACAAGACTCCAACGCCTGAAGTTCCAGATGCTCACTCTTCAGGTGGTCATCCGGTCGGTGCAGCCGGATGAATTTCTGGTGTCGTTGGATCTACAGGACGCATATTTTTACATTCCTATGCGGGGACGGCACCGCAAGTGTCTGCAGTTTTTAGTCGGTGAGGAACACTACCAGTTTTGGGTCCTCCCGTTTGGCTTGAAGTCATCTCCCAGGACGTTCACAAAGTGTTTGGCATCAGTGGCAGTGTTCCTCCGACGGGAAGGTCATCATGTATACCCCTACCTGGACGACTGGTTGGTGAGGGGTTCGTCACCGGGGCGGGTGCAAGACAGTCTCGTGGCAACCATGCGGCTTTTCCAACAACTGGGATTCCCAATCAACTTTGAAAAATCATGTTTGACGCCGTCCAAGGAATTGGTGTTTCTGGGGGTTTATAGTGAAAAGACTGAAAAAATAATATCGAAAAAAAAAGTCGAACCAAAAAATTGCATTTTTTTTTTAATACGTTTTTTTTTTAAATGGGGGGGTTCCCCCCCAACCCCCCTTTTTTCATTTTTTTTTATTTTACCCCTTTTTTTTACTTACCTGACCCCAAAAATACATATAAATAAATAAATAAAGATTTTTTTTTTTTTCGATATTTTTGTCATTCGATATTTTTTTTCGCCCTTTTGACTGACCACCATTTCTGGGGGTGGAGTTTCTCACCTTGCACAATCTGGTGAAGCCCTCCAGTGAGCGTGTCAAGAAGTTGGAGCAGAGAGCAGGTGAGTGGAAGGAGGGCACAGTGGTGTCGGTCCGTTACATGTCGCTGTTGGGGGCAATGGCTTCGTGTATCCCGTTTCTGCCAAATTGTCATCTCTTCATAAGCCCGATGCAAGAGTTCCTAGCGGACCGATGGGCGCAGAGTCGCGTGTTATGGTCGGACAAGTTGGTGGTCAACAGAAGTCTGGTGGACGCTCTTGAGGTTTCTAGGCCTCTTGGCATCCTGCAGTCTCCTGGTGCCAGAGGCCAGGCTGCAGATGAGATCTCTGCAGTGGGCTCGCAAGATGCAGTGGTCACAGTCTTCCGGCAGGATGTCGGATCCCGTTCAGGTGCCGCCCTCGGTCGCCCAGGATCTTCTTTGGTGGGCCGTCGAAGGCAATCTGTTGAAGGGGGCTCCATTTTGGCTACCCTGGCCGGAGGTGATGATAGTGACAGCTGCATCCCTCATGGGATGGGGAGCTCATGCCAACGAGTTGACAGTCAGCGGTCGTTGGTCTCCGTCGGAGTCCAGACTCCAAATTAATCTGTTGGATCTGAGGGCCATCAGGCTAGCCCTGAAGGCTTTTCTGCCGTCTGTGCGGGGGAAGAATGTCCTGATTCTGACGGACAATACAGCAGCCATGCACTACCTCAACAAAAAGGGGGGGGCAGGGTCTCTCCCTCTGTTCAGAGAGGCGATGCAGCTCTGGTTCTGGGCCATCCAGCAGGAAATTTCGATCTCGGCAGTTCATCTGGCCGGTGCCAACAACGGGGCGGTGGACGCTCTGAGCAGGCAGAGCATGGTCTCTCACGAGTGGGAGCTGGCTCAGAAAGTTCTCTTGGAGATCTTCGCCCTTTAAGGGGGACCACGCAAGTGGATCTCTTTGCCACCAGTGTCATCCAGAACTGCGAAAGATTCTGCTTGCAGGAATTTCCTCTAAGAGGAGCCTTAGGGGACGCGTTCGTACTGGAGTGGTCCTTCCCACTGCTGTATGCGTTTCCTCCAGTCCCCGTCATCCTGCAAGTGTTGCAGAGGTTACGGAGGTTCAGTTCCCGAATTATCCTCATTGCTCCGGCATGGGCTAGGAGAGTGTGGTACCCGGTCCTTCTCGACATGTCCATCTGCCCTCCACGCCTTCTTCCCTATCGAGACGATCTGCTCTCACAGGAGGGGCGTCGGGTTCTCCATCCAGAGGTCCAGTCTCTCAACCTTCATGCTTGGTTTCTGAAAGGTTGAGATACAAGAATTGGGACCTCCCTGAAGACGTGATGGAGGTGTTGCTCTCGGCCAGAAGGCCGGCAACAAAGTCTCTGTACCGTTGCCGTTGGAGAAAGTTCTGCGACTGGTGCAGGGTTAAGAATGTGGATCCTTTTTCATGTGACATTCCTGTGGTTATGTCTTTTTTGCTTTCGTTAGCCCACAAGGGCCTGCAAGTGGGTACTATCAAGGGTTACCTGGAGGCGCTGTCCATATTTAAGTGCTCATCTGAGGATTTCTTTGATTTCTCAGTTTCTTAAAGGGCTCACTAATGTGTTTCCACCTTCACCTTTCCAGGTGCCTGGTTGGGATTTGAACTTAGTGTTAAAGTTCCAGATGGGAGCTCCGTTTAAGCCCTTACATTCTTGTCCTTTGAGACGGTTGACCTTTAAAACTGTATTTTTAGTTGCAGTTACTTCCGCTCGCAGAGTGAGTGAGTTGCAGGCACTATCCGCTAAGCCACCTTTCACGGTGTTCCATAAGGACAGGGTTGTCCTTAGGGTTCGTCCTGCTTTTCTTCTGACAGTTGTGTCGGAATTTCATCTAAGTCAGAAGGTCATTCTTCTGGCGTTCTATCCTCCTCCACATTCTGGTAAGGAAGAGGAGAGGCTCCATAGGTTGGATCCTAGGAGAGCTTTAAGTTTCTACATCTCACGCATGTCCCGGGTCGAGTGGACGATCAGCTCTTTGTAGGATACGCTGGAAGGCGTTTGGGACAAGCTGTTACTAAGCAGACTTTGTCTAGATGGATTATCTTGACAATTTCTGAATGTTACCGTTTGGCGGGTAAGGACCCTCCGGTAGGCTTACGGGCCCATTCTACTAGGGGTGTGGCTGCCTCTACTGCTCTGCAGAGGGGTCTTCCCATTCATAACATTTGTGAAGCAGCCACATGGGCTTCTGTCCATACTTTTGTAAAACATTACTCCCTGGATTCTATCCATGGGCAAGATTTGGCCTTTGGCAAGGCCGTCCTCTATTCTGCAATTTAATTGGGCATTCTAAAATTCTAAATTCTTTTCCTGCCTCCATACGTTGGTACTGTTTTGGGAGTCTGTCATAGATGTGGAATACGTTGGAGGACACAATCCCTTCGAAGAACAAGTTACTTTCGTACCTGGTAACGTTCTTGGGATGTTCCTTCGACGTATTCCACATCACACCCTCCCGACCTGCCCCCCCAACAGAATTTCGTATGCGATTGTAGCTTACGTTTCCGCAAGGCTTTCTGTAGTCATACTGGCAGAAGATTGGTGCCACACGTTCTGGGGAAAAAAAGTACAACTGAGGCTATGGGAATCGTGCGTCCTACTTATAACATCCGGTGACGTCGGCTCGACGGAGGAACTCGAGGGAGCGTATCGACGTCATCGACGCAGGACACAGACGCCGAAAATGTTCCGAAGCAGCACAGCTGTGGTGATTATCTGTCATAGATGTGGAATACGTCAGAGGAACATCCCATCGAAAGAACGTTACTAGGTAAGAAAGTAACTTGTTCTTCTCCAGCGTTGGTATATTTCATGGATTCACATGCGCCCGCCGGCCACCCCTGCAGGCCAACCTGGTTAGGGTTCCGTCTACTTTGGAGGTTAAAATCTGAAGGGAAGCCGTGGGGGTGGGGCTATTTATATCCGCACGTCGTATTGGTGGGGCCTAAAGCACCCAAAAAGGACGTTGATAGGACTCTAAAGTGTCCAAGTTTTCCAAGTTAAAGTGACCAAGGTTTCCCAGCCTGATGACAGGGAATATTCACAGCATGTGAATCCATGGAAGATACCAATGCTGGAGAAATGGAGTTACAGGTAAGAAACTGCTCCCGTCCCTATATGTGTGAGGGATTTCCCTGCCTTAACTAAAGTGCTAATGGGTCTGTCAGGATGTCTTAGTAACTATTAGTCCACCGTCATGTGTCAAAATGTCCCTATCTCTGTCCAGTTTTATTGTTTTCTGTTATGTGTATATGTGGAAGTATGACGTGGGAGTCAAGGTGTGTTGCTGAAAGTATATTTATTACTACTATAATTCAAGTGCAAAAGTCATTAACTGAAAAGTTCAACGGTTTCCTTCACCGTAGGGTCTTCTTCCCTTGTGGGTTCCTGAGAAAGGGGACTGTCTCCTAATGTGTGAGGTCCGGATAGGCCCACCACTCTGAGTCGGCTCCACTCTCAGTCTCGGCGTCCCGTGGAAATGACAGACAGATCTGGTTAGAATTTGCGGGCTTTTATCCTTCCTTGAGGTTTCAAAGCCCCACCAATCAGCAGGGTTTAGGACCTTCCCGGTTGTGATTGGCTGGGAAGCCGTTGGCCCACCTCCCTTAAAGCCAGAACCCGCCCCCGTCACTTCCGCCTGCCCTTGTAGCATAGTGGGAGGTCCTCTGGTGCCTTTGCCCGCGCCAATGAAGTGCCGCCGGGACCCGAGCACATATGGGCGGGTTCGGGCATTCGTGGCTCCTCCCGACCTTTCCCAAAGACTGTGCCGCCTATGCGCGCTCTCCCCCTCCTGCACCCTGGCTCCGCTTGACGTCCGCCACTGGTCATGTTGGTCGCGGGAACTTCCCTGGCACTGCTTCCGCCCCTCTCCTGGCGCGGGCTGGCGAATCCGGAACGTCGGCTGCACCGCGCTGGAACTCCTATACGGTAAGCAACCATCCATGCTGCAGCTCACCACTGCTGCTCCTTCGCTGGTCTTGTCTACGTGTTGTTCCCCGTGTCCACCCGTTTCCCGGGAGTTGTTGGTTCCGCCCCCCCTGTCCGTTGTAGGCACCTCCTCACAGTATAATAGTCAACAACATTAATAACACTAACAAAGTTACTCAGTACAATCCCCCAAAACAAACCCCATTCCTCCTCACTGTGGATCTCATCCCCCGGGCCACCCGCCCCCTGAAGCGCTATCCCCTTCCATACACTTTTTCCCTTTTCCCTTTTCCATGCAGTTGCGTGTTCAGTGTCACTGGGCCTAGTAAGATGATGATTGTTGTTGTGTTGTGTTCTCCCCTGTTCCCCTCCCCTTGCCTAGTCGCGCTCTGAAACACTTGTGTACGAGCGCGATACAAATAAAATATCATATCCCCTACAAGCCAGTACGCCATGCCGGACAATGCACCTCCCCTCTTCCCTGTTGGTTTCCCTGGAATTATCACTCATCGCATTTCCATCCACTGGGCCCATATCTTTTTTTGAACTTTTGGGGGCATCCTCTGTCTCTGTTTACTCATTTCTCCAGTTCTGCACAGTAATCCATCCTCTCTCTCCATTCATGTATGTTAGCTGGTGTCTAGTTACCCCAGTCAACTGCCAGGGCTTTCTCGCCCATCCTCATGGCCATCCTGATCAAGCTCTTTTCCCTACTGTTGAACCCCATGTCCCCCCAAACGTGTAAAAACATCATCTTAGGGCATCCTTATCCTTATAACTAAACTAATAAGTAGCGCCACAATTCTTGGTCCAGGAAAATGACTCCCTGCTCCTGTGCTGGGTGGCACAGTTCTGATTGCAAGTTCCTTACTAATGGGAATGACTCCCTTCCTCTGGTTTAAGCACAAAATGGACAAAAGGATTGCAGATCATTGAACTCTCTGCATCAGAAAGTGTTGTTATCCCAGGGAGAATGGCTCCCTTCCCCTGGATCACTGGTTTGATCCTCCTTGCAGGCTCAGCTATCGGGAGAATGTCCCCCTTCCCCTGGCTTCCTCAGTTCACTCCCCTGCCAGGCACTGCCCTGGGGAAGGTAGCGTATACTGGTCTTCCCTTGGTGGTGCGGGTCCCAGATCCATATCGCCTTACTACGTGGATTTGGCAGACCTGGGTTGCTTCCCTTCCAGGTACTGCCACAAAAATGACGACTTGCTTTAGGTTTCTGTTCTCGGATGCTCAACCCTTCCCTGGTGGCCTGTGGCTCTGTTTGACCCCCTGCACGAGAGAGATTCCCTCTAACTCTCTCTAGGTTTGCACACGGCTGCCAGACCCTTCTCCAGTGACCAGTGATATTTCTGTTTCCACTGGGACAAGGGATTCTGTCCCTGAGGCTATGTTTGGCTCCCCACTCCACCCTGCCAGGTTTCCCATTACCTATTTCCCAAACCAGGCACATCATCGGTTCTTCCAGGGCTCGTGGGTGCAGCCTCTCTGGTTCCCTTCTGATCCGACCGGCTGCTTTCTCTAGGGGTTTCTCGAGCCCAGCTGTTTGTCCTCTGCGACATCTTGCCTTCTCGCTCCCCACTCAGGAATGGTACCTGTTGGGTTCCGGTGGTCCACCTCCTAACAGGTGGTGGACTGCCACTCCTTTGGTGGTCCCGGTAGAAGGCAGGCTTCTTTGCTGCTTCAGCATCGGCGAGGTCTCGCCTTGCTGCTCTCTTTGCCCGGTATGAACTTCTGGGTAGCTGACGCGGGCTCCTCGCTTCCATGGTAGAAGACGCTGAGTCCTTCTTCAGTTTCCTTATTATAAGGCTTGTGCTTGCGTAATGTCAGTACTTGTTGTTAGTGGCTCCATGGTAATTGTTGGGCCTCTCTTGAGCCACCTCATCTCAGTACTTTTAGTTTTGTCAGCTTTCCAGGCACTAGATGTAGTTGGTGAAACTTCAGGTTTGCACATGTACATGGAATGAGTGGGTAAGGGGCTAGGGTCAAAATAGTAGGGAGGAGTAATAAGGTGTTGGGTGAGGGTTGTTATACTGTGTTCTCCCTAGATGTTTGTCATTGTCCCTAGAGGGGGAGTCTCTACCCATGAGATCTTTCCGCTGAGTATCACCCCCAAGGGGACTATCGGGTAGTGGCCTCACCTCATGGGAAGGGGCTACCCCTCGGGGAGAAGTGATGACAACTCAGGATTTGTCACACACTTTAATCATTTGTTATATTAAAAACAGTCATCTTAATCCCTTTTGAAAGAGTCTGCCCTCCCCCCCGGAGTTCCTTTCTATGGGGGCCAGACTCCAGTTTGAAGACCACTTCACTTAAGGCTCTGCTTAGTGTTCCTGGGTGTTAAGGCTCTTCTTGAGCTATGGTAGCTTTTCAGCAACCACCATGTTATGGGCTATTGCCCCCCTGTGGGCCTTTTACTTTCAATTCCCCTGAAAACTATCTTTCTTACAGTGCGGCCTATTTGGCTTTGCCACTGCCTTTCATTCAGCCTTTCTGCAGTGGGGCCTACCTGGCTTGACCACCACTGATGTGTCCCTTCTCCTATCCCATGCCTACAAAAAAGACAACACAGTTTTGGCTTTGCCAATGCGTGTTTCCCATTATGTCTTCCAGGCTGCTGTTGCACTCATCCACACGACTTCATCTGCACAGTCACATCACACCTCAGCTCCTGCATCGTGGAAATCTGCCATTTGCCTCTCCTTGCTCTCTTTCTACTCTATGGCGATCTAGTCTGCTACCCACACTGCCTTTGATCTGATCGAGGTGTTGTTGGTCTTCTTCAATCTTGTCTCCTCCGTGCCAAGAATCAACAGTCTCCGTCAACCCGCTGACAGGGAGACTGTTCCTATTTCTTTCAGCTGAGGTATTTTTTTAATTCTGTCCCTTGCCGGGGTAAACGAGTGTTTGCTGAATTGCAGTAACACACAGAAAACACTTTCCTTGAGGATCCTCCCAAATGACAGGCTCTCCCACTTTCTTGGGACTTTTGGGGTCTCTGAACAAGCTGACCCTGACAAACCTCTCTTCCATTCCTCTTGTTCGTGGCCTCACCAGCCACTGGTATCAATCTTGCAACGTTTCCAACTTACTTTGTTCTTTCCTTATAATTAAGCGCTGTCCTGCGCCTACTGAGGCCACTCAACCCCACGCAGGAGAGCCAAAGGGTTCATCCACTACTGTCCTCTTTTCAGAGGGGCAGATTTTCTGCAAGTGCAACAAAGATCAACAGCCATGTCTTAGATGTCAGTCTATACTCCTACATTTTATTTCTATGTACCATTGTGTAAAAAATGTCATTTAGCTGATGAGTTTTCTTCGATGTTCGTGATTTGCAGTTTTTAGTTTCATTCCTGTAAATATTCTGCTTTTTACCTAATTTACTCACAAAAATGTTTTTTTGTTGTATACTTTATTGTGCGTTTAGTTTTAAATACAAACCTTAAGCACATTTATTACAACATCATTTCATTTCAAATATTACATGTACACCTTAAAATAGCTAAAAAAAAAAAAGGATTGGGTTAATCAACAATTCCCCATTTCTCCAGAATTGATTTCGCCTCAATTTGTCTCATTGCCTCCCACCATATGTAATAGGCTGGAGAGGTTCTTACCATCGATTTAGCACCAATCAAAGATCACCAGAAATGCTCCGACTCGTAGGCATCAGAGTTTACAAATGTATTGTATCCCTTCCAATGCTAGAGTTTGAAGATCGGGCAGGGGGGGTCAGTAAGCGACAGGTAGTGACAGCTAACACAGGTAAGATATCTCGGGAAGTTGAGGTCTTGACTCCAACAGGTGCGTGTGCAGCAGAGGTTGATACATTGGCTATGAATAATGTCTCTTATTTCATTGCTTAAAAGCGTGAAGTGTTCTGTATGAAGCGCAACATGAAAACCTGATAGCAGTGTAAATGATAATGATAATACTATCAGACACAATTAGAATCGCCATGTGTGTCCAGCTGTTGTATGAAGAGGACAAAGCCCTAATTTGCGGAAGATTTTATATCAATTGAAAGTCTCTTAGGTAGTGCCCAAAGTAGCTTTGTTTTTTTCCTTTCAGACGGTTTCTGTTTGTGTCCCGTTGAACCTCGAGAAGAACTATGAGCTACTCTACCTGGCGGAGCAGTTTATCGGGATTCCAGTTGTGTATCTTCGTTTTAGATTGCCAGAGGTCACAAAGTGAGTATGCTTTTCCACCCGTGAGTTGGTCATGGAAGGGTTTGGTCATGCAAGGGTTTATTGATTGACACTTGCTTGCCAATGATCAATAAAACAATCAACTCATGAGTCTCTGAAAAGAATCAAGGTGATAGATTTCAGACTTGTGCTAGGGAGTTATCCTGCACAAAAGTCCCTTTGCTTGAAAACACAAATTCACTTAAGTTTTGTAATTGAAAAATTGCTGTGGATCAATCAGTTCCTGATGTCACTGAAGAGCAACATTTACTAGAAGAAAGCGCACCAATTCACATGAAGGGATGCTGAGAGTCGAGCAGTTTTTCTGTAAGAATGACTCGGGACCGCTAAACACACATAAGCACTTTGTGACAACACTGGTGAAGACAGACAAAAAGATGGGTATAGGAAGATTCCATCGCTGGATTTTTCATTGAAGAATTCATCGAATTTGTTCCATTGCATTTTTCCACAAATGTATGTATGTGGGTGGGGGTGGTTAGGGTAATAATAAAGGTATGGGAGACTTGGGGTCGCGGGGAGGTCTCCCCCGCATTCATTTGCGGCAAAATGTCCCATATAAAAAAGACATTTGATGAATCCTTCCACAATGAAAAATTCTCAATGGAATCACATAGAGCTTATGTTTGCCCATATTCTTCCTTTCCCGGCCTCCTTCACGTCCCTCCAAACTCCACCGTCTCCCTAAACTGGAGGGAGTCTTCCTGAATATCCATCAAACTCCACAATGCACATTTATAGACTTGTGTTTTTGGAATGGTGTAGAACTGCACATGTGCGAGTGACCGCGTTTCTGAAGGTCCTTGAGACTAATATACCATCCACGTTTTAGGACCACTTTATCAACCTACCCTGCTGTGGAGTTTATTCACCCCTCAGTCCCAATGTGTAGGCAGATGTAAAAAAAAGTGTCATTAATGCAGTATGAAAAGATCAGGCCTCTGTGCAATTGTGTTTACCTGTGAGGACATTGAAAACTATTGTATTGTTTTTTTAGTGTCTTACAATGTCAAGTAGGAGTGCCATCCATGCAATGTCCAGTGTATCATGTCTGATAAAGCCTGTTAAAACTGGTCCCTATTCATGTAATGCAGGTTTACATTAGTTTTGTTATATGTCAGGTCATAGTGCAATCACCTGTCGGGTGTTTATGCCGTAAATTGTTACGTCTTTCACACTGCTTTATGTCCCCATTATACTGCCATATATTGCCAACTCCTGTTGCCATAAGCCAAAGTCAGGCCATTGCCTCTCCGTCGCATTATATTGGCATAAATCTCGTTTCAGTATTACTTATGATTCCAGATCATACTGCTTGTATTCGCTCCAAAGTGTAATTCAATAAACCTTATTATGAGTTTGGTGCTAATTCAGTGGTAAATCTCCAGAAATGCTGCCACTCGGTCCCATGAAATTACCACAGTGATAAAGTGGTGACAAGGCAGTGTAAATCTTCTTTTTTCGAGTCCAGGACTCTATGGATTTTTTTTTCATATTTACCATGAAAGGCAAGTTTGCCGCAGTAAATCCATCAATTCTTGGAGGTGAAGTGGAGGATCTAAATCCAGCTCTGGTCTGGAGGTTAATCTTTCACTTCACACATTACCAGTTGGACGGTATTCTGGTGGTAAATCTGTTGACACTAACCCGTTCTTTTTAGCATGGTTCTCAAAATTATTAAGTGACCTTTGCACTCGGGAGGATAGCTCAGGGGCAACATGCTCGCCTTGGAAGCAAGACGACACGGAGCAACACAGGTTCGATCCCCGGGTCCGCACTTAGAAACCTCTGGGTATTAAGCGTGTTATAAATAACCTATCATATCCTATCATAACCCGACCTTAGTAAGATCAAAGATCAGGAGGTCATCTGCATAGACAAGCCATACATTTTTTTCCTTGCCTAACTTTGGAGCAACTAGCTCTTCCTTCACAAGCGATATAGCGACATCTGATAGATATTGGTTGAGGAGCCAGGGGGCCATGAAACAACCTTCTCTGACCCCCCTATAAGATTGAATTCTCCTCGAGATGTCCCCCTTTTGGCTGAGGCGGACCTGATACCGCAGTTTTCATGGACCCCTCTAATCAGTCTCAACAGCCCCCCCCAGGCATGCCCCACTTTGCCAACTTGGCCCATAATCTGCCCGTTTGACGCAATCAGATGAGGCAGTTAAGTAAATCGAGGCCATATAGGTACATTCCCTGATTGACGCCCATGGCTCTTCCCACACGCATTTGAGAGCCAGGCATTTTATGTTAGAAGAATGGCCCCTCCTGAAGCTGGTCTGAAATTGGTCCAGCGGATGAATAGTACTAGCCCATTCTTAAAGGTGTGAGAGCAGGAACGCAGAAAAGAACTTAATCAGCGTCAATAAGCGAGTTGGGACGATAATTAGATGAATCCGTCCTGCTCCCACACTTGAAGATGGGAACCACGTGGGCCGCATTCCAGGAAATTGGTGTTACACCTGTGGATATTATATCCTTAAACTCTAGATACAAAAGATTCAACCAAATATTTTGGTTATGTTTAAAGGTGTTATTCTTAACGCCATTAGGCCTTGGGGCTCGAGATCTGTTACATTTAGTAATCAGATGTTGGATGATGTTGATATCTAGTTGGGGATCCCAAGTGGCCCCGCCTGCTAGATCGGAGGCCATCGCAGTGGCAATCTTTGGAGGCCCAAACCTTTCCTCATAGAACTGTACCCATTCCTGTTCAGAAATTGTGTTGAGTTGGGAGATTACATAATTGGGATCTTGTCCGTTTACCAAAAGGCACTAACCTCAGCATTAATCAGAATTCACAACATCATTTCTGCATCACGTTGTAGGATACATTGTTTCATCGATTTATAATAATTTTTATAGGTCTGCTTGACCTTCCTAATCAGCTCTTTACAGATAGCCTGATCTAGATTAGTACATTAGTGAAGTCTCACTTCCCTGCTCAAAGATTTTTTTGCTTCAGCTAACTCTGCATTATGGTTTGCAAAGGTAGCGGGCGCCCCTCTCTCGATAGAACAAGGCTTGATAACCTGTTCAGTGGTTATTAACCACTTGAGAGTTCGCAGCCACTGCTTTTTCTCACTGTGCCTTTCACAGATTGGAAATATCCATTTGCATATCAGTCTTTGTCCTGCCCAGGGGCAGTCCAGCACCGAAATGCAATGGCAATTCCAACCTGAACGAGAGTACCACCAGCAACCCCATACACGTGTTTCACCCTTGTTGGGGATCATCAGTGAGGTGAAGCTGATGCCTCTCTAAGCACTGTGGGCGGGACAAAGACTGATATGCAAATGCATATTTCCCATCTGTGAAAGGTACAGTGAGCAAAAAGCAGATGGCTGCGAACTCTCAATGTGGTTAACGACCACTGAACAGGTTATCATGCCTTGTTCTTCCGAGAGAGGGGCGCCTGCTACCTTTGTTGAATTTGTTGAAGGAACTTGGGGTTGGTCACCCTAGGTTACCTGGGGGCAACCAGACGTGGACTCCCTGCTCACTGTGCTTAGAGAGGCTCAACTTCACCGACTATGCCCAACAAGGCTGAAACACGTGTATGGGGTTGCTGGTGGTACTCTTGTTCAGAGAGGAATTGCCATAGCATTTCGGTGCTGGACTGCCCATGTGGGCGGGACAAAGACTGATATGCAAATGGATATTTCCCATCTGTGAAAGGTACAGTGAGCAAAATGCAGATGGCTGCAAACTCTCAATGTGGTTAACCACTGAACAGGTTATCATGCCTTGTTCTTCCGAGAGAGGGGCGCCTGCTACCTTTGTTGAATAACTCTGCATTATAACAATGGGTATGCCTAACGAGTCCTTTCCCCTATTCCCCCTCCCTGCATCAAACCCAGAGAATAATGAGCTGACAAATGTCTGGAACTCGTTCGCATTAAAGTTGTTAAACTTCCATTCAAAGTTGGATAAGTTTAGTGCATATTTTACATTTGTGTTCAAGTGGCGATGCATTGCCCGCCACATTAGGAGTAAATCTGCGCTGTAGCTGGAATACTCTAAGATACAGCGTCCTGTCAGACCAGGCTGTTAAGATGGAATGATCACTCCAATCATTCCTCAATACATTTTATGATAGATGAAATCCAGTAGGGAGGAGCTATTACCACTGTGCCATGTATGCCATTCCCAATCAGAATGGCCACCCTCCTTCCTTCCCACGAGGGGTTGCAGCCCCTATCTCCCCAGACCTGCATACCACTTTTGGCCCAATTATCGCTTCCCTAAATGGCCAGTGGAGAGCTCATCAGAGTCCCACACAGAATGTTGTAAGTCACAATATGTGTCAAACTTATAGGGAGTAGGGATCTCGATCCCCTCCTCCGAACCACAGAAGCCAAATAGATTGACCCCTCCCACCGTGGTTGGCACGGGCGCCTGAACGTATATCACAGGGAGCCACGTGGCAGCCAATGGGGGGAAGATGGAGTTAGGGAAAGGGGATGGAGTGACAAAGGAAAGGAAGGGAACATAACAAACCAATACATACAACAGCAAATCCTCCTGTACCTGAAACCGTAATTCTAAATCACCTAGCCTAATCTCTTATTCCTGAAGTAAACCTGCTAAATTATAACCATGGTGGCTTTACAAGTCTTCACTTTGCATATCACAAACATAACCTAGAACACAGACCTTGAACGTAACATGTTACTGGGGACAGAAATGTATGAAAATACATAAGATGGTTTAGACGCAAATGGCACAAACAAGGGTTGTCCCTTTCATGAAGATACAAGACACATGGGCCGTTGGGCACAAGGAAAACCACAAACAGAGTCTTGGGACCAAACATCACACATAACAGGCCCTTGTGATAAGTGGACTCCAAAGACTTATTCCAATTACATACACATAGGATAATCTGCCCCTAGGGCACTCTTTTATCAGTCCTGAGTTCTTATAACATGTCTCACATGGCGTGTATCAAGCGGAACGTGTATCCTAGAGCGTGTTACCTCACACACTCACTGCATAATGGATAATGAATCAATACATGAACATCAACGTATTATAACCCCAGTATGTAAGCACCGAGGTCCAAAAACACTTAACTGATGGCCCGGATGCCTCACGAGGACATCCGGACCCTGAAGAGCGATGCCCAACACCGGGTAGTAAGAACCGCTTCACCGCCGCAGCCCGCGACAGAGTTTCTTGTGTTCTTCAGCGTACCGTCGAGGCCCGGGGAGAAGGGAAGCTCAATAAGTCCTTCGGCGTCGGATATGCTCCCACATGCCTGCTCCAAACCTGCTGCCGCCTATGCTGATAATCAGTAATTACCTGCACCGAGGCACGGGCGGCGGCGGGTTTTAACAGTTGCTGCTAATGAGCAGCTGGTGCCGCGCGCGATAGAGGAGAACTACACTCTTCCTAAAGCCTAATGGGAAATGTAGTTTATCTCCTCCTGCCAAGCACCAAGCGCCGTCCTCGGCCTTTCCACAGATTCCTGACAGTACCTCCTCTCTCAAGGCCTCTCCCAAGATTTGTTTTCTTTGCTTGCTGCAAATGAAACTGTCGAACCAATCTAGGTGCATGCACCGCACTGGCCGGTTCCCATGAACAATCCTCAGGTTCATATCCTACCCACTGTATGAGATACCATAACTGCTTCTGTCTCCATCTTGAGTCCAGTATCTTCTTGACTTCATATTCTGTCTGCCCATCCTTAATAATTGCTGGTGGTCTCTGTACTCGCGTTCCCGGAGCTGCGGGTTTAAGCAGAGACACATGGAACACTGGATGTATCTTTAACATGTGAGGCAACTTTAGTTTACATGCCACTGTAGAAATACATTTCACAATTTCGTAGGGGCCAATAAACCTGGGGGCAAATTTCCGGGACCCTTTAAAGGCAGATTGTGTGTCGAAAGCCAAACCTTATCCCCCACTTTATACTGAGGAGCCTCCCGCCTTTTTCTGTCGGCATATTTCTTATACTGTTTCTTAGCCTGATCTAAATTGGCTCGTGCTTTCTGTCTGAGTTGTAATAGTAACTCTTTTCTATCCTGAAGCATAGGGATATTCTCCATGTCAGGTAGATGTTCTGGTAACATATTCTGTGTCTGACCATACAAACATACATTTGGAGACATTCCCAACGAGGCATGTTCAGTGTTATTATAAGTGAACTCAGCCAACCATAAAGATTGTACCCACGATTCACGACCATCACTTAAATAACATCGTAAATATTGTTCAAGCGTCTGATTGACTCTCTCAGTTTGTCCGTCTGTCTGTGGGTGATAACTGGTGGACAAAGCACACTCCATGCCTAACATTTTACAAAAAGCACGCCAAAATTTGGAAGTAAATTGTGGACCTCTATCCGATACAATACTTTGAGGCAGACCATGTAATCTGACCACATGTTGTAAAAACAATTCTGCCAATCTGCCTGCTCCAGGAATACCTTTACAAGGTACGAAATGGGCTTGTTTAGAGAGATAATCCACCACCACCCAGATTGTGTCATACTGATTATCCGGAGGCAAATCAGTGATGAAATCCATGGATATATGTGTCCAAACCTTCTCCGGAGTGGGTAGTGGCTGAAGTAACCCTGATTTCTTTTGGTGATCTGACTTACTGCGTACACAGGTTTCGCATTCTTGAATATATTTAATAGAATCTTGTCTTAACTCTGGCCACCAGAAATATTTCTCCAGCAACCCTTGTGTCTTTTTGCTTCCTGAATGTCCTGCTAAAGGTGAATTATGACACCAATGCATCGCCTTCCTTTGTAAAGCGAGCGTCGGTAAAAACAATTTCCCTGCATAATAGGGAAGTCCCTTGTGGAATTTTTCCGCGGGATTCTCTCCCCATTTCAATTTGACCTTTCCTTTCATTTCCTGTTTAACCTGTCTTAGTAACTGAGTCGTTATTGCTCCTACTACCTTTTCCGCAGGAATGATAGTTTTAACTTCGGTTATCATGCTTTCCATATGTTGCTGCCGAGATAGAGCGTCAGCTTTTCCATTTTTTCTTCCTGGTCTAAACGTGACTACAAAATTGAACTCATTAAAGTACTGTGACCATCTTAACTGCCTTGGACTTAATGTATGCGCTGTCTTGAAATATTGCAAGTTCTTATGATCAGTGACCACTGTAACCTGATATTTGGCCCCCAGCAAATAATGTCGCCACTCCAAAAAAGCTGCTCTGATTGCCAATAACTCTTTATCGGTGATTGAATAATTTTGTTCACAGCTAGTAAGCTTGCGAGAGTAGAAAGCTACAGGGTGCCATACTCCTTCTTCATCCTTTTGAGACAATATAGCTCCCACAGCCACATTGGAAGCATCCGTCTCCACTTGGAAAGGTTTTTCCGGATTAGGGTGTCTCAATACCGGAGCTGATGTAAATGCTTTCTTTAACTCTTGAAAAGCTACTTCTGCCTCATAATTCCAATCAAACTTAGTGGCCTTCCTTAATAATTTGGTAATAGGTGTAACGATTTGTGAAAAGTTTGAAATAAAGCGCCTATAAAAATTTGCAAAACCCAAAAAGGATTGAATATCTTTGATGCATTGAGGCGCTGGCCATTCTGTAACTGCTTGTACTTTCCTTTTGTCCATCACAATACCAGAGGGAGTCAAAATAAAACCAAGGAATTCCACTTGAGTGGTATGAAAAGCACATTTTTCCAGTTTTACGTACAACTGATGGTCTTGTAATCTTTTTAACACTGCTCGTATATGATCTCGATGCTGCTCTTCAGAAGATGAATAAATCAAAATGTCATCAATATAAACTATAACAAACTGATCTAGAAACTCACTCAACACTTCCTGCATAAAGTATTGGAATGCTGCAGGAGCATTACATAAACCAAAAGGCATCACAAGGTATTCAAACAAACCAAACTTCGTCCTGAAAGCTGTCTTCCACTCATCCCCTGCTTTCACACGGATCAAATGGTAAGCCCCTCTTAAATCCAATTTGGTGTAAACCACTGCTGTCTTCACTTGATCTAATAACACTGAAATCAAAGGCAAGGGGTACCTATTTTTCACTGTCACCTTATTCAATGCTCTATAGTCAATGCATGTCCTAAGTGTTCCTTCTTTCTTTGGAACAAAAAATAAGGGTGACGACACAGGTGAGGTGGAATGTCTAATAAATCCCTTCTTTAACATGTCATCCAGATATTCACGTAAATGCTGGTTTTCTTTTTCAGTCAACGCATAGATTCTACTGCAAGGTAACTTAGCCCCTGGTTCCAAATCAATTACACAATCATACGATCTATGGGGTGGTAACTTGTCTGCTCCCCCTTTGTCGAATACCTTAGCTAAATCTTGGTACTGAATTGGGATACTCACTGCCATTGCTCCCACCCTTTGTGGTTCTGCCACTTGATCTGCCAAATACAATGCGGGTCTCACCTCTTCCTCAAGGTGACTCTCGCATTCCACTCCTGCAAAAACCACCTCCCGCTTAATCCAATCAATCCTGGGATTGTGCTTAAGCAACCACGGCATGCCCAAAATGAGCCCAAATTGAGGTGCCGCAATTAAATCAAAGACCATTTCCTCTGTATGTCCAGACTCACACCTCATTATAAGTGGCTCAGTTTGTTGACAAATTGGTCCTGACACCAGTGGTGAACCATCCACTGATTGTACTCCCTCAACCTGAGATTTTTCCTTCAATGGTAAACCCAATTTTTTTCGCCAAACCAATGTCAATAAAATTACCAGTGGCGCCTGAATCCACCATTGCAGACACTAGCTGCTTAGTACAGGCAAATAGTAAAGTCACCAGTATGTACAAATGTGAATTTCTTGTCCCTGTCGTATTTGCACTCCAATTGGGGAACCTAATTGTGTCTGGGCCTGTCGCCTGAGTTCCCCCTAAGGCCGGCCCAATCCTTTTCCCGACTCAACCTTGTTTCTATCCACCCCTGCTCCTTTCTTGGGGGTATTCGGGCAAGTTCTAATAAAATGTCCTGGTTGTCCACAATAGAGGCACAAATTATTAGCCCTTCGTTGCTCCTTCTCAGCAACAGATAAAGGCCCCCTTATTCCACCAATTTGCATGGGTTCTCCTTCTGTATTCCTGTTTCCCTTTCCCCGATCCAATCTAGCAAAAGGCAACACTTCTGGTCTCTTCTTCTCACCCCTGCGCTCTCCAATACGATGATCCAATCTTAGAGCTAAATCAATCATGGCGGTACATGTCATGGGCTGGGGTTCTACTTGAGCGATAGCATCCTTCAATTCCTCTTTGAGCCCTTGATAAAACAACACCGTCTGTTTCTTTTCAGGCCAATCTGTCTCAATAACCAACCTGTTAAATTGTGTAACATATGAAACCAAGTCGCGGGTTCCTTGTCTTAAAGCTAACAATTCTTTGTCTTGAGCCAAAGAAACCTCCCGGCGGTCAAATAACCTTCCAAATTCCCCTAGAAACCCATCCCAATCATATAATAAAGGATCATCCTTTTGCACCAAAGGCATTGCCCATGCTGCCGCATCTCCCGTTAAATAGGAAATAACAAATGCCGTTCTAGCTTGTACTGTCTCAAACGCCTTAGGTTTACACAAAAAATGAAGTCGGCACTGCGTTAAAAAGGTCATATATTTCTTAGGGTCTCCTGTAAATCTTTCAGGTGTGGCTAAGGGCACACTACTAGAGGGCTGCACAATCACAGTAGACGTGGCTCTACCAGTTTGCCCTCTCGTAGAGGTTCCAGCCCCATCAAGCGGGGTGCCTTGTGCGACCAAACCCTGTACCTGAGCTTTCAATATACTCGAATCCTGTCTAGTCTGTACCAATTCTACTTGTATGTCTTGTAGTGCCTTGAGCACATCCGCTAAAGAGGGAGGATTCGTATCCATTTGGCCTGGGTGGTTCAATTACCCTGAAATCGGGGGCAGGTAATTCTGTCAAACTTATAGGGAGTAGGGATCTCGATCCCCTCCTCCGAACCACAGAAGCCAAATAGATTGACCCCTCCCACCGTGGTTGGCACGGGCGCCTGAACGTATATCACAGGGAGCCACGTGGCAGCCAATGGGGGGAAGATGGAGTTAGGGAAAGGGGATGGAGTGACAAAGGAAAGGAAGGGAACATAACAAACCAATACATACAACAGCAAATCCTCCTGTACCTGAAACCGTAATTCTAAATCACCTAGCCTAATCTCTTATTCCTGAAGTAAACCTGCTAAATTATAACCATGGTGGCTTTACAAGTCTTCACTTTGCATATCACAAACATAACCTAGAACACAGACCTTGAACGTAACATGTTACTGGGGACAGAAATGTATGAAAATACATAAGATGGTTTAGACGCAAATGGCACAAACAAGGGTTGTCCCTTTCATGAAGATACAAGACACATGGGCCGTTGGGCACAAGGAAAACCACAAACAGAGTCTTGGGACCAAACATCACACATAACAGGCCCTTGTGATAAGTGGACTCCAAAGACTTATTCCAATTACATACACATAGGATAATCTGCCCCTAGGGCACTCTTTTATCAGTCCTGAGTTCTTATAACATGTCTCACATCGTGAGATCAAGCGGAACGTGTATCCTAGAGCGTGTTACCTCACACACTCACTGCATAATGGATAATGAATCAATACATGAACATCAACGTATTATAACCCCAGTATGTAAGCACCGAGGTCCAAAAACACTTAACTGATGGCCCGGATGCCTCACGAGGACATCCGGACCCTGAAGAGCGATGCCCAACACCGGGTAGTAAGAACCGCTTCACCGCCGCAGCCCGCGACAGAGTTTCTTGTGTTCTTCAGCGTACCGTCGAGGCCCGGGGAGAAGGGAAGCTCAATAAGTCCTTCGGCGTCGGATATGCTCCCACATGCCTGCTCCAAACCTGCTGCCGCCCATGCTGATAATCAGTAATTACCTGCACCGAGGCACGGGCGGCGGCGGGTTTTAACAGTTGCTGCTAATGAGCAGCTGGTGCCGCGCGCGATAGAGGAGAACTACACTCTTCCTAAAGCCTAATGGGAAATGTAGTTTATCTCCTCCTGCCAAGCACCAAGCGCCGTCCTCGGCCTTTCCACAGATTCCTGACAATATGCATTCAGATCCCCCACAACAATGATTTTTCCATTCAGAAATCTCCCAGACCACTTCTCGATAACGTAGGATACCTTATCTACAAAAGCATCCACCTGTGCAATGCCCTTGTGGCAGTAAATATTAACTATTAGGATTTTGATCACACCATCTGCAGTGCAGAAATCCACTCCCAGAGCACCAAATGGCAAGTTTTCATTTTCTGACCCACTTAGACCCAGGGAGTTTTTTCAATTGCAATCAAAAGGCCCCCTGAAGTCCTCCCCCCAGCACTAACCTTGGCTGTCTGAACAAAAACACTATAGCCATCCAGAAAAGGTAGAGAGGTCAGCCAAGTCTCTTGTGAGCAGATGCAATTTGCAAGTCTTAAGTTATTCATACAAGACGTATTAGAGAAGAGGTGAGAATTGCCACAAGTGTTCCAGGATTTCAAACATAGCGGCACCCCCTCCCGGGCAACACCCGCACCAATTTCCTTTTCACAGGACCAGTTTTTGCCACAGGGAGGAGATTATAGAGGCCCAATCCATATCCTTCCCACCACCTATCGCGTTGCTCTGGACCGTTTTCACTGATGCAATTGATTGTGATAGAGCCTTCCTTCTCCCCATCCATCAATTTAATTTCAAATCCCAAGTTAAGTAGGGCTTAACTTTGGGTGAGGATAAGCTCCTTCAACAAGAGGCGAAATCGGGTGAATAATGCTTATACCCACATGATACTTCTCAGGGAAGGATACCGTCTCAATGTCAGCCGAAGCCACCAAAGCCAGAGAGGGGATCACAGAGAAAATAGATAAGATGTTGGGACAATTAAGGCAAATCTGATAGTCCGGCTCCATTTGGTAGGGCCCATTATTGTTGCCTTAATCCATCGGCTCAAGACCCACTAGTCATCTAGAGTTGACTGAGTTTTGACTCCTCCCTTGAATGTCAACTAAAGTGCCTCGAGGCCCAGCACTATTTGCTGGCAGAACCAGTCCATTGGGACATATCTGGTGGGGTAGTGTAGTCGCTGTAACAAGTCCTTCATCCCTGCGGAAACAGGGGGGTAATTGGACTCAGATGGTATGTCCACCAGATCCTTCAAATACCTTGATTTACCACTTCCACGCCCGACCCCCACATTGGCAAAGCCAACACCAGTATTTGGAGTAAACAGTGGATCTTCATGGACACCCCCCCCCTTGCCGGTTTAATAGGCCGGCTGGTCTTTCCCAAATGGTAATCAGTGAGGGCTGTATTGGCCCCTCCTTGTCACCAGGGGGCAAGCACTTTCCTACCCCATGTTTTTGTGATAGCAGTACCGAGGTAGACGACCTCTCGCATGACCCCCTGATGGATTCAATCGGGTTAAGAATTACCCCAGGTAAATGCTCTCCCTCAGTTTTCCCACCCAATCATCTGGAGAGAAGGGGCAATGCAAGCTGTTCACTTAGCTTCAGAGCATGGCCCCATCTTTTGAGCCAGTGCTCTCGAAGTAACCCCCTCGATTCTCCAGATTACAGCAAGTAAGAGTCGGGGGAGCAGTAGCTTTGTGGGCTCTCACGCGATCAGTTCACCCTATCCAGCCAAATTGAGTTGGAGTCAGTTTGCACCATAGTCAGTCACCTTTATTTTAGGCAGAGGCTTGTCTTGCGAAATTCCATGCTCAGGGACCAGGGACAATCTGGTGCGGAAAAGGGTACGATGGGTGGCTCTAATGGAGTGAATTCGATTTCTTTTCTTGCCCCTGTTTTGCGGCTCGGCAATTTCCCTTTCGCAACATTAGCATTTTTGGGGACTGTTGAGAGGCAACCAGGGACATTTGACAACTCCACATTACATCCAATTTCCCCATTTCCTCCCCCACCCAAGGTAGTTAATTAGTGAGATCAGTGACAGGTGGGACATTACCCCCAAGACCAGGAGCGGAGGAGCTAGTTGGAATAGTACTCACACCAGGTTCAGTATCCGGAATAAGAATAATGGCAGGATCATTCACAAAAACATTCAGATATTTAAATTATATCTGCAGTATCACTGACCAGAATGGGAGGCGGGTGCTGCCTCCCCCAATACAGCCTCCGCCTCCCTAGGCCCTTGACCATACTGGCCAACCTGGATATCTGCCCCAATCTCCAAGTTTTATCGTCACATCAGCCAACACTGCGTTTGTGGATTTTAACTCGGCCCAGATATTGTCCTAGAGGGAGACAAATGAGCTCAACACCATGCTTAAAGCAGATACTGTGAGGTGAGTCAAACGGATGCGCTCATCAATTTCCCTCAACGTATGATGCAAGGCTGATGAATAATTCTGGCCCCCGGGGCCCACCAAAGGTGAAGATTGCAGATGACACCCCTGATCATATCCGGGCATATCTCTGTTCAACAAATCGACAAGGGGGGTAGGTGAGTCCAGGTTAAATGCATCACATGTTTGCTGTGTCACACTTTCAGCAGGTTTATACTGATTTGCCTCCAGTTCTTCCTCCGCCTGATCAGCAAGTTCTTTAATGCTAATGTCCGTGAGGTCCTTAAGTCCACAGAAGTTAGGCTGTGAAGACAAAACCGAATGATCTAACATTGCTTTGCCTTTCATAGCTGGGAAGGTTTTAAGTTCTGTACTAGTGGTGGCGGATTTAATGAAGTAGTAGTCCATAATCCAATGCCCGGAGATTGGTCCAGATCCCGGAACGGGCTTTGGTGTCCTATGCGAGGCTGCCGTTATGTGCAAAACCACACTTGCCCGCACCCGTTTATCCACATGCTGGCCTTCAGCTTGGTTAGAGATGTTTAATAGGGGGGGCAAGCTTAAGGTAATCATCTGAATTTAATGCAGATTTAAAGTCTGGCCAAATTAGACCACTGGATTGGTCCCCTCCACACCCTCTCACTGTGAGAGCATCACCATGGATTCAGGGGGCAGTGGCAAGTTGCCCGGAGAAGTCGGCACTTGAGGGGGAAACACCATTGGTGTGATTCCACAGGTCAAGGCCCCCTGGCAATTCCCCCTTTGCACTAATGGGCTCATTATCTGCCACCTGTTCTTGTGTCACTGGATCCAATCCGGCCCCGCTGCGTAGGCCGGACCGCATGATGATTGGTGGGGCTAGGTCCGTTAGCCCAGCAAAGCAAAGTAAGCAAAAGCGTTAGGGTGAAAAATATGGCTGGTCCTCAATCCTGGGTTAAATCATAGGTCAAAGGGAGAAGCCAAATGACCACACCCGCAGTCCACCATAAGTGTGTTTTAAACACAGGAAACGAGTAGGTAAGAGATTAAGCCTCTCTGAGCGCCTGCTTTACCAATTTTTAAACAAGAGATTAAGCCTCTCTGATCCTAGGGCCTGGGTTAGGTCCTTAAGTCCTGGGTCAAATGGAGAAGCCCAAAGGTGACGCCCCGCAGTCCCCAGGCAATGAAGTAAATGAGTTAAAGAACAATCCTCCGGCCAACCGTAAAGCAACTTAATATGGGGAGCGGAAAGGATTGGAAACTGTTGCAGAGATTATAGTCAGGAGTTTGAATGAGAGTTAGGAACTCAACGGCTAAATGCGGCTGATGTAGCTCATTGCTGCTAACTGCAAATAACTGCTTGCGACTCTGCTTCGCTCCGCGAGCGCACAGAATATTTTATTAGTTCCTCCTGCAGGCAGGCATAAACAGTGAAGACAACTTTTTCCAACTGCACAGCGTCCTGCAAATAACTGCTCTCGACTCCGCCAATTGCAGGTGAATAATATACCTTTAGATCTACTTTCTTTTAGAATGGCAAAACAGTTTATAAGAAAAGGAAGATGTTACATACACGTTTCAGAATAGTGCAACACACTGTCTAGGTAAGTAAGAAGGTTTGTAACTGTTCACTCACAGTTACCAACCAACTTCTTTCGCAAGTAAGTAACTTTTAAACACTTATTCTCTTTCCTAGGCAAAATGCCCAATCCTTTAAAAGTATTTTCCTTATTCTTGGGGCATGAGTGTGTCATGGGTTTTGACCCATGTTTAATCAATAGACTGGGTAGATGTGGGGATGAGCTGTCGCCGCCCATTATTCTATCCCAGAACAAACTAAATCAATAGACTGGGTGGATGTGGGGATGAGCTATCGCCGCCCACATTCACGCCAGAATAGGAGAACTGCGCAGTTGGCACGAGACCACTCCAAAGATACAACCTTCTTGTGGGGAATTCATTTTCTTAATCCCAAAAATGGTTGCATTACCAGTACTCACCACTATCAGAAAGCCGGCGTTTTAAAACCACCAGACTTTTGTGTAAAACTGAACAAATGAAACAAAACCAGACCAAGGAAAGACTTGCTAAGAGGTGGATACAATGTAAAACTATATTCTTAAATGACTTGAAGGAAGTAATTATTTAATGTATATGTAAAAATTGTAAGTGATTTAAACTGGGAACAAAAAGTGACATTTAGCGGAAACCTGGCTTAATGAAACTGAATTCTGCCTGACAACTACCCCCGACAGGAGTTGATACTGGATCAACAGCTGTGTTCCCAGGCCTGGCTGTCAGGCCTGGCTGCATCCTGAGGTCACATGGCCCTGTTGATTAGATTAGGGGTGGAGCAGCTGGGGACTACAGGGAGTTGAACAAAGGCCTGTCCTGGACTCAGGCAAATGTTATATTGGGGGCGTCGTAAAAGTGGCTTCCTCTTAGGGGAAACTGGGAGGGGCAGTGCCTCTGCTAGCAGCTGAGCTTGGGGGAAGTGGATAAACCAGTTATTCCACCCTGTGATGTGGGAAGCCACACCCCTTTTTGACCAGGGCATACTTTTAAAAAGATAGATAACTCAAAAAGTGTGGACTTGTCAGAATTATATAAGTAATATCATTATTTTTGTGATTTTTCTGTGAACATTTTGAGATGCGTTAGGACCCTGTGGTGTATTCTGGGGGGTTGCTAGCGGAAAATAGGGTCTCACTCCAAATGTCTGCATGTTAAAAATCTGACACTTCATCAATTAATGTCCATACTCCTTGAGCACATGTGTGTAAATTTGGGTAAATGTCCGATATTGCAAAACCAGTTAAAAAGCACAAAATGTTGTCATTTTTGAATGCAAGCCCCCAGGAAGATCAGAGGCGGACAAGCATGGACCATAAGGAATATATAATGTGCACATGTAATTTCAACAAATTGTATATCTGGGAAGGATGTATTTGAATCAAATATAGATTTGTGGGCAAACTGACAAGGGGAGGTTCCTCTGACCATAAAACCTACAGCATCACTCTGACTCACATTTCCTTCCCCCAATCAAGGGAGAGAGGAGGAATTGGCCAATGATAAGTGAGAGGGCAGGTTTAGTTATGACCAACGCACACACCCACTTTCCAAAACACATAAAAAGAGACTGCTGGGACAGGTAGACACATTCAAATCCAGTTGCTGCGGAGCGTTTTGCCGGACCACACAACATCCAGAAGATACCAGTTCCAGACTGACTCCAGCTACATACTCCAGAACCTAGAACGTATACTTTAGAACCTAAATCAGAGGCCTAAAACCACAAGCTGAGTTCTCTGCAGCAGGCCTCAAATCATTGCAAGCTACTCACAGCCGGGCGAGCTGCTTGAATCCCTTGCCAAGAACTTTTGCCAGGACCAGTGCAGAGATCCAGGAGCCGTGCAGAGACCGCTGTATCCGGACAGACCAGACCAGAGATCCAGAGTGACCCAGACCGCTGTGAGCAGAACCAGAGAGCTGACCAGATCACTGTGAAGTGCCGAGACCAGAACCGGAGTCCAGTACAAAACCTGACCAGATCCGTGGCGAGGCCTATTTCAAATTTATATTGTGAGTACCTAGCAGAACTGTGCAGAACCAATCTCTTAGTTAAAATAATCTAATCCAAACTATGTCAACCTAAGTAGAACAGCCTCCTAGAAATCGTGTCATCTGTCATATGTAAAGCTGCACAACTGTCACCTGTCAATTCTGAAGCTGCAAGCTGTCACCTGTCATTTTCAGTTTACTTTAAATCCGAAAAACTACCTTTATTTAATCGTCCGTATCTCTGGAACCGTTTGGGATAGGAACGACATTTCCAACGAACCTAGAACCGACTTGCTACACCTTACACTTTTGCCGTAATCACGATTCACGCACTCGCGAATTTTACCGCGATTTGGTTAAAAATCCAGCCACGTGTAACCATCAGCAGTAATTTCTTTCCTTGCTAAAAATTTGTTTGCCTCTTAATCACCATCTCTGAATCATTGCTAAAGTGAACCTGAACTCATCCCAAGTATCTCTCACTCACCCTGAACCTCCTAAAGGGAATTAAAAGCATTTTCAGCATATTTCTCACTTCATTGCCACCACATTCAAAGCACTTGGGCCTGTGTTTTAAAACTCATACCGGTTTTCTCTAAACTTGCTGAATTTCATATTGTATTTGATTGCATTCCTGAGAACTGTGTGCTCCTCTTTCCATCTACTTCCATGTCTTACATTGCATAGGGGAGGGGGGTGAATTGCCAGAGAAAAAGTGATCATATTATCTTTTGCTAAAATCATCTAAAGTATTTCTGTACTGCATTTTATTCCTCATTGCTTTTCCCTTGAAATCATAAAAGTATTCTTGCTACTTGATCCATCCTATACTAACTCCTCATTGATTATAAAGAAGTGTGCTAGTGTCAGATTACCCATTGTTGATTAACATTATATTTATAAGGGTGATATCGATTATTAATTTATTATAAAAGCGTGCTATCTCTATTTTGTCTTATTTCTCAAATAAACCTTTTAAACTTGCAAAACAGAACTACTTCTTGGCTCAGTGGGGTCAGGGGGATTCTAAGAGAGGGGTGTTATATTGGGGTAGTCATCCAGAACTCATGAACTGGACATAAAGATATATCAATAAGGGTTTCCATTCAGTATCCCAGACTAGGCATTGACTTAGCTGTAGTGTTGAATTGAATCTTCTTACAAGTGTTCTCAGTGGCAGAACAGGGGTCACTAGGGTCCGCAATGTCAGGATAGGTTTTTAAGTAGCAAAAGTCAGCGTTCCTAAGGAAGACTGTTCAAACAGGTGAGTATTTTACTTTAGAGTTAATTGAGGGTTCAGGGGCTTCACAGAAGACACCCTAGGAGTATTCCAGCAGTGGGCCTGAGTGAACTAACTGGACGAGAGAACTCCCAATCACAGAAAACAGCCCAAAACTACACAGGAATCACAAGATACTTAAGGTAACTAAATGCCCAAGCCAGCACAGTACCTCAGCACAGAGGATTTTGCAGCAGGATGACTTCAACATCTACAGCCAAAAACCCAGTCGGTGGATTCCTTGTCGTGGTGACTGAAAACAGGACCTTGTGAGGGGCCTTGCAGCAGGGATCAATTGGGGGGAGGGGTGGGGGTGAACTCTAGGCACGGTTTTCCTTGTGGCTGGTTGCGGCTCTGTGGATTTGGCGCCTTTTTCAGGAGCAGAGAAGACGACAGGGGACTTTTCAGACTTGATTCATATCTCTGGGGATCCAGCAGGATGCCCACAAAGTTTCAGCGTGATTCGGAATTCAGAAGACTGTGCACTGCACAATGGCTTGAGGTCCCAGGGTATTGGGGAATTGCAGCCCCGCAGGGTCGCAGCATGGGATGGCTCAAAATGAAGGTCTTCTTGAGTCTAGTGGGTCTCACCAGTTTCTGGGTTGGTGTCGTCGTTTTCGGAGTCCCCAGGTCGATTGGAATGAAGGGCTACAGCAGGCTCGGGTTACAGAGCAGGTTCTCCGGTCACTGCAATTCGTCTCAGCCGCTTCTCCATCATCCTCTTTGGGTTTGGTTCTAGTGGTCGACTTGTCTTCAGCTTCCAGGTTCAGAGTATTTAGCAGGAACTGCAGCACAACTTCTGCATTCTCTCACTGCATTTTACAACAAGGGGACGTCTGGTTGTCGATTCAGGACAGCCTGCCCCCCATTGGCATTTGTCCCCATTCAGACAAAGAGGAAGACAAAGGGCTGTGTAGTTTTGGACTCCTCCCTTGCTTCCTGCCTTTACAGACAGACTGGAGCTTGGGCGGGTAGTCCAGGGGACTCCCACCTAAGCTAAAAATCACACAAAGGAATTTCCCACCCTAGATGTCAGGGGAAGGACAAAGAGCACACAAATGGCAGAAAAACAGGACAGGGGCCATTTTGGTAAAATTAGCACCCTTGGGTGCCTTTACTGCAGCTGTGAGCACAGCCCGCGGTAAAGGTGCAACAAATTAGTAAAAGGTATCACTGCCAACAGCCATTAAAGGTAAGCTTGTCCCTGTAACAGAATTGTTACAGTTTTAGTGTGAAAGGGGATACGTTAATAATAATAATTTGGCATTTATATATCACTACGAACCCTGAGGTATCTGAGCGCTGCTTATTATTACCCACGGAGTGTGGTGCTCCTTTATCGACCTCAGAAGGATGAAAGGCTGAGTTTGGCCGGGATTCAAACCTGCATTAGCAGGCTCTGCACGGATGTCAAAGCAAGCGGTCTACTCGCTGTGCCACTTGACATTGTATCTCCACAGCACTCCACATAAGGTAGGGTGTGCTGTTTTCACTTAATGCATTGTAAAAGGGATCCAACGATCCTTTCTACCCGTGGGAACTCTAGTTCGCTCGAGGTTAGCCAGAGAAAGTTTAAAAGGGGAGCCCAAAGGGCAACCCAGCAACAATAGGCAGTATGTGCCAAAAGATGTCAGAGGATCAAATTAAAAAGGCACTATGGAGAGTTTGAAAAATGACACCCATAAAAAGAGTAAAATATTCTGTGTGATTGTGGAAAAAGGTTCCCACTCTCTGAGGTATAAGGAAAAATAATACACCATCAAAGCAAAAAATTCTGGGATTGACACATGTCAGGAAGATTTCTCATTTCTATGAAAATCTTGCATAGCACCCTGCAATGTAGGTTATTTTATACAATGTCAGGCCATTGTGCAATATGATCCAAGGTCACAGTGCTGTGCAGTATTGGATTGTATCACAACTTAATGGCCCTTATTCTACCTTTGCCGATATCCTGCCAGGATACCGGCAAATGTAGTTACTGTTTCTGGCACCCAGTCCTGCAGCATTGTTGCCGGATTACAGGTGCCAGAGTGATGGTGTAAATCCCCATTCATGGAGTGCCATAAGACTCCATGAGGGGATTTGCCGTGATTACCGGCACCAGTAGTGCCGGTAATGATGGCTTTTTGTTCCATTAGGGCACTTGGCTTACCCCCAGTATTTAACTGGAGGTAACCCAGGTGCCCCACCGGCTAAGGTTCTATGTCATTTCTTCGACACTCGTTTTGAAGAAGGGTGTTTTTACGAAGAGTTTTTGCCAAAAAAATACATCGCCTTTTTTTTCAATTATTTTTTGGGGGGTTCCACCCCATCCCCTAACCATTTTTTGTTATTCCCAACCCTTTATATGCCTATTCCCACCCCCCCATCCCCCAAAAAAAGAAACATTTTTCGACAAACTCTCTAAGTAAAACATTCATCGTAAAAACGGGTGTCTATGAAAGGACGTCATACCCTGTCTAAACCCGTAGTTGGCCGGTGCGGTAAAGTGCCGGTATCCATGAATCCCCAGCACTTTTTTACTGCACTGGCCGACTTAGAATGAGGCCCAATATATGGTCAGAGTGTTGTATGAAAAATGTGTGTCAGATTATACCATCATACAGAATATGGTCCAGGTACCATACACTTACAGATCAGAGCGCCAAATATATTTTCAACTGGCCAGATGCCAGTTCAAAATGCTTCATAAGGTGGGGTGGGGGTCCTGTTGTCATCCAATACGATCTAATAGTGCCATGCAGCCAGTGGAGTAACATTGCTTAAAACGTTGGGCGATGGGGCGAGTTATGACATCTAAATGAAAGGGGCCCCTGCCAAATGAGTGCGATAAAATGGTGTCCCACAAAAGATGGTAGGGGGCAAACATAATGTAACTCTCAAATGCTTCCCAGGGGAGTTGTAGAGGGGAAGTGGATTAGGTTTACTGTGGTTGGATAGGTTTGGGAGCTCGGGAACATTTAACTGTCCCTTTGATTTCATTTTACTTGTAACGTCAAAAACAAATAAAGTCTGGGGGGAGTTAAGCCAAGTCTGTATTAATTGTTCTTCTGAGCCACACGGTCTCGTAGTTCGCCGTTATGCACTGCTTGGCGAGTGGCTCCCTGTTTATTGCAATAACGGGTTATCTTGCTGGTGCTTCCATTCTCACAAGTCTTGCTGTCATCTGAGTCCTAAAGTTCTAAATATTAGTTTTCTGTCCACAAGTTATAGAGCGCCACAGCTGGACATAGAGAACCTCTTCTCTGCTTCTGTCTCTTCATCTCCTTGCTACACAGGCCGTCTTCTGACTCCCACACACCTCCTTCATGTTGTGCCCTTCTTACAGTTCGGCATGTTCAGGCCTAGTCTTTTGATTGTTAGAGTGGATCGGCTGTGTGTGCAGTGCGTGCTTGCATTGTGGTTGGGTATGGCCTCCGCCAACTACAACACCTACAGCTGAAAGACATAGTCTGGCAGAGCAGGCATGCCAGCCCTGTGCAAGGTTACAGGACCTCTGTCCACCATTTTTAATTCACTCAACTTGCACTACATGTTCCTGCATCTGTCGGTCAGTCATCTCCTTTATGGTCCGTATTAGTGAACCTACAGTGCACACATTTGTGGGCCCTGCAAGCGTGTGTTCGCGGTCCACTTCTTCCCGCTCGCTGGGATAGAGTGCTTAGAGTTTTCTAGCATTTTGTTTTCTCTAGTTTTGCTCTGGGGCTCTTGGGTGTAGGTGGGGTTGGGCCCACAGGCGACTCGTAGCCCCTTTTTTATTTTTTGTAATTTCCCCAAGGCACCTGGGGTTCCTAGAGAGCCATGTTTATCCCGAGTAGACTGCAAGGGTTCTGCACACAAGGCTGGGGATAGAGTGGGGCACTTAGATGATTCTCAGTATACAATTTTCTAGACATGGAACAGCCCTCAAGCCCCAGACTCAACCTATTCTCTGCCTCCAATATGTTACTTCGTCACACTACTGTTTATATATATATATATATATATATATATATATATATATAGTTGGTGGCAGAGCAATGCTTGGAATAAAATGCAAGTAATACAGTTAGATTGCTCAAACTAATTTCTTCCACAGTTAACGAGTTTCAGTGGCTCAAACGGAAGCTTCCATTGAAGCGGACCACTGAAGTGCTGCTCAATAAAGTAAAGCACTTGCAGGAAACCTTTGGCGTGGGGCAGGTTCCTGATCTGAGGAATGGGGGAAAAACCTGTCACTCATAGAGTATAGAAGAGGGGGGTATTACACAGCCTCTTTAGATCTATTTTGGAATGCCCAGTCATAGGTTGACTCTGAGGATTTCAGGTGAAGGGATGGTGGACAACAACATTTCAGCATGGTTAGCTGTGCTCAATAGTTTGCAAGGACTTGAACAGACAGCAGCATCAGAAGCGTGGCTAACTGAATTGCTGTCATCTTTACCTCATATGAGTGACTAGTATTGACTATTGCCTATGTATTGATACTGCTAAAATCTTTAATGTACGATTTTCATTGAAGGATTGCAAATGGAATTGTGGAGAGACCTTTGAAGAATACAACAGTACAATAGTATTGATTCTCACAACTTACACCGGCACTACCTTAGTTTGTGCAGTGTCTCCAAAAACAGATGGAACATGCTTGGGAACTAAAAGATGCTAAAGCTATTTATTGTAGGTCGCACCAGCATCATTAGTAGTCTGAACAAAGGAATATTGCCGCATTCTAATCGCTAATAGGCCAGGGCAAGATTACCGCCTTTAATGGGAGACATTGGTCATTATGAACTGGTATTGCCTCAGGAAAGGGGTATTTTACTGTTACCCCCCAGAACTAAATGTTGAGGGTGCTAACAGCAAGTCAAAATGTGAAAGCACAGACTGCACACAACCAATGAATAGGGATTTTTGAAAAAATTGGCAGACATGGAATGGAAGCCAGGGATCCGAGCAGAGTCCCTCTACCATTTTTATGGCTTGCACTTGGAGATGCTGTTGTGAGGCAGGAGGCAGGGCAAAGCAGGAGTGGCTTTAACTGAGTCATCAACGGAGAAAATCAGGTCAGGTGTTGGAGAGTGGTGGATGGGAGCTGAGAAGGTGTGGGGGGTGCAGGATAATGGCAACACATTGAATCTGGGGAAGTAGATCACAACCAGCCGGAGTGATCCCAGGCTTGGATCGGGAAATATAGCTGGAGTTCTGGTGCTCTAGATTGGCTTGCACCAGAAACCTGGGTCCTAATATATAGAACATTAGTTGGTCATGGGTTCACCAGCTATAGCTTATATTTGTTAATAAGAGTTTGCTTTTTTTCTCATTTGTTAGATTTTCAGCAGAGTTTGATTTCCGGACCTATGATTCGGAAGGTGTGATATTATATGCAGAATCACCTGACAACGCCTCTTGGTTCTTGCTGGCAATACGTGATGGAAAGATTGAAATACAGTTCAAGAATGAACTTGGAATAAAAGTCACAAGTGGTGGCAAAGCAATTAACGACGGGCAGTGGCATATAGTAAGTATATTTTGTAAACCCAACTACTGTAAATGTATCCTCTGGGAAGTATGTAATGGTCATTTTGGTATACTTTTTTTTTTGACAAGGTGTTGGTGTTCATGGCACAGATATGGCAGACAGTAGTAATGACGACGATGTACTTAAGTGATCACATTGGAATGTAGCAGTGTATGCAAGCACTACCTCTATGTTGCTGTTGTTACCTTAGTGAATTCCTTTGCAACCCCTCTGATTTGATAAATTACTGATCTTTTAAAAAGTAAGAATGCCTTCAATTTATTAGCATCTTGAGTGCCCTCTTTTAATTTGTTATTAACATGCTTAAACCTTGTATACAATGGCCCGTAATCTGGGTCAAAGATCATGGGATGCCATTTTCTGTAATCCCTACTGCTTGTCAAGAGACCCCAATGTTAAGTGAAGTCAAAAGAGGAAATTGACGAGGCCTTCCAATAAGTGTCTACTCAGCCTCTCTGTTCCTCCTGGTATATTGGTCCTGAATCTTCTCACTAATTTCATAAACAACATATGTTGTTTTTTTTAATGTTATTCGCAAATACGAATATACAACATTTATTTAAGACAATAAAGATTTTCCATAATAACTTACTAGAAAGTCTTAATTCTATTAAAGACTCAGGGGCGAGCATTATGCTTCTCTTTCTTTTATTCGACAACAAAGTAAAAGCTCAGCAGCAAGATATTTGTGCACCAAAAGTGAATGTGTCATGATTAATGTGCAGAAAACAGGTGCACCAAATATATATAAGCATAGCAATATAACAGTAATATAACAGTAACATCATAACCTAAAAGGTAAGAGTCTCTGAAGAAACTACATTTCCCAGGGAGCTTGGCTCCAGTTCATTTAGAGGCCATCAACACGTGACCTAGTCCACCAATAGTAGTTCAGATCCCCTGCATAAACAGTCCTAAACATGATGACACTTCCTCTTTCTGGGGTGCGAACTTGGCTGTCCATAGTAGAAGATAACTGTAGCCAACTTGAAGAAGAACTTGTGTCGGGCCGTGATCAGGCGGACTTGTCTGTAGGCTCTGTCAAAGAAAAGGAACAATTAGTCTCTTGTATATGACAACCCTAGATCCCTTGTCAGGGTGGGAGAAAATCGTGGAGTTATTCCGATAGGGTACATGTAAATTTCAGAACATTAATCTTTTCATTACATATTTAATTAACATCAGGTAACATGCTGTTATTTTCTCGCCGGGTGGGATAATGCTCGCCTCCGAGTCTTTTATAGAATTAAGACTTTCTAGTTAGTAAGTTATTATGGAAAATCTTTATTATATGTCAAGACCGGAGGCTCCCATTATGCTTGTTTAAAGCTTACTTACCACAATAGATGCCGGCTGATCTACCGGTTTTAGGTAGAATTGTTTGAATACTGATTCACTTGCCCAGTCCGCCATCCTCATGATAACTTCTAGGTGAACTCCTGCCTGGAAGGCTTTGGAGGCCATGGCTCCTCTAACGGAGTGGGCTCCGAAGTGCTTGGTGTCTATCCCTGCTTGGGCTAGCGTCCACCGGACCCAGCGTGCTAAGGTCGGTGCTGATACCGCTTTATGCGGCTTACACAGAGCGATCAGTAGCTGCCCGTTAGGGGAGGTTCTGAGTGGAGCCGTCTTTTCTTCGTAGACTTTTAAGCATTTAACCAAGCAGAGCTTAGGTTGATCTCTAAAGGCGGGCTAGGAAATCACCCTGGAATTGCACTTTGTTCTTCTATGAATATGGAATACAATGCCATCAGGAGAAAAGGCTCTGCCTGCTAGATCTAGAGCTCTGATGTCCGAGACTCTCCTGCAGGATACCAAGCAGAGTAGAGTAGCGAGTTTGTCAGATAGAGCTGTACGTGATAGTTCTTCGTTACTAGGCCATGACAGAAAAAGGTTCAGTACTTTAATAACGTCCCAAAGCTTGTCATAGCGAGCTGGAGGTGGGACGGTAAGCCTTACACCCTTGAGCAACCTGCAGACGAGGTGGTGTTCTCCCTCTGGCACTCCTTGTATAAGGTCATGACCTGCGGAAATTGCTGAACAGTAGGCGTTCACAGACCTGTAGGCGAGCCCTTTTTCCGCTAGGGATTCTAGAAAATTCAAAATCTCTTCTACAGGTGCTGAAATTGGATGTAATCCTTTCTCACGACACCAGGAGCTCCAGATGCTCCAAGGTTTGGAATATCTCTTCCGGGTACTAGGAGCCCAGCTCTCTTCGATAAGGTTGATCGCTGTGTGAGACATGCCTGGGACTCTCCATCTTCACCTGAAATCCACCAGGCCGCTAATGTCAGACATCTGCTGAGGAGGAGAGGATGACGCTGACCTGATGGATCTAATAGGAGATCCGGAAACTGGGGTAGTAGGATTGGAGAATCTGAAGAAAGTTCCAGAAGAACTGGATACCAGGTCTGAGATGTCCAGACCGGCGCTATAAGGATCAGATTCGCATGCTCCTGATGGGCCTTCGCCAGGGTCCTCGCTATCATAGTGAAAGGAGGAAAGGCATACAGTATTCCCTGGGACCATGACTGTAGGAATGCATCTGTTGCAGCTGCTGCTGGGTCCGGCCTCCAGCTGTAGAAAGTTGGTAGTTGGGAGTTGTCTGGAAGCAAAGAAGTCTATGGACATTGGACCCCAGATCTCCTGAAGGTGGAGGAAAACCTCTGTTGATTCTCCAATCGCTGTAATCCGTCGAGTGGCGGGAGTACCAGTCCGCTACTGCATTTGAGAGGCCGGGAAGGTACTCTGCTGTAACTGAAATCTGGTGATCCAGACAGAAATGCCAGAAGTCCTTGGCTAATTCTGCTAGGGGTCTCGACTTGGTGCCGCCCAGATGGTTGATGTATCTTACCGCTGAGATGTGGTCCATCTTTAGTAAAATAAAGCAACTCGCTTTGTCTTTGGCAAAAGAGCACACTGCAAAGGAACCTGCAAGAAGCTCTAGACAATTGATATGAAGGTCCAGCTCCTGAGGGGACCACCAAGTCCCTCCCGTGGCTATGGAACCGCATCTCGCTCCCCAACCGGAGCGACTGGCATCCGACTCGATAATAATATCTGGAGCGGAGCCGAAGATAGCTCTGCCATTCCAGGCTTCCATGTGAGTGAGCCACCAGTTGAGCTCTGTCCTCGCTTGAGGAGACAGTGTCAGGAGTTGAGAATAAGAAAGGCTTCTCCTTAAGTGTTGGCCTTTTAGTCTTTGCAGCTCTCGATAGTGAAGAGGGTCGGGAAATATTGCTTGAATGGAAGATGAAAGTAGCCCTATCACTCTTGCTAGTTCTCGAAGAGAGTAAATGATGGGAGTCGAAGCTGATGCTGATGGGAGTCGAAGCTGCGAATTCTGTGTATTCACTATGAATCCCAGAAATTCCATATTTTTGGATGGAAGTAGAACTGACTTCTCCCAGTTTATAAGAAAACCGAGGCTGTGTAGCAAGTTTATTGCCAGTTCGGTTTGTTTCTGAACTAACTCCTGTGAGTGGGCCATGAAAATGTTGTCTAGATAAATTATGAGACGAGCACCTTGCTCTCTTAATTGAGCTAGTACAGGTCTTAAGAGTTTGGTGAAGACCCAAGGCGCCGAAGAGAGTCCGAAGGGGAGAATTCCCAATCTCGATTTCTCCCGGAGAATCTGAGGTAACTGATGTGTACTTGATGAATCGGCACTGCGAGTTAAGCGTCTTTTAAGTCTAGGCGTATAAGTCAGTCGTTCGGTCTCAGAAGATCTCTGAGCATGTGTATACCTTCCATTTTGAAATGGCGGTAAAGGATGAATTTGTTGAGCGTTCTGAGGTTTATGACTGGGCGCACTTTTTCCTTCCTGCGTACCAGAAATATGGGACTGAAGAAGCCTCCCTCACTTGTGCAGGGGCGAATCGCTTGCTTCTGATGGAGACTGAGTATTTCGCTGTCTAAGGCGGTTTGATCTGATAGAGACATTACTATGGGAGTGGGACGACATGTCTGAATGGGCTGCATGAAAAACTCTAGGTGTAGACCCCGAGCTGTGTCCCTTACCCAGGCATCTCCCGATAAGGTATCCCAAGCATTTGCAAACATCCTTAACCTCCCTCCTATAGGTGTTAGTGGTGCTGGCGCACTTATCAATACACTGACCTGTGGGTTGTTGCTGGACTGGGTATCTAGCCGCTCTCCTCCAGGGACGCCCTCTTCCACGACCTCTCAAGGGGAAGAAAGTGTTGGGGCGTTCTTGCGAGGAATTATGCTGACCTCTGGATTGTTGAGGTCTCTTGTCGAAGAAGTAACGGCCGGAAGAGCGACCTCTTGGAAGAAAACCTTGGTTACAAATACTCTTTTTATTGAAGCCTGTGCTTTGTCCAACGCCGTGAATGTCCCGACGAATTTTGTCATCTCCTTCATAAAGGGATATCCGAAAAGCTGGCCTTGCGCAGTTGGGCCGGATTCTGTGTCTGCCAGTTTGGTTAGTTTGGCATCTACTTTGTATAGGATGCCTTTCCGTCGCTCTGTTGAGATGGCGCAACTGGCGTTGCCCAAGAGGCAAATAGCCCTCTGGACCCAACCAGACAGTATCACTGGGTCGATGGGGTCCGATGAGGTGATGGCTGCATTCGCAAGATCGGAGATTTTTGCTAGTGGACCTGCTATGTCCAGTACTTTATCCTGGCAGGCCTTCCAAGCACGATCAATACCCTTCCTGGGGTTTTTAACGTTTTTACCCAGAAAGGTAATCATTTTAGAATCAAGCTCTGGAGTCAGAGCTACTTTATCCGCAATGTCTGGTCGTGGACATTCAGCACGTAGTCTGGCCCGAACTTCTTTATTGAGTGGCTTGCGCAGCCTAAGGTGGATGTAACTCGATGTCTTGGAAGATGGTTCCCAGTCGGTGGACCTGGGGTGTATTAAGTCTTCTGGGGTAAATGTACCTTCAGTAGAAGTTTTGGTCCCGGTTGTGTCTTTAGGGATGGGGTCTGCCGCAATCCCTGACTCCGAGGGTTTTGAATTCTCAAAATGAAATTCCTCTTCCGAAGAGGAGTGGGAAAGATCAGCGTCGTAGATGTTCTTATTATGATCTTCTTCTTCCGAGCCCTGTCCATATCCCTCCAGGCTTGAGGCTCTATTTCCCCTGATTTCCTCCTCGGGGTAAGAGGGTTGATGGGAAGGGGTTACCTTCCTATTCATGAAGGCTTGTTTCAGCCTTGATAAGGCGTCCGTTACGGCAGCTGTGGCTGGCTGGCTTGGGGGGGGGTCGTAGAGCTTTTACTCTTGCGAGCCAGTGTACATCCCCCTTTGGTAAGGTGCTTCCTTTTCTGTGTTCTCTTCCTCCCAGGAGGGGAAGTCCCTCTGAAATGCTCCTCCATAGTGTCTAGGTGATTTTGTATGGGAATGGCATATCCGTTACAGCTTTCTTAACGCTGCTCTCCACAGAAGATCCAAGAACCTTCTGTAAACTATTAGCCATTGCCACTTCATCTATGTAACAGTGATCTCCCTCAGCCTCAGACTAAGCCTGATCTGATTGAGGCGAGTACTGTTCTGCCAGTATAAAATAAATGCACGTTACTCACTTTTTTTTTGTTCTTTTCTGGGCTTCTGAACGCCTTCTCTCACTGCCCAGTAATCTTATTTCAGTTCAGCTTTGTAATTGTTCTTAATATGCTGAATAGGAGATTTCTTTGATATATCAGCGGTGAAAAAAACCTGCGAGAAGAAACACTCGTTCTTGTCTGAGGAAAGATTCCGGCGCTCGAGCTGCAAGAACCGTTATATGTTAACGGGCATGCGCACTTGAGCACCGGAATGTAGAGGAAAGGACCAGGAGGGCAGGAGCTCCCCTGGCGGCCTGCAGGCGGTGCAGCGTGCTCCGGCTAGGCCACGCCGGACTCCCAGTCCTTCAGGAGCGCAACGAAGCTGCGGGGAAGCCGGCGCGAGTTCGTTGAGGGATCCGCTCGACGAGCGGATTAAATAACGGCTGATCAGCTGTGACCGTGTGAAGCGGAGCTTCACATTAAGCAGTCTCCGAGGCCAGAGGACTGGCGTCGGAGCTCAACATAAAAGTATGAATTTTATATATATATATATATATATATATATATATATATATATATTTTTATAAATATTGAAAGTAAAATTCGTATAAGTCTATAACCATGCAGTAAACATATATTATGACATTTTGCAACGTTATCTTTTAAATTATAAAATCATGACGTAAGCAGTGCTAAACATGAAGTACTTATCTCTTGCTGTGAGCAGCAAAGAAAGAGGAAGTGTCATCATGTTTAGGACTGTTTATGCAGGGGATCTGAACTACTATTGCTGGACTAGGTCACGTGCTGATGGCCTCTAAATGAACTGGCGCTAAGCTCCCTGGGAAATGTAATTTCTTCAGAGACTCTTACTTTTTAGGTTATGATGTTACTGTTATATTGCTATGCTTATTATATATATATTTGGTGCACCTGTTTTCTGCACATTACTCATGACACATTCACTTTTGGTGCACAAATATCTTGCTGCTGAGCTTTTTATTTATTGTCAAATAAAAGAAAGGGAAGCATAATGGGAGCCTCCGGTCTTGACATAGAATTCATGGTCTATATATCCTGCATATTTCCATTCTAAAAAATGCCCAAGACGTGGTTTCTTTGTCGCTGCTAATGCCTATAATTACAGCCCATACTATTTACTATTGTGCATCAGTAGCAGACATATTGGTATATAACATTAGACCATGGTCATACCCTAGTTCAATGATGTTCCAATCCTCAACCAAACCAGTTTCATTCCTACCATTGCATTATTGGGACTACTTCATGAGGTAGGACGAAGTCAACGTATAAAACCCACTACAAAACACCTAATCTATTCAGATTTCTATCACATCATTGCAATTATTTAATGCACCAAAATAACCAGAATTCTTCACTCCGACAGTAAATTGCACATGTAGGAGATTTATTAATCTCCATTTTGTTCATTGAATTATATTCATGTAACATCTGTGTGCTTTTCATGTCTTTGATTGTGTTCCTAATCATCCCCAATTGTTTAGCTTGAAAATAGGCGTTCTCTTTTATCCATGTCCACTCTATTCTTTACAAAAGGACATACGGAATAAAGTTCCAATGTGTATGTTTGTCCACGGTCTAGGCCCAATACCGAACTGTTTTAACTGTTATCCAGATTACTTCTTTTTGACAACACTTTTCCGGCAGCTTTTGCTCTAAGGTTTACACTTCCTCTATCATTAGATTTTCTGGCATGACACTAGATTTCGTGTTCCGTTTACCCAATTTGTTTGTATGCCCCAAGTGGAGTGATGATCCTGAGCAAGTATGAATATATATTTTTTTCTTTTCGGGAATCTAATTTGCTTACAGTTTTTCTCTTCAACCATGTTTTGTGATTCATAGACCATTTTAAAATGAACTACTTATTATTTAATCATGATGCTAATGCTCAGTATTCCATTTTGAATCTTACTTTTTATTCAACGGATGTGTCTGTTGGCTTCTTTCTTCATTTCAAGCCTTCCACTCAACTCTGCGTAGTTACTCAATTTTGGCAGACTTCCCCTAGCATTTTCGGCTACTGCATCTTTGAAAGTTTCTTGTACTTAATGTGACCTAATGCCTTCAAGCACCATGTGTTTTTAACAGTGTACTAATCACCCTATTGGAATTACATGCAATACGTTTTTATTGCACACCTGTTCTACTTATAATGGCTATCTGCTAAAGACCTCGTACATGGATTTCTCTCTTCGGAATTATAAATGTCTTATTATTAACCCCCCCCCCTGTCTGTCAACCAAAACTCAGTTCTTTCAGCCCCAACGTCCTTGTTTAATTACAGATGTAATCAAAATATAGTCCTTTTCACAATTCATGGCAATTCCTGTTTTCCCTTAATTTTGTATTTCTAGAGAACTTGGAGGAGCATTAACGCCTTTAGTGGTCAACATGTCTGAAACACCATATTCAACCTTGAGAAACATTTATATAGGTTGCTTATCTTTTTGTGTTAATCCATTCCATTGTCTCCTTAAGCCCTGTCTTTTAACTCTTTGTCAGAAAAATGTATCTCTTTTCCATTTTTTCCAGTATTCTGTTTCAATGTGATCTGGAGGCGTTATATTAATGATACTCCGAGTCTCAGGGACTATTCAAAGATTTCTATTGGAAAATGTTTTGGGTCCCAGGACCGTCCCTTGCTCTCGTTTAAAATGCACCAATCCTCCCAAACCCAGGGTCCCTACTTGCCTTCTTAGAATGTACTGCAGGGTTTACCGTACTGCCTAAGTTTTTACTAGCACTAGAGGTGTAGAGCTCCCAAACTTGCAAACCCTGATGAAAAGCCCAACAGTGGGATCTATGGCCACTATAATCCCAAGCACAGAAAGCAAGAGTGTGGATGTTTGGAGGAAGGTGGTTGGTGAGCAGTGACTGAGCAAGACAGTGAGATCCAGAGAGGAACAGTGACTCAGGAGAGTATACTGTCAAGGCGGGACAGCAGAAGGAAATAGAAGAGTAGAGGTGCAGATGCAATTGGGAGAAGGTGGATTAATAAGGACGAGGTGGTGCAGAATGTAAGTGAGGTGGGAAGAACACCAGAGGAGGTGGATTGCTAGGAGGATCTGGACAAAGGAAGATCGGATAAGGTGAGGCAATAGTGAAGAGAACTTCAGAGTAGGAGGTGAAGGACCAATCCTGCTGAGTAATAGCTAAAGGGAGATTGCGTTGGAAATAAAGGGGGCCAGGAGACATCCTATTCAGTAAAGTGAGCCAGAAACTTCCAGATGACCTGATTGCTCCTAAGCAGGTGGTACAGGGCAGGAGGAAACAGATGTTGGAGGCAGAGAGACGTAGGTTCTACTATAAAAGAACCAGAGCAGGCAGGGAAAGAGGAAGATAATGAGGTAGTGGACCAGCCTAGTGAGAAGCTGGACCCTCCTCCATTCCCTGCCTGATACCAGGTGTTCTCCGATCTCAGTAACTGACCCACAGATAATAACAGAGTACCTTAAGGAGGTGCCAAGACTTGAGGTGTGGCGATTGTTACCAGCTGGGAACTTTGATGCAATGGCTTTAGGAACTCCTCAGAAACCCCCAAAGCACATCTGTCGGAGAGTGAAGGTGTGGGAACCCCTCAGAGACCTTCAACAGACATTTATCTGGGAGGAAGGGAGCATGTAGCTCGCAACACCTAGAACACCGAGATGGGGGCAGTAAAACCTCAGGTCCAGAAATAAGAAAACAGTTTTCCCACAGGAGAAAACCTGGGGACCGTGAAAAAAAACAGTTGATACGAACAAAAGACTGGGCTTGCAGACCAGAACCCCAAGAGAGAGGCGAGTCGCAGACTTTAAGAGACCTGAACGTTTGAGTTTTTGTTTTTTAACATTTTCTATGCCCTCCTCCTGTAAGTTATCCCGAAATAAATTGTCAGTTCGTTGTATCATTTTGCTTTGGCATATTTCTTGATCCATGTCACCCTGTGACAGAAAATGGAATGTGATGATAAATATTGACCGCAATAGACACATAATCTCAACAATTTCCATGCCTTCTCTTGACACCATTGACTGGTCTTTTACAGCACAGCTGCTCCTCTGTCCTTGATAACCATTTTCATGACTTTCATCGAAACAATTATACCTTACTGTAAACTCTTACCTTATTCTTAGCGTCAGTGTTGTACTATTTCTTCTATCCCATTCAGGTGAGGAGAATAGCTTGGAAGGGTGTGTGCCACAAGGGGAATTTGTAAGTGTGCATCAGAGAACTTTTGCAATTTTTCCTCCAACCAAGTCTGTTCTCAATCAGGACACACTGTGACCACCCCCCTAGTTCCCACTAGGTGTGTATACAAATTAATTCACCACAAATATTGCTTTGCATTACATTCAGTAGTGTTATGCCCCATCAAAATGCAGCATTCTGTGCAGATTGCAAAACATCTTTTGCAAAATAATATTGTTAGGGAGGAATGTAGCCTAGCTCCTTCTTTTTGAACTAGGTTATCAGCAGTCTAATCAAACCGCCGGCACTTGATCAGCATCGTGATTTCGGGCAATCACTTTCTTTTCGTCTGGAAGGTAATGTAAATGTGAAAACAAACAACACTAAACTTTGTTGAACAGCACAGTGCCAATTAAATGTTTCTTTTCTACTGGCTCCCACACACTTGGTTGTGGGCGAACATTTAGCTGGCTGAGTGAAATTGGCAGATTCTACCGATAATTCCACTCCACCGCTGAAACTGAAGTCCTAGAACATCCACTTTGTGGGCAGGAAATGCAATGTAGCTGCTAAAATGGAACACATACATGTAGTGGTTATTTGTGGGTCTCAGTGGGCAATCCCCTAAACATTTTTTCGTACCCAAGGAACATGTATTTTATTAGGGCGTGCATTCCTGAGCTTTTTCATTTTTAGTATGCAAAATAATGGTGACTCCAGTCTCAGAAAGTGAGCTCTGATAAATAGATCTCACTTTACAAATGCCCCCTGCTAAAAATATAGTTCACACATGTGTACTTCTCTGGGCCCTGTTTACTGACACACCAGCAGCTACAATGTGATTTTAGCAACATGGCTGATAGAGTAAATTGCATTTCTGAAACAGCTTGCTGCAATCAGATTAAAACTGCACTGGGTTGCCATAAAAAGCGGGCAGAGATGATTTGAAGTATATTTATCTGCTTGTGTGTCTTCCTAATCAGGAGGCAGAACTGGGGCTATATATAAAACTATACATACTTGATATATAGGCCTATAGGAGATGACATAAAATCTGCCAAAACCCAATCCATAGTCATCTTGTTGTTTCCATTGATGTATTCCATTGATGTACAGCTGCAGGGCCATTTATTTTGTATTGGCATCTGGATGTTTCTGCCACACCAGATTGTAGGCTTGGCTCAGGAAGCTCTTTGTTCTCTGCTGGGAAGTATCGACACCTTGGGACAGCATGACATACCTCCTCCAAGGGTAAGGCTTGGGCTGCAAGCTTTAAAATGATATTTGCAACTCAATAACGAAATCACAGATTGGCAGATAGGAAAGGGGGTAAGCATAGTGTAGCTTGGGAGAGGACCTGTACTTGGTGGAAGGATCCAGTCATCTTGGATATGTTATTCCTGTGAGCCCCTCTACCTTCCTGCCGCCAGGGCACCCTGGGCACTGACAGCGTGTTTGCACACTTGCGTGCTTGCACAGCAAGAGTTGGCTCCTTACAGAAGGCTTGAAATTGACCAATTCGCCAAATTATTATAGATTCCAATGGATCTCATCTTTTCTTGGCCCGTGTATTGTCTGTGTGGCTATTTGAGAAGAGAGCTCAGACCCCGTCTCCCAAACTTGCAGAATTCCACAGGGGTCCTGCCTTTCCCCATCACTGTTTAATATCTATATTCACCCACTCCTGACATGCTGGATGCACTGGGGGCTCGGTATACCAACTACGCTGATGATACCCAGGCCATCCCCCAGCTGAGTGGGAATTATGAGCAGGACTCGGCTGCCATTAATTCCATCTATAAAGCCATTCAGGATTGGTTGGCCACCAACTCACTTGCCCTCAATTGCATAAGACTGAGCTTCTAATTGTGGCCTCTAAGTCTGCTTGGTCAGGCTAGATCCTGTCTACGTTAATTTCACAATTGCCTCAAACATTATCCCTGTATTGAAGAAGGTGAAGACGTTGGGAGTCATCCTGTACGATGAACTATCTATGCGTCCCCACGTGGCCTTCATCTGCTCATCCTGCAGCCTGATCTCCAAACAAATTAATTAAATTCCTCCCTTTCTCTCGTCTAACAACTGTGTCCTGCTCACCACTGCTCTAGTCAACTCTAGACTTGACTATTGTAATAGTCTCCTAGGTGGCACGCTGCAAGCTTATATTCAAGCCCTGCAGGTCGCACAAAACAATGCAGTTCGATAAATTCAGGGTCTTCCCAAATGTGACCATATCTCAGAGGTCAGAAGGTCGCTTCATTGGTTACCTGTAAGGCAGAGGGTCATCCATAAGATCCTGACCCTGTCCTTTAAATGTCAAAAAAACATGTGTCCCAGTTATCTTATCGACAGAATAAAATCCAAAGTTGGAGGTAGGGAGCTTTGCTCCTCCACTTATCCTACATTCCTCCAACCCAGGTACAAATTGGTGCACTTTGGAGGTACCACCTTTAATGTCCAAACCCCCCTGCTTTGGAATCCTCTACTAGGATATATACGTATGACTGAAAGCCTAGCAAGTTTTAAAAAAGAAATAAAGATCTTCCTCTTTAATCAGAATGCTGAATGATCCCTGCCGGCCCTCTCTTGATCCTTGCTGACTTTTGATCACTTTGTTTGTCTTTTTTCTTGTTCTTTGTTGCGCTCTGAGGCCTAAGGCCGTGTGGCACTTTCTAAAAATGGAAATAAATAAATAAAATAGGTGGTAAGACCGTTCCCCACCTTAATGTGATTTTGAAGGGAATTCCTTACTAGATTTCACAGCAACTTTGTTGGGGCAAAAACTGCCAAGAATTCCAGTCATTGGGGTGTAGATAAGGTCTTCCAAGGAGAGTGCAGACCCGCTGCCTAACTGCTTAATAAAGTGACCTGCTGTTGAAAAGACCCGACTGCTGCTGCACACTGGTACAGATGACTCTACCCGGTGCAGTGGCAAGCACTGGACCGGGCACCTGGATGCCTTCGGGCTTTGGCACATTATAAATGTGTTAACATAACAAGTGTCTCTGGCACGCCTCCACACTGGAAAATGCAGAAGACAGACTTACCTTTCCTGGGGGACCCAGTATAGGAGAAGGTCTCGCAGCAACCCAGGCACCAAAATAAGCTGCTTTTTCGCTCTGCCATTTCAAGCCTATTTGAGCTGTTGCAAGTGATATGGATGACTTTGAGCTACTGCAAAGACCCTACAGAGCTGCCCTCGGCACTCTACACTTTGAACCGATTTGAGCACCTTTAAGCTGCATTGATCCAAAAATTGTCTGCCTGTGCTAGGCTTCTTCGAGGCATTGCTCTTGGTCGAACTGTGTTGCGTCATTGGACCCAGGTTGGCGTCGCCTGTATGGGTGAGCCAAGTACTGGCCGTAATCTGTGCCATTGCGAGAGCATCGGCCCCTTAATCTCGCCTGGAAGCCTGCTTGGATGGATTGCCAGGGCTTCAGATCGTGACAATTACATACTTTTCCAGCTGGTCAGGTGCTCTGTGTTAAGCCACCATTTGGCTCAACACACTTGCGCGGCCAAATAATGTTTTCCACGCCGGTACAGCAAGCACTTCGTATGACTTTGGAGCCTGGAGGATTATTAGCCAGAGCCACGCTTTCATAACCCTACAAATCTATTTTGCTTTGCAGGCGTCAAGCTCCTTAAATATTTGTGTTGTCGGAGCAAAGGGGAGCATCTTGTCTAGATTGGTCAGTTTCGGTATTTTGAAGGCTTTCATTCTTCCAGAGAGGGAAAGCGGGATTGAGTCGTATCGAAGTAGGTCTTGTTTGATTTTCTGCAGGATCGGGGGAGAATTTAGTCGCAGTATCTTGTCGAGGTTTGGGCTGAGTTTCACACCAAGATATGTAATATGGCCAAGTTGGAGCTTGAAGGGCACTACCCCTCTGGTGTCCGAGGGGATTTCAGGTCTTAGCGGGAGGATCTCAGATTTTGTCCCATTAATGACATAACTGGCCATAGGGCCAAAGTCCCGTAGTGCCTGGCGTAGGGTACCCTTGCCCTGTACCAGAATACAGGGAGAAGGGGGCTGACGTAACACCATTGGTGACCACTGATGCCATCGGGTTCGTGTATAGGAGTCTCACTAGTTTGATGTACTCCCACGGGAAACCAAATGTGTCTCGCACTTGAAACATAAGTCCCACTGGACTTTGTCCAATGCCTTCTCGGTGTCTGTTAGGAGTCCGTCCGCGGGGTCAGTCCCCCTGCGATAAAATATAGCAGCCGGCAGACATTGTCGGCCAAATGTCTCCCATGTATGAAGCCCGTTTGGTCTCTGTGGATGAGAAGCAGGAGTAGTCCCTCGATGCGTTGCGCCAGGCATTGTGCTGAGATATTTGCATCAGCGTTGATGTGGAAGATGGGTCGGCAGGACCTGCATTCTCCGGGGTTGCGCACTTTCTTATGGAACACCACAAGGTTGGCCGCCTGCATGGAGTGTGTTTGGAGGCTGTGGTACCCCCCTCCCTGCGAACACAGACTGCAAAGTGAGTGGTAAGCGGTCTGCCATCGCTTTATAAAAGTCGATGGAAAGTCCATCGGAGCTAGCCGCTTTGCCTGTCGACAAGGAGTTGATTGCCGGGAGCACCTTAGCAGCGGTTATCAGAACCGCGAGACCTTCCTTTTGGGACATCCCCAGTTTGGGGAGCTCCACGGTCGCCAGAAATTCATTTATACTATGAGGAGCAAATGGGGCTGGTTTTGCGTAGAGCGCGCCATAGTATTGTGCAAACTGTCATTGCTATTCTCATCTCCCTCTAGAAGATTTCCGTCCTGATCTCAAACGGAGTTGATCATTTGTGTTGCCTGTCTATTGCGTAGAGCTAACGCCATGAGGTGTAGCGGTCTTTCTCCCTCACAACAAGTCTGCGACCAGCTAGCGAAGGATTTCTGGGCCTTTGTGGAAAATACGAATGTTTCAGGTCTGATCGAAGCCCGGTGAGTTTTGCGTGCGTCTGCGGGTTCCGTGTGCACTTATGTTCTCTCTCTATGGTCAGTATGCCAGCTCTCAGTTCCTCCCGCTCCCCCGATGTGTTTAGCTTATGGGTCCATCTTGAAATGCATTGCCCTCAACATGGGTCTATGGTTCTCAACATTTTAGTGCGGGGTAGTCCGATGTTATATTAGTCTCCCAAAACATGTCGTTATCACCCTCTAAGCACTCAAGAAAATCTGAGTATCCCGGAACCCCTCCGGCCTCCTGTGAGGGACCTCCGGTAGTTTGATATGTAGCAGTACTGCGCATGGTCCGAGAGGGTTGAGGCCAGTATGTCTCATTTGAGGATCAGATGGGTGGTATTAAAGGGAAGGACAGAGTAATCTATCCTGGAGTAGCTGCTGTGCCTATTGGAGTAAAAGGTGTAGTCTCTTTGTTGCTCATGTGTGGTTCACCAGAATCTCTAAGGCGTAATTCTGTCAGAAGGGACTGGAGGGTGGTTGCGGGCTAGATTGTGGAGTTGTGGGTGTGTTCTATCGGTCTAGTGATAGAACCAAGGCTACATTTAGGTCTCCTCCCACTAGTGCCAAAGCCCCCATATATTGTGCGCAATCCGAGAAGGTATGCATGAAGGACGACTGTGTGTCGGTCGTGGCCTGTATATATTGAGAAGGGTAATGAGCTGGTGATGTATGTGGCCTTGCACCAAGAAATATCTGCCTCCCCCATCTCTAAGTGTGTTGAGGACCTGTTAGGGGACCCGCACCTCATTAAGATGGGGTCTCCTCTTTTGCCCTGCCGTGGGGAGTGCACCGCTACCCCAACCTAGACATAGCTTCTCTGATTCTACCGCATTGAGGTGGGGTTCTTGGAGAAAAATAATATTCCCTTGTAGATTACACATATAGTTGAGCATTTGTTTCCTTTTTATGGGGTGGCCCAACCCTTGGATATTGAGGGTAATGCATATGAGGTAAGTCATCCCTTTTTCCGCGGGGTAAGGGGAGAGGTACCCTCAGTGGATTCACCAGCTGAGTTTAGTATCGTGATCTTTATACCTTATCCAAGCTACATCATCAAATGGATAAGGAAGAAACAACCATGCTTATGCTCCTAGATTTGTCTGCCGCCTTCGACCTGGTCGACCATGCTCTTTTGGTCGGTAGGTTGGAGGAGGTGGCAGGTTTTGCAACACCAGTAGTGCAGTGGGTGAAATCTTTTTTGAGCGAACATCAGTGTAGGGTGAGCAGCGCTCTTGCAGATGCTAGTCCTATCGAGTTGGCCCAGGGAGTGCCACAGGGGGTATGCGTGTCGCCAATGTTTTATAACATTTTTACAGTTCTGTTCGTTGACTTTCTAGAGGACAATAACATTGAGTTTAACAACTATGTCGATGACACACAATGTGTCGTGCCATTGACAGGCAAGTTTGAAGAAGATGAACTTAACATCAATAGGATTTATGGCTTAATACAAAGATGGATGCGTATGAATGGCCTCTCTCTTAATACTTGCAAAACTGAGCTGATGTTAGTAGGGACTGAAGCCAAAACCCAAAAGTTGGAGGCGGAATATGCCCAGCTTCAGATTGATGGTTGTACAATTAAAATCAAAAACAAGGTCAAGACGCTGGGGTTTTATCTCGTTCGAAACCTGAATATTCAGGTTTCATATGAAAGCCCAAGTCAGCAGTTTAGTCTCGCCAGCTATATCAAGCTTTTTACCCACACACGCCCTTTCATCTCAAAAGAGAGTTAGGAAATATTAGCAAGAACACTGATGGGATCTAGAATTGACGACTGCAGCAGTCTCCTCATTGGTTTAGCCGAAGCAGAGGTCAATAGGCTGCAGTTTGTACAAAATAATGCAGTAAGAGTCATTATGGACTGCAAGAAAAAGGACCATATATCTGAGGACAGAAGTCTTCATTGGCTTCCCATCAAAGACAGAATTTGTTTCCGTCTTATGTTGATGACTATTGTGCCTAAAAAGTATTGCACGAGCTTATCTAATACTCACAATCTTAGATCTAATAATGCCTTTCAATAGAAAATCCTGTCTTGTAGACTAGTGCAGGCTAAGAAGGGGGCATTTTACGCTGCAGCTCTGGCTGCATGGAATGGTCTTCTGCTAAGTATAAGAGAAGAACCGTCCATTATGATCTTTCGGAAAATTCTTAAAGGCATGGTCTAGTAAAAAATGGTATTGTCCCTATGGGTTGGCCATGTTTTTTTAAGCCTAAGTGGCTTGATTTTAGAAAACTTTCCTATGGACCTTACCCGAGTTTTCGTCCATTAAACGCACGCGAAAACGAGCACCAGGGAGCCGCCATTTTCTGATAATCCTATCTTTTCCCCCCATCGCCCTGGCTGACCTGCTTTTGCGGCACTAAATCAAATCCCCCGCCCCTGAGCCTGACATTATCAAAACATTCATATTCCCCGCCTCTCTCCGTGACGTTACTGTGCTGCGTAGGCAAACACGCCCAGTCGTCTTCTATGCGACTCCACACAGAACCCGGAAACCAACACAGACCATCTCACAACACAGCGTGCCACAATTCGGAATATGAAACTGTACTTTAAAATCAAACAGCAACACGGTACATTTGGTAAAGTACATTTATTTTACATTAAATGTTTAGAGAATATTCAGCAATTGCCATATGAACTCCGAAAGCCATTTATTTTCTTTTATCTGTATCAGCCATGGTACACAGGGTGTTGCTTTTCGTTAAAAGAAGCACTTTGGAAGCACGGTGAACCGCAAGGCTGTTCCATCAACTAGGCACTAGTCCATCGTAAAGGTTGATATGTTGCTTCTAGCCACTAGTACAGCGTAAGGGCATGTGGGCCCTTGGCGATCGTCCCATAAAATTGTCAGTGTGCTCCAGTTGTTCACACGAAGCTGCAGGTGTCTACTGTAAAAGCCATCTGCTGGTGTCTCAAACCGATGGCAGTAGCAGAAGGGGAGCAAATACTTGTTATGGAAACAAAAAAATTATAATTAGTCTCGCCAGCCGATCTTCATTAATATTACTTATTTTATTTATTACAGCCGATCAGAAACTATTTGCTTGCAAGGATAGTTCAATGGAGTATGTTCGGCTCTAAAATCAATGCGAAAAGTAACGAAATAAATCGAGGCCAACACACAATGATAAACAACAGTTAGTCTACATGCGTGAGGAATGATATGATATATGATATGGCATTTGTAACGCGCCTATACTCAAGTGTTTCGAGGCGCGACGAGGCAGGTGGGGAACAAGGGCAGACAGACAACGATCCTACTAGGCCAGGTGTCTTTCTGATCGCCCTTGGGAAGGGCTGTACATGGTTAGTTGAATACAAATTAAATAGGGCCAGCTGGTGGCAAGTGCAAGGTAAATGCCAGGAGAAGGGGCTGAAGGATACAGAGACAGTCCTGTAGTGCAGGGAGGCAGTGCAGGGAAAAGTGGCTGGGCCAAGGACCGAGATCGGTGAGACCAGTGGACCTGCATGCCCATGTGCCCACTACGAACACGTTTTACTTGCTTTTCCTAGCTCTTCATTCATTCATTTATTCATGCATCCATTCATTAAATCTTCATTCCGGTATAAAAGCGTGTAAAGATTTACTTACATTATATTTGAAATTTCCATTGTGTCTCTTCGTAATGCAGTCTGTAAAACGGACCGTGCTCTTGACAACGAGTTTTCGTATACTGAACTAAAATGAAACTCGGTCTAGTTTCTGAATTTTCTGCCTTATCGTCTCTTACGTTATTGCGCACCCCCTTCAAATGTAGTTCTTTCGGCATGGTCCCTGTCTCAAGGTCAAAAAACAATAGACCCGTATACTTCCAGTGCGACATGTGGGCCTCATCTGGGCGCGAGCTGAAAATCAAAGCCGCTGTCCTTCACATTCTTTATTTGCAACATCACGTAGTATAGGCATCTGTGAGAACTTGAAGTTTAGAATCCGTCTATGTAGTGCGCCTCAATGTGCAAATGCGAACTGGCTTCTCTCCCAAATGCCACGGCCCGCACTCTGGCTGGCGCGTTCTAAGTGCCCCAATTTTGTCCCTGTTGTCTGCGAGCTTTGCAGCCCAAATTGAGACATTTAATTTTTGGCGGAAGGTCAGGGAAAGTATAAAGTACCACAGGAGTTGAGTTAAAAGTGAGATGTATTGTTTGTTTGTTTTATTATTTGCAATACGCAAGCCTCCCCTCCGTTAACAGTGTGCAGCATTTACATTTACATGAGATGAGACATGAGAAAAATATATACATACACATATATGAGGTGAATAGAGAGAATTCAAAGAGGACACCCAGCTTGTTCGCCACCCATGATGGTGAAGGTAGGGGTTAGGTTTACAGGTACACTGTACAATAACATTTATTTACAAAAAGACAATCGTATTGCAATTATTTAAACCGGCATTTGTACTTCACAATCAGCTGTGCTTCGGGTGGGCATGGCACAGTCGCAATGTTTGGTGGCAATGGATCACTGCTCTGCACAGAAACGTCCAAAATTCCATATCTGTGCTTCTCTAAAACAGCAACAATAAGGCCTTTCACAAAGTCGAACTGCATTTCATCATAGACTGGTTTGATCACCCATTGCTTACTTCGTTTTGAAAACACCTTAGTGTAGCGAGGCATCCTTACTTTACCCCTAGTCCTAGATTGTTCACGTCCGACATTGCTGTTATGGGCCAAGACCGCTAGTAGAGTGCGATGTTTCATGCCCCGAAAGCTAAAATGCAAGCGTTTTGGCCTGTACTTTAGGCACATATTGTGGAACACCTCCAAATCTCCTTTGTGACAGAATTCTGTCAGTCCTCTCAAATCTCTTGATAGAGTTTTGTCGAAAACAATCTTCTCAATGGCTTTGTGTGTCGGTGAAGATGGAATCAACCACTTCTTCTTCCGTGCCTCCTCTGGGGACAAAGGGCCATGTTCACATTGGTGGAAATGTTGATTTGCTGTCCAGCGGTGAACGTGGGTACAGTGGTGCATCAGTGACCGCCATTTTTCAAGTAGTATTTCCACTGACCCTTCACAAGTTTTTGAGCTCCACCAAAGATGGTTGGTGATAGAATGTGACCACTGCAAAATACTTTCAAAACCTTTTTTTTTTCCCTGCAGCCGAGATTTTCTTATTGATTTATTTAGCAAGATGCCATATGTCAAATTGATGTTTAATATGTGGGAACTGCTCTCTCATTGTCTTGGCAATTGAAACGGGTCTATCCGTGGCTTTGGGGTCGATGTGCATTCCCCTTGATTGTAGATATTCCACTGATTTTATAAATCCTAGTTTCTCCATGGCCACTGACGATGTACATTGTGTTACCTGCACGACCACCAAACTCACAATTTTCTTACTATCCATGTCCTGAAAGTGGTAGGTACAGTACTTGGCAGAAAATCCAGGGCTGTCGCACTGTCCATCGCCGGCTAGCCTGAATCGTTTGCCTTCGAATGTACTTGCTAGAGACAATTGTTCAATTTTCCAAGCATCACTAATGGCCGGAAACAGATAATCACGTTGGTATATGTAGTACAGCGCTTTAGAAATGAAATGTAGTCCCACAAACTGAAAGAAAGCCTCTAACTTTCTAAAACTGGAGCCACTAAAAAGTGATGCAGCTGCACACAGTAGATTGCCTGCTGACAGTTTGCCCAGCATCGGTTGTGCAGACCATGAGAACCTATGATTTAATCTACAGCCGGCATTTATTTTGACGGTACTGCCTTTTATTTGACGAGTCACATTAATCAATGGCTTCCCACATACTTTCCCTCTAATGGAATGCACACATTTCAGCATACTTATAATTTCCATCAAACAACTGTCGAATACAATGTATTTGCTCTTTCATTAGACTGTCATCCTGCGTCAACGTTGTTTCGGCCTGTGACGTTGTGGAGATTTCAACACATTGGAAAGTAATATCGCTGATATCAAGTTCTGATGGTCTATGGATGCTGCAGCTGGTTCATTCTCTGTCATTTCGACATCTATTACTTCAACATTGATGGGAGAGCACAACAATGTCGACAGGTTTTTTGGTGGCAAATTTTTGGCGGGTGTGAATTTATCTGCAACTACTTCAGAACTATCTTCAATACATTCAATAACATCTTCTTGTGGTGGTGCGGTCGCACTGTAGCTATGGTCCAATGCAACTTTGCTGTAGTCTCCAAACACAGTTAATTAATGTTCTGGCCATTGGACATGAGCATCTCGAGCCTGAACACGCCTCGCCTCAATTAATAGTTCCCCCATAGTGTACATGTTCAGGCAAGCCACATCTCTCATTCGCTTTACTGTCTGTGTATGTATAGTTCTGACACCCACGGGTTACTGGAGGAGAGATTGGAAAAGGGATGTTCAGTTTAAACACAAGATGGAGTTAGTAGAATAGACTGGAAAAAAACATAAAATAGACCCCTGCACAAACATTTTTTTAAAGTTATGAACTGTTTGTAACTAACCTTTTTTTGTTTTTTTTTCTTTGCAACTTTTTTGACTCGACCTTCAACATCTGCATGCTGTAGCTCCGATTCGTTTCCGCATGTCCTCCCTTCCTCTTGCGCTCTAACGACTATATTTTCTGTATCCGCATAGCAGCACGGAATGAGGCTCCATCGTCTCCCTGAAACATAGTACTTTCATTACTATGAATCAAAATATTGTTAGCATAAAACACACGTGAGGACGAACACACAGGTACTTCTCAATAGCCAAACACGATTTAAACATTGTGTGCAACAATCAAACGACAAGTATTCGACCAGTGATGATCTATTTCGATGGAACTGTCAGTATCCATACCTCTGGCACTGCATGGACTGCCATGAATGGTTGTATTGGAGAGGAGGCATCCGCATCTCCCTGAAACACAGTACTTGCATTAGCATGCTTTTCAATATTGGAAACACAACCCACACTTGGGGTCGAACACACAGGTACATATAAAGAGATAACCACAAATGATGCATTGTCCAAAAGAATCAAGGAAAATCTAAATATGATCACATTTCATCGACTTATTTCTCCGATTCCTTTACATCTGCATCATCTAAATGAGATGTTGTGATTGTGGTGGAAGCTCCGTCATCTCCCTGAAACGCAGTACTTGGATTAGTATGGTTTTCAATATTGGAAACATAACACACACTTGGGGTCGAACGCACAGGTACATATAAAGAGATAACCGCAAATGATGCATTGTCCAAAAGAATCAAGGAAAATCTAAATATGATCACATTTCATCGACTTATTTCTCCGATTTATTTACATCTGCATCATCTAAATTGGATGTTGTGATTGTAGCGGAAGCTTCGTCGTCTCCCTGAAACACAGCACTTGCGTTAATAGGGAAGAAAGTATAGCAAATGGAATCGCGTTATATGATCACGCATGATGGAGCTGTCATTATCCATACCTCGTGCTGCTGAAGAATATCTATGGATGTTGCAAATGTAGTGCGCACTTCCGAAAGCTGTTGCGCCAATTCGTATACCCATGGTCCCGCTTCCACTTCCCCTGGAATTACTTGAATGTCAGGCTCTGCATCAAGTGCAGGGGTTGATGCTCCATCAACTGCCTGAAACATAGTACTTGCATTAGTGAGGATTACAATAGTGAAAACATAACACACACCTGGGGTCGACAGCACAGGTTCATATCAACGGCTAACCACAAATGAAACATTGTGTAGAACAATCAAACGACAAGAATTCCAGCTCTGATGATGACGCTCGATAGAGCTATTAGTATCCATACCTCCTGCTGGTGAAGAACATCTAGAAATGTTGTAGATGTGGCGGACGCTTCAGCATCTCCCTGAAAGACAGTACTTGCATTAGTATGGATAACACTAATTATAACTGAAAACAAACACCAGTGGACGATAACTAAGGTGTATATCAATTGGAAAGCACTGACCAAACATTCGGTAAAATAATTACACGATAAAATAAAACTATTACTTGACATGCATAAAACAAGTCTGTAGCGGATTAGCCTAGTAAGATTACCTGATACGCGCTAGAAGTGGTTGATAACTGCAACCACGTCAAGGATGTAGAATGTTCTTGCTTCAGATTCAAGGGATAGTCAAGAAGTTGTAAAGGTAAATTAATGATTGATAATGAAATGCCAATATTAAAAATAGCCATGTAAGGCGACAGAATACTTGAAAAATGCTCAATACAGCACAGTTCCCTGTTCCCATATATATACATTGCGTTTGTGGGTTATGAAATCGAAAAAGAATATATTGATAAATGTCATTATTCAAAAAACTATACACTCATGTCAATATCGAAATTATTACAAGGGATATAACACCTACAATATCAATTAATCCGTTTGGCTACCTACACACTACCGCAAGGCCTAAAGTTAAATCCGGACACTTGACTCACCGGTGGCGGAATGTGGACGAATAGAGTGGGAATAGCGTTTTCGAGCAATTTCCGTATCGTTCGCCGTTTATTCTTCTTTGTTACCCAAGATGTTGTGTACATGTCCAAGGAAAAGTGCCGGCTGCAGATGCGGTATCGATCACCCCTCTTGTCCTGTAAGACTTGTTGGACTCTACTTTCCAGCTCATCCAGTGGATATCCGCAATGTCTGACCCATTCTCTTATTCGATCAACAGTTTTCGGGAATACATGCATTGTAGTGCCTTCAGATTTCGCATGGGTCTTCGAAGGGCAACCGCTAATCGCACAGGCAGGCATTGTTGATAAATCTGAAAAGTAAATATCAACATTATACAATCTTCAAGAATAAAGATTTGATACAAAAGTAAATGAATCATACAATGATCAATGCAAGGTTTGTTTTGGTCGCAGGAACTATACCAGTTCATTATGTGCGGCTTAGTATTTGCATAAGTTGCAGAAATGTATAAATGATGTGTCTAAAATCTGAACATGTGACTCGTCTCTTGGATGTTCTGTCTTGCACGAGAAGGAAACATGCTTACATTATAGACTGGACCCCCAAAGGATGCAATTCGATGACAATAGACACAGATGAATATAAATAGATCTATTGATAGCATAGCAATGGAAACTCAAGTCAATAGCAATGAGGCCAATGAACATAGCACTATTGTGTACTCTACTCGCAAACAGATAGAAATTTAAAAATCTGCGAAATATGACTAGGATACATGGCCTTACCTTGACCAACAAACAGTTGGATTCAGCAAGCAGAGCAGTATGTTGCAGGAGAATAGGTGGGTGGCCACAGGTAGCACACTGATGGGTTTGCTCTAAGCGGTCAAAGAAGTTCACGGATAGCACGACGGCGAGCAGATTAGCGTAGACCTCAGTGGTTGCCAGGTAACACGTTCAGGAGTTGACTTGCAAAGCACAAAGATGTTCTCATGAGACATATCAAGTGGTTTATAAAGTATTAGAAACAGGGGTGTGTTTGTGAATGAATGACGTATGTATGTCGTGGTCTTAGGGGGGCGGCCTGCTTGAAGGGGAGGCCTGGCTGGAGAAACGGGGTCTGAGGAGGCCATGTGACCGATGGCCCCTTGGCGTGGGAGACCTTTTGAAGTGTACATGCTGTTTGGCACCTTGGCCGTTTGCGCCCGTCACAGCCCCCCATGCCAGCGCTCATGCCCGGGTGCGAACCGCCTTTGGTAGAGGGGGGTGGGATGGATGGGCCTGTGGCGTGCAGATAAGGCACAGGAAGACTGCTGAATGGAGACACACTTATGTGGATTGCAGGGAGGTGGCCTGCTTGAAGGGGAGGCCTGGCTGGAGACACGGGGTCTGAGGAGGCCATGTGACCGATGGCCCCTTGGCGTGGGATACCTTTTGAAGTGTACATGCTGTTTGGCACCTTGGCCGTTTGCGCCCGTCACAGCCCCCCATGCCAGCACTCATCCCCGGGTGCGAACCGCCTTTGGTAGAGGGGGTTGGGATGGATGGGCCTGGGGCGTGCAGATAAGGCACAGGAAGACTGCTGAATGGAGACACACTTATGTGGATTGCAGGGGGGCGGCCTGCTTGAAGGGGAGGCCTGGCTGGAGACACTAGGTCTGAGGAGGCCATGTGACCGATGGCCCATTGGCGTGGGATACCTTTTGAAGTGTACATGTAGTTTGGCACCTTGGCCTTTTGCGCCCCTGACAGACCCCATGCCAGCGCGCATCCACTGGCGCGAACCGCCTTTATATCAATATATAGTATATCGCCTTTATATCAATGATAGTATATCGTTGCTTATCAATAACAAATGCCACATACCGGAGATTCTTGTGAGCACAGACCCACACTTCAACCGGTGTATTATAGTGGTCAAGACCCTAAGGCCTGTATAATCCAATGGTAATTGTTAGTATAGATATATGTGTGACTTTTATAGAGACATAACCTACTGAAAGACTTTGAACAAGTGTTATTTAGTGCATGCATTATCGAGAATATGTTATGTTAGCTTAGATAGATAGTGACCACCCTGCTTCACAGCGACTAGACCTTCACCCATTCGGAGCACAGATGTCTGACGTCCACCCTTGAATGGAGACACACTTGATTCATTCAAAAAATAGAAACAACCGTTGTTAAAATATATGTGGTGTTTTATTTTGTATCCTATTTTCATGACACAAAAATACAAGACTTTAAAGATTATACAGGTCAGGTTGCAGCACAGCGAGAGAAAATCCCCCGTACTGACCGCTGTCACTCGGGAACGTTTCACTAATGGCACGAACGGCACAGGCGGGTATCACTCTTCGAATGCGGTGTCCAAGCCTCCCGTGGAGCCACCATGTAAAGGAACGATAGGCCACCAGCCTGTACCACCTGTGAAAAGGAATGAAACAAACTGTTTTTAAATGACCAAGATAAGTTTAATAAACGTTTGTTGTCAATGACAATTCTTGTAACTAATGGCATTCTGCACGGACAAATGCAATCTAGACAATGCACACTATTGAACGACTTACATGCGTTACATTGATATGTAGATGTAATTTTGGATATCGTAGAAGAACATGAAATAGGAGTGGCATGACAAGCATAGTATACTTACTCGTTACTCGGATTACGAGGACGAACAGTTGCGCGAAGTTCGTGCATAAGCACCATCATTATTCTCAACACGGCCCGTGTGAGGCAGGCTGCCCTGAAGTCTGGCAGCTCGGTGATGCATTGCGGTCATGGCTCGCCTTCCGAAATGTAGGCCAGGCATCCCGAGTTTTCTCGGCAGCAGCAGTTCTCGTCCTCAGTTGGCATTAGCTCGCACCGATTGCATGTGCACCAGGTGGAGACGCCGTCCATTCGACTAGGCCCAGGCTCTTCATCTGTTGATTCGTCCTGCCAACTGCCGTCCGAATCCCCATCGTTTTCGCGTGCTTCCCTTTCCAGTAGTTCCTCCTCGGTATACTCGGGCTCGTACATGTAGGGCATTATTGTAGCCATTGTGTGTTAAACAAACTAAAATAATTTATAGCGGTGGTACTGGTATCTGTTCACACGGGCTACAAGCGGCGAAGGTAGCTGACCAGAGCACAGTAACGAGTCTCAGAATACTCAAAGTAACACAGAGAGAGGAATGGAATCGAAAATCTGCTGCTGTGTGTTGTGAAACGGTCTGTTTATACTTATTGAGGAAAGAGGCGTCCTGCCATTTCCATGGCGACACGTCATTAGCTGGAGCGCAGCAAATCTTGACACGAGACGTGCTTTGGCATTGTGAAATGGGCGGTACGCGTCTGCTGATGACAGGCTCAGGGGCGGGGGATATGATTTAGTGCCGCAAAAGCAGGTCAGCCAGGGCGATGAGAGAAAAGATAGGATTATCAGAAAATGGCGGCTCCCTGGTGCTTGTTTTCACGTGCGTTTAATGGACGAAAACTCGGGTAAGGTCCATAGGAAAGTTTTCTAAAATCGATCCACTTAGGCTTAAAAAAACATGACCGACCCGTAGGGACAATAACATTTTTTTACTAGACCATCCCTTTAATACTTTTCTTTTTAACTAATCTCGATGTTTCACCATCGGAGAACTGCTGTGGCAGATAGGCTCTGCAATACCTGTGTATTTATCTGTTTTTCGTTGTTTTGTTCCTGTCTCTCAGCGCCCTTAAGCCTCCGGGTCAGCAGCACTGCTATATAAACTAACAAAGTAGTTACATAATACATAATGCCTCTGGAGTTACATATGGAGGATTAAGTCCAAAAACAAACCCAAGCCAAAAACCATCAAAGAAATTGGGATAGCAGAACTGTATCCCAATACAGAGCAGAAAAAGCCCATGCGTAGGACTCAGCGGGAAGGATCCGTAGACCGTGGCCGCGCCCCATGCATACCAACATCCCTGTCCAGGGGACACTAGCGGTGTCAGAAACACTGGTCAGAAGCAGAACAGTTAACATGAAACACAAAACCTTCGGTGAGAAGATGAGCCTAGGGTCACAGGTTATGAATCATGTGCCATCCCATCCGTAGCGTGCTAGCTAGTTCTGCCCGTTGCTTGGGCTATATAGGACAGCAACTTCACAATGTCAGTGTCTTAAGAGAAAGCCAGCATGGTTCACCTGGGGCATGGTCCCCTGTTGACGCACCCCTGGCATGGCAAACTGTAGTCCATTGGGGAAGTCCCAAATCGGGATTCTTGGCAGCAGTCATGTAGTCCTCATTTCACTGGCGCCTCAGGGTTGTGTTCAGAATCCGCCAGGTGCTTGCCCGTTCTTTTCCAGCATCCTTGTGGCCGGGACCGGCGTTGTGGCCTAAGTGGGGGTGATATGCATTCAGCCCGGGTTTAACAGTGTCTGCAGTAGGGAATTCGGAGGAGACCAGTTCTTGTTGTTTTAGGAAGCACCATGCCGCCTCTGGATCATCAAATGAGTGCCATTGTTTCTCTAGCAGAATACACCACATGGCTGAGAATTTTAGATAAAATCTGTCGTCTGTGCCTTTCAGAGCATCAAATATGGGGTTAAACTCCTTCCAGCGCTTTGAAGCTTTGATGGAAAAGTAATTGAATATGCATATGTCAGCTCCCTCAACACGTATTGTGCCCACGGACTTATAGGCCTTTAGTATGGCCAGCTTATGTTGAAAGTTCAAAAGTCGCATGGTAATGATGCGTGGGCATTCACCTAAGGCCAGCTTGGGGACAGGGACGCGCTGTGCGGCTGTTCTATGAGCAGATTTCTCGGTTTCTGGATGTGCAACTTCTAGAGGAGAAAGTTATAGATGTAGGCCTCTTGGTCTAACCCCTCACTGTGTTCCGGGAGACATACTAGGCGGATCTTGTTCCGACATGACCTGTTCTCTTGGTCCACCATTTTAGCACCCAGGCGTTGCACCTCTCTTATATCGACAATGTCCTCCATCGAGCTGATGCGCTGTTCATTATCTGTTGTTTGTTCTGCCTGTGCACTGAGTCGTGTATTGACATCTTTCAGCTAGTGTTTAATGTCTTGGCCGGTGTTATTAGTTTCCTGGGTCCTCTGCCTGATAGCCTTCATTTCTTGGGGGATTGCCTGTAGTTGGGTCTGAATTTGGGCCTCCATCGTGGGTTGTCTCTGGGATGAGCAGCTTAGTGGTGTATCAGTCATACTAGAACTCGTGGTGGTGTCAGGAGTAGGGCCAGGAGCTGGTAGCAGCATACCAGGAGGGCGTAAGAACAGGGCCTCCTGGGCCCCCACATTTGCACCGCTCAATGATGTTTGTAGTTGTGCAGGCAACTGTGGAGAGTGGTCCCTCAGCACTGATGACAGTTGTCGCCTCTGCACCAATGACCACTTTGTGATAGTGGCCCGATGGCGATACTCAGCTGATATCGACCTACAGGGGGTGGCCCCTAGGGTCCTAGTCATTGTCCAATTCACCGGATCTGGGCACAGGGTACGCGCCCCTCTGCTGGATTGCTCCTTCAGGTAAGATCAAGGCTCCTCTGCAGCAACTCCCTCCTAGCTGCCCCCATGTTGGCACCTTGACCATTAGGGCCAGCAATGCAGGCCCCAACTTCCGCAGATTATGGGGCCATTGGTCCCTAGGTGTGTGAGTCTCTGCCTCAACCCTGGTGCGGCTGCACGGTCGTCTGTGGCCCGGCCTATTCCAGACTTAGGCCCTGTTGAGTACACAGCAGGCAGTAGGTAGAAATAAGTGGGCCTTTTAGATACTGGGATACATCTCACTTGCACTTTCACTGATCGTGTTGAATCTGGTAATCTGGTATGCTGTTTGGGCTGCAGGCCCCATGCAGCCTCATGCAGAACGTTGACTGTCACCATGAGGAGGCCCAATCTCTCTCCTCGCCTCCCCCATTATGTGGACATTGCAAACCCCATGCGTCACAGGCACCTCACTATGGCTCACCTGCGGATTGAATTGTTGCTGGTGTCGGATGGAGCGGGTGGGCGTGGTGTGTCTTGTCGGAGTTCCTGCTTGGCGGTTTAGTTCAATGCGGCTCCAGGGCCACCACATTGCCCACCGTCCCCCGGATATCTCAGCATGCAGGTAGGGGCACAGTAGCCAGCACGCCAGTAATTCTGTGTCCTCCAGCATAGACCCAGGTCTTCGCAGGCAGGTCATAACGCATCGATCATTGGTGTGCCTCCAGGCATCCACAGACCTCTGACGGCACCCCCTGGCATGGGTTGGCACCCGGGGGTATGGGTATAATCTGGCGTTCCACTGGGCCTCAGTGGTTAGGCAAACTCCCTCACAGCATCTGCAGGCCCACGGTGTTTCCTCCTTCTAGCCAGGGCCTGTCTTAACGGCAGCAGCCCCCTGGGCGAATTAGCGCCCCCCGCGCACCCCTAGTTAACAAGGGGCGGGGCAAGGATGGGGCACTTTTCTTTTTCTTTTTTTTTAACCTTGTCAATCTGGCGAGGAGTTATTGATATGAATAGGGCGCGTAAGCACCCTATTGTCATTAAATGAGCTCGCCGCCACGGGTGCATTTAAGGACAATGAGGCACCTGCCACGCCTTCTCCCACTATGCCAGCTCGGGGGAGCCCTTGAAAGACTCCTCCGAGCTGGCGTGGAGGGGCTAATGGCGCCCTGGGCGGTCGCCCGGCTCACCCCCCACTAGGCCGGCTCTGCTTCTAGCAGACCATTAGTGATGGCTAATGAGCCGTCTCCCGGGAGTTATCTCCCCGCCGCAGAATACTAGCATCAGGATACGTCAGTGCACCGATTAAGAGGGATATTCTGCGGTAAGAAAGCTCATCTGCATCCGCGCTCCGTCAACCTGCCTCCATCTTGCTCGGGCTCTCGAGCGCCCCGCGATTGTTACTGTTTTTAATAGTTTGTGCTTTTAGTTTAAAGTTGTTTTTTAGATGCTTCAATGCAGGATCACACCCTCTTGAATATTTTAGACTGCCCTTCGCCCCTGCTACCCTAACAGGACCCTCTGCTGTTGTGTCAGCCAATCAGGTTGCTCGAAAACGTGCTGAATAACAGACCCATGCCCGGATTCTGAGAAACCCGCGTGCTGTATGCATCTACCCGCCATCTTCCCTCCGCTCCCCACCGCTTCCCTCATTTCTCCCCCCTGCAGTTTCTGCCGATTCTCCCAGCCCCTTTTTACCTGAAGTTCTCGCAGTTGCGCTGACACTGCATCTCGCTGCCTGTCCATGGCTGCCTTGGAAGAGCCTCGCCCTCCAGTTCCAAGGTAGCCATCCTAGACGAGCGTGTATTTGTTAGAAACAACTGGTTATGAGTTCATTGCAACTGGACGTCTCTCCTAAATACATTGCTCCTAGCAGACTGCGGGTTTACCTCTTGAGTGGTAATGGCACTGGTGCCTGGTGTTAAGGCCCTTGCTTTCCTTTGCTCAGGCCTATAACTTGGGCTCTGGGCTGTTACCTTCGGGCTTAGCCCCTAAAATGGGTGTTTATTGCTGTATGGAGGCGAAGGAGGTATGCCATTCATGTTGTACCCGTTTCACCTTTCATTGTGATCACTGCTTGGTTTAGTAGTGTCGGGCCGAGTAGGAGTTTACAAACTACTTCTCATTCCAGTACTTCTGCAGGGCAGTAGTTACTTTGTCACACTTTGCCATTTATTTTCCATGTACGCTATCAAATAATTCTGAAGGTTTTTTTGGACGCTAGGCATTTCAACCATGTGAGGTTCTTGTAAAACCAGTCTTCAGAAACACATCCTGTTTTGGTTCCCTTTGTAGGTCACTGTGGAAGAGCAGGAAAACAGCATTGGTGTGAAAATTGCCAAAGAAGCCGTCATGAACATTAACAGTCCGAGATATCTTTTCAAACCTATAAATGGTGTTCTGGAAACGAAAGTATACATTGCCGGACTACCACGCAAAATTGATGGTCTCATTAAACCGGTAATATTTATCTTTAATCTAAACATTTGCCTCTTTTAAGAGCTTTTTTGCGTTTGCAGAAAACATTACCTTTCCATTTCTTACACCAGATTATCAAATCTCTGAAGTTGCTTCATTGTTCACATTGAGTTTCAGAATTTCCTCAGAAAATATTTATTAAGTTTGCTTTGCTACGAATAGTTTTGGAAAGGGAACATGATGGCATTTGCCGTAGTACTTGCAACATCTGATCTGCTCAGATGTAATTTGGCTGCCACTAACTAGGGAGCAAAGGAATTAATTCAGTTTTTAAGAATGAGTTGTCTTGCGGAAAGGTAGTGCACGCAATATAAAAAATAAATATTAATTTCATACTGTTTATCATGTTACTGATAATCACGTGGAGAAAATACGGTACTAGTCATACAGTGTTATTGCAGTTGGATAAATGTCAACAATGGAACAGGCAACTACATTTTGCAGGAACCGTTTTTAGGATTCCTGTGTGATTGCGATTGTTCATGGCCAAACAATTTGAGATTTGAAAGTGGTGTTAAAGGTCTACTCTTTGTACTTTTTCTGCTTCAAAAACTAGTTTTCTTAGAAAAAAAACCCTCAAAATAAAAACTGTGCATTTTTAAGAGCATTCAATTTCAGTAATAATAATTTGTTTTTTATATAGCACTTTAATCTAAAACACGTTACATGAAATTGGTAGTAGTAAGTCTTCAGTGCTGCCTCTTTGTGTGCCCTAGATTAACCCTCGCCTGGATGGATGCATTCGTGGTTGGAACTTGATGAACCAGGGGGCTTCAGGAGTTAAGGAAGTCATTCAGCAGAAACAGAGCAAACATTGTTTGGTCACCGTTGAGCGAGGGTCATTTTACCCAGGAACTGGAGTCGCTCAGTTTAATCTCAACTACAGTAAGTGATTAAATGGCTATTGAGATTTTGAACATCATGTGATAAAGAAAGCATATCTGCGAATAATTAGTACCCACTTCTGGCATTTCCCCACTTCCGTTGGTAAATCCGTTGTCTACTATAACCAGTATAGTCCTCATATTCTTCCCTACATCACTCAACCTCTCAGCTGCACGTTCTCATTTGCACCATTAATGTAGTGTGCTGCTCCATGCTGCTGGCTGTGCCTTAGCCACTGCTCACCTCCTGATGTACCCCTTTTGGAGCCTTTCAGCTCCCACCACAACCAGATGCTCAAGTGTTCTATGCCTCTGAACTGCCTCCTCTTCCTTGTCGCAAAATTGCTGGATTGTGCCAGCTATGCAATTGGAAATCAGACGACCTACGGTTTCCCTACCTACCCATCTCTCGCCTGTATGGCTGGGCACTGCAGCACACGCAGCCTTTTCCTGGGAAACTTCTATAGCTTTATAACTCTCGCCCATGGACTACACAACTTGCTAATGACTCAGAAGCCTGCATGAATGCCCGTGCTTCTCTTAGGCATTAACTTGAACTTTCAGGCCATTATCTGCCAGTTTTGTCCTGGGATTACACTAAAAACCTCCAATCAGCCAATCTGAATGCTCGTAATGCAGTCTATAATCTCTGGTATAGACCTCATTCCAAACCTTCGGACTCCAGAAGCAGCCTGGCAAGCGGCACAAACACTTGTCTTCAGGTGTGTAAAGTCAGAGAGGAGCATGTGCAGCGAATTGATTAACCCTACCCCAACAAAACACAAAATGGGAAAAGTGTATTATTGCGAGTTCCATTTTCATTGAATATGCATTACAAGTTACTTGTTTGTTATTTTTCCCCCCCACAATAAACATTGCTTCCTTTTTTGTTTCACAGCTCCATGTGCTAATACACTTACAGACCTACAGAAGGGTATTGTCACTTTGGATAATGTCACTACCTAAATTTAGAGCCGTCGGCTTCCAATTGGGCAATAACATGGGCACAGGACATTATCCTGTGATCCTGACTCCTGCCTCATTCTCAGTACGAAGTACCCATTGCATTTGCTTCCAGGGCACGGAGGCCGAGTGAGCTGAATTGCCCCAATGTTAAGGAGGCTTTAGTGTGTTATTGGGCATCCAGGTATTTTAGAACGTAAGTATGGGGTATTCTGTACGTGATCACAAGCAATTACAATGCTTCTTCTCCACAAATGGTTCAGGGTAGGTGGGAGACACCTCATATTGCTAGATGGATGGCTGGCTGTCGTGCAAGCATACCATTTCACTGTTGTATTTTGTTCCAGGTAGGCAAACAGCTAGAGTATTTTCTCTTTCTAGGTTGCCTGGTGGCGATGTCAGGGTGATAGAGAAGGAACCCAAAGAATGGCTGGCAAGGGTAGGTGGCACAGTATTTGCAATAGTGGACAAATCGGTTTAGTTGCAAGCGGTACAGGGGGATGAGGAGTTTTTGCAAGTTATGGATTATTGAGCGAGGAGGGCCATGTGAGTTATCGGTCCTCTTCATTCTTTAAGGTTGACGAGTTGTGCAGATTGGAATTTGGATTATCCTGGAGTGATCGACTAGTGTCCACACCGGGATTTATGCAGGAAACTGGAGGAGTTGGCTCAAAAGGGTTATATGGGTACGAGTCTAACAAAGAGTAGGTTGAAAATGAAATGTTGATGGCCGAACATGTATGGGATGGTGGAGGAGTGCATAGGTGCCTGCCAAGCTTGTGCTCTAAGCGACAAAAACCCTGAGAATGCATGCACACCTGTTCTTCCTGATAGGGTATAGGAGAAACTGGCTATAGATTTTACGGGCCCTCGTGGGATTGTGGGCATGGACAGTAGATTCACCATAGTATTGGTAGATTACAAGTCAAGTGTTTTGGTATGGGTTTTGTCAACTATCTGCACACATAGTCATTCAGCTCTTGGAGGAGGTATTTTCAAGGGAGGAATACGAGACCAATAGTGTCTGACAATGGTGTTCAGTTTGTGTCCAGGGAGATGCAAATTTATCTGAATGAGAAATGGGTCATGAATTGTGAAACAGCGTTGTATAATCCGAGGGCTAATTGTATGGTGAAATAGGCCAACCGTTTAGTAAAGGAAAGACTACAGGTGGCGCATGCAAGTGTTTTAGACTGCGTGATGAACCTACGTGACTTGATGGTGCCGTACAGAGATACTCCCACGAAAGAAGTAGAGTTGGCTCCATTTGTCCAGATGAGAGGGAGGTCATTACACATTGGATGCCCGAGGTGGTACTGTGATTAGTATTCTACACCACCATAACAAGTATTAGAGAGTGCATGATACCTTCATACCCAATCGCATTGCAAGAGGTGATAGTGGAATATATGTGTGGCATGTGGGATAGCAACCAACCTTCTACAGTGCCCAAGGGATGTTGAGCATTTTCTTTCCAACTGACCGGTCATGGGGGTAGGAGGTAAGCATGTGGTAATGGAAGATGACCGAGATGTGCAAGGATCAGGCAGCTGTTAGGAGTAGCTTGATTGCTGGCGTGGGAGCACGTACCAGCATTGCTAATGTATTTGTGCTTGGTCTTTTGCAAGGCTATGATCTGCAGCCGAGTTGACTGGTGAAAACCGCCTAAGGGAGCGTCTTTGACCCAAGGTGGCGGTGAGTTGCGAATAGCAATGCAGGATGGCGGCACAGGTGCTTTAGAGATGGTACACACCCAATTCTCCCGCTTTGGTTCATATGCTACCTGCTGTAGCTCACTTGCTAACTGATACTGTAGAAGCATATCATGTTGCGGAGGGATATGAGGCATGTGGTGCGACGCCAAGCCGTGTTAGCAGGCGGGCCATCCTGTTTCAATGATTGTGTTAAATTGATGATATGCATAGGGTTGGGTTTTTAGCGCCATGCTGTGATGTTATTGTCTGTACTATGTCTTGTTCTGCCCCGTGGCATTGCCTTTCTTCAGTTTTTTTTAATGTTATTCTTGTCGATCCATGGGTATCTGCTGTGTGGGCGGAGGGCATGTGTTTCTACACTACACTTCTGGGTTAAAATGCCTTACATGAGCAAAGGCAACATGTTTGTGGAAAACATGCTTTCAAGCTTTCATTCAAAATTGAGAAAAATGCCATCTCTAGGATACTTGGCAGGGAAAATGAAGGCGCTAAAACAAGAGTTCCTTTTCCTTTTTTGTGTGCGAAGAGAGTAAAAGCAGAAGCTGGGAAGGACGTAAGTGGTGTGGCAAAGCGAGGCTCGTGAAAGGTGTAGGCTGGGTAGAAGTAGGCTGGGAGAAGTAAAGGCACACAGGCACACAGGCACTGTTTAGAGAAGCTCCTTCTGCAGTCCTTTCATCAACATGGTCACACAGAAGGTAGGCTGTCGCCTTTAGAAAAATGCCTATCCCTTGCGCTTCCGGATTGGCCCAGTGCGGTCTATAAGTGCACCCAGGTCCTTGACCATGGTACAGGGAATATCGCCTCTTTTTTTATAAGGCTCCTTGCAAAGAACCCCCATGTCATGTCTCCAAATAGACATGCATGTGTATCCCAAATGCTGTGTCTTGGAGGAAATAATGTATACTGGCAGCACCAGTCTAATGCCAATCAGCAGAGTCTAAATGTTTTATATCAAAGTATGCCCATGGTTCCTCATCACTGCTCGCCACAGTAACGACCAGTGTTTTTTCTTTCTCAATGCATGTTTTTACTCTTGTGATTTCTTGGTGCCAATGTACACTGAAAGGAGTGTTTTTTTTTAATGGCAGTGCAGTTTTATGGAAAGTGGCACGTGGTTTTGCACATTCTCTGCTTTATCAATTCTTATAATTTCACATTAAGTCCATCACTTCAAACAAATGTGTGTAGAACATTCGAATTTTCAGTTTCACATTATAAAGACAGTTACAGAATTCAACAGTTGGCTCTTACATTTAGATCAGTGTAGTGCATTCAGTATAGTGATTATTTAAGCTGTGCACTAGTGGGGGATGGTCTCCTCGTGAGCTCTTGTCAGGACTCAGACTGCGCATGTCTTTCTGAACTATGTGTCGTAAGGAGCGGTTTAGATACTTTTGTATGAAATGCCCGTTTCTTATCCCAATTCAGAATCCATACAAGGTGGCTCCTCCCTCAAATAAACGTTACAATGCCTGTGGCCTCTCTTTCAGCAAAAACTGAATAGCTCTGGGCAAGGGTTCCAACGTGTTGCACCATATCTGCAGGAGGTTATCTGCATCTTACAGCTGTCAAGTAACCCAATGATTGACCACCCCAACACATTCTTAACCTGGACTTCTCAAACGGCATGTCTGCTAATCGACGAGCAAACTTGGCACTGTTCAATCATCTTTCACATTCAAGGGCTGTTCACCCAATCACGTGCACCCCAGACATATTCTGCACACACCTTTTCACATACAAATCTAACAAGTCAGAACCAGTATAATCTGCACACTGTACTGAAAACTCATCTGGCAAATTCAAGATTCAATCTGCCATAGCCAAACGCTGTCACATATAGCAGTGTTATTCTGCAATTTGCACATTGTCGATTACTGCAGCGATATCACAGATAAATGGTTGTGATGTCAACTTTCCTCTGTGAGGATTGATACTCTTAATAAGGAAGTGCAAATCTTTGTTACATACCAAAATGTATATGGTCTTAATGGTATTTGATAAAAGACCTAAATGAAACTTTAAAAAAATCCCTATGAAAAATGTAATTTTAAGATGAATCCATTAATGCTTTTTCCAACTCTGAGGTTGATAGTCCTAGGCTGCAGCACTGGGCAGAGCCCCTGTAATATTTCATGTGTACCCCTGTTGGCTTTTCCCTAATAAGCTTTAATGCTAGAGCTCATCAAGGATGTGATTAATAACGTACCCCACAAGCAGACAAAAGTATCTTCTTCCTAGGTTTGCACCATGCAACATATTTTCTGTGTGCTAGTATATGCGAGTATCCTGGCCTAGCTTACTTTAAGGATCTCCGCTGGAGGATGGCAGTCTTGATCAAATTGTTGGATTAGCATGGCTGTACTCCGATTATATTAAAATAATTATACCTGTGGTCTAAATCCCTAGATCTGACTTAATGTCACTCTATTGTCTAGTTTCTCCTCTCTTCAGGGGTTGTGCTTGCCCTAGGTTTTCGCTGTTTGCGACTATCAAGGGGAAAGACAATATTGGGGGATCTATCCCTATCCTTGCTCACTACCTTCCTGTCAACTAAAAAGTTGCACACTTCATCAAGGTCGATAGTTGGCTTTATTGGCATCGCCTTGAATCTGTGTGTCTTAATGCACTTAGGTCCTTGATCATGAAGGTCAAGGAATTTCTAAAAACAAAATCAGCTCTACTTATATTTAGGCTGTTTTAAAAAAATGCTACTATGTCTGGCCCGTGTCCCCAGCTTATCTTTTCGTGGAACACGGGGTTCAGGTCATCACTCCTGAACCGACTGTCAACCAGTTTCAGCGGTATCTCATTACTTCCCGCTTTCTTCAGGACATATACCTACTTAACATTTACTGGTCTATATTATTATTAGCAGAACAGCAAAGCGGAGCAATCAACAAAAAACAACAGCAACAAGAATGGTAACTATTCTCGTCCCGTGTGTCCACATTAAAGGGTTGTGGATCGTTTTCCCCAATTTCACAGTGGTAGTGGTTTCTTGGTCACATGTCCTAAAGGGAAAAGAGACGGAGAAAGGGGTTTCTTCAGTCTTGTGTGTGCAATGTTATCTCATTCATACAACGTGTATTAAAACAGGGTGAGCATCTTACCTGTCTTCTCTTTTTATGGATCTGCCCTTCTTTAGAGCGCTTATCTGGGGCTCTGAGGACACAGCAACCAAGATGTCCCAGCAGCAGGTAGAGCCAGAGTTCTAAATCTGCATAAAAGGGACTGAGCACAGAATTGTACAATCCTCCTCTAGTGCCAGAACTCCCAAGAGTACCTCCTTACCATTGCTTGAGTTCACAGCATCTCTACCACAGGAGTATGGTCTTCAGTGCACCCCAAATTCAGTGAACCTTCTCTGGTGTCCTCTAGCTACTCCTCCACAGTCGTATAACTATGGGTACATTACTGCACCAATGACAATAAACACGAAAATACCTCATTGGGAAATGCACATTTCCATGCAATTATATGTAGGTGGGGGGGGGGTATACGATAAGAAATATAAGGGGACTACGGGGGGATATGCGAGAGGGGGCTGAGTGGGGATAGCTGAGGGGCAATGTGTTTGTCTTGGAAGCAAGACAATACAGTGCAACACAGGTCTGAATCCCGATCCCACACTTAGAAACCAATCTCTGGTATTATGCACCTTATAAAAGAGCAATTCTCCAGCATGGTGTCTGGCATGGGTTCACAGGCTCATGAATAGTCCCTGTCATCAGGCTGGGAATCTTCGGTAAAAGGAAAAACGGTTTCAGTTGAAAACTGTATTTCTCCTCTAAACCTATCACTGTCCCATGGGTCATACTGCCCCATCCAATGACAGTCCTCTCCCTAAGCCCCACCCCTGGTGGCCATCTTCAGATTTTTACTGCACACTTAATTGTTGGGAGTCCTCATATTGCTCTCGAGCTATCTCGTGTTTTTTCGAGTTTTTGATAATAATCAAATCTAAATTGACCTATTTTTTACTTTCGTGTTGTACTGAAGCACTTACCAACCGCAGTTACTCCCTGCCCACAAAAATCTTCATCTACACGAATCATCCGTCCGTTTCCAGAAGGCCTCAAGACTTACTTCGGGCTTTCAGGCCATGGCCGGAGAGGAGGAGGGCAGGAGCCTCTTCACGTTCTGCACGAAATGTGGACTACAGAACGTGTTTGTAGAGTATCGTCACTTTCAATACCTCTATTGCCTGTATCCGGACCACGAAGAGGAGGGATGTGAGGTATGTCGCTGCTTCTCGAAGCAGACAAGAAAAGACCATAGCAGGGTCGCAGCGTGGCTGCAATCGGGCAAGGTCTCTGACCCGTCCTCTGGGCATGGCCATGCCTCATCCAGGACTGACCGGTCCGAGGCGCGTCGTCGCTCCGAGAGGTCTGAATTTGTTGAGGACCCCCCGCATGCGGGGGTCCAAGAAAAGGCCAAGCTCTGCAACGCAGGTCCCTCTGGGTTCGCAGCTGATACAGGTCCCAAGACTGGCAGGGCACGTTCACCGTCTCCAGCTCCCTCTACAGTGAGCCTGCTGACAAAAAGTTCCTCTGCCAAGAGGAAATTCCGGACACCATTCATACGCCACCTGGCTGGGGACAAGCCAGTGAAAAAAGTCTGGGGAGGATTCACCTGATGAGGGTAAGGACCCGAAGGCCATTCTGACCCAGAAGCATCTAGTGGAGGAGAGGGTGGAGGACAATGTCATGCCAGCGGAGGCATATGAGAGGTGCCCTATGGTTCCAAAGAGACCAGAGCGGATCTACACGAGTTCCAAGGATGATGACCGCAATCAGCTGGACATGGTTTATACAGACCAAGAGGGAGGGGACAACCACAAAGACGATGTGCCTTCATCTCAGTCACCCAAGAGGAGGGGCCTCAATCCGGACCCCATGCCCTGAGTTTCCGTTACCCCTCAGCCGAAGGATGTGTCGATTGACATCCTGACCACGCTACATATATTGGTCATGGAGATCCAGCAGAGGCTATCCCCAACTCAGGGGCCAGTTCCACTACAGGTTCGACAGGTCCCTTCGGGCACCCCGAGGTTGAGGCCACCTCGTTGTAAGAGAAAGGTTAAGGAGTATGCCGGCCTGAATCGTCACCCGACTCCTCCTCCTTCGCCACCTCGACTCAACCTAGGGGCTCCAGCTCAGATGGATACAAGCATGGATACAACTACGATGGCGACAGCACCAACGTGGAAGACGACTATGTGGCTGCAGATGGGGAAACAATGTGTGCACGGATGACCCCCACCAAGACATCCCCTCCGGATGAGGTGGGGTCCTTCCACTCAATGATATCCAGGGCCTCTGAATTGTTTCAGCTAGTCCCGAAGGAGACGAAGAAAGAGGTTTTCCTATACCATCGGAGGACAAGTCCAGAAGGAAAACTGTGATGTCCATTCTTTTTCTAGACGGTATTCGGGATGAGGGCCTGGCTTTGATAAAGAACCCCAGTACAGCCCCACCCAAACCCAACATGCTGGAGAAGAAGTAGAGTGCCAGACTCTGCCCCCAGGTGTTTGAGATCTTAATCTTCACCTGACTCAGTGGTGTCGGTTGCGGCGCAGAAACGCTCGGCCAACCCTTCGTCAGCGCCCACGGTGCCTCCGGATCAGGAGGGGAAGAAGCTGAACGCGATGGGCAAGAGAATTATCCCCATGGCAGCCTCCAGTATCAATGCAGTTAACGCCCTTGCCATCCTGTCCAGATATGACTGGGAGCTATGGTGCAAGCTAGGACCTATACTGGACTTCCTGCCCGATGATGATGAGGCAGAGGCGCTGGAGCTCTTCCAGGAGGAGGTAGCCTTGGACTATGCCATCATGTTGGTGGCAGACATTGCGGACACAGGGTTCTGCCAGATGGGGAATGGGGTATTCTTGCATTGGCAAGGGTGGTTGAAAGCAGACTAAGGTCCTGGACATGCCTTTGAACGGGGAGAACCTCTTTGGCAAGACCATCAGCGAGTCTCTACAAGCCATAAAGATGGAGACAGCGCACTCCCTGGGGACCTTGCAACAATGCAGGATGTCGTCCTATCGTTTGTCCAGAGGAAGGCTTGGCAGATCTGCCAAGTGATATACAACCCTGTATTGGCAGCCTTCCCGCTCTTCGATGCAAGAAGCATACAGGGGTCGCTCCCAGTCATATGGCAGCTGGGGACGACGACACCCGCAGGGCAGGGCCCCGACACCCAAATAGGCCTGAACCAGCCGTGGACTCGGGCCCCCACCTGCTCACCACGGTGGAAGGCCGGCTGGCAAGCTTCGTCAGCAAGTGGGAAAGCACCTCCACCGTCAGATGGTTGCTGGACTCTCTCTGTCAGGAGCACACCTTGGAGTTTCTATGCAGGTGTCCCAGGATTCCCCCACTGGCTCAGCAGGAGCAACACGTGCCGTAGCTGTTGTAGGAGGTGCTCACTGTGTTGAAGAGGGCAATGGAACCTGTACCACAGCGCCTACAGGGCTCTGGGGTGTACTCCAGATACTTTTTGGTCCAGATGAAGACTGGAGGATGGAAGCCTATCCTAGACCTGCGATGTCTAAAAAAAAAAGTACTGAAGTCCCAGAAATTCAGGATGGTCATGTTGCAACACGTGCTCTGCCAACTGGAAGAGGGTGACTTTCTGGCGTTGCTGGATCTGTAGGACGCATACTTCCACATCGCAATTCATCAGAAGCATTGCAAGTTCCTAAGGTTCGTGGTCCAGGGATGCCACTACCAGTTCAATGGACTACCCTTCCCCCTGAAATCGGCCTCAGGGTCTTTAAAAAATGTCTGGTGCTGCTGGCAGCGCACCTTCATCTCGAAAGAATCCATGTGTACCCATACCTGGATGACTGGTTAATCCGAGCCTGCTATGGAGCCATGGCGAGCCAGCACCCAGCGAGGACCGTGGGTCTGCTGACAGATCTAGGGTTCTCCATCAACTATCCAAAGTCCTGATTGGAGCCATCACAAAAAGAATGGTGTGTTTGTGGGAGCCCGACTCAACACAGTAATCTGTTGTAACGCTCACCTGGTTCCCACGGGGGCACTGGTCTAGTCTGGATTGCTGTGGCCTCTTCTAGCGTGATGTGCAGGACCCGGAACACTGATTGGACAGGACCTCCAAATCGTGCTTGCCTGACCCGTAGGAATATCCTTCTTATGGTTTGGAAGGATGAACTCTCGATCCTGCTTCTGGTGCAGGGGCGCGTGTTCGTCCAGTTACTTCACTGGTTTTCAGAATGGCGCTGGCAAAATCCACTTGACTTTCCTGAGCGATGTGCCGTAAGTATGAAAGTTCAAAGTTCAAGTGAGGCCCCCTTTATGTTGTCTTTCTAACCTGTGATCTGTCCTTTATTTCAGGTGCAGAATGAAGGCGATGCGTCGAGGGGTTAAACTGCCGAGGTGAGTAGTGATGAGGGCGATCCCTCTAAATGTCCTTATCATTCCCCAGAAATGTCTCTTGTCCTTTCCCCATAGGGGCCGGGGTACGGTACCTGCCAACGGGGCGGCGCCGACCCGAAATGTGGAAGAAAAGCCAGTAAGTATTATGGCTGTTAATCAGGCTTTCCTTCTGCTCATCTTTTGTTTCTTCCTCTCTCCCCTAGGTGCAGAAATGTGGCGTCCGATGCTGACAGCCGCGATGGAGCCGGGAGATGTCTCGAGGACAGGTGAGTGAAGCGTGGCGCTGCAGCGAGCAACGCAATGCTTTTAAATGAAAGTCTTTCTTCAGGGATGCTGGCGAGAAGATTCCGGATGGAGGTAAGAAGTTTGAAATAGTCCTTGGTTTTCACCTTTCTCTTCTCTTCCTTCCTTGCAGGTCTTCCAGGTTCCAGGCGGGCGTGGCTGGAGTCCAGGAGCAGGCAGGGTGAGCGTTAAGCTGCAGGAAGCAGAACAACACAAAGCATGAGCTGCTGTCTGGGCGTGGCTTAAATAGCCTCCAAAGAAGTCCCAGGTATGTATCCTTCCCCAACTAGGTATGTATCCTTCCCTGGCCACGCCCGAGTGAAAAAATAGTCCTAATGAAAAAATAGTCCCTTTCAGGTCTCAGGGAGGCCTGAAGCGTGCAGCATGGTCTGCATCAGGTAAGTGCACAAAACACCTCCCTTTATGAGCCTGGCGCCTATGGCGCCAGGACTGATGTCCAACATGAGCCTGGCGCCAAAGGCGCCAGGACTGAGTCCAAAGAGCCCCTATAAGGGGCCGCTGGGCTTTTACCCGAGGGCATGATGCCTGCTTCCGGGGGTGCTGGGCCTGGCCTGGTGCTCCGGGGGTAGGCATCATGACAGCACTCCCCCCCCAAGGCCCCTCCCAAGGTCGTTCCTTCTGGAGGTTTCGGTTTGTTTGGGAAATTCCGATGGAACCTTTTTACCAGCCGAGGTGCATGTACGTGATCACTGGGTTCCCAAGACCTTTCCTGAGGCCCGTACCCTTTCCAATCAATTAGATAGAAAAGTTTTGATTTTGAGATCTTAGAATCCAAAATGTTCTTCACCTCGAATTCAGGCTCCCCATCTATCTGAATCGGTTCTGGTGGCTTTGTTAATCTGGTTCCTGGGTGCACTGGTTTCAAAAGTGACACATGAAAAACGGGGTGAATCCGCATGTTAGCTGGTAGATCGAGCTTGACTGCCACTGGGCTGATTATAGCTTTGATCGAGTAAGGGCCTAAATACCTTGGATTAAAAGTTTGAGGCCCCTTGAGTGATAGGTGTTTGGTAGCCAACCATACTTGATCCCCTATTTGGTATGGAGGCGCCTCTCTTCGATGCAGATCCGCATTCTTTTTGTATTTCCCTTTCGCATGTTGCAAATGTGCAGTTGCATCCTTGAAGGCTTGGGTAATCATAGAATGCAAATGGTCCACTGCGGGCATTTCAAGGCTCAGAGGTGAGTCCAAGTCTGAAGTATGAGGGTGATGTCCATATAGGGTATAAAAGGGGCTCTGACCAGTTCCAGAGTGTATCGAGTTATTGTATGCATATTCTGCCACCCATAAAATGTCCTTCCAATTACCCTCCGATTGGTGCAACATACATTGTAGATATTGTTCAAGGGTCTGGTTCGTTCTCTCCGTCTGACCATCGCTCTGTGGGTGGTGGCTGGTCGAGAGTCTTACTTCGATTTGTGCCAGTTGACAACACTTTTTCCAAAAATGAGAAATAAACTGGCTTCCCCGATCGGAGACTAGTATGGACGGGAATCCATGCAAACGGATGATATTTTCGAGGAATTCTTTGGCAAGAACAAAGGCTGAAGGTAATCCTTTCAATGGAATAAAGTGGGCCATTTTGGAAAATAAATCCACCACGACCAGAATAGTATTGTAACCATTACAAGAGGGCAGGTCCGTGATAAAATCTAGTGACAGGGTGTGCCAAGGTGCTGGTGGAATGTCTAAGGGCTGAAGAAGACCGGCGGGTCTTGTCTTTTGACCTTTGTTTTGGGCACAAACTCCACAGGACATCACAAAAGATTTAATATCCTTTCGCCAGGAAGGCCACCAGAATTGTCGTTTAACCTTTTCCTCTGTTTTGGCAATGCCAGGATGTCCTTTCATCAGGGTATCATGATGACAGGAAATAACCAGTTCTTGCAATTCCTTTTCTGGCAAAAATAAGCGTCCTTGGAAGTAAGGTAAGCCATCCTTGACTGAAAAGTTAGACCCCCTTTTGATCCAATCCTGCAAGGCTGAAGAGTCCAGGAATTGTTTCACTCGTGCTTGAATGTCTTCAAGGGTTTGTAAAGTGGTTATCCCCAAAATTCTTTGTTCGGAAATTATCGGCACAGGTTCTAAGTTTGTGTCTATTTCTTCCATTCCAATTCGGGATAGAGCGTCCACCTTACCATTCTTATAGCCGGGGCGGTAGGTGATTACAAAATCGAACTCAGCAAAGAACAAAGCCCATCGGAGCTGTCGAGACGATTGAGCCTTGGCAGTTTTTAAATATTGTAAATTTCAGTGATCACGGTGATGGTATGCCGGGCGCCGAGGAGATAATGCCGCCAAGCCTTGAAGGCGGACTTAATGGCTAATAGTTCCTTATCGGTGATCGCATAATTTATCTCCGGCGGCGAGAACTTTCTGGACCAAAATGCTACGGGGTGCAGTTGGTTGGTTTCAGGGTCTCTCTGAGACAGGACAGCTCCCATGGCTAAGCTGGACGCGTCGGTTTTGACTATATATGGGAGATCGGGACGTGGGTGCTTCAAAATAGGTGCGGACGTGAACTTAGCTTTCAACTCCTGAAAGGCCTGTTCGGCTTCCTCGGTCCATTCAAAACGTTTATTTTTTCGCAAGAGTGCAGTGATGGGTTGCACCACACGTGAAAACTCCGGGATAAACCTGCGATAAAAGTTGGCAAAACCAAGCATGCTTTGGACACCTTTCACCGAAGTAGGTGATGGCCATTTGAGGATGGCATCCACTTTCCGTGAATCCATTCGGACCCCTTTAGGTGTCAGGATGAATCCGAGAAACTCCACCTCGGTGGTATGGAAAACACATTTTTCCAGCTTGGCAAACAGTTTGTGCTGGCGCAGTTTCTCTAGGACGGCCCTGACATGCTTTCTGTGATCAGATTCCGAAGAGGAGTACACAAGAATGTCATCGATATACACGACAACACAGACATCGATGAGTTCCCAAAGAACATCGTTCATGAAGAATTGGAAGGCTGCAGGCGCGTTGCACAATCCGAAAGGCATCACCTGGTATTCGAATAGTCCATATTTTGTACGGAAGGCCGTTTTCCATTCGTTGCCTTCTTTTACTCGTACCAGATGATAAGCCCCCCGGAGATCTAACTTGGTGTATACGCAAGCGTCCTTCACCTGGTCAAGGAGTTCAGGGATCAGAGGCAGAGGGTAACGATTTTTAACAGTTATCTGGTTCAATGCGCGGTAATCGATACAAGTTCTAAGGTCGCCTTCTTTTTTAGGCACGAAGAACAAAGCTGAGGATGCCGGGGACTTTGACGGGCGAATGAAACCATTGGCGAGGTATTGATCTAAATATTGTCTCAAATGCAGATTCTCTGGTTCAGTAAGGGTGTAAATCCTGCTACAAGGGGGTTGTGCACCGGGCACCAGATCGATTTGGCAATCGTACGATCTGTGGGGAGGTAACGTGTTGGCCTGTTCCTTTTGGAAGACGTCCTGAAAGTCTTGGTACTCTGGAGGTAGTTGCACTGGGACAGAGGTTACTGATGCTAGATTAATCTTTGGATTTTCTGGGTAGCAGGTTTGTGCACAATCCTTGAAGGTTATTCTCTTTGCTCGCCAATCAATTCGAGGATTATGTGTCTCTAACCAAGGGATTCCGAGAATAAGCTGAAACTGTGGATCCTTGATTACATCAAACACAACTGCCTCCCGATGGCCATCCGGACCTACAACTGTCACCTCAGCTGTGGAATGTGTTACCGGTCCAGAGGCAATTTCGGTTCCATCTACTGTGGTGATGACATCTTTGTTGGTTTTAGGACGCAGAGGGAGGTTTATCCGAGAGACCAATTCTCGATCCACATAGTTTCCTATAGCCCCCCTATCGATGTATGCCTTTAAAGCATGCAACCGTTTAGGCTGTTCCGGATCTACGAGGACCATTGGCACAATGAAATGCAAGGTCTGAGCGTTAGTTTTCAAGCTCGGCAAGCGGACCCCTACGCTTGCCGGGCGTGGTCGTTTCCCGATACAGAGTTTCCATGGATTTTATCAGCGGCTCCTACCACCTTCTTGGGCTGCTTAACCGGGCAATCTCGTAGAAAGTGTCCAGAGGACCCACAATAAAGGCATAATTGCATCTGTCGTCTTCTTTCCCGTTCTTTTTGAGTTAGGGGTCCTTTAACACCTCCGATTTGCATAGGCTCCGAGGCATTCTTGGGGCAGATTTACAACTTTTGCCAGGACATCTTTAAGTTCTCTGCATAGACCTCGATAGAATAACGTGATTCTTTTATCCTCTGGCCAACCAGTTTCCACAATTAGTCTATTGAAGGTTGCAATGTAGGATAGAAGGTCTTGATTGCCCTGTCGCAGAGATAGAAGTTCGTCATCCAGAGCCTGTCCCTGGGAGTGTTGAGAAAATAACCTTTCCATGCTTGTTTGAAATCCTTGAAAATCACGAAGAATCGGGTCATCTTGAGTTACCAGTGGGACTGACCAATCGGCAGCACAGCCGCTGAGATATGACAACACAAAGGCTACCTTGGTCTGATCATTAGGGAAGGCCCCAGGTCTGCATAGGAAGTGCAAACGACACTGATTCATGAATACGGCGAATCGTTTGGGATCCCCAGCAAAGCGTTAGGTGGGGCCAGCGGCATGTTTCCAGGTAGATTAATCTGCACCGGGTTACTGGAAACACAGGAGCGGGGTTCCCCCCGGAACCGGGTAAAGGAGTTTGTCCAGCTTGACCTTGCAAAAGCTGTCTAGCCAGGTCATCAGCTCTATCCTTTATTGCAATCACTTCCCTCCTGAGGGCACTAGTCTCTTGATGAGCGGCGTGTACTTCGGCCCGTAATTCCCCAAGTAATTGGGCCAACTGGTCAGTTTCGGAAGTTTCCATAGCGCTTGGGTGGGAATTTGTAGGACGGCTTCACGTTCTGTAACGCTCACCTGGTTCCCACGGGGGCGCTGGTCTAGTCTGGATTGCTGTGGCCTCTTCTAGCGTGATGTGCAGGACCCGGAACACCGATTGGACAGGACCTCCAAATCGTGCTTGCCTGGCCCATAGGAATATCCTTCTTATGGTTTGGAAGGATGAACTCTCGATCCTGCTTCTGGTGCAGGGGCGCGTGTTCGTCCAGTTACTTCACTGGTTTTCAGAATGGCGCTGGCAAAATCCACTTGACTTTCCTGAGCGATGCGCCGTAAGTATGAAAGTTCAAAGTTCAAGTGAGGCCCCCTTTATGTTGTCTTTCTAACCTGTGATCTGTCCTTTATTTCAGGTGCAGAATGAAGGCGATGCGTCGAGGGGTTAAACTGCCGAGGTGAGTAGTGATGAGGGCGATCCCTCTAAATGTCCTTATCATTCCCCAGAAATGTCTCTTGTCCTTTCCCCATAGGGGCCGGGGTACGGTACCTGCCAGCGGGGCGGCGCCGACCCGAAATGTGGAAGAAAAGCCGATAAGTATTATGGCTGTTAATCAGGCTTTCCTTCTGTGTTCCTTCTGCTCACCTTTTGTTTCTTCCTCTCTCCCCTAGGTGCAGAGATGTGAAGTCCGATGCTGACAGCCGCGATGGAGCCGGGAGATGTCTCGAGGACAGGTGAGTGAAGCGTGGCGCTGCAGCGAGCAACGCGATGCTTTTAAATGGAAGTCTTTCTTCAGGGATGCTGGCGAGAAGATTCCGGATGCAGGTAAGAAGTTTGAAATAGTCCTTGGTTTTCACCTTTCTCTCTCTTCCTTCCTTGCAGGTCTTCCAGGTTCCAGGCGGGCGTGGCTGGAGTCCAGGAGCAGGAGCAGACACGGTGAGCGTTAAGCTGCAGGAAGCAGAACAACGCGAAGCATGAGCTGCTGTCTGGGCGTGGCTTAAATAGCCTCCAAAGAAGTCCCAGGTATGTATCCTTCCCCAACTAGGTATGTATCCTTCCCTGGCCACGCCCGAGTGAAAAAATAGTCCCTATGAAAAAATAGTCCCTTTCAGGTCTCAGGGAGGCCTGAAGCGTGCAGCATGGTCTGCATCAGGTAAGTGCACAAAACACCTCCCTTTATGAGCCTGGCGCCTATGGCGCCAGGACTGATGTCCAACGTGAGCCTGGCGCCAAAGGCGCCAGGACTGAGTCCAAAGAGCCCCTATAAAGGGCCGCCGGGCTTTTACCCGAGGGCATGATGCCTGCTTCCGGGGGTGCTGGGCCTGGCCTGGTGCTCCGGGGGTAGGCATCATGACATCTGTCTGGCTTTTCCCTTGGAGGAACGGGTAGTAGCCATACTAGGCAAGGTGCAGCACCTGACGGCGCAGTCAACAACAGTGTGAACCGTCAAGTCTCTGCTGGGCATGATGTCCTCCTGCATCAACCTCATCCACCTGTGCAAACTGCAGATGAGGCCTCTCCTGGAGTTTCTGGATGCGGGGTGGCTGCAGATCTCCGGCTCCTAGTCTCACAATGTCACCATCGACTATGAGTTCCGACGAGCGATACGGTGGTGGGCATGCAATCCAATCTCCCGCACGGATCCCCATTCCAAGCTCTTCCTTATCAGGAGACGGTTACCACGGATGCCTCTCTAGAATGTTGGGGAAAGGCACACCAGACAGTTGTACACCAGGGTACTCTGGCTGCCGGAAGAGAGAGCGCTCCACATCAATGTCCTGGAACTGCGGGCCATCTTCTTTCCTTAAAGTCCTTCCTTCCGTCTCTGAAGGGCAGAGTGGTGAGGATTTTCACGGACAACACCACCACCATGTTCTGCATCAGGAAGCTCTCCGGAGCTCTCCAGGGAGGCCCAGGAGCTGTGATACTGGGCCATTCATCAGGACATGTTCCTCATTCCCTTCCACCTGGTGGTGCGTCAGCAACACCATCGCTGACTCGCTCAGCAAGGAACTGGGAAGGGATGTTTCTCTATGCGTTTTCCCCCATTCCCGCTCCTACTACGAGTGATCAACACACTCAGACAGTGTCGCTGCAGGGTGATACTCGCCGCCCCGGCCTGGCTTCGACAAATTTGGAACCCAGACCTGCAATGTCTGTTAGTGGCTCTGACCATCAGGCTACCACTACTCCTGGACCTTCCTGCCAGAGATGGTGGGCTGATTCTGCACCACGACCTGGTGTCGCTGAACCTTATGGCCTGGCACCTGCAGCTCTAGAATTTGGACGATATTCTTTACCTGCTGAATGTAAGGAGATCCTGGCCATGGCCAGAGCCCCCTCCACTTTGACATACTACGGCCAAAAGTGAACTGTTTCTCCATATGGTGTCGGCACTGCAGCTCCTACCGTACCTGCTCTCACTGGCCATGCCTCTATCAAGGTGCACCTGGCCGCAAAGTCACGCTACACTCGGATGCCAGGTAGGCCTTGCGTGTGGTCACACAGAAAGGAGTTAGTCAAAGGCCTCTTCGGGACTTTTCAACCGGTGAAGGCTCCGGCCCCGGCCTGGGAGCTGAATGTGGTATTGACTAAGCTAATGGGGCGCCTTTTGAACCAATGCATCAAGCCCTGCTCAAGTTCCTCTCGTGGAAAACAGCTTTCCTGGTGGCGATCACCTCGGCCAGGCAGGTCAGGGAGATCCAGGCCCTGTCTTGCAATCAATTATACTTGTCCACCACGCTTCGAGGGTGGTACTGCATACACACCTCACCTTTATGCCGAAGGTGCCATCGGAGTTCCACCTCAACAAGCCTTTGGTGTTGCCTGTCGTCTTCCCGAATGCACCATCGCCAGCGGAAAGAGCCTCGCTTTCGCTGGACGTTGGTCGTGTCTTGAAGTTTTATATGTCACGCACCTAGAGTTTTCAGAAGACCTCTCAGGTGGTCATCAATTTTGGACCTGTGAATCATGGGAAGGTCTTGTTGAAGGCTTCCATCTCCAGTTTGCTGTCTACATGGGACAGATAATGTGATTGGTCTGGCTAGATCTGGTAGTTCTGCCTGGCAGAACCCCCATGAGATCAGTGCAAGACTTGTCAGTTTAGGAAACTTACCAGTATGTGAGAAAAAATGATGGGTGGGGAAGGTGAGCTCAGAGTACCACCGGTTTCCCACTATTGTTTCACCCATCTGACTTCCCAGGCCTTGAACAAGGACTGCATTCTCCATTGTCACGCTGTGTTTTGTTTTCATCTTCTGTCTTCAATTTCATTGGAACAACATTATTTGTCTGAATGGGCCTTGTTCCCAAGCTCGAAGTCACGTGTTCAGTGATCGTAAAAGTGATTTTCTCTGCTGGCATTTGAGGGAGTTTGGCCTTTTTGTTCTAGCATGTGCTGTATCTTTAAAACTGACTCAGGCTCTCTCCCCCAATATCCTTGGCAGGGCTGGAGTCTCTCAGAAAATTCAGTGTATCAGGCCTCAGCCCTGTGTTTTGAGCTTTCCCAATTCTTTTCAATGCAACTGTGGTTTCCATTTTGCTTTCATGGCTCATGGTAATTGCTTTTTTGGTGTCCGCAAGAAATTCCCTTGTGTTTTGCACCTGACTAATGTCTCTGCAGGAGTGTTTAGCCATGTCGCCTTTTCATGATTACTTTGGTGAGGTAATCTGGATATGGTCTGTGGGGCTGCTTTAGTGGGTGGCAACCATCATCTTGAGGGTATGCAGGGGGGGGGGGGGGTTGAGACCCCCCTCAACACATTACATTCACATTCCCTACAGAGAAATAAGGGATTTTGACTACACCTCTGTCTAAACAGTCTTTTATTCAAAGTGAAAACTGTTTCCCTGTTCCTCAACTGCTTAGAATTCCTTCTGAGAGCTTGACATGCACTTCTTGATCACCTATACAAGCAGCGTTGGAAAGGGAGGCTAAGGACGCCTTGTGGTGCCTGGTTTCTTTTTTTGATATAGGCCTAACTGTTGTCAATAGCTGGGCACTTGCCTATCTGTCCTTTTATCCTTTCCTGAGGACTTGTGAAAATAAGTACAATCCTTCCCAAAAGCCATTTGCCTTACTCTCGACTAGCAAAAGTATAGAGTTGCTTTGAGGATGAACATCAGTTGCTGAGGAAATCACAACATGTGTAAAACACCTCTGCAGAAAATGTGGACCATTGCTGGAGCTGCAGTGATGATGCTCAGTGTAGACGAGGAGGCATAATAGTGCATAAGGCAGACGATGGAAGGCATAGGGGGAGGCAGGAATAACTGATGAGGAAGGATTGCAGTTGAAGGCAAGACACTAGCAGAGGACCGGATACTGACAGGAGGGAAGATACGTGCAGGAAGCAAGATAGGCAGATTTCAGTAAGGTGAGACACTAAGAGGAAGAGGGGTATGGAAAAGTTAAAGGTAACAGTGAAGAAACACAAAATAGCAATGCAGACAGGATAGGAAAGCACTGGAGGCAAGAAGAAGTTACTTGGAGCCAAGATGCCATGGTTCATGAGAGACCTGGGGGCCTTGCAGTACAGCAGGTAATCAGTTCAGCGTCTTCTGCCACTAATAGAAGGGGCACAGACATAAACTGTCTTCTAAGTGGACATCCTTCATGATAACGTAGGCTGAGCCAGATTAGCATGCAGTACTGCCATATTGGTGCATACCAGCAAAGGAATGGTGTCATTCAGTTGCAGTCAATGTGACAAATGCTTCCTAAGTGAACGTGCTGTCAATCAGAGGTCTGTGGCTGTATTTGCTGCCATACCTTGTCCTCGTGACTCTAAGTAGCTTCAATTTGCCACCTACTACCAAGCGTACATAATTCCAACACATGAATTCATTCCTTTGTGAGAGAAGGGAGCCACCCCAAAATATCTTGTAGGACCAGTATGCCTTTTCAAGATCCAAAAGAACAGGGAACTGAAATAAAATGTGGCTACCTTTTTGACTTGGAGACCTGAATCCCTAGTGACTATCATTCACCTGTTGAAGAAATTAAGCCAATCATTTTACTGGTGGAAAAGGAGATAAGAGTGGAATTCCACATGGCCGGCACACTGAATGGAACTTCAGCGGGTTGGAACCATGCCTATCAAAATGCAGGTGGTTCTTGACGGGTGACTTGGTAGCTTTATGTTATTAGGATTTATAACAAACATTGCTGCCATTTGAATGGCCTACAAGTGCTGTCAGATCTGAAAGAGGGTTGAGAGAGGGCTATTAAACCACGTGTAAGTGGCTTAATTGGTCTGTGTGCAGTGCCTTTGATCGCGAAAGACGAGCACTTAGTGGGTAGGGTTATCATTTGCACTGTGATAAAGTCCCCTGCCTGCTTCTTTGGACTAAGGGGGTTGCTCAAGGGGCAAAGTTCCCTTCCTGAGCCAGTGGGTGATGGCCGGAGTAGGGCGGAGTGTTATGGGGAGGACACATGGATCACTCTCCTTTGGCCCCCCTTCCCCCACTCATCAATGGGCAAGGAACAGTCAGAGGAGGTCAGAACAGTCCTGGTGTCCTTGACCCTCCCCGGCTCCCCAGTAAACCTGTTTGGGAACACCTGCCCAGCAGATAGAGGTGGAATCTCTCTAAGCAGGCACAAAAGTTCTAGAAGGGGAAATAAACTGAAGTCATTTTCATACACACAGGGCCAGTAACATTTGCTCGGCTACTGTTGCAATCCAGGCCAACATTTCTGATGATGAAGCCCAAGTAAAGTTCTCTGGGAGCTACTTGGATTTGCATTTGATACAATGTTGCAAAGGCATGGTTTTAGAACACAGGTTTCTTTGAATGCAAGCTCCTCAGACCTGCATCTAATCCAATGTAACAAAGCAGTTTTCTGGCGGCAGATTTCTCCTCCCTCTGTTTGTGGATAAAAAAAGGGGGCAAAAAAAATTTGGCAAAATGCCCATTCGGCAAAACATTTGCAATATCCTCCACTAACCGTGACAGTTGGGTCAGACCGTCTTTATTTATCTTGATCTCAAGGGCTGGTATGACATACCCACATCGCAACTAAGTTTCCCGGGCAATACTTCTTCTGAGATGGGACTGAGCTGTAGAGGTGGGAGTATGACGCACTGCCGGCAGGATATACCCCATATAACAACTCCCTCCCCAATTAATGGGTAGCCAATGATAAGCTTTGTCCCCACGGATGAAATAGGTTCCGGAAAACGTAGCATACCCGGACCGGGAAAATGAAAAATTATGTTAAAAGGCAAATGCAACATTATTAATCACTATACTGGAATTGATGGACAGATAATGACATTTGCTAGTTCCCATGAACAGAGGACCTGGGTTGGTGTAGCATGAGTAAGGGCTGACCTCAGATCTCTGTACGCTAAACTAGCCCACCTCTCAAGAAGTGAATGCACGTTGTCATTCAACGCAGTTTATTTCACAACAGCCACTGGGAGAGAGGCTAGACAACTCCTTGGAGATTGAACTAACCTGTATCTTCCTGAACCACAGAACGGATAAAGTATAAATACATTCCTAGAACAGTTAACACACTCCCACATCTCCCTCATGTTCCCTTTAAAAGTCATCACCCAAATAAAAATGGGTTGACCCTATACAAGGAAATCTAATCCCCACAATTTCATTGGCTGCCTCCACTCTGGCATATCCCCTTAGACATACAATGTTCATGACATTGCAAATACAAGCCCAACCATATTCTTGGGTTTCTTTCTGCAAGACGCACAACCCTAACGTGGGATTCCACTTGGTCGCAGACCTGCAACGCTAAATCTGACACTTGTGGTTTATGTATGGACACTTTGAGGCTATGGAGAGCTAACAAAAGGCTCCTTTGATCAGGCACAAACACATTTTCACACCCTGGATATTTATTCTTGGTGTCCTTTTGTGCCCTTTCATTATGCGACCACCAGTTTTCCACCAGGAAAAAGATTATAAAGGGAACAGAGGACATCTGTCCTCTATTCCCTTTATAATCTTGTTCCTGGTAATCTATTCGTGTTTCTCATAGGCCCGCAGTCAACTCAGCTGGCACCCTTTTACATTTTTGGCGCTAACCCTAGATTGGCACAGTCAGGTGGTAGCTGCTTCTTCGGCCACTCGCTCAACAATTTCCAAGCCCAAACCCTGGGCCCATGCTCTTCATTCTATTTAAGCTTCAAATAGCCACTTCCATGTTGTCGCAGCTGCTCCTCTGCCAATTGATACTTTCCTCCCTGGCAAGCTAATCTCCCGAACAAGCTAGAAATCTATTTCACAAACCCAGGCCTCAGCTTACGTGTGTTGAAAACTACTGCATCCCCTCATAATGGGATTCCCATCCTAGAGCATTTTTCCACTTGGTATGAAGCTCTGCGCTTTAAATCTCATTGCGCTAAGTTGAACAATCTGCTCCCATACTATGTTCACATAACCTTCATTATGTTACTACATGCATACAAATCTAAAATGTAACACACTAGACACAAAATAACACTAAAAGTAACCTTTAACAAACCTCAATTAACTATCCCAGATACATGCAAAACTGCAACATTGTAACAATATTGCATCAATTGTTATCATTAACACAGTGTATGCAATATGAATCGCCTTCCTATTGAGATAAAATCCATCTACCCCAACATACCCCCTTTAGTTAATTAACTACTCAATGTCCTTGATCCAAATCTGAACCCCCAATGAATTCCTAATTTACAGTTTGAGTACCCACATGGCATGAAATGGCAGTGTACCTCGCCTTAGACACGTTGGCAGACATTATACAAGCAGTTCTTGGCATGTTAAAGAACAGCATCTAGAAAAGTCTTTGCAAAAGCAAAAAATACACAGTACAAAAACAGTGATTGGCATCAGGATCGTCATTGCAAGGCTCATCCATGACAGAATCCATGCAAACCAACAGTAATTGCATGAATCTGATTTAATGCCAGCCTCACTTTCCATGGCCTGTTTCAGTTTATGCAATGCAGTACGAGTCTGTGCAAGTTCTCATTCTCCCCATCATATGCAGGTACAACATGAACTACCAATTTTGCTACAAAACCTGCCCTCCATACTAGTGAGGAGAGTGAGGACGTAGCGATTCTGTAATGTCATAAGCCTCAAAGCATGCCTTTCTTCCTTGATGGCACTGCAGTTTGAATTGTGTAATCTTGATTCATTTTGCATTTTCTATTGCTTGAACACCTGCTGCCAGGAATGAGGCAGACACCATCTCAGCTTTGCTAAAACGTTTGTACTGCTCGGGAAACCTGTTAAGTGCTTCTATAGATACTGCTGAAACCTAATTTGAGTGCTTGACCCTACTAGGAAGTTCCATATTCATAGGCTTAAAGATTTCATGTACTGTTCACATCCGGAAACTCAAAGGATGCAAGGGCTACAGGGGGCAAGGTAGGCACAGATACTTTTTGATACCGTACTTCCAAACATAGTGTTTTTCTCGAACCACGTAGATGGGCACATGCAGTGTAGTCAAACTGCACACACACACCCAGGCTGGAGGCAATTGCCAATAGGAATTTGCTCCACAAAATGTGTAAGTAGCTGATTCTTAACCGGTTTTTCTTGCTCCTTGAGCCATATCGGGCATCTTGTATGATGATTCCAGATATTTCCACCATCTTCATTAATTTGTGCTCCCATTTCATCAGTATAGCCCCTCATTCCACCAGCTTTACAACTCTTCACCCTTTGCTCACATTGGTTATCTACGACAATAGCGCCTTCGAGATTCAGTTGTACTCTCCTGGTACAATGTACATTATTTTCCTGCTCCTTAACATCTTTTCTTATACATTTATCTTCATCGACAGGAATTACTGAAGCTGTAACAGACTGCCCTTGAAACTGTCCTCTAACCCGACATAAGGCTAGGTGCACCCAACATAGTGCAACTCTCGATTCTTTCATCTGGTATAAATAACCTAGGAATGACGAAAGCGTGGGGAATGATTGAGCAGGTATAACAAAATCCTGCAGATTTTCCTCTCCCCACCACATTCATATGTCCATTGCAGACATTCTGTGCCATGAACCACGCGTGTTTACAATCTTACAAAAGTTCAATTCATCATAGACTTTCACAGAATCTGTATCCAGGTCTCTTTGTGACCGTAACAATACTTCATAAAACTCTGTATTCCTAGACAACTCAGGAATATTTACATGTGTTATTGCTGATCCATCTGTTTGAACTGAAAACTAAAGAAAAAAGAAAACCTGCACAACCAAGCATCCTATTATTCGTCTTACACTAGATCTTTCTCTTAACAGCATTTTCATCTGTCTTGTACTGGTTGACTGGAGTGAAAGGACATTTCTTATGCCATACTTAACTTATATTTTTATCCCTCTCCTGTATTGGTGGAGGGATTCCGGTGTCGTAGTGGCAATCATTTTGCAGGAGCGATTAAATCTCCTCCTACACCACTGGCGCACAAAAGTCTGAATGAAAATGCAATACCCGAGGAACAATGGCTGATGCTTCAACTCTTCAGATCTGTTGGCGCTGTTTTTCGTTGCAGTCGGCTGATGAACAAAAACCCTACCTGTGAAGATATAATTCTGATAACTTTGGTTAAGGCCCTAGGGTACTCCCTAAACTCATTACCCAGAATCTCTACAGATTTTTGGGCATCTGCTGCAGTAAATACAATGTAAGTGGTGTACTCATCCTATGCTTATTGACTATCAATGCACAGAACTATGGACCATTCTTCACCTTCTTCATCGAAGCCTGAGAGAACCACCATGATAATCACTGTTTCTCAAATGATAGTAACAATGGTACCTGGTGTTATCTCTTGTGAATTTGCAGGACGAAACTAAAAATCAAGTGGTATTCGCCAAGTCCTGTCTCGAATCCTAGGGACCCATCCTAGCACAACCATGACCCTATGAAAGAACAGAGCTGCATGCATAGGAAACCCCCTTATCGTGCTATAATTCTAATGTGCATGCTGTTGTTTTTATTCGGTACAACCTTGGAGTTGAGCATACAATACTGTGAATCTGATGGTCACATTTAGTTTGCTGAGAATGTCTCTACCCAAAAGATTCACTGGTGTATTCATACAATATAACAAGGGAGCAGATACATTTTCATTCCCCACCTTGGTACGAAGATCCTCCATGTATGGAACCAACAGGACAACCCCGGAAAATCCATATGTGTCCATCGTTTTACCTGATAAGGGAAACTCACCTTCTCCAGCATTGGATCTTTCATGGATTCACATGCTTAGAATATTCCCCGTCGACAGACTGGGAACCCTCAGTAAGCTTATAAAGCCTTTTCCCGTAGGAAAACGTTAGACACTTTTGTGTCCTATCTACGTCGTCCTCGGCCGCGCACGCACGCCCCACTAGGACGTAGTGGTATAAATGCCCCGCCCCCGCGGCTCCCTTCAGATTTCAACCGTCTCCAAAGTGGGAACACCTTGTGTATTTTCTACTAGGTTAGGTTGTGCTGTTGCGTTTTTTTATCCTAATGTCTTGGAAAGCACTATTCCGCCGGTGCGCTACGTGCGGACTAAAGAAGGTCTACGAGGGGGACGGACATATGGACTGCATTTACTGTCTGCACTCTCATCACTCGGCTGACAAGTGCGACATATGTAAGGGCTTCTCCCAGAAGACTCTTAAGGATCGGAGTCGCAGACTTGTCGCATGGTTGATCGACAGAGCGGGGGCCTACCCGCCTTCAGAAGTGGGCTCCACACGCAGCGCGGCCTCGGTGTCAAAATCTTCAGGGGCCCCGCGCCGCTCATCATCATCGGAACCACTGGTAAAGAAATCGCGACCGGTGGACAAGGAATCGTCAGTAGGCCATTCCAGGGACTCTTCTTCGAAGAAGGCCTCTTCATCCTCTTCAGCGAGGAAAGACGAAGAAAAAATCTAAATCCTCCTCGGGCGATCGTCATAGATCGACCTTGAGTCGAGAGACAGAGAAACGCAGATCGAGTTCGGAAAAGGCGGGAGCAACGCATAAGCCTGCGCGATCACCACCGTCGTCGACGGTTGGGAAGTCGTCATCTACTTCTCTGCCGCCGTCGCAGTTAACATCAACCGGTCCTGGATTGCAGGCGACGACGACGTCGACGACTGGGCCAACTATTGCTTCGTCGACGGACACCCCTCAAGAGGCCTGGCGTCCAGAGGTCTACGACCCAATTTTGCCAGACACTCTTCTACAGCAGGAGGCTTTGTCGGTATCCTCGGGAGACGAGGGTGAGAGGATAGCAGCCCCTGCAGACCTGGGGTTACAACTTACCACACCTTTCCCTGGCAGCATTCCGGGTTCTACCCCCCCTGCTCAATCCGCAGTCGTTTTTGTCATTGGAGGTTTTGTCCACGCTGCAAACGCTGCTGAAGACACTGGATGACAGACTGCCCCGAACAACTCCGGCCAGGTCGGTCGTCGACGACCCGGGCACGTCTCGCCACCCTCCATCTTTAACCCCCGCGGCAGAGCCTCCGGTGGCAAATCTCTCGGCCCCACGCCACGAGGAAGGGGAACTGTTGGATTCGGAATCAGGCAGCAGAGCGTCGTCGGTGGTCTCCCTTTCCCCCTCCAGGGATCCGACTTGGGAGTCTGATGCGGAATTGGAAACCCTAAGGAGCCCGGCTCAGCCGTCTCCCCCAGATGATATCGGGTCATTCCACAACATGATGGCCAGGGATTGCATGGAATTTGGCCTGACCAAGAGGAAGAAAAGAAGGACTGTTTTTCTTTTCGACCACATGGGTAAAAGGAGGAGGTCGGTGTTTTCAGTTCCCATCCTAGATCATGTGTGGAAGGAAGGTCTTCAGACCATGCGTCACCCTTTCTCAGAGCCAGCGATGAAGGGTCGCCTAGAGAAAAAATTCAAAGCCCCGGACTCTACTCCCAAGTGCCTTTCTTCTCAACCAACACCTGACTCTGTGGTATCGGCTGGGGTGGCGAGAAAGGCAAGGGCTCAACACAAGTGTACGACCCCTTCGGAAAGTGATGCTAGATGCCAGGATGCGTTCGGCAAAAAAGTCCTGTCGGTAGGTGCTACCACAGTGAATGCGGCCAATTCGCTCGCCATAGTTGCTAGATATGACAGGGAGATGTGGCATCGGTTGGCGCCCATACTCGGAACACCTTCCAGATGAACATCGAAAAGCAGCTATGTTGCTGGTCAGGGAAGGTGAGGAGGCTTCGAATCACGCCATTAACATCGCGGTGGACCTTGCGGAGTCGGGGTTTAAGCAAGTGAACAACAGCGTAGTTCTCCGACAGGCTTGGCTAAAATGCACCAACTTCTGACCGGAGGTACGGTACAAGGTACTGGATATGCCGTTTGAAGGAGACCTCCTCTTCGGCGAGAAGGTCGACGAAGCCCTGAAGGGCATGAAGGAGGACTCGGACACGGCGCTTTCCTTGGGGGCCCTCCAGAGTGGTTGGAGTTTCCAGTCTTTTCGTCCCTTCAGAGGAGCATCAGAGAATTCCAGATTTTCATCGATGGACCGACCCTTCGGTAGGCCAGCATATTCCTCTCAGGGATCCAGGCGAGCTTCGCAAGCAGCTAAACGTCACCGGGACTACCAGGCCCCCAAGAAGAGAGCAAGTTACTCGTCGACGAGGGATAAACAGAGTAAGGACCAGCAATGACAGGCCTCGGAACGTTCTGGGGGGCAGAGTATCATGTTACATCAACGAGCTGTGGCGTCCTGCATTCCTCTGATACCCAACTGCCGCCTTTTCATGAGGCCAGTGCAACAGTATTTGGCGGACTGTTGGACGCAGGCTCAGGGCCTCTGGTCAGACAGGCTGACCGTCGACGACGACAAACTCCTATCAACTCTTCGGTGGTGGAAGAAAGTTCAGAATAGTTCCAAAGGGGTACCCCTAAAGGAGCCGGAGTTCCGATTCACTGTGGTGACGGACGCGTCCCTAACTGGCTGGGGATCGCACTTGGGCATTCTGCAGACACAAGGCCGTTGGTCTCAGAAGGAATCTCTCCTGCACACCAACGTTCTGGAATTGAGAGCGGTCCGCTTGGCCCTGAGGGCGTTCCTGCCTCACATCAAGGGATCCACAGTGAGAGTTCTGACGGACAACACCACGGCAATGTTTTACTTAAGGAAACAAGGTGGCACGCGATCCAGAACCCTTTCCATCGAGGCTCAAAGTATGGCACTGGGCTCTAAAACACGATATATCCATCGTAGCTCATCACCTGCCAGGAGTGAGGAACGAGCAGGCGGACTCGCTCAGCAGAAATATGGCCCAGATTCACGAGTGGGAAATAGACACCGATCAATTGTCAAAGGTCTTCGAAAAATGGGGGCAACCTCAACTGGATCTCTTCGCCACGAAGGCGAACAGGAAGTGCGAGATGTACGCCAGGAGGTGGCCACAGGTAGATTCGGTGGGAGAAGCGTTTTCCTTCCCGTGGACGGGCAAGTTCCTCTACGCCTTCCCTCCGTTACCTCTGATATGGAGAACTCTGCAGTGGATACGCAGATACAGGTGGCGAGTCATCTTGATAGCGCCGTGTTGGCCGAGGCAACCATGGTTTTCCGACCTGCTTCATCTGTCAGCGGATCGCCCGATGGCGTTCCCGAAGGTGCCCAACCTCTTGTCCCGTGACGAAGGAACGGTGTGGCATCACAACCCGAGCATCCTCGACCTCACAGCTTGACTCCTGACTTTTCAGAGTTTGGTGCCTTGAACATTCCCTCGGACTGTCGGAAGATATTACAGGCTGCGCGGGCCCCGTCCACCAACAAGTCTTACAGGTGTAAGTGGAGGAGATTCTGTACGTGGTGCCAAGGACAGGCAGGAGTGGAACCTCTGAGGGTTACTCCGGAACAGATTCTCCCGTATCTACTACATTTGGCGAAGAGTGGTTTGTCTTTTTCATCACAAAAGGTTCATCTGGCGGCCATCTCCAGGTTCATAAGAGGGAGGAAATCAACGCCCTTGTTTAGTGACAGGTTAGTGAAACACTTCAAGAGATGTTTATTCCGGACGTTTCCCCCGGTTAAGCGGTTTCCACCGACGTGGAGCCTTAACATGGTACTTGCAGGGTTAATGAAACCACCCTTTGAGCCGATGGCCACGTCGTCGAAGTTTTTATCATAGAAAGTGGCTTTTCTAATTGCCATAAAATCGGCTAGACGGATCTCAGAGTTACAGGCATTGGTCATAGACCCTCCATATCTCAGATTTTTTGAAGACAAAGTGGTCTTGTCAACGAGTCCTCGTTTCATCCTGCAAGTTCCTACGACTTATCAGAAACATTCATCCATTGTCCTGCCCACCTTCTTCGCGACTCGCTCATCAGCTGCGGAAAAGGTCTTGCATACCCTGGATGTCAAGAGAGCTCTAAAATGTTACCTTCATCGAACTCGACAACTTCGATCTACACAGCAACTCTTCGTTGCATATGGGCCTTCGACAAAGGGTAAGGCAATTTCAAAACAAGGACTGGCCCGATGGGTCTCGTCGACGATTGCCTTCTGTCACTCAAAAGCGGGGAAACCGCTACAAGGACGTCGGAGCTCATTCAACCAGGGCGGCTTCGTCGTCGACGGCGTTGTGGGCGGGGGTTCCACTGACAGACATTTGCAGAGTGGCAGCATGGTCAGTGCCCCATACATTCACCCGCCACTACTGCCTCGACCGACAGCATGCGGACAAGATTCAAATGGGACGAGCTGTCTTGCGACATCTTTTTCAATAAGGTAAGCCCTTCTCTTTGGGGAGGGTCTATGCCGGTTTGGATATATATATATATATGAATATATATATATGTACGAATATACGCATGGAGGTAAACGCGTGTGTTTTATGTGTGCTTTTTTGGCTTATATAAATGTTACTCGGTGCAGTACTGTGGCATATTGTTAGTTTCGAATCCTATTAGATTATGATTCGCCTTTTGCAGGATGGGGTTGGTGCTGGATTGCATTTACACCTCCTCCATTGTTTCAAGTTCACTGCTGTGCATTCTATTCTAATATGTTTAAATAGGTATAAAGAATCCCTATTAACATGAAGACATCCTACTCCACCAACGGGGATATAGATATATGTAATACAATAAAGAGCAAGATGATACGTGTTGTTTACTTGCCTCCAACCCCCTTACACAGGAACTCTATAAGGTTTTCCAGCATCACTAGTCCTGAAAAAATGGACCGTCTGCTATAACTAATTTACACAAATGTCTGACAAGTTTATTATTCAAATAATTCAAACTGAATTTAAACAAAAAACACTACCCTCACCTAACACAGTGTACTAAACATTAAAAAACAAATATAAAACAAATATAAAACATCAGATAACTTATTTATACGACACAGAAGATATCACATAACACACAAAAAAATCTCAATGTGTCACTAAAACAACAAGCATCCCAACATGTTTCTGTTCTTAACTGCCCAGTTCAGGCGAACATTCTTCAGGGGATAAATTTAAAAGCATCCACTAATCTCTTCCACACCGTGTTGAAAGGGTAGATTCAGGCACGCAAGAGGGTAAAAGGAAAACAACCTCCAAGCCTGTAAAAATAAAGGAAAGGAGAAACCTAATGAGTTCCAAAGAGGGAAGGAAGTACTACAAAATGTAAAAGGAGGCATGGCACAGGGATTATGCCACACTCACAAGGGTCCCAAAGGGCACCCGCAGATTTACCTTTAAATGGTGAAACTTCAAAGCACGTCACAGGATGACAAATTTGCTGGTTTCCCTCCAAGTGAGAAATCAATACTTCAACAAAGCGTCACAGTCCGCTAGAGTATCGCCACACCTAAGTAAGACAAAACCAATACACAGAGACCACATGCTCTGTTATATCCAGAAATCACACTGGCTTCAATACCACTGCACATAAAATCAAGGCTCCAAATAACAAAGTGAATTACCTCCACAAATGTAGGGATCAAGACTGCAGTTCACGATTCAGTAATGAACAAGTTGAAATGGAAACATCCATACCATCAAGCAATAAAGTACAGAGTCAATCTGGAAAGCAATGGGAACATAACAGTAAACACCATTTATCTGGCATTACCAAAACCTCAGCTAACAACATGCCATCAACGTGCACTAGGGGGGCAAACAGAAGGGGGTGCTTATATTTCACACACGTGAGGAGACCATGCATTATCTAATGTGTAAAGATAACTACTCAGCGTCCATGCTGTCCAACCTCCACAACGTAAAAGAAACGCGGAAAATGGATAGCCGCACAACATGTGTAAAATAAAGTACCCCAACCACCAAAAAATGCAAAAGGTGTCCCGACATGGAGACAATATCATGCACAAAGTCACATTCAAAGGCGAAATGCTGGTAGCGTGCTCACCTATACACACGGAGGGGTTTATTCACTCCACTTGCAACATTCACACATACTCGGCCAGCACTCAATTCAGAGGAGTCATGGCTGCTGCACGATCTCAAAGCGTCTATGGTTGCGCAGCAACACAAAGAAAGGACTCTGTTAAAGCGTCTATGGTTGTGCGGCAACACAAAGAAAGAACTCTACTTCTCGAAGTTACTCAGGAGTACAACAACCAAGGGGGCCATATTGGAACAGACCCAGGATCAACTGGTGTGGAGGAGTTTAGTGGACACTCAGCGCATCAAAAAGATGTAAATTGCACTAACTTCATCAATTGAACTAAAAACCAAATTGTTCGCCAAAAATGGGGTGCCCACATGATATATGCATCACACAATGTCCAAAATTATATTTGGCTAACCAAATGCCAATCAATGCTTTCATTGAGCCCTAGCACATTGCTTTGTAATTTGAAAATTATTTTTTGCTCTATATTCAATAATTTTCGATCTGTTTCAATTTTGGTATTTCCATGCACCTTTTTCAAAATCAGCCATGTGAAGTCATTGAAACCATGTTTCTTTTCAATAAAATGTTTCACAAGAGGGGCAGTTATCACTTGATTCTTGATACAGCTGCGATGTTCCACCATTCGAACTTTACATTGGGCCTCATTCCGAGGCTGGCGCTATCCATGGAGTAAATAGCACCATGGTAAGCAACCATGGAGCTATTTACTCCATGGAAATCCGGCATGGTGAATGGAGTAATTACCGGTCCATTCCAAGGTTGGAGGGACCGGTAATTCCCCATTCACCATACCGGTTCCCCATCCCCATTCCTGCCCCCATAGGGCTCAATGGGAATGGGGAAGGAGTAAATTACGGCACCGTAAATTACGGCACCGTAAATTACGGTGCCGTAATTTACTCCAAGGTCCCTTTGCGGGTTGGATTTTTAACGCCTGCTAAAAGCAGGCGTTAAATGCCAACCCGCAAAAGGGAACTCGGAATATGGTGGTAAGTGTTAACGGTCACCGTTGCCATTAACGGTGACCGTTAACCCTTACCTCCAGCCTCGGAATGAGGCCCATTGCCTATTTGTTTTTCCCACATAATGTAGGCCACATGGACAGGTGATCGGATAGTGTGTTATGTGATATCTTCTGTGTCGTATAAATAAGTTATCTGATGTTTTATATTTGTTTTATATTTGTGTTTTAATGTTTAGTCGTGCATTCTATTCTAAGCATGTGAATCCATGAAAGATCCAATGCTGGAGAAGGGAATAGTTTCTTACCTGTAACTCCATTTCTCCAGCATTGGTATCTTTCATGGATTCACATGCGCCCTCCGGCCTCCCCAAAATGCAATCATCTTGTAATTTTTGTTTCACCCCGTTCCACTTTGGAGGGGTCGAAATCTGAAGGGAGCCGCGGGGGCGGGGCATTTATACCACTACGTCCTAGTGGGGCGTGCGTGCGCGGCCCAGGACGACGTAGATAGGACACAAGTGTCGAACGTTTTCCTACGGGAAAAGGCTTTATAAGCTTACCGAGGGTTCCCAGTCTGTCGACTGGGAATATTCTAAGCATATGAATCCATGAAAGATACCAATGCTGGAGAAATGGAGTTACAGGTAAGAAACTATTCCCTTCCTTGACATAAGAGTTAGTAAACCCTATGGCTGCCATAAACGCAAACATTTGATTTCCTATTGATAACTACCTGGGGTTCCTGTTCAGCAACAGACAGGACACAGACAACAGATTCAAAGTTCAAAATAAAATGCTTTATTAATTCAAATGTCAGGATGGTACAAGGTCTAACTTGTCCTATGATAAGGTGGGATTTCCCTACCTGAACGAAACTAAAGAAATTCTGAGTCAAAGAGTTTAACTTAAAAGTCTGTCTGTGTCCAAAACCACCTATCCTTACCCTCACTACTAAAGCTAACCAACGTGCAAGGATGCTAATAATAAAAGAAATGGTGGATAGCATAAAGTTCTCAGCTTCTTCCAACTCTTAGCTTCCTCTTCGGCTCACCTTCCCAGGTTTCAAAAGTCTCAAGATTACCTTTCTCAACTTCAAGGAACTACAGTTGCACACAATTCTCTGGGTTCCCTTCCCCGGGTTTCAAGCAGCACAGTTCAAAAGAAATAGGTCTTGAGGCCTTGTTCTCAAGACAACACTTGCAGTTCCTCAAGTCTCAGGGTTCTCTTCCCCAAGACTTTAACTCAGACAATTGTAGTTTCAGTCTTTTACAAAAAGCTTAACACAACTCGAGTTCAACCTGACCCTCCTTCTGGATTGCATCACTAGTTCACTTGCTGTGCTTCTCCTTGGTTTGTTCACAACGTCTTTGATTTTTACCACTTAGGGCTCACTGGCCTAGGGGCAGTTGTAAGACCACACGGTCCACACATCACAGGTTGTGTTACTCACCGGACGGGAAGTATGCCAAATCGGTGGCCGGAAGGCACAGGACTGAACTATTGATTGAAGAGCTAGGTCGGAGCCTCCAACCTAGCCTCCTCTCTGTGAGGGCACAAGACCTTTTTAACGATATGACCCTCTGCTGGGTAGGACCAGGCAGAGGGACTGATTGCTCAAAAGGGCGGGGAGGACACGCCGCCAAGAACCCAGCTGTAAAAGAAAAACAAGAGGTGAGCAATTGGAAATTTAAGAAAGATCCCTTTCCCTCGATACTTCTTTCTAGTAGTACCTGAGCTATGCCCTCCCCTTGTTTCAAGGCAACCAGAACCACCTACAAGTAAGAGAGGAGAATGTAACCTATCCTGACTATAGTTGCCAATTAGCTAAGGAGAATGGATAATCATACAAAAGAAAACCCTTACCACTGATGTGCTGTTGAGTCTGTGTTGTCCCAAAGAGTTCATAAAAACGGAAGTGCAAAATAACAAATGGGTAGGTTAGTTAGGGAAACTGAACCCGGGCGGAACGAGGGCCGCACTAGAGTCGGGTAGGTGCACTGTCCGCAAAGCGTTCCCTGTGCACTACTGAAGAATGTCCAATGGAAGTCTGATTGTGGAGAGGATGGTAACAGCAACAATAAAGGAACCAATTGAGTTGGAGTATTGCAGGTGATATAGTTCAGCGGCAAGGTACAATGAGTACAGGAGATATGCTTGTTAGCAAGTGGTGAAAAGAAGAGTCTTACCGATGCCGTGATCACAAGGTTCCAAAAGCGGCAGGCACAAGCAGTCCGTGAATGAGGAAACAGGTCTGGTACACGGGTAAGTAGTTTTCCAAAAAGCGGCAGGCAAAAGCAGTCCCTGAAGGAGGAAACAGGTCTGGTACACGGGTACGTAGTTTTCCAAAAAGCGACAGACAAAAGCAGTCCGTGAAAGAGGAAACAGGTCTGGTACACGGGTAAGTAGTTTTCCAAAAAGCGGCAGGCAAGAGCAGTCCGTGAAGAAGGAAACAGGTCTGGTACACAGGTAAGTAAAGTAGGATTGAAGACGGAATTTCTAAATACCGCGATGCAACTTTAATCAGAAGCAGCGTTTCGCCCAGTTCCGAGGTTTAAATCGGGAAGGAGAAGACGGAACTGGACGAAACCGAGGCTCACGCATCATCGCCTCTCAGCTGACAGCGGGAGGCGGAAAGCTGGGAATCGTAGTCCAAACTTGCCGCAGAGTGCTGCGGAGTGAGCCGAAGCCACTATTTTCCAGGGCAGTTGCCAGTGGGCGTAGAATGGGTTTGCAATATGATGCATACCCTTACGGAGGGCAATAACCTTCCTGCAGGCCTGCCGAGGCGTAACAGGTTGTGCAACCAGGGACCCTAGGCTCTCCAGCACATTCATGTTCTTCTGTACTAGTTCCTGTATACAGATTTACATTCACTTTGTTTACTTTCTTGGCCTTTTGGGCATGTGTCCTGGCTTCTCCTGTTTAGGCCCTTGGCTTTGCCATAACGTGCCATACACTTCTGGCCAGTGTTTAGCCTTGCCGTACTGTGTGTACATTTATAAAATTCATTTTCTGGTGGTCTTTTCCATGCCCCACCTTTCTGTTGCATTAATTCACACTTGTGCTCTTTTCATAAGTTGTTTTCAAATGGGCACTTTTCTTTTTGGCTTTCATTCGCTATTTGCTTTGCCCATATAGGTTTCTTCAGTTCCGTATTCAATAAGCTTACTTTAGCTTAATTTCAAAGTTTTTAAGAGCGGGACCTAAACATCGCCCTCGTTACACCCATCCTGTACAAATGAGAGATGTACTTCACTCGTAGTCCCCTCCTCTCCTTCATCGTTAATGTTTCGTAGATGCTAGAGACCTTATTCGCTCAGACAGCCATTCAGACTATACGCATATGATGTTACAAAGGAGACTAGCCTGGAATCAATAGAGCAAGTCAACTGACTGTAGTCACAAGAAGTAGATGATGTCATGACTGACCTCACAACAGATACGTTCAACATGAAGTACTTATGCATCCATGAATGAAGTTACGCAGACATTTTAGTTTAGTGCAGCTAGACACAAAGAATAAGCTTATGACTCACATAGAGGACTGACACGCACAAATACTGTTCTGCTGAGTACGAAACCGCAAGACGCACTAGCACACATATGAACAGCTTGGTGACGCGTAATGCCTTTTGTAATGGGTTATTTATAACATGCTTAATACCCAGAGGTTTCTAAGCTCAGACCCGGGGATCGAACCTGGGTTGCTCTGCGTCGTTTTGCTTCCAAGACGAGTGCGTTGCCCCTGAGCTATCCTCCGGAGACATTCTTTAACGTGAATAGCCATGTAAATCAAGATGAAAGCCAAAGGTATATTAAAATGAATGGGCGAAGCTTCGAGAGTTCGACTTGCATAGATAGCCGTCATGCTGGTCCATTCGAGGCTGACGGGACATGCTTCCGGTGCAAAGGCAAATGTCCTGTCTCACGGCCTAGGAGGTTGGAGAAGGTAACTTAATGGGAACATGCAGTCCCTTCGAAGTCACTCCCATTACCTTGATTTGTTGCACTCCGCCTGATGTCTGTCCAAGGCTGAGAAGACCCTGTCCGTCCAATCCCTATTCACCTATTCCGTTGAGCTTACACTGTTGCGGTAGCCAACCACTTTTTTACTAATTTGTACCACTACATTTGGCGGTGATCAAGGGAGGGGCCACCAGATATGGTTTGTTTAATAAACATACTAACCCATTATATTATCTATATGTAGTTTGCCCCATTAACCCATCCCATCCCGTTAGGTTTGTTTGTGATGTAACTGAATTTAGTAACATCATTTCCTAACAAAACCAGCTGACAACCCCTATACAATGAGAGAGTGTGGAGAATGTTACATTGTTCATGCTGTGATTCCTTTCATTTGAATGTGTAATAAAGACAGTTTGATTTGAATTATTTAGAAAGCACACAATGACAAACCCAATAGTATGGAGGCGCAGATAGTAACGAGAAGGTGCTAACTACAAAGCATTAGTCAAAAGAAACAAATAGTAAAATAAAAAAAGCCTATGTTCGGCATTAGAAACAAGGTGTCCGATATTCCTATTATTTAAAGAGGAACGGTTTCAGGACTCGACGGAACTGCTGGATTGATTCCAAAGACCTAATTTCTCAAGGGATGATGTCCCAAAACTTGGGGCCATAGGCAGCAAACCTTCCGTCACCCCTGGTAACACACCGGGATCAGGCAATATTCAACAGCAGCTGGTCTCTTAAGCGTAACTGCCGAGATGGATGCTATCGACTAAGCTTGTCCGCTAAGTATGCTGGCGCAAGTCCCTTCAAACTCTTACATGTCAAGTAGGTGATCTTGAATTTGATCCTAACATCCGCTGCCAACCAGTGTAAAGAACGGTGTGCAGTTGAGACATGATCATATCTATTCAGACAGCAGATTAATCTGACCACTGCATTCTGAGCCTTTTGCAGGCTCTGCCGTTGTTTTGCAGGAATTCCAGCAAGAAAGCTGTTGCAGGAGTCTAAGTGTGAATTCACCAGTGACCCTACCACAACAGCATGGTCACTGCTTGGAACATATGGCAACACTTGCCGCAGCATGCGCAGGGAGTAAAAAACTGTCTGGACCTTAGCGCTAACCTGACTTTCATTGGCAAGATTATTTTGCCAGATACATCCAAGATCGATGGTGGGTTTGAGCTGAGCGATCAATGCTGATACTTGCTCCTCTGTTAGTGGTTTAAAATCAAAGCACCTCGAAGCCACCAGCCACCCCAAGGAATCCTGCTCTATCGGATCTGGGCCCTGGTCAGAGAATTGGAGACTTGAAAGAATATTACTTTTAATCGTTTCTTCTTCTCCATGAAAAATAAATATATTAGCCTGCCTCAAAGATGGTTCCATAGAGCAATAGGTGCACCATGGATGACAAAGATTTGAGATGACGGAGAAGAGCTCTCTAGGATGGTTCTTCTCAGCGTCAATTCTTGCATGAAAGTGGGCAGATTTAGCTAAAATAATTGCCTGCTTATACATATTTAATGTGTTTTTGTACCCTGAGATGGCTATCTTGAGTTTTAGTCTCTCTCTCCATTTCCGCTCGGTGGCTCTACATGGTCTCTGTAGGGGTAATAGATCCTGAGTAAACCATGATTTAGATTTTCTTTTTCTAACGTTTTTAAGTGGTGCCACTACAGAGCAGATATTATCCAGAATGGTGGTACCGCAAACAAAAAATCGTCACATTGCAACGTTGGAATGCTAAAGCTTGCTGTACTCCCAAATCCACAATATTTGCTAAGTCCTTTGCTCTGCGATCTAGCTCTGTGGATATATCACTGGGTGGCTGTTGCTTCTCTACAACATGCTTCAGCATAAATTAACAGGCATAGTGATCTGACCACTGGGCTGGCCCCATATCCATCAAAGTCACGATGTTCCCACGTGACAATAAGAGATCTAGGAAATGGCCCTTCATGTGGGAGGAGGAGAGGTGGCCATTGTATATAGGCTATGATTATCAATGATCTTCCAGATTTCCTTGGCGTCCAAATTGGTTAGGTCATCTAACCATATGTTAAAATCTCCCAGAAATAAAATGTCTTTATATTTACTTCCAGGTATACAGAGGAATGGGTGCAACATTTCTTTAAAAGAAAAAAGCTTTGGCTGTGCCAGGGGCCTTTAACCAAAAGACAATTTTCAGGGAAGTGGCGGGGGTAGTCCATATGACCAACTGACCTACCTGTGACACCCCATCCAAATCTAGTGAGTCTTTAATGAGAGATTTGTAGTGAGGACTTCTAGATCACTGCTATACCTCCCCCCCCTTGTACTCTCACGAGTTATAATCTATAAAAAGCCATCAGTAATCCTGTTGTGGAATGATGCTTGAGAGCGGTTTGTAAACCAGGTCTCTGTTACAAATAAAATCTCCAAGGCATGCTCCTCAATAAGCTCATGAAGTTCTGTGCCATGAGCAACAGCCGACATAGCATTGATCCGGGCAGCCTTAATAGCTCGACTCACAACAGCTGACAAGGGCTGATATTCATCCAGTTGAACTTTGTCTTATGGCAGGGTGTTCCGTTCCTGGCACAGGGGATTTCCAGGGCCCAGTTTCTCATGCATGTAAATCGGGAGGCTATTAGTCCCCTGACCGCCACTACAGGTAGTAGCAGAGGACTGGTCACTAAGACCCCTTTGCAATAAGACCACCTAATCCAGCCTCATGCCCGTAGAGCTGCATCGCGACCCGCGTGGACCGGCTTGAAGATCATGGGTAGAATATTGAGAAGTAGTCAGGAGCCGCCTTAGAGAAATTCCTTTCTGCTACCCATGGGATGCCAAGCGGACTGGCTGGCAAAGTGGCATATTGGAGGGAAAGGCGGTGCCCGGGGACTTCAGCAGATCTGCAGAGTGCAAGTATAGACTCAACCGTAACACAAACAGTGTAGATGGGACAGTTGTTCTTTGTTTTGCTGTTTTGTATTATTGTGGAGATTACCTGCTTCCAGGCGTTTAGCTTAAGGTTACGGATGAAAAAAGAAAAATTAAGTGTCCATGTACTCTAGGCCTTAGCTTGGTTTATCGATTAAAAATAAGAAAATAAAATAAAAAGGATACCCGTCTAGGCAGACAGCTTATTTATGGATGTGGTGTATTTGGAATTCCTATGTCTAGGTGGTGGCGTAGCTCGGCTCCCTTAGGTCGCGGAAGATGGTTTCTTAAGTTATCTCATGAAGATGTATTACTATGCGACAGCATAGAAAAAGAACCACATATTTGTTTAGTATTCCCTGCAGTTGAAGGACAGGAAGACGGATGTATATACATTTATATATGTGTGAGAATCAGGACAGGAGCCGGTATTGATGCTAGAGAGAACTTTATTCAAGGCACTACCAATGTTCAAGAATCAAACAAAAAGGACCACAGGCTCTTGCACAGTTACTTCACTGTGGGGTTCAAAGTCTGGGGTAAATGCTCCTTGTGAGGCTTCTCTTACTCACTCGGACCCGAATTGTCACAGGTTTCCCCCTTTCTCACCTGTCTTCGTTGTTTACTGGAATTCTTTGAAGGAGTCTTCTTGCATACAGTTCGGGTTTTGTACAACCCTGTGCGATCGTTTTCGGGTTCCAGCGTGTGTTCAGCGTTCCGAATCCTGGAATGCTTAGAATGTCCGGGAAATCCAGGAAGTGAAGGATGGTGTACTCGGAGACGGGTACACTGAACTCCGGGATACAGGATAGGATATAGAGGAAGGGAATGATAGAGGAAGGAAAACTAGGGCCCACGAACCAGGAATCAAATGAATTCAGCGAAGGTGGGGGCGTGGCTTCTTTATAGAACGTGCTACGTCTGACGTGGAGGCTGGTGGACAGCGTTCTCTGTTAGACGGTCATGTTGGAAGTACTACAGAGTGCAAGCCCCGATGTGTCAGGGACCAGGAAGTCCAAAAGGGACGCGTCCTACGATTCATGACAGCATGCCTCCTCCGAAAACCTGTCCCACCGGGTTTGCCTGGGTGTATGAGATGATACCTTCTGAGTAATCTGGGGGTATTTAGGTTTGAAGTTGGTTCCCAAGTGTGTTGACTAGGAGGGTATCCTTTGTACTCAACCAGGTATTGAAGCTGACCTCGTTTGTACCTGGAGTCGCATATTCTGGACACTTCATATTCCAGTTGGTCATTGACAATTACGGGGTTAGGTCTGAGGGTAGTCCGGGAGGACTGGATGTATAGTTTTATTAAAGACGTGTGAAAAACTGGATGAATCCTCTTCCAGGAGTCTGGTAGTTTGAGTCGGAAGGCCACTGGGTTTATGATTTCTTTTATGGAAAAGGGGCCATAATACCGGGGAGCCAACTTATTTGGTCGTAGATGTCAGGGCAGTAGTTTCGAGGATAGCCAGACCTTATCACCTACTGCGTAGGAAGGTCCTGGTCTTCTTTTGGAGTCCGCATAATGCTTGGTGCGATTTCGGGCTCTTTCTAAGTGCTCTTTGGCTTCCTTCTGTACATTGATGAGGGTCTCGATCCAGGAATCAACTGTAGGAACAGGTGTAGGAGGTGGGGGAACGGAAGGTAGCACCGAAGGGTGAAATCCTTGATTACAGAAAAAAGAGCTGGTCTTGACAGCCGAGTGATCCGAATTGTTGTAGGCGAACTCAGCCACAGGTATTAAGAGTGACCAATCGTCCTGGACCTTGGTAGTGAAGCAACAAAGATATTGTTCTAGGGTTTGATTCACACGTTCAGTAGCCCCATTAGTCTGTGGGTGATACCCTGAGGAGAGGGCGCGTTGGATCCCTAGTATTCGGCAAAGGTGTTTCCAAAACTGAGAAATGTATTGAGGCCCTCTGTCTGATATGATCTTGGAAGGAAGTCCATGAAGTTGGAATATGTGTTCCAGGAAGATTCCAGCAAGTTCTGAGGAGGATGGTAGTTTACATAAGGGCGTAAAATGAGCCATATGAGTGAATAAATCAATGGTGACCATGATAGTCCTGTATCCCATGGAAGGTGGCAATTCCTCAATGAAGTCCGTAGCAATAATTTCCCAGGGCCTTGTTGGTAACGTGGACTACAGTAAGAGACCCGCCGGTCTTTTGTTATCATGTTTGTTTTGACTGCAGACTGCGCATGCTTGGATGTACAGTTGTACGTCAGTTTTCATTCTTGGCCACCAAAATTGTCTTTGTATTAGACGGAGGGTGTTGGTGACGCCACGATGTCCGGAGTGAAGGGTATCGTGGCAGAGGCTTATTATCCTTTGCTGCAGTTTCTGTGTGGGGATGACTAGACCATTATCCTTGAATAGATATCCGTCCTTTGTTCTCAGCTTCCATCAATTCTTCCCTGAAAATTCCTTCCAGATCTCAGAGGACTGGGTTTGTATTCGACATCTTCCAGGAGGCTGATTGCTTGAGCTACGAAAATCGTATGGGGGAATGACCGATCTTCAAGAGTTTCGTAGTCAGGACGTCGGGATAAGGTGTCAGCAATTATATTCTGTGTCCCAGGGACATGATGGATCTGGAACTGGTACTGGGCAAAGAAGAAGGCCCAACGGGCTTGACGGCTATTTCTACATTCCAGAGCCTGTAAAACTTGAAGATTCCAATGGTCCGTGCGGACCTGGACAGGATGTTTCGCTCCTAGAAGTAGATGACGCCACTCTGTGATGGCTTGGCGGATGGCTAACAGTTCCTTTTCCAAAATGGAATAATGGGTTTCGCTGGGATTTAGAGTCCGTGAAAGATAAGCAGTGGGATGTTCCAGATTGTCTCGAATTCCTGTTTTAGAACTGTGCCAATGGCATAATTAGAAGCGTCTGTTTCCACTAGAAAAGGACGATTGATGCCAGGTTGAGCCAGGATGGGAGCTTGTGTAAACTCTGTCTTTAGCCGTTGGAATGCTTCGTCTTGGGCTGTTGTCCAATGAAAGGGAGTATCTTTTTTCAACAACGCAATGATTGAACTATCTCAGAAAAGTAAGGTATGAAGTTTCGGTAAAAGTTAGCAAGTCCCAGGAAGGATTGGATTTGTTTCACTGTAGTCGGAATGGGCCAGGATAGTATGGCTTTTACCTTTGCGTGGTCCATTCCGATTCCTTCAGGGCTAAGGACAAATCCTAGATAGTGAACAGTAGAGACGTGGAAGAGGCACTTCTCGGGTTAAGCCAGGAGCTTGTGTTCACGTAGCCGCTGTAACACTGCCTTAACATGCTCCTCATGCTTAGGATGGTCCTTAGAGAAAATTAAGATATCGTCCAGGTATACTATGACGAAGAGGAACAGCATATCAGAAAACACCCGATCCATGAACCGTTGGAAGACCGCTGGGGCATTAGCAAGTCCGAAGGGCATGACCAGGTATTCAAAGTGACCAAAGGATGTTCTAAAGGCTGATTTCCATTTGTCTCCTTCCCTGATACGGATCAGATGGTAGGCACCTCTGAGATCCAATTTCGTGAAGACTACAGCTCCTCTTATTGCTTCCAGGATATCTGAGATCACGGGTAATGGATAGCGATCCTTCGGGGTGCATTGATTTAAACCACGATAATCTAGACAAGGCCTGAGCTCATTAGTATCTTTTTTAGGAACAAAAAATGAGGCTCCAGCTGGTGATTTGGATGGTCGTATGGTGCCATTTTCAAGGTTGGTATCCAAGTATTCACAGAGGGCCTTTTCCTCAGGTTCGGATAAAATTAACATTCTTCCAAAAGGAATCACAGCTGAGGGTTCAGTATCAATAGCACAGTCTTCAGGTCTGTGAGGGGGTAGGGCCTGAACTATGGCAGTTGAGAACACATCGGCGTAGTCCTGATAGGCCCTAGGAACCTGGATGATATTTGAGACTGTGAGTGGGCCTTGCGTGTCTGTCGGTGTACCTCCAGAAGATGTCGGCGAGGAATCCAAGAATAGACAATGAGACATACAATTTTCGGAACCCAGGAACAAGGATCCTGCCCCCCAGTTGCTGTATGGGTTGTGCCTTTGTAACCAAGACATACCCAAGACCTTGGGTAATGAGCAGACTTTATGATGTCAAATTTGATCATCTCTCGATGGTGGTTTATTGAGAGCTGTATCTCCTTGGTTTGAAGGGTTATGGGTCCTGAAGAGAGGAGTCTTCCGTCAATTGCCTCTACAGGTTGCGTAATGTCTCGGGTTTCATATGGAATGTGTTAGTTAGTGAGCCAATCTTGATCTATAAAAATCCCCCTGGCTCCACAATCCACCAATGCCAAAATGGGGTATTTTTCGATCTTGGATGACGATAGAAAGGCCTGTAAAATCATTAGATTGTTTTGTCCAGGAGAGTTCAAGGATGGAATAGATGTGGAGCAAACATCTCTCCCGTAGCTACGCTCCTTCAAGGATCGGGAGCTGGCGTTTCCCGAACACCGTGGAGGAGCTAAAGGACATTCTCTCACTAGATGTTTATCTGAGGCACAATACATAAAAAAACCCCTATGGATCCGTCGCATTCTTTCTTGCAGGGATATGGGTCCACGCAAGGCCCCTAGTTGCATGGGTTCTGGTTCATTTGCAGGGCTGGAGTGGGCTCAGCCTTCGTGGAAGTCTCTATAGGATTTTTCTGGAAAGGCATTCTAGTCTTCTTCTTCTCTGCCTTCCTTTCCTGGATACGGAAGTCTATCTGTAGAGAGAGATCCATAAGAGCCTAGAATGAACCTGGGCGAGCCATTCTAGCTAGTTCGTCCTTGATATCTTCATTTAGCCCTCTTCGAAAAAGAGTAAAGCAGGCTTCTGAAGACCAATCCGCTTCTTTAGCCAATTGCTTAAAGCGTGTTACATACGTAAGCATGTCTTGGGAACCTTGTTGGAAATCAAGTAGGCGTTCCTGGGCACTATAGACCTGTTATGGGCGGTCAAACATGGGCTTTAGAGCCTGTATGAATCCGTCGTAGTCATCTAGGGGTGCATCTTCAGAATTAACTAAAGGCATAGCCCAAGTTATTGCATTCCCGGAAAGATGCGAAATCATAAAGCCCACCTTATCCCCGGGGGAGGGTGGGTGAGGAAAGTAGTAGGGCTTAAAAGTAAAGTGGACTAAACACGAGTCAAGGAACCCACAAAGGGTTTTTGCAAAGCCGTTGTATTTATCCACTACACCGCCCAACAATGCGCTTTCCTTGGTAGCGGAATCACGGGACAAGACTAATTGTTTTAATGCGGCAGTCTCGGCTTTCAGATTCTGCACTTTAGTCATTAATTACTGCATGCCACGCATGAGGTCTTGAACAGCCGCCTCCATGTCCGTATCGACTTCAGTTAGTTGGCGTCTCAATCTGTCACATGTTTCCCCCTTTCTTACCTGTCTTCGTTGTTTACTGGAATTCTTTGAAGGAGTCTTCTTGCGTACAGTTCGGGCTTTGTACAACCCTGTGCGAGCGTCTTCGGGTTCCAGCGTGCGTTCAGCGTTCGAAATCCTGGAATGCTTAGAATGTCTGGGAAATCCAGGAAGTGAAGGATGGTGTACTCGGAGACTGGTACACTGAAGTCCGGGATACAGGATAGGATATAGAGGAAGGGAATGATAGAGGAAGGAAAACTAGGGCCCGGGAACCAGGAATCAAATGAATTCAGCGAACTACGGAGCACACGTCTAGCCACTGCAAGCGGTAGCGTTGAGACACGCAGAGCCGTGGGGGCGTGGCTTCTTTATAGAATGTGCTACGTCTGACGTGGAGGCTGGTGGACAGCGTTCTCTGTTAGACGGCCATGTTGGAAGTACTACAGAGTGCAAGCCCCGTTGTGTCAGGGACTAGGAAGTCCAAAAGGGGCGCGTCCTACGGTCCATGACACGGATAGGCCCACCAGTCGCTTCCACACTCTTCTCCTTCTCCCTGCAATGAGCAACAGAATTGTCATTCGGCCAGTCCCTTTTATTCTCAGTGATAGGCTTGTAAGAGGGCCAATCAGGGACCAGTCCTTTTCCCCCTCCCACTGATTGGTTGATACTGTGGGAGCCCTCCCCCTAGAAAAAGAGCTGCCTTCCCCCTTCCTGTTCCCTTTGTCCTGTTGGATGTACTAGGACCTCCCACCAAGCCCCCAGACTTCTGGTTGCTGCTGCTGTCCATGTGTACAGCATGGCATGTAAGCTTCATGTAGGCTCCGCCCCCTGCATATGGCGTCTTGGTGTTTTCCTTTTGGCTGGATTGCCGTGCAGGATTCCCGGTGCCCGTTGGCTGTACAGGTGAGGAGAGCTGGCTGTGACCTATGGCGGTGGGTTGCTGGGTATTATTCTCCCCTGCAACGCTGGCCGGCTGATTTGTGCATGTGTCTCGGGTCCTTGAGGTCGGCCACCGACCAACATCGGAGGGGAAGGGGTCGGCTCGCATACCATCTGTCCTCGAGCCTGTGCTGCTCTGCTGCAGCGTCAGCGAACCGGACCAACCCGAGAGGGGCCTGTGCTGCGGCAGTGCAGGCGGCCCCGGCGGTGGTTCCCATAAAGGAGTCCTCGTCACCCGATGGCATGTTAACACCTCTCTCCCAGCGCCATGCTCTTCTCCCGGTTGCGGCAGTGCAGGAGGCCCCGGCAGTGGTGCCGGTAAAGGTGTCCTTGGCACCCCACGGCATGCCCACGCCACTCCCGCAGCTCCCCACTCTTCCCCAGGCCTTGCGCCACTGGTGACCCTGGTGCCCCCATCCATACCCCCAACCCCACAATATGTTTTGGTGTTTGTATTGTTGCGTTTCGGGGCATTGCAAGAGTTCGAAGAGCATGTTTGTAACATTGAGACCTTTCCCTTAGTTTTGTGACATCACATATAGGGTTGGCACATAGGACACAGAGATTTGTTGTGGAAATGAACAGCCATAGTGGGACAGAGATATGGCGATAGCGGAGTTAAAAAGAAACAAAATCTGATGGTTTTTAACATGGCGAGATAATGGTCGAGTTGTCAGAGAGGATTGTGCCCTTTTTGGCCGAGTCCTCGGTGAGCACATGAAAGAATTGTATGTTGGCCATAGAGGGCAGAAACAGAGCGGGGGCGGTGCGCGGATGTTCTTGTTGATGGTAGTGAGCCAGAGAGGCTGTCCAAGATTTGCAGAGATTTCTTGTGGAATTTTGATAGCCGATTCAACATTGATGGTAATTGTGAAAATATATAAACTGCAATTGTGTTAAACTGTGTTGCAAAATTGATTTAAGATCAAGTAAGTATCGACAGTCTGAAACAAACGTGCCACCGTGGGGGGTAACTCCTTAAGCACTTGTGCAAGTCTCTTCGGTGGTATCAAGATAAAATAATCAAATATAGCGCAGAATGGAATTGCGATATAGAGGGCAATATGGGAAAGCCATGGCAGTCTCTCCAAATGTGTGATGCAACATATGTCGATGTATTTACCTGCCACATATAAAGGGACATAATTGAGTAAACATTTGGCCATACTAAAACTCTGGAAAGTGTTTGAGGACAAGGAAGAGAAACCTGCCAAAGAAAGAGTGGATGCTAAGCCAGCAGGATGCCGGGGACAAAGCACCCACGGCTGCTCCTCCTCGACTCCTGAAAGAACTAAATGTAGGTGCATGGTATACTAATCCGTTTTATGCACCACCTGCGTACAGAAGCGAGGACGCGCTTGGTGGCGTGAAGCAAGCAAACAAGGAGATAGGCACTGTAGGCGATGAATGCAAAGAGCGCAGCGACTTACAAGCGAAGGTGACAAAAAATGACAAAGGGTCACCAGAACATATCAAGGATAATGAAGTGACGGTGTCACTGAATAAATGGGTAGCAGGACAAATATTGCTCAAACAAGATGAAAGGAGTACAAACGATCACACCAGAGCAGAGGAAGCTGAAAGATGCAAGAAGAAAGTAGGTAATGAGCAGAGATAATGGAGCAAATGAAAGAAGAAAAGGGAAGAGAAGGAGGAACGAGAGTGACTGAGAAGGGAGAAGGCAGAAAAGAAAGAAATGGGAGAGAGAGGAAAAGAAATGAGGACGTAGAGTAGGAGATGCAGAGAAAATTGGAGGAAAAAAGCGGGAGTCGGTCACAGGTGAGAAGGGAGAAAGGAAAGCTGGAAATAGACTAGTCATGACCTTTGCCTAAGAGTGTATCCGGGTATAAAGACAAGGAATCTCCCCCAGAAGAACGAGAAAGAGCGTCGACTTTACTGTGAGAAGATCCTGGCCTTTGTTTCACCACAAAATCGTATGCGGCAAAAAACAGGTGCCAGCGTACTTGTCTGCTGTTTGAACATTTAAGGGAGGCCAGGTCTTGCAGGTTCTTATGGTCAGTGTACACCACGGTCTGGTGTTTGGCCCCGATAAGGTGATGTCTCCATGTCTGTAATGCGTCCTTAATGGCCAACAGCTCTTTTTCGGTTACAGTATAATGACATTCGGATGATGTGAACTTCCTTGAATGAAAAGCCACGGGATGTAATTGACCCGTGGTCGGGCAAGGTTGCGAGAGCACTGCGCCTAATGCGAATGATGAGGCATCCGCTTCCAAAAGAAACGGGAGTTCGGGGTCAGGATGTTGTAGCACAGGGACAGTGATAAACCTGGACTTAAGTGTATCAAAGGATTGTTGATGTTCTTTGGTCCAGTAGAATGGGACTCGGACTAGTCGGAGCAGTGAGAGGAGAGACAATGGAAGAAAAGCCGGCGATGAATCGCTGATAGAAATTCGCAAAACCAAGAAACAACTGTAACTGTTTGAGGTTGGTCGGGGCGGGCCATTCTGTGATAGCACAGACTTTTGACTGGTTCATGGATAGGCCTCCGGGTGTGATATGAAAACCCAGAAATTCCACTTCTTTAGAATGGAACACACATTTTTCGGGTTTAGCGAACAAGGAATTTTCCTTGAGTCGCTTCAAGACCTCCTTAACATGGACTATATGTTCCTCAAGAGAGGGCGAGAAGATCATATGTCGTCTAGGTAAACTACGACAAAGACATCAAGAATGTCGTAGAAAACCTCGTGGACAAAGCGCTGAAATGTGGCGGGGGCGTTGCAGAGACCGAAAGGCATTACGGTATACTCGAACAGACCTTGGCGAGTACAGAATGCCGTTTTCCATTCGTCTCCACTACGCATTCGGACCAAGTTGTAGGCTCCCCGAACGTCCAGTTTGGTAAATATGGATGCACGTGTCAATCTGTCCAATAGTGTGGAGATGAGGGGTATGGGGTACCGGTTCTTTATGGTAATGGCATTCAATCGTCTATAATCGATACAAGGACGTAAGTCCCCCTCCTTCTTGGGCACGAAGAAGATCCCGCTGGCAGCCGGAGAGCAGGAGGGTCGTATGTGGCCTAAACGTAAAGCCTGCTGGATGTACTCTTTGAGTACCTGCTCCTCAGATGGGGATAGTGAATATATTCTACCTTTTGGTATAGGTGCATCAGGAACTAGATCAATGGGGCAGTCATAAGATCTATGTGGCGGTAAACCTTCTGCTGTGACTTTGTCGAAGACTTCAAGGAAGTCATGATAAACGGTGGGAATACCTGCTATAACGGCCCCCACGGTGTGTGGGATTGTAGCTGATGAGTCTGTACCTTCTATACGGGAGGAGGCCATGGCCCCCAGAACAGAGGCTGGAGAGGACTGTATCTCGGGTTCCATCAAACAGGATATCGGATTCGAATGGAACCTCTCCGGTTCCCCAATTAATCAACGGATTGTGTTGTCTCAGCCAAGGGATTCCCAGAATAATGCCAAACTGTGGAGTGGTGATAAGATCGAATGATAATGTCTCCTTGTGGGTATCCTGGACCACCACTAACATAGGGGCAGTTTGAAATTTTATGGGGCCAGAAGCGAGGCTTGAACCATCGACCGCTTGTACCGGTTCTGGATAATCTTTCTTGATTAGGGGTAAATTGAGTTTTTGCGCCAGTGCGATGTCAATAAAACAGCCAGTGGCCCCAGAATCAATCACGATTTGTACGGGGTGTGCCAGATCTGTGGTTGGTTTTAGCAAGGCCTGGACCACAATTGGTCTGATAGGACCAAACATTGGTTCGGTGGGGGTCAGAGAAGGGCCCGCCCGTGTCCCCAACCTTATGGGCAAGCCTTCTGAAAACCCGATGATTTTTTAGGGCGACAGGACATTCTTTCACGTAGTGCCCGTGTATACCACAGTAAAAACAGGCGTTGTCGGTTCTCCGACGTTCCCACTCTGCCTGAGTGATGGGGCTCCTGATTCCACCGACCTGCATGGGTTCTGGATTGGGGGTGGACGTGGCTAAAGATACCTGATTGTAAAACCCCGACTCTGCCCTCCGCTCGGATTTATGTGCGTCTATTTGTAGGGTCAGGTCCACTAGATCGGAGAAAACAGAGGGAAGAGCAGGAATCACAGAGAGGGCATCTTTCAGATTATTACAAAGTCCGCGATAGAACACAATGGCCTTCTTTTCTTCAGGTCATGAGGTCTCTGCAGCCAGTTGATTGAAGTGAGTGATATACTCAATAAGTGATTGTTTGTCCTGTGTAAGATCCAATAACTCCAGGTCTCGAGATTGCACCTTATACCTGGTGTCAAACACTTTAGACATCTCAGTAACTAACAAGTCAAAGTCGTACAGGGCAGGATGATCATTTTCTAATAGTGGGTTTGCCCAAATGGCCGCTACACCAGATAGGTGAGAAAGAAGAAAAGCCGCCTTAGTCACAGAATCGGGAAAAGCCTGGGGTCTGCATAGAAAATGTAGTTTGCACTGGTTCAAAAACATGCAGTATTTTCTGGGGTCACCCTGATAGCATTCGGAGGCAGCAAGAGGAAATGAAGTAGGAAGGACCACTGGGGTGGGGACTGTGGGTGGTGTGGACGGAGGTAGGGCTTGAGGGCTAGGGTCACCGAATTCGGCATCCGCGGGTAAAGGATAACGGGCACTTAGTAAAACATCAAGCCTGTGGTGAATGGCTGTTGTAGTTGCGGCCATGTCGGTCCTAAGGGCCGCAACCGCCTGCATCAAAGCGGTCACGGGGTCCCCGGGGGAGGCACTCATGATCTGGACGACCAGAAAGGCTTCACAGTCTGTTCTGATCTTGATGGTCGTGCAGATTATCGTACCTCCGTCCCCAAGTACAGCACAGGCAGGATAAATAAACTGCCTGTGCAATCTTTTAGGCCACAGGTGTTGTGAGCCGTCAATCAGGAACCAGGAACACCGGAAGAACCCCAGACCACTGTAAGGCAATGGGTGATTATTTAAACAGGTGCAGTACTGAGGAAATACAATGTAAACACCAATTGGAATAGGGCTTACCCCAGTGTATGTGTCAGGTTCTCAATCTTGCGCAGGGGTAGCACGTGGACCTACCTCCCCGTTGGGTCTTGGCACCTGGCTAGGTAGACAACACAGGCCACTGCGACCCGCCGGGGAAAGAGGGTTAGGATCCGTTGAATTGGATAGGTAGGGGGTTGTTAGGGTAACCGGGTAAAGGGGAGGAAGGGTAGGAAAGGGTTATGGATAAGAAAGGGTTTTAGGAAAGGTCCGCCTTGATGTGTTCTGCCTGGGGCTCCTGAGATTGACGGTACTCCGCCCATGCACGCTTCCACACTCCTAGCTAACTTTGCCCCCAAAACACTGTGACATAAATGCGAGGTTCACCAACAGCATTTACACCATAGGAGAAAGCGTTATGGATACGCTACTGCTTCAGACATAGATTTGGTAGTTTCATCACTACCAACCCACAAGGTTAGCATTATCATTAGCATCCAACACTTTAAGAAAAACCAAATGAGCACTTGGCTTCGTTTGATGGTACCGGGTTGCGTGCAAAGTGACTGCCAGAGTTCTTGCCGTAAGACTACGGCGGCGCAGCGGGTTCAGGTTGCTGATACAGCGGGATGCCGCTACAAGGGAATCAGAAACAAGAATGAGCTTGGGTCGCTGACTGGGCCCATCACATTGCACACACAGGCTGATGAGTTCCCCCAAGAATCAACAAGGGCCGTGTTGCTTCACACGGCAACAAAATGGTTAAGCTGAGTTAACAAATATCGCCGGAACTTTACTCAGTCCGGCGCTCACGTTAGCTTAGAAAGTTGTGGGGGCTTTTCCCACAACGTTGCATGCACTACTGTCTTGTTCAGTAAACAAACGTTTTGCATTTGTCTATTCTCTTGCTCAGATCGAATATCAAGGAAAATGCACTTATCTTGCCAGAGGCGCGGGGCCTGCAGAGATCACAGGCGGGGAATGGCCCCGCGGGTCGCAGCCTGCAGGAGCCCTCAGCCTACACGTCCTCTCCAGTCCGTGTCTGTTAGCGCAAGCAGGGATCCGTGCGCTCGTCGCACGCATACGCAGATCGTCGGGCGTTGTCCCGTGTAGTTCCTCTGCTTGCAAGCACGCGAGTTTGCTGGGACTTGTAGTTCCGGCTACCGGATGGCGTTTTCTGCCATCTGCAGCCAGTGTTCTGCAATGTGGACACAACAGTGTTCTAAAATACAGTAGTTTATGGCTCCCACAAGACCCAATCCCCACACTGGACACAGCTGAGGCAGTGGTAGTTCTAACAGTATTACAGCAGTGCCTTGAATGTAGTGGTAGCAGGAGGTCGAGGGCTGGAAGACCAGACGTTCCGCACGGCTTGTAGGAGGTTAACACCTGGGTCAGATGGCAAAGACCTTAAAGCACAAGTTCCAAGATACAGAATTCAAAGATCCAAAGTTCCAGAGAGATAGATTGGAAGCAATCCAGGGGATGGGCAGAAATCAGGTCCGTTGAGCAATCCGATGTCATAAGGGACAGAAGTTCCGAGGAGTAGACAAAAGATCAAGTCCGTAAGGCAATCCGAGGTCGTACAGAATACAGTTCCAAAATCCAAGGAGAAGGCAAAAATCAGGTCCATTGAACAGTCCGAGGTCGAAGTAAACGTGATTTGAAGGGAAAAACAAGAAACGCCAAATATCCTCACGAGATCAGCTGTGAAGTACTGCTTCCGTGTTTTCGGATGCTTTTGAACTCGTTTGAGGCAATCACGTGATGTGAATCACAGAAGCGTGCAGCGTGAGGATTGTCACGTGATCTTGAACACGTGATGCAGGATGATCGAGGTTGCTGTGGGAGTCTCTCTGTTTCGCCAGGATGATCGTGAAGACCGGGGACGTTGCCAGTTGTGGGAAAGTCTCCATGGCAACTGCCAACGAAATGAAGGACGGAAAACACCAGGATTGCATGCTAGTGTTTTCACTCGTTGGGTAGGATGCTGCCGTCTTGATGTGTGTGCCGTGACTGCTTTTGCAGGTAAATGTGAGGAGGGAGGAGCAGCTGTACTGGGGGACGTGACAAGAGCGATGCCAGAGGTTAAGATTAATTCTAAACCTTCCAGCCATCACCTCTTTTGTTTTGCTATCCCGGAGTAACAGCACAGAATATGGCACACAATGGTGTACCGTTTAACAACTGCAGAGCTGCCATATGGCAGGCTCTGAGAGTGCATTTCCCAGACACATAAGTGCAATTATGACACGCAAAATGTGTGAGGACGAAGATCCACTTCAATATATTCAGGAGATACAAGAGCATTAGTGTCTTGAGACGAGGTAACCTTGGGATAAAACAGTGGTTTTATCACATATCAAGACAAGGACTACCAGAACAGGTACAGAAGCAGCTGAACAAATTGGTGGGTATGGTGGAAGCAAAACCATTGTCAGAGATTCAGTTGACTATATTTCATTGTTATTGCTTAATGCAAGAGAATGCATGAAAGAAACGCGAGGAGAGGAAAAAAGAGGATGCAAATTTGGCGCAAAAGAAGCTATCGAAAGTGCTCAATAGAAGGGGCTATGTTGACAAGTGGAGAGTGAGTAGTCACTCAAAACACTCAGACTCGATCACAGATGGCAGGATGTTTTGCAGGAAGGGGAGATGGTGATCAATGGCCACGGGGAAGAAGGATGCCCCAGGCAAGAGGGTTCAGATATCCTATGCAGCAGGGTGGAGACTGGTTTAAGGGAGGACATCCGAGACCAATGAGGGGGTCCACCACAATGCTGGATGTGCAGTAGAATGGGTCACACATCACGGATGTGCAGAAACAGTGGTGGAGCACAGCAGAATGGAGGGATGACATACCAGCCGGCATATCAGTCGGAACAGCCAGACTATTATGCTCAAGATCACATGCAGATACAGACGAATGCACCACAAATGACCCCAGCACAACAGACATATGGGACATATGTCACAGGCAGAAGTGTACGCACAGTCACTGCAGACAGACTTGCAGGCACCAGTACAACACAATGCTATAGTCACAAGACATACAGGCTCGACAATACAGAATCCCGTAAGGAAATTAGGGGGAGTGACAGTGGTAGGGGGCAACCCTTTCATGGTTATTGGGATGAACATATACCCATATTAGGTCAGCCCACAGACCAACATAATGTGTTCAATGATATCTGTTACACCCAACCCGAATGAGGAACCCTTTTCCTTCCACAATTCCTTCTCGGGTGACTCACGGTTCTCCCTCAGCCTCAGGCTGAGATCCCTTTAACACAATTAGTCTCCCTCAGCTCGGCTTGGACCAATTTTAGTTCATATTAGTTCTATCACTAATTCTCACACGCTCCTTTTTATACCAAACGGAGACCTTCGAATGAGCACCCATCTGGCGCCGGACGACTCTGTATATGGTACCTATTTCGGTTTCACAAAGTTCAATCACATACGAATCATCTTTCTTCATACAATATTGCAGCTTACAACCTTGATCGTAACACAATCCGGTCAGCTATCAGTCTCTGACTCACCGGCTGTGTTCACTGGCGCTGCTTTGTTGGAGCCAAGGACAGTACCTTGGTGGCAATCGCTTCTCCCCACCTTGGCTATCAATGCAGGATGGCCCTGTGTACCTTTGACATACACTGCACTGTTGTTCAGCTGTAATTCCTGGTCTTATGTTTATTTTCCTTGAGGCCTCTTGAAAGTCATGGTTCTTCTCCGAAAAGGTCAAGGGTAGTTTCCTCCTTGTAGCCCTCTCTGGTCTCCCCTCCTTTCTCCTTGGTTTAAATTGTCATCTTGGAACTGCTGCTTCTTTGTGTGTATTGCCTTGCTCAGAGTGTGCTTTTGCACTCTGCCTTTTATCCGTGTGGGCAAGTGTGATGGAAGTCAGCTGTGTGTAATTATCAGTAATTGCCTGAGTCTGCCTGACCCTTGTGTTGGGACACGTCAGGTATACGGCTCGGTTGTTAGTCTGTTTTCTCTCACAGTGATCTGTCCGTGAAACAATGTTCATGTCGAGAAAGGGGGGGGGGGGTTGAGTTCCTAGGTATGCTACCTGGTCGGATGGGGAAAAGGTCTTATTCACGAGGGGCTTCTGCATCTCACCCTCCGGTGTCTCCCCTCCACTTCCAGAGGACCCCTCATCGAGGTGATCCTCCACACTGGTTCCAATAGCGAAGGCCGTGTCCTGGCCAGCTGGGTGACAGATCCCCTGGGATTAGCGGGTGAGACACCTTCAGGTTTATCAAATACCCTTCCACTATGCGAGGTGTAGATGCCTGTTCTTTGTCCAGGTTCTTCTTCGTTAATACCTGGGAGAGAGCAGGGAGGAGATATGTCCAAGATCTCTTGTATATTCCATTGATTTTCTTTGGCCATTGTAGGTAGAGGTGGAGTGGTTTTATGGGTTTTCTAAAGCAGTGGTCTTCAAACTTTTTTGGCCTGGGCCCCCCCCTGAGCAAAGTTTGGCCAGGCCGGGCACCCCCCAAAAGTGCCAGATGGACAGTATGTAGAAATCGCTATGAACTTTTGCGTGCCGTCACCGCACCCTACTCCCAGTACAGACCCTGGGCTCTCCCCACCCTGCTCCCACCACTATCCCAGTGCTGCCGCCCATCCTGCTCCCACCACAGTCCCATAACACAAGCATACACACATCCATAAACATTTAAATAAAAAATAAATCGCCATAAACGTACCTCGCGTGGTTGCTAAAATGCCCCACTCCAGGTTGCTCTGCCCGTATGTGCGAGAAGGCGCAGGAGCACCCCCTTGCACATACATACATGCAGTGCCCCAGCCAGCATTTCCAATGAGCTATGTAAGGCTGGTGAATCAAAACACCCCCAGCGTTGCATGGCTCAGTGATCATGTGCGGCTGGGGAAATAAACTGTCAAAGGCAAACAGAGTTTCCCTTTGACAGTTCAGACAGCCCAGTAGCACTCCCTCAGCTGAAAAAAGCAACTGAGGGAGTGCTCAGTGTTTCACTGGGCTGGCTCCTCCATAATGGGTGAGGTGTCCAGTGGGTGGACGCCCCCTCACCCATTATGGATGAGCCGGCAGGCTTGGACTGGTCTATAGGGCAATAGGGAGATGACCGTACCAAAAATGCAAAATGCTAGTGTAGGCCAGTAAAAATGGGCCACTTTTTTGGCCAATGTGGGCCAGTTTGAGGAGTTACTTCACTATCCAGCTAGTAGTTTTGACCATAAAATAAAATTCCTTAAATATCACTATTTGTTTACATTTGAACAAAAAACAACCCCTTGGGTACTATTCAAAAAGTCTGTGACTAAACACTGAATATCCATTTGCAACTGCTGGCCATTTTTCCATTCCATTGATGCCTAAGACCGGTTTATGGCACAGTCTTACCATGTGAGCTGCCCCTTCCCATTTCCTCCAATCTAAAAAAAAAATAAAAAAATAAAACACTTTTTTTTTTAAATTTTATTTTTTTTACATTTCATGCTGGGCTCTGGCGCCCCCCCTGGGATCCGGCTGCACCCCCCTGGAGGGGGCGCGCCCCACAGTTTGAAGACCTCTGCTCTAAAGTAAACTATGAACTGGTCTCTAAGGGTTCACTCTGGTTTCATAGGTTCTGATATTTCCCAGTGCCATATTGCAGAGTTTTGTAAGTAGTAATTTGACTGCCAGCAATCCTGGGGTGGAAAATCTCCAAAGTGAGGTGGTATTTCCGGCAACAGTGTAGAAAAGGTAGGGAAATCAAGACACAGAATTGCTTCCTCAGGGAGTCCAAGAACGAAACAGGACTCACCCCGGATGTTAATGTTTATGGATATTTTGGGGTATACTTCATTGTCCCTGGGTACACAGGTAACTCCAACTAGGGCAGCGTTCTCGAGGTCCTTTGTTGTGACCAAGTCAGCTCGTAGAGCGGTTTGCTTACTATCTGAGTCGATTAATGCCTTTACTTGCTTTCCATTTACCCAAGCCTTTTTATATGTGAAGTCAGCAGATGGTTGACATATGCTAAAAGTCTCTAACTCTTCTTCGGGTTCTTCCCACTCGTCTCTCTTTAAACAGCCCATTTCCATAGGTTCGTCCCTTAGATTCTTCGCACAATGTCTAGCTAAATGCCCTGTTTCTCTACAGGAAACATTTATAAGAGGAGTTGGTCTGCTTTCTTTACTTTCCTCCCTTCTGCTTTAGACTTTGGTTTTAGTGTCATATCTTTTTATTTCTATTAATTCTTTTGGTATCCCTTCCTTGATTCTTTATGATCACCCTTATTTATCTACTCCCAGAGGTTGAGGTCGGTGGATAGGTTTGTAATCTTTCCGTTCCTCTCCTCATTGTGACGAGTGGAAGAGTTTAGCTGCAGCTGAGTGGTTTTGTGCAGTTTCAATGGCCATGGCCATGGTAGGTCAACTTAACTGTAGACGGCTTTTTGCAAAATAGAGGTTAGTGATTTGGTGAACTTTCCTAGTGTGATCATCTCTGTCAGCTCTTCTAAGGACTTGTTATTGATCCAAAGGGCTTTGGTGTTTTTGAAACGTTCACCCATTTTTAAGGGGGTTTCTCCTGGGTTTAATCTATTGGCCCTCAATTTCTGCCGATACAAATTGCAGGTTTGCCCCATTCTTTTCAACAACCCTTCTTTGATGGATATAAAGGTGGCTCCCTGGGCAAGATTAAGTAGTTGATAGGCCGTTTTTTAGTTCACCTTTCAACAAAGGAGCCAAATAGTACCTTTTAAGGTTCTCTTCCCATCCTAGTTGGTCGGCTAGGCGTTCGAAATTCAAGAAGAAATGTCATAGATTTTCCCCTTCTAGGTATGGTTGATGTACCCCGTATGGTAGTAAGGGTCCAGCTAGCAACTCAACAAATGTAGTTACATTTTCTTGGATTCTAGCTTCAGCCTGCATTTGATGGGCCACCAACTGGGCTATGACATTGGCTAAATCGGCCATTTCTTCCGGTGGGGTAAGGGTCCCTTCTGTGTTTTTTTCTGAATTGGAAAAGAAACCAGTCTCAACTCCCTTGGATAAGGTTTTGAAGTAATCTGATTCTTCAGAGTCTGATTCTGCTGAAGGAATTGACTTCGGTAGGTTGGTCTCTAACCCTGATGGCCCCGCGACGGATTACAAAATGGTATAAAAAAAAAAGTTGCGGGGGGGGGGGTTTCAGGCACTAGGTCTAATAAAGGTAAAGGCTGGTCGAACTTTCAGTATTATTCGATCCCACTGTTGTATATTATAATGGAAGAGAAGAAGGGTGTCTAATAATACTTTAGTTTTGAAGAACAGATCTTGTTGACCAGTCGGGATACGTAGTTGAGAGCAAAACCTCTTTTAGTGTGGGTACGCTGTCAGAGTCAAGGAGTTCAACGATTCTATTTTTTCCTTTTGGTGGTATGACAATTATCAACATGGATTAATGGATTAAAAATGTTATCAGTTGCATCCTATCCCACTCCTGACATCATATGTAAGGAAGGCATGGTATCAAAGTAAGACAGACACAGGTGACTACAGTTCAAGGGTGTTTATTGAACCTTATCGAGGGTGTGATAGACGCCCATCTAAATCTAAGATGGACGCAAGCTACGACCATCAAATTATAATAATGCAGTCCTAGTGGAGTCTCGTAAAAATAAAAAGGGCCTGTACTAAAAAACCTCTTGCTAATCATAACAGCTAAGCTACAAATAGTGTGGGGTGATGTTCATGAAAATGAAAAGTGTTCACAAAATGACAAGTCGGGATCTTCAGGCCGCTGGCCTCCCTTCCCCACGTTTTCAGCACGGGACAAGGCGGTTCACTCAAGCATAGCACACTCTTGGGCTTCTTGGGCACAAGGACAACAATTCATTACAAACATCAGGGCCTTCTACGCCCAAGTCTCTTGAGTTATCAATAGTCTCTTGCTTCAGCGGGCCTGATGAATCAAACAAACAAAAAGTTCCTTACCAAGTTTTCAAGTAGGCCGATTCACTCTTCACCCTGGATCTCCCTCAGCCGGGCTCAGATGCCTTTTTGTTCCACAATTCCTTCTTGGGTGACTCGCGATTCACCCCAGATCTCCCTCAGCCGGGCTCAGATCCCTTTTATACAATTGGTCTCCCTCAGCCGGGCTCGGACCAATTTCAGTTCATATTAGCTATCAAAGACTTTCAAATGTGCACAGGGTTTGGCTTGACCCGTTGCAGGACCACTTTGATGTTACAGTTCACTAATTCTCACATGCTCTATTGGATACCAAACTGAGGCCTTCGAATGAGCACCCACGTGGTGCCAGACCACTCTGTGCATGGAACCTATTTTGGTTTCACAAAGTTCAATCACATACGCCTCATCTTTCTTCATACAATGTTGCCGCTTGCAACCTTGATCTTAACACAGTCCGGTCTGCTATCAGTCTCTCGGACTTAACGGCTGTGTTCACTGGCGCTGATTTGTTGTCGAAGTCGAGGACAGTACCACAGCGGCAATCGCTTCTCCCCGCCTTGGCTAGCAATGCGGGAGGGCCCTGTGTTCCTTCGACACAGACTGCACTGTTTGTCAGCTGTAATTCCGGTCTTGTGTTTCTTTTCCTCAAGGCGTTTTGAAAGTCGCGGTTCTTCTCCGAAAAGGTTAAGGGTAGTTCCCTCCTTGTAGCCCTCTCTGGTCTTGCTGCCTTTCTTCTCGGTTTAAACTGCCATCTTAGAAATGCTGCGTCTGTGTGTTTTGCCTTGCTCAGAGTGTGCTTTCGTGCTCAGCCTTTTATCCATGTGGTGAGTTCCTAGGTAGCCTGCCTGGTAGGATGAGGAAAAGGTGTTATTGGGAAGGGGATACCGCGTCTCACCCTCCAGTGTCTCCTTTCCACTCACTGAGGATCCCTCATCCAGGTGATCCTCCAGCACTGGTCCACCCCCAAGAACTGGTTCCAATATCAATGGCTGTGTCCTGGCCACCTGGGTGACAGACCCCCCGGAACTAGCGGGTGAGACACCTTCAGGTTTCTCACAGTAGGTAAGGATCAAAGACAAGACACATAATTGGTAGAAACAAAGTCTGTTACAGCTCCTGACCTAGGCTAGATAAGAGTGTGAAATATAAAGCAGGGTCGTAGCTGAGTTGCACATTTAGGGTTTCAAGTATCAAGGTATAGGTTTTAGACAACACAACCACAGGGCTCTCATCAAAATATTGTCTTCACATTCGTACAGGACACCTTTGCCCCAGTCCCTAATCCATACTACACTACTCTGATTGGTTCAGCGGTCTCATGTTCTCTTAAGTCAGAATGGAGCTTGGATGTGCTGCTTTAAATTAAAAAAAAGTCTAATCTATGGGTTAATCTGTGGTGGCCAACCACTTTTACTTTTTCTTATTCAGGTAAACAGTTCTATAGGCAGTCTACTTTCCCTCGTGTGTCCTTGGATAATAACAGATTTCAGAGACATTCATTTACTCTAACATGTTTCCAACAACACTTTAAAGGACATAACAATATACAGACACAATTACCTGCATTCATCAACCCACGATTTGCGGTCGGCACTTTCTTCCACACCTGTTCTGTTCGCCCCCACCCCCCCCTGATTCTGCGGGTGCTCCGGCCAGCTCTCCCCTCTGACAAAATCATCTTTCCTGGACTGTCAACCCTTTCCCCTTCGTCCTCCAAATCCGAGTCCAACCCCTCCTCCTCCTCACCTGGGTTCTGTTGCAGTTCCCACGTCGTCTTCTTTGCTTTCTTCCACAGGTGGTCTCCTTTTTTTTTGTAGAGGTGTGGTCTGCCCCGAGAGGAAGCCACAACGGACCGTGAAGGGGCACAGCCCACTGGACCCGCTCTCGGAACAACCTAGTAGGGGAAAAAAGGCGTAAATCTAAAAAAAAAACCCTAGTGTGATCCAGAACACGAGAGTGTGGTGTTCACAACTTGGTGGCAACCAGAGATAAGGACTGTGGAAATGCACTAAGCACCGTCAAAGGAGCAGTTCCAAGGGACTGTTGGAATTGTCGGGAAAAGGCACACTCCACAGGGCTGCCAGAGAGGGAATCAACAGAAGAATGGAAACAGCTGGAGGCACGGAGTAAGAAGAAAGGCTGGAAGGACGTGAGAAAGAGGGAAAGGAAGGAGGGGCCAGGATTGACGGAGGATTGCCAGAAAAAGAGAAGACACAGGAACAGGAGAAAAGGACGGGTGCACCGAAAGGGGAAAAAACCTTGCAGCGTATTAACCTGCCAAGAGGAAAGAGCAGTGGTTGCAACGCACAAGCCGTTGGGGGAAGCAGGAAGTTAAACCTCCCGGCGGCTGTGCGTCCCAACAACTAGACCGCTACGACGCGTAGGGGTTAGCAGCATGCCGGAATGCAAATGGTGCCTTAGCCGCCAGTGATTCCAAACACGCTGCGAAGCCCGACGCATGACAGTATGCCCCCTCCCAATGTCCACATCCCCAGATTTACCCGGGTGAGCCCTATGAAACAATCTGACCAACCGTGGGGCGTGAACATAGTATTTAGGCTCCCAAGATTCCTCTGATGCAGGATAACCTTTCCAATGTATGAGGTACTGTATATATCCTCTGCAATATCGGGAGTCACATATTCGGGAAACTTCATATTCTTCAGGTTGGGTAACTGAAGGATGGGGACCTTTTTGGGTAAACGTGGAAGTGGAGTTTGGGTCGGCCTCTTTGAGAAGGGAGGAATGAAAAACAGGGTGAATGCGAGATAGGCTACTGGGTAACTTAAGGCGGTAAGTTACCGGGTTGATCTTGGACAATATCTCAAAGGGACCCAAGTATCGGGGAGAGAGTTTGGATGGACGTACCCAACGGGGTAAATACCTAGTAGAAAGCCATACCCTTGAACCCACCTCCCACTTTGCGGAAACGGTCGGAATAGGATTTATACCTGCTACAGGCCTCCATGAGGGCTTCGGTAGCTGTCTGATGGGCAGTAGCAATGTTTTTTAGTGTAGCTTCAATGGTAGGAATGTTGGTATAACCCAGAGTATCTACGGGTAACACCCGAGGATGTTGGCCATAAGTGCAATAGAAGGGGCTGATACCCAAGGCCGAGTGTTGAGTTGTTGTAGGCAAACTCAGTGGTCGTTAAAAGGGATACTCAATTGTCCTGATGTTGATTAATATAGCGGCGAAGGTACTGCTCTAAAGTGGCATTGAGGCGTTCTGTTTGCCTGTTGGTCTCCTGGTGGAAACTTGACGAGAGCGCTCTTTCGATACCCAAACGGTTACAAAGCGCTGCCCAGAAGCGAGAGGTATAATGACTACCTCTGTCCGAAATGATAGTTTTGGGCAAACCATGCAGGCGGAAAATATCCAGGATGAATATATCTGCCATCTTAGAGGCCAAAGGTACCCCTGGCAAAGATGGGAAGTGTGCCGGTTTAGAGTAGGAGTCTACTGTAACCATTATACAAGTACAACCCTGAGGGTCGGGGAGATCTACTATGAAATCCGTAGATATGTGTTCAGGGCCTAGAAAGAATAGGAACCTGTTGCAGCAGACCATAGGGTTTTTGAGTCCTGTACTTGCTTCTGGCACATACTGGGCATGCCTTACAGTACCTTTCCATGTCCCTGGTCAGATGTGGCCAATAGAATGAGTGAGATATCAGTGCAAGGGTGTTCTTTACTCCTCTATGTCCCGCTGTCTTATTGTCATGGCACCAATGCATTACTCTTTGCTGAAGGCAAAGGTGGGCACGAATATCCTTTGATTAACTAACCGTAATCCTTCCTTTCGTACCACCTGGCGATGCCCTCGAAACCAGGCCGTAGGGGAAGAGGCGGTGGCAGCCTTGAGGTCTTGCAGAAAAGAAGACACTTGATAAACTATCTTATTTCGGGAAAACATAGGATTCAGTGGTTGTTCTGTGGGACTTTGCATAGAATCTCTACGAGACAATGCATCGGCCAGGATGTTCTGCGTGCCTGGTATGTAAGTTACGATGAAATCATAATTGCTGAAGAAATGTGCCCATCTGACTTGTCTAGAGTTAATGCATTCCATATTCTGTAAGGACTTGAGGTTCTTGTGGTTGGTGCGGATGACGAAGGTATGCACAGCTCCTTGTAGCAAATGCCTCCACTCTTCACAGGCTGTCTTAATCGCCAGTAATTCTTTTTCGATGACGGAATAATTCCATTGACTAGCCGTCAAGGTCCTAGACAAATAGGCTACGGGATGTTCTATGCCATCCTCTTCTTGGAGGAGAACAGCTCCTACAGCACCAGCTGATGCATCGGCCTCGATGATAGTCTCTGGATTGATCAGGTTGACAAAGGATAGGAGCGGAACAGAAGAGGTCTTTCAACTTCTGGAAAGCCTGTTCGGCATCTGCCGTCCATCGAAAGGGCTGTCTTTCCTTCTTCAATAACCCAGTGATCGGCAGTACCACTTCCGAGAACTTGTTTATACATTTCCGGTAAAAGTTGGCCAAACCGAGGAACCTCTGGACTTCTTTAATAGACCAGGGGGAGGGCCAATCAAGAATGGCTGATACTTTGCAGGGATCCATTTTGACTCCTTGCTGGGAAAGAATATACCCCAAGTATAAAACACTGGAGGCATAAAAGGTGCATTTCTCTGGCTTAACCAGTAGCTGATTTTCCTGGAGTTTCTGTACTACTGTCTGCAGATGTTTGTAGTGATCCTGAGGGTTATTGGAAAAAATCAGGATGTCGTCCAAGTACACTATGGTGTTGAGAAAGAGGACATCAGAAAACAACCGATCCATAAATCGCTGGAAGATGGCAGGAGCGTTGACAAGACCAAAGGGCATGACCTTATATTCATACAGACCATAAGGGGTGCGGAACGCTGTCTTCCACTCATCCCTACTTTGAGTGCGAAGTTGATGGTAAGCGCTTTTCTTAGTTCCAGTTTAGAAAATATCGAGGACCCTTGAACTGTCTCTAAAATGTCTGAAATGAGGGGCATAGGATAGCGATCCCTAATAGTTACCTTATTCAGACCCCGGTAATCTATGCACGGCCTGAGGTCTGTGGAATCCTGTTTGGGTATGAAGAACAATGATGCACCGGCTGGTGATTTGGAAGGCTGAATGAGGCCGTTCTGCAGATGGGCGTCCAAGTAGGCTCTCGGTGCCTTCTTCTCCACCAGGGACAGGGCAAACATCTGCCCAAAGCGAACCAGGGCGTTGGGTATTAGATCTATGGCGCAGTCCTCTGGGCGATAGGGTGGCAATTCAAGGACTGTCTTAATCACAAACACTTCCTGGTACCTTCTGAGTTCTGATGGAATACAACAAATGCCTCTTGGTTTGTTCTCGCCGGTAGGCTGAATCTGGGCACTGTTCCTAAGCTCTTGGGAGAAACAATTCCGTTGACAATATTAAGAAAGAAAAGCCAGAGAGTTCTTACACCAGTCGATTGTTGGGATATGTCTCCTAAGCCATGATACTCCAAGGATCACCGGTAAGTGAGCAGCTCGAATGATGTCAAAGGCCAGCTTCTCAGTGTGTCTCCCCACAGTAATCTGTAGTAATTCCGTGGTATGAGTTATTAATCCAGAAGTAAGGGGAGTTCCATCCACTCCTTCAACCTTCTGATCCTCATTGCGCTTGAGGCGACGCAATTGGACCTGATGTGCCCAGAGGGTGTCCATAAAATTTCCAGCGGCTCCACAGTCTATCAGAGCTGGGGCTTTGATTGTTCTACCTTGAGTATGGATCTGGAGATTAACCACCATCATCCTGGAATCTTCTGTGTCGGTTGGAGGTGTCACCGTGAGGGTCACATAGGGGACTGTTAGAGCGACCTCAGTAACCCTTCCCCATTATGTCAGCGGTCTCTTGTTTCTCGACCTCCTAGGAGGAACCTCTGGACAATTCCGGAGCAAGTGTCGGTCCGAACCGCAGTACATACATAACCCGGAGTCTCTTCTGCAGCACCTTTCTTCTTGAGTCAAGGGACCTCTAGCGGCTCCTATCTGTATTGGTTCCTCTTTGACTTTTCGGTTTTGGAGGGGAAGAGGGGCATAGGATGGCTGAAAAAAGGTAGGAGAGGTTCGGTTCTTCCTCCTCTCGGACTTCCTTTCTCCTAACCGATAGTCAATCTGTAACACTGTCGACAAGAGATCTGAAAAAGTAGTAGGTTGTGTTACTCGAGCCAACTCATCCTTTATCTCTTCTTTTAGTCCCCTCCGGAAGATGACGTACTGAGTTTGTTCTGCCCAGCCGGCTTCTGAAGCCAACCTTTTGAAGGTAGATATATAGGTGAGTAAAGCCATTGACCCTTGATGAATGTCTAGCAGTTCTTCACAGGCACTGTACGAGATCTCAGAACGTTCAAATGCTTGTTTAAGTTGTCCCAGAAAACCCTCATTGTCTCGGAGGATCGGATCATTGGCTGTGACCAAAGGGGTGGCCCAGGCGAATGCCTTCCCTGTCATATTGGATACCATATAGCCTACCCGGGCCTGTGCAGAAGCATAGGTATGAGGTCGGAAGGCAAAATGGATTGTGCATACCTCAATAAATTCTTTTAATCTTTTGGGAGATCCATCGTATTTGCTGGAAGAAAGGGCCATAGGAGGCAAATCTGCCAGAAGAGGTTCTCTGGCGGTTACCAGCTGACGGAGGACAGAATTTTCAGTCTTTAAATTCTGGACTTCAAAGGTCAAGCCTTGGACAGCGGCTACCAGCTCCTGAATTTGCTCGGCCATAGCCATGGTGGGGTATTGGCGTTGCAATCTGTCAACCGTTTCCCCTTTGTCCTCCAAATCCAAGTCCAAACCCTCCTCCTCCTCACTTGGGTTCTGTTGCAGTTCCCACGTCTTCTTCTTTGCTTTCTTCCACAGGTCTCCTACTTTTTATTTGTAGAGGTATGGTCTTCCCCGAGAGGAAGCCACAGTGGACTGTGAAGGGGGCACAACCCACTGGACCGGCTCTCGGAACAACCTAGTAGGGGAAAAAAGCCAGAAGGCTAAAAAAAAAAAACCTAGTGTGGTGTTCACAACTTAGTGGCAACCAGATATAAGGACTGTGGAAATGCACTAAGCACTGAGCAAAGGAGCGGTTCCAAGGGACTGTTGGAGTTGTTGGGAAAAGAAGGCACACTCCACAGGGCTGCCAGAGAGAGAATCAACAGAAGAATGGAAACAGCTGGAGGCACGGAGTAGGAAGAAAGGCTGGAAGGACGGAAGAAAGAGGGAAAGGAAGTAGGGGCCAGGATCGACCGAGGATCGCCAGAAAAAGAGAAGACACAGGAACGGGAGGAGCAGAGCACTGAAGGACAGGACATGTGCAGAGCACCGAAAGAGGAAAAAAACTTGCAGCATATTAACCTGCCGAGAGGAAAGAGCAGCAGTTGCAATGCACAAGCCGTCAAGGGGAAGCAGGAAGTTAAACCTCCCGGCGGCTGTGCGTCCCAGCAACTAGACCGCTAACACGCGTCGGGGTTAGCAGTGTGCTGGAATGCTAATGGCGCTTTAGCCGCCAGTGATTCCAAACACGCTGCGAAGCCCGACTCATGACATGGACTCATGGGGATCAACAGGAGGTGCTCCTGATGACCCTTTGTCTTGACAATTCCAGTGAATTGGTGAACAATTTATTAGTAAAAAGTGAACAGTACAAAACAAACCAATGACAATACGAGACTTCGGCACACGTGACAACACCCTTCCCTCCGTGTACCGTTCTTATACCTGAAGGAACACATGCATTTCAATGTAAGAGGTTGTCTAGACAGGGCAAGGAATCATACTAAAACAATTTTGCAAGCAGGGAACAAAGCCCAACCATACAAGTCTTTGATACCAGCTGCTTTCTTACATAACTGGCTTGTAGAGCAACCGGCACTTGGAGGGGTACGGTGAGGACTTGGGTTCACCTTGCATGCTTTAGCCACCCGCCAGTCAGTAGTGACCTGTGTTTATTTATTTTATTTATTTATTTTGATATTTGTTACGCACACCATCTGGGTGCTGGTTACATAAGATTGACGGTTGCCTTGGTTACAGGTTACATTATGATAACAGCATAGTATTTGCTTAAGGTTACATCATGTTGCAAGGTTACTTTTAGTAGTGCAGCGGTAACAAAGGGATACATAAGATGCAAGCATTGGTCACGTAAAGTGCAGGTTGTGATCTTGTGGGTGAGGTTCTGTGTTAGTGGTTTGCGTTTCTAGATACTTTGGTCGAAGAGCCTGGTTTTGAGCCATTTGCAGAAAGACCATAAGGATGGGTCTGATCTTGAGGCTATGGGCATTGAGTTCCAATGTTTGGCAGCTATCACTGGGAAGCAAGTGCCTGCAGCTTTTTGGCATTTGAAGCGAGGGATCACTAGGGTGAACGAGTAACCAGTTCGGGTGGTTCTAATGGAATGGGCTTTGGTGATTTGTTTGGTCAGATAGGTGGGGGCAGTTTTTGAGAGGCATTTGTGAGTAAGCGAGAGTATTTTGAAGGCGATACGTTCTCCTACCGGCAACCAATGGATCTTACATCTCACAGTTGAGATGTGGTCTTTCCTAGGGATGTTGAGCGCCACTCTTGAGCATTATTCTGTTTAATTTGTAGTTTAATGTTTTGGGAGTTGGAACCTGCGAAAAGGGATTTGCAGTAGTCAATCCTTGACAGAATAAGGGCCCTAGCTAGGGTGAAGCACTTGTCGGTGGTCAGATAGGGTCTGGTGGCATTGATTAGTTTAGTGGTGTAGTCTGCTGCTGAGGTGATTGTGTTGACTTGTTTAGTCAAGGACAGGAATGAGTCAAGGTAGACTCAGAGTTTTTACCACTTTGGCGGTACTTATAATGTTACTGTCAATAGTGAAGGATTTATAGGACTTGGGGAGTAGCTCTGTTTTTTCATCATTAAGGCAGAGTTCGTTTTGCACCATACAGGCTTGGATAGTTGTGTAGATTTCATTCAGGACGTTTGAGTGAGTGGGGTAGTTGCTAGTAATGGGTAAGGGAATCTCGGTGTCGTCTGCATAGTTAGTGCAGGTGACACCAACATTGTGTAGGAGGTCGAAAAGTGACTTAGTAAAGACTTTGTACAGTGTTGGTGATACACAGGAGCCTTGGGGAACTCCAAATGTTACTGGGCATGGTGGGGCTGCTGTGGTAGTTGAAGACTCTCATAGTGCGATTGGATAGGAAGGATGTAATCCAATTTATAGCGTTGGTTGAGAAATGATCAGCTGAGGCGAGGTGCTTGCAGAGTATGCTGTTGTTTACCAGATTGAAAGCTGCCGAGAGATCTAGTAGGAGGAGTATGGCCAGGTTGCCCTTGTCTTTAATCTCATCCATTTGGATTTTGAGGTCTAGAAGGGCGGTTTCCGTTCCGTGACCCGGGCGGGAAGCATGATGGGCGGAGGCCAAGGTGGTTGTGCGATTCCAGATAGTTTTTTCTTTGCAGGTAGGCAACTCTATGCAGTATTTTCAAAAAGAAGTGGACCGTTGTGATGAGAAATAGTTTGTAGGGATGTTGGGATCCAGGGTGGTTTTTCTGAGGCCTGGGAGTACCCAGGCTTCTTTGAGAATTTCTGGTACGGTGTTGGCGGCAAATTACTTGTTGATCAGGGCTGTGATGAACGGGGCCAGTGCAGCTGCGCAATCTTCAATGAGACGGGCTGGGCATGTATCTCCTTGGCATCTAGAAGGTTTCAAGCCATTGATGATCTTGGTTGTTTCCGTGATGGTAATCGGGGTGAATTTGAATTTAGGTATAGGATTGGAAGTCCTGGGCTGTGTGCGTTGAGACAGGGCTGCTGAGGCTAGTTTCGTTTTTTTGGTGTTTTTTTGTTTGGAGGGTAGATAGTTTGCCGAGGAGAGCTTCTTGAATGTTTTTGCACCAGGGTAAGTCTTTGATGCAGTGGTCCGGAATGGGGGCTGTGAATTCCAGTTTGCACAGGATTGTGAAGAGCTCCCTTGAACCTGTGTTGGCACGTGCAATTCTGTCAAGTAGTTGCTTTTAGATTGTAGGATGGCTTGTTTGTATTCTGAGGATAGAGTGATGAAGTGCTGTTTGTTCTCAGGGCAGGGTTTCTTTTTCCAAATGCTATCTGCAGTTCTTTTTTGGGCTCTTAAGGCTTTTGGGGTGCACCAAGAGTTTAGGTGGGCGGTCGGTTTGGGCTTACGGTTGCTAAAGGGTCAACTTTATTGGGTATCAGCTAATATTATCCCCCCCAATAATATCACCATATATATCTTTGTCGGGAACGGCCATGGGCAATATTATTAGTGGGGAGAACTATTGGGGTAAATGGTTGCGGGTGTGTCCCCTGCTCTCTTTAAAATAATATGGGGGTTGCAGTGGTGTCCCCCGCAGGGTCAATGGTTTAATATTGCCGCAACAATGCGGCACGATTCTTGTATGGTGATATTTTTGTGGGGATATTAACACATGGAACCCTTTATTGATGGCATCAAGGAAGGTTTGGTTGTAGATCCACCATTTCGATGGGATCAGAGGTGGTGATGGGATGAGTAGTTAGTGTGATAGTAGAAGGGGGAAGTATGTTGTCTGGGGTGATGTTTCATGAGTTTCTTGATGGGGCCGCCAGGGTATGTGGTGTGGTTGGCTTGGTTTGTGTCATTGATGGTGAAGAGGATGAGATTGTGGTCGGATCATGGGCAAGGGATGTTGCCTAGAATATTGGTGTTGCAGTCAGCCAACCAGTCCAGAATACAGACTTTGTTGTGTGCCGGGCTGGAGATTCTGTGGTGAAAGCCTTGCGCTTCTATTGTGTTTGCAATGGCAAGAGCGTGGGAGTCTGTTGGGTCATTGAGATCTAAGTTGAAGTCCCCAAGAATGATGATTTTTGATGAGGGTTTAGTGTTGGTGGAGAGGAGTAGAGTGATATCTTCCTTGAAGGAGCGTAGAGAGCATGGAGGTCTGTAGATAAGGTGCATTGTTGGAGTGGAGGTGGCCAAAAGGGAGATTTTAAGAGAGATCAGTTTGCCGGAGGAGATAGCTAGGTTGGGAAATTCTCTGAGAGGCAGATCGTTTTTGGCTATGATCGCTACACCGCCTCCTTTGGATACTTCCCTGTCTTTCCTGAATATAGTGTAACCCTCTGGGATGGCAAGGGAGAGGGTTGGGCCGGCAGCTGGGTGCAGCCAGGTTTCAGAGATCGCTAAGAAGTTTAGGGTGTTGATAGTGATGAGGTCTGCGAAGTCGAGGGCATGAGCTAAGAGGGATCTGGCGTTAATGAGTGCTCCTTTCAGGTGGGTAATAATTTGTTTTCCAGTGTTCTGGGTTGGTGGTGGCCTTTGTAGTATTAGGTTCGATTGGAGTTTCTTTTTTTGGGGTGATTTCGGAGATTACCTTGGGGTTTTTGTGGACTTTGGAGGAGGTATCTCTAGTCCTGTGGGGGATTGCGTGGGCCGATAGTCTAGGTTGTGGGCTTGTTGTTTCTGGAGGTGGTGTGCTGCTAGGCCAAGTGGGATTTTTTGTTCTTGTGCTGAGATGTTGATTTCTCCAGGAATTCAGGGGAGTAGTGGCGGGTTGGTGTGTTAGGGGTGGGTTAGGCGAGTGGCTAGGTGTTAGTTTCTTTTCGTAAGGTCAGTTGGTTTCTTGAGGTGTGGGGCAAGCTCGGGTAGCCTAGTTGGCTGCTGTGTGGTGAAGAGCTGGAGCCTTGCTGGTCGCTGGTACTGGTTGCAAGGTGGGCGTGATGCTAGATTCATATTCCTGCGCTCAAGGGAGCACGGAAGTTTGGTGCAGAGGAGAGTCTTGAGTTTGGTAGTTTGCAAAGGAGTTGGAGTTGGCCAAGCATTGGGAAGGAAAGGGGATGATTGGATATTATCCTGATTTTGTAGTGCAGGGGCCATTTTGATATATGGCATTTGTAACGCGCCTATACATAAGTGTTTCAAGGCGCGACGAGGCAAGGAAGGGGGAACAGAGGGAGGACAGAGACAACAATCTTACTAGGCCAAGTGACATTGAGATCGCACAAGCGCAGGGGAGGGCGGGCAGGGGAAAAGTGCCAGGGGAAAGGGGTGGGGGCTGTGCTGTACACGGGATCCAAGCAATAACAAGAAGTGCGGCCAGCTGGTGGCAGGTGCAAGGGTAAGTGAGGCCAGAATGTGTCCAAAAGGGTTGGTAGGGGGGGACTGTGGGGTTACAGATAAACCCAAGTGTAAGGGTTGCCGAGAGGCAGTGGGGGTGAGCAACTGGGTGGGCAGGGACCTGGGCCCGAAATCAGAGGGTAGCCAGGTGACCAGTGCCGTATCAGACAGGAAATCAGCAGGGGAGAGAAAGAGAGAAGGCAAAAGCAAAGAGGAAGTGCTTGAGGTGCTTCCGGAACCGGAGATGGTTCTCCTCAAGTTTCAGAGAGGCAGGCAGGCTGTTCCAGAGGGAGTCCCCAGCTGAAGAAAGAGATCTACCACCAACGTGTTGCTTGGAGAAGCGACTGACCCTGCGGGAGTTGGAGGTGGAGGAGCGAAGAGCTTGAGTAGGAAGATATTTACGAAGAGAGTGAAGAGGGAAAATCAGTACGTGCCCTCCGTCCCAGAAGACCCTTTAACCGGAAGAGCATTCCTACTGCTTCCACGATCGACAATTATCACGAGAGATACCCTCCCATCAGACCCTATAATCCAGCAGTAGTGCAAATCCTACCCAAAGCGAACGAAGAGACACAAGACAGAGCTGGAGACGGCTACATGGACAGACTCGACTAAGCCTTACGATACCAGGCCACTTGTCGTTAGAGACACCATGACGACTTAGCTACGTTAGACATGAAGCACATGTGCTATCCACACACTCTGGACACACACACTCAACTACACGAAGAGCACAGGTATACAGTTCTATAGTTAGAGGACAGTGACATATACATACTGTCTGTACTTTTATTATTTAGCTATTAGGCCTGCTACAGCACCGCAGTAACGCAAGAAGCAAGAAGAGCTCATGTAAATGCTTGCAGATGCTCATATGCAAATAAACCCATGGTGTGGCAGGAGCACTCAAGGGACCTGACAGCCATAATGCACTAACCTACAGACTATTAGAGGACATGCACAGTAGAAGCCAGACCATGTCTTGGGAACTATAGCAGGCCGCGATCGGCCTGGGAAGGAGACCTCAAGCCTCATAGAATTATGTGCAAGCGGAACTACTATGGCAGGAGCGAAGCCCTCCCCAAGGCCGCAATCTTGCAAATGACATTCCTCACTCTGAACCTGGCTGCAGGAGAGGTGAGCTCTCTGTCAAAATACAGAACAATTAGGAGGTCCCGGGCTCACAGATGTGGTCTCCAAGCATGTGATTTGGCTGAGCTGAGGGGCTGCCAAGATTGGGGACTGAGAAGAGCAACCTGTTTCGCCGTCCAGACAATAGCTGCAACAAAGTTGTCAGTCATGTTACAGCACTGCGTTGGGAACTGGAGCACGCTCATTACAGCTCGTTGGGAACTGGAGCGCCCTCATTACAGCTATGGGCTACACACCGCCATGATGCTGACACATAGTTGTACCTTGCTGTTACATAATTACACAAAGCACTATTCACAGGTGTTCCACGGCTGGGAACAGAGTTAGTCCTAGGCTCGTGGGTGCGGGGAGGGGCCTCTGTCTCACCCAGTCGTAGCCAAGGACCCTCAGGGGGGGGAAGTGGGGATCATCGACCAATCATGGGGTTTACTCACTGTAACAACTTTCAAGTAACAACTTTTTGGGAATGGCTAAACCTACCACCTGACACTACACGGGCAATAACGTAGCACCTCTATACATTTCCATATGGGACCTACTACTCAACAGCCTATCCCGAGTTAAGATAGGTTTTTGAGACGGTTCCCGAGGATGACGCTTATTGTGATATCAGATAACCACAAAACTGGCCTGCGAGCCAGGGTCCATTGAGAGCTTCGTCTACATTCTTCCATGCATGTGATCCCTGGGGCGTGTTAGTTATAATAAACTGCAGTAATTCTTTGCCTCTTGTGTGGACCTGGCGTTCTTGATTAGGACAAGGGGAAGGATTTAGGCCTTCCATGGACTCGCACCGGCAGGCCCCCAGAGTTGCTCGACCAGTCCAGGGGGCCTGCCCCTATAAAGGGAGTTGGAGGTATTGAGGACCCAGGCCCCAGAAGGCCTTGTCGGCAATGCAGAGGGTCTTGCACTGAATCCTTGCAGCCAATGGGAGCCAATGCAGAGATTTCAGGGCTGGAGAGACCCGATCCGTGGGCTTGAGGCCTAAGAAAAAAGTCTTGCAGTCCTGTTCTGGATGAGTTTCAGTGGGCAGAGAGTAGAAGCAGGCATATTTAGATAGAGGCTGTTGCAGTAGTCCAGCCTAGAGAAAACCAGAGCTCTAGAGACAGTGAGCTTCTGGTGGAAGGAGAGGAAAGGAAGAATACCTCTGAGGCGGTGCAGTTGGTAGTTTGACTTCTTAGAGACATCAGAGATGTGAGGAGAAAAGGAGTGTGGAGTCGAAGATGACCCCGAGGTTCTTAGCTTCACAGGTGGGAGCAGGAAGAGGGCCAAGGGAGGCCAGCCAGAGAGTGACAGGAAAGGAGGGTGCAGGTGTGCCGATGAGAAGAATCTGTCTTACTGGCATTAAGGCAGAGATCATTGGTGGCACACCACTCCTGGATTGCAGACAGGCAGTCAGAGATGAGAGAAGGAGAAGGGGTGGCGAACACCACACATAGAGAGTGAGATAGAGGAAAGGAAGACCCCAAGTTGGACATGGGAGGGTTGATCAGAGAGGTACGAGGTCAGCCAGGCCAGGGCCTGATCGGTGATACCCAGGATATCACAGAGACAATCGAGCAGGATGGCATGGTTGACCATGTCAAAGGCAGAAGAGAGATCGAGTAAGATGAGGACAGAGGGGAGATTAGAATCAAGGTTAGAGAGCTGGTCTTCACAGATGTTCCGGAGAGCAGTTTCTGTGCTTCTGGCTGCTCTGAAGCCATACTGATGGTCATGGAGACAATCAACAGATTCAGTGTGAATATTAAGCCGGGAAATGGCCAGCTTTTCCAGGAGTTTGCCCATGGAAGGAGTGATGGAGGTCGGGCGATAGTTAGCCAGGCAGGAGGGGTTGGCCGAGGTTTTCTTAGAGTGCTCCAGGGGGAAGGGAAGACTCCAGTGGCAAAGGAGTGGTTGCAGAAGTCAGCCAGGGCAGGAGCGATGATGTCAATGTGGTCCTTGATGGTTTTGGAAGAACAGGGAAGAACCTGTGTTGACGAGACTTTCATAGATCAGACTTGTCTAGAAACCTCGTCAGGGGAGAACAGTGGAAAGGAAGAGAAAGTGGGAGGAGAGATGCTACAGGGAGCCCAGAGGTAGAGGGAAGAGAAAGGTAGACAGGATGTCCTGGGTTTTAGAGATGAAATGAAAAGCCAGGGCCGTGGAGAGGGCCTGGGAGGGGACAGGAGAGGTAGAGACTGCAGCAGGATTGGCCAGCTCCTTGCAGATTTTAAAGAGTTTGGCTGAGTTGTTTCAGGTGGAGTACTTGTTTGGATTTAGAGGTGGCATGTGGCTGGTAGCTAACAGGAGCGTCCGTGTGGACTAGGGTCCTGGAAGCTAGGTGGGTACAGTCGGTCGTACGGCTTGACCATAGTGGATGGTCAGATGCATGGTGCTGGCGGTTGCTGGGTATACTCGGGTGGGTGGTGTCAGGGGCCTCTAACTTTGATTGAGGTCTGGGTACCTACTGAACATAGTGAAATCATAAGGCACAGTGAGAGCACATCTAGATTTGATTAGCGCCTGTGCGCTTGCTAAACATGGTAAAACAGTGAGTCACTAAGCATGGTAAGACAGTAATTCGCAGAGGGAACACATCTAGATGTACTTGGGGCATAGGCGCATACTAAGCATAGTAAGAGTGAATCACTAAACATTGTAAGACAATAATTTGCAGTGGGAATGTTGGGGGATGTTGTGGGGGGCTCTTTGGTACAATTAGTGTGCAGTGAGCTGAGCCGTTAATGGGGTCGGCTGGTGGGTAGAGGCCAGGTGTACTAATCCACCAGCTATGAGTAGTGAAGGCGATGTATAGTGTAAGGGTAGCTGAGTGATGCTAGGTTGCAAGTATTCTTACTTCAATGTGAGAGAGTTGTGACTTTGGTAGCAACCGCTGGCTTATGCAGGTCGGATAGTCCATGTTGCGGTGCGGGCTGGAGAGGGAGCGAGCGTCAAGCGGAGTGCTCCTCCTTACTCTGACAGGCTTGGACAGGCGCCTTAGGAGATGGGCCTCGGGGGCGATGGGCTGGCTTTCGCCTGCTGGTGTTGTGATTGGCTTTTAGGGGAATTCGGGAGCCAATCATGGCAGGGTGGCTTGAATGCGGAAGGCTGCTCACTGCAATGAAATCATAATGGTCATCTTGGAATTAAATGTAATTCCTAGTAGATTCAGAGTAGGGCGATGGTTGCTGGGCAACATTTGCTCACAGGGCCTCCTAACTGAGGCGCACTTTATCACAATAAAGTAGGTAATGCACAGCAGTTGAAGAATGTGGTGCGTAAATCTTTTCTGTTTTTCTGATCGGGCGTAGGTGGGTCTAATCAGTGAAGCCACAAGGCTTACCTTATTTCTGGTGTGGTCGGCGTGCTGCTCCTGCAGCGATCGGGTGGGGGAGAGGATCTCCGCTCCTCTCCTGGTGCCGTAGTGCCAGGATTGCATGTGTAGACGTGGTTGGGCTCGGACAGGAGCCTTAGGAGATGGGGCTTGGGGGCGATAAGCTGGCTCTCCCCTGCCAGTGTTGATTGGCTTTTAGGGGAATCCGGGAGCCGATCACTCTAGGGTGGCTTGCATGCGGAAGGCTGCTCACTGCAATTAAATCATAGTGGCCATATTAGAATTCAGTTTCCTTCCTAGTAGATTCAGAGTTATGCGATGGTTGCTGGGCAACGGTTGCTCACGGGTCCTTTCAAACTATGAAGTGCACTTTATCTCAATAAAGTAGGTAATGCACAGCAGTTGAATGTGGTGCAGAAATCTTTGCAGTTTTTCTGATCGGGCGTAGGTGGGTCTAATCAGTGAAGCCACAAGGCTTACCTTATTTCTGGTGTGGTCAGCGTGCTGCCCCTGCAGTGATCGGGTGGGGGAGAGGATCTCCGCTCCTCTCCTGGTGCAGCAGAGCTGAGTTGTTCCTACAACCTCAGCGCCCAGCAGACTGATCTTCACACCAGTCACCCAGAGGTCTCGTGTTGGAGTTTGTTTGGCAATGGGGGCCGGGACCCAAGGGAGAGAGTCCTTTTCAAAATTGCATCTAGAGTCAAGCTTTTTTTATATAAGATAAAAACAAGGATATGGTCTCTGTCTTGAAGCATCTTATGCCCTGAAGAAGGCTGGGCCACTTTTTAAACACATGGCTGTGTATGCAACTGTAATTCGAGTTGGCAATTTACATCCAATATCCCATCGAGTCAGGAATTGTCGTTGTGTTGCTTCCACATTGTCAGGACCAATCAAGCATTTGGTGCTTTGTTTGTTTAGACATTAATATGCACTAACAGAGGTCTGCATATCATCATTATTTGGATCCATGAGCTTATATTGAACTATGGCTTCAGGGATATACTATTGATACTCCTGACAATTTAGTGCCAAAGGTGATTTTCCCCAAAAATGTCTCTTGTGTTGTGTTTTAAATTATTTTTCTATAGTTTTGTTTCATGTGGTGGTAGTGCACTGATGTTGGGTTTTTACAGGGAGGTTATTGCATTTTGCAACATGTGTACGAATTTTGTCCAGTAGCTGGACTTTGTGATTCCAACATATTTGTTTTCATGTACTTTTTTATACATGTGTGCTGGTCTGCTTTATAATTATATTACTCAGTAGAATGAACAACATGTGTTCAATTAAATTCGGTATATTTGACACTATCTTGGTGGTTTGAAACCTTTTTACAAGTTGATTATGTTTGCATTAAGAACAAAGTCAATATGCTTTATTCTTCAGCAAATGTGCAGCCATTTCACCCTTCCAGTTCTATCAGCTTTCTTACATGCAATATCAGGGAGGACAGCATAATGTGATACTTTTAGTGAAAGTTTCACACAAGCTGTGAGGCAGGCGAGAACGCTTTCACTATGACTTCCGTCTGCTAATGCGTGTTTCCTAAGAAAGTGGGAGCCTAAAACACACTTACATAATCCAAATGGGAACCACGTCAGAAGCGAGAGCTGTGAAGACTAGCATGGCTCCACCCTAGGCGAAGAGCCTTCATCGCAGTCATGCACAGTAAAGCCTAAAGCCTTGCACAAGCAAAAAAAATAGTTTTTTAAACATGGCATTTTGCAGTATCCCCTCAATATTATAATGCAGTAGTTTGCATGGGGAAAGCATACAATTGTCAATTCCAAACTCCCCCCACAATATAGTAGTGCAATTTTCTCTGTATATTTTCTATTACCGTTTCTTACTGTCCTCCGTTCCTTGTGGTGTATGTATTCTGTGCTTCTTGAGTTTGTTTGTGCAGGATCTGGTTTTAACACGTGATATCATTTCTGTTTTAATTCTGCAATGCCCTATCGTCCATGAGCTTAATGTTTTCTCTCTGTTTGAGCATGAATTGCAGTTTTCCAGGATTTATGTTTCTTGGCTTGGGCCCTATGAGGAAGTGATTGTAGGGTGAAGTGCATTGATCTTCTCTATTTTCATTATGCAATTCACAGAATACCCCCTTTTGGAAGGATGTGATATAAGGATCCTTGTGTTATTCTTTTCCTTGTTCCACAATTACTATTAGTCCACTTTTAAAGTTTATGAACTTCTAAAACTGCTGTCCCAGTTCTTGAGAATGTGCTGTTTACATGTGTGTGTATAGTTACCCTTTTTAGTTGGGCTATTGTCACTTGCGCCACCTATAAACCGAAATTATTGCATTGGAGTACAGATAGGGAGGAATGACATATGAGGAGGCACACAGTCTGTAAGTGTTGTTTGGTTGTGTACACACCCATTGCCTGCTCATGGACATGCTAATCTCTGACCATTCCCATCTCTGCCCCCTCAAAACACCTCTGCATGGGAACTCTTTAAGCTAGCTTTAATCAAGCCTTACCATCAGACTTTGTTTTCAAAGGGCCTGCCAGTGTTTGTTCAAAGCATCTTCTGAGAGTTAATGACTTAATTGGAGTTGTAAACACGCTTATGGTGTACTAAAAAGGTCTTACTGGGCCTGCTTTCAGCCACTCAATTTATAAGGACTGAGTGTACTTCACTGAAGTCCTCTTGAAAACAAATATTGGCAAGGCCAATGAAGTCCTGTTTAAGACAACAGCTTGTGCATGCGTTTTAAGTTGCCATGCACTGCTATTAGTTTCCCAGGTACGCACACCACTTTGCACCTGCTACCAAAAATGGGTAGTTAATACCACTATGGCTGTGCCTCGCAAGTGCCTTTCCCATGCCTACACAAAAGCCCAGAGGCCCAAACTACTGGTATTGCCAATGCTTGTTGTGTTTTTGGTTTAATACGTTTTTTTCCATATTCATAACATTTGACTGGGCTTGAAATATTTGCTGTTTTCATTTTTATTTCATTGAAGAGTTCACCAGTCCATCTAGCCATCAGAGTGGTCAGCCTGACGCTGCTCAGCTACCCTGGCTGGAAGCCTCCACTCTGGAAACCTATTTGGCTCCTTAAAACGTACTTCTACATTATCCATTCAGGATGTGTTCTAATGGATAATTTAGCACAGATCTATGTAACGAATCACTGGAGTTTGTCCCTTCTCCCCAAGGGGGATCTCCACCCCCTGTTAGGCTAGTGAGGAGAGCCCGCTCCGCAACACCCTCCCTACGGGTCTAGGCAAGTGGGGCCTCAACACAAGAGACTCCCCCATTGGGGACAAGGACTCCCATTCCTGTGATTTACTCCCCAAGAAACCGCCCAACCATATCTCTTCAAATACATCCAGTAAAGAAATGTATGCAGAAAATGCCAATATGTATTATTGTCATTAAGAAACTCTCATTACTCCTTTACAAGAAAAATCATCTTTAACTTCGACAAAGAGGAAGGTCTGTTGAGAAGTAAAGAAGACAGAACAAACACATTAAAAGAAATATGAGACAATGCCGGGGAAGTCCCATGGCTATGTAATAAAAGGAAGGGGGGGAGACTGGAGAAACAGAGAAGCCTTCGAGTTATGAAATTGCTTGCCGGCCTACACCTGGACGCGCGGAATCCTGTGACTGAGAGGAAGCAACCTGCAGTGTTTGACGTTGCAGCATCGGGAAACCAGAGAGAGGATAGAATCCAGTGTGTACGTGAGTCATCCTTATCCTGAGAGAGAGTGGTGGCATGACCACAACCGATCCGTGGTGGACCAGAGGTCCCTCGAACGATGCTGATACCACTCTGCTAGATCCAACGCAGAACCGTCCAGCAGACAAGATACCGGAGAACCAGTTTGTGCATCGACATGAAGGAAAAACAGAAGAACCACGAGAGGCCAATCTGACAAAGGGCCCCACCCGAATAGCAAACCCAGTGACGGTATGCCTGAACACAGCAGGTAACATGGAAAACTGGAGACTCCAGAAGGGGACAAAGTCATACTGGAATGCTTATGCTCGTCCCAGTCGAGAGATAAAGCATTGATATTGAGGAAAGTAAAAGAGAATCATTACTAGAACGCTCATACTCGTCCCAGTCGAAATAAAGCATTGACATTGAATGAAGTCATTGAGGATTATTACGGGAGTGCTGCTGCTCATCCCAGTCAAGGAGAAAATCCTGACACACTACAAAATTAGAGAGGAAACAAACCTCAAGACTGGAATGTTCACATTGAGAATCAAACAAGACAAAGAAGGTCTAATGGGAGAAGAGGAATATCATAGAAAAGGAAAGCCTGAACAGAAGGTGGAAATAGAGAATAAGGGCAAAGTCCAAAGAGAAACCAGGGACTTTGAACTATATACCAAGGGCCAGAGAAGCCAAGGAGAGAGTTCAAAATATTGGATAAAGTTACCTTGGGAAAAGAGAAGGATAACTAAAAGTACAATATGTTAAAAGAATAAGAAGACTAGTCACATAATAGAGAAGAATCTGGAGTTGAACAATCCTGTAACAGAACTGTATGAATTGATAAAAACAGTCACCAGGAAACTACTTGAGGATAGTTCACTGAACTGAACTTGGTGAAACAACAGTCTTCAGGAGAAGGCAGTCCTTCTTCTGCTTGTGGCTGTTATAATAGTGGTAGTGTTAGAATAGGTTAGTTTGGACGTTGGACAGATTCTGTTTTGGACTTTCACTGACGACTGACTAACACCTTAGCTAGTTTTGTTAAGTAGGCAAACCCATTAGTATAGAAAAAGGTAGGCATTTATTCTTTGGTTTAAAAAAAGTTTCTGCGAGATGAAAAATGTCTGCATCCTTCTACTGACCCACCACACCTGGTACACGTATAGTTTTACATTAAGGGCATTAAGATGAATAGATAGCTTTTGTATATTATTGTCATTGCATTGCTGAAAACAGATTTTCAGAGATGCAAAGTTTTGAGTTTGCCATGGAAAGTATGGCATCCAAATAAAATGATTTGACAAAATTGATCATTTTCTCAGATGCAGATTTACTCTTTTTATGTTTGTGCAATAGTAAATAGGTGGGCCTGTGGTGTAAAAATCAGTGGTTACCCCAAGTGATGTGGCTGTTTTTATTTCAACAGATAATTCTGCCAATGAAGGAGAGTGGCTAGTAAATGTGACTCTGAATATTCGCTCGTCAACAGACACTGGGGTTTTGTTTGCTTTGGTTAACAGAGAGACTGTGCCTCTTGCATTGTCCATTGAAGAATCTGGTTCATCCAATATACAGGTAATCTTACAAAAACATAACTTTTCAATGCACCGTGTGCTTAGTTTTTAAACAGCCGTTGGCTTGCCTTGTGTTCATAGGTAAAAGCTCTCTGCTGGTTAGCAATGCAATGCAATTTGCCGCTTACCTTAGTACTTTGTTGCGTTGGCTGGTTTTTACAAGGGGCAAGAATATCATGGAATAAGTGTACGCAGGCAAACCTTTTATTATATGGAAGCCAATCTGTCTACCCCATTCCTTGCATTTCCACGTTTATGCATACCTAAGTCCTTTTTGTTGTGAGGTCTGAATGTGCTCAAAGCAGCTCAAATAGATATTAGGAATCTGGCAGAAGTGTGTGTTTTTTCTCATTTTTTTCTTTTTCTTTTAGGTTTTGTTTTTAAGTAAACATACGTCATGACATGTTTTTTTTTTTAATAACACATTTTATTAAATTTCAACTCAAAACAGATGTGAGTACATGGAAACGAAGTTATGCATAGTATACATTGAATGAGCAACACGAAATCCCACTCAAACCACCCTCCACCCCTTTGGCCTAGAACCGCAATATGCTTGTTTTGCCCCTGATTATCTGAACTTTCCCCCAGGCAACCCTGTGCGTTGTATACCTGTCTTTCCAATGACATACAGACCTCCACATCTGAGACCCATTTACTATATTGGGGTCTTTTGGGTTTCCCCCATTGCATAGCGATATTTTGCTTTACTAGGATAATAGCGGTTGACAAAAATTCCCTTTTTATAGTGGTTGAAGGAATTTTCTCCCCATATCCCCAACAGTGTTAGGTTGGGTTCCAGCGGTATGTCCATCCACAATATTCTCGCCAGTTTGTGAAATGTCTTGGGCCAAAACCCAACAATCTCGGGACATTCCCATGATATATGAAAAAACATCCCTTCCGTGCTGCCACATCACAGGCATTGGGGTGGATTGCCCTGCTGCATCTAAAAAGCAGTGTATGAAAGTAGTACGTCTGGTGGAGGACCTTAAGTTGGAACAGTCGGAATCTGGTTGAGATTTTTACTTATCGTGGGAACTTTAGAGCTTCCATCCATTCCTCAGGTTCTATGGAGCCAACATCTGTTTCCAACTTGGCCCTGAGGTTGGATAATTTGTGTTATGAATTATGTAATAACCTGATACAGTATGGAAGTAACTTTTGTGGGAATCCGTTTCCAGGGGCGAACATGCAGGGATCTCTTGCCGGTCTCCAATCTGAGCGCAAAGGGCATGGGCAACCTGGATATAGTCGTAGAGCCCGTTTTTTCGTTGGAGATGTAAAAATGGGACAAGGATGCCTTTTATCAATCATGTCCCCTAGTGAGGTGAAGCCAAACCGGAAATATGTCAATCTTGTTAATTTCAGTCCGCTGTTTATTGAGCCACAGTCGTTGTGTGAGCGTCAGCTTATTTGCCCAGGCTACGAGTCACATTCTTTCAAATCCCGCTGGTGTGTAGTGTCACACTTGGAAGGGTGGTCGCCCCCCTTGCCCTGTATAGAACCTGCAGTGGCGCTATCCCATCCATCCAAGCCCGTTCAGCCTTAATATGAGGCAGACAGGCCTCTCCATGTTGCCAGTCATTCACAAATATGAGTTGGCTTGCCCATTAGTAATGTTGCATGTTAGGGAGCCCCAACCCCCACCCCCTCCCATACTAAGCTCTGTAGTTGTAGTGTAGTGAGTGCAATTCTTGGTTGTGCCCCCCCCCCCCTCCTCCCCCATCACCCCCCAGACGTTCCCTGAGAATACTGTTGTTTATTGCGAATTCCAGTCTGGGGATCCCTTGAAGGGCATTCTGAAGAATGTACGTGTACTTAGGTAGGGTCAGTATTTTGAATAGGGCAGGCTTTCCCTTAAGTGTTACCGGCAGCATCTTCCAGTGCTTAACATCTTGTATAAATTTGCCTGTAATGGGATGCAGGTTATGGGGTTGGAAGTGCAAGTGATCCGCACCAAATATTTGTAGCTGTTCCTCGAGATATGGAAAGTGAAGTCGGGAAGGAGTGCCATCTCCTCCCCCCTGAATCGGGAAGAATAGGGATTTTTGCCAGTTTACTTTGAGTCTGCTGACCGCTTCATAATCCTGTAGCCTTCTGGTCACGGCTGGTGAGGATTGTGTCTGATTCCCCAAGTATATCAAAAGGTTGTCCCCATAAAGTGAAACCCTATCTTCATGACTATCAGCCCAACGGAATCCGCACCAAGTTGGATCCTCCGGAAGCTGAACCGCAAGCAGCTCGATCGCCAGCATGAACAGAACGTGGGAGAGGGGCTACCCTGCCTAGTCCCGCGTTCCAAGAGGAAAGACCTCAAAACCACCCCATTCACTCTGACCACAATCATAAGAGATGCATAGAGGAGTTTCACAGAGTTAAAAAAGTACGACCAAAGCCCATGATTGACATTATTGCCCATAAAGGTCTTCACAGAACTGAAGCAAAGGCTTTTTCAAACTCTATTCAAAGGAGTGCAAGTGGACCCTGTATGTTTGTCAACCGGTTAATCGGTAAGCGTAGCCGTATGATGCTCATGGATTTTTCAGGTAAGAAGCCACACTGATTTGGGTACACTAGTGATGGTACCACTTTCAGTAATCAGTCAGGACTTTCGCAAGTATTTTAGCCTCCCTGTTAATGATGGAGATGGGCTTTTAAGAGCACACAGGTTGGGGGTTTTGGCTGCCTTGGGACTAACTACAATTTTCGCCAGGTGAAGGTCAAAAGGCAGAAGGCCATGCTCTTTACTATGGAGAAGCAGCTTAAGGATGTGCAAGTAGGGCTTGTCGCCCAGCTTTTTCCACACCTCTTGGAATCCATTGGGGCCTGGGTATTTCCCAGCAATCGCCGTTGTCACCTCTTCCTCTGGGATCATGTCCTCAAGACCAAGGCTTTGTTCAGCTGAAAGTTGTTGAAGAGTGATACCACTTAAGACATTGGAAGTCACAATCTGTTGTATACTGCGCAGGACTCGAAATAAATTCTCATAGAAATCCGCGAATGCCTCTGCAATGTTTCTGTCCCCAGAGATCACTCTACCCCGCTCGTCTGCCACCTCCCTGACATACATGTTCCCCTCATCCCTCCTCTCGAGCCATGCAAGCATCTTTCCAGCCTTATCTCCACTCTCATAAATACAACATTTTTTGTCCCGGTGTACCCGATTTGCATTATCCAATGCAACATTATGAAGCATCACTCTCGCTGTGAGGAGTGCTCTGTGCGCCATGGGGGAACAAGAACCAAGGAATGTCTCCTTGCATCACTCAACCTGTGTCGCTGGGTCAGCTACGTTTTGCAGATAGATCTTAAGAGTGTCCAGTGATTATAACAAAAAAAAAACAGAGGGATTTTTTTAACGAACCCAAAACAGCAACAAAAAAACTTTTTTTTTTTTAACCTCTTTTGTTTGTAGTGCCAAGGACGAAATAGCTCGTCATTTTTGGCATTCTGTTTTCTGCGATCCCTGCTAAGCAGGGATCGCACAAAACTGAAATCCAACCCCCGGGCTATTTGAGGAGAAGGTTCCTCCTCACGGCCCGGGGGTTGGATTCCTGTGAGATTCACGTCCGCACGCATAATCCGTGCAGACGTGAAACTGAAAGTAATTTTTACCAGGGCAGCCATTTCGGCCATTTCGGCTGCCGCAGTGAAAATGAAAGGTGAGTTTCCACCTTTATCTCCCTCGATCTGCAGCTCTATTGTGCTGTTCAGATCGAGGGATGTGTCTCTGGAAAGGGGAGACTCTCCCCTTTCCAACAACACCTTTTTGAAGCATTGCTGGGCGCAGATTGCTCGATCAGTGCCCAGCAATGTCCACTAGACCACCAGGGATCTGTTTGTAAAGTGGGGGGGAGAGCAGCCCTCTCCCCCCACAGCCCCCAAAGGATGGGGCAACATGTATTGGACCCCCTGGGGGCAGATGGGTCACCATCTCCCCCTAGGGAGGGGGACAAAATAAATAAAAAAAGATAAATAAATCCAGGTGGACCCACCAGACAACCAGGCTTTTTTATTTATGAAAGGGGGGGGGCACTTCATGAGCCCTCCCTGGGGGCAGATTTCTGCCCCTACGAAGGGGCATCTACCCCCAGGGAGGGCTACATGAGAGGCCCCCCATCCATTTGGGGTGGGGGGAGAGGGCCTCCAGAAAGGCCCCCCAAAGCATGCAGCTTCTGATTTGGGCCCCCCTGGGGGCAGGCCGGTGCCCATCTGCCCCTAGGGAAGGGCCCCAACCAAAAAACAAAAAATAATTATAAGCATTTCGTTTTGGAGTGGGGGGGTTTGGGGCCACTAGACCACCAGGATTCTTTTTTGTTATGAAAAGGAGGTGGCCCTCTCCCCCCCCACCCCAAGTGGATGGGGGGCACCTCATGTAGCCCTCCCTGGGGCAGATTTCTGTCCCTCTCTGCCCCCAGGGAGGGCTACATGAGATGCCCCCATCCATTTGGGGTGGTGGGGAGAGGGCCACCAGAAATCCTGGTACCTGCCCCCCCAAAGCATGGGGCAGTATGTTTTGCCCACCCTAGGGGCAGATGAGCACAGTAATGTGGCTATCTGCCTGTAGGGTAGGGGCAACAAAAAAAAAATACAAAAAATCTATCTTGTTGGTGGTGGGCACCCTAAACCACCAGCGACTTACATAATGCAAAGGGGGGTGGCCCTCTCCCCCCACCCCAAATGGATGGGATGCTCTCATGTAGCCCTCCTTGGGGACAGATCTGCCCCTAGGAAGGGGCAAATGTGTTTTTACTGGGGGTGAGGATCAGTAGACCACCACGGATAGCTTGAAAGGGGGGCCGTGATCAGAGAGTAGTAGTTATGATTTGTTTTTCCAGGAGTGACCATGGGTACCAAATGTTTTTTGTTTCATTTGCAGCTTTTTCTACGCAAGCAGCTGCAACTTTATGTGAGTACTGTTTTTTATTATTCTACGGTTGGGGCCCATTGTCAGTAGGGTGGTTGGGACTGGGGCTGGATTGTTGATGGTGTAGGCCGGAGTGGCTTTCTGGGGAGTTATTTCGGTGGGCTGGGATACAATTGCAGGGGCAGGCCACAAATTGTCCCCCATGCCAGTGTAACATTGGTGTTTCCCTGGTCGCGGCTGTCTCCCATGTGGGTTGACCATCCGCAAGCCCAGGCTGAACCTCTTGCTGTGCTGCGTTACAGATGTCACCTCCGGGGAGGAATGGGGATCCTGCGGGGCTCCCTGGGACTGCCACTGCACTTGGGGATGGTCAACCCACATGGGAGACTGGTGCCCAAGGCCAGGTATGTGATCCCCAACCATCCTGGTATTCTGGCTGGCCTGCGTTACAGCTTCTCCCTCTGGGAAAGGACGGGGAATGTCCCGGGCCTCCCGGGAACCACAGCTGGGCTTGGGGACGTTCAACCCACATGGAAGTTAGCCGGCCCAAGGCCGGGGACATGACCCCCTACCCACCCCAGAGCTCTGGCTGGGCTGGGTTACAACATTTTGCTTCGGGGAGGTAGTGGCACACTGTCGGGACTTGTTGCTGTAGAAAAGCTGTAACACAAGCCAGCAAGAACTCCAGGACAGTTGGAGCTGTGGCTGGGCTGTGTTGCAGCCTTTCACTCCAGGGAAGAATGGGGACCCTGCCGGGACTGCCACTAGCTTGGGGGCGGTCGACCCACATGGGACAGCCACCCAAGGCCAGGGACTTCACCCCCTACTATCCTGGAGGTCTGGCTGGCCTGCTTTGCAGCTTCTCCCTCTGGGAAAGGTTGGGGTCCCTGCCGGGGCTTCCTGGGGCTGCCAGTGCACTTGCGGATGGCCAACCCACATGGGAGACAGCCGCCCAAGGACATGGACATCACCCCGACCATTCTGGAGGTCTGGCTGGGATGTGTTACAGAATTTACCTTCTGGAAGGGATGGGGGCCCTGCCGGGGCATCCTGGAAACACTGCTGGGCTTGGGGACGGTCAAACCACATGGGAGACAACCGGCCAGGGCCAGGGGCATCACCCACGACCAACCTGGAGCGCTGGCTGGGCTGCATTACAGAATTTCCCTCGGGGGAGGGAAGGGGACCATGCCGGGGCTCCCTGTAGCTGCCGCTGTGCTTGGGGACGGTACACCCACATGGCAAACAGATGCCCATGTAGGTGTGCCATCCCCAAGCACAGTGGCAGCTCCAGGGAGCCCGGCAGGGTGCTCTTCCCTCCCCAGAGGGAAATTCTGTAACGCAAGCCAGAGCTCCAGGATTTGAATGGTGACATACCGAAATCACCAAAACAGGCCTTGGCACTGGGGCAGGGGGACACCCCATGGCAGTTAAGGGGTTAAAGTTTACATGGAGGGTGGCGTAAGGGGACAAAATTGGTGGAGAGTGGATTGGGGTGGGCTTCAACTAATAGGGAAATGGGGGCTTTTGCTGTTTTGGGTTCGTTAAAATCCCTCTCTGTAATTGTTTGCGATAAAATCACATAGAACTGATTTTACGTTGCGCTGAGATTAGAGAAATCAGTTCTTTCCCAAAGCATTACAGGGCTATCTACTGACCCATCATTGAGTTAAAAAGGCTGTTCAGATTTATCCATGATGCTCTCCACTACTCCTGAGAAACAGATATAGTAGGTATTAAGACGCTACTCAGTCTTAGGTTTGGGTCTATTGCCTCGAAGCACAAGAATCAGCAGCGAGTGGTCCAAAATCCCTCTTGGTAGGAAACATGCAGAGTCCAGCTTGTGTGCCTCCCGACAAGGGCCAAACCTTTTTTTAAATTCTGGACAAGGACATGTGACCTCCAGAGGGGAATAAAAAACCCTTTTCATGTGCATGCACCGCCGCTAGTCATTACAGAGGTCTAATGCGGAGGTGAAGGTAAATAGCTTGGTTGGTGTATACAGGTTACTACGTCGGAGATGAGTCCAGGCCCATAGTGAGTAAATAACCTCATTAAAGTCCTCCCACCCCTATATCCCAGTTCCCAGCTTGATGAGATATCAGTATGTTTTGTAAGAGGTTAACAAGGTCCATTGAGAGGGGAGGGGATGAGCGAATGTGTAGATACCCATGACGCCCACGTTGTCACCCTTGATCAGAACAAATCTCCCACCAGGTTCCCGCTGTACTGAGAAGACCCTAAAGGGTAGACGCTTATGTATAAGAATCAGGACGCAATGGGAGCCCCTAGAGAAACCAGCATCTACTGTGGTTTTGAAGTTGGTCTGCTTAAAGAAGTGGCAGTCTGACCATATCAGGCGAGTTTTATTTGAGGAGTTTTATTACCAACCCACTTTTAATCGGGTTATCCAGGCTGTTCACATTCCATGTTATAAACTTTATAGTCATGGGTGTGTGCTTAGTGCCCATTTAAGTGTGCAGTGCAAGTTTAGTGGGGTACAAGGGCTTAGAGATGTCCCTTGTATGACCCGACCTCAGCTGGTATGTAGTGCAGTGGAAAAGTGGCTCAAAAGTATACTCCCAATTACCCCAATACTCCCTCCCCCCAACTCCACTCACCCCATACTTCGTCCCAACAGAAGCTTCCTTTGCCCAAAACCTGTAACCAAGTAGTCACAAAGCCTTCATGAACTAACAGAGCGAGAAGAGAAAGAAGACCACCAAAAGAAAGAAATATAGGGGGGAGCTTGTCAATCAGCCAATACGATATACTCCCCCATCCCAACCTCACATTTAAGGAGTTCCATTTAGCAGAAAAGATCAATATGCGGTACCTGCCCAGTACCAGAGAAGTGTCATCCTGCAGACCAGAATGTCAGTGCCTGCTTTTCAGGTTCAGCCAAAGCTGCAGTGTTGGGTCATGAAGGTAACAACAGAGGTATACTGTCCCTGTTCCTTGCGGGGAAGACACCCTCCTTTCACCCTCCCAGGCACCTTTCCAGCATGTATCTCCAGCCAAGCCCAGGCTTCTCTGGGATCCGAGAAGAATCGCATTGTCCCTTTTGAGGTAAATCTTGAGTTGAGCAGGGAAAATCAAGGTGTATTTTATTCCAAGTGCCTGGAGTTTTTTCTTGACTGAGTCAAATGCTTGGCGAGCCCTCTGCACTTACCTGATGTAATCTGGGAAAAAAGCGATTTTGTTTCCATTGAAAGTGATCGGACCTGCAACAGGGCATCCTGGTCTCGATAGTTGAGAAATTTAGCAACAATCGTTTGCAGCGCAGCCCCTGGGACGGGCGGTCCATAGGGCATCCGATGTGCCCTCTCCACCGAGAGAAAGTTGAAGAATTTCTTGGGTTTCATAAGGTCTACCAGCCACTTTTCCAGAAAGAGTTCCATTCTGGGGCCTTCAGTTTTCCTTGGGAGTCCCAGTATAGGAATTTTACTACTTCAGGTGCATCCCTCGCCTTCCTTGCCTAGCTCCTCAAGCGTTTTTAATCTTCGTCATGTCTGCTAGATGCTCTTGCGAGGTGTGGAGTATATCCTCAGTCTGATGTGCTTCTCTGCATTGACCATCCTTTCGGGTAACTTGTGTAGATCGTGTTGGAGAAGGAAAACATTGGAACTGAGCCCATCCAGCTTCCCCTCCATAGAATTCCTGGAGTCTGAGATAGCCGCCATCAAGTCTGCGAGGCAGAGAGACTCAGGTGATGTAACTTTGTCTTGAGGAGGAGTAAGTGGTATGGTGGCTCTTTTGGGGCTAGGGCCAGTCATAGTGTATTGGTTGATTTTGCTCTGTGCTCCTGCTTTTTTGGGTTTATCTTTAGTCATGTTTGAGGTCGATTTGAGGTTAGGCGAACAGGCAGGAGTGAAGAAGTGTCCAGTACCAGTCAGCTCAAGTCTGGTGTAGAGTCCCAGGTCCGGTGTGGTATGGCAATGCATCCTCCAAGGAACGTATAAAGAAAGAGGTGTTTCTCCAGCATGGGGTCTGGCATGGATTCACATGCTCATGAATATTCCCCGTCGTCAGGCTGGGAATCCTCGGTAAAGAAAAAACCAGTATCAGTTTCGTTTCTGATCTGTCTTTCGTAGTAATAACCAATCACTGGTCTCTGCGTCATACTGACCACAGCCAATGACTGCCCTCTACCTAAGCACCGCCTCTGGCAGCCATCTTCAGATTTTTACCGCACGTTCATGTGTTGGGATCCTCGTGCTATTGCTCTCGAGCGTTAGTGCTATTTTTTCACGTTTTTTCTCAAAAAACTTCTTGTTTTCGGTCAAAAGAGCATCAAGCTCCACCGACTCTCCATCCGATCAACGGGGACCCGTGTCGGATTCGTCTGCGCCCCTCAAGGGTGAAGATTTCGTCGAGCTACGCCTTTGGAGGACTCCAGAAGTTTCTCAGGCCCGGACATGGCCCAGGAGAAGGGATGCTCGACGCCCGGAAAGCTGTTCAGGGTCTGCCCTGGATGCCAGCTGCAGAACGTCTTTAAGGAGGACGAACACTCCTTTTGTCTCTACTGCTTACATGAGGACAAGACGCACGTGGAGAAGGACTGTGCGTTTTGCGGCAACATAACGGGGCCCCTGATCGCCCGTCGGATCCCCCTCTGCCAGCGCCGCGAGACAGCTCGGCGGCCATTTTGTTGGCTATACGGTCCTTATGCTCAGAGATAAGGACGAGACTACCGTTGCCGGCGGAACCTCTCCCGTCGGGGGACCCAGAACCGGGACCTTCTGGTGTTCCCCCTACCAAGAAAAGAAGGATCCACCCTCCGCCTCCTTTTCAGCCGTCGCGCCCCTTCCAGCCCTCCTCCCCGTCCACCCGAGGGGATGATACGGGGACTGACACGGCAGCGACGGGTACGGACGACGAGGTATACGACGAGGATGTACCGTCGTCACCTCCCACCAGGGCTTCTCCGCCCGACGAGATTGGATCGTTCCACTCCATGATCACCAGGGCATCCGAGCTTTTCCAACTCTGCCCTGAGGAGAAGAAGAAGGAAGGTTTCCTTTATCAGCGGCGCGAGGCCAAGAGGAAGACGGTCCTCTCAGTGCCTCTATTGGACGACATTTGGGATGAGGGCCTCACCCTCCTCAAGAACCCTTCCACGACGCCAGCTAGAAGGGACCGGTACGAGAAGAAGTACCGGGTCCCGGACACGGCCCCCCTGTGCCTCCGGGCACAGCCTACCCCGGACTCCGTCGTCTCCGCGGCGGCCAGGAAAAAAGCGGGGGGGGGGTGCGGCCTCCACATCGACTTCCCCACCGGACGGCGAGGGAAAGAAATTGGACGCTATGGGACGCAGAGTCATCTCGTCTGCGGCGACGACGATTAAAGCGGCCAACGCCTTGGCTACGACAGGGAGCTCTGGTACAAACTGGCTCCCCTACTGGACTTCTTGCCGGACGACAAGAGGGCAGAGGCCCTGGAGATCCTGCAGGAAGGTGAGGTGGCTTTGGACCACGCCATTACCGTTGCGACGGACATCGCCGACACCGGGTTCCGCCAGTTGGGCAACGGCGTTTGCCTTAGGCGGCGTGGATGGCTCAAGGCTACGGACTTCCGTCAAGACGTTCAGGCCAGAGTCCTGGACATGCCCTTCGATGGGAACAACCTGTTTGGGAAAACAGTGGACGATTCCCTTCAGGCCATTAAAGCGGACACCGAGATGGCCCGGGCCCTTGGAGTTCTGCAACAACGACGGACGCCCTTTCGGAGCAGCGGAGGCAAGGGCGCCTCCAAAAGTTCAGGCGGCGGTTTCTCCACCTACCGTCAAGCGGCCCGCTCGTCGGCTCAGGAGGCCTACAGAGGACGAGGCAAGTCTGGCGGACCCCGCCGTCGTCGCCAAGGAGGTCAAGGCGGCAAAGCCTCGTCGAAGCAGGATTGAACCGACCGTGGGGTCGGGCCCCCACCGAAGCACCCCGGTGGGAGGCCGGCTGGCGAGATTCATCAGCGTGTGGGAGTCCATCTCCACCGACCGTTGGGTGCTGGACGCCTTGGCCCGGGGCCACGCGCTCAAATTTCAAAGAAGGTGTCCGCGCGTCCCCCCCGTGGCCAGGAAAGAACTTCACGTCCCTCAACTTCTCCTGGAGGTAAAGGCGATGCTGAGGAAGGGCGCCATCGAACTCGTCCCAAAGAGACTTCGGGGCTCCGGAGTTTACTCGAGATACTTCCTCGTGAAGAAGAAGACGGGGGGATGGCGCCCCATCCTGGACCTGCGACGTCTGAACAAGTTCATCAAGGCGCAAAAGTTCCGGATGGTCACCCTCCAGCACGTCCTGGGTCAGCTGGAGGAAGGAGACTTCCTGTCGTCGTTGGATTTGGAGGATGCCTACTTCCATATTCCCATCCTAAAGGGGCACCGAAAATTCCTCAGGTTTGTGGTCCAAGGGCGTCATTACCAGTTCAAAGCCCTCCCCTTCGGACTACGGTCGGCACCCAGGGTATTCACCAAGTGCCTTGCACCGGTGGCGGCGCAGCTGCGCCGCGAGGGGATCCACGTCTACCCCTACCTGGACGACTGGCTCATCCGAGCCAAGTCGAGGGAGCTCGCCCTGGATCACACGGCAAGGACCATCCGACTTCTCACGGACCTGGGATTCTCCGTGAACTACGCCAAGTCTCACCTGGTACCCGCGCAAAACGCACTGTTTCTGGGAGCGAGGCTCGACACAGTGTCTCTTCTGGCCTCCCCGTCGGAGGAAAGGACCAGGTCCATCCTGGGCAAGGTACAGCGGATGTTGGTTTCCGACGCGGCCAAGGTGAGGTCCATCAAGTCCCTCCTCGGAATGATGTCTTCCTGCATCTACCTCATTCCCATGTGCAGGCTCCGGATGCGCCCGTTGCAGGAGTTCCTGGACGCGCGCTGGATCCAAACGACGGGCAGCTTCGAGGAGAGGATCACACTCGACGAGAGTTTCCGCCGAGCAGTCCGGTGGTGGGGCAGCCGCACGCATCTGACGGCGGGCATGGACTTCCAGACCCCAGATCACCAGGAGACTGACCACCGATGCCTCCCTGGAAGGGTGGGGAGCGCACACCGAAAATCTGCACGCGAAAGGCCTTTGGCTCCCGACGGAGAAGTCCCTCCATATCAACGTCCTGGAGCTCCGTGCAGTGTTCTGGGCCCTCAGGTCCTTCCTTCCGTCCCTCAAGGGCAAGGTGGTGAGGATCTTCACCGACAACACCACCACCATGTTTTACATCAGGAAACAGGGCGGAACCAGGTCCCCAGCGCTGTCCAAGGAGGCGCAGGACCTGTGGCATTGGGCCGTCGCCCAAAGGATGTTTCTGGTGCCATTTCATCTGGCAGGGATAAAAAACACCATCGCCGACTCACTCAGCAGGGAGCTGCGCTCGTGCCACGAGTGGGAACTACGGCAGGATCTAGTGGATCGCCTCTTCCGACGGTGGGGCACACCCCAGATCGACCTGTTCGCGACGGCGACGAACTCCAAGTGCCGGAGGTTCGCCAGCAGGTTTCCCCAGGCGAGGAGCATGGGCGATGCCTTCTCGTTCCCCTGGGAGGGCCTGTTCCTCTACGCGTTCCCTCCTTTGCCACTGCTAATCCGGCTCGTCAACCAGCTCAAGAGGTCACGGTGCAGGATGATCCTCGTCGCACCTGCGTGGCCGAGGCAGATATGGTTCCCGGACCTTCTGGACTTGTCAGCGTCCCTGCCAATCAAGCTGCCGGTGGACGCGGATCTTCTCTCCAGGGAAGGAGGCGCCATCCTCCACCACAACCCGAAATCGCTGAACTTGCAGGCCTGGCTCCTGCAGCGCTAGAGTTTGGAGGATACGACATACCGGCCGACTGCAGAGTGGTTCTTGCAAAGGCCAGGGCGTCCTCGACTCTTAAATGCTACGGACACAAATGGAAGAGGTTCTCTGTCTGGTGCCACGCACAGAAGATTAACCCTCTACGGATTACGGCTCCCCAGGTACTGCCGTACCTGCTGACGCTGGCCAAAGCTGGACTGGCACACGCGTCCATCAAGATTCATCTTGCTGCGATCTCCCGATACACCAGAACCACGGGCCGGACGTCCTTGTGGTCTCATCGTCTGGTGAAAGAGTTCATGAAGGGACTGTTCAGATCGTTCCCGCCGGTGAAGGCTCCGGCCCCGGCGTGGGAGCTCAACGTGGTGCTGACCAAGCTCATGGGACCTCCGTTCGAGCCTCTGCACTCGGCCCCGTTGAAGTTTCTGTCGTGGAAAGCAGCGTTTCTTGTGGCCATCACCTCCGCACGACGGGTGGGAGAGATCCAGGCCCTTTCATGCAAGGCCCCGTACTTGACTTTTCACGACACGAGGGTAGTGCTCAGGACGCACCCCTCCTTCATGCCCAAGGTACCGTCGGACTTCCATCTCAACGAACCCTTGGTGTTGCCTGTGTTCTTCCCGTCGCCTTCGTTGCCGGCTGAGAGGACTTTGCACTCGCTGGATGTGGCTAGAGCGCTGAAGTTCTACGTGGACCGCACAAAGTGTTTTCGGAAGACGTCACAACTCTTTGTGAACTTTGGACCTGTCAATCAGGGGAAGGCTCTCTCGAAGGCTTCCATTTCCAGATGGCTCTCCGGCTGTATCATGTACTGTCATCGGTTGGCAAACCGACCGCTGCCTGGCCGTCCGAGAGCCCATTCCACCAGAGCGATCGCAGCTACCACGGCGTTCCTTTCTGGTGTGCCCCTGCTGGACATATGCAGGGCTGCTACGTGGAGGTCGACGCACACCTTCACGAAATTCTACTGCGTCGATCGGGATTCCAGGGAGTCCAGGGTCGGCCAAGCAGTGCTGCGCAACCTGTTCGCCTGAGGTGAGCCTGGTGAGGAGGTAAGATGCTTAATGTTGAGTTGGATGTACTGCTTAATGTTGAGCCTTTGCCACCTCCCATGGTTGTGCATGTGTCTACTGCTATGTATTCTTTATTCATGAGCATGTGAATCCATGCCAGACCCCATGCTGGAGAAGGAACAAGTTACTTACCTGTAACTGTTGTTCTCCAGCATGGGTCTGGCATGGATTCACATGCGAACCCTCCCGCCTACCCCTCTGCGGCTCTTCACTTGGTCATACTGCCACTTCACGTGCTTCCAAATCTGAAGATGGCTGCCAGAGGCGGTGCTTAGGTAGAGGGCAGTCATTGGCTGTGGTCAGTATGACGCAGAGACCAGTGATTGGTTATTACTACGAAAGACAGATCAGAAACGAAACTGATACTGGTTTTTTCTTTACCGAGGATTCCCAGCCTGACGACGGGGAATATTCATGAGCATGTGAATCCATGCCAGACCCATGCTGGAGAACAACAGTTACAGGTAAGTAACTTGTTCCTTAGGCTCTGCAGTAACCTGGCCAATCGCTGTACTGTTTTACTTAACCTCCGGTATAATTGTGGCCAGTGAATGGAAGTCCATGAGGGCCCCCCGTGGCGAATATGACCTACGGTCTGACACACAGAGGCAAGTTGGAGTGTGTCAGTTATGTCATTCAGTGGACCCCCCTGCAAGGGTTTTCTATTGAGGAAACGGGGTGGGTCCAAAGAGATCACAGTTGCGGCAGGGCCCCTTTTCCTCCACTTCCCCCTGTGCACTGCAAAGTGCAGAGAAAGTAGACCTCCTTCAGTGCCCTGGATCTGCCGAGGACCCTCATTCAGCGCTGTAGACCAAGCACACGACACACACCCGATGATTGGCTGCATGAAGCCGTGTCCCCTTCAGTGTTCAATTTCTCCCAGTCCCCAGTGCTGCTCCGCTCCATGCCTTGTTGGCGGTGCACAGGTAATGATGGTGGCCGTTACTCCAGTGTCTGCCTTCTCCAGGAGGGTGATGGTCCTTCGGCGTTCAGCGGAACGCTGAAGGACCATCACCCTGCTGGAGAAGGCAGACGTCTGAGGGCTCTGCAAGGATCCGGGGGCTATGGGGTGATATCTGCCCCCATCTCCATGGCGACAGCACTCCTCACCTGCTGTCAGAACCAATGGGGTTCCTGCTCTGGGAATGCCCGACCCCGGAGTCTCCAGACCCTCCGTCTCAGCCATGGATGCTCCCGTAGGGGCAGCAAGCAGGGCCCGATGGTATCAACAGCCCACCAGTTGCATCAGTAGGTCAGGCTACCGGGCCACCAGCTCCAAGATGGTGCTCGCCACCAGCAGCTTGCGCCGAATAGGCCAGTCTTGCCGGATTTGCCAGGCCATCCCCACAGGGGTGTAGATTAGTCACTCCATTGACCCTCACCGCGGCTCTGCAGACAAAATCGGTGGGTAGTTCCGATCAAAGAAGGATATTTTAGGGCAAGATGATGAAGCCTAGGACGGACCACCACAGGTTCACGTCCTCATCCGATCGCTGCTCAACAGCGCCCTCCTGGTCATGACATTTGTAACCGATTATGTATACATTAACCACAGGCATTGATTGCAGTAGAAAAGGTGTTCTCATTGGGTCAAATCATAGCGGATCAATAAAGAAAATGGACTTCCTTGAACATATCTTTCATCAGAGAAGAGTTTGTATACCAAATTGATAACAAAGCATCATTATCACAATGCACTCCATCACGTTAAAGAGAAATAGGAATTCACCATGTACATTCATGTAGAATCTCCTTGAAAGGCTGTCTAAACAGGTGTTCCCAGTGTACTTTTGTAATAGCAGAGGACGTAAACTGCGAGTACGGACACCTACATCGCCCCTGCCCCACACGCATGCCTAGACACAGTAGGGCTGGAGATGATGTATAATGGTAGCGCCTGACAGAGCCAAATTAGTTGTATTTATACAATTTATAACCATGTATTTTCTGTGACATTGGAATACTTATGCTATTGAACTGCAAAAGGAGTTAATCCATTGAAGCTTAGTCCCCATGTCAGAAGTTAATGGAGGATTAATTTAAAGAATTGTACTAATGTTTACTGAGTCACTGTTTGGGAGTAAACAAAGCAACTGTGGGTTGTCTGGCTGGATGGAGAATAAAGGGTGCCAAATTGTCTTCGTGACAGTGGCATTCTTTTGGCATGCTTTGTTAAAGTTCATGTACCTGACAAATGTTCTTTTGGCAGGTCTATCTAGCTAAATTATTCCTGTTTTCCAGTTTGTTGTGATGGACTGAACTCTCAGTAGTATGAGCAGATAAACAAGCAATACATTTTTAACATTTAAAGGAAAGTAAACATCAAATATCAACCTATCTTGCAACATCCCCCACACAGAATTCCCGAAATTATAAACATATGGACATTCACCTGACAATTCATCATATTTTCTGGTGTAAGAACTTCTGAGTGCATACTTAAGTAATTTGTTCACGTCAAACTTGCCAGAACCATGGCAGCTTATGCATGGTACATATTGCCACCCCCACTCCTTTCATCAAGTGTTCTGGAATATCCATGCTAATTTTACTGAGATCAGAGCATTGGTTGCACTGGATTAGAAAAGCAATGGAAAACTGTGTGCCAGTTCAGCTCCACCTGCGTGCAAGCCCCACTGCCCATAAGTAGACAATGGCTTCTATATCCCAGTCCCTTCTCTCTTATGAACCATGAGGAATGCTTCTTGCTCAGCTGAATTTATAAGTGCTTTGGGAGTTTTATGGGATAGGGTATTCTCAATCTTTTCACTGGCTTAGTCACAGAGCCTTTTTTACCCACCAATGACACAACAGACTGGCTTCAGATTGCTCTGGGCTACTCTGCACAGTTGTCTGCCGGCATCTCCATAATCTGTCTTCTGTGCCATTGCCCCCTACCTCATTGGCTTGGCCCTTTGTGATTCCCTTTTTGTTTGGGCATCTGCAACACTTGACAAACTCATCTCAGAACTACCGGACAATTCATTCTCCACCTTGGCCTCAAGGACCCAATCTAGGCAGACGGAAGCCTTTTGAGCATTCCAGGCTGCCGTCAGCATCAGCATTGATCCTCTATCTGTGGCATGAGGGAAAAGAGCCAATAATTCCTTGGATGGGGCAGGGACCTATACCTCGGAAGAGAATAAAGTCTGACAACCTCCTGATGGTCTGGGACCTCGACATTCCTGTGGGAAGGAGATTGACCCTGTACCTTAACGAATGGAAGAAAGTCACACAGGACACTTATATCCTTTCTTTCATAGTTCTCGGTACAGACTTTCAATCCCTTCTCCCATGGAGCCCACCACCACATCACATGCCATAAATCAGTGGGTAGCACCAGAACATGCTGGATTTAGATGGCATAGAAGATGTTCTCCCTAAGAGGGGGAGTAGGGATTTTACAGCTACTTCTTTGCAGTGGAGAAAGAACAGAGGGACTACGTACGATCTTGAATCTCTTTTGGTCCAACCGGGGCATCCCCTCCAAGCATTTCAAGGTAGTGACAGGACAGCACATCATCACGCCACTTTAGCAAAACTGCAGAGTATTTACTTTCGTTCTGAGGGAAGCATATCTATGCGCCCATATTTGGTCCATCAATTATCCTAATGTTCCATGTGGGAAACACACTTCCAATACCAAGTGGTTCTGTTTGGGCTGTGCACTGTCCTCTTATCTTCACTAAGGTGATGACCCTTGTGGTTAACAGAGGATCGATATTTATCCCTGGTTGATCCGTGTTTAATCTCGGGAGGAGTCTGCTTCCTCGCTCCAATCTTTTTGCCTTCCTTTTCCAATTCAGCCTCTCGATGAATCCAAGTTGACCCCCACAGAGAAAAAATATCACTGGCAGGGGGCTGAACACCTCATGGCACTTTGGATGATCTTCCACCGGAGCCGTTCACAGTGTGCTCAAAGGACAAGGTAGCTCTAAGGACCTGTTTTGCCAAAAAGTTCTTTCCGATGTAACTTTTTGCAAATCTGCCCTATGCAGTGTAAATAACTCTTCATCTGCATATGAGAAGGACTCCAAAATGTTACTTGCACAGGACTAAGAATTTTAGGGGCTTGGATTGTCTCATTGTGATAAACCGTGGTCCTACGGCTGTAAAATAAGCTTCCAAGGCCTCACTGGCCCAATTGGATTGCTCTTGCATTCTGGAGGGATATAATGTTCAGAAGATCTTGCCCATTCAGGTATCCATATGCATATTCAAGGGAAAAAGACAGCATCAGTGGTGTACTAACAATCTGCTACTAGATTTAATCTGCATGATCACAGTCTCCAGACCTGCATGCCTGAAGTGCGACACACCAAAGAGCACCCTGCATAGGTCGAGCCACAGAGCATCATGATTCAGGCCTGCGCAACCACCAATGGAGCAGGATGTCAAGGGTAAGAAAAGAGGTTAGAGGTATGCAGCGCTACACACCGGGGAGAGTGTCGCCGGTGTGACCACCCTGAAATGGCACAGGGACAGAGGGAAAAGAAAGAGCGGCCTTGCAGAGTGTGTCTTTTTCCAGGTGGATTTCCACAACTTTGCTCTTTCTAGAGCAATGATTTGACATAGAAATGATTTGACTCAGGAGGATAGCTCAGGGCAACATGCTCACCTTGGAAGCAAGACGATGCGGGGCAACACAGGTTCAATCCCCGGGTCTGCAAAAATAAACAGACCCCCATCTGCTGAAAAGCTACTTGGTATGCACCTTATACTTTCTGCAAGCAATACTTGCTGGATTTAAGTTCCTTCCCAAATCCTCTTTTTGTCCAGGCTTTACTCAAAAACACATTGGGTTAAATGCAGTAGGTGATCCCACTATATATACTAAGACTTCTGAGCACAGTGTAATCTCTTCAAGGAGCCTGGATGAATAGGGACTGGATATACCAGCAAGTACACCTCTCTCAATGTAGTGACCTGTCTTTTGGTATCTGTTACTCTTTCCTACAGACACCTCACCCACCATTCCCACTTTCTCTTTCCATGCATTCACAGAAAGCATGGGACTGAGGTGCAAAAGCTGGTACATGCATCATGGAGGTGTGGCCGGTGAGTGGGTGGAGTCACTCTTGCACACAGGCTTCTATTGCTTTTCTAATGCCTCGCAATGCTTGCTCTAATCTCACTACCAAGTACGATATTCCAGGAGTCTATTGAAAGAGGAATAAAGACTACCAGTACAAGAGTGACTACATTAAGCACCTTATACTTTTTTCCATAACACCTCTCATACATCTTTATTTCAAGTAACTCCACAATCCATTTCCCACTGTACTTCAACGCCCCGCCCCCCTCTCATCCATATGTCTCTTTTCTTGTGATTCCATATTGGGTTGATGCTTTAATTGGGTATAGTGAATTGAGTACTTTTACTTCTTCAGTATTGTTAAATGCGTCAGCTTGAGAGGTTCTCTACTTTCTAACAGCGCTAACCAGTTGTGTGCATTGTAAAAACCTTGCATTGCTCAGTGTACACTTAGCTGCTAGTGTGGACATGGGGATCCCATCATTTGGCATATAATTTTAATCCTCTTTTTATACTCCTGGAACCTGTAATGATATTCTCTAACTGACACTTGGGTTAAAGGGTGAGGTGGCCACAGGAGCCTGGTACCTCCACCAGACACCCGATGCCGAGAACGGGGACCGAGTGGAGAAGATCCCCAAGCTCACCTCCACCATGTCCATTTGCCTTAAATATGCCCTTAACCCCTTTGAGGGAGGTCCAAGCCACAGTATTGTACCCAAGTATCACACACTCCAATGCTGCAGCCATTCCCAAAGTCTGCTCCATAAAGTGTTCACTTGATCACCTGGTATGGCACTTGTCAACCCAGATAAATTCTTTTCAGAGTTGCTCAGAAAGGAAGCTTTCCTGGTTGAGGTTGAAAACGAACATTAGAAGGTGTGGCAGGTCAGAAGGAGGTGACTGACTCATTAAGGAAGGATGTATCCGTTTTGGCCGTGGCACAATTGGTCGCGGCCGAATTAACTGTCGTCAAATCGGCCGTAAAGCCAATTTTGCAGTGGCCAAAACTGGCCTCTTTAAAACCCCCACACCCTCCCTCCAACCCCCCCGATGTGCCCCGCCGACTAATCTTTTCACTGTCCGGGCCTTCAATGAGCCTGCAGCATCGGATCCGTCCCTCCTACGAGGGTCGGATCCGATGCCGAGGGCTCCACTTTCTTTTTTTTTTTTTGTCCTTCGCCTCCACACCTCTGGAAGCGGGGGACAACCTGCTGCCCCCAAAGGCAATCACTACCAAACATGGGGAGCGGGGAACACCCCCGTAACCCCGCTCGCCCTGTTTGGTAGTGATTACCCAAATTGGTCGTTTTTGAAACGACCAAATGGTACTGACTGAATTCGGCCAATTTTACCATCGGTCAATCCTAAATGACCAATCTGGGTAATACATTAAGGAAATTATAACTCCATTTAATTAAATTATATGAAGAGGCCTAACCTTCCCTATTGCTAAAGGGATCACCCTGCCTACCTAAAGAACTAAGGGTGCTCGTCTGTGGTCAGGAAGTCCCAAAGTAAACATTTCCTGGGTCCAAACCTGACTGTACCTGACTCTACCACTAGTTTAACCAATTTAAACTCAGCCAAGAGAAGGTATTTCATCCCCTGGTCTTCACGTAGTTCCTAATAGTATCTGTATGGAAATGTCTCTCTGTTATGCTTGAGTTTCTTTATAAAATCTTCTTTGGTAAGCTCTAGATATCTCCTCTAGGAGCTCTTGGAAAACACTTCTAGGTTATTTCTTTAAGCTTATGAGGCTTACAGCTTGTTCCGAGATAGTGTCTCACACTCTTGTCTTCATTTAGGACTTGAACCCGTAGGCCCTTTAAGCGAGGTAGCGCTATATGGGATGACTGGGGGTGCAGATCTTACTCTCGCACCAATAATCACCCACTCAGGAAATTGGCAAAACATAACATTTTTTATTGCAATTGTCTAAACAGGGAGTACAACGGGCATTAATGGACAACCCAGAGCATAAGTCTCTCTCAATGCATTTCATAATAAACATGTCACACTACGTGGCAAAATAAGCGAAACAATACAGGGGTTTATGATAGGCTAAAGGGGAACATCTAGGTATAGATTCTATGGGGAACTTGAGTGTGATTGGGTCTCTAAGGTCAGGTGGACAGTTATGCCCACCCCTAGTGCAAGTCATCTTCTGTGTCATCAAATACACAACGTTGCATTGGCTTTCAAACTGTAGGGCTCTTTGCTACGTGGCCCTCTACAATTGCTTGGCATGCTTGTACCCTTCTGGAATATTCTACTCTCTAGCAGCACGCAAGCTGGTACCCCATGTGCTGGAGGGTTGGACTTGACCATACCTCCACACCCAATTAGCCAATAATCCATCATCACTCCTGCGGTCTGCCATTCAATTGGTTCTTTGAACTTGGTCTTGCAAAGGATCACTGTGCCTGAGAATAAAAGGGAGTGTGAGCACAGCCCTGTCTCCAGTCTCGGTGAAGTTTGCCCAAAATCTATTTTCAACTGGACTATGTGACAGGCGTCAGAGGATAGTCACTTGGCTGCGACACCCTGCAAGCCGCTCTTTGGCTGATTTATTCACACGATTTGCAGCAAGACTTTTAGTAATTGAAACATGCTATGATGAATCAAACCACACCATGGACATCGATCCACGAGTCCAGCAATAGGACCTCGAGACCAATATACTAAGGGCTCCCATCTATGAGAACTTGGGTATACAAAAAACACAAATTGTGTCCACGATCTCCTAGACTCTGCACAGTGGAACCGCGACTGACATATACCATAGCAAATCTGATTATACGAGAACCGTAAGGCACCCTTTATGCAACCTGTTTGTCCGCCCTGATGAAGGCTAACCACTTGCCAGCCATACTAAAGCGCCAATGAATTTGCCCAAACACAGTAGTGTTGACTACCTATTTCTGTATATAGTGTATATTACCAACACTGTGTTACCTAAACCAGGTAAAGTTCCCAATGTTTTATCTCAGGGGATCAGGACTCAAAGGGAACTAACTCAAAAGAGAAAATATAAAGGTGAATCCGATTACCCCTCTTTCCATTTCCCCAATGTTTCAAAGTGACCAACCATTACAAATTAAACAAATACCATTTAATATTATTGCTATGAGACATCATGAAACCGGCACACAAGGCTAGTTACAAAAAATAAATTCAGTTTTTATTATCACATGTTGTGTATGAATAAAAAGGCACCAATTGCCACAGACATACGATATTGCACAATTAGACAATTCACCATTTTGTTAAAAAAAACGTTTTTTTGGGTAAAAGAGAAGTCAAAGTGCATAATGCACTAGTAAAGAAAGGGGTGCAAGCAACACAAAGTCTATATATTTTTAACACTTTGTTTGCATCAAAATCCCACAGGTGATTCACATGGGTATTTTAGAAAACTGTTGAAATGTTTCAGCCATTTTGTATTTCGGACACTATCTCTAGTGTCTTTAGTTCTTTTCTTTTTAGGCCATCTTCAGGACACAAGTGTCTTCAAGAGAGGTCAACAAAGATTCTATACCCCAAAAGTTGATCAGCATGACCAATTCTACAGAAATATAGATATAAAAAAACAAATCCAACATGTGAAACCAGACCGAATTCATTTAATGGGTTCAAAAATAGTTCAAAGGCATACTTCAAAATTATTTTTTATAAAAATACACATTCGAAACATCGCGAAAGACAGTTATTCTAAAAACACAAATACACAAGCATCACTTTAAAAGGCAGTGTAACAAAAGGGCAAAGTAATCAAGCTGTTCATAACTCCAGCTGATTCAATTGATGCAAGGTTCATCAATAGCAGTGATTATAAGAATACTTCTTAAATGAAATATATTCATGGATAAACAAATTCATTTCTGTTCCTACATCTTGTGTAGAGTCCTTCTTAAAGTCACATATATCCCATTTCACTTGTGTATGTGCCTAGGCAATTCAATAACCTGAAACCCCAAGAGAAAGATGGGGGTTTGGGGGAGAGCGGGAGCACAAGCTAATTGCTTAGTATAACATTGGTGCTACGTCTTAGGACAAGGACTCAAAAGTAAGTCCAAGAGCATAGGTCTCAGAGAGAAAAGGAAAAAGTATTTCCCAAAAGACACATGCTTGCAGAGCAGGGAGCTCTTCTCTCCAAAATCAGAATTTTCAGATGGCAGAACCATATACAAAACGTGCCACAGTGGCACACAACAACTTACTATTATCACTTGTAAGTAATGTATGCGGTGTTCCAAACTTCTGGATACACAAATTTCACTGAAAATTGAGACACTGCAAACCGTCATTAGCATTTATTGTCAACACAAGGAAGGGGATGGATTAACCTGCCGCAAGTCTGCAGTTCTCTATAAAAGAAAGGGAAATGCGTCTGAATCATTGCCTGAAAAAATAGCGGCATTAATTGCATTTAGTTTTATCTCAAAACCCCTACCCAAAGGTGCAAAAGATGGATTCTAGGGAAGTTGGAATCGCAAAACAAAATTGTGCTTACCCTGTTACATAGGAGGCCACCGCAGTTCACTGGCGAGGTAGTTAACACCACAGAGGCAGTGAAAGAAATGGTCCCACGCTGCTGTCCACTGCAGATGCCTGTCGTGCGTATCGAGAGGCTGTGAATCCTAATTGATACCCAAACGGGATCAAAAACAAAAGGCATCCCTTGGTTAAAAGAGCTCTTTCCTGGCAGCTTAGCGAGTGGCTGTCAAGTGCAGCCGCGTATTTCAATCGGGAGCGCAGGCTTACCAGATGAAGGGGAATCCTCTTCACAGGCCGCAGTGTGGAACGAACCATAGTGACCTGGAACTGTTTCTGTTTGTGTATATACTTCACATACATGTTACTTGTTCACTGAAATCCCTGGATCGTGTAAGGGATGATACATGTCTAGCTGCATTCAATTCCAGTCATTATAACTGGACTGAAAATCTGTGTATTAGGTACAAAGTTTTTTTTATTAATGTATGTCCTGCTTTGAAAAACTGATCTTGAAAATGACATTTTATGCATTAAAATCTTTGAGGCAAAACACTGTTTTGTACTCATACTGCAATTAAGAGTAACATTTTTCTTTATCTAAGGTCAATGTGATGAATGTATGTGTTTTCAATCACCGTGATCACTTTATTATATAGTTCCATGTGACAGAAGACCTTGTTTTGAGCTCCTTCTTTGCATTTAACACTATTAAATGAATAAAACCTGGCACTTCGAGTGTTTTTCCATTACACCTCAACATGAGCTTGCCTCACTTCTCACGTTCATTGTATCTTCTCAAATAGATAACCAGTTTCTTGGCTGTTTCAACCCTTGACACTGGGCCAGACAAGCCTTCTTGAATCTTCCTTCAACATCAGCTGTTTTCTTGTACTGCGCCACACTTTCAGCCCTTCTATTCATGGGGTCCTAGTTTGCTAAAAAGCGTTGTGGAACATCCATATTCTGTATACACGTATATATATTGGCGGCACCGCCTGCAGTGTATTCACTACATATAGCCAGCCTCATGATTAGTCTTTTTGCATTACAGCATCTGTACAATTGTAAAACGGCTTGCATTTTCTTCATTCCGCACATGAAATGTTACTCAATTCTTAACTTCGCCATCAGATTGTATAAAGTCTATATATTCTCTTCATTGGCATCTCTTCTGGGTGCGTAATTTCTGCTTCATGTGATGTCACCAGTCTTTTCTTTCATTCATCTTCACACTTCTTCTGGAACTTCCTTCATCGACCACTCTCCCATCAGTCTACACATCTAGACATTCTCGTCTGAATAAGTGCTTCTTTGGAGTCCATATCTTCATTACTCCTTTCTGAGATCCTGCTGACTTCACATGCTCATCAACACTCCAGGTCATGAGACTACATTGTCCATTCGGGCTGCAGTAGATCCATCTTCCCACAGACTTTCTAGGATACAGGAACTTCATTCCGTCAGGTGCTAGAATGCTGGTTTCTATATATTTTCCGGTTTACTTCATGTGTTGGCTCTTTGGGTCCAAACCATTACTCAACCTCAATCCTGATCCTCATTCCTACTGCTTACTTTGCTGTCTTCTTGCACTGTGTGATTATTATTCTGATCACACAGAATCCAAACATGATCATCACCAACAATGCTCCAAGGAACTTGATATGATATGATAAGGCATTTGTAACGCGCCTATACACAAGTGTTTCAAGGCGCGACGAGGCAGGGGGGGGAACAAGGGGAGACAGACAACGATCTTACTAGGCCAGGTGTCATTCAGATCGCGCAAGTGCAAGGGTAGAGGGGAAGGGAAAGGTGCATGGGGGAAAGGGAGAGGGGAAAGTGCAGTACAGGGTTATTAGCATACAGGATAAATAACAAGGGCCAGCTGGTGGCAAGTGCGAGGTAAGTGCAGACAAGTGCTGGGAAGGGGGGCTGTATGGATACAGACACAGTCCCGTAGTGCAGGGGTTCCCGTGGAGGCAGTGCAGGGGAGAGTGGCTGGGCCGAGAACGGTGAATGGCCCAGTTGCAGATTCAGTGCAGTTTCAGTAGTATTAGCAGGGGAGGGTGGGAGAGAAAGCGGAGGCAAAGAGGAAGGTTTTGAGGTGCTTCCGGAACCGGAGGTGGTTCTCCTCAAGTTTCAGGGAGGCAGGAAGGCTGTTCCAGAGGGAGGCCCCTGCAGTGGAAAGAGATCTGCCCCCAACTCGTTGTTTGGAGAAGCGACTGACCCTGAGGGAGTTGGAGGCGGATGAGCGAAGAGCTCGAGAAGGAAGATATTTAGGAAGAGAGAGTTGAAGGTATTTTGGCCCAAGGCCCCAGACGGCCTTGTGGACAATGCAGAGGGTTTTTAACTTGATCCTCGCAGTCACTGGGAGCCAGTGTAGTGATTTAGGTCCTGGAGAGATACGGTCCCTGGGCTTGAGGCCAAGGACAAGTCTTGCAGTCCTGTTCTGGATGAGTTGCAAAGGGCGGAGAGTAGAGGCGGGCAGATTTAGATAGAGGCTGTTACAGTAGTCCAGCTTAGAGAGAACCAGGGCTCTAGAGACAGTGAGCTTCTGGGGGAAGGAGAGGAAAGGAAGGATACCTCTGAGGAGGTGTAGCTGGTAGTGTGACTTCTTAGATACGTCGGATATGTGAGGAGAGAAGGAGAGTGTGGAGTCGAAGATGACCCTAAGGTTTTTTGCCTTGCAGGTAGGAGCAGGAAGAGGGCCCAGAGAGCAGCAGGGAAGGAGGGAGTGGGAGTGCCGATGAGTAGAATCTCAGTCTTACTGGCATTAAGGCAGAGGTCGTTGGCGGCACACCATTCCTGGATAGCAGAAAGACAGTCAGAGATGAGGGAAGGAGAAGAGGAGGCCGAGGGTAGCCTGAAAATGAGCTGGGTATCATCCGCATAGCACTGAAAGTAGGGGCAGAGATGAAGATATTTGCCATCCATTGTGGAACCCGTGAGAAGATCGACGTAAACCGGCTGTCATCTGCAATATCTTCTACTTCATCTTCCATCTGGATGTGCAATTCTGTCAGCATCATTACGGCCTCTGTCAAGGTTAAATTCTTGTCAAGGAGTTCCCCCCCTTCTCACCCGAGTCCGATCTTTGCTGTATTTCTTGGTTGATGCCTTCTTGCGGACGGATCGGGTCTTGAATAAGGCTGCACGAGTCTCTTCCAACTCCAGCGTGCGTTAAAAGTCCCGGGATGCAACGATCCAGGAATCCGGGAAATTAAGAAAGTGCACCACTCAGCACACGAGTCCAGGAAGTAAGAAAGAAAGGAAAGGGACTAGGAATGGAGTTAGTAGGGACAGAATCAGGGAAACAATACCGTGATCTACGGAGCACACGTCTGGTCGCTACTTCGCAATAGCATTGAAACACGCAGAGCTGCGGGGGGCATGGTCTATTAATAGAACACGCTACGTCCAACGTGTAGAGCGAGGAAGATGGTTCACGCTGGACGGCCATGTTGGAGTACCAGGGAGTGCAAGCCCCGTTGAGACAAGGACCGGGAAGTCCAGAAGGGGCGCGTTCTGTAGTATCATGACAGCATGCCTCCTCCGAAGACCCATTCCTCCAGGTTTGCCCGGGTTTATGAGGTGACATTTTCTGAGCAGTCGAGGGGTCTTGAGATTAGAAAATAGTTCCCAGGTTCTTTCACTAGGAGGATATCCTTCCATTCAACCAGGTATTGAATCTGGCCCCGTTTATACCTGGAGTCGCATATTCGGGACCCTTCATATTCCAGTTGGTTGTCGACCAGCAGAGGCGGGGGTCTGCAGGATTTCCGGGAGGATTGGATGTAGGGTTTTAATAAGGATGTCTGAAAAACTGGGTGAATTTTCTTCCAGGAGTCTGGTAGTTTGATCCGGTATGAGACTGGATTTATAATTTCCTTGATGGGAAATGGACCATAGTACCGAGGGGCCAATTTGTTTGGCCATAGATGTCGGGGTAGTAATTTCGAGGACAACCAGACTTGATCACCAATTGCATAAGAAGGCCCTGGTCTTCTTTTGGAATCCGCATATCTCTTAGTCTGTGTTCTGGCCTTCTCTAAGTTTTCTTTGTCCTCCTGGTGTACGTTGATGAGGGTTTCGATCCAGGAGTCGACAGTAGGTACCGGTGTGGGATGAGGGAGAACAGAGGGTAGACCCAATGGATGGAAACCTTGGCTACAATAAAAGGGACTGGTCTTAAGTGCTCAATGATTGGAATTGTTGTAGGCAAATTCAGCCACGGGTATCAGGAGCGATCAGTCATCCTGAACCTTGGTGGCGAAACATCGAAGATACTGTTCCAGGCTCTGATTAGCACGTTCTGTGGTCCCATTGGTTTGGGGATGATAACCTGATGAGAGGGCGCATTGGATTCCCAAAATGCGACAGATGTTTCCAGAATTGGGAGACGTATTGAGGTCCTCGATCAGATATGATCTTGGAAGGAAGTCCATGCAGACGGAATATGTGTTACAGAAAGATTCCAGCAAGTTCGGACGAGGATGGTAGCTTACACAGGGGTGTAAAATTAGCCATATGAATGAACAAGTCAATGGTAACCATGATGGTCGTGTATCCTCGGGAAGGTGGTAATTCCACAATGAAGTCTGTAGCAATGAATTCCCATGGCCTTGTTGGAAGTGTAGGTTGCAGTAGAAGACCCGCCGGTCTCTTGTTATCATGTTTATTTTGACTACAGATAGCACAAGCTTGGATGTACTGCTGTACGTCGGTCTTCATTCCAGGCCACCAAAACTGTCTTTGTATGAGGCGGAGGGTGTTGGTTATGCCACGATGTCCAGAGTGAAGGGTATCATGACAGAGGTTTATTATTCTTTGTTGTAATTTCTGTGTAGGAATGACCAGTGCATTGTCCTTGAATAAATATCCTTCCTTAACTCTCAGGTTCCATGGATTCTTCCTTGAAATATCCTTCCAGAGGTCAGAGGACTGGGTTTGCACTCGGATTTCTTCCAGGAGGTTGACTGCTTGAGCTACAAAGATCGTGTGGGGAAACATCTTAGGATAGGCCCTATCTTCAGTAGTTACATAGTCAGGACGTCGAGATAAGGCGTCAGCAATCAGGTTTTGTGATCCGGGAACATGAGTGATGTGGAACTGGTACTGGGCAAAGAAGTAGGCCCAACGCGCCTGATGACTTCCTACACTCCAATGACAGTACAATTTGAAGATTCCGATGGCCCGTGCGGACCTGAACTGGATGTCTAGCACCCAGAAGTAGATGTCGCCATTCAGTGAAGGCTTGGCGGATGGCTAACAGTTCCTTTTCCAGGACGGAGTAGTGTGTCTCACTGGGAGTCAGGGTTCGTGAAAGGTAAGCAATGGGGTGTTCCAGTTTATCCTCAAATTCCTGCTTCAACAACGCTCCTATGGCGTAGTTAGAGGCATCCGTTTCCACTAGGAATGGTCGATTTATGTCGGGTTGGGCTAAGATGGGGGCTTGCGTGAACTCTGCCTTTAAACGTTGGAATGCCTTATCCTGCGGTGTAGACCAGATAAAGGGGGTGTCTTTCTTCAAGAGAGCAAAGATCGGCAGAACGATCTCGGAAAAGGTGGATATGAACTTCCGGTAGAAGTTGGCAAGCCCCAGGAAGGATTGAACTTGTTTCACGGACGTGGGAGCGGGCCATGCCAGTATGGCCTTTACTTTTGAAGGGGTCATACCAATTCCTTCTGGGCTAAGGATGAATCCTAGGTAGTGAACAGAAGTAACGTGAAACAAGCATTTTTCGGGTTTGGCTAAAAGTTTGTGTTCACGGAGTCGTTGTAATACTGCCTTTACATGTTCTTCATGCTTTAGAAGGTCCTTGGAAAAGATCAACATGTCGTGTCCAGATAGACAATGACGAAGAGGAATAACTTGTCAGAGAACACCCTATCCATGAAACGTTGAAAAACTGCGGGGGCATTAGCTATTCCAAAGGGCATGAATAGATATTCATAGTGACCAAAGGGTGTTCTAAAGACTGTTTTCCATTCGTCTCCTTCCCGGACACGGATCAAATGGTAGGCACCCCGGAGATCCAACTTCATGAATATTACGGCGCCTCTCACAGCTTCCAGGATATCCGAGATCAAGGGCAGTGGGTACCGGTCTTTGAGGATGCATTGATATAAGCCACGATAATCGAGGCAAGGTCTGAGTTCCTTGGTGTCCTTCTTGGGAACAAAGAACAACGAAGCACCCGCTGGAGATTTTGAAGGTCTTATGGTGCCATTTTCAAGGTTGGTATCCAGGTATCCATTCTCGGAGGGCCTTTTTCTCAGGTTCAGAAAGGATGAACATTCTGCCGAAGGGAATCACTGCTGAGGGATCTGTGTCTATGGCGCAGTCTTCAGGTCTGTGAGGGGGTAAGGCCTGGACTATGGCAGTTGAAAATACATCAGCATATCCCTGATAAGCCTCAGGGACTTGTATGATATTGGAAACCATGAGTGGTGTTTGCTGGTCTCTTGGAGGTTCTTTAGGGGGTGTCAAGGAGGGATCCAGGAATAGACAGTGAGACATACAAAACTCAGAGCCTAGGAATAGTGATCCTGCTGTCCAATTGATATACCGATTGTGCTTCTGTAACCAGGGCATACCCAATACCATGGGGTAATGAGCTGACTTAATGATGTCGAATCTAATCCGCTCTTGGTGATGGTTTATAGAAAGCTGGATCTCTTTAGTCTGCAGGCTTATGGGCCCTGAAGTGAGGGGTCTTCCATCGATTGCTTCCACCGGCTGCATGGTGCTTCGTGTCTCGTATGGAATATGACTAACAACCCAATCTTGATCAATGAAAATACCCATAGCTCCGCAGTCGACCAAGGCCAAAATGGAATAGGTCTTATTCTTGGAGGGCAAATTGTTTTGTCCAGGACAGTTCAAGGATGGAATTGATGGAGAGCAAACATCTCTCTCCCGAAGCTCTGCTCCATCAAGGATCGGGAGCTGGCGTTTCCCGAACGCCGAGGAGGGGCTAGAGGACACTCCCTAACCAAGTGTTTATCTGAGGCACAATACATGCACAACCCCATATGAATCCTTCTCATCCTTTCTTGCGGGGATATCTGCAATAGGAGCAAGGCTCCTATCTGCATGGGTTCTGGTTCAGTGAGTGAGCCTGGGTTTGTGTCCGTCTTGGTGGTGCTCTCAAAGGACACTTTCGGAGGATTTCCTCTGGCTTTCTTCTTCTCTGCCTTCCTTTCCTGGATACGGAAGTCTATTTGCATGGCAAGGTCCATTAGTGCCTGGAATGAGTTTGGGTGAGCCACTCTGGCCAACTCATCCTTAATCTCCTCATTCAGTCCTCTCCTGAAAAGGGTAAAACTCGCCTCAGGGGACCAATCAGCTTCCTTGGCTAATTGCTTGAATCGGGTTACAAAGGTGAGCATATCCTGGGATCCCTGCTGAAAGTCTAACAGGCGTTCCTGGGCAGTATAGACCTGCTCTGGGCGGTCACACATGGTTTTAAGGGCCTGTATGAATCCGTCATAGTCATCTAGGAGAGCATCGCCGGAATTTAACGAGGGGCGTAGCCCAGGTTAAGGCATTTCCTGAAATGTGAGAAATTATGAAACCCACCTTAGCTCTGGGAGTCGAAAAGTAGTAGGGCTCAAAAGTAAAGTGGACCAAACATGAATCCAGGAATCCAGAAAGGGTTTTTGCCAACCCATCGTATTTGTCAACTATGCCGCCCAGCAACACACTTCCTTTTGTGGCAGAATCACGGGATAGAACTAATTGTTTGAGAGCAGCGTTTTCCGCCTTTAGATTCTGTACCTCGGTTGATAGTTCTTGCATGCCACGCATCAGGTCCTGAACGGCCGCTTCCATGCCCATATCGAGTTTGGTCGGGTGGCGTCTCAAACTGTCAAGGAGTTCCCCCCTCCCTTCTCACCTGAGTCCGATCTTTGCTGGATTTCTTGGTCGATGCCTTCTTGCGGACGGATCGGGTCTTGAATAAGGCTGCATAAGTCTCTTCCGACTCCAGCGTGCGTTCAAAGTTCCGGGATGCAATGATCCAGGAATCCGGGAAATTAAGAAAGTGCACCACACAGCACACGAGTCCAGGAAGTAAGAAAGAAAGGAAAGGGACTAGGAATGGAGTTAGTAGGGACCGAATCAGGGAAACAATACCGCGAGCTACGGAGCACACGTCTGGTCGCTACTTCGCAATAGCGTTGAGACGCGCGGAGCCGCGGGGGGCGTGGTCTATTAATAGAACACTCTACATCCAACGTGTAGAGCGAGGAAGGTGTTTCATGCTGGACGGCCATGTTGGGAGTACCAGGGAGTGCAAGCCCCATTGAGACAAGGACCAGGAAGTCCAGAAGGGGCGCGTTCTATAGGTCATGACAATTCTCTTCCTCATGAGAAGGTATGAATGTGCAACATTTTTCTCAGATTTTGGCACAAACACCTCCATCCATAGCTGTAATCATGTCCAAGACATATCTGTTCTGCAGGGTCATCAGTCTCATGGCTCTCAATTCTTCCTTGATAGCGTTGAATCTCTTTATGGTAGTGTTGATTGTCTGCAGGAGCTCGCATCTGGTAATCTGTTACCATTTGGCATTCACCATCGTCTGGATTCCTGGCATGAATAATGACGCAAATACTGCAGAAGTCTGCCTGAACGGAATAGAATCAAAGGCTTCTATCGATTTAGCCGAAAAGTAGTTCTCCCTCTTTGTTCAATTGAGAAATTCAGCTGATCTCCTTCTCAGGTGAGCATCTGCTTTTGGAAGCTCTCCAATGTTCAGGTTGCTCTTTGTAATCACCATGCTGGAGCATGGACAATCACTATGGAACACAGCCCTCGCCAGTCCTTGGGCAACTTCATGTATGCTCTGGATCCACAGGCCCAGTAGTAGTCCATTATCACTACTGTTCCATCCTTCATTCCCGGTACATCAAAGATTCGATGCTCTGCTGATTCTCTCCAACTTTTCTTGTGCCATTGTTTCTGAAGCACAGCTCTGCACTAGCCAGAGGCACTATCTGCAACGGGCACCGTTTCTCATCAACCCATGTCAGCAACTTTGCAAGCTTCAGCCATAGAGGTTTGCATCCCTTTTCCACACAATCTATAACTGGCTCGTAATGTCCTGTTACTGCCAGTGCTCTGCATACAACTATGCCTTCCTCCCAACCATATGGAGAAAGTACTGTTCCCCTGATTTGCACCTGGCCTCTCCCCTTGCATCTTCATATTTCTTCATCATTTTGTCCTTGAGAATTGAGTTTTTAAAATGTATTTCCCATCTGATTCCTGCTCCATTCCAGGCTGTTCGTATCTTATCACATGATCTCTGGTGTGTCGTCTCTCTCGTGTCTTTAAATCTTGCACGTAATCATCTTCTTCTGGAGCTGTCCATTCAGTCACCCATACCAAGGATGCTGTTCGACCCTGGAACTGACCTCTCGTATGGCAGAATGCAAGGTGTGTCAGGCAATGAGCTGTCTGGGCTGCTACTTCTATAGCTATGAATATCTTGGAATTCCCCATAGCATAAGGTAGGAGAACACAAATGTAACAGCTCTCCTTAGAGGTCGTTTTCCCACCTCTTTCATGTGCTGATACATTTTATTCCCCAAATGGGCTGTACTGTCTAGATAATTATTCAACTCATAATCATCTCTTCACTTGTGTCTCCCTTTTGCAAGGAGGGTTTGTGCATAGTGCTCATGAAGTACATCCATAAGGGTCCTTCCTGCAGGGGGAATCATAGGAATACTTGTCAGAGAAATGGGTGACCCTTCATGCGTCACTGGTGTAGGGATGATCACAAATGGCCTTGATCTTTTTGCAACAGATAATTCTGCATAAATCACTGGAGTGGGAAGAATCAAAAGGACTTCTACCTTTCTTGGGTCAATGAAGTAGACAGTATGGATTAGCAAAATCAGAAAAACAATAATGATGAGCATGCATATATTATGCACCTATACATTAGACCCCGCCGTTTTCCACTCTCCACACGTCGTTGAGTTTGCTCACTTTCTGGAACTGTCATTCTTTACAGTCCACATTATGCCCCTTTGCTACTTTTAAGGAAGGAAAAAGCCTTTTTAAACCGGCAACTCCATTAAATGATCAGGTAACTGCAGGATCTGTTAAACTAGCTCCATTAGTAACCTCCTAATTGCAGGGCCATTTTTGGGATCTTGCAGGAACACATACATTAGTACTATGCCACGCTAAGCTTGAAGTATGTATATAAAGACAGCGAGAATAGTCTATGGGCATCGACATCTGACAGAACCATGAGGTTAACCAAAGAGAAACTCGGTGAGGAATGAATCATGGAAACTGCTCCCTTTTCCAGTCGTCAAACTCGAACTCTAGATCTGGCATATTAAGCAGAACAACACTTTCTAAAGTCCAATTCAGAGATTTCTGCGGCTCGAGAACTTTGCTGAGCACTCCTGCTAAAATATCTAAAAAGAGTGTCCAGGGTGAGCCACAGTCCAATGCACACTTGCATTTATTTAATCAGCAATCTTGGCTTCCTTTTTCCTCGTCATCGATCGAGTCTGCACGTGCTGAACAACTTCTTGTCTTGCTTCCGAATCAGTATTTGGGGGTACATCGGTCTCACCAGCATACGGTTTGACGCTGCCCAAATGTATCCATGCGCGTTCTTTTTGGTCTTTTACTGCTGAGGGAGTAATATTTTCAACAATAAAGGGACCACTAAAACGGAGCTTTTGCCACTTCCTTGTGACGTTGCACACTAGGCTGAATCCCACAAACAATTTAGGTATAGGTAATCGTTTTTCAGTCTAGCTGCTGAATAGTCTTCATCTGTGTCCTGAGACCGACACCCCTTGACCTTGAGTTGATCTGAAATGACAGAGTTACTAGCGGTCATACATGTCAAATATGCACGTAACTCATTTCCTAACAATTCTGCAGTCGTCTGGGCATCACTTCTGTTCCTCGATGGAGGAGACAAAGGCGCTCTCATTCTCCTCCCTGTCACTAGCTCGTTGGTGGTCCAACCAAGGCTGATTCCGTAATGCATATAATGCAAGGGGCAGGCAGAACAGCCATCCCTTTTTCAATGTCAACTTCAATTTGTCAATTCTCTCTTTAAGGAGGCCATTGAGTCTCTCATATATATCCTGTTCGGTTGCAGGTGATAAGCAGAAGAAAACTTGTGTTTTATACTAAGCAATAGGCTAATCTATTGAAATACTTCACTTAAAAAATGGGGCCCATTGTCGGATCTCAGCACCTTACATACTCCCCTTCTGGGAAATACTTCCTGGACTAAAAACTTTGCTGCACAAGTGGCATCAGGGTGTGTACATGGACCTGCTTCGATCCACCTAGAAAAGGGACACACCACCACTATCATATACCTATATTCACTACACACTTGCAGCATATCAACATAGTCAATATGTAAATTCTGAAAAGGACCATTCGGTCGAGGAATCACTCCTATGATTGTTTGCAATGTGTGCCCAGCGGTAAACTTTTAACATACAATACAATTTAGTACATGAAATGCAACGTGTTCTAACCGGTTCGGTACAAACCAGTCCTCCACAATAGCTGCCTCAAAGGTTTCCCTATTTACATGCGCAGGGTATTGCAGCTGTTCAAGCGCTACCCTTAACAAGGCTACAGGCATCACGGCTTTCCAGTGCTGTTCTGTTGCCTCAATGCTTCAGAGGGGGATGAAGAACACCCCCCTTCGCTACCACAATTCTTGCTCTTCCTGCGGTGGACAGCCTTGAACCTCCATCAACTGTGTTCTTGACAAATGATTAAACTCTTTATTTACAATCATACTTGTGACTACTTTTTCCTTTACATCTGGAGTATCAAAATTTGAAATATCTGGTGAATATGCAACCCTTTTGGCCTCTTCCTCTGTGGCCTCGTTCCCGCGAGAGATGAAGTCAGTTTGCTTAGTATGTGCTGCGCATTTAACTATTCCGATGGCTACTGGCAGTTGTAGTGCCTTAATAAGCCTGTCCAATAATTGTCATACCCCAGCAGTGGCACCTCTGTGATAGATGAAACATCAACACTGAGCAGTACATCAGATCCACGACAGCAATCGCCCTGAGACAACTTTGATCAACGGTCTAGTCCTCAACCAACATAGCCACCGCAATATGGAGGATGTAACTATAACTATGTGCCGAGACAGACGCATGGCGCGTTGTATCCGTCTCTTGGTGCCCGCTTCAGCGACTTCAGTTCGTCTGTACGGTTGTCTCTAATTATTTTTTATTCTGCCCTGTGCTTTCCTTGCAACAGCCCTCCTTCGCTCCTCTGATTTAGCCTTCTCTTATTCCTCTTTGTTTCTACTTATTCTGGCGCTGCGGCGCTATCTTCGGTACACACTCTTGCGGGTCAGTAATTCTCCTTTTCACCGCTTTCGACCACTAACCTGCCTTTGTTTCCTTTCCTCGCGGTTCCGTTTTACTCCGCCTCTTCTGAATCTCCGATCCTTTCGGGTTTCTGGAATCCGTCTCTCCTCGCTTGGACTCACTCTGTGTTTCTTACCGGTGATTGTTAGGACTACTTTCTCTCTTGCCTGCTCTCCTTCTTTCCCACTCCTTTGTTGGACACACAGTATACTGATCTTCGCAGAAGACTTACTTCCATGCTTATCCTTGTGACATCTGGAAGGAGTGATACCTTTTCGGAGTATCCTTATACTCTCACCTGGGGAGGGCTTTCTTTGGAATACTGCACAGGAGATTCCAGTAACTTTCAATCAGCGGACTTTCAGGCAAGAACAACTATCAGGGTTTTTTGGTGCCTTTGGCTTTTCCCCTGAATTGGGGTTGGTTCCCTGGGGTTCCCTTTGGCGTTGGTTCTCATCCCTGCCAAGGTGGCCTTTGGGGGAGCCAGACCTTACCTGCTCAAAAGAAAGGCAAAGAAACCTAAGGGGACAGAAGGCAGAAAACCACAAAGGAAAGAATCCTCTGAGATCAGGAACCGCTCTTCAGCCATAGAAGGTGAGGCGGGGTCTTGGGAGGGTACACCGGACTCATCGAGTCAGGACAATAATGCTGCATGTTGCACTGGCGTGCCGTCCGCTCGAAGGTAGCACCTCCTTTCCTAACATGCTAGCCCTGCGTGCACGGTTAACATCACATAGGCAGAGTCATTGTACATCGTTACTTCCTGCCCTGCGTGTTTCTCGAGCACGACAATAAGCGCCACCAATTCTGCTGCTTGTGCCAAAAAGTGAGACCGTAGTGCTGCACTTGATACAACCTCAAATTCACCATTGGCTCTGTGCCTTACCATGGCTGAACCTCAATGCCTTTACCCATCAGTTTGATCAATTTTTGAAGACCTGTCAATAAAGAGAAATCTCCCCTGCTGCCGACGCATTCTCCTTTACTCTTGGGATGTCATCGTAGAACTCCACGTAGTGAGCACAATCATGCACATTCTCACCCTCTGCCACAGTCCCAGCTACAAACGTGGCAGGGTTCACTATTTTCCACCTAACAATTTTGATTGCTGGATTCAATATGACTACCTTATATGCAGAAGCCCTCTGAGATGTCAATGCACGCTTAGGTTTCTCCAAAACATGCTCAAGAAACAATGTCATAGAACACCCCATCACAATACTGGTAGACTTCTCTATTGCGAACACGGCTGCTGCCCACGATTGTTCGCAAGGAAAGTGCTCTCTCATGAGTGTATCTAGAATGGCACTGTAATACGACAGGGGTTTGTACTCCAATGTAGTCCTATGTGTTAACACCACTGTTATAACTGTCCCTTTCGTATGTGAAAACAAAAATAATTCCTCATCATAGTTGAGAATTCCTAAAACTGGAGCTGTAGAAAATGCTTTCTTCAATTCTTCAAACCCTCACACTATTTCCTCAGTCGATTCTGTTTTTTCCTTATTCACATGTGCTTTCTTCAGAGCCTGCAAAAGGTGTCTTGTGTATGAACTATAATCAAATACCCATGCTCCAACATAGTGGCATAATCCCAAAAACTGCTGCATTTGTTTTATCTTGTGCGGTTTTGTTGTTTTCATAATCGCCTCGGCTTTTTCAGGAGTAACTTTCTTCCCTTCATGTGAGATTAACTGACCTATATACAACACCTCTTCTTGACAATATTGCAACTTCTCCTTGTCCACTTTATATCCCTTGTCTGCTAGAATAGTCATTAACTGAATCGAATCTCACCTGCACTCATATTCTGACGTGCTACAAACTAAAATGTCATCTACGTACTGCAGCACAACACTTTGCAAATCAATATTGCTTGGCTCCATCTGCAGGACCCTATTAAAGATCGATGGAGAATCACAGTACCTTTGAGTTAAACGAGTGCTCTTCAGATTAGTTTGGTGAAAAGTAAATGACGTAAGGTCTTGGAAGTCCTTATGAACGGGATTGAGAAAAACTAATTTTTCAAGTCAATCGCCCTGAAATATCGTGCCTCTGGTGAGATACTACATTGTATCGTCGCCGGATTCGGAACTAAAGGAAACTCTGCCTCTACAATCTGGTTAATTGGTCTCATGTCCTGAATAAATCTCCATGACCCCCCACCCCTTGGATTTTGTCACAGGATACACCACAGTATTACACTGTGACTCTGAAGTCTCTAAGATACTCTGTTCCATTAGTGCTGATATAGTCTTAAAAATACCCTCATCCGCCTCTCGAGACATCGGGTACTGTCTTTTTCCGAGGTAGAATTGCTCCTGGCTTCAGTTTAATCTTAATCTCCCCTATCCCCTTCAATAGGCCTTTGTCATAGGGGCCCGTAGTCCATAGAGAGTTTGGCACTTTTTCCAAATCTTCATAAAACAAATGATGGGCGCTGCCGCACTATCACCATTCGCTGTGGGATTTCTCTTTTCTCTATTGTGATCCAATAGGTAATACTCATCTCAAATATTACTTCATCATCTGCTGGATCATCTCTAAACATATCCTCGTCAGTGACATCAGTCAATCTGTACCCTTCTCCTATGGCAATCGCTGTTCTCCACGGCCTGCCCTCGTCATCGGTTCCTTCGAGCATGGCCAATTCCCCCCACACTAAGAGTACATTTAACTCTAGGGGAATAGTCTGTCCTCCCTTTTCGTCCATAGGTATCTGTGGCCTGGACAAAAACTCATCAGGTATCCTCATAATCTTCCCCACTAAGCCGGGTAGCCATGACAACAAAATGCGTACCCAATAAACAAAAGCTTCTGGCTCTAATGGCATTCCTCACAGAGCCCACATTCATATGATGTATCCCTGGAGTAGTACACACTATGCCTTCATCAGTAAAGGAAATATTGAGCTTTGTCATTAAATCTTTTCCTCGAATATTAACTTGTTTCTGCCGTAAATACAATAATGGAACATACATGTCACACTCTCCTATGGTAATTTATCAGTAAAAGGAACTCTGCTTGTAGCTCCAGCAAAACCTTGCGCATTCATGGCATTTCCCAACATTGGATACTTGCCCTCTCATACATGAACGCATAGCCCCAGTGTCTACTAAAAAAGAAAGAGTTGCCTCCTATCGTCACATCAACCCTTGGTTCCTCTTGAGGGTCTGTTGTCACTGATAGTAATGAACACCTCAAGTCGCCCTGTGAGCTGTCCTATTGTGGGTACATGCTTATACCTGTATCTGTACCTGTAAAAGGACTTCCCCCCCACCACAGTGACACCCCCTACTTTAGGTGTCAATAACTGTCCCTATTTGCATTCTGCTGTATCTGCATGGGTGCGTGCTGTGACTGCCCTTGCGGCGGATTCAATGATGCTTGCTGTGGCTGCAATGCCGGTTTCATCTCTGGTGCTTGTGCTTGAAATACTGTCTGATCTTGGGCAAACCCATCCCTGGCCTGTGAGCTTTATGCTGAGGATAAGCTGTCCCCTCTCTTGAGAATTGCCCATTCTGTACATACCCCTGGCTTACACTTGTTCGCGCGATGTGCCCTGTCATTCCACATGTCCGACATACAAGAGGAATCTTCTGATTTGTCCCCCTTGCACATTTTGATTATCATTCTGCATATTCTGAAACCCACCATGGTTATTCTGAAAACCACCTCTTCCTCTGTAACTCATTCCTCTGCCTCGTGGCATAAACCCATTCCCTCCTTGATCCATCTGGAGTCCATTATTCGCCTGTAATGCACCCACTGCAAGCTGCATTCCAAATCCCTCTCCGCTTCTGATTACCGCCCCTTCTATGGTATACTTCGACAATTTCTTCTGAACTAAGTTGGCTTGCTCAAGTTTTCTAGCATCTTCCTTCTTATTCTTCTCTTGTAACAGCCGGCAATGATGCGCTATAGTAAACTGTATTTCTGCCCATGGGTTCGCTTCCATTCCCACTCATTTCTTGAGCTGTCTCTGTACCTGCTTGTAACGCTCACCTAATTCCCACGGAGGCGCGGGTCTTGGCAGGAGGGTGTCTGTGACTCGAAAAGTGATGTGCAGGACTCGATTGGCTTCTGGGGTCGAACCTCTTCGCACTGTGTGTCGAACTCGAAGAGTGAGGTTTCTGCAGGTGAAAGAATATGGGGGTTAATGGCCTGGGTTGTTGAATGTCCCCCTCTCTCTCTCTCTTCCCAGCTTTTCTGTAGAGCCCCCCCAGGTCAACGTGCTCACCTTAGATAGGTGAATGCTGGGCTCTCCATCTGCGTCTGGTGCAGGGTGCCGTTGCCAGTTCCTTCACTGGGGAAACATTGGCCTCTTGAATTCAGAGGATGGTTACCGTCGTTATCTGCACGAGCGGTGAGTTTCTGGACACCTTTTGTCTTTATAGTCTTTAAATGCGTGGCACGTTAATATAGAAGACTCTGTATAATGCTTTTCCCTTAGGTATTGCAGGACTCTTGGGATGGAAGATGGAGTGAAGCGCCTGGAAATTCGTAAGTATGGCAAGCGCTCTAACTGTCTCTTTCCTTGCAGCTTAGTTCGTGTTAAAGAGACGCCGGAGTATTCGCAGGCGTTTGATTGCGACGAGCGCGATGGGCGTGAGTAAATACCTGCTTAATGTCTTTTTCTTTTGTCTTTCAGATGTTGGTTTGCAGCGCCGGAGTCAGCGGAATGTTAGTAAGTTTTAACTAAACTTTGCCTTCACAGGCGGCGATGCAGAATGAAGAAATCCGGAATTCACGGCGTGCCGGTAAGTATAACAATGCTTTTGTCTTTGCAGGCGAAGGTGCAGCGTGAAGACACGGCCGCTGCTGATGGATCAGGTGAGAAAGCACTGTGTGCAAAGTTTGTCTTGCTAACCTGTTGTTTCTTGTCTTTTGCAGGTGCTGATGTTGACTGGATACAGGAATGGTAAGTATAATTCTTGCAGGTTCAGGATCGAAAGAGGAAAGGCTGGAACAGACTCGGTGAGCGTTCTGCTGCAGATGCAGAATAACGCGAAGCACGTTTCATCTATCGGGTGTGGTTTAAATAGCCTTGGAGTGATGAGGCGTCTTCTTCCACGGCCCCGCCTAGGTAAGAAAAGAGTTCCAGTTTCCAGAAGAGTTCCAGTGCTGTATCCAGGGAGTGGAGCTGCCCCACCCAGGTAAGAAAGTAGTTCCTGTTCACAGAGGGCTTCTAAGTGGCGCTGGTAAGTAAGCAGCATGGTCTGCCGCCGGTAAGTCCACCCAAGCACCTTCACACCAATTATGAGCCCGGCGCTTCCAGTGCCGGGACCGATGGTTTTGATAAGCCTGGTGCCACCGGCGCCAGGACAGGGTCCAAAAGGTCCCAGTAGGGACCGGCTGGTGCCTAGGATTAGGGTTAGGGGCCTGCTTCCAAGGACGTTGGGCTGGTCCTGGCTCCTTGGAAACAGTGATCATGACACTGCTTTGGTACTCCCCGACACAAAATGTGGTAAAATACTGCCACTGATTTCCCACATGGCTCCCTCATTTCAAGAGTCCAGCATTCCTGAATGCTTTGAATGTAAGCAAGCGGATATTCGTCATCTTTTATTTTACGTGCCATAATTGCACCCATATCTGACATATCAGGATACTGTACCCTCAGTGCTCTCCAGACATCTGCTCTACAATTATTTAATGGCGCTCCATCGTGCCCTGTGTTCTGTGCCGTGACACTTGAGTATCCTTCTCTCGTCCAAATGTCATTAGCCATTTACCCAAGAATGGCTGCTAGGAGACCCCTAAAGTCCCCTATTGCTAGAGTATTTCCTGCTGTTATCTTTTCAAGCTCATAGATCCATTTTCCTGCACCCGCCATTAAGCTGGGAAGTTTACATCTTAAATTATCCTTATCCATTTGTGGCCGGGGAATATACTGTGGTCTGGCACCTCCTTTCTCCAACAAAGGGAACTGCATGAACCCAAATCCGGAATTGGCTCCCATTGTCTGCCTATCCATAGTGGGGACAATGGTTCCTGATTGCCTTCTACCTGGCAGTTACCTCAGCCTGCTCACATATGGTGGCGACTCTCCCTTCTCACTATGCAATCGTCCTTTAGGTCGCTCTGGATATGCCATAGGATCTGGCGTCCTATCCTTAGGCTGCTCGATATCAGACCATCTCACTTCCTTGTCTGTCTGCAGACATCCCTCGGGACTCCATGCACTTTGTCTCCTCCACGCAGAAGGTTTCTCTCCCTTTGTCTCACATATCTAGTCCCCAACTAGTATGGCTCTCGTCCCCATCATCCTTATTTAAAGTAAACCTGCCTAAGGGCAAGGCTCTATGCTCATGACTGAACGTGTCTCTTTCTTCACCTCGTTATTGGAGGACCATAGATTGTTCTCCCTTCCCTCAGCTTCACAATTTGCTGCTTTGCAAGTTTTGATGGGCTTTATCGATCCTTTCCCGATGCTACCTATGTCAATATTCTCCTTTAGGGTTATCCTAGATGGCCCTGCCATTGATCCCTGCAACGGGAGCAACTTTTCTATATGGCTCCATGATATCACTTGACTTGGTTCCATTAACTCTTTCTAATTGTGATCAAGGTCGCATTGCCTTTGTCTAATTTTTCGCTCCATTTCTTCATCAAATTCCCTTCGCTTAGTCGCTTCCCATCTAACCCTTTCCTCTTCTTGACTTTTCTCTTCCCTTCTTTCATTCGCTCTTCTTCTTCCCTTCATCTTTGCATTCTTTTATTCCTCAATTTCTGCGCTTCCGCCTCCTCTCTTCTTCTTCGTTCTTCGATTGCTCTCTGCCTCTTGTCATACTTCCTTTGCTCCCCTGCCCTCTCTTCCTTTCTCTGTTCTTCCTGATGCATCTGTTCTCGTTTCTGCCTATTCTTTCTCATCTAACTCATCTTCTTTCAGTCTCTTCTCACGTTCTGTCTTTTCTATCCTTTTCATCTTGATCTTCCTTTTGCCTAACTTCCTCAATACTTTTCCCATTGAGCTTAAGCAAGATCTGTCCACCCACCATTCATTCTGTACGAGTGTTACCTCGTCAGCTTTATCCTTTTCTCCTTTCCATCTCTTAATCTCTCGTTCTATGTCTGCTGATATATTCAGTCGTTCATCATAATCCTCCTTGTCCTGTGAGACCATAAAGATCTCCTCCTTTCTTTGTCTGTTCTGGACTATCGTCACTGCTGTAGGCAGGTGGTTCCTATATCGGATTACTATATCCTGTCGCCACTTTTAGTTCCTTTAACGGATACAAACCTACATCGTCTGTACTGTCGCTGTTTACTTCAGGTGAGGTAAGGGGAGCAGAAGGCTCAGCACCTTCCTCCCTACATTGATTAAGCATCCAAAGCTCTGAACTAACTAGCCTTTTCTCCAATTTCTTCCCTTTGTACACAGCAAGCAGGTATGTGGTCATGTGTTGCAAAAACACCTTTGAAAGCGATCGCCCTTGTGGCCATGGCATGTCGTGCCCTTTAGCCACTCTGCAATATACTGTTTGAGTTTAGGTGTGTGTTTTGGGAGAGTCTTGCACAAATGCATCAGTGCAGTAATGTCCCTCATTGTGACAAGTCTCAATTGACTGTCAATACTTACCGTTAGTTACACAGATACGTTTCAGAAAAACAACAAATATGAGTTTTGCCTCCCTATTATTATGTTGTACATATTAATTGGTGATTTAGCTTTGTGAATGTTTTGTATTTTCAAGGGGTTGGGATTTCGTATTTGTTTGTTCTTTCTGTTTATTATTGTTTTATGAAAATCTTTTAAATAAATTGGTTCAAAAAACCCCAAAACAAATATGAGCATGCTCCAACCTCTCCACTGAAAGCCACTACCTGTCAATTATCTCAACCAACCTATTTCTGGCGGCGCCGACGAAGACTAAAAGATAGATAGCAGGTTTTTATCTCTTCTTTAACCTCACAATTTGCTCTTGTCGCTCTTCGACACCTTTTCTCAATTACAAAATACACAGACACACTAGTCGACTTTACACATAGCCACCATGGTACTCCTTTTCTCATAGCCCCTAAAATACCCCATTTGGAGTTTGAGTAATTCCTGATCAAAAACCTGTTTCTGTTCCACCTACCTACCCCCTTGGGGTTTTGAAATGACTCCTAGACCTGCCTTGAGGTAGGAAACCCGGGCTCTACAATACTTTCCTTGTTTACACACTCCTCATATACTAAACAAAACCCTTGTTACTTAAATACATCGCCACAATCCCATTCCCTTATTTTGTCAGTCCCTTCAATCTAATCACCAGTTGCTTTTCAGCTCAAGACCTTCGGGATAGTCCCCCCTCCTCCAATCAACCACTGTCGCCTTCGGTCCGCTCAGCGCCTGTGGAAACCAGGAGGGATTTCATCAAAGAGGGACCCGTCCCACCTGTATCGATTTTCTTGCAAGAACTCTATATCGGCCGCTCTCCACAGGAAACCTTGCTATCTTCCTGCAAGATGGCAGGGATTGTCTGATTTTCCGAAAATACTAAAGACCTACTAGCCGATGGGCCTGTACCATCCTCCCTCTGCTACCATGTGAACCTGTAGGCCCTTTAAGTGAGGTAGCGCTCTATGGGATGGATGGGGATGCAGATCTTTCTTACTCACCAAGAATCAGACCGACTCCGGAAGTTGGCAAAACATAGCTGTTTTTTAATTGCAATTGTTTAAACAGGGAGTACAACGGGCGTCAATGGACAACCAACAGCATAAGTCTCTCTCAATACATTTAATAAAAAAATCTCTTTTATAACGAAAACTCATCATTACTGACGTCCTACTACGTGGCAAAATAAGCGAAAACCTATGGGGGTTTATGATAGGCTTAATGGGAACATCTAGGTATACATTCTATGGAGAACAGGAGTGTAATTGGGTCTCTAATGTCAGGTGGACAGCTATAAAAAAGGAAAAACGGGGAGAGAGGTGTGGGCACCACAATCAGTTCACTAATCAGTACGCTATTGCTTATGTGTTATTAGTTCGGTTAAATCGGATCTATCAGGCTCAGCCGATCCTCTGACACTGGGATCCACAAAATTCCAAAATCCCAAAAGTTGGGTGTTACCACCCAGCAATGTCTAATGCTCTCTTGTAGCTCGAAACCGAGCTTCACTTCCGTAATATTTATGATGCTTCAATTCTTCTTATGTAGGTAAATGTCTTAGCTCATAAATATTTTGTTTCTCTCAAACAAAGTGAGTGTTAAGATACCAGGAAAGCGGCAGAAACTTGGTACTGTTAATAAACACCTTTATTTATGTAAAAGGTTACATACATGAAACGACCCCCAGCCGGAGGCTCCCAACCATCCTGCTTCAGTTCTCACTCTCCTCTCCACACCCTAGAACCTCAACAATACAGTCTAGGTTCTGATGTAACCAAGAGTGACGGATAACAAGTACTTATGGATGTTAAAGCATTAGGCATACTGATTGCAAGGGGTACACTATTAAAGTAATATTTGTAATGATAGCTACCTATCCTATTGATAACTACCTATCCTAACACCTCCTCTCCTTAATCGCAAAACAATTAACTGGTGTGAAAAGATGAACTTTTTTCTGAAATGAGATTAAGAAAAAAATTGAATTTCTCATAAGCAATGAATGCAATGTTGATGTAGTACTATCCTAGGAAGAAACTTAAAGTATTAAAATGCAACAAATTAAACTTGATGAGTATATTTTGATGCGGTTCATGTTATTGGTAACAATCAAACGTTGCGTACAGCCTTCTCCTTCCACTAATCCTCCACTCACCTCTCCGTTATTGACCTGAAAAGAGCCACTCTCTCTTTGTTCGAAATGCCTCCTCCCCTGACTAATACTGAAGAACCTAAATCCTTAATCACTTGTTTAGGCTCAGAGAATAGAGAGGCTCCTTTACGGACTTTGGTGGGAAGTTTGACTTTAATCCAGTCACCCTCTTCAATTTGTAGTTCTCTACAACCGTTTTTCTGATCATACCGCTCCTTGGATTTGGCACCAGATTCAAGAATTTTCTTTTTCACACAATCCAAATCCACTCCAACCATTTTGGATCTACCCATCCACCCAGGACATAAGTGTGTATTGGGCCTTCTTCCCCTCAGAATCTCGAAAGGAGTCACAACTGTGACACTATGAGGGGTTAACCTATACTGGAACGTCCGTTCCATCACTGTCCTTATCCAATCCCCACCAGTAGCTACTGGAATCCTAATGGCTTCCATAAGAGTCCTGTTAAATCGTTCCACACACCCATTACCCTGGGGATGATATAAGGACGTGTTCACTTGTTCTATTCCATGTCTATCCAAGAACTCTCTAAATTCCTTAGACATCAGTTGGGAACCATTGTCAGACAAACACTTCCTGGGAAATCCTTCTCTCCAGAACAGCTGTTCCATAAATTTCATAAACCTATTGCTGGAGATGTCTTTGAGTACACAAACCTCTGGCCATTTCGACAATAGATCCATAACCACCAACAGGTAGCTATCCCCTCCACCACCAATGTTAAATGGACCTAAGATGTCTAAAGCAATTTCATCCCAAGGAACATGTGGACATTCTCTGACTATCATGGGAACCTTCTGTACTCTTAGCCCTTTGTTTCCTTCCAGACATTCCATACAATCCTTGACCTGTTCCTCAGTATCTATGTCAATACCAGGCCACCAAAATTCAGACCTTACCAATCCCTTTGTTCTGGCTAGACATAGATGCCCAACATGGGCCAAATCAATTACTAGTTTTCTCATTCCAGATGGCACAACCATCTGATATCCTCTGTGCAAATAGCCATTGTAAGCCCATAATTCTTCCTTTACCTTGGAAAATCCACTCATATCACCACTGTAATTCCTTATTTTACCTTCCACCACCAGTGTCAACAGTCTTTGATAAACATCATCTTCACTGCAGGCAATGTTACAATCATCCTTTTTTAATGTCTCATGTACTTGAAATATCTCTGCACTCTCCTCAGGACATGAGCAATTATCACAGTTTGAAATTTCTCTCTGAACTGATCTAGATAAGGCATCTGCAACTACATTGATCTCACCACTGACATGAAGCATGGTATATTGTAAACCCTGCAACGCTGTGACCCATTTCATGATGCGCCTCAATACACCCTACAAACCACCTTTAGTAAAAATCCCAACCAACGGTTTATGGTCAGTGCAAATCGTGAACATCCTGCCCCACAAGAACCTTTAAAATTGTTCAACTCCCCAGACACATGCCAAAGCTTCTTTTTCTACTACAGAATAACCTTCTGGTCCCTTTAATGACCTGGATGCAAATGCCACCGTGGGTAAACCAACCTGGTCCTCTTTCATAAGAACAGCCCCAACACCATAGTCGCTGGCATCCACAAAAAGAAACATAGGTCTCCCCTTTTCAAATATCTTCAAGATTGGTGCATTGACAATAGCTTCTTTTATCATCTCAAATTCTCTCTTACAGTGGTCATTCCACTTAAAGGCCACTCCCTTGCGAGTAAGCAATCTCATGTTCCTGGACATTTCTGATAAACCTCTGATAAATTTACCATAAAACTCACTAGTCCCAAAAATGACAATATGTCCCCCTTAGACTTGGGCTCCTCCATCCTCCTTATAGCCTCAATAGCTTCCTCTTTAGTTTTGACTCCTTCGCCTGTAACCTCATGGTCTAAATAAACCACCTTATTAGCCTTAAATATACACTTTTCCAAAGCAACCGTTAGTCCTGCTTCTTTCAATACGTCCAGAACTCTCTTCAATCGATGATGTTCAAGCTCGTCTCTCCCACATACAAGGACATCATCTTGATAACACATAACGCCTTTCTCTCCCCCAAGCAATCTGTGCATTATACTCTGAAAAACACACTTGCCACCGAAACCAACCCAAACGGCATGCGCACACACCTGAATAGACCAATTGGTGTGATAAAGGCTGTGAGATCCCTGGAATCAGCATGTAACTCAACTTGATGGTAGGCTGATTTTAGGTCTAAAATGGAGAAAACCTTAGAGCCAGATACACCCACCATCAAGTCATCTATTCTAGGCAAGGGGAACCTGTCTGCCACAACCATACTAGTCAAATGCCTAAGATCTATCTATAGTCTCAATGATCCATTAGTTTTCCTGACCCCCACTATAGGGCTGACCCACTCCGACGCATCTATCTTTTCAATAACCCCATCACTTTCCATTCTCCTCAGTTCCTTATCTACATCCTCCCTCAGGGCAAGAGGAATGGTACGCAACTTTGCAATTTTTGGTACCGCACCCCTCTTTAATCGAATCTTATGAACGAACCCCTTCAAACATCCCAACTTGTGAGAAGCATTATCCACTTGTACATCCGTGGAGCCTTCACCCTTCACAGACAATACCTGCTTGGGATGACTTGCCTCAAGCCTTATTTTCAATTTGGCTTGATCACTCCACAAAAGCAACTCTCCCCCTGTACTGGTAACATATACGATCCCTGTAGACTTCCTGTCTTTAAATTGCAGTTCAGCATCAAAACACCCTATGATCTCTATGGGCACATCACCATATGAATTTGCTCTGACACTGTTCTCCCACAGGGTGCAACAATCAAACTTCTCCTTCCATACTTGCACACTTATCAATGTGTAATCAGCTCCACTATCCATGAGCATAGATACTGGTACTCCTCGAATTAACACAATGGCATAAGGCTTCTTCTTTTTTACCCTACCGTCAATAGCATTTACTGTAAACACAACCTCTCTACCAATCTCACTGTAGGATTCATCTTCATAGCTCGCACTGATTTCATGCACTTGGCTCGAACCAGCATTGAAATTCCTACAACATCGGGCAATGTGCCCTCTCATACCACAATCATTGCATATAATATGTATTGCAAAACATTCCTTATCGGATGCTAAGTGCGATAAACTTCCACATCTATAACGGCTCCTTTCTGGAGGACCTCTTAGTGGTCCAGATTCCCTAAAGTTTTTAAAAGAATTTGTTTCTTTAGGCAGTCCTCTACTGTCCTTCGCTGGCACCCATTGTCGATTCCAACCTCTGCCAGTTGCTGGCCTATTTTCTTGACAATCTCAAACTTCTTCCCAAACTGCAAAGAACGTCTCGGGTTTCCTGTACCTGGTCTCTGGGCAACTTTCGACACTTTCTGGACTGCCCCTTCAGACTCCTTCAACTTGGGCTTTTCATTGTTGACACTATCTGCTTGAAGCACTTTTATGCACTTGTCGGTGTGTTCTACCGTCTTTGCAATCTCAATTGCTCTATCTAACGTGGGATTGCTTTCTTTCCACAATTCCTTCCTGATATTGTCATTCGTACATTTGATCATTAATTGATCCCTTAAGTGCTCATCCTGGCAGTGATTAAATCTGCATTTAACTGCCAATCCCCTCAAAGCTGTAACAAAATCTTCAATACTTTCACCACTCTTTTGACCCCTTGTGGCAAATTTGTACCTCTCCAGTATATTCTCTTCAACTCTATAATGTCTGTCTAACTTTGCTAATGTCTTTTCATAGGGATCTACATCCTGTATGTCAATTGGTTCTGGCAATTTCTTTAAGACCTCTTGCCCTGCAGTTCCCAAACAATGGAACAGTAAAGCTTCTTTACGCTCATTGGAGAAGTTAGCACCAAAAACTGCTAGTGCATATTTGTTGAAACCTCCTTCCAGTCCACCCAGCACACTCTGGGTTCGCCTGGCACAGGCAAGAAAAAGACAGGGGCAGGTACATTTGCCATGTCCTTAGCTTAAATTGGATCAGGGTAGTAGCTTTAAATGTGCAACTTATATGTCTAAGTTCACTCTCTGCACAGCAAAGTGATATTTCTGAAGTCACAATACTCCCATAGCATAAGCACTCAGCATTCACTTTCCACTGTGTGGGAAATCAATTTCCAAATCAATCCGACACGAGCACCAGCCGTGACAATTATATTATCAGCTGCTCCATGGTACATCCTGCAAGGCATCCGAAACAAGAATCAGCAGAATCGATGAGCCTCCAACCACTCCGCTCCGTAACAATGGCAACTATACGAATCTAAAATGGCCACCATGTCGTTGGGTCCCTTCCTTTAAGACGTGCGGCCGTCGCAAGGTAAACACCAGCTCACGTCAGAACGGCGTTCACGGCATCGGGTCCCTTGCTCTAGGACCGCAGTGACGCGTGGCTGTAGAAAACAGTAGCGCGGCCCCAGCCGTGACGTCTCCTCTCAACAGGTAAGAGCGAGCAGGCAAGAAGTTCTCAAATGTAAACAAGTTGTGTTGCGGCACTGACGGGCCAACTGTCGTCGCCCAGATAATGGGATCCAATATAAAAGCACAGTAACATGGGGCATGGGGAGGAAGCGCAACATAAATGGGCGGATTACCTCCTCTGTAATCCGATCTGCTTCCACCACACGGCAGGTCAGAACTTCACTTATGGCGCTCCTGCCTTTGCTCTCCTGCCGCACCTTTAAGTCCCGGCTGAAGGGGTCAGAGTTCTCCTTATTGCCAGTCGCTCACTGCCGTGGTTCTGCTCCACCGTGCTGCGAAACAAAGGTCCTATAGGCGTGCCGGGGGTCGTCTCCCAGGGGTCCGATCCTCTTAATCCTCGTCGCCAATTCTTAAGATACCAGGAAAGCGGCAGAAACTTGGTATTGTTAATAAACATCTTTATTCATGTAAAAGGTTACATACATGAAACGACCCCCAGCCGGAGGCTCACAACCATCCTCCTTCAGTTCTCACTCTCCTCTCCACACCCTAGAACCTCATCAATACAGTCTAGGTTCTAATGTCACCAAGGGTGACGGATAACAAGTACTTATGGATGTTAAAGCATTAGGCATACTGATTGCAAGGGGTACCCTATTAAAGTAATATTTGTAATGATAGCTACCTATCCTAATGATAACTAACTATCCTAACAGTGAGTCATTTGTGCAACTTTTTAAATTCGGTTGAAAAAAAATTCAATCCCCCGCCAGCATCTATTCAAAACAGTTTATATACAGCAAACACAGTTCCTAGGTCAAGATATGTCTCAAAAGTCGATCCATTCCTGAGACTCAGTCCATCCTCAGGGCTTATTGTATGAGCCTTGTCACTTAGGAACTCCGATCGTGATCTTCTAATCAATATTAATGGTAGGGGCTTGCTTTTTCAGCGTTTCCTTCCTAAGCCGAAGCCGACCGGACAGCATTACCCACCCTTAGTGCAAGTCATCTTCCGTGTCATCAAATACACAACGTTTCATTGGCTTTCAAACAATAGGGTTCTTTGCTACGTGACCCTCTAAATTGGTGGCCACGCTTGTACCCTTCTGGAATATTCCACTCGCTAGCAGCACGCAAGCTGGTACCCCAGGTGCTGGAGGGTTGGACTTGACCATACCTCCCTAACCAATTAGCCCATCATCGATCATCACTCCTGCGGTCTGCCATTCAATTAGTTCTTTGAACTCGGCCTTGCAACGGATCACTGTGCCTGAGAATAAAAGGGAGTGTGAGCACAGCCTTATCTCCAGTCTCGGTGGTTTGCCCAGAATCTTTTTTCAACTGGACCACGTGACATAAGACCGTGCTTTTAGCTCCTTCTTCGCATTTAACACTATTAAATTAATAAAACCTGGCACTTCTAGTGTGTTTCCATTATACCTCAACAGGAGCTCGCCTCACTTCTCACATTCATTGTATTTTCTCGAATAGATAACCAGTGTCTTGTCTGCTTCAACCCTTGACACTTGGCCAGACAAGCCTTCTCGAATCTTCCTTCAACGTGTGCTGTTTTCTTGTACTGCGCCACACTTTCAGCCCTTCTATTCACGGGGTCTTAGTTTGCTAAAATGCGTTGTGGAACATCCAGATTCTATACACACTTATATATATTGGCGTCACCACCTGCAGTCTATTCACTACGTATAGCCAGCCTCATAATTAGTCTACTTGCATTACAGCATCTGTACAATTGTAAAATGGCTTGCATTTTATTCAGTGCTTTCCGCTCATGCAATCTTCATTCCGCACATGAAATGTTACTCAATTCTTTACTTCGCCATCAGATTCTATAAAGTCTATCAGGCCGATTCATGGAATTAATGTGCGCTGACATTTTCAGCGAACGCGTGTGAATCGCAGCGCAAGTGCGAAAATCGCAGCGAAACCCGCGCACAGCGATTCATGGAAGTCCGTGCGCGTGTAAATCCCTGGATGTGCACTAAAATTCTGCGTGGCGCACGCTGGAGCACACGTCTCCAAACAGCGTGTGCTAAGCGCACAGCGAAAGCGCACATAGTGCAGCGCACACAACAAAAGTAGGCGGAACAGGGGGCGTAACACACGGAATGGGGAACAACGCGTGAAAATGTGGGTGTCACGGGGGAAGTACAGGAGGCAAATGCGCGGAACCCCACAAACGCATCTACAACACGTATTCATGGAATCGAACGGGGCTAATGCGTGCGCCAAAAAAGACGCGCTAATCCGGAAACGCGTAAGCCAGCAGGAAGCAGGCGTACGTGGACCCGTGCCGCATAAAAGTGCACGCAAACAACAAACAAGCTCAGACGCCAAGATGAATATACCGTTCCTAGCAGCAGTGGTCGTGGGATACCACAGGAGGAGGAGGAGGAGGATAGTCAGGGCCAGAATTTTTACACCCAGAACCAGCCTTTTTGGGATGCCTGATGACCAGGTGTATGGGAGGTACAGGTTTCCACCTCGCATAATACTCGACCTGGTGAGTGAGTGGGAGGATGACCTCACATCACCCACCCTGTGCTCCCAAGCACTCAGCTCCCTGGAGAAGGTCCTCAATGTACTGCACTTCTTGGCCACTGGATCATTTCAGCGGACACGTGCTATAGTGGGGGGGGTGTCACAGGCCACGCAGTCACGCTGCCTACACCAGGTGTTGGCCATCATGACTGCATGCCCATCAGTCCGCAGGCACATATACCTGCCCAGAACACCTGCAGAAAGGCAGGTTGCCGTCCAGAATTTCTACGGAGTGGCACAATTCCCCAAAGTGCTAGGTGCCATTGATTGCACCCATGTGGCTCTATGTCCCCCCCAGGGCATCTGAGCACATCTATAGAAACCGCAAGCACTGGCATTCCATCAACGTGCAGGTAGTATGTGATGCCAAGGGAATCATCACCTCCAGTATATGCCAACTATCCAGGGTCCACCCACGACAGTTTCATTTACAGAATGTCAACCCTAAACCGGGACCTAGAAGCTGGACGGCATGGTGATACATGGCTGCTTGGTGAGTATAAATGCCACTGCACATGCATGCATGTCAGATACTGAGTAATGTCACAGCCCCACTAATGATACCCATCACCACCTCCCCAGGGGACATCGACCCCTTCCAACTGTAGAGTGTTGCTGCCACGCAAATGTCTCAGTGTACTGCATACAACATGAGCTGCATCTGCAAAGTAGACGGCCTTGTGAAGACATGAGGAAGGAACCTGCAAATTAGGAGGAAGACATGGATGCACAAGAACATATCAATACACCATGCAGTGTACAATACAACAACAATATCCACTAGGGATGTCTACACAGTATTGACTACAGACTGCCCACACAGCTCATGGGAGCCCAACGTCACTGTGTAATTCACTGTCACTTGGTCACACCCTTTGCAAGCCCATGGAAACGGGAAGCAGGAGGGGTGTGTGTCTCACGAACCCAAGCATCTAACCCAAACTCAGGACAAGCCTGCATGTGCCCAGCCGGAATACAGTGGATGCCCCCGGGAGCCACACAAGGCAACACACTGTAAAAAAAAAAAAAAAAAAAATGGCCATGTGGGGGCCAGAGGGGGGTGGGGGAGGCCACCCAGGAGGTTCGAGGACAGCATGCACACCAACACCCACCTGCGTGGATGTTGCGAGAAAAAAAAAACTCCTTTGGCTCATGGCCTGCACGGCTATGCCATTGTGGGAGAACTGCTGTTGCTCTGCTCATCCTCTGCCGCTGCATCAGGAGGTGGTGGCACTATGGGAGGCAGCCCACGCAAATCCCTGGTATGGTCCTCCATGGCAGCAAGCATGCGGGTCTGGAAGGTCTGATTCTGGAGGATTAAAGTGCGGAGATCCCCATGCAGGACATCACGGGTTGCCTGCATTTCTGCACGCAGGGCCTCGCGTGATGCCCGTATCTCCTCACGTCTTGCATGCAGCTCAGCTGAGAGCGAACGTGTGAGCTGCTCCAGCTGCTGTTCTGCCCTTAAATTACTGGAAGTCTCAAGTTCAACCAGAGTCTGCCTGAGGTTATGTAGTTCTACCCTCAGGGCTTCCCTGTGGCCCTGGGACTCTATTGATATGGATTCGCGCAGAGTCTCCAGTGCCGCCCGTCGGTCCCTGTTGGACGCCAACATGTCCCTGTGTGATTGGCAAATGGAGTCTGTTGCCTGCTGTTGCTCCATCTGCCTTTCAGCGGGGATAATGGACGTGGCCACACTCTCCATTGCCTGAGCCATAATTTCTACTGATGCTGCCTGTTGGGTTGCCATACCGTACATGGAATTTTCTCATACAGTATTGCCTGGTGGCGCACGGCCACAGCGTCGACGGGCACCACACCTGTTTGGGGCAAGGCAATCTGCACCTTGCTGTGCTGGCAGTGCCTGAGGCTGCAGGACTGCATTCCCTCTCTGATCTGCTGGCACAGGAACAGGATCAGATGCTGTGGAGTGTGACCCTGCATCCGTAACCGCCAAAGGCGGACCTACCAACACTGACATCCCCATAGAGGGTTCTACCCCTGGTGCAGGTGGGTTGGACAGAACAGAATCCCTGCCAGAAACACTTACCTGCGACGGCACATAAGTCTCATCATCCGATTCAGCACCTGAATAGAGGTCTGGGGAGGTGCACCCAGAGACACCCCTGGACAGTATGGTCTGCAGTAACATTGGGTTTTCAGCCACCACCACACCACGTCCCCCACTGGTGCCCGGTCATGCCTGAGATTCCTCCTGGGTCTGCACCATCTCCTCAACCTCAACAGCATCAAGTGCGTTATCACCTGCAAAAACATGAAAGACAAAAAATTAAAACAGGCATGAGCACCATAGCACACACATAGGCCGTGACAAGCCAGAGATCCAGTACATGTTTTACACATGTCCCACATGACTATAACTATGCCATGCATGCACTGTCAAAGAGTTGGAAGTGGAGTCAAAAAGGTAGACACTGGGGAGAGCAAGATGGAAAAGCAACACATTTACAGCATGTTGGGTAGCACTGGCATCACACATCAGCCTGTGAGTGGCTTGTCCAATAAACATACATGACACATGCCACCACAAAGATGTCATGTAGCATAGCCACGGTAAATTACAAAACTACAGCAATATGTCGGTGAATGAGTACTGTCACACATCCATGTCACATCGAAATGATGAGAAGATTAATGCTGAATAGTGTTGCTAAATATGCATGTGCTACACACTGACACACATCCAGTGTCCAATAATAGTCATTGTGGGCTGATCAATGGTTGGTTACTTTAACATAACAGGAAACATCTGTCATCTTCCACATGCAAACATACCCTAATAAAAAATGTCTGCAGCCCAATACTCCATCGGCCTGAATGGTGTAATGATTAACATAACCAGGTAAAAATAGTGGCCCAGTGTGGGCTGTAAACAATGACCGAAGCATATCACATATGTTGCAATTGGGCAGAAAAATGCGTAGTAAAAATGGGAGAGTGGAAACAATCAGCCTGAATGAACACTTACAAAATCTGAACAATGTAGTTGCAAGATAACAGTTCAAGGTAAAGTGCACTAATGTGGGCCTAATTGGCAACTGTGGGCAGAAGGGATACAGTCATACCCAAATCCAAGGCACGTGAATGTATGGGAGGAAGCAAATTGGTGACTCATAACACTCAGGAATACACACCCTCGCCTGGCACTCAATCAGAAGCCGTCACCCAAACAACATACACATGGATTACACACACACACACACACGGCACTCGCCGGACAATGCGTCTTAATCAGGTAGATCTCCCACACCTTGGATCTGTTCCTCTGTGACGAAGGTCCCAGCAACAGACTCATGTTCAGTGAGTTTGTTGTCCTCTTGTGGTGACCCACCGCCAGTCACCAGAGTAGCGGCATGATTTGAGGCCAGCTTGTCCTTTGCTCTGCGTTTCAGGTCATTCCACCGCTTGTAGCAATCATCGAGCTGTGCGCCTCACAAATCCAAGGGCACTTATGCGGTCCGCGATGGTCTGCCAGTGTGCCCTACGTTGACCAGGTGTGGTCTTGCACCCTGCAGTCACCAACATTTTGCGGCTATGTGCCGACACATAGCTCACAAGTGCATCAAGTTTGGGGTCATTAAAGCTAGGCTTCCTTGATGTGCCGGACTGTGTAGCCGTGTCTGGGGTCTCAGCCTGTAGTGCCAGAGCACCCTTCTTCCTCTTCAAAGGTTGAGAAGAGCCTGAGTGGCTTGCGCCGCTCTGGTCAGTAGGGGCAGAAGCGCAGGTGGACTGGGTACTGGGAGTGTGCGAATGCACAATGACCATAGGTCTTGGTGCAGGCATTGGCTGAAGTGTGATGTTGGCAGGGGCAACGTCAGTTTGATGGACCAGGACCCACACTGTCCCGGCTGGGAGACTCAGAGCTGGGGTGGATAGAGGTGCAGCTTCCCCTGCAGCCTCCCCACCCTGCCTACTTGGGGCAGCAGATGAAATTGCTGCCCCAGATCCACGTGGCCTGGTGACACCAACTTGCACCGGCACACGTGGCTTAGACTTGCTGACATGGAAGTCAGCCTGGGAGTCATCCTGTGCCGGCTCAGGTGCCACAATGGGCTGGTCCAACAAGGGCTGAGCTGGGATGGTGTCAGCCACGTTTGCCTCAACCATGGGGGGGGCATGGGAGTCCCTGATTGGTCCTCCACACATGGGGGTCTATGGGCACCCTGCAAATCATGGCCACGTCCCCTACCGCGCCCACCACGTCGACCTTTTGGAGGTCGGCCACCTTTGCCTCCCTTACCGCTTGGTCGCCTCCCAACCATGGCACTGATGTTGTTGTGCGTATGGGAGTTGCAGTAAACAATTGTCCTGGGTAATTGGGGGTGAAAGGGGTAGGGTACTAGATGGAATTCGTACCCTAGTGCTCTAGCAAGGCTGTCTGTGACCCCTGGGGGAAGATGATGGGTCACGCAATGCACAGGCACCCCAAAAACAAAAAGTAACGTGCACGCAACCCCTCGTAGACCACGTGCGTGGAAAAATGAACCCGCACTACGCTGTGGCACCCAGAAACACAAAAACAAGCGTACATGTGTTACACGCAGCCTAGAATGACCTCTGAAGGGGTACGCGACACACGGGGCAAGGAAAAAGAATGGGAAAAAAACGCGGATAGCAACACCCCCGCCAAAAGAAGAACTGTACTGTGTCTGAGGAGACAGGACAAAAGAAGAAGTGAATGCTGTTTGAGGAAACAGGCCCAAAAAAAATTAAGAACGCTGTCAGAGGTAACAGGGAGTACGAATTTGAAACGCTGTGAAGTAATCGCGTGTGAACCGACAAGAAGTACAGAATTCACCCACTCGCTCTCCACGAAAAGCACGTACAAGGGAATGGGATCCTACACGTACCTTTTTAAAGCGGCCCACACGTGCAGCGCCACTTACGCGTGTACGCGCTAAGGCCCTTTCCTCCAATTACATGAGCTGACACTCGGACGTGCAGTTTTTATACGTGTACGATGAACATGCACCCGTGTTGATGGAAAAGCCTGCACGCGTCACTTCACTTACGTGCGTAGGCCCTTTCCTCGGATTACACGCATCCACACGCGGACGTGCAGTTTTTTCATGCGCGCTGAACCACTATGCCCACGTCACGAGGGAAACGCCCGTGCGAGTCACATCACAGAAGCGCGTACGCGCTAAGGGCCTTTGGTCCAATGAAACCGTGTACTTGTGCTGATGCGCTTACGCGCGAAGGGCCTTTCCTCGAATTACACGCTGACGTGCAAGATTTTCACGTGCCAAATCACTCCGTATCAAGCTGGCCACGCAACAACACATGGAAGACCACGCTCCTGCCCAGAAGGTTGAATTACTGCCCCCCACAACCCCGAGCACGCTGCCACCTGCTGCTGCCTGACTGCCTGCTGCCCATGTGCCCTGCTATTTGCTGCCTGCACGTCAACCAGAGGGGCAGTTGCTGTGACCACCACTGCTGGAACCGAAGACTCCCGACTGGGATACCATCGCTCCACAGCCCCAGGACCCAGTTGCCCACCCACTCCTGCCTCTGGGGTTGCCATGTCGGGCACACCACCATCTGGCACCACTGGCAACCCCCAGCCAGAGAGGCTGAGGGCCACCAGCATCAGTGCCAAGGAAGTTGGTGTCCTGGTGAAGCAAGTCCTGGGGCAGTATGATGCCCGCTTTGGAAGTTTGCGCGCCGACAATGAAGGACAGACCAGGATCTGGATGGACATCGTGACTGCCATCAACGCGGAGGGGGTAGCAGTCCGCGACTTACAACATGTCAAGGAGCGCTGGGAGGACTTCAGGTCCAGGACCCTCAACAAGGCCTGGCGCCTCTTGAAGGCAGCGGATGCCAAGGGGCGCCGGGGCCACCTGTCTGACTACCAAATGAGGGTCCTGGAACACATATGCCCAGCGCTCCACATCCAGGTCCTTGAGAGGCAGACACGTCTGGAGTCGAGCGGTAAGTGTACATGCATACTGATTGGACGCTGTGCGTGTGGTGGTGTGCCAGTAGTGTGCAGGTTGCACATGTGTTTTCATAGGGCCATGTAGGGATGTGTATGAACAGGGGCGTGAGACTGCCACACTGAGTCCTCTTAGGTGTGAGACACATCGATGGTGTATGTGTTGGTAAGCATGCTGTGCAAATGCAGGTATGGGAGCACACGTTTGAATTTCTGTGTATGTATGTTGGCATGGTTGTGGTGTCACGCATGGATGGTGGTTCCTGCTGCATGTATCTGCACTGTGTACATGTGCATGTGTGTGTATTTGACAAGTGTGCAACTGTGATGCAACATGGATGCACGTAACACTGATATGTAGAAGGCTGAATGCCAGATGTGACATGTATGGCGATCGCATCACTGCGACAGTTGTAGGAGATGTAGACATGCATGTAAGTGTGGTGGCGTGTGTGCATGTCTAGTGCACTCCCTGTGTTTCATGTGATGTCAGGCTCACCTTCGGCTGTTCATGCTGTTGTATGTGTATTGATATTGCTGCCTGTTGCAATATTGCTGTGGAAATGCTCATGTGTGTGAGTTGAAATTACGTGTGTGTCATGGAGTGTGGTGCCATGTCTGAACTTTGACACTGCCACTCATGTGCAACTGTCATGTGTGTATCAGTCCATTGTACAGTGCCCTGATGTCTGTTTTTTATCTCTCCCTGTCTGCAGCGTCAACTGATGAAGAGGGCGGAGAGGGTGCTGTGGAGCAGAGCAGCAGGGATCGCACCACCAGCCGGAGACGCAAGGCCCGGCTCCCCTCCCAGATTGTCTTCTCGTCGGGGAGTGAGGAGTCTGGTGCCGCGTCCCAGGCCGCAGCTGCCGATGGTAGGTCCAAGAGGCAGAGGTCAGAGCTGGACTCCTCGGCAGCAGAAGGGGCAGCTGAAACCCCACAGGGTCCAACGGAGAAAGATGGCACGGAGTCATCCAGGTTTGTGGGGGGTTTGGTGGAGGAGGAGGCAGCGGAAGGGACACACACGGGTCTGGAGGTGGGGATTCTAGTGGTGCAGTGCAGGTGCAGGGACAGGAGGCATCCCAGGCAGCCGCAGAGGTGCCTGTGTGTAATCCTGTCCCTGATCCTGCCACTGCATCATCTGGCACCAGCAGGGATGCCTACGTCCAGACCAGTTTTCGGGGAGGGGATGAGCGCACAACAACTGGCCTTCCTCTCCCTGTGGACATGGCTATCCGGGACCGAGTTGAGCCTGTCCTGAGTGTGATAGCTTTGCGTCAACGGGGCATGCGAGGTGACCTGCAGTCTTTTCGTGGAGAGACTGCACGTCATCTCGCATGACCCTTTGACTACGTTGACCTACTGGGACGGGTCACCAGTACTGGATTCCTCCATGTGCTGGACCTTCTTGCGACCCCCTCCTCACCTGAACCCCCTACGCGCCAGTCGTCCTCCATGCCATCTTCCCACCCATGTATCACCTCGGTACCCTGTGGAGCTGCCCCTGACCCAGCGGCCAGGCTGGTGGAGGACACATCCCTGCCACAGTCGGGAGTTGGACGTCCAGCAGGGGTGGCCACCACGACAACTGCACCCCAGCCAGAGGAGGACGTGCAGGCAGCAAGGGCCAGGGCGCAGGCACAGGAACAGCAGCAGCAACGTGGTGGGACCAATGATGGCTCGGGGCCTTCAACATCGGAGGGGCAGGCATCGGCCATAGGGCAGGAGGACCCCGGATTTCAAGTGTCTTCCGTGTGGCAGTGGTTGGACCACGCCATAGATGCGGAGCGGCAGCAGGCGGAAGAGGCACGGCTCACAATGGTCCGGGCGGAGAACTCCATGCGGAGGGCCCTGAGGCGGGCCGAGTGTCTCGAGGCAATTTGCAGGGAGTTGGAGGTGAACATGTCATCGTCCTGCAAACCCTCGGGGGCCATGGAAGAGGTCCGCCTCCAGGACATTGAGCGGGAGTTCGATGATGCCCTGGCCCGGGACATCAAAAAGTGAGCCGTCGGACTAGCCCCCTGCCATTGTAAATAGTTAGATAGTGTTAGGTTTCCTTTCTGTTTTTGTTTATTTTGGGCCGCTTGGACAATGCACCACATTTTTGTATATAGTTCTTTATTTTTTATTAGGTAGTGTTTTTTGTAGGTTTCATTTCATTTGTTGGGCTCATGGACCCTGGATTGGTGATTTGTATATAGTTGAACAGTGGGTGTTTCTCGTTTTTATTTTAATTTCACCATGGCGCAATGGATTTCATATATTTTGTTTCCCTTGGATTTGCTTTGCTGGACTGAGACTTTGGACACATTTTCATTTGGATTTCTTTGGATTCTGATTTCATATTTTTTATTCTTTTCCGGACATGCTGCATTTTATTTCTTATTCCCATTATTGAGTGTTTTTTTTCATTACATTCATGTTGTGTTCAATACATTTTTGTTTCATACTTCGGTGTGTGGTATTCTCTCATTGGTTTCATGCATGTCATGATATGGGTTTTCACATTCACTTGCACCCATTGGCCCTCATTACGACCCTGGCGGAAAGGGGAAAACGATGGCGGAAATGCAATACCGCCATCGAAAAGCGCTCGGTGCGACTATGACCCGTCACCGCAAAGTACGAAGCCATTAGCGACACCGTAGTGAACGCCAACGCTAACTGCACTAAGCACGCGCGCGCGCACCATGCCAAACCGCAAACACCACCATGGTGCAACGGTACGCCAATTCCGACCCTAGCGGACATGTACCTAACGCCATCAGGCATGGCGGAATGGACCATTCCGCCATGGCTAGAAATACGGCATCGTGAACCAACCGTAAATGGCCCACTGAGTGCCTGTACTCCACTCCCTGGCCACATTGCACAACTCCTGGCAGGCGCAATGTACTCACACCATGCAACCAGTGAAATCTACAATTCACCCATGCATGCCAACGTAGAAATGCATGCAGGTGTTCGAAGCGCCCCGTGAGTGGGCATCCATGTACGGCATTTCACCATAGCCGTACTGATGCAGCACAGGCATGTGAAGGTACAAGACATCAAAATGGAAATCAAGAACACATGACACAAAACAACAGTAGTCCCCCATCGCTTGCCACCAGCGCAAGGCAACATCCAAAACAGCATCCTGAGGGGGATTGCACCAGACCTGTACTCTTGCCAGTAAACAAACCAACCATCAGCAGAAGCATGTACCACACAAGTTGGCAGAGTGACTGAGCAGCCAGGCACATCCCAAGAGGGGCCGATGGGAGCTGCAGGGCACAGATGGCATGAATACAGAAGCTATTCCAATGGACATGACCCCAGTCCCCCTCCAACAAACGCACGCAAACACAGGCACCTGTGACCAGCCACATTCTGAACATCCCATCATACCATCAATCGACCTGGCTGACAGGCACCAGTCGGCCAAAAGCCAATCCCCCGCCCCTGAACAGCACATCATGTAAACAGTCACAATGGCAGCCCCTATCCGTGACCACACTGTGCTACGTAGGCAAAAGCGGCCAGTACTGTACCACACAACTCAACTCAGAAGGCGGAACACAATGCAGATCATCTCGCAATACATACCGCCACAAATCGAAAATCGCCACATCACCTGCAAAGAATAACGCAACACGCCAAATATCGGAATACAATTTAAATGCACATCCAAATGACAAAGGCCTCACAGCAATTTGTAAAATAACACCAAAACATCCATCATCACCGAGGGCTGCATCTGCAATAATTGACCAGCTTCCACTTGTGTGACGCCCTGTACCATCATGGCACACAGGGCCAACATCAACGTTCCAAAAGGCAACATGGAAGCGGCAAGAACCGCAGGTCCGTCCCATGAGGCAGGCACTAGTCCAGCTGAAAGGCCGAAATGTTGCACCTAGCCACCAGAACAGCGTAAGGGCATGTGGCCCATTGGCGATCGTCCCATAAGATCGTAATGCTGCTCCACTGATTCACCCGAAGCTGCAGGTGTCGAGAGTAAAAACCATCTGGAGGAGTGGCGTACAGATGGCATCTGCAATAGGGCAGGAGATACCTGTCACCAAAATGAAACACAAATTAACCGATTGCACTACATGACACATGATGCATCACTATCTTCATTCAACACACCAAATCCACACCCATATGCATGCTAGGCCACTCCAAAGGAATATACACACCCCTAAATCAGTATCGATACATAACGAAACCAATCGAGGTTAATACACCATTGGCAACGTCGGTTACTGTGCATGCGTCCGTCAAGATAGAACCCATGACATGGGATTAGTAACGTGCCTAGACACAAGTGTATGAAGGCGCGTCGAGACAGGGAGGATCCGACAAGGGCAGATAGACGTAAGTCCCACTATGGCAGCCTTGCATCACATAGCGCAGGGGAAGGGGATTGAATCAAAAAACACATGTACATGGCAGACCCTAAATGGAATCATCTGTCCATGCATCCATTCATCATTCCCTCATCCCGCAATGAAAACGCATGAACATTCACTCACATAATATGTGAAACTTCCATCGCGTCTGTGCGTAATGCAGTCTGCAAAAACCACTGTGCTCCTGGCCGGATCTGTAGTGTCGTGAAGCTAGATGGACTTGGGAACGTCCTGCCTTATCGTCCACTACGCTATTGCGCATCCCATTCAATTCATGTCATTCATTGCTTGCTCGTTATGGGCCCTGTCCCAAGGACATTCAACAATAGAACGTTACATTTCCAGGCAGACCTGTGGGCGTCTCCTCACCGCTACTTCGCAACCAAAAATCCTGGCCTTCGAATTCCTCACTTGCAACATTACGTCGAAAAGGCTTCTGTGAACGCTTGCATTCACAATTACATCAATGTAGTGCGGCTGTGTGTCATAATGCTAACTGGCTGCAATCACAAATGGGACGCCACGCCCGTCGGTGAAGTACGATACTGTGCTGCATGAGGGTCGGCCATCGATCGAGCCCTACATACCACTGACTCTTCACAGGTATGTAAGCGGCTGCAATCATAGCATGTGTAACAATGGGAGCATAGCATGAAAAGCAGTCAAAGTACATCACACTGCCATCGGGATTTGATACATGATTCCAACCCCAAGATGCCATGCGGCCAAATGCAGCCTTACGTGCGGGACGTGCTCGGCCAGAAGGGATTGCATCTGCCACAGATTCATTCAATCAGCACAGGTGGAGGCCATACAGGCCGACAGCACATATATAGCAGACCCAAACCCCTCCCACAACCACTCCCACTCCAAAATGCTACCGGCAGGACTAGCGATGTTGGGCCTGGGGCACCAGATAGCACTGCAAGTGCTACAACTACAAGAAGACGACGAACAACAACAGGTACAACAACCGGGCGCACAGGGGAGACGGAGGAGAAGGAGGAGGAGGAGGGCAAGGCAGGGTCAGCAAGGCCCACAAGCACTGCCACTACCACCACGCAGGCGGCCCGCAATCCCACGCCTCCGAGCTGATCCGTTCAACCTCACTGCTGAGCAGATCCACACCCTCTACCGTTTGGACCGGGACACCATAATCGCCATTGTGGACATGACACATGCTGACCTCGTGAGCATGATAGATAGCCCAACCGCCATCCCACCCCTACTGAAGGTGGTGTCTGTACTCCACTTCCTGGCCACAGGCACCTACCAGCACACAGTGGGACAGTTGCATGGCATTTCACAGCCACTGTTCTCACGGACACTCTCCCAAGTGCACGATGCCCTCCTGAAGCACGCCGACGACCACATCACACTACCACGCACGTACCAGGAGATTACCAACGCAAAGGTGGGATTCCATGCACTTGGCGGCATCCCGGGTTGCATTGGTGCCATCGACTGCACCCATGTTGAATTGGTTGTCCCACATGCCATGGAGGTCCAGTACCGCAACCGGAAACAATTTCATTCAATCAATGTGCAAATGGTGTGTGACTCCAACAAGATCTTTACGCATTGTTGTGCCAGATTTCCAGGATCTACCCATGATTCTATGGTCCTGAGGAACACAAGAATACCACGCTACATGGAGCGACACGCAGGGCACAGATCCTGGCTACTCGGTGAGTCTCATTCCATGCATGACATCGTGGCCCATTTGATGCGTCAATGACCTTGCAGGAGGGGGGGGGGGCTACTTAGCACTATCATTCCACTGACACCCTTTATTCGTCCCATACAGGTGATGCCGGGTATCCACTGAAGAGATGGCTCCTTACACCAATCCGGAACCCACAGAACCAGCATGAGGAGGACTACAACCATGCCCACTCACGTAGCCGTGTGGTCATTGAACAGGCATTCGGCCTACTGAAGGCTCGTTTCCGCAGCCTCAGCAGGTCTGGCGGGGCACTCATGTACAGCCATGAGAGGGTTTCTAAGATGGTCATGGCATGTGTCATGCTGCACAACATGTGCATACGTAGGAATGTGCCCATGCCCCCTGACGCTGTACTGCATGCACCTGAAGATGATGATGATGAGGGTGGGGATGTGGAGGGACGCCAGGGAGTCCATGAGGCACAGGATGCACGTGCAATCCGACAGAGCATCATAGATGCATGCTTCTAGCAACCACGCATGGTGCCTATTACACGGAAAGGGGACCTGTGGCACTGTGTGTGTGTAGTACAGGCACATAGTGGACTGTACGCCTATGAAGGCCTCGTACGCAAATATCAATGTCCACACATGTCATTGGATGATAATGAAGTGCTGTATTGTTAATGTGATTTGATTCATACACCCTATGGACCCGCCACCCAGTGAAGCCCAACACACCCCCTCCACCCTACTTCCTCCCCCCCCAACACCAGTGTCCAGATATGCATGCTGCCCGTGGGTAGACGCTATTGCAAGCCCCCTCTACGGGTATCAGGGGCACCCCTGCCCGTGGAGCGCAGGTTCCTGCCAGATCTGCGTTGGGGGCTGCCCTGGACGGAACTTGCCACGGATGACGTCTCTGCCTGCTCGCGTCCATGCATGTCTCTGAGGGTTTGTGAGAGCTCCGAGAGCACACGGCGCACAGCAGCAAGTTCAGCACAAACGTCTTTGGACGTCGCATGCAGTTCCCCCCTCAGGCTCTCGGTGCTTCTCTCCATTTGTGCTCTCAGGCTCTCGGTGCTTCTCTCCATTTCTCCCCTGAGGCTCTCACTACTTTTCTCTATTTGTGCCCTGAGTGTCTCGGTGGATGTTTCCATGGCTGCCCTGGAACCCCCGCATTCATTTGCATGGTCCTTGAGTAGCGTGGACGCTTCCTGCTGTTGCTCGATCAGCAGGTCGAGGGACTGTTGCCTCTGCTGGGCCATGGACATTTGCGGTGGTGTGACAGGGGGGCTGCTCAACACATGTTGCCTTGGCACAGGACTTGTGGGGGTTGGCCAGTCGTCGTCTTCAGGGTGCCCCTGCGTGGTTTCGTCATGGTGTAGGGGATGGAACATGCAGGGGGATTGGGAAAGGTCATGGATGGTACCTACGTCGCCAGCACTGTTTTCCGTGTCGGAGCATGCTGGCATGACAGCTGTGTCACCTATGGTGCTGCTACCACCAGAGGCAGTGCCATCAGATACGTTCTTTGGGGGGACCTGTGGTGCTGGGGTTGTGGACTTGCTGGCTGCTGGGGTGCCTGTTGCAGTCCCCTCCAGTGTGCTGGCACTTGATTCCTGCTGCTGCCGTGTCTTGATCCTTGCACCTGAGGTGGAGGCTCTTGGGACGTTGGTCCTGGCCCTCTTTGCAGGCGTGCTGGTAGGGGTGTCCTGCAGCTCGTCGTTGGTATCGGACCCTGTGGTGGAGTAAAGAGGGGCGAGCGTTAGTTATGGGTCTGTCGGATTTGGAATGGCAACGTGTCAAATGCATTGGGGTGGTACATGAGGCTGATATGGGACTGGGCCTTGGAGGTGGTCTCATTTTCGTGTGGATTGAGGATGCATTCATTTGGCTGCCTGCAGTTAGGGGGTGCATGCTGCACATGTAGGGGTTGTTTATGGCATCTTGATTAATTTGTTTATTCATTCTGACTTTTAGAGGGCGCTGTCAGGGCAAAGTATGTATTGCACTATGGGGTCACATGGTACTGCACATGTTCGTGGTTTGTGGATTTCGCATTGTTTCTCTTGGCAAACCTACCTGATTCTCCGGATGTCGGCACTCCTTTCTCCATCCCTCCGACTCCCTCTATGCTCTCCATTCCTATGGTGGAGGCGCAGATCTCCTCCCAGGGGGTCAACTTGATGGGCGACTCTGATCCCCCCCCGGTAGCTGTGGCGATGTTCCTGTTCGCAGAAAGTATGCTGCGTACGCGGATCCGCAGGTCGTCCCACCGCTTGCGACATTGCTGTGGCGTGCGGGGTGTTGTCCCCACCGCACTTACGCGCTGTGCCACAAGGGCCCATATGGCCTTCTTGTTGGCAAGGGCCGTCCTGGTCATTTGACTGGAGAAGACGACGGCGCCATTTTCCTGCAGGGTCTCGGTCAGCACGGTCAGTTCCTCTCGGGAGAAGTGGACCTGCCGCTTGCGATCACACGCTTTCTTGGCTACCTTTCCCATATTTATTTTTTGAACTGGGGTTGCTAACGGGTTGGGATGTGTGTCAGGGTCGGATTTTTAATGGTTGTGTTGGGATTCGGATTTTATAGTTGTGCGGCGTGCTGTTTCCCGTTCCGGCCACATGCTTTTACTTCCGTTTCCGTATATTTACGGTGCCCGTAATTTGCGGTGCCCGCTCATTACGGTGCCCGCTCATTACGGTGACCGCTAAGATGGGTGGCGGTATTGCACCTGGTGCAGCGTACGGCGGCGGTAAGGGCCGTTTTGGGGTCATTTCCGCCATCGCAGCCTTTCGGATTCCGCCATGGCGTAATGCTCGTGCCCGATGGGTCGTAATTAGCCGCACTTTGCTCCTTCGTGCAATGGCGGAAACGCTATTTACGCTGTTGCGGTCCGGTCAGTCAATTTCCGCAAGGGTCGTAATGAGGGCCATTGTGTGTGTGTGTATGACGGACCTGTGTTCATGTACATACTTGCCATTCGGGTTGTATCATGTAATGGCCATTTCTCTGTGGGTGGATGCAATACTTGGTTGGGTCTTTGGGCTGGGCTGGGGTGGCGTGGGGTGTGATGTGGGTGGCCATTGAGGATTGTCATGACGTGGGTGCTGGGGGACATGAGTGGGACATGAGTGGGGGCCTGTTGACAGGTGCTTCTGACTGCTGGGGGGGTGGGGGTGCTGGGGGACATGAGTGGGGGCCTGCTGGCAGGTGCCCCTGACTGCTGGGGGGGTGGGGGTGCTGGGGGACATGTGTGGGACATGAGTGGGGGCCTGTTGGCAGGTGCCCCTCACTGCTAGGGGTGGGGGTGCTGGGGGACATGAGTTGGTGATCACTAGTGCAAGGTGACATGTGGCTTGCCTGCAGGACATGACCAGGAGTGCAGGGTAGTCCCCTGTGGTATGGGCTGCCTGCAGGGGCCGTGGAGGGTGTAGAGGGAACACCTGGGAGGACCCACACTGCCAATTCACGTGTAGGACTCCCTGCGCACCCCCAAAATTCACATACCCCGCTCTGACAGCAAAATTGCGTGTGAAACTTCCCGCGAAGCCCAGTTATTCACGTACCCCACTTGCACAGGGCCAATCGCGTGTGAAACTTCCTGCGAACCCCAGTTATACACGTACCCCACTCGCACAGGGCCAATTGCGTGTGAAACTTCCCGCGAAGCCCAGTTATTCATGTACCCCACTTGCACAGGGCATTTCGCGTGTGAAACTTCCTGTGCACCCCCGAAATACACGTTCCCTGCTCCAATCGCGTGTGAAACTTCCCGCGAAGCCCAGTTATTCACATACCCCACTCGCACCGGGCCTTTCACGTGTGAAACTTCCCGCGCACCCCAGGAATACACGTACCCCACTCGCACAGGGCATTTTGTGTGAAACTTCCCGCGCACCCCAGGAATACACGTACCCCACTCGCACAGGGCCTATCGCATGTGAAACTTCCCGCGCACCCCAGGAATACATGTACCCCACTCGCACAGGGCCTATCACATGTGAAACTTCCTGCGCACCCCAGGAATACACGTACCCCACTCGCACAGGGCATTTTGTGTGTGAAACTTCCTGCGAACCCCTGTTATACACGTACCCTGCTCCAATCGCATGTGACACTCCCCGTGCAGCGGGGTACGTGTATTCGGAGGGGTGCGCGGGGAGTTTTACAGGCGTTTTCGTATTTGGGGGCCTGTGCGCCATGTACGGGAATTGTGCGCTGTGCATGGCGCGCGGGGAGGGTTTGGGGGCGTAACTGGCGCTGCTGCAGGGTCTCTGCGCCAAGGCTGGTTTTGGAAGCTAAAATCCATGAAAACACTGCGTGGAAATGGATTTTAGCGCACGCGGCTGGCGCAGAAATTCACACGTGCACACTGTGCGCCAGCCGCGTGCGCCACTTGTGCGCTGAATTCTTTAATTACCCCCTATATATTCTCTTCATTGGCCTCTCTTCTGGGTGCATCATTTCTGCTTCATGTGACGTCACCAGTCTTCTCTTTCATTCATCTTCACACTTCTTCCAGAACTTTCCTCAGAAGACTGTCATTGCTCTGTGGGAATATCATATAGGGTTTTCTCAAGGGACACCTTGTTTCAAGGAATCTTCGCGGTATAGGTGCCATCACTGGCGTTTCAGATGTCGCAATTTTTCCGGTTTCCAACATATAGGCAATATGGGGGTAGGACTTCCGGTAGAGGCACTTGCTCCTCCTCTACAGACTCTTTCACAGTCTCTCAATGCATCCTTGTCTATTTTGCATGGGCCCTGATCCCCTTCTTGATTCCCCCACCCCTGGGTTCTGTCTGTTATACTCATTCTTCTATCATCTGGTTCTCTTGAGAGTCCTATTTCATTTTTTTTAAGCCGTGCTGGTGCTTTTCTTTAACCAGTCTTTGTCACTTTGCTCACCAGACCTTTTCCCTTCTTCCCAGGGTAATTGTCTCCAGTACCTTTTTATTCTTCGCACAGGGTTATTTATTTCTTGCTTTGAGTCTTTCCCATTGGCAATAACTTGTGAGGAAGTATAGCTCAGGGGCAATGCGTTTGTCTTGGAAGCAAGACAACGCAGCACAACACAGGTTTGAATGCCGATCTCGTGCTTAGAAACCACTTGCTGATATTAAACGCGTTATAAAAGAACAATTATAATTACAATCTGATAACCTTATTTCTTGTATCTCGTCTTTATTACTGGGACGAGTTGCAGTCTTTATTTACTCTCGTATTCCTTATATTTTGTCTTTATTACTGGGACAAATTGTACTCTTTATATACTCTTGCCCCGGTGGCCTCCCGCTTTTCCTTTTCCTTCCAGTACCTTTATCTGCGTAGGGGAATGTTGCAAAGCTCGATACGTGCTCTGGTATTCTTCTACATTGTCGGTTCTCTTGCTCTGGGTTTTTGCGGCAGCGTCTCGTTCTCGGCTTCCCCTCGGGCTGCAGGCATCTACGGACGCGTGCACTAGGGACCTTCTTGTGCTCACAGCTTTGATGGTTTAGGCATCGCTCAGCAAGCATCTCGCCCACCACAGAGCGATTGTGGTCACACCATCAGCTTCTAGATACTTTCCCTGTTGCTGTTCTTGCTGGCCTCCTGGCAACTCACTGTTGTGTTTCTCACAGATTCAAAAGTCACTGGCTCTGTGGCTTGGCTCGGCTCCCCCCCACCCCCCAAGGCACAATCACTTTGGGGGGCTTCCCCTGCATACCATACGCTCTCCTCCTCCTCTTTCCTTCGCTGCTCAGTTAAATTTATGTATAAACTTAAAGAGAAATCATCTTTTCTTCTGTCTGATGAATTCACTTCAGCATTGCCTGTAGCCAAATGTAAAGATGTTACATTCTTCTTCTCAGCAAGCAGTCCTATATACGCCGATATGTTGGGCGATCCTGGGAGCTCCTCATAGGAACAGGAGTCTTTGGGGAGGGAATCTGCTAAGAAAGTCCACCACAGTGAAACAAAAAGGTTGTAAATCCAAGAACCATTTCATTACTCTAGAGTTTGTCTCTTTTCTCAGGCTCATCCAGGTAAATGGTGAGTGGTTCAACCTGAACTTCCTCCCCATTAAGTAATATCTTAGATGTGAGACAGCCCACTTGACTGCTAATGCGTCAAGTTCTACAGTAGCATATTACTGCTCTCGACGAAAAGAGCTTCAATCCTGTCATATTCTTAAGAGCGAGCACTGCACCCAAGCCCAAGATTTACTGCCCAGATACCACCAAACTCATAATGAGGCCCACAATATAATAGAAGTCTTTGGGCCTCATTAGGAGTTGGATGGTATTGCAGTGGTAAATCTGCCAGAATACCGCCCACGGGAATTACTGTTACCAACACTTGGTCCTGCTGATTTACCGGCAGATTACAAGTGGTGGTGGCTGTGTCTATTCCCCATTAATTTGGAGTCCATAGGACCCCATTAGGGATTTTGGCAGAAGTGCCGTCGACCGAATTACCACTGCAGTAATTCCACCGATTTTGCTGATTTTTCAGCGGAAAGTGGGAGGATTTACCTCCAGCATGATGCCGGAGGTAAAGCCCCCACCTTAGGGCCAAACTCGCAGTTTGGCGGAGCAGTAAAAGTGGCAGTAATTCCATTACCACCACTTTTTTTCCACACCACCATACTCGTAATGAGCCCCACTGCATTCTTTATTGTACCAAGCTGTCCACAATTATGACCAGTATAACAGAGACCTTGTTTCTATGCAGTCCTTAATCTCAGATGAAACTATGTTCACATGAAACCTTGCAATGCTAAATGCTGGAACTGAAAAGACCACTGCCAGGTATTTTATGCTATTATTCATCTTTCCATTTAGAGAACATTTATTTCAGTGGTCTCTCTTTTTGATTTTGTATCCCTAAACAGCAGAGTATTGGGTAAATGGAATTGAAGCGCATAGGCACCGTTGGCCAAGGGATTTTAGCAACAGCATTACGTTGTGTGTATACTAAACCGCTTTGAATTTCAGCTTCAAACCTGCATACTTTCGGTTTTGGGATTCATTCTAATCATTACAAGGAACTGTTTTTTCAAAAAGCGTGTGCTGCAAACTCTCATCTCAGAACAGGTTATCATGCCATGTTCTTTCTGGAGAGGAGCGCCTGCTACCTTCTTTGAACTGTTTTTTCATGTTTAACTCTTTTTTCTGTACAAAATTTTTTATTTCATTTTTAATAATCTTAACTAATTAGAAACAAATAAAACATATTTAGCAAATAATCTTCATATGACGGGAACTGTTCTGTGGATTGCGTGAAAAGCAAAGGGCAGAGTGGGGTGGAATTTTATGTAAGTGATTCGGGTAACTGTGGATTCCAGCTCCAAGGAGGTTACATCCTGTTAATGTATCCTGTTAGTTTGGAGTTGGGAAGCTCGTGGGGTTTGTGACCAAATCACGCAGCTGATTATAGGGTTTCTAGTGAGATCATCAAGGGGGTAGGGAACAGAAACTTTTTTCGGCCTTGTGCCTCATCAGTGAGGTAAAGTTAAGCCTCTCTTAGGCACAGTGAGCAAGGGTTCCACATCTGGATTAACCTTGGTGATTTAGGGTAAAACATGTGTCTGTGATTACTGTTGGTACTCTTGTTCAGAGGAGAATTGCCTAGCATTTCAGTGCAGAATCTCTATGCCCACCAATGAGACTTCGGCCAATCCTGAACCTGCTTACACAAAACAGCAAACAGAAAGCACACCTGAGCCCATAAAAAACCAATTTAAGAGCCTCTCTTGAGGTTATAGATGTTTGACATTTACATCTACCTACACGATGTATGGATATACAAAGAGGCGCAAGAAAGCCTAACACCAAACACTTATATTTCAACAAACGGAAAAGATGTGTCATCTGGTGTAAGAAGAATCAGAGCAATCCCATAGATTTCTCAGCCACAGATATGGTAACATACCTTATGTATCTTTTGCACTAGGATATAGTGTAAAATTCACATTAGGTACATTTAGTGGCATTATCAGTTTATACCACAGCGCAACAAAATTATCATGGTAGAATTTACTAGTAGTTAAAGCCTTCGTGGACAGCGTCAATCGTATCTATCCTCCGGTGTCTCATTCCCCACAAGGGTTGTATTTAAACACATTGCTCTCACGGTTTATGGGCCCACTGTTTGAGCATATGCATAAAGAACTGTACGGTGGCTTTCTTAGTTATCACATCAATCAGAACAATCAGCGACTTACAAGTTCTTTCGGTAACTGAGCCATTTGCGACAATACACAAGCATAAGGTTGTGTTGAGAACACATCCAATATTGGTGTGCTTTACATCTTGCATAAATTTCTGTGCACTGCCTTGTGATCCTTTTTAAAATCGTATCTAGGTGGGTGTGCTTTACATCTTGCATCCATTTTGTGCACTGCATTGGGATACTTTTATAACTGAATTCTGCACTCCACCTATTATTCTACATTTGTATCTCTGCCCTCTTTAACTACTAGGCCGCCTCTGGAGTAAGGGCCAGTGCAGCCCCCCTTCTTTCCTTCTCTCTTCTATCCTCTGCACTGAGATGGCACACACCATCTCTCTTATCTTCTCTAACTACTACAATATCACCTATCCTCCCTCTTTCATGAAGGCTGGATGTAAAAAGCACAAAAACGACCTCCTGGGTGCAAATCCTGGCCTTCCCATTGCAGACACCTATTTCGGTGCATCTTCCAGAGAGATCCTCACCGATATCTTTTTCTCTGTCCCCTCTCCAGACCTATGGACGTCTCATCTCACCTCTATTCTCTGCTTTTTCACAACCTCTCCCAATAATGGTGGCACCAAGTGGGGAGTTCTCTTGGCGGACTGTGATGCTGGAAATACATTGGAGGTACAGGGTCTCTGTATACTTGGCCTTTACCATTTTTCATCGTGTGTTCTGTCGTGTTTTCCGTGCAGGAGTTCATGTGGGACTCCTGGCAGTGCAGCTCTCTTTTGGTTTGGTGTACAGACCCATGGGATACCCTTATGGCACCCATGTGTGGGGGTACAACCCTGATCCCCTAGTGTATATTTTTGGGCACCTGTGTGTGGCCCAAGGAGCAGGGTATGGGCTGGTGGCAGCTCCGTGCTGAATCTGAGAGGTGCTCTAAGTATCCTCCATTTTGGGATGCCCAGGCCCTGTCATTGGAATCAGTAGATTCCTGATGGAAACAAGTTGGCCCCCGTGGCCTCTTGCCTTCCATCACCTGTTACCTTGGTTTTTCCTGAAGGCCCTGGAAGCCCCGACTCTGTCCCTTCCCCCTGACTGGCAGTTGGGTGGATGTTCCATATATGGTAGTGTGGGTAAGTGCCGACCAGACTGGCTGGAGCCTTCCCAACCGTATGTTGTGGGTGCGCCTGAGGGTGGGACCTGGGTGAATGGAGTGTGACGAATACGCATTCTGTGTTGTGGATGTCTAGGATCTTGTGTTTGACACAATGACTGAGACAGCCCTGCCCGAAACTGGTATGAATGCAGTGTGTAGTGTTGAATGGCATGGTACTTGTCCGAATCCATATTCTGTGTTGAGAGTGTCTGGATGGAGACGAATGGCCTGAATGCACCTTGCGCCTGATTGGCTGACTGCCTGCTTGAATGCCCTTCTGAGTGATTGGTTGCCTGAGTGTGACCCAGCAGAATGAATGGGAGATCAACAGTATATCTGGGGGCCTCTCACTGCTAGAAATCGTTCAGAAGCTGGAGTTGAAACTGACATTGAAACTGAAGCTTAACCTTGAAACCCTGCTGGAAGAGAAGTATTGCTCTACTTCGTCGATCTGAAAGCTGCTGTGTCTTCAAGGACTGACCCAGAGAGGACATGGTTAGGCGCCCTCTTCCCGAGCTATGAGGGACCAACGTGCACTGCCAACCTTTGCCGAAGCTGGGGGGGTGTGGCTTGATGGCCGCGTAGCAGGACGGGCTTTGGAGGAGCTCCCGTGATCCGACATTGATCCGAGGAGAGAAAAGAGGTTTGCAGGAATACTAGCCTGCAGGCAGCACACCCACAGACTGCTGAATGGATGGAGCGTACTCTGGGCATGAAGAAAATACAAGTAGTGGCGGAATAAGCGAGATTCGGCGTCTCGCGGAAGGATGGGTGTCCGCGTCGCGAGGGAGGACAAAATAGCCGGCGACGAACAAAGAGTCATAAACTGACCAAGGTGCCATGAACGAAGGATCTGCGGCGGCGGCCGGGCCCACGTTTACTGTGACGCCGCACTGCATGTGGAGCGAACCCGAGGGGGACAAGACGTGGCTGGCTGGAGAGGATCACTCCGAGGGGCCGCCTGAGCCCTGCTGTAGCACAGACAACGGGCCCGTGTGACGGACCCGGCTGGATTCAGACACGGGCACTGAGGCACCGAGGAGTGCTGGAGAAGTGAGAAGCTGCAGCGCTGCCGGCACTGATGAAAGCTGACCACGCAGGAACTTGGTGAGTGTGGCGCTGCGGCGAGTGCCCCTGATGTGATGGCGGCCCTGTGCTACGGGAGCCCAGGAGTGGACGCGACACAACGCGTCGACCCCCACAGTGGCCTGAAGCACCAGAGGGGTGGGACCAGACTCGATCGTAAGCGGGCAGATGGGTCCCTGCGGTGTCCGGAGAGGCGGCCAATAGCTGGCCTTAGCTGCATGCTACGGCGTCTGCGGAGCGTAGAGGGGCGACCGGCTCAAACACGGGCCGCAGGACGCGGGGCCCCCCCAACTTCATTCACAGCCCCTGCCCGGGAGCGGATGTGTACATAGTGTGGACCGGAGAGAGCAGAGCGGCGCTCCCAAGTCACTGGGAGCACAAAGAGCCTAGGAATTGGCACAGGAGGCCGGCGAGCTCGTGCCCCAGCGGGGCACATTAACGGATGCACGCACGCGCGCACGGGTGGGGGGTCCAAACAAGACGGCCAGAAGATAGAGGAGGGTTGCCCTGCCATTTGAACACATCCACAAGGGCCAAGGAGCCAAAAGGAAGTTTTTAATACAAAACTTGGGACTGCAGAGGAGTTGCACGCGCCCCGAGGAGGGTGCTTGGTTGACTCCTTGAGCAGAGAGCATGGATCCTGAGAGGGCATATATGAGGTCCTGGGGGAGGCTAAGAAGGGCCGGGAGACGCTCGCTGCACATGTGTTGGTGTCTATAAATGGAGGAGCCGGAAAGGGGCTCAGATAGCGCACCCGGGCCTGTAGAGGGAGAGGGGCTGCACCCTCGCCAGGACATAAAGCAGCCCAGACCGAGTGTGAGAACGCGCTGTGCAGTGCGCACGAGGCCTGAGCCTGGTGGGACCTTGCCGCGGGTTACAGAAGTGAGACAGTGAAGAAAGAGATCCTTGGGGCACTTGCGGATCCCCGGAAACGGCATCGGCGGCCTCCTCAGCTGAGGGGCGTGAGGAGAACACCTAAGGCAAGACTGTGGGCCAGAGGGCCTCGAGGCTAACGGAGTACCGGAGTGGGAGTCAATCTGTTGAGACAGGATGTGCGGACGCTGGCGGAGCGCACTGGAAACCTGGAAAAGGAGATGGCCCCGAATACGGCGGCATGCGCTGCCCACGGATCGGAGCTTCATGCCCTCTTGCAGCGTGTGGGCAACTTGGAGAACAGGGCAGAGGAGGCAGAAGGGCGCACTAGACGCAATAATATTCACATTGTTGGATTGCCAGAAGGAATGGAGGGGCCTAATCCAACTGAATATGTGGAATCCATGCTCTTGCAGGAAATAACTGGCGGAGCACTGACCCAGGGGTTTGCAGTTGAGAGGGCGCACAGGGCCTTGACAAGAAGGCCGCCACCGCCCCCCCTCCCCCCTGCGGCCGCTGATTGCAAAGATCTTAAACAATCGGGATCGGGAGAGGATACTCGAATTCTTCTGGAAGGGAGGAATGATAGAAAGAGGGCTGGCGAAAATCACGGCGTACCCCGACTATACTTTGCATGTACAGCGCAGCAGGATGAACTTCGGGCCGATGAAAAGGAGGTTGAGAGAAGCCGGTTACCGATATATGTTGCTTTACCCGGCCAAACTATAAGAATAAGACTGTTCTTCGAGACGCCGGAGGACGCCATGGACTGGCTGGACATGCAGGGTCGCCCTCACGAACAGGATATCCAGACGGGAGCAGCAGAAGATAAGTAGCTTGTAGCTGGGTCACCCCTGACGACATAACATAAGACACTGGGACTAGAATTTGGCATTATATAAAGCTGATGGGGAATGTGTTGCAGCAATATAAGCTGGCAAGATCCGTTAGATGCTACAATCCTAATCAGATGAAGACATTGGGACTTGAATATAGTGTTAAATAAAGAGTGTGGGGAATGGGTTGCAGCAAACATGTGCTAGCAGGATCCGTTGGATGCAACTATCCTAATTAGTTGAATGGGAGCTCCGGGAGACAATCCTTAAACCCCTTAGTAGTACACTTAGTTAGGTCACTGTCAGATCGGTGACGCCCCGCGGGGTCCTAGCCTTCGGTTATGAGATAGGACCAGACGTGGGTGGGCCTGAGATCCAGGGATGGAGCTGGGCATTTGTTGGGGCTGGGAAGGGTGGGGGGAGGGGAAGGGTTGTGTGCAGTGGGGTGGAGTTTGGGAAAGGGAAGGGGGGAGGTTTTAGGAAGAGGGGTTGTTGAGGATGGGGGGGTTAAGATTCGGACAACGGGTCATCAGGGAAGATTTCGGAGGGGAAGGTGGAGGGGGAGTACATCGGGTAGATGGCGTTGGGTAATCCCAGAGTGGTGACCTGGAATGTGCGGGGCCTCAATAGCTATCTGAAACACAACAAAGTGATGATGTATTTAAAGAGGATGCGCATTGACATAGCCTTGCTACAGGAGACCCACCTCACCAAGGAGAAGCTGGAGGTGGTTAGAAGGAAATGGAAAGGGAATGTCATAAGTGCCACATACTCAGCATTCGCAAGGGGGGGTGATCACCTGGGTGGCACCGCATGTGCCGTTTCGTTTGCTTAGCTCGACAATAGACCCAGAGGGCAGGATGGTGGTGGTGGCGGGGATCCTGGAAAATAGGGAGGTGAACATTGTAAATTTGTATGCCCCTAACCATGATACAGCAGCATATTTTAGGTCCTATATAGTAAAATTAGCCCCCTGGCAAGTGGCACGATGGTGTGGGGAGGGAATTTCAATTGCACCCTGAACCCCAGGATTGATAGGTCAGATGACAAATCAGGGAAGCCAGCGCCAGCAGCTAAAGCACTGAGGACCCTATTGATAGACCTCGGTCTGGAGGATGTGTGGAGAAGGTTACATCCAACGGATAGGCAGTATTCGCACTACGCAGCGCCGCATGACCTGCACATAAGGTTGGATTACGTGTTTGCTGCGGCGGAGATAGCAAGAGAAATGGTGGGGGCCGAATACAAGGCCAGGATACTGTCCGACCACTCGCCTTTAGTTGTAGAGTGGCAGCATCAACCCCCCAGAGCGCATATCCCGACATGGAGGCTCAGAACTGAGGCTCTACAGGATGCGGAATTTCGCGAGGATCTGAGGGTGGTTATCGAGGAATACTTTGAAATTAATACGGGCAGTGTACATTCTGTGTGAACTGTATATGAGGCATTCAAGGTGGTGGTGCGCGGGGTAGCCATATCAAAATCTAAAGGGCTCCAAGGGGGTATTGAACGGGAACTGCTGGAAACAGAAAGAGAGCTGCAGGGCCTTACTCGTAGTGAGGGGACCGCCCGTGAGAACAGCGCTAAGATAAAAGACTTACAATTAGCTTGTATGGAACTCTGGGATAGATTATGCAAATTAAATTATAGGAAATATACTGAGAAATTACATGCAGGGGGGGATAAACCAGGTAGACTACTGGCCTGGCTATATAAAAATGAGACTTCCCCATTCAGTGATCAGAGAGGTTAGGGATGCGGAAGGTCGAACTTATAACACCCAAGAAGGGGTAAATGGGGAGTTCCTCAAGTACTACAGACATCTATATGAGGATACAGGAGAGGATATGAGCCAGGAAATACTGGAAACAATAGATGTGGGGTTGCCCACCTTGGATGACCTAGAACGCGCAGATCTGGACGCCCCCATCACCGTAGACGAACTGGAGGCGGTGATCCAACACCTCCCCACATGTAAAGCGCCCGGGTCAGATGGGTTACCCAGTGAATTTTATAAAGCATACAAGCAGGAGCTACTCCAGCCGCTGCTGGCTATGTTTAATGAACCCTATGAGCAGGGGGAACAGCCGGCGTCCCTCCGCGAGGCGGTGATCGTCCCGCTCCTGAAACCAGGTAAGCCGGACACGGAATGCGGGTCCTATAGGCCCTTGTCCATGCTTAACCAGGATAGCAAAATACTCACAGCAGTGCTAGCCAACAGACTAAAGAGGGTTATCGGCAAGCTGATACACCCAGACCAAACTGGTTATGTCCCAGGTAGAAACATCACAGATAACCACAGGAGGCTACACCATATTATTGATCAAACTAAGGAAGACTCAGGAGAGAGAGCCATCGTGTCGCTGGACGTGGTGAAAGCCTTTGATTCAGTGAGGTGGCCGTGGTTAAAGGCGACCCTGAAAGGGTATGGAATGGGACCTGTATATACTAGATGGGTCCAGTTGCTATACAGTTCCCCGATTGCGAGAGTTAAAACTGGTCCCACAATTTCAGACAAATGGCAACTCAGCAGGGGGGCCAGACAGGGTTGCCCCTGGTCACCTATCTTATACATCTTGGCATTAGAACCGCTAGCAATATGCCTGCGGCAACAATACGGGGAGGTGGAGATTCGCACAACGGGGGGCCCTCCCCTGATATCATTGTATGCAGACGATATGCTTCTCTACCTGCGTTACCCGGAAGAAAACCTGCAATATGTGCTGGAGGTGATGGATCGTTATGCCACCCTCTCGGGCATATCGATGAACCCCAGGAAGTCTAGCTTGTTCCCCTTGGGAAGGTATAGGGGCACCCCATTGGCGGGGCTACCTGTCCTGCGGATACCCTGGCTGGCCGTGATATTCAAGTATCTGGGTGTGAATATTTATCATAAGATAGAGATGGAACACAAACATAATACAGTGAAAGCGATTGAGGGTATTAAGAATAGCATGGTGTTCTGGTCTAGTTTACCCCTGGCCATGATGGGGAGAGCAGCTCTGCTCAAAATGGTTGTTCTGCCTGAGAACTTACACTTTTATGTTGTCCCATACTTGATCCCCAGACACTTCTTTGTGAGACTCCATGGTATGTGCAGGGGCTTTATATGGGGCAACTCCAGGAATAGGGTAGCCCTGTGGAAGCTGCAGAACACTTGCGATAAGGGGGGCATAAACCTGCCAAACTTTGAATTGTATCATTTGGCGGGACAGCTGTTGTATGTGGCCAGGTGGCTGTCTGCGGAGGACTTGGCGGAAGCCAGGCTTTTGCGGGGCGACTCAGTCCCATATTTTCTTAGAGAGACAGTGTGGATGCATAAAACTAAGATGGTGGGGAGGGGGAGACTAATGGAGTTGGGCTGGGAAGTTTGGCGCAGAGCATGGAAAACGGTGGGCGACCCAGACACGCTCTCTCTGCAGGTCCCGCTGGTGGCTCTATGTGGTGATGACCCCCAATTGTTTGAAGCAGTCCGCAGATATTGGGAACCGGTGGGTCTAGCCACCCTCGGAGATATATTGCAGGAAGGGGAGGTATTGGAATTTCAGAGGTTGCACGAGGAGACAGGGGTGCATAGCGGCCAATATATTACATACATAAGGCTCTTGAAACGGGTAAGGGGGAGGTGGCCTGAGACGGCACTGGCGGAAGTACCTGATGCCACCCTGGAAATGATGTATGATGTCTCAGAGGAAGGACACAAAATAGCTAGGATATATGAGCTCTTAAGAGCAAAGGCAGAGAGGGAGCTACTCCAGCTGAGGCATGATTGGGAGGAGGAGATTGGAGAATAAATGACCGATGGACAATGGGACAGAGTACAAAGGTACCACAAAAGGGTGTCTCGGAATGCGAGACTCCAGCAGATCCAGCTATATGTCACCCACAGAGCCTATTTGACCCCTGGAAGAATAGCCAGGTTTGGAGGCTCAGCTATACAGAAATGCCCCAGGTGTGGAGAGGAGGAGGCAGGGTTGCTGCACATGTTCTGGGCTTGCCCAGAGGTGCATAGATTCTGGGAAGAAATAAAGACGAAAATGGCCAGTGGGGGAGTGGTGCTGGACGTGGGGTCTGCTGGGGCATGCATGCTTGGGAATTTCCCCAGTCCACGTAATTTAAAGCATATCAACAAAATGAAGGACCTGGCATATGTCCTGGCCAAGCGCAGGATTGCAATGCGTTTGGAAGGCATCCCATAGGCCTAGAGTGGAGACATGGTGGGCGGACCTCTTGAGATGGGCAGAAGCTGAAACTGCGGTTTGATTTGAAGCTGCCACCAGGGGGGGAGAAGAGGAAGTGGGCCCCCTGATGGCCTGGAGGCAATTGGTGACCTCGATGGCTACACCTCACCAGGTCAGTCATGAAACAGAAGACTCAGAGGAGTCAATAAGCACTGAGATTCCCGAAAATGCTCATGAAGATGACACTGATGTTACGGCTCTAGTTTGTGGGGAAGGAGGGGGGAGGACGGGAAATGTATAATGTGTTGGTTTGTCATTGGTTATGAACGTCCTCAAAGTTGGAATGTTTGGCATGTTGTTCTAAAATAATAAAAACAAATTTAAAAAAAAAAAAACCTTTGCCGAAGCTCCCTGGAAGTCAGGCCCTCGACAGGCTGCCGACCGGAGACGGGGACTGCTGAGGAGAACAAAGAGAAGCAACAGACATTCCATCCACCGTCGTCGACCAGGGTTTGCAGGGTTGCTATAACCACTGGAGCCCCGTCAAAGTTAGTTGCCCAGAAGCGGGGACTGCTTGATGCCGTGCCGTTGACGAACGGAGCCGCAACGCTCCACTGATGAAGACATTTGATTCCCGAACGCCCTTGTCCGCACCGCTGACCGGCTTATCCTGCCGGAGAAGGCCAGGCTGTAGACGCACCGAGGAGCATCCGCCAGTGGGTTTCCCACCACCCAAAGACCATAGAGACGCCGGACGACTCAACGCCCTTGCTGGGCCAAAGTTCTTCACAAACTCTTTGCGGTCCTGAACTATCAACGTCGAGGTGCCCTGCACGCCTCATCCTTGCAGGATGTCTTCGACTCATCATCGACGTGCACCGCCAGGACTGAAGCTGCTGCCTCGACGCCACCAAACATCGAGGATCAACGCCAAGTTCACCTTCGTCAAGTCCCATCGACTATCCGTGGTTCCTGCTTTAAAGGGAGTCACTCAAGAAGGATCCATCAACGCCTCTTCAAGGAACTCTGCTATTCCATGTACTTTGGGGTGGTAGAAACACTTTAGAAGGAAATAAGATTCATTGAAAAATATATGGACTGGGCTTTGTAGTATATCCTTATTTTACAGGTTGCCCAGGTGGAGGGGGGCATCTCCACATGGAACTGTGTCTAGGTAACAGGGCCAGTATCCTGCCAGTTGTTCTAACCAACTGCTTTCCTCCTATGTCTATCATTGGTTATCTTTATTAATAGATTTGTGTGACATTTGACCAGAGTACAGTTGATGCACTTTAATGAAATCTGATAATAATTATGGTACCGCTTAGAACTGTATATATTTGCCATTTTAGATTAACTGCGCACAAAATGAGTTAATGTGATTGTGTACATAACCTTGAACCTTAATTATATAAAGACTGTGTTTTCACTAATACAGTGTGTGGACATTCCTTTGTGGGTGCTTGGGGACTACACTGCAACACCTCCTGAGAAGCTAGGCCTTGATTGCTTGTCCATTGCTACCGTAATAGAGAATCTTGGCTGGAGTCTTCTGTGCCTCTCCTCTACCATTTAGAGAGCAGGAGTACAGACACCCCCTCCAGTCTTGAAACAGGCTTCCTCTCATCACGCTGCATATTAATGTCTACCACACTGGCACTATTCTGGTTCACAGTTCTCAAGCCAACCTCCTCTTTGTCCATCCCTCATTAACTTTCTTCCTTCTCCTGCCTCTCCCCTTACCAATCTCTGTCCCCTCGTCCCCTCTGACTGGAGTACCATGCCCCTGTACTCCACCTCAGAAAACCTTCAAAGGCAGAGGCTGTCTCCACCTGGTGAATCTTAACACCTGCTCAGCCAACAAACACGCTGCTGACATTTGCCTCCTCCTCGAAGACACTGACCTCAACATTCTCGCTCTTACCGAGACATGGTTCAATGCCAGCTCAGTCACTGCTTTTGAATCCCTCCTACCTGATGGCTTCAAGATCATTTCCAAGCCTGGACCTCACCGTGCTGGCGGTGGGGTTGCCTTAATCTTCCCTGAGTGGTTACCTTCCTCCATCTTACCCTGCCAGCTCTACTCTTCCTTTGAGAGCCTTGTATGCAAGTTGGTCATCTTTCTCTGCTCCACCCTGCCCATTTCTACCATTTACAGTCCTCCAGGCTCTACCTTTGAATGGACTGATTTCTGTTCCTCTTTACTTTCAACCTCCTCCAATCTGCTCTTCTTGGGTGATTTCAACATCAAATTGGATTCTCCTGGCAGAGCATCCACTCTTTTCCTTGACCTCTCTATCCCTTTCCATTCTCCCTTCTGGTCCAACCCACTCTGCTGGATACACACTGGACGCCCTCATCCACTCTGACCTCGAACTCTCATCTCCTCTGGTCACCCCTCTCTCTTGGTCAGACCACTCTCTTCTCTCCTCCCACCTGGGTCCCGTTGGGCCTCTGACCGCACCCCCAAAAGCCCTGCCAACCTTGTTCACGAACATCCGCCCGATGAAACGAGTGTCAGCTGCTGCCTTCACTTCCACCTTTATCCTCCCTTATCTCCCTAAATCAGACTCTACCACCAACACTGCTCTCAACCACTTCCACTTGTCCATCACCAACACTCTTGGCATTCTTGCCCCAGTCATGTGGATCAGTCTGAAAACTGCCTCTAAGCGTAACACCTGGTATGACTCCGAACTTGCAGCCCTGAAACGAAAATGCAGAGCGGCAGAACGGAAGTGACAAACTTCAGGCTCACCCTCTGACCAACTCACCTGCTGCCTGCTCCAAAGGCAATACAGACTGTCTATCTGTACCAAGAAAAGGCCCACATTCAGGCACAGGTATCTGGTGCATTCATCAACATGGCTGAACTTTTCAAAATCTGCCGGGAACTAGCCAACCCTACCGCAGTCTCCTCCCCTTTTCCTTCCCAGGCCCTCTGCAATGCACTGGCCACTCATTTTGCCACCAAAACTCAAGAGATCCTGAACAGCCTTGTTACTCACCCTCCCAACCCATCCCACATCCCCTTGCCCTCTCACCCTCCTCCTTCCCCCTTCTTTGCCCCTGTCGCACCTGAAGAGGTCACCAGATTTGGCCGCTCCATGAAGGTGTCTTCCAAACAGGTTTCCCCTTGCTCATCCAGAACCATCAAGGACAACATTGGCTCTCTTGCCCCCGCACTTGCTGATCACTGCAACCACTCTTTGCCACTGGATCTTTCCCCTCCTCCCTCAAGCATTTCCATTACCCCCTTCCTTGGGAAGCTTCTGGAGAAGTTGGCCGTGCCTCAACTCAACTCTCACACTGAACCTGGTGGTGGTCTCCACGACCATCAATCTGGATTCCGTGCATCCAGAGGCACGGAACTGCTCTTCTGAACACCTGTGAAGAACTGCTTGCATCTCTGGATTCCAACTCCCCAGCTGTACTTATCCCATTTGATCTCTCCTCTGCCTTTGACATGGTCAACCACTCCATCCTCATACAAAGGTTCCACAACACCCTTGGTATCTCAGAACAGGCACTGGATGGGCTGACCTCTTTCCTAACTGACACTCTTCCCGAGTCATCCTGGGTACCTTCTCCTCTCTTATCTCCTGCTCTACCTGTGGTGTCCCCTAGGGTTCCATCCTCTCCCCTTGGCGTTTTAACGTTTACCTTTCTCAGCTGGCACTCCTCATCTACTCCTTCTGCCCCAACTTAGTGTTACGCAGATGACAAAAAACTATTTTTCAAACTTCCTGCAGACCCTCTTGCACCTTCCATCATTCCTGACTGGCTATCTGCCATCCAGGCCGGGTGCACTTCCAATGATCTCTTTCTCAATGCCAGCAAAACTGAGATCCTTCCCATTGGGACCCTTACTCCCGCCTTCTTCCCTTCACTCTGGCCTTCCTCCATGGGCCCTCCCCCTGCTCCTTCTTCTGAAGCCAGAAACCTTTGAGTCATCTTTGACTCCCCTCTCTCCTTCCTCCCTCACCCGCAGGACATTGCCAAGAAGTCTCACTTTCAGCTCTTCCTTTTCAAAGGAATTCAACCTTTTCTCACTTTACCCCAGAAGTCAATGTTACTCGAGCCCTGGTTCTCTCCAGGCTTGACTATTGCAACAGCCTCCTCCTGAATCTAACTTCTTCCACTCTGCACCCCCTTTAGCTAATTTAGCATAGGACAGCAAGATTTATCCTTGGCCTCTACCCCAGGGACCGCATCTCCCCTGCCCTAAAAAATCTTCACTGGCTACCGGTTGCCACATGGATTAAATTAAAATCTCTCTGTATCACCCACAAGGCTTTCTGGGGCATGGGACCACGCTATCTGCAACTCTTTCTTACTATTCTTCCTCTAGACCTCTGTGTTCCTCTAGCACCAACTCTGTGTGCAAAGCATTTTGCTAAAAGAGGGCAGGTGGTCGATCATTTTCCTCGGCTGGCTCCCTTCTGTGGAACAGCCTCCGTCTGCCTCTGTCTTGAGTAGGACTTTCTGAAATTCTGTGAACTACTCATGACTTTACTCTTTACCTCCTCCTTCCACCCTTCTCACCTCTGCTAATCTCACAGTTGCTTTGATTGGGTACCAGGGCCCTTATGCATCCTCAGGGCCCTGACCTCTGACACTCAATTGCCCCTAGCTTCTGTCTATCCTCAGCACTTACCTCAGCACACCCTCCATCCTTGAGGCTTGCACTTACCTTACCATGCACTTCATCTGCTGCTCACCCACGAGCACGGGCATCACAGCACCTACCCCTACTGCCCCCTCCCTCTGCACTTGCACAATCTGAATACTCACAAGGCATAGTAGGGTTGTCCTCTTTTTCTCCTCCATTGTATTCATTATTTTATGTATTTTCAATGTGTCTCATTCCCATGTCCCCTCCCTGTTGCCCTGTGGGCGTTTTGAAACAGAATTGACTTGCTGTATAAGCACCTAACAAGCAAACAATAGATAAATAAATGCATTTTCACCAATTATCATCTTTACGTTCTCTGTCAATCAATTTATCAATCTACCAGCTTTCTTCCGAAATCCACAAAGTAGAGGAGAAAAAGATTGATGTTTGTAGAGCTGTAATATACTATCTACACAAAACTAAGGAAATGCGAGAAAAAATAAAAAATACATCTCTTTTGCTCCCTGTGGGGAGGATGGGTGGGTACAGGTGGTTCTAAGCATATGCAAGTAACAGAATGACTATTACTAGTAAGTAATATTTGTTATATTTATAATATGCCCTAAAGGGTCAAAGGCCAAGTGGCAATGTAATGTTCTGAAGTACATTCAAGGAGCGCCCAAATATTAAGGAATATTCTTCAGAATGTGAAGACCTTGTTCGCTGATATGTGGTATATATAAAGCTATTTCCTGTTGTCTTCCTTTTATACAGGATATCTTGGTAACGATTGAGAATGTCACTGTTGCACGGTTGACGTCGAAGAGACTGTGTACCAACAAAAACATTCAGCTGTGGCTTCTTGTGAGCAAACAGTCCTTAGAGTTGGTCGCGGATTCATACACAGACCTAACTTATTCCGATAAAACTCAGTTGGAGCAGCAACTAACTATCCTGAGCACAGCAATGAACGACCGCATTGACACCTATCTGGGAGGTCTTCCAGGTAGGTTTATGTTACTTTTTTACATTGTAGAAAAATAAATGCTTTAAAGTGAGCCCATTTCCCATCTGTAAGTAAATAAACCTCAGGAATGTAGAGCTTTTGGTGGCATAGATTTGAGCATTGCTTTCTTCTAAGAAGTTGTTACAAAATACAGTAATTGAATTTGGGTCAAAGAAAAACACCTGAGGAATATCCTGTGTAAGGTTATATCTCTTTTTATGCTTGTAAAGCACAAATATACACCCGGACAAATGTCTGATGGTGCTCAGGTACAGATGGATTTGGACCATCAGCAGGATTGACTGAAGTGCACGAGTGACACTTGGGGTAACCTTCGGTATGGCAGAGTTATTTTGGAAACAAAATATGTTTCAGTTGTCTCCTTAAACTTGCATGATCCTCTGTGCCACATTATAGATGCATTTGTCGAGAAGATCTGTCATATACTTTCTCATGCTGGTAGTTTCTTGTGACTCAAAGCAAAGTGCTCGCTCTGGTTCACGTTTGGCAAATATGAGAGGAAATTGATTTAAACGTAATACTCTACCTCGGGTAGTCAATGAAGTTGGTACAGAGTTTGTGTGATGTTCTTATTTGGACGATACTGTTGAGAGTGCTCTCCATTATGAGATTTTCCTCAATCTTCAAAAGCACCGAACATTTAAGCCCAATTGCAAGATTGTAGAGCACATTTTAGAGGCTTGTTGGCTTTGAGGTGTAAAATGGCACATATTGTAAAGGACAAAGCTCTGGCTGTTTTTTTCCATATGTCTTTTTCTTTGGGTGTTCCCTGTTGGAGTGTTGCTCCTAGCAGGACAAATGTGAAAAAAAGCGAATGGAATCCATAGGTTGGTTGAGTGGTTAAAGGCATTGGAAACTGGCAACGGCCAGGATTCCTGCAATTCCTTTTTACAAGTCTAGCAAGAAAAGTATCAAAATAACCTAGAAAGGGGCTGTGGCCCTTTCCAGGGTATTAACGACTCAAGTAAAATGAGGCCCTTAGTAGAGGAAGACATTTTATTCCCTTCAAAATTGCTAAAAAGGGCTCTCTGAATTACTGAATTCTTCATATTACCAATTTATCCTTACAAACATGACTGCTGTTTTACAGCCCAAAACCATGAATTCTTAAATTGAAAAACAAGAAAACAGAAAATCAAATGTGTCTACTGATTTGTATGCATATCTGAAAAATAAATGTACTCTAGGTTGCTGCTGGGAGGGGCAAGAACGCTGGGGATGGATTACCCTTTCTGTATGCCTTTTTGTTCTTGGATAATACAGCCATTTCAGATTGCACTCAGTTTATTATATGCTTATACCCCTGCCACCAGGCTCTGATGGGCTTGAGACCAGAGAGATCCTTCTTCGCTATCATCAACCCTAAACGGGCAGATTATTGTAAGTAATTGCCATCTGGCAATGGTGCAAAGACCTGGCTTGATGCAGGTGATTCCTTCTCCAAAGGGGTCATCTGCTAACCAGGTCCACCTTTATTGCAACTCCATACCAAAGGTTTTCTGCTAGTATCTTCTTCATGTTCGTGGACCTCTTCGTTACTTGCTGGATCTGTTTTTGGCTTGCTTTGGAATTTCCTGTTCTGACTTTGGCTTTTAGGACTTCAGGTTGGATTATGTTGTGTCGAGAAAGATTAATGGGTAATTCATAGCATCTGCCCCTCCCACGCCTCTGTAACATAGGAATGAAAAGGGTGCATCATTCGTGGCATCTGTCACCTCTCCGACGCCATACCGCAAGTACGGGAGATGGAACTCGCTAAGACAACCCTACCAACCTTATCCCAGGGCGATCGAAGAAGAGATGAATCTGCAAGCTCTAGCAGACATGGACATGCTGTAACCGAAGACGATGAAAGCAAGTGTCATCACTGCCGAAATTGACGCACTTAGACACATTAAACATGAAGCAGATACATACTCACCACGAAGATAGGCAGACACTAGGTCAAACTGCATTTAGACATGACATGAAGAATGTTACCTGCATTCAATAGACATTATAAAACATATAATCAATGTATACGCTGAAACACAAGACTCATACAAATACACATTAAGCTTGCTTAACGCAGAGATGCAACAGTAACTAGTGACCATTTTGGATACAATTGTCGGCCCAGCCACGTTCGAGTGAATGGGAAGCATGGAAGAAGCCTCGAAGCTGCAGGAAGAATAGACTTGCTGAAGCAGCTGAAAGCACAGATCTGGACAAGCCAGACAATAGCTGCACAACTCTTGCCAAGGTTAAAGTAGAAAGGGGAGGTTTGGACTAACACTGAGGAGAAGAGACTATAACAATTCCCAAGAGTAAGGCACATTTCTCGTAGATGAAGTAAAGATACAAACAGCCCTTGAAGAACAGGTGCTCATTAATTAAGGCTTAATGTTGCAGCAAAAGTGGCTCAAACAAGTCTCTAGCAGACAGGATGGGTAAAACGGGCTAAAATCCTAGTAGAAGTCAAGCAGAATCATTCAAAACTTGACCTCCACCCATGTGACTTATAGTTGGATAACAGGGGCCATTCATTAACGCCAGACCCAGATAGATTGAGGCCTTCGCTCCCCTCACATTTCCAGAACAACTATACAAGACAAAGCCAAGTTCAGAGCTAAAAGTCCTACCTTGTAGCCAAGGGAATCCGAGACGGTGTGTTATAATTGGGGAAAAGCAACACCTTGATGCCGCTCCCCCTACCACTATGGTTGCTCATGTGCTCATGATCTTCAAGTAGTGATGGTTGGTGAAGCCAATGGCAACCACTCGCCATTCTGAAACAATGCTGTTTTGCAAATGTTGCATTAACCAATCAAGTAGTGTAGAGATGACATGTATTCACCATTATCAATTTAGAGGAGGTCTCAGGTAGAGCCATCAGATAGAGCATAACTAATGAGTAGACTAACCCATATATACTACATACATAGATGATTCCCCTAACCAATCCCACATTCCCTAGGTTTTTGCAACACAGATTGTAGTGCGACATCAGTTGTGACGTATTTTGTGTATTTAACCTGTTGTCGAGCTCGAAGACGATGAGAGTGTGGCCATTTCTCATGTTCATTGCTGTCCCTGTTTTATATGAATTGTTAATGAAACAGGCTTTTGTCAATTATCTTGACTCTTCTGTTTTTGGATGCAGGCTTTCCCAGCCTGTCTGTTCCACTATGGGATGGGACTTTCCCCCCCACCATTACACTGGTGTTTGACTTCGGCTTCTCCCTGGATTTCCCTTGATTGAACTTGTGGACCATGTTTTGGCTTCTTCTGATTTTGGACCCTGGACTTTTTGTACTTTCTTTCTGGATACTCCCTGAACTGGTATTTGGATCCTGGTTTGCTTTCTTCCTGGGTACTCTGTAGTCTGTGTCCTCGTACCGCCCGGGACTGGCCCATTCGGGCCTGGTTTCTTTCTTTTTTCCCTTGTGGTGAGGGAACGCATTTCCTGGCCTAGTGACAATCATCCTTTCTGATGTTACAGTAGATTTCCCTCCTTTCAAAAACATCAAGGTAGGTCGTGGGACAGGGAGAGGGAGGCCAGGAGAAACATTACATGGGTCAGGTGTAGTAACCTATGTTGTATTTGTTTTATCTCCTACAGCTCAGAGCGAGCATCCTATGGATGTTCCCCCTCCTATCTGTCCAGCTCCTCCAAAAACACGTTTGTTACGCTTTGTGGTTGGTGTGGCAGGTAGGAAGGGCTGTCATTTTCCTGGGCATCTTTGTGGATCTGTAACATTTCTCTACACTCATGGCAGCAGAGGTAGCGTGTCCTAGTAAGACTAAGAGGATTTTGGTCTTTTATGGATGTCTATTTGAGAATATTTAATTCAATACGGCTTTCAGCCACCATCCATGATTCTTTAAGGATAGGGCCTAGCAAACACATAACTTAAGTGGTTGTCGTTGACGCAAGCAGCACAGCATTCTTTTAGCGGCTAGACTATTTTCTTCTCCAGAAGCAGGTCTCTCAGAAAGACCAACAGCCTGTCAGTAACCAAGTCTGGCTGTAGGAATCATGCATTGCTATTGCTTCCCATACCCACCTTAACATAAGCTCCCTTTAAGTGTACCTGCAAGAACACCGGGCCGAAAGGCAGTATTGTGGGAAGGACTAGGTGAATGTTTAGTCAAACCGGAAACTATCAGAATTGTCTGGGTATTAAGCATTCACTGTTAAACCTGCTGCCCATTTTTCAAGTTAAGGCACCAGTCCAGGCCAAATTATATTTTTTAGCCATGCAGTGGAGGAAAAGAGGATCTCTTGCTTTCTATGCTAGAATTTTACCAAAGGGTAGTCCCTTTATTCTGTCTAGTTTGAGTTGGAAGAAAGCAGAGCTGTAGAGCATGGAGTAAGAAAGGTAAGAAAGGTAAATCATGGCAGGGCATGGACACCACAAAAGGTTTTTTTAAGTAAACAAAAAGCCGTATTTCTCTGCACATGGCTTCAAAATGAAAACAAGTTAAGTTTGAGCAGGCATCCTAATTCCACCACACGTCCATGGTGAAATTGGGGAGCTGCAGCGGCCCACAAATATTCCTGGATTTCTCCAAATGTTGTGGGGCTAACATGCACATATTCAATGTTTGTCCCGGCCTAGTCTTAGCAAGACAACACTGTTGTCAACTGCGGTGTGATTGTTACAGAGTAAGCGCAAGAGCGAGAGCATGATAAATGGAATGTTATTCCACAAATAGCTCCTGTTGACTTGTACTTTTATGAAGAAATGGAGAATGCACATTAAAACCAGGAATTATGGCCTTACAAGGAGACCACTTCACACATAAACAGCCCACATGACCCGACATCTTTTGTGCCATTGAGAACAATGAACTTGCTGCTCAAGTCGAACCATCTCTGTAACACATTTAATGTGACATATTTATTTTTTGTGTGCAAAACCTGTCCGCTCCACCACCCTACCTAGCATTAAAATGGCTAATTTATTACACTTCATGTGCTTGATGTGATGGCATTAAATCACATTCTTATCAGTAATGGCACTTTGGGCATGATGCAAATGGCTAGATCTAATTTATTTAAATTCCACCCCCTTCTGAATCCTATTAGGCATACAATGTGCCTGTCTTCTCTCTCTCCTTAGCGCTCCTGATATTATCCACTTTTGCTGAGCTACACTTTTGCCCAATAGCCTTTGGGTGAATTTGTTTACTATTTTTTCGATATACATTTTATTGGCATTTTGTTTCAACAGTACAGAAGATAAACACCCCTCCCCCCAACTCTCCCCTTCCCAGGCCTCTCTAGTTCCAGTTTCTCCTCCGTTGGGTATTGCTCTTCACATTTTCTCCAGTATCATGCAAATAAGGCCCCCTCTTTCATCTCTTAGGTTCTGGGACTGGTGCCCTCCCGGCCCCCTCTGCTTCTCCCTTCATTGCTATGTTGACATTTCCAATGCCCAGTCTGAAGAGGGGCCTTAGATTACTCCCCCTAGTTTCATCCTCCTTGGGCACCATGTCTGTCTGGAGTCCTTCATAAGGAATTTCATGACTAGGTCCCAGTCCATAAGGAATCTCTGGTGGTCTCCCTGGAGGGAGTACGATACCCACTCCATAGCTACAAATTCCCATATCTTCACCACCCATTCGTGTTCTGTGGGTACACTCTTCGATTTCCGCTTGCGGGCTACGAGCTGAGCTCTGGCCATTACCCAAATCGCGTAGACTTTGCGTTGTGCTCTTGAGGGTAGATTCTTCAGTTCTCCCCACAGACCGAGAATGTACAGGCCCAGGTTGCCCTTTTCTTCTACCCCCAATATTTCCTTCGCTGCCTCTTGGACCATTAGCCGGAACGGTTGAACTTTCGGGCATTGCCACCAGATGTGTCTCCAGTTTCCCTCCTCCCTGAATTCCCTCCAGCAGAGCCTGGATGTGGGTTGGTAGATTTGTAGACAGCTTCGTAGGGGTAAGGTGCCATTGGTACACCATCTTTAGCCAGATTTTCTGTATCTGCAGTGACTGTGCAGTTTTGGGGATGGTTGACCACAGTCCTGCCCCCTTCTATTGGTTGGTCCGTTTCTTTTTCCCAGTTTGTCATAAAGCGCATGTCCCCTTCTTTAATTAGGCCGTATATTGCCCCCACTATGTGTTTTTCTCCTGTGTCGGTGGTAACAAATTTCACAAATAGGGTCAGGGCTCTTGTTGCTGCTTCTTTCACTTTAGGGTCCTGAAGCCAGTCTCTCATTTGGGCATAATGGAATCTCTCCTTTTCCCCGACCCCAAAGTCTAGTTTGCACTGGCGGGAAGGATTTTATCTCCCCTCCTTCGAAAATGTCCTGTATCTTATGGCATCCCCCGTCCCGCCTTTTGCCAAACCCCTTCCCATTCAATCCCGGCGTGAACTGTGGATTCCTGAAGTTAGGTGTGAGGAGTGACGGGAAGGTTGTCGTCTTGGGGTTTTTCGTCACCGCGTCCCATGAGTTTACCACCTGGGATTCGATTTCGCTGCAGAGCGTGTTATGGGGGCTGTGCTCCATGGGCAACCACAGGACCTCCTCTAGATGCACCCCACCATTGCACTGTCTATTTCTCTCAATTTCTTCCCGCGGTCGTCCCTAATGATTCGGATCTGAGCAGCATGATAGTAGGCTATGAGGTCTGCCTCTGCCATACCTCCCTTGATCCTGGGTGACTGCATTACTTTATTTGAGATTCTTGTTTTTTTGTGATTCCAGATGAAGGCACTCGTGAGTTTTCCGATTGACCGAAAGTGTTGCATGGGGATTTTTATGGGGAGGGCCATAAATATATATAGCAGCTTTGGTAGGAGAACCAGTACATTGATTCTGCCCATCCAGGAAATGGTCAGGGGGCTCCAGCTGTGCAGCATGTTCCTCATAGATGCTAGAAAGGAGGGATAATTGGCCATGAATAATTGGCTTGTAGCTCTAGAGATGTGGATTTACAGGGATTTTATTGCATTGAGGGCCCAACAAAATGGGAAACTAGATATGAGTTCCTTTTCCCTTTCTGGTTGTACAGCAAAGTACAGTATTCCCGATTTGTTTCTGGTTATTTTTATGCCCGCAACCTCTCCGAATTGGGCTAAGACTTTGTCTAGTGCGTGCAGGGATTTCCCCGGGTTAGTTATAATTAGTAGCATGTCATTGGCGAATGCTGCCACCTTGTGTTCCTTACCTCCGTAGAGGATTCCCTCTATATCTTTCCTGTCTCTTATCCTGCTCAATAAGGGTTCTAGATGGATGGCGTATAAGAGTGGGGATAGAGGGTAGCCATGTTTTGTTCTTCTTGTTACTGCTATTGGGTCGCCCAGGTCTCTGTTAATTAACAGGCGTAGGCAGGGAGTGTTTGTTTATTTTATTTCTATAGCGCTCCGCACCCTGGAGTATAAGGGCGCTTAATACAGGTTACAAGGAACAGTACATGGTAATAAGCAGTGATACTAGAACAATTTGAACAGCAGTTGTATACAGGAAATATAGGCAGTGGGGTGATAGCACCCAGTAATGACATAAATGAGGCATAAACAATAAATGCAGTTTATATCTAGGTCTAACTTCAAGGTTGACTTTTTGTCAGAAGCCACCCAATGGCAAGTTTCCTGAATGATTGGAAAGATTTGGAAGATTTAATATTCAGTGGCAGGGAGTTCCAAAGTTGGGAGGCGAGGACGGTAAAGCTCGAGCCTCCGGCTCTTTTAGAGGTGAATCTAGGTACTATGAGACATAGGTTATTGGAAGATCTCGTAGTTCTAGTGGAGGATTTCATGGTAAATTTGTTAGTCCGGTAGGGTGGTGCTAAATAATTGAGAGCTTTGTAAGTGAGGCAGAGTGTTTTTAGATCAATTTTATGTTGGATGGTGAGCCATTTACAAGTGGTTCTAGTGGCAGAGATGTGCTCAAGCCTGGGAATGTTTAGCGCTGCCCGTAAAGCATTATTTTGAAGGCCTTGGAGTTTATTGATTATCGCTTGGTTGGCACCTAAGTAGAGGCTGTTGCAGTAGTCTAGCTTAGATTGTATAAGGGCTCTGGCTAGCGTGAGGCAGCTGTTGGGGGAGAGAAATGGTCTACAGGCTCTGATTAATTTTCCGGTATAGGCAGTGGCAGAGGCAATCGCGTTAACTTGCTCAGTGAGGTTAATATTGGCATCAAGATAGAAGCCGAGTGTTTTCACGTTTTTAGCGACCGCGATAGAGTTGCCATCAATTATGATGCTAGAGTAATTGGGACTAAGTTTTTGTAGGTTGTTCGGTGAGCCATCAATGAGCAGTTCAGTCTTCTCGTCATTGAGGCAGAGGCCGTGTGTGGCCATCCATGCCTGAATGACGGAGAAGATTTTATTGATCCTGGCTACATCAGTATTGTAATTGCCCGAGATGGTGAGGAGTATCTGGGTGTCATCCGCGTAGTTTGTGTGGGTGACACCCAGACGATCCAGTTTATCAAAGAGGGGCTTTGTAAAGATATTGTAAAGGGTGGGTGAAACACATGATCCTTGTGGGACACCACAGGTGATGGGGATAGGGTCTGCTGCTGCCTCCAGAGAAAAGACACTCATGGTTCTATTGGCCAGGAATTACTGTATCCACGTGACAGCCGAGGGGGAAAGTGGGCGGCAGAGGAGAGGTGGTTACAGAGTATTTTATGGTCGACCAGGTCGAAGGCTGCTTAGAGATCTAAAAGGAGTAGGATAGCAGCCTTGCCCTTATCTTTAATTTCGTCAATCTGACTTTTAAGGTCAACAAGGGCGGTTTGAGTTCCATGTTGAGGCCTGAAGCCAGACTGAAGCAATCCGAGTAATTGGTTACACTCTAGGTAATGCTGAATTTGCAAGTAAGCAACTCTGTCAAGGATTTTTAACAAGAAGGGAACAGTTGTGATAGGCCTGTAATTAGTAGGAATGGAAGGGTCCAAGGTCTGTTTTTTTAGTAGCGGGAGGACCCATGACTGTTTCAGATTATTGGGTACCGAATTAGTGGAGAATGACACGTTTATAAGGTTAGAAATGAAGGGGGCGAGGTCTCTTGCTGCATCTTTTATGATCTGTGCAGGGCAGCTGTCCTCTGCAGTTTGATGGTTTGAGGGATGTTATAATTTTTTGCACTTCTAGTACAGTTACATTTTTGAAGGTGAAGCCCTGGTTGGTGTTAGGGGTGGTAGGTGGGCTTGGAGTAGGGGGGCTAGGGGTGCGGCTACTATTGGAGAGTTGAAGTCTTTATTTTCGATTTTTGTTTGTAGGCCAGTGATTTTGTTCGCAAGGGCGTCTTGGATGCTAGTGCACCAGAGTTGGTCCTTCACGGACGTGTCCATAGGTGGATTGGGGTTTTCTAACTCCTTCAAGATAGTGAATAATTCTTTGGTACTGGAGCTAACATTGCTTATTCTTGTATTGTAGGCTTCCTTTTTAGTGCGAATAATTTCTTTTTTTTATAAGAGGAAGATGCATTTATGAGATTGACTTTGTGTTCCTCTGATGGATTCATTTTCCAGAGGGTTTCCATTTTGGACTTTTTATTTCTTAATATTTTGAGTTCAGGTGTATACCAGGAGTTAAGATGTGCTTTAGGTTTACTTTTGCGTAGTTTTAAAGGGGCAACAAGGTCAATAGCTTTGGTCATGGCGTTGTTGTAGGTGTCTAGAAGTAAGTTGAGGTCTGATGTATTAGGGATCATGTTTAGGGTGGGTAGAACCAGGGGGATGAGGGCTTCGGCGGTGATGTTCCGCTTATTTCTTGTCAGACATGCTGATGCAGGTGGGCGCTGTATGTGGAGAGGGTTATTAGTACTAATGTCAAATGAGAGTAGGAAATGGTCGGTCCATATAAGTGGTTGGGGGTTCTTACAGGTAATGTTGCAGTTGTGGGCGACGAGCCAGTCTAAGGTTCTACCTTTCTGGTGTGTAGGTAGGGTGTTAAGTTGAAAGTAGTTATGTTCGCCAAGTACATTGGCAAGGGAGGATGCTGAAGTGTTGTGAGGATCATTGTAACCCAAGTTTAAGTCACATAGAATAATATTCTGTGATAGAGGTTTAGATTTTTCGGCTATGAGGGAGGCTCTATCTTCCTCAAAGGAACCTGTGGGACCAGGGGGTCTGTATAATAGTTCCAGGGTGATGGAGTTCTTAGGGGAGGTTTGAATTTTGATAGGTGTTCACAGGAATTTAGAGGAAGGGAGGTCACAGATCTAATGTCAAGCGTGGATTTGAAAATAAGTGCTACACCTCCTCCATGGGCATTAGGTCTGTCGGCCCTGAGGATGGAGTAGTTTTCTGGAACTGCGAGAGAGAGGGGCCTGCTGCGGCATGAAGACAAGTTTCTGTGGTGGCTAGGAAATCCAGGTCTGCTGAGCGGATGATATCTGCAATTTCCGTGGGGTGAGCCACAAGGGATCTAGCATTGAGTAAGGCTCCTTTAAGTGGCACAGAGTTTGCGATGGTGTTTTTATTAGTGATTTTAGTTGTGGGTTCGTTGGTCATTTTGCTAAGTAGGCTAGGGAGTCTATAACCTAGTCTGTCGTTACGTGACATGAGGTTGGGGTAGGCTGTAGGGCGATGTTCTAGCAGATTGCGTGAGTTCTGGATGTTGTCTGAGTGGTCATCTGTGGCGAGGTTAGGTAGAGTGTTACCTTAAGTAATGCTCATTTTAGTACTATGGTCTGTAGGTGCACTGTGGGGGAAAGGAGGTAGGGAGGGTAGGAAGGGTGTGGGGCAGGGAATGGGGTGGTGTCTAGGACAGCCAAGCTTGGCAAGTCCATTACTGAATGGGGTAAAACTATTTCTGCTACAAGGCGTGCAATCGGGCATAATGCAGAAAGGGAACATGATGAATACTAGCCATGCTGGCATAGTTCAGATATGGATACAGGTAGTAGCTGGCTAGCAACTATAAAGCGCAACACGATCAGTGTAGTCTGTTGGCGACCATGAGGCACAACACAATCAATGTGGTCTGTTGGCGACCATGAGGCACAACACAATCAATGTGGTTTGCTAGCGACCATGAGGCACAACACAATCCATGTTGTCTGTTAGCGACCATGAGGCACAGCACAATCAATGTGGTCTGTTAGCGACCATGAGGCACACCACCACAATCAATGTGGTCTGTTAGCGACCATGAGGCACAACACAATCAATGTGGTCTGTTGGCGACCATGAGGCACATGTGGTAGTTGGCAGCTATTTTGGCCATAAAGGTTTCCCCAAACCCTGTTTTGAGCATGGTATGGAACATAAAGTAGGGATCTTCAGATGTAGTCTATTCTAGGTGCTGATCTGTATACGTGTGAATAGAATGTCGAATGCGTATCCCCTGCTATCCCCTCTCTTTTCCCTCCATGCATCTACCAGTGATAGGTTGTCTATTTTTTCCTGCAATTGTTTCGAGGGTTTGTTCTGGGAGTATGAGATTCTAGCACTCCTATCCCTTTCTGGGTCCCATGCTAAGTTAGTCTCCTGTGAGAATTATTCTCCCCTTCGCAAACTCCTCCAATTTTTGTAGTGTCGTTTTGATGAAGTGGTCTTGTCTTGTGTTAGGTGCGTATATGGTGGCCAGAGTGATGTACTCTCCCTTTATCTGAGGAATGTGGCGATATACCTCCCTTTGGTGTCCCTGTTGACGTCAATCGTCATGAGATCAGAGTTTCTCTGCACAGCTATTAGGATCCCTCCTTTTCCCCCCGCATCGTTGGATTGTTGGATCTGGCTATATCCTTGCAGTCATATCTTATGTTTATATTTCTCCTGTAAGTGGGTTTCTTGTAGGGTGATCAGGTCTGGGTTATCTCTCAATATGAAGTGCTCAAATTTTTTCTTTTTTATTGGTGAGTTTAGGCCTTTAATATTAAGTGATATGACTTTTAGTGTTTTATCGTTAGCCATTGTTCGAGGGTTTTGTGAATGCAGGCCTTAATTTGCGAGCTTGCTTGGCTGGACATGGACCTGGTTCCTCCTTTCCCCTCCCCCTTCCCTTGTCCCTCCCATAACTCCCCCTCATCCCTCTCACCCCCCCCTCTCTGGGTAGGCTCAACTAGCCTCTCAATCCTCCCAAATCTCTTCCTCGGGCTTGAGTTCCCTTCCTCTCCCAGCGTCACCCCTTGCGGGTCGACTCAGACCCATGTCTCGGTCCCAAGAGTTCCTCTCTTCCTTCCCTCCCCCGCCACAGTTGCTGTGCGTGTCCCCTCCCCGATTATTGATTATCTTTTCATCCCTCAGGCATGCGTTTAGGTGGAAGAGTCGCTTTCAGGAAGGGAAGTCATTATCCTGTCGGTTTGCCTCTGACTGTGCCCCTGGACCCCTTGGGCCCCTCTTTTTTCCTTGCTTTATTTTTTGATTCTTGTGTGGACCATTCCCATGACTTTCCTTTCGACTGATCTTTTATTGGGCCATGGGCTTCACTGCTGGTTGAATCGCATTCTATTCCCAGGATGTTTGCTGCCTCTTCTACCATTGTTATTCTCCTTTGCCTGCCTTCAAGTTTGAAGACAAGACTGAAGGGGAAGGTCCACCTGTATTTGGTGCCTCTCTTCATAAGTTCCTGCACTACAGGGTGCTTCATCCTTCTCTTGGTGAGTGTAACGTGGGAGAGGTCCTGGTAGAGTTGGATAGCCGAGCCATTAAAGTCGAGGTCCTTAGCTTTTCTTGCAGCGGCCAGGATTTTCTCTTTCTGGACGTATACATGCATGGGGACCAGGGTGTCCCTTGGCCTTGCTCCTGGTACATTTCTTTTAGGTCCTGCTCTATGGATCCGGTCTAACAAGATTTCCGCTGAGTCTGCCGCATCCGCAAGGTCTGCAAAGATTTGCTGTATTGTTTGAGGCAGTTTCACATCCCCCACTGCTTCGGGGATTGCTTTGACTCATATGTTTGCTCTCCTCAATATGTTTTCTAGATCCTCTGTCTGGATCTCCAAGTTGTGGGTAGCCCGAGTGTCATGATCCCTAGCAGAACCCCTAGTGTAGCTAAGGCCTTTACACTAAGGGTTGCTGGCTGGCGCAGCTTGCATCATACAAGTACTGGCAGATGCCACCTTCAAAATGGCCCCCAGAGCAGGATGCCATGCAAGAACCAAGATGGCCCCTGGCAAACCCTATAAAAAGTATGCTTGGTAGTCTAGTGGTGCTGGGTGCAGCCCAGGGCTATATAAGCCCTGCCCTGGGCCACACCCAGTGCTTAGCGTTTTCTCCAGCTGATGAGTACAAGTAGCGTAACACTTGCTCTGCACTGCAGGACTCTACGTGCTACACGGCTTCTTCTCTGCTTCCCTGACTTGGATCCTGAAGCCACCTTCTGCAGAATACTCCCTGCAGGTCTGTCCGGGTGCTCTGTAGGGCCTCATTCCACCGCTGCGGTCCGCAGCACCTAGGAGGCAACAAACAACACGCAGTGAGCCATTAACAGCATTCGGAGTGCTTCCCAGCACTTTCCCTCATTCCATAGGCTTACATCCGGCCGTAATCCGACAGCATTCAACAGCATTCCCATCATCTCCTGCATCGGAGGGTTTCTTTTCGCAACCAGCAGCAACCCAGACACATCATGCTGCAGGGAGCCTGCAAAGGAAAGGAAAAGACACGTTAGAAGCACTCGGCAACAGAGTGGACATTTCGAACTTCAAAGGAGCTGTAAAGGGACACATTTGCAATATGCACTATAGCTCTGTAGCTCACGGACAATAGCGAATATTAAGACAGTGCGTATGGACACTGCATTACAGCGCGCAAAGCAGGAACACCGCGCAAAGCAGGAACACCCACCTACCAGCACCACATGTGCTGCAGCAGGACTGGACCACCATTCTCAATGAAGCAACTGGGAGACAGATGCCAATCCAGGGAACCCTGCTTTTGAGTTGAATACAAAGGTGAGCACATTTCCAGCATTGCCTCCCAGTCAGCACATCCTGGGGAAGCTGGGTGGTGGGAGGAAGGCATAAGACACAGTAGCTTACCCTTTTCTTGGTTACCCACCTGTAGATCCTCCCAGAGGGTCCTGCATCAGATCCATCACATCAGGGGCCTTCAAATCACTCCCAACCTTACCGTACACTGGGCAGTTAGCCTTTCAGCAGAACAGTGGGAAGTGAGTGGTTTGGATTTAGCAGCTATCACCAAGAACCATACATCTGGTGGTCCGGTCCAGGCACTCCTGCAGTGCACCAGAGGTAAGCGTTACAGAACGCTAAGCCCATGTGCACACGCCCTGCGCGAGTGTCGTGGCTTCCGAGGTCGATCAGTTAGCCGCATTGCTAGGAGAGCTACGGGCAGAAGTACATGCTGCCTGCTCTGAAACCAATGCCATGAGAAAGGAATTAGTAGTCAATGGGGAGAGAACAGAAGAACTTGCAAAGCGTTTGACTAGAACACAGGCTGGACCGACCCCCTTACCTGGCCCAATCGATGGTGCTGCAGCAGCGCCACCTCAGATACAAGTCACTACCCCTGTTACTGTCCCCTTAACTTCACCTAAAAGATTCCTGGGGGACCAACAAAAATATGCTGTTTTCATGAATCAGTGTCGGCTTCACTTCCTGTGTCGTCCAGGGGCATTCCCGACAGATCAAACCAAGGTGGCCTTTGTCCTGTCCTACCTAGGAGGGCATGCAGCAAATTGGTCAGTGCCGCTGGTAAACCATGATGATCCCGTTCTGTACAATTTTGCGGGTTTCCAGCAAGAACTGGATAAGCTCTCCGCCCGCCGAACACAGCCCCATGCCTTAGATGGAGAGTTGCTGGCCCTTCGACAGGGATCCCAGGACCTGTTGGTGCATATCACCACTTTTAACCAGCTGGTAGGCGAGACCAACTGGCCTGAAGACAAGAGAACTACTCAATTTTACTGGGGTCTCTGCAGCAAATTGAAAGTTGTCCTTGCTCAGGTTGTGAATCCACCTGAACGCTGCGCACAATACATAGACTTAGTGGTGCAACTTTATCACCGGCTACAGGAAAGACGGTCTGATCGGTCTCCTTTTGAGGGCCGTCCCTTGTATGCACGTCCCTGGGTGGTCCCATCCCAGACCACAGAAAACCCGCCTGAGCCCATGCAGTTGGGCAGTGTAAGAGGACCCCTAACTAAAGAGGAGAGAGAGCGACGTAGGCGGCAACAACTCTGTTTATATTGCAGAAAGGCAGGACATTTCTTAAGGGATTGCCTAAGTAAAACACCCCATAAACCGCTGGGAGAAATGGATATAGACATACCAGAACCAAAGAAACTGTAGGAAAACTCTATGGCTCGACAAGAGTAGAGATCGGCTTGTCAGGAAAGTAGAAGACGTCAACGGTCTTGCATCTTACAACACTGGTTATCCTACTGTGTCCCGAACAGCCTCAACAAATGCATGCTTTGGAAGCATACATTGACTGTGGAGCAGTAGGAAAGTACATGGACATCAATGTGGCCCTACGGATAGGTGTTCCCATTCAGAAAAGGGAAAGGGCGGACAACATAGTTTCTGTGGATGGAACGCAACTGTCATCCGGCCCAGTGACCCAATGTACTGGGAAGGTTGTACTGTTTTGCCATGACGGCCATCGGGGGAACACATAGTCTTTGACCTAATTAATGCAACCCAGTTCCAGCTCATATTAGGCATGCCCTGGTTGGAGTGTCAAAACCCGGCCGTAGACTGGCAGACCCATTCATTGACCTTATCCGCCGAGTGCACTCAGACTTGTTACCCAGCCACATCTAGCAATGCCAATGCTCAGGAGCCAGTAACCGGATCACAGAACAAGGAACACAAGGTGGTGATCGGTATCATGGTCACAACTGCCTCCAGAGTACGAAGCCTATCAGGATGTCTTTCAGAAAGACCAAGTTAACACCTTGCCACCCCACAGACCCTATGACTGCCAAATCGACCTGGTCCCGGGAGCCCAAACGCCATGCCGCCGCATATATGTCCTTACGGAAAAGGAGAGCCAGCATCTGTGCAGTTATTTGGATCAGTACCTGGCCAATGGGTTTATTCGACCATCTAAGTCACCCGCCACCTCATTTCTTTTTTTCATCCCCAAGAAGGAGAGGGACCTTAGAACTTATATAGACTACAGGGGGCTCAACAAAATTGCCATCAAGAAACGGTACCCGTTGCCGCTGATTCCGGTGCTACTGGATCAATTGAAGGGTGCAGACATGTACACAAAGCTTGATCTTAGTGGAGCCTATCATCTAGTTTGCGTGAAGGCCGGGGATGAGTCGAAGACGGCCTTCCGTACGAAGTTTGGGTTGTTTGAATACAATGTCATGCCCTTCAGGCTGTGCAATGCCCCGGCAGCGTTTCAGTTTTTTTATGAATGACGTCTTGAGGGAATTACTGGACATTTGCACTATGGTGTACATAGATGTTAGGGAGAATTCTCTCTTTAGGCTGAATTTCCTAACCTAGTGAGTCCCCCAGCAGCTTTGCTGGATTTCTGGAGTTTATTTTTTTCCTCCTGCCAAGAGTGAGACTCTTTTTCTCCCACGCTTGGACATGATTTATGGTATTCCTTTGACTGGTAATGTGTTTTATGGGCTATGGGGTCCTTTACTCCATAGGGTCTCATGTGTTTTTCCTATGTGTGTTACACAGCACCCTCCGTGCCGTAACACAGGGGTGTCATAGTGACACCCCACCATAGACTCCATACCCTGGGACTGACTACTGTCTCCCAGGGCATGTAAAGTCACCATTGGCTTTACTAGTCCCAAATTATTAACAGAAACCAGTACAAACCATCATATTGTGGACATACTGGTCGGGGCAATTCGATTGCCCCGGTGTCTGGTAGTCGAGGGGGCACGTCTCCGTCCCCCCTGATCGAGTTTTGGCTGGTGGCAGTGGAAACTACTTTTTATATTCGACCGCAAATATTTTCCTATGGGATTTTCCCATTGTTCGAGGCTACCAACTTTAACTATTTAATTCTCATGGCCTCGAACATACCGCCGGTTTATTTAATTAATATTAATTCTCCGGTTGTTATTTTTTGCCAAGACTCGATTCTAAAATGGCGTTTGTGTTCTCTTCTGTGACTCCAACCCAAGTCGAGCCCTTTGTTCCACTTTTTTGGCAGGCTTTGCACAGAAGCCTCCAAAAGTGGTGCCACTCTGTCTGGGTACCACAGGGGATGTGGGAGGGGGTTTAGGCACCCTGGACCGAGTTACCTTGGTAACTTAGGTCGCACTCTTGTGTGATTGGCCCAAGTGGTGAGCCGGCCGGCTCACCACTTAGCATGTTTGAGTGACAGCTAGGCTGAGTCAATGGGGGTTTTCTGCATAAAAACAGGGCTTTGGGGACGAACTTCAGAAGTCACCACAGGACCTGAGAATCCGACGAGGGAGAAGCTGAGCCGACATACCACGACGACACCACCGGTGGAGCCCTGCAGAACCGACTCACCACTTCCCGACGACAGAGAAGATCTCCCGGCTGGAGAGGCTTCTTCCCCTGACTGGTGGGCACAACCAGTTTACCTTTCTTTCTTCGCACCCCAGCCCGGTTTGTGGTCGAACTGCCCGTGCCAAGCACCCCGGCGGCCGGATAGCCACTCACCACTGAACCGCGAATCACCGGACTGCTCCTTGTACCTGAGAAACTCTGCGGCTGGTTTCTTCCCTGGCAGTGCAACGGACTCCTGTCTTCCTCCACGACGAGATCCTCTCTTCCCCCAGATGAAGCACCAACTTGCATTCGCTGCCAGGAACAACTGCCCCCACTAGAGCGTTCTCACCACTTTAAGGTACCGTGTCCGCCAGGCCTCCCTTTCTAAAGATTGCTACAAGGTAATAATAACCCCTTAACCTTCTGGACTGGGCTGGCCGCCTTGACCCTCTAACTGGTCCCTTTCTTTGGTCCAACTCCTTTTTGAACCCTTACAAGACTTTTGTGCACTGCAACCGTGTGACCTTGGACACATTTCGTTTGGATCCTCAAAGTGGATCCGGCCTCTTGAACTCTAACTTCACAGTTTTACTTTGCCTTCCTCTCTTGTTATGTTCTGATAAAAGTGTTGGGATCTGTTTCAACTTGTTCTCTGCTCTTCTCTCCCCTTTTAAAAACAAACTATTAGAGTGCCATCTACTTTAAGCGCTCACCGCTGTCTGAAAATAAGTGGGGCTTTACTTAAGACTTGTCTAATATTCTTTTAAGGGAGTGTATATCTTTTAGTGACCGTGCTTTTGAATTGCTTACTATTAGTGCCTGTGTGTTTTTCTAGATGTGGTTTTAAATAAATAATTATATCTCTTTTACACCAAGCCCTGGTCAGTGTTTACTTGTTCTATTGTGTTCTCTCGACCTATTGTGAATACTCTGTATACTGCCTAACTCTTCTTGAGGGAAGTCTGACTGCACAGCCACAGCTACCAAGTGAATCTGTGTGGTACAGACTGCTACCAAGTGGGTTTACTGCCAAACACCTGTAGTCCTAAATCTTTTGCAGTGGTCCCAGAGGGAACTGCACAGGTTTCTGCCTAACAATAGACGACATCCTAATTTACTCTGCTACCCTGGAAGAACATGTACACCATGTGAGGGCGGTCTTGGAGAAGTTAAGCCAGCACTATCTGTTTACAAAACTCGAAGTGCACCTTCCATGTAAGCAAGGTAGAGTTTTTTAGGATTCATTTTGACTCCACAGGGGATCCAGATGGACAACTGCATGGTAGAAGCAATACTTCAGTGGCCTTCACCTACCAATCCAATGTTTCCTTGGGTTCGCCAATTATTACAGGTGGTTTATCGCAGGTTTTTCTGACATAGTTCATCCCATCACTTCCCTACTTCGAAAAAACAGAACCCTCAACTGGACCGCCGAAGCCGAACAGGCCTTTGTGCAACTTAAACACTGGTTTACCACTGCTCCAATACTCAAACATCCAGATCCTGAACTCCCATTTTCGGTTGAGACCGATGCATCAAGCGTTGCTATGGGGGTGGTTCTGTCCCAACAGGATCCTGAAAACCACCAGTTACATCCAGTAGCATTCTGGTCCAAGAAATTCAACCCAGCGGAGTTAAATTATGCCATCACTGATAGTTGCTTGGTATCAAGGCTGCCTTTAAAGACTGGTGACATCACCTCTTTGGAGCACGTCATACAGTCACGGTGCTCACAGATCACAGCAACTTGCAATTCCTACAGACCGCCAAGGCGCAATCTCCTCGCCATCTACGGTGGGCTCAGTTCTTTACAGAGTACGATTTTACAGTGACTTATCGCCCTGGTGTGAAGAATGGAAAAGCGGATGAGCTTTCTCGAATTGGCTGGGATACTGATGGACAAGACGTGTATGCAAGCCCTGCGCCTGTACCATTCATAGCAGAGGAGAAGTTGAGAGCCATCAACGTCCACTCATCACCCCCCTTAGTGGAGTTACAGGACGAAGTTAGAATAACCATGAAGCCTGACCAAGTATAAGTATGGGTCTCTCAGGGCACTCGGCGAACAGAAGAGAACAGTCTCTCATACTACCAGAAACACTTGTACCTACCAAACGTTACAATGCATAACCAGATCCTCAAGACCTACCACGATGCACTTACAGCAGGACCTTAAGGTATCCCAAGACAATGGCAAAGATCCGGCAGAATTTTTGGTGGCCTACGTGGCAGAAAGACATCATGCAATACATAAAAACCTGTGAGATCTGTGCCAGAAACAAGACACCTAGAAGCAAGCCACAGGGGTTACTCAGGCCACTGTCAATTCCACCGGCCCCTTGGCACACTATCTCTTGGGACTTCATCACTGATTTGCCGCCCTAAAAGGGTGACCAAGCGCAGGGGTCCTGGCGCAGACATTCTTAACGGCTATCGTCAAGCTACATGGCTTTCCATCAGTGGTTCTGTCCGACCGGGGGAAGCCAGTTTGTTTCCAAGTTCTGGAGAAGTTGCTGTGCCAAAGCACAGATTGAAGTCCGTTTATCCATTAGCCACCACCCACAGACCGACGGCCAAACAAAGAACAAATCAAACTCTTGAACAATACCTGTGATGCATGCTTACTCAGGTAGACTCAAATTGGGTAGAACTACTATGGGCAGCAGAATATGCATATAACACCATCCATAGTTCTACAGGTTTTTCACCTTTTTTCTTCCTACATGTGAGGGACCCATGCACTATAGCCCTTAGAAATGCCCGCCATTGACACCCTATACACGAGCATTAAGGAGACCTTGAGAAAAGCCACCCGGACCCTCCTGGCGCCAAAAGCAGCTCACAAGTGATTTGCGGACAAAAAAAGAACTAAGGAACCCCAGTACCAAGTGGGGGATAATGTATGGCTTTCCACAAAGTATATCCGAGGTATATCGGTACATATCCCATAGAGGCGATCATTAACCCTGTGGCAGTACAACTGAAATTGCCCTCCACACTTGGCATACATCCAGTCTTTCACATATCCCTGTTGAAACCCATGCATCTGGGTACTCGGAATTCCTTAATACAACCCCCTCCAGTAGAAGTACAGGGAGCTGATGTCATGAACCGTTGGACACGCCCCTTTTGGACCTCCTGGTCCTTGACACATTGGGGCTTACACTCTGCTGTACTTCCAACATGGCCATTAAACACAGAACACTGCCTACCAGCTTTCATGCCCGACGTAGCACGTTCTATAAAGAAGCCACGCCCCCACAGCCCCGCGCGTCTCAACGCTACTGATTGCTGTGGCTAGACGTGTGCGCCGTAGTTCGCCTTCGCTGAACTCTGTTGTTTCCTTGTTCCCGGACCCCCCGTTTCCTCCTACTATCCTCCTTCCTCCTTATCTTGTCTTGCTTCCCGGACTCAGTGTACGCGCCTCCGAGTACACCTTCTTCGAATCCTGGACTTCCTGGAGTTTCCAATTGACCCTTTACGTAGAAGCTGAGAGAATGCTGGAACCCGAAGACGGCCGTACGGGGTTGTACAAAACCCGTAACGTACGGAAGAAGACTCCTCCCAAGAACTCCAGCAAGCAGGGAACTCAGGTGAGAAAGTGGGAAACCTGTGACAGCAGAAGCCAAATACGAGGTGAAGGAAATCCTAGATTCCAAAATAGTATGGCGAAAGCTCTATTACCTAGTTGATTGGAAAGGATATAGCGTACTAGACCGAATCTTGGAACCATCAGAAAACATGCATGCCTCACACCTACTGGTGTGGTTTCACCGCAACCACCCGGGGTGACCAGGTCCGGGTATAGCTCTCCTTGAAGAGGGTCTCGGGGGAGTTCCGTCATGATCCTAGCAGAACCCGGAGTGTAGGTAAGGCCTGGACACTCAGGGTTGCTGGCTGGCGCAGGTTGCAGCATATAAGTACTGGCAGATGCCACCTTCAAAATGGCCCCCAGAGCAGGATGCCATGCAAGAACCAAGATGACCCCTGGCAAACCCTATCAAAAGTATCCTTGGTGGTCTAGTGGTGCTGGGTGCTGCCCAGGGCTATATAAGACCCGCCTTGGCCACACCCAGTGCTTAGCATTTTCTCCGGGTGAAGAGTACAAGCAGCGTAACGCTTGCTCTGCACTGCAGGACTCCACGTGCTACGGGGCTGCTCATCCGCTTACCTAACTTGGATACCAAAGCCGTCCTCTGCAGAATACTCAACGCGGGTCTGTCAGGATGCTCGGGGGGGCCCTCATTCCACCACCGCGGTTCACAGCACCTAGGAGCCAAGAAACAACACGCAGTGAGCCATTAACAGCATTCGAAGTGCTTTCCAGCACTTCCCCTCATTCCTCATTCCATCGGTTTACCTCCGTCCGTAATCCGACAGCATTCACCAGCATTCCCATCATCTCCTGCATCAGAGGGTTTCTTTTTGCACCAGCAGCAAGCCGGACACATCATGCTGCAGGGAGCCTGCAAGGGAAAGGAAAAGACATATTAGCAGCGCTCTACAACGGAGCAGATAATTCAAACTTCAAAGGAACTATAAAGGGACACATTTGCAATGCGCACTTCAGCTCTGTAGCACAACAAGAGAGAACATTAAGACAGCGCATATGGACACTGCATTACAGTGCACAAAGCAGGAACACCCACCTACCAGCATCACATTCGCCGCAGCAGGACTGGGCCACCATTCCCAGTGAAGCAACTGGGAGAAAGGTGCAAATCCAGGGAACTCTGATTTTGAGTTGAGCACAAAGGTGAGCACATTCCTAGCATTGCCTGCCAGTCAGCACATCCTGGGGAAGCTGGGGTGGCGGGAGGAAGGCATAAGACACAGTAGCTTACCCTTTTCTTGTTTACCCACCTGTAGATCCACCCAGAGGGCTCTGCACCATAACCATCACATCAAGGACCTCCAAATCACTCCCAACCTTAGCCATCTCCTGCAGGGCTTTCTCCTTTGTGTCAACTAACTTCAAGCAAGTGTTGTTCTCCCTTCATTTTCTTTAGCTCCCCAGCCAAATCTTCACTCATTTTATCAAGTTGGGATTGAATGGTATTCGCCATCCTATCTCCAAGGTTCTGGAAGCATTGCTCGAGGAACTTTTGCGTGACCGTCCGGTGTCTCTTCTTGTGGTGTTTCGACTTCTTTCCTGTCCACCTCCTGTTCTTCCTCAGGGTTTTCTTCCTCCTCCTTCCTCCACAATTTCTGTATTGTTCCCTCATTCTTTTCTGACCCTTTCATGGAGGTCTGGCAGTCTCTTCCTCTGCGTTTTGACTTCCTGCCTTGTGTCTTGGTCATTTGGTGTGGGACTGGGAGGGGTAAGTGGTCCCTTGCTGTTGCTCCTTTTATGTCCCTGTTCTCCGGGATATTTGTGTTGTCAGGGGCTGGAGGCGCTAGGCCCTGGGCGCCGATCTGCAGTGTTCAAGGCCCCTATTCTCCTAATTCTGCTTCTGGGTATTTGCCCCCACCTCTGATAGAACGCTGTGATTTGGTACCCTGCCTGGTCTCTTATTTCCCCTGCGAGGGCCTCTCCTCCGTGACCAGTTTTCTCTTAACCCTTCATCTGGTCACTGTGACTTCCAGGGAGTCACTTGTGTATTTTGGTAAATGCACCCGCGCTTCTCTTGCTGTTTGCCTCCACTTCAGGTCTTGGTTGGTCAGGTCTGGGGGCAGTGCCTTCCTTTCTTTGGATATGTGGGGTGGTGATTGGGGCCTGGCCTGGGGTGGAGGTCAATGCGTCCCTTCTGTGGAGGGGCTAAGGCCTTGTTTGCCCTGTTCGTGTTACTCGCCAGGTGTGCTTTGCGGGCACTTCAGGCAGGGGGCGGGATCTTACCGGCTATCGCGATGGGCGATGTCTGCTCCCCCCTGCGTCCGCCTCCCGGTTGGAGTCCTTCCTATGTGCCCCGCTCCTCACCTCGCTGGGTGCCAGGTGCACCCGTTCTCCCTTGCAGGGGGTGTCCAGAGCATCAGCAGCCTCCCTACTGCTGCTGCTTTCATTTGCTGTTTGGCTGTGTTGCCGGCCCCTGCGATGTGTGCACTGTAGGTGTGTGTGCTTAGGCAGCACCAGGATGCACCCTTGGGTCGCTGAGTCCTTGGGCTGATGGACTGCCCCTTACTCCTCGTCCCGCCGTGGGGCTGCTGCTTTGTGTTGGTGGTGTGCCATGGATGGTTTGTTCCGTTCTGCCATGGTGGTCGGAGGGGGGGGGGGGGGATCAGTCCTGCCAGATCTTTCCACACTGTTTGAATGTCGGATGCTACCCGGGGAGGGATTTTCCTGCTTTATTTTGTGCCTTTCAGTGCTGTTGGGGACAGAGAGCACCTCGTCACAGTGTTCTCGGTCTGGAGCCCATCTTGGAAACCTGTTGACTATTTTTTTATGCAAAATGCAGATGGTAAGTTTGGGTAAGGTACATAAGAGGGGGAGTAAGAAGGTGTCCCGCAAACATGAATTGCTTACCTCTTACCTCCTCCTCCGATTTTCCTCCTTCGGTATGTTTCTCCAGCATGGGGTCTGGCATGGATTCACATGCTCATGAATATTCCCCGTCGTCAGGCTGGGAATCCTCGGTAAAGAAAAAACCAGTATCAGTTTCATTTCTGATCTGTCTTTCGTAGTAATAACCAATCACTGGTCTCTGCGTCATACTGACCACAGCCAATGACTGCCCTCTACCTAAGCACCGCCTCTGGCAGCCATCTTCAGATTTTTACCGCACGTTCATGTGTTGGGATCCTCGTGCTATTGCTCTCGAGCGTTAGTGCTATTTTTCGCGCTTTTTTCACAAAAAAACTTCGATTCTTTCGGTCAAAGAGCCTCAAGCTCCACCGATCCTACATCCGATCAACGGGGACCCGTGTCGGATTCATATGTGCCCCTCAAGGGTGAAGATTTCGTCGAGCTACACTTCGGAGGAATCCAGAAGCTTCTCAGGCCCGGTCTCGGAGATGGCCGAGGAGAAGGGAAGCTCGACGCCCGGAAAGCTGTTCAGGGTCTGCCCTGGATGCCAGCTGCAGAACGTCTTCAAGGAGGACGAACACTCTTTCTGCCTTTACTGCCTTCATGAGGACAAGACGCACGTGGAGAAGGACTGTGCGTTTTGCGGCAACATGTCGGAACGGACCATGAAGGACCGCCATCAACGTCTCGCCAACTGGCTGGAGGGTAAGAGCCCGTCTGGCGAGAAGAAGAAGAAATCCGAGCGGTCTTCTAAGACCTTTGAGGGCGCCCCGGCGACGGGGGCCCAACATAAGGCCAAGCACCGCGAGTTCGCTGGCACCGGGAGCGCCGAACGTTCGGGCTCTACGGGCGCCAGGCAGGGCGCACCCTCCCCGGCACCATCAACCACGAGCCAACGCTCTGGGTCGGGTAAGAGGAAGGCCGAGCACCCGGCGAAGCTCCTGGAGAGGCCCCGGTCGAGCTCTAAGGCAGAGGAGGAGCGTGGCAGTGCCCCCTCCCTCAAGGATAAGGCGGTGAGCGCACCTAAGGTGGTGAAGGCCTTGATCCATCCGACCAAGCCCTCTATCGAAACGGTCGCGGCGGCCCTGGCTCAGCCTGTGGTGGCTGCACCAGTGGTGGCGACCTCAGGGCCCAGAATCTCCCTGCCTCCTCGGAGGGAGTCTTCCTTTGTGCCCATCGATAGGACCCCCGTGAAGCCCTCCGTGGGGAAGAAGAAGGGGGGGCAGGGCGTCGTCGGAGATTCGGCCTCAACCTCAGAAGAGGAGCTGATCGAGGTCTTAAGCCACGGCCTAGGCGTGGAAGAAGGCCAGCCCGTCGGAATGGACCCCGACGCAGGTGACGACGACGACATCGTCGAGGATACCGACGGGGCCCCTGCTCGCCCGTCGGATTCCCCTCTGCCAGCGCCGCAAGACAACTCGGCGGCCATTTTGTCGGCCATACAGTCCTTATGCTCCGAGATAAGGACGAGGCTACCGTTACCGACGGAGGAACCTCTCCCGTCGGGGGATCCAGAACCGGGACCTTCTGGTGTTCCCCCTACCAAGAAAAGAAGGATCCATCCACCACCTCCTTTTCAACCGTCGCGCCCCTTCCAGCCCTCCTCCCCGTCCACCCGAGGGGATGATACGGGGACTGACACGGCAGCGACGGGTACGGACGACGAGGCATACGACGAGGATTTTCCGTCGTCGCCTCCCACCAGGGCTTCTCCGCCCGACGAGATCGGATCTTTCCACTCCATGATCTCCAGGGCTTCCGAGCTTTTCCAACTCTGCCCTGAGGAGAAGAAAAAGGAAGGCTTCCTTTATCAGCGGCGCGAGGCCAAGAGGAAGACGGTCCTCTCAGTGCCTCTGTTGGACGACATTTGGGATGAGGGCCTTTCCCTCCTCAAGAACCCTTCCACGACGCCAGCTAGAAGAGACCGGTACGAGAAAAAGTACCGGGTCCCGGACACGGCCCCCCTGTGCCTCCGGGCGCAGCCTACCCCGGACTCCGTCGTCTCCGCGGCAGCCAGGAAGAAAGCGGGGGGGGGGTGCGGCCTCCACATCGACTTCCCCGCCGGACGGCGAGGGAAAGAAATTGGATGCTATGGGACGTAGAGTCATCTCGTCGGCAGCGACGACGATTAAAGCGGCCAACGCCTTGGCTATCGTGGCCCGCTATGACAGGGAGCTCTGGTACAAGATAGCTCCCCTGCTGGATTTTCTGCCGGACGACAAGAGGGCGGAGGCCCTTGAGATCCTGCAGGAAGGTGAGGTGGCCTCGGACCACGCCATCACCGTGGCGACGGACATCGCCGACACCGGGTTCCGCCAGCTGGGCAACGGCGTTTGCCTTCGACGTCGTGGATGGCTCAAAGCTACGGATTTCCGGCAGGACGTCCAGACCAGAGTCCTGGACATGCCCTTCGACGGGAACAACCTGTTTGGGAAGACAGTGGACGATTCCCTTCAGGCCATCAAGGCGGATACTGAGACGGCCCGGGCCCTTGGAGTCCTGCAACGACGGACGCCCTTTCGGAGCGGCGGAGGCAAGGGCGCCTCCAAAGGTTCCGGCGGCGGTTTCGCTTCCTACCGTCAAGCGGCCCGCTCGTCGTCGCAAGAGGCCTACAGAGGACGAGGCAAGTCTAGCGGACCCCGCCGTCGTCGCCAAGGAGGTCAAGGCAGCAAGGCCGCGCCCAAGCAGGATTGAACCGGCCGTGGGGTCGGGCCCCCACCGAAGCACCCCGGTGGGAGGCCGGCTGGCGGTCTTCGTCAGCGTGTGGGAGTCCATCTCCACCGACCGTTGGGTGCTGGACGCCCTGGCCCGGGGCCACGCGCTCGAGTTTCAAAGAAGGTGCCCGCGCGTCCCCCCCGTGGCCAGGAAAGAACTTCACGTCCCTCAACTTCTCCTGGAGGTAAAGGCGATGCTCAGAAAGGGCGCCATCGAACTCGTCCCAAAGAGGCTTCGGGGCTCCGGAGTCTACTCGAGATACTTCCTCGTGAAGAAGAAGACGGGAGGATGGCGCCCCATCCTGGACCTGCGACGTCTGAACAAGTTCATCAAGGCGCAGAAGTTCCGGATGGTCACCCTCCAGCACGTCCTGGGTCAGCTGGAGGAAGGAGACTTCCTATCGTCGTTGGATTTGGAGGATGCCTACTTCCACATTCCCATCCTAAAGGGGCACCGCAAATTCCTCAGATTCGTGGTCCAAGGGCGTCATTACCAGTTCAAAGCCCTTCCCTTCGGACTACGGTCGGCACCCAGGGTATTCACCAAGTGCCTCGCACCGGTGGCGGCGCAGCTGCGCCGCGAGGGGATTCACGTCTACCCCTACCTGGACGACTGGCTCATCCGCGCCAAGACGAGGGAGCTCGCCGTGGTCCACACGGCAAGGACCGTCCAACTCCTCACGGACCTGGGATTCTCCGTGAACTACGCCAAATCCCACCTGGTGCCCGCGCAAGTCGCACTGTTTCTGGGAGCCAGGCTCGACACAGTGTCCCTTCTGGCCTCCCCGTCGGAGGAGAGGACCAGGACCATCTTGGGCAAGGTGCAACGGATGTTGGTGGCCGACGCGGCCAAAGTGAGGTCCATCAAGTCCCTCCTCGGGATGATGTCTTCCTGCATCTACCTCATTCCCATGTGCAGGCTCCGGATGCGCCAGTTGCAAGAATTCCTGGATGCGCGCTGGATCCAGACGACGGGCAGCTTCGAGGAAAGGATCAAGCTCGACGAGAGTTTCCGACGAGCGATACGGTGGTGGGGCACCCGCGCGCATTTGACGGCGGGCATGGACTTCCAGACCCCAGCCCACCAGGAGACCGTGACCACGGATGCCTCCCTGGAAGGGTGGGGAGCGCACACCGAAAATCTGCACGCAAGGGGACTCTGGCTCCCGACGGAGAAGTCCCTGCATATCAACGTCCTGGAGCTCCGTGCAGTGTTTTGGGCCCTCAGGTCCTTCCTTCCGTCCCTCAAGGGCAAGGTGGTGAGGATCTTCACCGACAACACCACCACCATGTTTTACATCAGGAAACAGGGCGGAACCAGGTCCCCAGCGCTGTCCAAGGAGGCGCAGGACCTGTGGCATTGGGCCGTTGCCCAAGGGATTTTTCTGGTGCCGTTTCATCTGGCAGGGATAAAAAACACCATCGCCGACTCACTCAGCAGGGAGCTGCGCTCGTGCCACGAGTGGGAACTACGGCAGGATCTGGTGGATCGCCTCTTCCGACGGTGGGGCACACCCCAGATCGACCTGTTCGAGACGGCGACGAACACCAAGTGCCGGAGGTTCGCCAGCAGGTTTCCCCAGACGAGGAGCATGGGCGATGCTTTCTCGTTCCCCTGGGAGGGCCTGTTCCTCTACGCGTTCCCTCCCTTGCCTCTGCTAATCCGGCTCGTCAACCAGCTCAAGAGGTCACGGTGCAGGATGATCCTCGTCGCACCTGCGTGGCCGAGGCAGATATGGTTCCCGGACCTTCTGGACTTGTCAGCGTCCCCGCCGATCAAGCTGCCGGCGGACGCGGATCTACTCTCCAGGGAAGGAGGCGCCATCCTCCACCACGACCCGAAGTCGCTGAACTTGCAGGCCTGGCTCCTGCAGCGCTAGAGTTTGGAGGATACGACATACCGGCCGATTGCAGAGAGGTTCTTGCAAAGGCCAGGGCGTCCTCGACTCTTAAATGCTACGGACACAAATGGAAGAGGTTCTCTGTCTGGTGCCACGCACAGAAGATTAACCCTCTACGGATTACGGCCCCCCAAGTACTGCCGTACCTGCTGACGCTGGCCAAAGCTGGTCTGGCACACGCGTCCATCAAGATTCATCTTGCTGCGATCTCCCGATACACCAGAACCACGGGGCGGACGTCCTTGTGGTCTCATCGTCTGGTGAAAGAGTTCATGAAGGGACTGTTCAGATCGTTCCCGCCAGTGAAGGCTCCGGCCCCGGCGTGGGAGCTCAACGTGGTGCTGACCAAGCTCATGGGACCTCCGTTCGAGCCTCTGCACTCGGCCCCGTTGAAGTTTCTATCGTGGAAAACAGCTTTTCTTGTGGCCATCACCTCCGCACGACGAGTGGGAGAGATCCAGGCCCTTTCCTGCAAGGCCCCGTACTTGACTTTCCACGACACGAGGGTAGTGCTCAGGACGCACCCCTCCTTCATGCCCAAGGTACCGTCGGACTTCCATCTCAACGAACCCTTGGTGTTACCTGTGTTCTTCCCGTCGCCTTCGTCGCCGGCTGAGAGGACTTTGCACTCGCTGGATGTACCTAGAGCGCTGAAGTTCTACGTGGACCGCACGAAGGGTTTTCGGAAGACGTCACAACTCTTTGTGAACTTTGGACCTGTCAATCAGGGGAAGGCTCTCTCGAAGGCTTCCATTTCCAGATGGCTCTCCGGCTGTAGCATGTACTGTCATCGGTTGGCAAACCGACCGCTGCCTGGCCGTCCGAGAGCCCATTCCACCAGAGCGATCGCAGCTACCACAGCGTTCCTTTCTGGTGTGCCCCTGCTGGACATATGCAGGGCTGCTATGTGGAGGTCGACGCACACCTTCACAAAGTTCTACTGCGTCGATCGGGATTCCAGGGAGGAGTCCAGGGTCGGCCAAGCAGTGCTGCGCAACCTGTTCGCCTGAGGTGAGCCTGGTGAGGAGGTAAGATGCTTAATGTTGAGTTTGATGTAATGCTTAATGTTGAGCCTTTGCCACCTCCCGTGGTTGTGCATGTGTGTACTGCTATGTATTCTTTATTCATGAGCATGTGAATCCATGCCAGACCCCATGCTGGAGAAGGAACAAGTTACTTACCTGTAACTGTTGTTCTCCAGCATGGGTCTGGCATGGATTCACATGCGAACCCTCCCGCCTACCCCTCTGCGGCTCTTCACTTGGTCATACTGCCACTTCACGTGCTTCCAAATCTGAAGATGGCTGCCAGAGGCGGTGCTTAGGTAGAGGGCAGTCATTGGCTGTGGTCAGTATGACGCAGAGACCAGTGATTGGTTATTACTACGAAAGACAGATCAGAAACGAAACTGATACTGGTTTTTTCTTTACCGAGGATTCCCAGCCTGACGACGGGGAATATTCATGAGCATGTGAATCCATGCCAGACCCATGCTGGAGAACAACAGTTACAGGTAAGTAACTTGTTCCTTCTCCACCTTCCCTTAGTTCACCCTCTAGCTCCTTCACCTTATACTCCTCTGCTTTCTGGTTCTTTCCCACCACCTGATCCTCCTCCAATTTCACTCTTTATCCTTGCTTTCTATCTTCTTATTATAACCTTCCTCTTGAATCAACCCTACTCTTCACCATCTCCTCTTTACCCCCCTCCTCTTTTCTAGCCTCCTTTCTTGTATGTATAGGATTTGTAAAATGCAAATCTAGCTGGGAAGCAGCGGAGAGTTGTACCAGGGGGATTCCCCAAGGGCTTACAAGCAAGATGCATGAGTAGCAGAGGGGCTGGGATGGGTAGGGGAAGCGTCTGGGTGCAAGGGGGGGGTGTGTCGGCACAAGGGGAGAATGTGTTGAGGGGCACAATCAGTGATGGGAGAGTTGAACTTTTAGAGTAGGGTCTTCAGGCCCTTCCTGACATGTAGAACGGATGGGGACAGTCTTATCTTCATAGTAACTTGTCCCAGAGACAGGACAGGGTTTGAAATTAAGATTCAATGAGCAGGAACAAAAACCAGGTCCTCAGTGTCAGGCATCGCCCTGTAGGCAGGAGCTACTGCTGGGAAACCAGGAGCGAGTACACGGCGCACAGCAAATCTAACTTCTACCAGAGAGGCAACCCTTAACTTTTTGCACATTATGCATGATCCATTATGTTTAAATGTGTACTAGATGTGTCCCAGTTCTCCTTTATTAACATTCTCAGATGCGTAAAGTTAATGTCATATATGTATGTTTGTAAGGCAGCAGTTGTCCTGGGGAGCCAAATGTAGCTCCTGGTAGTTGCCAGGCTCTCCTAGGCTAAAAGCAGGTGCTAAATGGCTGCCAGCAATTTCGAACCCTGGAGGGTGCATAGCAAGAAAAGGCATTTTGCCTATTTTTTCCTCTTGCAGTTTTTTGTTTCCAGCCTGGTGATTGCGCGGATTCACATGATGTGTTGTGCTGTCCCCCACAGATAGTGAGTTTCTTGCTTGGTCGAGTAGAGTGGCGTTTTGGTTGGGACTGTTTTGTCAGTGATGCAAGCAGTCTTGAAAACATATGTGCTTGAAGGGTTACCAGCGCAGCTCTTTGAGGATAGATGTGACATGGCCATATTTTCGTAGTCCTGTGGTGAGGCATGCTGCAGCATGCTGGACTGCTTTCAGAGGAGTCAAGTTGGCATCTTGTACTCCTGCTCGTAGGGTGCTGCCAATGCCCATATGGGAGATGACCAGGGCTTGGGCAACTGTTCTATTACACTGAGCAGGAATGGAAGGCTTGACCTTGCAGAGGAGTGCAAGCTGCTACCATGCTTTTGCTACCACCCTTCTTGGCAATGTGTGTTTTGAAGGAGAGGTCACAGTCGATAGTAAAGCTGAGAGAACTTGCACTGGGTAAGAGTTGAGGCGTGAATCTGTCGATCTTCATGTCAGTCAGCCAATTCTGGCATTTGGCATGCTTGGTGGGGTTTCGTAGGAGAGTTCATTCACTATTTGTAGGATTGAGCTTCAGGTATGCACTTGACATCCAGGCTTGGATGAGAGACAGCAAGTGCTTTAGTCACTGGATGTAGCCACTGCAGTCAATGTTTATCTAGAGGTGAGTGTCATCAGCATTTTGGTGTATCTTGATGTTTCTGTTGGGAGTAGTTCCCCCAGAGGTTCCATGTAGAGGTTGAAGATGAGAGGGGAAAAGATGGAGCCTTGTAAATCTTTGCAGTTTATGGTGCGATGCTGGAATCGGTTTGGGCCCATCTCGGTAATTTGGTCTATGTTGGAGAGGTATCAGGCAAACCACTGCTGGGAATGTTCCATTGAAACCCATGAATCTGGCAAGAATGTTTAGGAGGACTTTATGGTCAATGTTATCAAAGGCAGCATAGAGGTTGAGGAGGACCAGTAAGTAGGGGTCCTCTTTGTCAAGGATGTGTAGAGCATCATTGCTAATTTGTATGATGATGGTCTCTGTGTTGCATCATGGTTTGAAACCAGAATGGTAGTCGTGTTGGAGATTGTGCCAATTGACCCTTTTGAGCAACTGGATGGCGGCTGCCTTCTTCATCACTTTGCTGAGGAAAGGAAGATGTGTGATGGGGTGATAGATGGCCAGTTTTCTGGGTTGAGTGTGGGTTTCTCCATCGTGAGGGTGGGGGGGGGGGAATTTGTTCCAGTTTTCAGTGCATCTTGGAAGATGCCATTGTATTAGGGATTCCTTGGCATAGGGAAGTGGTTTGAGTGCTTCACCTTTGATGGCCTTCCTAAACTATTTTGCGGTTAAGTGGCTGTGGGCATTTCTTTATCACCCTGTTCTTTGCTTACACCATCCATAATGTAAGTGACACGTGACCAAGGGAGAGTGTCATGTTTAGTAGACACCTTCTGAACACACATTTAACTTCAATGGTCAAGGTTACAGGTTTCCTCTGGGTGACAAACTCCCGCAATGTGAATGAGGTGAGCCAGGGGATCCCCCTGCACAGTACCCATGTCCAGCAGTGCTTAACAGGTGTCAGCACCCAGCTCCCAGTACAAGACCAAACTTCACCTGAAGAGCCAGGCAGGGAACCTTTTCACCCAGAAGCGCGCTTGCTCCTCTGAAGAGTGACCTCATGCTAAGGAAGATACTGCAACATGCTAATTTGACAATGAAACATGCTATATATTCGCTCATTTTTCCATTAGCCAATTAGTCCGATTATCTCATCAACACGATCTACTCAACCTGAATGTTGTCCCCCTCCCCATACCACCCCTGACAGAACTGTGCCCGGATGAATATGGATTCATTGCAGCATGTAAATATTTGAGATACATATCATCAATCACTTAATGAATCCATATCTTAACAACACAAAAAGAAAACTGGCGCTGTCCATGCATGGCGATAAACTTGGGTCAGGATAGATAATGACACCAGTAAATTGCAGCTAAAGTTGACACCATTGAAGACTACTAAGCATTACTAATTATATTATTGCAGTATTGTATGCAGTCATTCTGTATACACATGCATACCGAAGCCAGGGAAGCACAGTTTGAAGATGCTAACTGGAGGTTGTTAGATGTGTCAAACTACAACTCGCATCAGCCCTCCCTATTCAATGTCATGTTTAGGACTGATGGGATGGGAGTGGAGTTCAAAGCGTTTGGCTTGTGCAGAGTAAAGGGACAATGCTTAACGGAATGTGGCTGCCTGGTGAAAGACGGGAAATGAAAAAGGTCCTGACAACTGATATAAACCCATTCATTACTAAACACATGTCTGTATGTGGGAATACTATATGCATATCATTCAATGCATGCGGCTCGGAGGCTGATGGGAAATGTAAAAAGGTCAGGCCCATTGGCCTTCGTAAGCATTACTAAACACTAAAGTTAGTGAAGGCCTCAAGGCGGAAACAGCTGTATAGTAAAGAGAAAGACCAAACGCCAACAGCACTGTCATGTCCACAGTACACACTGTTAGAGTTGCAGAATCAGGCCTTTGGTTAACATAATGAGTTTGGTCTGGGGGCAAACCACTCATTGAGCCTCCAAAGTAAAGCTTTAGCAACCCCCCCCCCCATTGAAAGATGGATGAACAAAAGGGTTTAGTACCTGCCATTGGTACTCATTGCAAATCCGCAACATAAACATATCTGCGGAACATGGGGGGGAACCTAGTACTAGTGTTGTGCTTTATGCAGTATGGTAATGCAAAGCAATAGAAAGACACCTTCATGCGGCATACTGTACCCATGACTACGAATAACTAAGACTATTACTCACTCGTGTTGTGATGTCCTGTGATAATCGTATTTGTGAGCCCCTAAAAGGTGTGGCAGTCCACAGGGTACTATCTGCTGGTAGTCGAAAAGCCTGTTTCTCCCAACGGGCACCTTCTGTTGGACACAGCTCAATAAGGCCTCTGGACGGTGTTCTTGGCCTGGTTAAGAGGGGATCACATGATGGACACAGTCATCAGACTGGGTGTGGGAGCTGCCCAATAGAATGAATGCATGTCCTAACTTGCTGCTAGATGATAAACTACTATACATAAACATCAATTTCTGTAGCTCAGATGCACGTTGTATACTGAGACAATGGGCCGCATTAAAGTTTGCCGGTAATACCCATACTTGGTATTAGACCAAAGTAAAGAGGTGGAAAAGCTAGACAATTAATTGGTAACACTGAGTCAGGGGTTTTGGCGTCGCTCCAAGAGCCAACACACATTGGCGTGGCAAAAGTACCATACTTCCCTTCCGTGCTTTACACCACACAACAAAACATAAGTATCCCAGTTGGCCTCCCCACCAATACTCATTATATAAATGGTTTTTGTATATTTATGAAGTAACACTATAGTTTATAAGCCCATATAAGTGAGACTTTCCCTACAGACCGGTAAGGAAAACAAGGCACAGTGATGAAACCTGATTTGCTCAGGATCACATGAATTTAAGTCTCGGCATCCTGATTTCACAGTTTCAAATGTAGATAGCAGAGGTGACTTGATATGCTACTATTCCATCTTCAATATTAAAACAACAAAATGCTTTCTGCAAAGTTATTCAATGGCTAAACTAGAACGCTGTTCAATAATTCTGGCTTTCAAAGTATGAAGTCACATGATAAAGCAAATTGACACAATATAAGAGAAGTGTTAATTGGAACATATGTTCATGAAGCCAGTATGCATCACTTTTTGAGAAAAAATAAATGGGTTGAGCCAGTCCCAAGATTGGGGGTAGTGGCATACAGATTAGGCACAGATGTCTGTAACATTTACTTAATCTGCTATTCTACCTTTCCAGATGTGTTTCTCTTTCATTTACCCTATTCACCTTACCCATCACACTGCGGTGTCCTTCCTTTGTACTACATCATGCGCCTTCACCCTTTTCCTTACAATTAACTTTCAGGCTTCCGTTCCCTTTTTATGGCATCCTTAACTCAATCCCCTTCCCTTATCTACTTGCGCCCCCTTCCTTTGCCCACATTGCTCAGTCCCCAATTGCTTGTCACTCTCCCCCTTCCATTGGCTTGGCTCACATGTAGATATGGTAGGCCACCTTGATTTACTAGGGTGCCTCTGCCAGACATGATAAGAAGCTGTGGTCGGAGTCTTGCTGGTAATTCTAGCTATGCAGTATGCATTTTGACAACGCAGAGCAAAAGACACAGTGGGGACTTGGCTGTTATTGTGCTCCAAAGATGCACTTTCTTGGAAAGTCGGCTGTATGTGGTTTCGTGGAAGAAGAGGTAACTGTGAGGAGTAAGAGCGACCTATGATATATATTTGTTTTCAAAGAAATGTGTGTGATTATATTCGATTTGTGCGACTTTGATGTGATGGAGTATGTTTGCGACTGTGTAAAGTATACGTGCAAGAATGCATCTGAGTTCATGCGACTATGCATTTGTATATGTGAATGTTATTGATTTTTATGTGTGTCTTTTGTTGGTCAGGTAAGAGCGTTATGAGAAACAATTAAAAAAGCGTAGGCATGGACATTCAGAGTTGGGTGGTAGAGATAAAATCAGCAGTATTTGACAAATACCATCGATTTTACCGTCTGCCAAATTCAGGTTTTGATCGAATACCACCGGCAGTGTTCCATGGGAAAACCAGAGGCTGTGCTCTAAGCAGACTTTCTGCCAAAAAACGGGCTATTTTTACATCCACATAAGAAGTGGAGTTACAAAATTAAATTGGCCACAATTTTTTGAAAACCTTTATTCGAAGGGATTGTGCCCTCCGACGTATTCCTTATCTTAGATATCTCTTTCCAGCTTTGCTGACCTCGGAAAATTTTTCTCTAGAGGGCGCTGCACGTCGACGTCCGCCGAGTCGATGTCCCTCGACAGCCGCCGTATCGACGTCATCCTGCCTATAAAGGCCGCGCGCAGCGTCCGTTGCTCAGTTCCGTTTTTCCGCGCTTACTCAGTGCCTCGGAATATCGTTGCTCAGTTTCGTAGAGAATTTATCCTATTTCCTCGAGATATTCGATCCATACTCGATGGCTTCCTCGTCGGAACCGACGACCCCTCGGTCCGGCTTCAAAAAATGCAGAGACTGTGGGAAAAAGATGTCGCTGACTGACCCTCACAGAGTTTGTCTGTGGTGTTTGGGAGCTGAACACCATTATTCGGAGTGCGAGGACTGTATGTCCATGACAGCTAAGGCCCTGAAGGAGCGTGGGGGGAAGCTGGAAAAAGGTAAGACTTCAAAAGCTTCTTCTTCCTCGACGAAGTCGAGACAATCGTCTCCTCGTCACCATTCACGCTCCAGGTCTTGGAGTGGGTCCCATCACTCCTCGAGATCGAAGCACTCGAAGAGGAGACGTCGAAGATCCCCTTCTCCATCCTCCTCTTCCTCTGTTTCTCCTAAGAGAATCCCTTGCCCCACGAAACATAGTTCCTGGGCTGAATCGGAGGAATTCCGCAAAAATATGATGAGCGTCTTCGAGAAAGCGGCCTCGACCCCCTCGAAGACTGCCGAGAGCGATGCTCTGGTCGAAAGACCCGAAGGTCAAAAACGCTGCGAGTCGCAGTACCCGGCGAAGGAAGCTTCTCGAGCGCGTCACGAACCCTCGAGTAAAGCTATGACCTCGAAACCTTCTTTGAAGGTTCCGTCGACGCCGTTGTCGAAGGGACCTTCGACACACGGGTCTGTCGACTCGACGCCATCTTCGACACCGGCGTCGACGCCAAGGAAAGTCACGGTTGCGGCGCACCCAGTGGCTCTCCCCAGGTCCTCGATGACGATGGCGTCGAGATTGACGACTTCCTCGAGCAGAATCCCAATTCTATCGATGACCTCGAGGCCTCCGCCTTTGTTTTCGACGCCACGCTCGAAGCCTTCGGCGTCGACGACATCGACGTTTTCGAGGCCGATAACAAGTTTGGCACCCTCTGCCTTGGAGATGGGTTTCACACCCTTTGTGAGTTCAGAACAATTGAGAACTATGTCCTCAATTATGGAAGAGGGAGAACTATCTGACCAAGAAGAGACATTTGAGTTGCAGGGACCTGCAACCCCAGTTCAAGAGGAGTTATCCTCAGAAGAACGCAGGTTAAAGGATCTCCATGATTCCTTACATGAGGCAAGTGGGTTAGACACTTCCCCTGAGGTGGAGTTCGCTAGGCCAGACCCGGGGGAGCATGCTGAAACCCCCTATAGAGCCTTAATGGCCAGGATCACAGAATTTATGGGGTGGTCAACGCCTTCACAGGCTTTCCAACAAGATGACCTCACGGATATTCTTGATAAAGGTCCACAGGAGGATCCTGTAGTGCCTTTTCATAAAGCTCTTCAAAGGAAAATCATGACGAACTGGGAAACCCCAGATGTCGTCCCGGCAGTAAATAAAAAACTGTCTACTAAATACAGGGTATCTTCTGCAGACCCGGAGTTTTTGTCAAAACACCCATCCCCAGAAAGTCTGGTGGTACAGGCAGCATCTTCTACTGACATCAAGACTGCTTACCCTACCGTCCCACAGGACAGGGACGATAAGAAATATGATGCCATGGCAAAGAAAGTTTTTTCGGCATGTAGCATGGTGTTAAAATCTATTAATGCTACTTGCACCCTTGCTAGATTCAGCCATACACTTTGGGAGTGTGCTTCTACAGCGGCTGACTGCATCCCGGAGGGAGAAAAAAGGGAGGCGTTCCTAAATATCATACAGGACGGTAAAGACGCTATGTGCGAATCCCTCCAGACGGGCATTGATTCGGCTGACAGTATCAGCAGAGCAATGGTGGCAAGTACAACAACCAGGAGATTCGCTTGGTTGAGAAAGTCTGGTTTTGCCCCAGATGTGCAAGCCAGGCTCTTGAACATGCCATTCGATGGCTCTTCTTTGTTTGGGAAAAAGGCGGATGACAATTTAAAAAAAGTGCAAACATCAAAGGCAGCAGCAAAATCCCTAGGCGCTGCAATCCGTCAGACACCTTTTCGTCCCACAGGAACCTCTGCGAGAGGCAAGTCCTTTCGCTTCTACTCCGCATTCGGAAGAGGTAGAGGACGACCGGCTCAAAGGGGACAAAGAAGAACTACCCGAGGTGGACGGGGTAGATATTCAAAAGCCGCAGCAACAGCAGGTGCCTCTTTACCATCGGCATCTGCATCAGCCGCCCCAAAACCACTCTGAGGACTTCCCTCACAAGACACCTGTAGGAGGCAGGTTAACTCAACATCTGGCGGAATGGCAGGCTATCACGCATACCTCAGAGTCATCCACCGGGGATCAGCTCTCAAAAAGCTCCAGATCCGCTCCTCTTGCAGAAAATTTTAGACCTGCTAGAGAAAGGTGCCATAGAACCGGTACCTGTAGCGGAGAGGAACAAGGGCTGGCACTCCCCTTACTTTCTCATTCCAAAGAAAGACGGAGGACTGAGACCCATCTTGGACTTGAGAGAATTGAACAAATTCCTCAGGAAAGACAAATTCAAGATGGTAACTCTTTCTCAGATCCTTCAGGCCCTTCAGTTCCAGGACTGGTTGGTATCTCTGGACCTTCAGGACGCTTATTTCCATGTGCCTATCCATCTCAAACACAGGAAATACCTGAAGTTCGCAATTGGTAACTCTCATTATCAATTTCGAGTGCTGCCATTTGGGCTGACCTCCGCCCCGAGGGTCTTCACCAAGTTAATGTCGGTAGTGGCTGCAAGTCTAAGGAGGGAAGGGATTCACGTCTACCCCTACCTGGACGATTGGTTGATCAGGGCTGTATCTTCGGAACAAGCTCAGATCCAGCTAAATCACGTTTGCCACTCCCTTCACAGACTGGGCTTCTCCCTCAATTTAAAGAAGTCACAAATGATACCATCGCAGAGACTCCAGTTCATCGGAGCGATCCTGGACACTTCCCTGGGAAAAGCCTCACCACCAGAGGTGAGGGCTCAAGATATTCTACAGATGGTTACCAAGTTCCAAAATGCCCAACGTCTCCCAGCCTTCGACTTTTTGAGGTTGCTAGGCCTCATGGCATCCTGCATTTTCCTAGTGCCAGAGGCTCGCCTGAGAATGAGATCCATCCAGTGGGCACTGAGAACTCAGTGGTCACAATTCTCAGGAAGAATGACAGATCTTCTTCAGGTTCCCGACAGGGTAGCTCAAGACCTTCAGTGGTGGGCCTGTCAGGAGAACATTCTGAAAGGAGAGCAGTTTTGGCAACCCTGGCCGGAGATAACAGTAGTCACAGATGCCTCACTCACGGGGTGGGGAGCCCACGCCAACGACTTGACCATCAGCGGTCGTTGGTCTCCATCGGAGTCCAGACTACATATCAACCTGTTAGAGCTGAGGGCCATCAGACTTGCGCTGAAGGCGTTCCTGCCATCTGTACAAGGGAAGAATGTCCTGATAATGACGGACAACACAGTGGCCATGCATTACCTCAACAAAAGAGGAGGCGTAGGATCACTACCTCTGTGCAGAGAGGCGATGCAGCTCTGGTTTTGGGCAATCCAAGAAGGAATCTCTCTATCAGCAGTTCACCTAGCCGGAGAGAAGAACTTGACAGCGGACGCACTGAGCAGGCAGAGCAGTCTCCCACGAGTGGGAACTAGCTCAGGAAGTCCTTCAAGAGATCTTCGCCCTTTGGGGAACCCCTCAGGTGGATCTGTTCGCCACCAGTGTCAACAGGAAGTGCGATCTGTTCTGTTCAAGGGAATTTCCCCCGAGAGGAGCTCTGGGAGACGTGTTCATAGTGGACTGGGAGTTTCCGCTTCTGTACGCGTTCCCACCGGTCCTTGTCATTCCTCAAATGATCAGGAGGTTGAGAAGATTCCGGAAAACCATGATCCTAATTGCCCCGGATTGGGCCAGGAGAACGTGGTACCCGGACCTTCTAGACTTGTCCATCTGCCCTCCAATTTGACTTCCACTCAGAGAGAATCTACTCTCACAGAAGGGAGGTCAGGTTCTCCATCCAGACATCAAAACCCTCAACCTTCACGCTTGGCTTCTGAAAGGCTGAGGTACAAGGATTGGGACCTCCCTGATGATGTTATGGAGGTGTTGCTTTCGGCAAGGAGGCCAGCAACAAAGTCTTTATACCGCTGCCGTTGGAACAGATTTTGCAGCTGGTGTAGAGAAAAGAATATCGACCCCTTTTCATGTGGTACTCCAATGGTTTTGTCCTTCCTACTCTATTTGGCGAATTCAGGCCTTCAAGTTGGCACCATTAAGGGCTATCTTGCAGCGCTATCCATCTTTAAGCGCACTGCGGAAGAACCATCCTATTTCAAGTTACCCTTGGTAATACAGTTTCTAAAGGGGTTAACTAACGTTTATCCCCCCAAGACCATTCCAGGTTCCCCTATGGGATTTAAACTTAGTCCTAACTTTCCTGATGGGCACACCTTTCGAACCACTCCATTCTTGTTTGTTAAGGTTTCTTACCCTTAAAACTGTTTTATTAATAGCACTTACATCTGCTAGAAGGGTGAGCGAGTTACAAGCTTTCTTGTAAACCCCCTCATACAATCTTTCACAAAGACAAAGTTGTCCTGCAAGTGAAGCCTAATTTCCTCCCAAAGGTGGTTTCTGAATTCCATATCACTCAGAAGATTACCCTTCCATCTTTCTATCCTCCTCCTCATCCGGGGAAAGAGGAAGAGAGGTTACACAGGCTGGACCCAAGAAGGGCTTTAAGTTTTTACATCAGTAGACTGGCTAGGAAAAGACAGGCAGACCAGCTGTTTGTAGGCTACGCAGGTCACAAGCTGGGGTTACCGATAACTAAGCAGACCATTTCCAGATGGATCATTCTAGCCATTTTGGAATGTTATAAACCGGCAGGAAAAGAGCCCCCTCAAAATCTTAGGGCTCATTCGACCAGAGGTATCGCAGCTTCATCGGCCCTCAAAAGAGGAGTGCCGGTTAAAGACATATGTGCGGCTGCCACATGGTCGTCCGTCCATACCTTTACACGGTTTTACGACTTGGATTCCTCCTCTAGTCAAGAGACTAGGTTTGGAAGGGCAGTATTGCACTCTATTCATCAATAAAAGGAAGCATGAAGTCAGTACTCCCACCTCCAATAAAAGAATAATGCTATGGGAGCCTATCTAAGATAAGGAATACGTCGGAGGACACAATCCCTTCGAAGAACAAGTTACTTCTTACCTTGTAACGTTCTTTCGATGGGATGTTCCTCCGACTTATTCCTTATCGACCCTCCCATCCATCCCTGCAGTACTACTTCCCTTGTTGTTGCAGCTTACGCTCCTTCAGGGAGATTAGTCTAGTCCAGAAAGAATAATTGTGGGCTACAAAACGGAACTGAGCAACGGACGCTGCGCGTGGCCTTTATAGGCAGGATGACGTCGACGTTGATACGGCGGCGGCTGTCGAGGGACATCGACTCGGCGGACGTCGACGCGCAGCGCTCTCTAGAGAAAAACTTTCCGAGGCCAGCAAAGCTGGAACGAGATATCTAAGATAAGGAATACGTCGGAGGAACATCCCATCGAAAGAACGTTACAAGGTAAGAAGTAACTTGTTCTTTTTTACGGTACAGAAGGAAAGTGCAGGCTCTTCCTTTTATATACAGTGAACAATGTTTTCAATGGACTACGGTAAGGGGGTGCTAAGTTGGGCATTTCTAATGCCCCGCTCTCACCACCTTACTCATGTATTGTATAAAAGGGTTGGAATTTACCTACAGTATTGGTCTGAGCCATTACTGTACATAATATATTTTCACCTTCACATTAAAGGTGAGATGGCTGAAAACATTGGCCCTCATCATAAGTTTGGCGGAATGGGTTTACCGGCACCGGTAAAGATGCAGGTGCTGGTAAACCCATTCCGCCCTACCACGAGGTCTCCTCGCGGGACCCACAATGGGCGCCTGGAAAAACCAGGCGTCCATACCGGGTCCCGCGAGGACACCAGGGAGCTAACAACGGGGCTGTCATTAACGGGCCCGTTGTTAGCTCCATCCCCATTCCCATTGAGCCCTATGGGGGCTCGAATGGGAATGGGGATGGACTGGGTCCGGGTTCCTCGGACGGGGAATTACCAGGTCCGCCAAGGTTGCGATGGCCTGGTAAGTCCTCATTCGAGGGACCCAGGCCCGGATTGCGGTAAGGAGGCAACCATGCCGGCATGTTTACCTCCAACCTCCTGATGAGGGCCATTGTTTTAAAAACATCTTTTTACATTACCACCAGCTGAGGTGATATTTCTAAAATACCTCCTGAGGTTTTCCAAAAATGCCACCTTCGCTGGTGGTAAACTCTGAATTGGGTGGATTTCCAGAAATACCACTAGCAGAGGTGGTAACTTTCTCCAGCGGTATTTATGCCCAGCTCCAAAAAAGCCCATTCATTTGTAGTCTACTAATAATTAATACATGAATGTTATATTGCATGCTTTTCAAAATTGACAAAAAGTGAGTACCACAGCTATTTCTATAAGCACCATACTGTAACATCCATGGTGCTATTCAGGGTGTAATTGAACTCTTTCTGTAAACTCGCCTGTGATCTGGGAAATAGCTTGGAGCATTTGGGTAGCATTCTTATAGAATTAAAATAAGGACACACTCTAATCAAAAATTGACCCTTACTTCCCTGGAAAGTAGGAGTCGTGATAAACTGCTCAGGATTGTAAAAGTCCTCTTTTGTCTGGGTCACAGTGGTGTTAAATTTACCCTCCAGCATCACAGAATTTGTAATTTAAATGTTTAAATTGCCACTGGGCAGTATGAACATACGCTACTCAGGCTCTTCTCCCTCCTGCCCACTGTGGAGGTCAACATGTTGGGGCCGCCCAGCAACATCTGAAACATTTCTTAATTCAAGATGTGTGTCACCCCATCAAAAGAAAAGCAGAGTAGGCCTTGCGGTACTCGGCTCAGTCACTGTCACATAACTGAGGTCAAACCACATAATTCACACAATTATTTTATGCATAGGGTCATTGGAAATCCCAACTGACACGCATGGAAAGAGCATAGTCAACAATTAACACACATTTTATTTTTTTTAAACTTTATTGATTTTCGCAAGAAGTAAACAACAATACCACTAACTTCTCAACATCCTACACCCATCCCCACCCTCCCTTTCGACTCATTGGCATTGCACGTATTGTGTATATGTCCCAATCTTCAATTTATACAGCAACAAAGTGTTTTGCATTGGCAGCCTCCCAGTGATATCATACCAACGACCTTTGCATGTGGGTGTTGTCTACTCACAGGAGGGTCACACCTTTTCGCGCCATTCGCCACCTCATCCACTCGCATTGTTTATAGGGACTATATTTCCTCGTTTCATGGGGCTCTTATCCGGTGATTCTTCCCCATTTGCTGAAGCCCCTTGTTCCACTGAGAGTAACATTGGCGAAAAAGGGGGCCAGCAGTCGATTGGCCTGCTGTTGGTCAGGAGAGTCTGCGCATATCTGGTTTCCCTTTGTTTGCGCTTATTCATAGTCTCTATCCAACTCGCAAACCCTGGAGCCTTGCGTTTCCCTCAAGATCTGGCGATCAGATATCTAACACAAACACATTGTTAAGCCAATAAACAATTTCTTTTCAGAAATAATACAGGATAAAATTCAATGTATTGGTTTATTTCACAGAAGGAATCATTCAAAATACTAGAAAGTGCAATGTGCAAAAGAACGTGATTAATCAATAATGTATATACAAGATAACATCCATACCCACAAGATCACTCACACACCAAATCAACATTCATACATGTGCTTTGCTTTTTGGTGCAGAAAAAGCTTTAGATAGACCAGTAGTTTATATAATTTTGAAAAGCAACTCGTACCTAATACCATCTGGCACCAGACATTTGAAATAACCATGTGCCGTTACTATTTAGAAGTGGCTATAGAGTTAACACAACACCTACTGATGGTAATTAAACAATCATAGTGCAAAACTACATTTGGTCTGATGTTCAAATTCCACATGCCTATACGAGTTTCGGCCCCAGGGTTTGCACATTTTAAGTAAACCCAGCCTTCTTAAGGGCAAAAACGTTAAGGTTGTGGAGTAAGATGACAAACAAATACAAATTTAACTGGCTCTAAAATCAAAATCAAAAAGACAATTACCAAACAATAAAAAGAAAAATAGTAGTAAAACAGATGCACATCCATCATGGCCTAGTTAGCCAGGTCTATTAACCTTAATTGTTTTCGAAGAAAGGCATTTCAATTTGTGAAAACAGTTCAAGGGCTGATTCACCACCCTTCCCCCACGGGCACCGCTGACGAGAGGAGACACAAAGGGAGACCCTTATTCCAGACCAACTATATCCATTTAAATGCAAATAAAACCCAAAACCGGAAAGGCTTTCCCTGCTTAGCCTAATTTAGATAACATAAGTCCAACAACCTACTGCTCTGACCAGCAACTTTATGTGGCAGCAGGAAAAGCACACACAGTGCAAGACAACCAGCACATTTTTCTCATAGCTGCAACAATCCAAAGTTTCCAGTAGTCAAGGCATCCACCATGTCCTGCAACAAGATACATGCGTTTAAGGTGCTCAAAGGCATCGAAAACGCTACAACCACACAAACGTCCCCAATTTACCAACAGTTGTCTTGTTAAAGCGCGGTCCGAGTGCCATCCAATATTCCCTCTAATTATTTTTCTCTAAGTGTGGAAATGGTTGGCTTTTGTGTGCACATTGTTTTCCATGTGTGCAACTGACTATCGAGGAAAGGCACTTTTTGGACATGCGTAGTTAGTGAGCTGTCATCTCTGACAAGAGCTCGGAAGGGAGATTCTCCTTCCCAAACTACTGCAATTATTTACAACTCAATGTAAAAGGTGCATTGTACAGCACTTTTTCTAAAGACATTGGCCCTCATTACGACCCTGGCGGAAATCGAAAAACGATGGCGGAAATGCAATACCGCCATCGAATACCGCTCGTTGCGACTATGACCCGTCACCGTAAAGTACGATGCCATTAGCGACACCGTAGTGAACGCCAACGCTAACTGCACCAAGTACGCGCACGCGCGCTATGCAAAACCGTAATTACCACCATGGCGCAACGGTACGCGAATTCTGACCCTAGCGGACATTTACATTACGCCATCAAGCATGGCGGAAAGTACCATTCCGCCATGGCGAGAAATACGGCATTGTGAACGTAAATGGCCCTACTGAGTGCCTGTACACCACACCCTGGCCACATTGCACAACTCCTCGTAGGTGCAATGAAGTCACACAATGCAACCAGTGAAATGCACAAGTCACCCACGCATGCCAACGAACAAATGAATGTAGGGGCTCCAAGTGCCTTGTGAGTGGCCATCCATATTTGGCATGTCACCATTGCCGTACTGATGCAGCACAGGCATGCGAAGGTTCAAGTACAGCAAAATGAACTGAAAGATGAGACAAAACAACAACAGGCCCCCATCGCCTGACACCAGTGTAAGGCAACATTCAAAGCAGTATCCTGAGGGAGACTGCACCAGCCCTGTACACATGCCAGTAAACAAACCAACCATCAGCATAAGCATGTACCACACAAGTTGGCAGAGTGACTGAGCAGCCAGGCTCATCTCAAGAGGGGCCAATGGGAGCTGCAGGGCACAGATGGCACAAATACAGAAGCTATTCCAATGGACATGACCTCAGTCTCCCTCCAAGAAACGCACGCAAACACAGGCACCTGTGACCATCCATTTCCTGATAATCACATCATTCCACCAATCCACCTGGCTGACCGGCATCAGTTACACAAAAGCTAATCCCCCGCCCCTAAGCATGACATCATTAAAACAGTCATGATGGCAGCCCCTATCCCTGACCTTACTGGGCTTCGTAGGCAAACGCGGCCAGTACAGTACCACGCAACTATACTCAGAAGCCGGAACCCAATGCAGATCTATTCACAATACATCGCTCCACAAATAGGAATATGCTACATTACTTCCAAAGAATAACGCTACACGGTTAACATCAGACTAAAATTTTAATGCACATCAAATTCACCAAGCCCATACAGCTATTAGGTCATAAACCCCGAAATATCCACATTACTGTGGGCTGCATCCGCAATAAATGACCAGCTACTCCTTGTGTGACGCCCTGTTCCTTCATGGTACACAGGGGCTACATTCACGTTCAAAAAGGCAACATGGAAGCGCCTAGAACCGCAGGGCCGTCCCATTAGGTAGGCACTAGTCCAGCTGAAAGGTAGATATGTTGCTCCTAGCCACTAGTACTGCGTAAGGGCATGTGGCCCATTGGCGATCGTCCCATAAGATCGTAATGGTGCTCCACTGATTAACTCGAAGCAGCAGGTGTCGGGAGTAAAAGCCATCTGCAGGAGTGGCATACAGATGGCAGCGGCAAAAGGGGAGGAGATACCTGTCACCCAAATGAAATGAAAAAGAATAGTATGGCCATCAGAACTTCATTTGAATCACTCACTTCAATGATCACACTAAATCTACAGCCATATGCATGCTAGCCCACTCAAAAGGATTATTTCTACCCATGAATCACTTGCCAATCATAACAACATAAATCGAGATGAAAACACTATTACAAACGAGTGTTCGTGTGCATGCGTCTGTTAAAGCAGAATCCATGAGATGGGATTAGTAACGTGCATAGACACAACTGTTGGAAGGCGCGTCGAGACAGGGAGGGTTCAACAAGGGCAGATAGACGATGGTCCCACTATGGCAGCTCTGCATCACATAGCGCAGGGGAAGGGGATAGATTCCAATAAGCCATGTACATGGCAAACTCTCAATTAAATCATCTGGCCATGCATCCATACAGCATTCCCTCATCCCGGTATAAAAACGCATGATTATTTACTCACATTACATTTGAAATCTCCATTGAGTCTGTGCGTAATGCAGTCTGCAAAATCCACTGTGCTCCAGGCCGGAATAATAGTGTTGTGAAGTAACATGTATGTGGGAACGTCCTGCTTATTCGTCCACTACGCTATTGCGCATCCCATACTATTCATATCAATCATTGCATTCTCGCCATGGCCCCTGTCCCAAGGACATTAAACAATAGAACGTTATATTTGCAGTCAGACCTGTGGGCGTCTCCTCGCCGCTAGCTGAAAACCGAAAGCGCTGTCCTTCGAATTCCTCATTTGCAACATCACGTCGAAAAGGCATCTGTGACCGCTTGAAATCACAAATTCATCCATGTAGTGCGGCAGTGTGTGAAAATGGCAACTGGCTTCACTCACTAATGGGACGCCCCGCCCGTCGGTGAACCTCGGTACAGTGCTCACTCAAAGGGTATTGCAGCAGGCACAGGTGGAATGAATCGCCACAGGTGGAGGCTATACAGCCTGAAAACACATAAATTGCACACCCAACCCACTCCCACAACCACACCCACTCCAAAATGCTACCGGCAGGACTAGCGATGTTGGGCCTGGGGGACCTGATAGCACTGCAAGTACTCCAACTTCAAGAAGAAGACGAACACCAACTACTACAACAACCGGCCGCACAGAGGAGACGCAGGAGGAGGAGGGCAAGGCAGGGCCAGCAAGGTCCACCAGCACAGCCACTACCACCACGCAGGCAGCCCGCAATCCCACGCCTCCGAGCACATCCGTTCAACCTCACTGCTGAGCAGATCCACACCCTCTACCGTTTGGACCGGGACACCATAATCTCCATTGTGGACATGACACACGCTGACCTTGTCAGCATGATAGATAGCCCAACCGCCATCCCACCCCTACTGAAGGTGGTGTCTGTACTCCACTTCCTGGCCACAGGCACCTACCAGCACACAGTCGGACAGTTGCATGGCATTTCACAGCCACTGTTCTCACGGACACTATTGCAAGTGCTCGATGCCCTCCTGAAGCACGCAGACGACTACATCTCATTACCACGCTCGGAGCTGGAGATTACAAACACAAAAGTGGGATTCCATGCACTTGCCGGCATACCGGGTTGCATTGGTGCCATCGACTGCACCCATGTGGAATTGGTTGTCCCACATGCCATGGAGGTCCAGTACCGCAACCGGAAACAATATCATTCTCTTAATGTACAAATGGTGTGCGACTCCAACAGGATCTTTACACATTGTTGTGCCCGATTTCCTGGATCAACCCATGATTCTATGGTCTTGAGGAACTCTACAATACCACGCTACATGGAGCGACACGCAGGGAACAGATCCTGGCTACTCGGTGAGTCTCAATCCATGCATGATAATGTGGGGTATGTGATGCGGCAATGACCTGGCAGGAAGGGGGGGGGTGCGTACGTAGCAATGTCATCCCACAAACATCCTATCTTGTCCACATACAGGTGATGCCGGGTATCTACTGAAGAGATGGCTCCTTACACCACTCCGGAACCCACAGGACCAGCATGAGGAGGACTACAACCATGCCCACTCATGTACCCGTGTAGTCATAGAACAGGCATTCGGCCTACTGAAGGCTCGTTTCCGCTGCCTCAGCAGGTCTGGCGGGGCACTCCTGTACCGCCATGAGAAGGTTGCAAAGATAGTCATGGCATGTGTCATTCTACACAACATGTGCGTACGTAGAAATGTGCCCATGCCCCCTGACGCAGAACTGCAAGCACCTGAAGATGGTCATGATGAGGCTGGGGATGTGGCAGCACCTCAGGGAGTCCGCGAGGCACAGGAGGCCCGTGAAATTCGTCAGAGTATCATAGATTCATGCTTCTAGCACTCACGCCTGTTGGCTGATGCATGGACACGGCACTTGTGGCACTGTGTGTGTCTGGAACATGCACAATGTGGACTGTACGCCTATAAAGGACTCATACACAAGGAACAATGTCCACACATCTCATTGGATGAATATGTAATGTTCATAGCATATGTGAAGTCATGTTACACACCCCATCGACCCGCCACCCAAGTAAGCCCAACACCCCCCCCTCCACCCTCCTACCTCCCCCCCGAACACCAGTTTCCAAAGATGCTCATTGTCAGTGGGCAGACGCTATTGCAAGCCCCCTCTCCGGGTATCAGGGGCACCCCTGCCTGTGGAGCGCAGGTTCCTCCCAGATCTACGTTGGGGGCTGCCCTGGACGGAACTTGCAACGGATGATGTCTCTGCCTGCTCACGTCCATGCATGTCCCTAAGAGTTTGTGAGAGCTCAGTGAGCACACGGCGCACAGCGGCAAGTTCACCACATACGTCTTTGGACGTCGCATGCAGTTCCCCCCTCAGGCTCTCGGTGCTTCTCTCCATTTGTACCCTTAGTGTCTCTGTACTTCGCTCCATTTGTGCCCTAAGTGTCTCAGTAGATGTTTCTATGGCTGCCTTAGAAGCCCCACATTCATCAGCATGCTCCTTGAGGAGCGTGGCCAGTTGCTGCTGTTGCACGATCACCTGGTCGAGGGACTGTTGCCTCTGCTGGGCCATGGCCATTTGCGGTGGTGTCACAGAGGGGCTGATCACCTCATGTTGCCTTGCCACAGGGATTGTGGGGGATGGCCAGTCGTCGTCTTGTGGGTGCCCCTGCGTGGTATCCTCATGGTGTAGGGGATGAAACAAACAGGGGGATTGAAACAGGTCATGGATGGGTCCTACATCGACAGCACCGTTGTCTGTGTCGGAGCATGCTGGCATTAATGCATTGTCACCTATGGTCCTGCTGCCATCAGAAGCAGTGCCTTCTGTGGCATCCATTGGGGGGACCTGTGGTGCTGCTGGTGTGGGCATGCTGGCTGCTGGGGTGCCTGTTGAAGTCCCCTCCTGTGTGCTGCCACTTGATTTGGGCTGCTGCCGTTTCTTGATCCGTGCAGCTGAGGTGGAGGGTCTTTGGCCGTTGGTCTTGGCCCTCTTTGCAGGTGTGCTGGTAGGGGTGTCCTGCAGCTCGTCGTTTGACTCGGACCCTGTGGTGGAGTAAAGGAGGGCGAGCGTTATTTATGGGTCTGTGGAAATTGGAATGGCAATGTATCACATGCATTGGGGTGGTACCTGAGGGTGATTTGGGTCAGGGCCTTGGAGGTGGTTTCATTTCTGTGTGGATTGAGGATGCAGTTGTTTTGCAGCCTGCAGTTAGGGTGTGCATGCTGCACGTGTAGAGGGTGTTTTTAGGATTTTTAATTATTTATGTATTTAATGTGACTTTTAAAGTGCGCTATCAGGCCAATGTTTGTGGCCGTTCTCCTGGACATGTGTTTCTGTTGCACTATGTGGCCACATGGTACTTCACATGATTGGACATTGTGGATTTAGCATTGTTTTATTTGGCCCACCTACCTGATTCTTCGGATGTCTGCACTCCTTTCTCCATCCCTCCGACTCCCTCTATGCTCTCCATTCCAATGGTGGAGGCACAGATTTCTTCCCAGGGGGTCAACTTGATGGGTGATTCCGATCCTCCCCCGGTAGCTGTGGCAATGTTACGGTTGGCTGATAGTATGCTCCGTACGCGTATCCGCAAGTCGTCCCATCGCTTTCTGCATTGCTCTGGGTTGCGGGGTGCGGTCCCCACCGCACTTACCCGCTGTGCCACCAGGGCCCATATGGCCTTCTTGTTCGCAAGTGCCGTCCTGGTCATTTGCGTCGAGAAGACGACGGCAGCATTCTCCTGGAGGGTCTCTGTGAGCACGGTGAGTTCCTCATGGGAGAAGTGGACCTGCCGCTTGCGGTCGCACGCTTTTTTTGCTACTTTTCCCATTTTGTTTGTTATAACTAGGGTGGCTGTCGGGTTGGGATGTGTCTCAGGGTCGGATTTTTAATGGTTGTGTTGGGATTCTGATTTTATAGGTGTACGGCGTGCTGTTTCCCGTTCCGGCCCCATGTTTTTACTTCCGTTTCCGTATATTTACGGTCACCGTATTTTGCGATTGGCGCTCATTACGCTGACTGCTATGATGGGTGGCGGAATTGCACCAAGGGCGCCGTACGACGGCGGAGAGGGGCGTTTTGGGGACATTTCCGCCTTCGCTGACTTTGCACTTCCGCCATGGCGTAATGCTCGTGCCCGATGGGTCATAATTGGCCGCACTTTACTCCATCGTGCAATGGCGGAAACGCTATTTACGCTATGGCGGTCGGGTCAGTTACTTTCCGCCAGGGTCGTAATGAGGACCATTGCCTAAAAAAACAAATATTTTATGTGTGATTATAAAGAGGGCTCTTCTACCAATTCAAGACTTGAAGATCTGCCACAGTACCAAACAAAACTACTGATGTACAGAGAAAGATATGTCTATGCACCAAAAAACATTTTATGTTCAGTATAAACAATAGGTTTCATTGTGGCTAATCCTTTGTTGATACTGCTCAGAGACAATGCAGAAAGTGTTTTATGCCACTGGAAAAAGACACTCCTGTTTATCACAAAAAATAAATATTGCTTAAATTTAATGTGGCTGGCAAAAAATTCTGAATTGATACATTATTACATTATTTGTAGATGGAATAATGGCAACAAAAAGGAATGCGGCAGAAAACATGCCAATAGGAGCTCATGTGCCACTTTAATTGAAGGGCCAGAAAAAATGCCTCTCATAATGTGTGTGAGGATGATAATTCCATCCAAATAACTGCACCACAGAATGTGATGATCAGAAGTCCTGTGCCTATGCTTACCATCCACATTACATTGTCCTGTGAACAGAAATGTGACACTTACTCAGAACCGGCCTTACAGGTTAGAGGCATACACACTACCCATTTGTACTCTCTAGAAAGGGAAACAATGGACATATAGGAGTCTAGCCCTGACTTCTACGCACAAAGCTCCACTGATATTTTCGAACCAGTGACCAGTAAAGGAGTGGCATAGGAAATACTCCAATAATTATAATTATTATTTTTTTAATTTTTATTGTAATTTTTAGTTTAGTTTACAAAAAAACAAATTTTTATTACACAGTTCCATATGTCCTTTACTTGACAGTCCATCATGTTGCTGCTTGTTAGGTCTGGCCAAAACCTCATCAGATTTCTGGAAGTATGGAGTGCATATAATTTATCACTGCACACGTCAGATGTGTATTTGTTCCAGAGATTAAATAGCTCCACCACTGTTCTAAGTTGTTGTCTATTGGAGCATAGCTTGCAAGATGTAGTTTCCTTTGGACTTTGGTAGCTAGGCATTCAATTATCAGATGTTTGGCTGATTTCGCTGCATTTTTGCAGTATCAGCATTGATTATCAATGGTGTCAGGGTCACGCCTCATCATTAGAACTGCTTTGGTCTTGTAGAGGTTGAAGCGCAGTCTCATGAATTGATTACAATGATGTCGTGAAGGGAATTTACATAAGTACTTAGGGGTTTCGTCAAGGCCATGCGACGACGTTCCCAGATCTTGAATAGATGTCAACTTTTTTCGCCTTTCATCATTCTGTATCCAATTCCAGTGTCTCCATTTTATTTTGGCTCTTTGTGGCATTTTTGTGACAAGCTCTTCCGTCAGATCTGCAGATCGCATGATCGCGAACAGTTTTTTTTCCCACACGCTTATTAGATCCGACGTGTTAGTGTTGGAGCTTTTTTGTAGAATTTCGTATGGGCCAGCTACTGGAACCATTCTCATTTTCCGCTATGCCGAGATAGACTTCCACAGCCCTGTGCCGTATAATGACTCTATGCCGAGTTCATAGCGGATCACTGTTGTTGAGAGGTTCTGTGGTAATCGTAGCACTTTCTGCCAAAATTTGCCCTCCAACTTACACCAGATGTCTGCAGGTATGTTCCATTGTCATGATCTCTGCTTCCAAAAGATCAGGACTTGCCCGACTCCCTTGGAAGCAGACCCATAACCCCGGTTCCGAGTGCCAGCCAGTCCCAATTGGGACCTTTTGGACCCTGTCCTGGCGCCAGTGGCACCAGGCTCATAAAGATGCCCAGTCCCAGCGCTGGAAGCGCCGGGCTCATAATGCTTGGGTGGACTTCCCTGCAGCAGACCATGCTGCTTACTTACCTGCCAGTTGAACCCCTGATCCTCTTCTGTTTGGGACTACTTTTCCTGTTGGGTGGGGCAGGAGCCACTCCCTAGGTTCAGAACACTGGAACTCTTCTGGAAAGCAGGAACTCTTTTCTTAGGCGTGGCTGTGGAAGGAGACACCTAAGCACTACAGGAGGCTATTTAAACCACACCCGATGGATGAATCTTGCTTTGCGTTATTCTGCATTCTCTGCAGCAGAACGCTCATCGTGTCTTCTGCTTCTGATCCTGGGCCTAAGGGAACAAAGGCTTACCATCCTGGACTCCAGTCTTCAGCAGCACCTTTAAAGACAAAGAAAGAACAGGTTAGCACTACAGTCTTCAGTGGCAGCGCATCTCTTACCTGGTCCATCGGCTGTCACCAACGCCTCGCGCTGCATTCCGGCATCTGAAAGACAAAGGCTTACCTACTCTTCGCATGCTCCGGAGGTCTTCGCACTGCATTCCGGCATCTGAAAGACAAAAGCTTACCAGCTCTTTGCACGCTCCGGAGGCCTTCGGCGCTGCATCCCGCATCTGAAAGACAAAAGAAGGTGCGTTTAAAGACATTGGGCAACTTTATTACTCACGTGCCATTACTCCTTCCCACGCCGAATCCAGTGGGTATTCCAGCACCCTTCAGCTTCTCTAAAGCTCCGAACTTGTACCTGCAAGATAAAAGGGACAGTTAGTGCGCATCGTGAAGCAGGCTACAAGCGCTTACTTACGTGCTTCCAGGCGCTTCTATTCCTCACGCGGGTTCGATCCTCAACTCTCATCAGCCCGCCATCGCCGGAACCCTGCAAAACAAGAGATATCATTACAAAAGACTTTTAAGACATTTGAAGTGCCCAGAACTTACCGTTCGTGCAGTTAACGACGGACAGCAGTCCTCTGAGGTCAAGAGGCCTGCACCCTTATCCAGTGAAGAAACTGGTTACGGCACCCTGCCCCGAGGCAGATGGAGAGCTCGGCGTTCACTTACCTAAGGTGAGGGTGTTAACCTTTGGGGTTCTACAGGAGAAGAGAAAGGGAAGAGGAGAGAGGCACCCAATAACCCCAGTTCATTAATCCCATATTTTCTATCTGCAGACATCTTACTCTTCGAATCAGACATACAGTGCACAGAGGTCCAGCCCAAAGAGCCAACCGTGTGTTACACATCACCTTTGAAGATACGGCATTCACCCAGTCAAGACCGGCGCCTCTGCGGGAATCAGGTGAGCGTTACAGAACGCAAAGCCTATCGCAAAACTCCCACCCAGTCGCTATGGAAACCTCGGATACCAACCAGCTAGCCCAGTTACTTGGGGAACTAAGAGCAGAAGTGCATGCAGCCCGTCAGTTAACGAATGCTCTAAGAAGGGAACTGATTATTTCCAAGGAGCGAACAGACGATCTCGCTAGACAATTGCTACAGTCACAAGCCGGACAAACTCTGTTACCCGCATCAGGGGCAAATCTTCCTTCAACATCCTCTACGAACCCAGTGCAGATCAACCTACCTGGGAATGTACCTCTGGCTCCGCCCGAACGATTTTCTGGTGACCCAAAGAGGTTTGCAGTATTTATTAATCAGTGCCGGTTGCACTTCTTATGCCGGCCAGCAGCCTTTCCAACTGATCAAGCTAAGGTAGCTTTCGTGCTTTCGTACCTTAGTGGCAATGGGCCAGACTGGTCGATCCCTCTAGTTAATCAAGATGATCCGGTTCTCCATGATTTTCGAGCTTTTCAGCTCAGTATGGAAAAACTGTTTGCAAGACATTCACAGGGGCAGGCCTTGGACAATGAGCTCCTTTCATTGCGACAGGGTAATCAAGACCTTTTGGCTTATATTGCGTCTTTCAACAGACTGATAGTGGAAACTCGATGGCCTGAGGACAAAAGGATTACGCTGTTTTATAGAGGTCTACGTGGAGAGCTCAAAGATGTGTTAGCCCAAGTAGTGAATCCCCCGCAAGACTGTTCGGACTATATTGACTTAGTCGTTCAAATTGACCACAGACTGCAGAACAGGAAGGCCGATCGTTCCAAGTTTGATGCTCGAGTATTTTCCAAACCACCAACTCCTACTAAAGGAGTAGACTCCGGGGAACCCATGCAAATAGGGGGCCTGAAAGGACCACTAACACAAAAGGAGCGGGAATGGAGAAAACAGCTGCAATTATGCCTCTATTGCGGAAACTCGGGGCACTTTCTTCGAGACTGTCCGGTGAAACCAGCCAAGAAGGCAGTAGGAGCTGCAGTTACCAGGGTCACAAACTCTGAGCAGGGAAACGACCTCGCCCGACAAGAATAGAGGTCCTCTTGCCGAGCGTTAAAACCAGTTCCGTGACCTCGCATTTCGTGATACCTATGGTCCTCATTAGCCCTGAACATCCGGATCGATTACATGCGATTGAAGCTTACGTCGACAGCGGTGCCATCGGCAATTATGTGGATCATGAAATGGTTTTGAGGATGAATCTGACTCTTTGTCCAAAAGCTGTAAAGAACGTCATTACTACGGTGGATGGTACGGAGATAGCCTCCGGACCAGTAACGCATACCACCCAAGAAGTGACGCTAGTAAGTCAAGATGGACACCATGAGAAGATCGTGTTCGATGTGATCAAGGCCCCCCAGTTCCAGAGTTTCCTAGGAATTCCTTGGTTAGAGAAGCACAATCCTCAGATCGATTGGCGAGCAAGAACGGTTCAGTTTCCAGAATGTGTCTCCACTTGCCACCCTCGACCTGGTGTTGCACTGGCAGCAATTTCCTCGGAGGCTCCTCAGTTACCTCCTGAATACCTAGAATTCCAAGATGTTTTCCGGAAGGATCAGGCTAACTCTCTACCTCCTCATAGGTCTTATGACTGCCAGATAGACCTGATACCTGGATCTACTCCTCCTTGTAGTAGAATTTATGCCCTCACCGAGCCTGAGAATCTTCACCTCCGACAATACCTGGATCAATACCTAGCAAATGGGTTTATTCGTCCTTCCAAGTCCCCTGCTTCCTCAGCTTTGTTCTTCGTTCCAAAAAAAGAAGGGGACCGTAGAACTTGTATAGATTATCGCGCCCTGAACCAGATCACCGTTTAGAATAGATATCCGTTACCTTTGATCCCTGAACTCCTGGACTAAGTCAGAAAAGCATGCATATATACAAAGCTGGATCTTAGAGGAGCCTACCACTTGGTACGAGTAAAAGAGGGCGATGAATGGAAGACGGCCTTCCGCACCAAGTATGGGCTATTTGAATATCAGGTCATGCCCTTCGGACTTTGCAATGCCCCGGCCGCCTTTCAATATTTTATGAACGATGTCCTCAGAGAGCTCATAGATGTGTGTGTTGTTGTTTACATTGACGACATCCTCGTTTATTCTTCATCGGAAACTGAACATCGGAAACACGTGAAAATGGTCCTCGAGAGATTGCGTCAACACAAACTTTTCGCTAAGTTGGAAAAATGTGTTTTCAACGTGACTGAAGTTGAATTCTTGGGATTCATATTATCACCTAGCGGAGTGCGTATGGATTCAAAGAAGGTCGATGCAATTCTCAAATGGCCATCGCCATCTTCCGTAAAAGGTGTTCAAAGCATGTTAGGCTTCGCTAACTTTTACCGCAGGTTTATCCCCGAATTCTCTCGAATAGTCCAGCCCATCACCGCCTTGTTAAAGAAAAACAAACGTTTTGAATGGTCTACCGAGGCGGAACAAGCTTTCCAGAATTTGAAGATTAGATTTATCTCTGCACCGATCTTAAAACATCCTCGCCCAGAACTCCCCTACATCGTTGAAACTGATGCTTCGAGCCTTGCCATGGGGGCAGTTCTATCACAAAAGGACCCAGTAACCAATCAGTTGCATCCCGTGGCATTTTGGTCCCGCAAATTCTCGCCTCCTGAAATCAATTACACTATTACTGATAAGGAACTTCTAGCTATCAAGTCCGCCTTTAAGGCTTGGCGGCATTATCTTCTGGGGGCCCGACACACCGTTACTGTGATTACAGATCACCGAAACCTGCAATATTTGAAAACCGCAAAAGCTCAATCCTCTAGGCAACTCCGTTGGGCACTATTCTTTGCCGAGTTTGACTTCATAATTACCTATCGACCTGGTACAAAAAACGGTAAAGCTGATGCCCTTTCTCGGATGGGAGTGGAAGAACATTTGATCAATCCTAAACCTGTACCTATTATTCCCGAACAAAGAATTCTAGGTGTAATCGCCACACAATCCATAGAGGAAGTTAAGGATAAAGCCAGGCTACTGGTAACTCCAGCAGACATACAGAATTGGCATCTGCAGGGAAAGGACTTTACGGTGAAGGACACCCTATTATATTTCCAAGAACGGTTATACCTGCCCAGCACAGATTTACAGAAAAAGGTAATCTCTTGTTATCACGATTCTTTAATGGAAGGACATCCCGGTATGACCAAGACCTCGGAAAAGATCAAGCGCTACTTCTGGTGGCCGTCTTGGAAAAAAGATATCAGAGACTTTATAATGTCCTGTGGAGTATGCGCCCAAATAAAGAGTCAAAAGGAAAAACCAGCTGGCCTCTTACGCCCTATTGACATCCCGCCTCGCCCTTGGCATACGCTTTCTATGGACTTCATCACCGATCTACCTCCATGCTCCGGATACAATACGATCCTAGTAATCGTGGACCTATTCTCCAAGATGGCGCATTTCATTCCACTCAAAGGCTTACCAACAGCAGCAACTCTGGCCCGAGAATTTCTCGAAAACATCGTCCGACTGCACGGTTTTCCTTCATTTCTAATTTCGGATCGAGGTAGTCAATTTATTTCTCATTTTTGGCGAAGTTGCTGTCGGTCGGCACAAATTGATGTGAGACTTTCGACCAGCCACCACCCTCAAACCGACGGACAAACCGAGAGGACCAATCAAACTCTGGAACAGTATTTGCGCTGCATGCTACAACAAACTGAAAAAACTTGGAAATTTATCCTTTGGATAGCCGAATATGCCTACAATAACTCTGTCCACTCGGGAACTGGGAAGACCCTGTTTTTTCTTTTATACGGTAGTCACCCTCGAACCTCGGAGTTGGATCCACTCCAAGATCTTGGAACACCAGCAGTAGACCACCTGCATTCTACAATCACCCAAGCCTTTAAGGAAGCCGTTTCTCACCTTCAAAGGGCTAAAGAACAATACAAGAAAGGAGCAGACCAACATCGGAAGGAAGCCCCCCAATATCAAGTAGGAGATCAAGTCTGGTTATCCACCAAATATCTACCTCTAAAAGGACCACGCACATTCAACCCAAGATACCTTGGTCCCTATTCCATCACTACCATAGTAAATCCAGTAGCGGTCAAGTTGGACTTGCCCCCTCACATGAAGATACATCCGGTCTTCCACGTCTCTCTATTAAAACCCGTGCAACCTCAAACCCGACTAACTACATCTCCAAAACCTATTCTAGTTGATGGAGAACTCGAGTTTGAAGTCAAAAGCATCCTGGATTCCAAGATCTCCAAATCTAAACTATTTTACCTGATTGACTGGAAAGGCTACGGTCCCCAAGAAAGATCCTGGGAACCTGCAGAATATGTCCACGCGCCTCGTCTAATCAAAAGATTTCATCGAACATTTCCTAACAAGCCCAAACCCCCGGAGAAGCCCGGTTTGGGAGGGACCTTGAGGGGGGGTGCTGTCATGATCTCTGCCTCCAAAAGATCAGGACTTGCCTGACTCCCTTGGAAGCAGACCCATAACCCCGGTTCCGAGTGCCAGCCAGTCCCAATTGGGACCTTTTGGACCCTGTCCTGGCGCCAGTGGCACCAGGCTCATAAAGATGCCCAGTCCCAGCGCTGGAAGCGCCGGGCTTATAATGCTTGGGTGGACTTCCCTGCAGCAGACCATGCTGCTTACTTACCTGCCAGTTGAACCCCTGATCCTCTTCTGTTTGGGACTACTTTTCCTGTTGGGTGGGGCAGGAGCCACTCCCTAGGTTCAGAACACTGGAACTCTTCTGGAAAGCAGGAACTCTTTTCTTAGGCGTGGCTGTGGAAGGAGACATCTAAGCACTACAGGAGGCTATTTAAACCACACCCGATGGATGAATCTTGCTTTGCGTTATTCTGCATTCTCTGCAGCAGAACGCTCATCGTGTCTTCTGCTTCTGATCCTGGGCCTAAGGGAACAAAGGCTTACCATCCTGGACTCCAGTCTTCAGCAGCACCTTTAAAGACAAAGAAAGAACAGGTTAGCACTACAGTCTTCAGTGGCAGCGCATCTCTTACCTGGTCCATCGGCTGTCACCAACGCCTCGCGCTGCATTCCGGCATCTGAAAGACAAAGGCTTACCTACTCTTCGCATGCTCCGGAAGTCTTCGCACTGCATTCCGGCATCTGAAAGACAAAAGCTTACCAGCTCTTTGCACGCTCCGGAGGCCTTCGGCGCTGCATCCCGCATCTGAAAGACAAAAGAAAGTGCGTTTAAAGACATTGGGCAACTTTATTACTCACGTGCCATTACTCCTTCCCACGCCGAATCCAGTGGGTATTCCAGCACCCTTCAGCTTCTCTAAAGCTCCGAACTTGTACCTGCAAGATAAAAGGGACAGTTAGTGCGCATCGTGAAGCAGGCTACAAGCGCTTACTTACGTGCTTCCAGGCGCTTCTATTCCTCACGCGGGTTCGATCCTCAACTCTCATCAGCCCGCCATCCGCCATCGCCGGAACCCTGCAAAACAAGAGATATCATTACAAAAGACTTTTAAGACATTTGAAGTGCCCAGAACTTACCGTTCGTGCAGTTAACGACGGACAGCAGTCCTCTGAGGTCACGAGGCCTGCACCCTTATCCAGTGAAGAAACTGGTTACGGCACCCTGCCCCGAGGCAGATGGAGAGCTCGGCGTTCACTTACCTAAGGTGAGGGTGTTAACCTTTGGGGTTCTACAGGAGAAGAGAAAGGGAAGAGGAGAGAGGCACCCAATAACCCCATTTCATTAATCCCATATTTTCTATCTGCAGACATCTTACTCTTCGAGTCAGACATACAGTGCACAGAGGTCCAGCCCAAAGAGCCAACCGTGTGTTACACATCACCTTTGAAGATACGGCATTCACCCAGTCAAGACCGGCGCCTCTGCGGGAATCAGGTGAGCGTTACATCCATCCACCTTCACTGCCAAACGTTATGGCCGGTACGACTTTTTGTAAGTAGGAGAGTAAAGGTTTTAATGTAAATTTGCCATATGCAGCATGAAGTTTCAATCCTTGTAAGGCGAATATTGTTATTCGCGTTAGCAACTCTTGGGTCCAGTTCCATTCACGTATTGAGATGTTGAATTGTACTCCTAGATATCGGATGGAATTTGTAGCATCCATTTTTTTATTGTTTAAGAACCAGCTGAAGTTTTTTTTTGCTTTGTGGGCATCCACTGATGATTGACATAATCTTTGATTTCTTTGTGTTTGTTAGTAGGTCGTTATTCTTGCAGTACTTTTGAAGTGCGTATAATGATCGTTGCAGCCCAATTTGTGTGGTATCTAGCAGGACTATATCGTCAGCATATGTGACCCAGGAAACGTGATGGTTGTTTATCTTTGGGGGGAAAGTCCTTGGCTCCATTAAAGCGATGGGTAAATCCGAAATGAAAAGTTTAAACAATAGAGCTGCCAGTGGGCAGACTTGTTTTACTCCCCTCTTTGTGAAGATTACATCAGATAGGTCCCCTTTTGCGTTCAGACTTACACGGAAGGAAGTGTTAGAATGTAGTGCCATGATAGGTTGCAGTATCTCCAGAGGGCATGCCCATGATATTAATTTTCTCCATAGTTTATGGCGGTTGATGCTATCGAAGGCTTGTTTCAAGTCTATAAAGGCAAGGAAGACATTTTTGCCACTCTTCATGGATTCTAGTTTTATGGTGTTTAAGATGATTAAATACACTTCTACACCGACCCCCTTAATGAAGCCTGTTTGGTGTTTGTTGATTACCTTTGCCTGCTCGGCCCAGAGCGCTAGTTTCTTTTGAACAAACGCGGCAAACACTTTTCCTATTGTGTCGAGGAGCGTGATGGGCCGATAGTTCGTCGGATCGTTGCGGTCACCCTTTTTGAAAATGGGCACGACTATTGCTGTACTCCAGGATTCAGGTAAGGTCTTGCTCGATGCAATCCTCTTGAACAATATGGATATGAACTTTGCCCACAGAGAACTGTTTGTTTTCAACATTACGCTGGAGATGCCATCTGGCCCTGCAGCTCTAGAATTGTTTAGTTTTTGAATGGCACATTTTATGTCCTCCGATGTTTCAACAATGAGCCAGTTGCAGGTATTTTCAATCTCTGGTATTGTGCATGCAATGCTCTGAGAGTCGAAGACGGCTGCATAGTAGGAGACCCATCTTGCATCGTTTACCCTATTTGCCATGTCGTAGGCTGCTTTTACAAAGCCGGTGTTGATTATTTCCCATAGCAGTCTCTGGTCTTTTCTCATGATGAGCTGCAACATGGTTTCCGCTCGCTCCTGGTCACGCTTGATATTAAATGCTTTTAGCCAATTTCTATATTCGAGCTGTCGTTTTTTCATTTGGGTGGCATTTTCTTTGCCTTTTCCTTTTTTTATCTTTAAGTCACTGTGCAATTGTTTCTTTGCTAGGCAAACGATTGCACTAAGGGAGTGTCTATTGAATATTTGATGTGTCCTTTGATTTGAAGTTACCACTCTAAACTGCATCAGGAGCGGGCTGTAGTTGATGTTTGAAGCCAGTGTAGGGATTGTCACGTATTTTTCAGTAAACGTGTTCAGTTGTTTGGTATTAATTCTCAACCTTGATCCTGAGTGGTTTGTTGTTATGGGTTGCGTATATTTGGCTTCAGGACTCGGCATCACCATCTCATACCACGTCATCACTAATGCATCATGATCGCTTTTTGTAGTTTTTGCTGTTGTCAAGTGAGTGATTTAGCTTTTTAGATTTCTGGACACCCAAATATAATCAAGTGTTTTGGAACTGGATCCACGGTGCCATGTGGGTGCAGCTGAGATGTCTCTGTTTGTGCATCCATTTAACATAGAGCAGTTTCTTATCGTCATCTCCTTCGTCCAGCGAGCACCTCTGTCTAATGATTGATTGTTTATCAGAGTATTTGTTTTGTAGAGTGGACTTTGCTCCTTGAACCAAGAGTAGTTTGTCACCACATATAATTATTTTTGGACTGTTGTAAGTGATTAGACATTCATCGATTAATGCAGTGACAGTCGCTATTAGTTTATTTTGGGGAATCATCGCTGGATTCCAGTACACGTTGATTATTAGAAAGTAATACCCAGGACCCCCGTTGGTCGTGGGGAGTTTTACCCTGGTAACTTGAGTAAACAAGTTCGGATTTACAGCTTTTCCAATGGTCCAGTTTAGATTGTTTTAAATCATCGTGATGAGCCCAGTAAACGGTCGACCAAGCTCGTTCTTGCCAGCTGCGTTAAACAGCACTGTATATTCATCGCTTGTTGGTTTATGCCTGAGCCAAATTTCTTGTAGACATATGAGCGTGCATTCGTCTAATTGTGGCCATTTCTCTTTGAATAGGTGGGCCAAGCCTCTTGTGTTCCAGGATGCCAAACGGTGGATAACGATCTTTCCAGGGGTCTTGTCCTAGTGATCACCTCTCTTCTGCCCATCGTGAGTTTGAGGAGTCTATTTGGGCAGACGACGGTGAAACTCTTAACTGATCTCGTAGATCTGCGAGTTTTTGATCGTCGCTCTGTCGAGCGAGCAAGCTTGAGTTTGAGCATCTTTGATGGGATGAACCATCTTCTAAGAACTGAACATCGAAGCCAAAGAACAACAAGTCTTCTTTGGCGTCAAGAAGTTGCCTAGCAATTAGTTTTGACTTGAGATGAAGGGTGACCCAGTCTAGTCTTGCCTCCGACATATATTCGACGACTGCCATGTCGTCGGATTCGATTGTTCGTAATATAGGTATGCTATGTAGGAGGTTGATAATATTGCGACGATTTAGGTTCACATCATTCTGTTCATTTAGAATGTTCTCAAGTTGTAATTTCCAACTGTGGGTCTTTACAGATTTGACAAATTCCTTAGAACTTGTTTTGTTTTGTCCATCACATTTTGCTTTTTGAGCCATTGTCTGTTTTGGATTTGGATTTACAAGTGAGGATTGTTTATTGTTCCCCTTGTTTCCTTTTTGGCAATTTTCTGTACTTGCTGACTTCGCGGTCTCCGCCGGAGCTAGGCTTTTGATGATTTTGTTCCTCATCTCTGCATTTATTAGGGGCGAATTTTCAGACCTCTTTCCAGCTTTCTTATCAATCGATTTAGCCACATTTATTTTTTCACTGGTTATATTGTCCCAGTTCCTCTTTGTTGTATCATCGTTATCATCATCAACAGAATAGATCGATAGATCGCAGAGCTCGATTGAAAGTTCGCTCTCTGCATCTTCATCCTCATTTTGTTCTTACCTCATTCTCTTGGTATATGGAGCTGCCCCCATATTCGAGTTGTTAGCTTTTTTTATTTCATTCGAGGTGTTTCCCTTCTTTTTCGCTCGATTGAACATGCTGAGGGGCGGCGGAGTTGTGATGTTCCTGATAAATCTTTTTGCCGCGTTGGTTCGCTGTCTCTTTGCTTTCGGTTCGAGTCTCGCTTTTAAAGATTTTTCTTTTGCTTTTGTTCCTGGTTGGGTTTTTTTCCTGCCTGGCACCTTTATCGTTTTGGCTTGACCTGAGAATATTCCAAAGGATAGTTTGGTAGTCAGGTCTTGCAGGCCTGAGTCGGTAGATACTTGAGAATTCATCATGTTTTATTTTGTACTTTCGTTTGATTTTACTTTCTCAGCATCATCAATCAATTGGGCATTCTCTACAGAGCTTGTTGGAACTAGCTCTGGGGTTGTCTTCTCTGAACATGATGGATCGGTTTCCTCTTTTGAGGCCAGAGCGGACGTTGATGTCACTTGTTTCGTAGCCATTATGTTTGGACCAGAAGAATTTATTGCAGCTTCCGAGTCAATGATCTCAATAATTGGAAGCTCTTTAGAAGTGTGATTTGGCCCACGTGGTTTTGACATTGACTTCCCTGTGGGCCTTTTTTCAGTTGATCTGCGTTCCATGACGGCCGTGAAATCGTGCTTAGGTGCCATATTGTGTTGCATCCATTTTGTACATTCTATGACAGCAGTCATCAGATCAGCTTTATCGTTGGATTCTTGTCTGGCAATATTGCTTAATCGTGATTGCCAGCAACGTGAGGCGTCTGCTTCATAGTCGAGCCTCTGGGTGATGTTTTGCGATAATGTTTCCATCTTGCACAATTTGCTGTTTATTGTGGCCATCAATGAAATCTGGTCATTTACAGAATCGTGCATGGCCTCATACAACTTCATGAATGGAAGCATGGCAATCGATGTTGCTGCTAGAACATTATTATGAATTTGCAGTCCGGCAGCTGTAGATAGATGGGCCTTATTCTTAGCGTCGAAGTCTGAGTCGCTGTCATGTACAGCCGAGGCATTGGAAGATTGCGAGCTCACTTTGGGAGTCTCGTTTGTTTTAGAATGTGAGGTTGTTTTCCTTATGTCATCATTGGTGGTTTTGCATCCACCGGATATTTTCCTATAGGGTGTACTTGTCTTTGAGAGCGGGGAGTTAAGGCCCGGTCTGTTTTCAGAGTTGGTGGTGTCACAAGCCTTTCCATATTTATGAATGGAACTCTCTTCTAGTCTCTCTCACATCGTTCGGAAATCTGCCTTTAATCTTTCAGTTAGACGCACTTCTCTCGCGGCCAACTAAGATGCAGGCAGCTCCTTGTGTTTTGGGGTTGTATTCACTGGGACAGCAGGGCTTCCAGAGCCGCTTCCCACTTTGTTTGGCATTTCATTGTTTATGTCGAGCTTCGCAAGCTTTTTTGCAGGTGAGTCCTTGGGCTTTAATCCATTGACATGCGGCCGTTTTGCAGATCTTGGGTCAACTATCAATGCCGCATTAATTCTCAAGCGAGATGGAGTCTGTGGACAGTTGTCATAATTTTCTATGTTTCTTTGTGGCATTGGGGCCAACTTGTTTGAGCTGAAAGATTGTGGAAATCTGAAGACATCAGGCTCGATGGTTTGGCCTGCATTGTGAACCACACGCCCACTCGCAGCCTGGTAAAGTCGGGGGTCGTCAACCCGAGCGTTAGTTGGACGACAAAGGTCGGAAGGGACTCCGACTGAGTGTACAGCTTTGGTGCACGTCACAGGGAGTTCATCAGCGCTAATCTCGCTCACCAGTCGCAGCGCCAGCAGTTCAGAATCAGTTACGTCAAAAGAAGACTCGCTCGCATCGATGTAAACTGACGGCGACGGTAAGACTAAAGCCGAGGGCATTTTGCTCGTTTCTGGGAGCCCGCGTGGTAGAGTAGTCGCAGCTGCTCTCGCGGTTTCTGGTGCTCGAGGATCATAAATTGCATGTGCTTCCAAAACATGAGCGGAGGAGGCAACATATAATTCAGTAATGGAATTGTTGCTTGACTCTGACTCCGCTCCATTGATCAAGTTCCGACGCAGCTGCAGCACTTTGTGACACGTTTGAGGGCCAGATGACAATAGCAGTGGCAAAAGCTGTTTTTGGGGTGCTGCGGCAGCAGTAACGGTCGGAGCACCACGTGTCATTTTGCCGGTGCGGAAGCCGGGGCAGACTTTTTATTACTCCAATAATATTACTGCCCGATCTCAAGAGGAACTTTGAAAAATGCCGGGGTTGGGGGGCATGGCCAGTCATTTTGGTATTTCGCCATTCAATGCCTTCTAACATTTTCTGTTTCATTAACCCCTTAAGTGCCAAGGACAAGGTATCTCGTCCTTGGCAACAGTGAGGTAATCCCGAGGACAAGATACCTCGCCCTTGGCACTTAAGGGGTTAAGGAGAAATAGCATATTTAAATAAGCATAAAGTATTGCTATTGGCAAAGCTAAACACTTGTATTACTCCTTGAAAAATCATTAAGGGAGTAAAATCTTATCAGAGCCCTGCGTATAACATAATACATCCTATAGTTTTGCCCACCCTTCCTCAAAACAGCCTAGTCAAAACTCAACACGAGCCTCACATAGATTTGCCTTTTAAGTTAATAGCAGCGATGCTTATAGGTACAACAAAGGGAGTGACTTCTTTTGTAACTAGATACCCCTCTTCTTCAATTAGCTGATATCAGTTTAACAAAATGCATGATGATGCTACAGGCAATAAACACAGAACACATGGTTATTTTTGAAAGCCTTCAGCAACTGAGCATAGAAAGGAATAGAAAGTGCTATTTCCTAGACTGTTACTAGCTTCCTATCCTTTACCAAACAAACACATTTTTTTCACTGTACTGCAGAAACATCTGACTTGGTTTTTGCAAGTTGTAGATGTGTTCTTCTCCCCCCAAAGAATGTTCTCATGCACTTCCCGCTGTACGCCTGCTTGGCTCCTGTATTAGCCTCCAGTACCATTTGGCAGGGCTCTGTAAAAAGTGAGGGGATTGTAGCAGTAAAACGCTCACTGGGATATTTTTTTTTAAACTTTTTTTTTATTGGCATGGTGAGAGAACAGACAATCAAAACATTGTACAGCATAGCAAGAGTAACAGATACACACATGGGGCCTCATTCCGAGTATGGCGGTAAGGGATAGCGGCCACCGCTAACGAGAGCGGTGGCGGTAATCCCTTACCGCCATACTCCGAGTTCCCTTTGCGCCATGGTGGTTTTAACACCTGCTTTTAGCAGGTGTTAAAAACCATGGCGCTAAGGGACCTTGATGTTAATTACGCCACCGTAATTTACGGTGGCGTAATTGACGCCTTCCCCACTCCCATTATGCCCTATGGGGCAAGAATGGGAATGGGGAAGGGTAAATGGGGATTGGGGAATTACCGCCCCGCCAACCTTGGAATGGGGCGGTAATTCCGCCATCCACCAAGGCGCTGCCGGTCCGGGTACGGCGTCAACCAAGGCGTTAATAGCGCCATTGGTTAGCGCCGTACTCGGAATGAGGCCCATGGTAGTGCAATACATGGGAATACTAGGCAGGTACCGATTGGGCCATTGCTCGGATTCAAGCGGCACAGCAGTGGATTAGTTTACATCACCAGGAGGAGGGGAGGACAATAGTTCTAAGTCATCTTTGTTATTTAAATATGTGCAAAATTCCGTCCACACATTCCTGGGACGGGAGGCCAGCGGGAGGGTATTGATGTAGTCCTCCTCGCACGCTTGAGTCCAGGTGAGGGCCCTCATCCACATCTCAAACGAGGGGGGGGGGGCGGCGCTTCCAACATTGTAATATGCATTTTTTGGCTATTATGGTGGCAACATTGAGAAACCTAGACATTTTCCTCAACTCCGGGCTATCCCACAGGCCGAACAGTACAGCTAGGGGTTCTGAAGGGATACGGGACGCTGTGATGTCTGAGAGAGCTTCAATTACGGCCTTCCAGTATGGGCCCAGCGCGTCACTGGACCAGAACATATGAGTGTGATCTGCAGCAGGAGAACCGCACTTAGGGCAGGTGCAGGCCTGGGTGTGTGCAAACCTGTCCAGTCTTTGAGGTGTGTAATATAGTCTGTTAAGGAGCTTGTATTGCATGCACCTATGCCTGGCATTCAGAGAGGTGGTTCGAGTGCGTCTGCACATTTTCCCCCACATTGCGTCCGTGATGGGGAGGCCCAGCTCCTCACTCCACGTATCTCGCGCCTTGACTGGCACGTCTGTGGGGTCGGCCATCAACAATTTGTACAGCGCAGACACTATCCCATTAGCACCAGCCGAGTTGGATATATACTGGATCTCAGGTGAGTCTGGGGGCTCATCTGGGTATGAGGGCCACCAGGCACGGAACACCACCCTCAGCCTGTAGTATTGTAGTTCCAATGCAGTACCCAGGTGTCCGGGGCACCACGTCTGCAGAGTGATAAACTTCCCGTCGGGGTAAAAGTCGGTCAGGGCCCGATAGCCCAGATCATGCCAGTGTTTCATTAAAAACTTATCATGTGTAGGGTTGAGGCCCGGGAACTGCCAGATGGGCAGCCATTTGTAGTACGGGTGGTATCTGCAAGATATATTTCCAGGCCCTGACAGTGGCTGCTTCAGGGTCTGACGGGGGCGTCAGCGTGATATGTGTGATGGAGAATGAGGGAAAGGGTGTTAACGCTCTCGCTCGCTAGTTTCTCGAGCTTCACATGCGGGTGGGGTCGGAGAACGTGTACCAGTATGTGGCGTGTTGGGCCTGCGCAGCTGTCCAATATTTGGCAAAATCGGGGGCGGTGAAACCCCCGTTACCATAGGGAAGAGTCATGTGTTGCCCTTTCTTACGAACCGCGCCCGAGTGCCACAGAAATTGGGCACACACAGCGTGTAAGTTCCTGAAATATCGCTTTCTGAGCCAGATCGGCACATTTGTGAAGACATAGAGAAATTTAGGGACCATAATCATTTTGATTAGAGATAGTCTACCCGACAAAGAGAGTGGGAGACTGCGCCATTTCAACATTTGAGCCTCAGCAAGCTGCGCCACAGCCGCATAGTTGTCAGCCAACAGTGAATCTTTAGTGAGGGACACCTGCACTCCAAGGTACCTGATGCCCCTCGGTGACCATCGGAGGGGGAATTCGCAGGGCAGTTGTGTGGAGGGGTGAGCGGGAAGATTTCAGATTTGGAATAATTTATGGTGAAGCCAGAGAAAGTGCCAATTTTGGTTATGTCTCTCAATATCGGGTCTAGGTGGGCAGCCGGGTCTCTAATATATAGGAGCATGTCGTCGGCATATAGAGAAATGATCTTGGGAGTATCACAGAGACGTATACCTTTACGCGTATGTTTGTCCCTAACGTTATCAGCCATGGGCTCTATAGCGAGCGCAAAGAGTATCAGAGAAAATGGGCAGCCCTGGCGGGTACCTCTGTGGAGAGCAAAGGGGGCCGAGGCCCTGGAGTTGACCAGGACTCTGGCTGCGGGGCTCGTGTAGAGGAGTTTGATGTACGACCTCATGCGTGGGCCAATTCCCATTTTGTGGAGCACCGCCCACATGTATTGCCAGGACACCATATCAAATGCCTTCTGGGCATCGAGGGTGACCGCCACGGCCTGTGCGTTGGGGTCAATTCTAGCCAGAACATTGAACAGGCGACAGAAATTAAGGGCGGTGGATCTGCTGGGCACGAAGCCACTCTGGTTGGGGTGGACTAAGTGGGGCATAATGGGGAGAAACCTATTGGCAATGATCTTGGCAAATACTTTTGTGTCAGTGTTAATCAGAGAAAGGGGCCTATCGGACACACATTCGTCTAACTGTTTACCTGGCTTGGGTAATAAAGTTATAAGCGCTTCACGCATGGATTGGGGTAGGATGTTTAACTCTAGGGATCCGTTCCACACCTCCAGGAGTCTGGGTGCCAGAATGGCTACATGCTCCCGATAAAACTCTGAGGTGAGGCCGTCCGGGCCTGGCGCTGGGCAGTTCGAGATGACTGTGGTTATCTCATCGAGGGTGATAGGGGCCTCAAGTAGGTCGCTGGTCGTGCGGGAGAGGAGGGTCATGGGGATTTGATCTAACAGGGCTTCAGTGTCTTGCAGGCTGTGTTCTTGCTGGGGGCCATACAGGGTCGTGTAGAATGTGGTGAATGTCCCAAGGATATCCTGGTCAGACCAGTACATGGTGCCTCCTGTGTCCTTCACGCAATCAATGCGGTTCCTGCCCCCTCAGTTCAGACCAGTCTAGACAGTGTCCTACCCGGCCTATCCCCCTCACCATACTTCCTGGCCGCCACAGGACGGGCGAAGTACCGAACTTCTCTTAGGGTGTGAGACTCGAACGTTTCTAATTCCGCTCTAATCTGTGCCAGTGTGGTCGGGGAAGGGGAGGTGGCATATGCCCTCTCAACCTCTTTTAATTTCGCTTCTGACTGTTGCAAGCTATTTTTTATGGCTTTGAGGACCCCAGCCTCTCTAGATATGCACATCCCTCTGATGAAGACCTTGAATGCCTCCCAGCGCACTCCATCGGAGGTGTCATGCCTGTTGTTGCACTCAAAGAAGGTGTTGATGTCAGCTAGGATATCGGCTTTAAAGACTATGTCTAGCAGGGCCTCCGACTTAAATCTCCAAGAGGAGCGGGGGGGCTGGTCGTGTCCCAGTGTTACCGGTGAATGGTCCGATAGTGTGCGCGGTAATATCTTGGTCTCTGTGACCCTGCCCATCATGCAACTCGATATGAGGAAAAGGTTGATCCTGGAGAGGTTATCGTGTACCGATGAGTAAAAAGTGTACTCTCTAACCCGTGGGTTGAGGGCTCTCCATGCATCCCTGAGATCTAGTGTGTCAATATGGGCGTGTAACCTATGGGCTGCACGTGATGGGGCTCTGCGGGCCGTCCCGGACCTATCCAGGTCTTTGTCTAGGATCAAATTCATGTCACCGCCCCATATGATGGGAATCCCAATATATTTCAGAAGCGTGGTGGTGATGGCATCAAATAACTCAGGGGCATCAAAGTTAGGGGCATATGTGTTCACTAGGAGGCATTCCATATTAGTGAGTGAGCAATGGAGGATCACGTATCTACCCTCAGGGTCAATATGGCTGGAGCGCAGGGAAAACTGGACTGACTTATGGATTAGAGTTAGGACCCCCCTGAATTGGGTGGAGTACTTCGTATAGAATCTGTTGTTGCCCCACGTGGGGGCGAGACATGCTGCTAGGCGCCCAAGAGCATGGGTTTCTTGGAGAAAGAGGATTTTGGCGCCATGTCGCTGGGCATAGGCAGTTATCCTGCGGGCCTTAGTGAAATTGCTTAGGCCAGGAATATTCCATGTGACAATGTTCAGAGCCATAGCAACATATTATGGAACATCCCAGTGGTAGTATTCGTTAGGATTTCTCCTTATGCACTTGCTGTGTGCACAGTAGTGTTGAGTTGAAGTCATGCGTCTCTCAGCCATGTTTTTAACTGTTAACACAACCCCAATTACGCCACCCCCCACCCTCACTGCCCAACCCCAACATGCAGTGCAGACCTCCCACCCCAGAACACACCCGAAGCCCTTTGGGCCTGCTCCGACCAGAAGCCAAAGGTCAGAGGACCAGATCCAACGTGGATAGGGCCACATCCTAGCCCAACCGGGGCCAGTCAATAGAAATAACAAAATAAAAGCAAAAGCAAACATTGCAACTGCAACGGGGGGCGCTGGTGCCATGCGGCCGGCATTTGTAGCTTGATGTGGGGCAGCAGATGCTGTCCCGAATGTGTTGCTGCGGTAAAACAGGTATCACAGACAGCCTCTGAGACCAGAGAGTACCCTCTGGCAAGTTGACATCGCGAGAGAGAGCAGGGCACAGGGATAGCTCCAGGAGCCAAGTGGGGGAGAAAACAAAGAAGCAGTTTAGGAGGTAGCCTGTGGCCCGCATACACATGGCAAGAGGCCGCAGTTACTGACTGGACACAGTGGAGTTGCCATCAACACATCGAAAGTCATGGATCCGTGGACATTTTTATAAAATCGTGGGCTGTGTAGTCTATGGCGTGTGGTCGCCTCGCGGCCCGGGGAGAGGTATATGTAATTCAGTGAACTTCACCGCTTCGTCAGGGACAGTGAAGAAGATCTTGCCATCATGGGTAATCTTTAGTCGTGCCGGGAACAGGATGGCGTAGGGGAAAATGCGCTCCCTCAGCATCTTTTTGACGCCTAAGAACTGGCGCCTTTCCTGCTGCACCGCCAACGAGAAGTCCGGGAAGATTCTAACAGGGCTTCAAATCACAGGTCTCCCTTTTCCCACGACAGGCGGCGGATGAGATATCTGTCGCGGTAGTTGAGAATCTTGGCGATAATGGGTCTGGGGATGTCGCCGGGTCTGGGGTGCGGAGACAGGGCCCGATTAGCCCGCTCGACCGTGAAATACGGAGAGAGGGCAGGGTCGTCCAGTAGGTCCTTGAGGAGTTTCTCCACTGCGTCCTCCATCCGCCCCTTAAGGGCATTCTCAGGGACCCCGATGATGCGCAAGTTGTTCCTACGGGAGCGCGACTCCAGATCGTCACACTTCGCCTTGACACCTTTCATGTCGTGCGTTAGGGAGGCCACAGTGTCCTGGAGTGCGGTGATGCCATCTTCGTTCACCGAGATCCGATTTTCAGCCTCGCTGATCCTCGATCCCGCCTGGTCCACTCGAGCCTTAAGCGAGGCGACATTAGCATTGATGTCGTCTATTTTTTCATGGAAGGAGGCAAAGTTTTTAGCCATAGATTCCATTAGTAGGGTGAGGTCAGGGGCTCCGGCCGCTCGGTGCAGGGTCAAGTCTGGCTCGTCCTGGGGCGATGATGTGCTGGCTGGCTCATCTCGAGGGACAGCTTTAGCGTACTTGTCCATTGTACCTCCTTGGGCCCCCGCCTTATTTCTGCTAGGCATTGTCGTTGTGGTGGGCCCGGTTGCAGTGAGGGCCCACTTATGAGTAGGATGGTGAACTGAGAAGGGCCGGGGCCGGCAGGCTCAAATGCAGTGTCCTTCGGTGGCGGTAGGCGGTTGAGGGCAGTTGGGGGGCCACCGCAGAGAGTCAGCGGTGGAACAGCAACGATGTGATGGCGAGCGATCGCGGCCTCCTTATGTGTACAGGTTGCGTGGGGGTGCCAGCGGGATCTTTCTAAGGAGGGCGCAGGCAGAGGTGGCGACACTCAGCGGGAAAGTGGGCAGACAGTATGGTGAGGGCCTCTTCCTTATGACAGTACTGGCCCGTAAGGTCGCACACAGCGGGCAGAGGTCTCGACGCCCACCACTCCAGCCTCCGCTCACCTGGTCTGCCGCGGCAGCGGGGCGATAAGATCCTCCATGTTGTCGGCGCCGGGGAGGTCGCGATGATCACTGACGCAGCAGGTGGCATCCACAGTGTGGCGGCGCCCGCAGCAGGACCCCCAGGCACCCGCCGCGATTACACAGAGCGGCGGGAAGCAGGAGCGGGGAGGGGACCCAGAAGTCAGGCAGGCCAGGCGGGAGGGCCGGATGTTAGGCAACCGCCGGGGCCGGATGGAATACTCGGCCCAAATCCGACAGGGCCGTCAGCCAGGTCCCAGGTGGGCCGATCGAGACCAAAATCGCAAAAAATGTCCAGTGCAGTGGCAGAAACAGCTCGGCCAGCCGATAGTCCTTCACAATGTCGGGAACCGCCGATGGGAGCAGATGAACGCCGAGGCCGCATGGAGCTGAAAGGCTAGGCAGCCATCTTGAGCTGCTCCACAGCGCCACCCCCGCTCACTGGCATATTTGCATGCCCACAATACTTTGCAAACAAAACATATTGAAAACCTCACCATGCAATTATGGGCAGTCTAAGAAAATGTCATGAATCTGCATGTACACAATTAATGATTATACCCCTTATCTCTTGCACTCAAAGTAAATGATACTGCATTGTTGTTCTCTGCTTAGGGTAATGTCAGCAATGCTAAAGTAGGAGAGGGTGAGCATGACATTTTCCTACTCAAAATCCTTAAAGGGTAAATTACTATTTGAATTTAATAATGCACTACCTCGCAAGGGTACTGCTTCATAATGCTTGTGTGACAAATGTACAAAGAATAGGAAGCATGGGATGGGTTACTCATCCAAGCAGCCTTCTTACCCAACGTTGGTATCCGATATTTGAGATTACATTTGGGTTACATAGTGTGGGTGAAGCTTTTGCTAAGGCACCATAAGGAACAGATATTCGGGTGCTTGAAAGTTATTCATATTACAACAAACAAAAAAAAAAGTGGATGTAGGTACACGTCTGGTAACCTTTTGAGAGTCAAGGTTGAAGTATAAGTGTTGTAGAGTCAAGTATAGGAACTATGTTTGGGGAGAAAATCCTGTTTGATGTATTTAGGCATATCTTAGTTGGATCTTCTGTTCACTGCACCAATTTTTCATTTTTGTTTTTTAACCTCTTGTGTATAGTCTGTTTATAGTTATTTTGTAGCTTTTTAAGGTCATGCTTATATAGCATGATACTGTAAATAGGCTAGGCCAGAATATCAAAACTAGTTAGTATAATTTAACATTATTAAGAGAGAAAGCAAATGTCAGGTAACTGCTGTGGCTTGTGCCTTATTACTTCTTGAGAAGGTGGGAGTTGTCTGTGTACGCTGCTGAAACTCTTCTGTGCGGCAACCAGTAGGAAGCTGGGCAAGCATACATGCACACAGCTTAGAGGGAACATTGGTTTGGGCAGACTGCCATAGAGAACTGAACTTCTGATTTGTGCTGGCAGTCCTCTGTTTCGAACGCTACAATATGGCGAGACCGCAGCAGGCAGGTTCACAGTTGAGTCTCCATGCCACAGTGATGTGATCAGCCGTGTGAGATTAGAATGGAAACCAACACGTTATGGGGCAGCCATGTTTAAACATGTAACGTAAAGTGTCCCAAAATCTTAGGTCTTTCCTTACCGGATTCATGGTGGAGTGCCTTTTCTTTCTTGACGATTTTAATCTGGGTTCGCCGGTGATGTAAATAGGGTTTGCCTGATAAGTACAGGCCGACCGGGCAACGAAAAGTTGAAACTCAAGGAAAATCCCAGCCGGGTGAAAAAACCTCTGATGAGTCATTAACCGATGGAGTACACAATTCCCCCTAGATTTGATGCTCCGGCATGGAGTGGAGGCCGTAGGCTTCTGCGGGGGTGCAGGTAGGAGTCCAGGGAACGCACGGAGGTAAGCGTTCTGGGGGAGCAGGACGCCCTGAAGAAAACAGAAATCTCTGGTACACAAAAAAGTGAATAGGAAAAACAAGAAGTAGAATCGCAGGAAGGAAGAACGGTTCAAAGGGGGAGAGCGATTGTATGAAGCAATCGTGCTAAGGCAACAGTAGCAACACAACGCGGGGGATACTGTGTCTGGCTTTGAACTGCCCAAGGCTGACAACTCCTTGCGGCATGACGTCTGTTGCAAAGCTCTGCTCCTTTTCTGAGTAGGCATCTTGCGGTTGGCTGTGCTTGAGATTCGCCATGATGGAATTGGCGGCCAGAAGTTGGCAACGCATGGGGCTGCCATGTCACTGGCAAGTAGGAGCTTCTAGTCTTGCCAAAGGCACGTCACCTCTTGTAGATGGACCAAGGATGTGTACAAATCCTAACACATAATCCAACCTGACATCTCTACAAGGAACTGGGGTGACACAGGTTCAAACAAAAAATTCTCAAACTGCACGCCCACATTTGAAACTGCACCCTGAAGATGCGAATAGGGCTATACTGCGATGTAGCACTCCTACTTTACTGCTCGAAAACACTCACTGCAGAACAGCAACATAGATAAAAATCAAGGTTGTCACCATATATTGTGGTCTCAGTGTTCAGTTGGTACCCTTGAGTACCCACTGAGAGAAAGGGGAGAATGGTCCCAGTAGCCGTTACTCAAAGGCAATGTTCAACCAGGCGGCCATACTTGAACATGCCAGGTAACTCTAGAGCATTATATAGTCACACTACAGTCATGCAGCAAACACACCAAAAATGTCAACCATAATCTCTCGCATTAACACTGCAGTGGTCTTGGTTGAATACACAGGGATGTAAAGCAGAGGGTTGCTATGTATGTGCTCATGTCTGCTAATCTGACTCGATAGTATACATCATGGGCACAATATATCAATGTAGAGTGCAATGTTGTCACAGTGAAAACAAAAACCAAAGTCAAGGGAAGGACCAATCAAGCCAGCACGACTGCCCATTGCAGATCTTGATTTAAACCACATGTATGGGTTCTCAGGCAATAGATCCATATTTGCTCCAACTTAAACAAGCTGCAGCCATTGAGTAATTGTTGTAGTCAGGTTTGAGTTGGTCTATGACCAGCCAGCTAAAATCCTCGGAACCATGATCTCTGTCCAAAAAAATGCTGAACCAATGGTGCTGTAGTGGTGCCATTGCGTGTTCTGATGCATGGTTTGTTTTTTCTAGTTCGCACTTTCCTAGTGGTCATGCTCACATGGAGTAAATCGCACCGGCCGATAATTCTGTATACTATGTTGGTTGAGTTACAGTTTGCACATTTTCTCAAACTCCACCGAAAAGTGCTGTGCACAAACTCTGTGATCTTAGTCGTGAGCGCATAAGCATTAAAATTTCCACATGGTTGGTGACTCACAACCCCTATTCTCTGCAGATTCCATGCTACTGGCAGGATATTCTGTATTAAGCCACCACTGACCAGGAAAAACATGGAGTGCACAAGTCTATCCCTCACGTTCTTACCGCGCTTGAGGGCTTACAGGGGCATCTGAGTTGCGCAACCGGTAGATGAAACCAGACACCAGTGTTTTCTTACAAGTTTTTGGATTCTGTTGGTGTATTTCAAAAAAGGTGGTTAGACAAACCAAGCTATCCATCACTTCCCTGTCTTCACAAGGTTTTAACAATGCTTCCCTGTTCCAAAATCTTGCATGGTAATCATAGTCTGCCAAGTAAGTACAGTTATGCTTGCGCTTAAGATATTGCCCATAGGGCAAACTATCATTCAAGACCTTGGGGTGCTGGCTGTCAGACGTCAAAGGTCGGTTAGTTGGTTTTCTATAGAAGCTGGTGTAGAGAACACCATTTCAGTGCCCAATCAACAGATCGAGAAATGCTATGGAATGCTTGTCAAAACTGCTGGTAAAAGTCAAATCGGGATGACACTGGTTAAACCAGGCCATGAAATCATGGAAGGATTCCACATCACGTGTCAGATGAAAAACCGGTGCCAATGCCTTATATTGGACGAATAGAGATTGTTGTAAACCTACTCCTTCTCAAAATGTGACATGAAGATGTTTGCCAAACTGGGGCCAAAAGTTTCCCCCATCGCTGTACCTTTCTTTTGCAAGTAAAAGTTAGACCCAAATGCAAAGAAGTTTTTGCATAAAGTTATTTGCAAAAATCAGTGAGAAAACAAGTAGGGGCAGCATGCGGGGGCCTAGCATTTTGTCTATTCTGAATGATTGCTATTGCTGCTAGCGGTGGAATGTTTGTATACAACACAGTGATGTCTAATGTGACAAATATGTTGTTCTCAGGCTTATATGGAACTCCCTCTAGGGCATTAATAACTGAAGTAGTATCCCTCAAAAAGGCCTGTGTTCGGAGTAGCAGGGGCTGTAAAAAAGTGTCTATAAATTGCCCTGCTCTTTCCTGCCCACCCTTGAGGCACAATTTCCGGCAGAGACAAGTCCTATATCAGGCACCAAGGCTTCATAAAGAGTATTATGGCAATAGACTTTCTATACACCTTGAAAATCTGATAGGTTGACTATTAATCTGCAAAATTCCAGTTGGCCTCCACCCAAGAACATCTAGGAACCAATTCTTCTTACCCTTTTGTAAATGATTAACATTATGTACAAATGTCATATAATTGTATCCCTAAAGCATTAAGCATTTACACTTGCACTATAGTAATTGAAATGTTTTATTTGTAAAGTGCTTACATACAAGTGAAGTGCTTCAAAGCGCTTCAAGGCGGGAAGGGAACAAGGGAATACAATCATCATTCTAAAGCCTTGAAGATTCCGAATGGTCTACCAACAATAACTAGCCTACTAGGCCATAGGGATATCTACTAGTGTAAGTGTGTGACAAAGTGGGGGAGGTGGAAGGACATACAGACCAATAAACAACCATACTAGGACGTGCAAGTGCGCAGACAGGAAGTTCAAGGGAGGGGAACAAGTGTGCCCAGTCCAGCAGGAGCCTGGGTTAAGTGCAGAGTGGTTGCCACACTCATGGAACAAATTCTGAGTGTAGTAGTGCGAAGCACAGAGCGGAGGCCTGGAGGCAAGTGCAGAACTGGCAGGGGAGCCTGAGACCTGTGAAGCTCCAGACGAGCAACAGGCGACCAGTCGGCAAAATGAGTAGGTTGGGGAAGAGAAAGAAGGAGGGAAACGGGAAAGAGAAGGACGTTAGCAGGGGAGAGGGAGAGAAAGAGGTAGAGAAGAGGAAAGTCTTGAGGAGTTTCCAGAACTTGGGGAGGTCTGGCTCGAGACAGAGAGAGGCAGGGAGGCTGTTCCAGGGGGAGGCACCTGCATGGGATAAGGATCTACCCCCAAATCTAAAGGCTTACTTGCAGAGAGTTGGAGGAGGCCTTGCGGAGGGCTCTAGAAGGAGAGTATTTAGGAAGGGAGGGTTGTAGATAGTAAGGGGCCCGACCCCAGAAAGCATTGTTGACTATGCAGAGGGACTTGAACTTGATCCTTGCAGCCCCGGGGAGCCGGTGGAGTGATTTCAACGCTAGAGAGATGCAGTCCCGGGACTTGAGGCTAAGGATAAGTCTTGCGGTTCTGTTCTGGATAAGTTGAAGAGGTCGGAGAGTAGAGGTACGAAGATTGAGAAAGAGACTGTTGGAGTAGTCCAGTCTGGAGAGAACCAGGGCTCTGGAGACAGTGAGCCTCTCGGGGAAGGTGAGAACATTTAGAATACCTCTGAAGAGGTGCCGCTGGTGGTGGAACTTTTTGGACATGTCCGATATGTGAGAAGAGAAGGAGAGAGTGGAGTCGAAGATGACCCCCAGATTTTCTGCCTCAATGGTGGGTCCAAGGGAGGCCGGCCAGAGTGAGAGTGGGAAAGCGGGAGCAGTTGTCCCAATGAGGACGATGTGTCTTACTGGCATTAAGGCAGAGATCATTAGCATCAAACCAGGACTGAATTGCAGACAGAAGGTCAGAAATGAGCGAGGATGAGGAAGAGGCCAAGGGTAGCTTGAAGGACAGCTGTGTCATCCGCATAACACTGAAAGTTGGAGGTGAAGGCAGATATCTTTTAGGCCAAAGGGCCACGCCAGGGCCTGATCTGTGATGCCGCTTAATTATCGTACCTCTAAATTCTCCTAAAATAGGAACACATATACATATATTTATGGAGATACTTATCTTGACCAGAAGTACAAGGAGAAGCAGAGGTTTTGCAATGTGCTGTGTCCAAACCTGTGCCACAAAATGTGTGTTCCAAACACCAGTGCACAGCTGACAAAAAAAATAGGCCACTCTTTTGGAAAAGAAAAAAAATGAAACTTTGGTAGAGTAAAAAGTTTTAATTCCAGTTCTCAGAAATATGAAAACAAGAATAATTTTTAAATAAAATGATCAATTTAGAGCGCAGTGTGCAGAACCACATTACCCTGGACATTCTGTCAGAAAAGCTGCTTGTCCCATCTCACCCATCCAATCCTGCCCGCTCTGCCTCTATGGGCATGAATTTTTGCTTCACCAGGTCATCAATTTAAGAGTGTACAATATAGGATTGAATCAGACCTTCTCTAAAACGCATGATTTTAGCAGCTAATCCTTGTCTGCAGTGTGATGGTGCCTTTTCCACATTAGGTTACAGTTTGCTTTACTTCTTTTTTTAGAGTGGGCTCATTAGGTAAACTGATGTAAACACTGGAGTTGTATAACCTCCTATCTAATTCCCTCCCATTCACCAAATGTTGGCTTACCCAACACTTTGGAATGGGCTTATAAAGGAAAAAGTAATTAACATGTCCAGGTCGGTGTTAATTGCAGGCGCAAACCTGTATTACTCGATTAAGCATTAGGGGTCTATGGCTGTTTTAGGCCTTTAGGTGTGAATTGTATTAACAAGCCGCCTTTAGCATTACAAGCCGCTGCACAATTTGGCAAGCAGAGCAGACCTCGAATCAGAGCATATAAAAATAAATGGTACATTCAAAGCAGTGTTCTAGGCAGTGTCTTGAAATGTGTTTAATCCAGCAGAACATAGCTTAATAAATAGTATATTAAAAGCAGTGTAGGCCTCACATGCGTGTGTGTTGGGTACAGCAACTATTAATAATATAGCACACCTTGTACATAAGCTCTTCATATTCTTTGTTTATATGATGTTTTTTGGGAATTCATATCTTATAAGTGAGGGGTGGGCACCGCTTTATATACTTCATTTTCTCATTCAATCTTCTTTCATATTATTGGGGCACACCTTGAGGCCTTGGCACAAGGTTATTAATTCGGAATAGAAGAAGAATCAGAACTCAATCTGATCCTAGGTGTGCTCACTCCCAGCTCTCCTGTTGGAGTTGCTTCTACTGTAAATGGCTAAAGTAGTATTCACTTTAAGATAAACACTTGAATGCCAATTTGTGTAAAATGATGAAGATTTTTGTCTTCCACTTTATTAGTGAAGCTTAGGCGTGCCTTGTTCATAGTGCCAACAAGTTTGTCTGCCAATGCATTTCGGACACTGTCCGTCTTCCGGGCTCTTAGGCACTGCTGTTATTACATTATGTTATCAATCCAACCATTCACATTGTAACCATTAGTAATTCAAAGAGGAATCATGCCATAAAAGAATAACATTCCCCCATATTTTTAAATCACAATTGCATTTCAAACGAATCCATACCAACTCCAGGTCTGCACCAATTTTAGGCTTTATTAATAAAGGTAGAAGGAGCAATTCTGAGATGCTAATGTTATCTCCACTTTTGCTTCAGTAGTAATTTTCACGCATCAGGCTCATTGATTATCTACATTAACAGCTGAGTGCCCCAAATCTGCATCACCAAACACAGACATTGATCCATCATACAAGTCATGGTGCCTGCTGGTGAAAATGCAGAGAGTGGTTCATGACTTTGATCCGTGAAAAAATGACCTAGAATTCACCAGTATTGTGGCCCAGCCTACAGCATATCCCCTCATTCATGGACACTGCTGTTTGTGTCTAGCACTAGACCATGTGTTTGGTGCCCTCACCCGACAGCAATGCAACCCAATATTCAAATGAATGAAATAAAGGAATTAAATACTATGCCTGAAGGTAATTGGATTCAGGAAGATCAGGCATATGCAAGGTGAGCCTCTGGAAGACTGTTATGGCTTGGGCTGCCACTGCACATCTTAGGCTGGTGCCTGTGACAAGAAAGAAAAAGGTTTTCCAAATCAGCAAATTAAAGAAATTAAAGCTGTGTGCTATTTTAATTCTGTAGTAATTAAAAGTGGTACTGTTTGAGGACTGAGAGCTACAAATGTGTATTTGTATTTTATTTTGTATTTATTGAACGCTATACGACATAGCGATGTACAAATATGACATCACTGTACAATTCAAAGCAATACAAATTCATGAAGCCAAGACTGTAGAAGATCGTCATTAAGAGCAGAATGTAAGAGTAAAAAGACAGAGCGTAGAAAAAGAGGAACAGCGTTCTGTGTAAAGGACTGTTAGGAGGTTTTGGTAAAGTCCTGTCTGAGACAAGACTTTAGAAGCCTACCTTGGATGAATTGGGGGACAACTCTTAGGTTTAGCCTGAACTACCCAAAGGCTTGGTAGCAATGGCTGAGCAGCCAGGCTTAGTCTAGGAGGGATGAGGGCTGTAGTGAGGCACACAGTACTCAGAGCCTACACTTTTCTCAAGAAAACATTTACACACTAGCAGTTATATAAAAATAAGCATTTATTTTATATACACTGAAGCTTATAACTTAAGGTAAGTACTATCACACAGTAGTACTAAACACAATATATGCAATATAAAAGTATAAAGAATACTTTAGAACACTTTTAAAGTAACACAAAAGTGGTAGAAACTTCTGGAAAAAGTATGCAAACTATAGACCAACTTGTATACTTTAGTTAACCCCTGCTTAACCAATCTTAAGAAGTCCAATCCTAATCTAGGTAAGTCTTAGAGTCAAGGGGTGCACTGGAGGTCTAGTGACCAAGGGAAGAGGAGGTAAAAGCAGGTAAGCCACAAACAAGACAGTGGCCCTCATTACAAGTCAGGCGTTAAGGGTTTAACGGCGCCGTCGGCGCCGTTAACCCTTATCGCCTGATTCACACTTTAACGCCTGCTTTTTGCAGGCGTTAAAGTCCAATGTGCTAAGCGATCTTGGTGCTAATTACGGCACCGTAATGTACGGTGCCGTAATTAGCGCCTTCCCCATCCCCATTATGCCCTATGGGGCAAAAATGGGAATGGGGAAGGGCAAATGGTGAATGGGGAATTACTGCCCCACTCACCTTGGAATGGGGCGGTAATTCCGCCATCCACCATGGCGGAATCCGGCATGGACCATGGTGCGAATAGCACCATGGTCTACCGCCGGACTTGTAATGAGGGCCAGTCTATCGAGAGTTCTTCAAGTTTAAGGTAAGGAGATTTCTTTGGTACAGAGCACAAAGGGCTGTCTACTGTGATGAATCAGAGATGATTCCCCCAGAAAACTTGGCATGTGTCTAGGGAAAGGCAGGTGCTTTCTGATTCTGACCCTGGGGGTGGTTTTCTACAGGAGGATCACCTGAGGGGGTGCACAGGGCAGGGAAATGGGAAAACCCCTGTTTCATCTTCCACGAGACCCTACTCTTCTAATAGCTTATTGTAAAATAAAAGTTAGAAAAGCTGATTTGTAAATTATTGACTCAAAGTCCCATAATCCCCAAAGTACTGGGACGTAGAAGAGGACTGAAGAGGAACAAAACTGCAAAGTGCAGCTTGTTAATGGAAATGACCCACACCTTAGGGAGACTGGTAGGCTTAAAAGGCCCCCTCAGGTGCAGGCCATGAGAAAGCAGAAGCAGAAGTAGCAGAGCAGTAGTCGTAGGTGGAGGAGTTGTGAACTCTCCACGTTGCAGCAGGAGCAGAATCTGGAGGAGGAGGAAGACGCCGCAGGAACCACTGTTGAGTGGTGATCAATTTGCTGGTCCTGAGAGGGTCTTTTCCTCCAGAAGTTCAAATTACAGCAGTCGCTCAGCGGAAAGCATTGGAGATGGAAGCTTTCCCCCTGGAGAACTAAGTAGCTGAGGCTTTGCAGCAGGAAGCAAAGGTTTGCAATGCTTTCCCCACAACAAGGCTGTCTCCGGTGGCAGGCGAGCACCGGTGAGCCTCTGGAGTGGAGAAAGCTCTGTGTGCAATTGGCGCGGGCTGCAGCAAACTGGAAGCTGCCGGTTGCCAGGTCGCGATAAGCAGCAGAGACAGAGGACCTGGGAGCAAGGAGGTGAACGGATGCACACTCCAAACCCGGTGTGTTCACTGAGATACTGTGACCCTGGATCGCTCCATAACCGCCTCCTTGCTCAGACCATGTATTTTAAAGCAGAAAATAGACATAGTGTGAAATATACAAAAAGAAGTAATTTTGAATACCGAACTGACAGCAAATAAATAGGCATTTCGCAAACTAAACTAACTCTGAAAGGAGCAAGTGGAAGGATAAGAGCTTGATTTTCAGACCCAAGAGGTGTGATTATATGCATGGGGGTAAATTAGAAAACCAGCAAAAAGGAGCGGCAATACGTCCAGAATGTAATGCAAACTATCATTGCCCAAGCCAAAAGAAAGTAATAACAAGGCAAATTAAAAATAACAAGCATTGCCAAAGCCAAGAAGGGGCAAATGATAATCCAATTGTTTGTAAGACTTATGGCCCATGTTTGAAGAAGTTCATAAAAGGAACTGGATCAGTGAATAAGCTTGTGCAACAGGACGGTCCCCAAGGAGAGAAGACCGCAGACTCCAGTTTGGGTGTCTTGGTCTTGGCAACTGAAGAAAAGAACTTTCAATGGACCTGTTGGTTGCTCTAGAGTAGTTGGATGCCCATCAGAGGATCTTCACAGCACTGGCTCATTGGCGCCATTTCAAGGCTTGGTTGAAGGACGGTTGTTGTGGAGTAGACTTTGGTATGGTTCTCGGTTTTCACCTCGGCTGAGGTGACGTTCATGAGTGGGATCCAGTCTCTAGTCTTCCCGGAGGATGCCTGCAAAGTTTCAGATGAAACAACGCTTCAGCTGATGTTGCACAGTGAAATGGCACAGAACCCTGGGTATTGGTGAATTGTGGGAGGTGGCGGTCACAGCTCTTCCAGGCAGGGTGCAAAATGCAGTTTGTCTTGAGACTGGTTAGGCCCACCAGTCCAAGGGAAGAAGTCATCCGCTTCGGGGCTTCCCTGTCGCACAGAAGTTGAGGTCAGGACTGCAGCAGTTATGCAGACGGTTCTGGCGGTCGCTGGAGGTGGCTGCAGACGTCCTCCTTCAGATCTTGAGCTCCAGTGGTCGACTCTGAATTTCTGCTCCAGGACACTCGTCCTTCATGCAGGAAAACTGGTTGAGCCACCATTTGGCAGACATGCATTCATTCAAATTTGGGGAGTGGCTGTCCCATTGTTACAGCCAGCCTCCCATCATAAACTGGTTCCTTTATGCACACTGGAGGACATAAAGCAGGGGAGGTTCTGTCACTCCCTCACTTCATGTCCTTTCAGGCACTCAGGGGGCCGTGGCAGGCTTTCCAAGGGAAACTCGCGAAAGACAAGACCAATCAGGACCTCTCCCCCTCAGGCTGGTAGACAAAGGCTCAAGTAAGAACAAGTCATCATGAACAGGGCTTAGAAAAGTACAGCCACCATTTTTAGGAACATGGTGACCCCTGTGTCCCTTAATGCAGCTGCAAAGGCAGCCTGCGACAAAAGTTCACAAAAAGTCATGCTAAAAGAACAGCTTGTCAGATGAACTTGCAACCATAACTAAAGGTTACTGGAACAGTGAGACAAGGGAGACAATGTTTCCCCTCAGCAATCCACATAAGGCAGGGGGTGCTGATCTCACAAAATAAAATACAGGAGGGACACAAGGGTGTCCTCCTGCCCTGGTAACATATGTTAACACAGGTAAAGTAAAATGCAAAGCTCAAGGAGCTTCCAGCAACACTGCACAGAAAGTGCTGTGTCCTGCAATAATAAAATGTAGATGCCAGGAAACATGGAGCAAAGCATAACTCCAGTAAAAAGTACCAAAAAGAGGTACAAAGGGTTCCCAAGGTTAGAGTAAAAAAATGAGTGAGTGAGGTGAAAGGTTCCCACTCGGGAGAATCAGTGCAAAAATCCAAAAGTCCAGCACAAATTCTAGGGGACTCAAAAGGTGGGGAGAATTTTCCTCGAAGGAAAATCCACCTTACAAGGAGCAAGTAAAGAAAAATAACAAAATCAAGATTGAGCACAAGTAGAGCTTGGAACAGTCAGAAGAAAAAGATTGACAATTAAGAGGTTGCAAGGTGACATCAAAACATACCAAGATGAAAGATAAGGAGGTGCCAGACCATAAATAGATTTGAAAACCATTGTCATACGCTCCCCCACCTGGCGCATCTGGGATCGTTGGCGTGCCATCCGCCATTGACTTGCACACTAAGTTCTGATACAGTGCCGCTCACGCAGTCTATTCTATCTCAAGATGGCTGGCGCCGGGAGGTACTTCCTTCCTGTCCTCCCGGCGGTCGGTACGTTTCAACCCTGTGAGTTTCGTCTTGTTTGGGTCTACACGCTAGTGTTTCCCTTGGCTCTGCTGAGCTCAGTCCTTTGTCTGGCTTCGCCGCTCTTGCGCGGCTCTGTCGCTCTCCCTCTTTTCAGTGTTGCTCTCTCTCGCACTGCGGCTGGACTTAGCCTCTCTCTCTCCTTCCCGGCGTGTCGCGCTGAGCCCGTGAATAACCTCTCTCTCGCTCTCCTTCTTCCCCCCAGTTTCTCCTGTTGGCTGGCTCCCTTTGGAATCTTTGCTCCTGGTGTTTACGCTTCCTGTCAGCTGGCTTCTCAGACTACTGTTCTTCACCCCTCCAGGTTCATTAGTCCATTCTCTTGCTCTGGATTCTAGTTGTGGAAGACACGCTGTGGAATCTCCTGTACACTCAAATTGGAACTAACGAGGAACATTTCCCTTGGCTCTCCAGTTGCTTCTTGCTGCCTTTACCAGCCTTCCCTTAACGACTCCTCACCACAGTCTGAAGGTTTTTTTTTGCCTAGCCATGCTTTTCCCCCTTTTCTGGTTATCTCGGGAGCGAGGTCACAGGCCTACTTGTCTCTCAAGCAACTACTGTGGCGTCTTCCGGAGGCAGGGCATATCTCCATTAAAAAAAAAAGGCTACAGAAGGAAGAAGATCCAAGCAATCGGCTCCAGCAGCTCAGGTGAGGAGCTTGGGGAGTGTTCCAAGTCAGACTGTTAGTTTGACAGATTGAAACGCCCAATACCTACTGATCCTGAAATGGCCACTGCTGAACAAGTGCAGGAACTGATGGCTGCTGTTCAGGGCTTGACATTGGAGGTACAGAACCTAAAGACCGAAAATCCAGTTCTTCGACAATTAGTATCAGCCCGGGACCATCACCCTTTTGATCTACTGCCCATGGTGCGGTCTTCGGGGAAGTTTGATGGGTCTCCCAAAAGACCTGGAGTTTGTGTAGGCCTGTATGGTACACTTTGCGTTCCGGGCCAGTACCTACGCCTCAGAACACGCACAAGTGGGCTTTATGTTATCAAATATGGCTGGTATTGCCCTAGCTGTATGTACTGCGGGTCCGCCAGTCATTTGCTCATGAATTGCCCTGAAGTTCCGCCAAAACACTCAGGAAACCGGCAACCTCAGTCCTAGGAGGCATGGGTTACAGAGGTATGTTTTACAGTCCCTACGTCTCTATGCCGTTCACCCCTACGGAAATCACAGATGATTCCCGCCTCATGGTGATAGCTCTACAAATCCCCACAAAGAAATAGAACGTCAACACTCTTGCCCTCATTGATTGTGGGGCTGCCGGGAATTTTAGGCATACAGCACATTGAAAAGGAGGTAGATCAAAAAAGTAAAAGGGGCGGATGGTACTCCCTCAGCTCCGGGCCCATCACCTACACCACGGAGGACCTCCAGGTAAAAATCCTACAACACACCGAAACGATTACCTTTGACATCATCCGTGCTGTCACAGGTTTCCCCTTTTCTCACCTGTTTTCTCTGTTTTGCGGAGTCCTTTGTCGGGGTTTTCTTCCGAGCAGTTTGGGTCTTGTACAAGCCCGCTCGGCCGTCTTCGGATTCCAGGATTCGTTCAGCTTCTTCGTCCGGGATCTATGGAAACTCCAGGAAGCTAGGAATGGAGGCAGCACACGGATGCGGTCTGCGCGGAACGCAGAAGAAACAGGATCAAGGAAGGTAGAAGGAAAGGAGAAGGAGGAAGGTCCGGGAACCAGGAAGCAACACAGTTCAGGAGAACAAACTACGGAGCACGTAAGGCCACAGCTATCGGTAGCGTTGAGACGCGTGGAACCGCAGGGGAGTGGCTAATTTATAGAACGTGCTGCATAGGACGTAAAGGTTGATAGACCGCGTTCCGTGTATACTGCCATGTTGGGTTTACTACAAGGAGTAACCCCCGATGTGCCAGGGACCAGGAAGACCAGAAAAGGCGTGATCGACGGATCATGACCGCATGCCTCCTTCTAAAACCCGTTTCACCGGGTTTACCTGGATGTATTTGGTGGAACCTTCTGAGCAATCTGGGGGGAGTTCAAATTTGAGACTGGTTCCCAGATACGTTCGCTGGGTGGATAACCTTTCCATTCCACCAGGTATTGAAGTTTGCCTCGTCTATATCGGGAATCACAAATACGAGAAACTTCATATACTCCTACGTCCCGTCCCCTTTCCTCCATACTTATGGGACATCTCTCCGTCCTGTGGGACGGGACCGGAGCACTTTGTGAAAATGTTAAGACAGATTTCTGAACTCTGTCCTGGAGGCGCAGAGGTTCAGAAGGCCAACCTAATTACTTGGAACTGGGTAACCTCTGGACAAGCCAGACCAATCAGGGTAGCGATCGCGGCAGTCAAGACTAGGTCTCAAGAGGGGTGAGGGTGACTGAAAGCCCGCAATGAGCACATAAAGCCAGGACACTTACAAATTACTCCAAGCAGGTGTTATATTAAAAATATATACACATTTATTCCAAGGCCTTTGCAACAATGACCGTAGCGAGAAATCACAATAAAACTCTAGTAAACCAACACATACCAATACAATGTATATACAAATACAAACGAGTCTAAAGCGTTAGATGCACGAAATGTGTAGTCCACCTAGAAGGGGAGGAAAACAGGCAGTGCGAAATAATAATTAGACCCAGTCCGCCTTCAGAGGCACCTAACTAAAAGGAAGTCCAAGCCCTACGAAGAGTGGAGCCTTGTGCTCAAAAAGTACCTGCACACGCTGGTGCCAACGGGCAAAAAGGGGAGTCTCGTCGAGGGAATCAGGCAGTTCAGTTTGGTTCACAAATGAAGAACAACAGAGTTCCGTGACTCAAGCGCAGCCTCCACTGTGGGCAGAAGCAGAGCGCGAGTACGGAAAGGCGTGCTGTTTGACACAGCGGGGAAAAGCTATGGGCTCCTGCAGGAGGGCGACCAGTTCCTAGCTATGCTACTCACCGGTCCCCGATGCAAGCAGACCCAGGCTTCTCCGCGTCAGTTTCAGTGCTGGCAGGTTCAGGGGAGCAGGGGACGTCTCGTCGTCGTGTAGATTCTGCAGCAGCAGTGTTGAGTTAAAGATGTCCCAAACGAAGTGAACCTGCACAGTTTGTTAACACAGCAGGGCAACGGAGCAGCCGTGTGTATCTCAGCCAAATGTACACTACTCACTTCAGACCTGGGAATGCCAAGTGTACGAATCGTGTGAGAGTGACAAGGACTCGAAATACAACACAACCTGGCGGCGGTTACAGAGCAAGACTCCTGGGTAGGCTGGTCAGTCTGCTGGATGGCCCAGAGACACTTCCGAAGGCTTAAGTGCAGGAGATGGTGAAGATGCCGAGAATAGCTGTCCCCGCTATTCCAAGGGTCGAAGTACCAGTACAGGCCTTCTGGTTCGATCAGAGGTAGAAAGGGTTTCACAAAGCTACAGCAGTGCAGAGGAGCAGTCCTTCAGCGGGTCACCAGCGATTCCTCGGTTCAGCCTCGTGGTTGCAGGATACTTGGCTCCTGTATTCCTTTGTTCGTGAGAACTCAGGAGATCGACATGGTAGTGGCATTTCCAGCCCCCTCTTATGCATGGTTCCCTTCGCGCCAAAACGGAGGGGACCCAATGGGAGATCCGCTCATAAAACACTCACACCATACGTGGACCTATCACGGACCACGGTGGTCCCAGGCATTCACACCACACTAGACTCTCTGGCACCCAGGATGTGTATTGGGACCAGACATCCCAGCCCACATCCTGGAGGCACACACAAGGCCTGTAGAAGCCCGCAAAAGCATCTGTGTTTCGCGGGAAAGAACATGCCCAAATAAGGAAGGCCCCGGGTCGGCTCGACCTGGGGAAGGTGAAGGAGGCAAGACAGTCAGCGGACAGGACAAAGAGCCCTGTGGTCTGGCCATTGTGGGAGCCAGGCCACCATTTTGGGCTAAGCGCGAGAAACGTGCTTAAAACGCCAAAAGGAGCTCAAAAACACAAGAAACGATCGCTGCCACCATTCCCGTCCGTGATTCACTTGCACCGATCAGTTACAATCCAAAAAGAGTATCTAGGGCCTGTAGAAGGCTAGAGACCCAAGAGAGCAGTAACTTAGCTTACAGTGCCCTCTTGTGTCATGTTGCACGAAAGCTGCAACATGATAAAGAAACTACGGAAAACCGCGTTTCCCGATACTGACTGTCTTAAGGGCATGTCAGTTTCCCCGTAAGAATGGAGCGAAAGCCCAGAGGAGTGCGGCAGAAGGCTGCACTTCTCTGGCAAAGTCTAGATCATGGTGAAAACAACAGCAAAAAGTTTAGGGGTTGCCACATGGAAGGAAAATTACCCACAATTAAGAAATCTTTCCTAACAAAAAAAGCATCCAAATTTTTTTCAAAAATGTGTCACTCCTCTCTTTCCTGCGTGGGGCCCGGCACGCGGCTGTAACCCCGCCCACCTTGGCTCCGCCCCGCGCATCGCCCATCAGTCCTTTTCTCCACACGATCGGGGCCGGACGCACTTGCATCCTCGGAAGATTTTCTTCTCTTTTTTCCCTCTCTGGCTCTCACTAGCATTCGTTTACTAGTCTCTCTATGTCTTTTAAACTAGATTTTACAGACTGTTCATCGTGTCACTGTCGCTTCGCGAGGGCGGATCCCCATCCTCTTTGTTTAGAGTGTTTGGGTCTGGAACACCGTTGGTACTCCTGTTTTTACTGTGACTCCCTTTCGGTCCGGGCACTTCAACATCGGTTGGAGCGGTGGGAGGAGGTGTTCGGACGGACTCCTCCTTCTCATTTTCAGGGGTTCATCGACGAGAAGAAAAAACGCCTGGTAAGTTCTTTAATTTTCAGAGCACCCCGGCCGGGGGATACCTTCCCGGGTTCCTCTCGAGCCGGTAGGGGCGTTGATCGCTCTGTTACCGGGGTTCTCCCTGAGGTGCCTGTCGGGCTTAATAATTCTACCTGAGTTTTCTCTGAGGGTCTCCGTAAAGGGCCCGTGATCACCGGAGTACACTCCGAGGCCCATCCTGTGGGGGCTGTGTGTAGACCCAGTTCTACTGAGTCGTGGGGTACCGGAGCTTGCTCTGAGGCCGCTCTTTCGGCTTCCCTCAAAAACAAAACCGGGGTACGCCCCGAGGTCTTGGCTAGGCTTGAGGTTACCGAACGGATGTTCGAGGCCCGTGCCGAAAAGGCTTCTACCGGGCCTAGGTCCGAGGTCCCTCGTACAGAGGCTAAGGATACCAACAGTTCTGAGGGGCCGGGCAAGGCCCTGTCGGTGACAGCGCACCGTTCCCGCTCTTGTGGTGACACCAGATCTGTTGAGGGGGCAAAGAAGAAAGTTTCTTCTTTTACCGGCAGTGCAGAGGCTCTTCCTTCGAAGGCTCAAGTGGCGGTTGGTATGTCGCAGAACCATTCCAGGCCTCATAGTACCAGCTCGGCCGAGGTTCCTTACTTTAAGGCTAAAATTAAGACCCCTGATCCATCGACGGGGACCCCTACCTTACTTCCTCACGTGCCGCAGTTCCCCTCAGATGAGGACAAAATGGTGGCCGTTCCCGCCACGACCACGGCGGCCATTTTGGGTACTACCCCTACAACTACGCCATCGGCCCCTGGTGTAGGGTTCGGTCCTTCGGGTGAACCTAAGGTCCCTTGTGCGCATCCTTACCGGCCGGTTTATGATTGGAACGTCCGGATGCCTCTTCCGCACAATGTTTCGTTACCTGCGGGGGGGCGGCTCCCTTGATTTATGTGGATACGTCGGCAGGGGGGCCGGTGTGGCACCCTTCCCCGTTACGTCCCTGGATTTGTCCACCTCATGAGAGGCCACCTCAGCTTCCGAAACAATCTCCTGAGGACGCCTTTTTCGGTAAATTTCAAGTGCTTATGCGCACCGACCCCATGAGGGAATATTACAAGGGGCTTTTCAAGGAGATATGTCCAGCCGCGCCTCCAGCACCACTCGGTCCGACAGTGGTTCCACCGGCACCTCCCTTGCCCATGGTGCCTCCCCCTGCGCTTCCGCCTGTGCCACCATTGTCCCCAGTGGACAAGGCAGTGCCTGACACGGCTCAGCAGGATCCGGACCTGTCAGATGACCCTCAGGGCGATAAGGACAACGAGGACCTGCCCCGCTCTACCAGAGCTTTCCATGGCCGGGTACTGGACATGATGAGCTTCTTAGATGTTCCGGTGCCCGAGGCACCTGCTCCGTAGGAGGGCGTGCTTTCTGGAGCGATCACCTTGTCTCCTTTGGAGCGTACTGGCCTGTTCTTGCAGAAGGACGTTCTGGCTGAGGTCCGAAGAGTTTGGGGAAAAGCCACACTCAGGACTTTTTGTAAATAAAAAGATTGACGCAGGGTACAGGCTACATTCTTCGGAAGAAGTGGCCTTGTCGTCTTCCCTCCTCCACAGTGGTGGCTGCGGCCACGTTGCAATCCAGACCTGCAGCTTCCTCCTCCGCGACGGCGACTCAGGTCTTGGGAAAGGAGGACAAGCTCCTGGACTCCCTAGGGAGGAAAATCTTTGCCAATTCGGCCTTGCAGCTCAGGCAGGCCAATGCAGAATTGATTTTGGCGGGAGCTAACATGTGGATGTAGAGAGGTCTGTCGGAGTTTGAGGAGCACATTCCGGTCGAGAAGTTGGAGGATTTCAGAGGAGACCTTTCCGATGCCAGGGACTTGGCCCAGGATCTCCTGGAGGCTGCGGCTCATCACTTAGACACCTCGGCTCGGGGTCTGATGCTTGGGGTTGATACCTTGTGGCAAGCATGGCTGCATGCCACTAAGTTCTCAAAGGAGGTGCAAGACAAGGTTCTGGACCTTCCATTTGATGGTAAGGAGCTTTTTCACTCTTCTACTGATGTAGAGCTCACCAAAACCAAAGATAGCACTCAGACGGCTAAATCATTGTCTGTTCTGGTTAAAGCTCCCTTCAAGTCTCAAAGGCCGTTGTCGCAAGGTCGACCTTCCTCTGGTTTTAGGGGCTTCCTCGACCGCAAATCTCGCAGGGTGGATACTCCTGCGGGGAATAACCGCCGTATACACCAGTGTTAGTTTTGTTTTTCGGTTTTTCACCCGCTCCTCAGCCTCCTCATCAGGTTCAGGTGGCACTGCCACCGATAAGCCTGCCAAATGAGGGTTTCCCGCGCTCGCACGAGACCCCGGTGGGAGAGCGCATTGCGTCTCATTGGCAGGCGTGGCAGGCCATCACAGAAGACAGATGGGTCTCGTCAGTCGCTCAAGCGGGCTTCCGCTTACCTTTACCCCCTACCTCACCCCTCAACCATCCTTGTCAGCTGTCGGGCTCACCCTCCCTCAAGGCCGAGGTTCAGAAACTTCTGCTCCTCAGAGCTGTGGAACCTGTTCCCCTTGGGAAGTGAGGGGAGGGCTTCTAGTCCCGGCTGTTTATGGTGCCCAAACCCCAACAGGCTGTCCTGCGCACCATCCTAGACCTTTCCCAGTTCAATCTTTCCCTACCCCAAGAGAAATTCAAGATGATCACGCCTGGCCATATTCGCACCTCGTTGCAGGCGGGCGATTGGCTCAGCGTGGTGGATCTTCCAAACGCGTACATGCATATCCTGATTTGGAACCCATAAAGGAGATATCTCCGCTTCTCTTGGGAGAGGAGCACTTCCAGTTTCGAGTGCTTCCTTTTGGCCTCAGCTCGGCGCCGCGTGTCTTCACGAAGATGATGTCGGTGATTGCGGCCTAACTTCGTCTCGAGGGTATCCGTATTTGGGACGACTGACTCTTATGCCGGGGTGCGCCCCGAGGCCTTGGTGGGGCTTGGTGCTACCGAACGGATGTTCGAGGCCCGCACGAGTAAGGCTGTTACCGGACCTGGGTCCGAGGTCCCTCGTACAGAGGTTAAAGCTACCAACATTTCTGAGGGTCTGGCAAGGCCTTCTCGGTGAAGGTTTTTTCTCACCGTTCCTGCTCTTGCAGTGACACCAGATCTGTTGAGGGGGCAAAGAAGGGAAATTCTTCTTTTACCGGCAGAGCCGAGGTCCTTCCTGAGAAGGCTAATTTGGCGGTTGGTATGTCGCAGAAACATTTCAGGCCTCATAGTACCGGCTCTGCCGAGGTTCCTTATGTTAAGGCTAAAGTTAAGACCCCTGATCCATCGACGGGGACCCCTGCCTCACTTCCTCACATGCCGCAGTTCCCCTCAGGTGATGACAAAATGGCGCCCGTTCCCGCCGCTGCGCCATTTTGAACGTTACCCCTACAGCTTCGCCATCGGCCTCAGTTGTAGGGCTGGTTTCTCGGCCTTGTGCGCATCCTTATCGGTCAGTTTATGACCGGAATGCTTGGAGACCCTTTCCGCACAAAGTTTTTGTTGCCTGCGGGTGGGCACCTTTGGTTGATCTGTCCATCCAGATATAGGAGTGGGCCATGCTTCATGGCGTCTGGCTGCTTGCGGTGCACATCCCGGGCCAGCTGAATGTCACAGCGGATGCCCTCAGCCGGCGGACAGTGGTCAGCTACGAGTGGGAGTTGAAGGCGGAGGTCCTCTCATGGACTTTCTTGCGTTGGGGCACAGCGGAGGTGGACCTCTTCGCTACGGTGGTAAACAAGAAGCTTCCTCGGTATGCCTCCAGAGGGGGGCTGAGAGCCTCCTTTCTGGGGGATGCTCTCGAGATTCTATGGCACAACATGAGAGCTTACGCCTTCCTGCCTCTTCCTCTAGTTCATCGAGCAATTGGGAAGCGGAAGAACTCTGTGAACTGTTCCCTTTTGCTCATGGCCCCGTGGTGGCCTGCCAGTTTTTTGGTTCTCAGAACTTCAACACCTGTCGGTGTTTCCGCTGATCAGGTTACCAGTAACCCCAGATCTTCTTCATCAAGGGGAACAGCAGATGTGGCACCCCTCCCCACAATCGCTCAGCTTGGCGGTATGGTGCCTGAGTTAAAGTCTTAGAGCATTTTAACTTTTCTACGGATAACATGCGCATTTCGAGGCAGCCAGGGAACCCTCAACCAGATCCCAATACAGGAGTAAATGGCTCAGGTTCTGTCGTTGGTGTTTGGAAAAGCAGTTGGATCCAATGGTGGCTACGATTGACACAGTGCTGTCCTTCGTGTCCTCCCTAGCAGAGTCGGGTGTTTACGTTCTGTCATGCAGAACTTAGCTTTCAGTGGTTTCCGCTTATCTTGCTATAGACCAATGCTCTTATTCTCTGAGTAACCCAGTGGTTAAGAGGCATTTTGCAGGCTTGACACGCCTCTACCCTCCGGTTCGTAGTCCGCACCCGCCTGGGGACCTAAATGTAGTCCTGACGGCACTGTGCCATAAACCCTTTGAGCCAATGGCTACGGTTGACCTCAAGTACGTGTCCTGGAAAGTGTCCTTTCTGGTAGCCGTTACATCAGCGAGGAGAGTGAGTGAGCTCCAGGCATTGTCGGTGGAGCACCCTTTCTTGGTCTTTCACAAGGACAAGGTAGTCCTTCGGACGAACCCAGGTTTCCTACCAAAGGTAGTGACCGAATTCCATCTGAATCCGTAGATTTCCCTTCCGGTCTTTTTTCCGAACCCTGCCTCGGAGGCGGAAAGGGTTCTACCTGGACAGGACTTCTGAGCTTCGGCGCTCTTCCCAGCTGTTTGTGACCTTCGGTAAGCCTCGGGGCAGGCCGGCGTCTAAGGCATCTATTTCCAGATGGATTACCGCCTGTATCACGGAATCTTTCACCTTCCAAAAGCTGAAACCTCCTAATGGTATCCATGCACACCAGGTGCGAGGCAAGGCAGCCGCAGTTGCTTTTCAGAAGTTTGTTCCCTGGGAGTCCATCGCTAAAGCGGCTACTTGGGCCTCCCCATCTGCTTTCTGTAAGCATTACTGCCTCGATATGAGCTCTAGAGCTGACGCTCAGTTCGGCCAGGCTGTGCTGAAAACCTGTTTCAGTAAGGGGTATTTCCATCCACCCATAGTTCCTGTAAGGAGTGCTTGGGAATCTCCCATAAGTATGGAGGAAAGGGGGCGGGACGTAGGAGTATTACCAGGTTACTCACCGTAGTGACCACCTTACTCCTAGTCTATAGTCCCCTTTCCTCCATACGCCCGCCCGCCGTCCCCTCTAATAAGGTTCCTCTGTTATTGCTAATGGGTCTTGGACCCTGTGATAGAAAAGGACTGATGGGCGATGCGCGGGGCAGAGCCAAGGTGGGCGGGGTTACGGCCGCGTGCCGGGTCCTGCGCAGGAAAGACGAGGGACACGTTTTTGAAAAAAATGTGGATGCTTTTTACAAAGTGCTCCGGTCCCGTCCCACAGGACGGAGAGATGTCCCATAAGTATGGAGGAAAGGGGACTATGGACTAGGAGTAAGGTGGTCACTACGGTGAGTAACCTGGTAATTCCAGCTGGTCATTGACAAGCACAGGACTAGGTCTAAGAGTAGTCTGGGTAGTTTGGATGAAAGGCTTCAACAGGGATTTGTGAAAGACTGGATGTATCTTCTTCCAGGAGTCCGGGAGTTGGAGTCGAAAGGCCACAGGATTGATGATCTCTTTTATAGAGAAGGGTCCATAATACCGGGGAGCCAACTTATTCGGTCTGAGATGTCGGGGTAGAAGTTTCGAGGATAGCCATACTTTATCCCCAATGGAGTATGAAGGCCCTGGTCTTCTCCTTGAATCTGCATAGTGTTTGGTTTGGATTTGCGCTCTTTCGAGATGTTCCTTGGCTTCTTTCTGAACATTTATGAGTTTCAATCCAGGAATCGACAGTAGGAACAGGTGTAGGGTTTGGAGGAACAGAAGGTAAGACCGAAGGATGAAATCCTTGGCTGCAGAAAAAAGGGCTGGTCTTAACAGCCGAATGGTCCGAATTATTGTAAGCGAATTCGGCTACTGGTACTAAAAGTGACCAATCATCCTGGACTTTGGTAGAGAAACAACAAAGATATTGTTCAAGGGTTTGATTTACTCGTTCTGTGACACCGTTGGTTTGGGGATGATATCCCAAGGAGAGAGCTGTCACAACCTTGTGTAAAACTTGAAGTTACCGTAGGAGTATTGTCTGAATGCTCCTCTTTCTCACCCGATGCACCACTCTCCTCACCTGAGTCTTCAGGGTCTGACGCTCTGACGCCGTGTCGGTGGGCTAGGTAATCCTTTTTACTCTTCGTTGTTAGAGCTCTGACACGGAACGAAGCCGTGGTGGAACTCTGAATTGGTTACCACCTTGGCTCTGGTCCCGTATGCAGGCGGTTAAGGGGAAAAAGCCCGAAGGCGGAAAAAACCCCTGAGTCGCGGTAGAACTGCTGGCCGTGGATTGCGATGAGATATGTAGCCATAGTAGTAGTAGAATTCAATTGCATCGGGAATCCTCGAGGTAAACAAAGCGAAGATTCATCCGGAGAAAAAATGACAAGGAGGGAAAGAACACTGGCAGAAAGCAGGTAAGCGGCGAGACGCAAAAGCAGAGAGAAACCGGCGTAAGAGGGGGGCCGCCAGGGAGACGGAGAGGAAGGTGAAAAAGAGGAGAAGATCCCCAAAAGGGGAGAAAAGGAGCGAGCGAGAGAAAAAGCACTGGAAGCGTCTCACCGTGAAAACGAAAGGAGACGGTTGCAACGCAAGGAACCATGGGTAGCAGGAAGTAAATAGGCGAGAGGAAAGAACAGAGGAAAAACACTAGACCGTAAACAGAGAAACGTGAACAACGTGGTGGCAGTATTAATGGCGGCGAAGCTGTAACAACGGCATCCATCGCCAACCGAGAGGGTTCATGACAAGAGCTTGTTGAATCCCTAGTATCCTGCAGAGGTGTTTCCAGAACTGAGAGATATACTGGGTTCCTCTGTCCGATATGATCTTGGAAGGAAGTCCATGCAGTCGGAAGATGTGTTCCAGGAAAATACCAGCAAGTTCTGAGGAGGATGGTAATTTATACAGAGGAGTAAAGTGAGCCATATGAGTGAATAGATCAATGGTGACCATGATAGTGGTATAACCTCTAGAAGGCGGCAATTCCTCAATGAAGTCTGTAGCAATGATTTCACAAGGTCTGGTTGGTGGTGTAGGCTGTAATAAGGGACCTGCTGGTTTCTGGTTATCTTGTTTGTTCTGATTACAGACGGAGCAAGATTGAATATACAGTTGTACATTGGTCTTCATCTTGGGCCATCAAAATTGTCTTTGTATTAGACGGAGGGTGTTGGAAGTACCACGATGACCGGAATGAAGAGTATCATGGCAGAGATGTATTATTCTTTGTTGTAATTTTTGTGTAGGAATGACCAGATTGGTATCTTTGAACAAGTATCCGTCCTTGACTCTCAAGTTCCATTGATTCCTTTCAAAAGTTCCGAAGTCTGAGTTTGCATACGAATCTCTTCCAGGAGGTTGTTTGCTTGAGCTATGAATATGGTATGAGGAAACATCTTGGGATACGTCCAATCTTCCGGAGGTTCATAGTCTGGACAACGAGAAAGTGCATCAGCTATTACATTTTGGGTTCCAGGGACGTGGTGAATCTGAAACTGATATTGGGCAAAAAAGAAGGCCCACCAAGCTTGGCGACTATTCCTACATTCCAGGGCTTGCAACACTTGTAGGTTTCGATGATCCATGCGGACATGGACCGGAAATTTGGCTCCTTGAAGTAAATGATGCCATTCTGTGAAGGCTTGACGGATGGCTAGCAGCTCTTTTTCTAGGACGGAGTAATGGGTTTCACTAGGAGTTAATGTCCGAGAAAGGTAGGCGATGGGATGTTCCAAGCTATCCTCGAATTGCTGTTTTAGGACGGCTCCAATGGCGTAATTGGAGGCGTCTGTCTCCACTATGAATGGTCGATTAACATCAAGCTGAGCAAGAATGGGAGCTTGCGTACATTCAGACTTTAACTGTTGGAAGGCTTTCTCTTGGGCCATGGTCCAATGGAAGAGAACATCTTTTTTCAATAAGGCAATTATTGGTTGGACAATCTCGGAAAAGGAAGGTATGAATTTCCTATAGAAATTAGCCAAGCCTAGGAAGGATTGTATCTGTTTCACCGAGGCAGGGCTAGGCTAGGATAAAATAGCATTAACCTTGGATTGATCCATACCGATACCATCGGGAGTAAGGACAAACCCTAGGTAGTGAACAGTAAAAGTATGGAAGATGCATTTCTCGGGCTTCGCCAGGAGTTTATTTTTGCGTAAGCGTTGTAATACTGCTGTTAGGGAGCATTCTCTGTTTAGGCTGAATTTCCTAACCTAGTGAGTCCCCCAGCAGCTTTGCTGGATTTCTGGAGTTTGTTTTTTTCTCCTGCCAAGAGTGAGTCTCTTTTCCTCACACTCCTGGACATGATTTGAGGGGTTCCTTTGACTGTTAATGTGTTTTATGGGCTATGGGGACTTTTACTCCATAGGGACTCATGTGTTTTTACTATGTGTGTTACACAGCACCCTCAGTGCAGTGACAGAGGTGTCATAGTGACACCCCACCATAGACTCCATACCCTGGGACTGACTACTGTCTCCCAGGGCATGTAAAGTCACCATTGGCTTTACTAGTCCCAAATTATGAACAGAAACCAGTACAAACCATCATATTGTGGACGTACTGGTCGGGGCAATTCGATTGCCCCGGGGCCTGTTATTCGAGGGGGCACGTCTCCGTCCCCCCTGATCGAGTTTTGGCTGGTGGCAGCGGATACTACTTTTTATATTCGACCGCAAATATATATCTATGGGATTTTCTCATTGTTCGACGCTACCAACTTTAATTATTTAATTCTCATAGCCTCGAACATACCGCTGGTTTATTTATTTAATATTCGCCGGTTGGTATTTTTTGCCAGAACTCGATTCTAAAATGGCGTGTGTTCTCTTCTGTGACCCCAACCCAAGTCGAGCCCTTTGTTCCACTTTTTGGCGGGCTTCTCCACAGAAGCCTCCAAAAGTGGTGCCACTCTGTCTGGGTACCACAGGGAGTGTCGGAGGGGGTTTAGGCACCCTGGACTGAGTACCTTGGTAGCTCAAGTCGCACTCTTGTGTGATTGGCCCAAGTGGTGAGCCGGCCGGCACACCACTTAGCATGTTTGATTGACAGCTAGGCTGAGTGAATGGGGGTGTGCTGCATAAAAGCAGTGCTTTTGGGACTGGAACTTTAGAAATCGCCACAGGACCTGAAATTCTGACGAGGGAGAAGCTGAGCCGACCTGCTGCGACACCACCGGTGGACCCCTGCGGAACCGACTCACCACTTCCCAACGACAGAGAAGATCTCCCGGCTGGAGAGTCTTCTTCCCCTGACTGGTGGGCACAACCAGTTTACCTTCTTTTTCTTGCATCCCAGGACATCTTGTGGTCGAATTGCCCGTGCCAAGCACCCCGGCAACCGGATAGCCACTTACCACTGGGCCGCGAATAAAAGGACCGCTCCTTTTAACTGAGAACTCCGCGGCTGGTTTCTTCCCTGGTAGTGCAACGGACTCCTGTCTTCCTCCCCGACGAGATCCTCTCTTCCCCCGGACGAAGCACCGACTTGCACCCGCTGCCAGGAACAACTGCCCCCGCTGGAGTATTCTCACCACTTTAAGGTACAGTGTCCGCCAGGCCTCCCTTTCTAAAGATTGCTACAAGGTAATAATAATCCCTTAACCTTCTGGACTGGGCTGGCCGCCTTGACCATCTAACTGGTCCCTTTCTTTTTGGTCCACTCTTTCTGAACTGATTGCGAGACTTTTGGGCACTTTGAACCGTGTGACCTTGGACACATTTCGACCGGAGCCTCTTAAAGCCGGTCCGGCCTTGTTAACTTTGACTTTACGGTTTTAACCTGCCTTCTTCTCCTACTGTGTTCTTCAGAAAGTGTTGGGATCTGTTTTGATCTTTGCTCTGCCTTTCTCTCCATTTTAAACCGATTGATTAGAGTGCCATCTTCGTTAAGCGCTCACCGCTGTCTGAAAATAAGTGTTGCCTTACTTAAGACTTGTCTAACTAATCGTTGAAGGGAGTGTATATCTTTTAGTGACCGTGTTTTTGAACTGCTTGATATTAGTGCCAGTGTGTTTTATTAGATGTGGTTTTAAATAAATAATTATATCTTTTACTCCAAGCTCTGGTCAGTGGTTACTTGTTCTACTGTGTTCTTTTGACCTATTGTGAATACTCTGTATACTGCCTAACTCTTCTTGAGGGAAGTCTGACTGCTCAGCCACAGCTACCAAGTGAATCTGTGTGGTACAGACTGCTACCAAGTGGGTTTACTGCCAAACACCTGTAGTCTTAAATCTTTTGCAGTGGTCCCAGAGGGAACTGCACAGGTTTCTGCCTAACAACTGCTTTAACATGTTCTTCGTGCTTGAGAGGGTCCTTCGAAAATATTAGAATATCGTCCAGATAGACAATCACAAAAAGGAACAGCATGTCCAAGAACACTCGATCCATGAAACTTTGGAACACCGCTGGGGCATTTGCAAGTCCAAAGGGCATGACTAAGTATTCAAAATGCCCAAAGGGTGTTCTAAAGGCTGTTTTCCACTCGTCACCTGCCCTGATACGAATCAAATGATAGGCGCCCCTGAGATCCAGCTTGGTGAACACAACTGCGCCTCTTACTGCCTCCAGGATGTCTGAGATCAAGGGCAACGGATAGCGGTCCTTGAGAGTACATTGATTTAGACCTCGATAATCCAGACACGGTCTGAGTTCTTTAGTGTCTTTTTTAGGAACGAAGAACAGGGAGGCCCCTGATGGAGATTTGGATGGTCGTATGATGCCATTTGCAAGATTTGTATCCAGGTATTCACGAAGGGCTTTCTTTTCAGGTTCTGATAGGATGAACATCCTTCCAAAAGGAATCACCGTGGAAGGTTCCGTTTCAATAGCACAATCTTCAGGTCTGTGGGGAGGTAAGGCCTGAACAATGGCAGAGGAGAAAACATCGGAATATTCCTGATAAGCCTCCGGAACCCGGATGAGGTTTGAGACTGAGACTGAGATTGTGTTCTGATGAGTTGTAGGAAATCCTTTCGATGGTGTAGGATCAAGGTCTGGATGTAAGCAGTGGGACATACAAAACTCGGAACCCAGGAACAAGGATCCCGCTGCCCAATTGATATAGGGGTTGTGTCTTTGAAGCCAGGGCATTCCCAAAACCATGGGGTAATTGGCTTACTTGTTGATGTCAAATCTTATCCTTTCTCGATGTTGATTTATAGCAAGCTCGATCTCCTTGGTCTGCAGGGTTATAGGTCCAGAATAAAGGGGTCTTCCATCAATTGCTTCTACAGGTTGCATGATAGTCCGGGATTCGTAAGGAATATGGTGTTTTAGGACCCATTCATGATCTATGAATACCCCCATAGCTCCACAGTCGACCAGTGCCAGGATGGGGTATATTTCTTTCTTTGATGTTGTCAAGAAGGCCTGTAAGATTACCAAGGAATTTTGTCCAGGAGAGTTTAAGGATGGAATAGAGGTGGAGCAGACATCTCTCTCCCGAACCTGTGCTCCGTTTAGGATCGGGAGCTGGCGTTTCCCGAGCGCCGTGGGGGGGCAATCGGACATTGTCTTACTAAATGTTTGTCGGATGCACAATACATACATAATCCAGTATGAATCCTTCGCATCCTCTCTTGGGGGGTAATGGGTCCACGGAAGGGCCCTAATTGCATAGGTTCAGGCTCATTGCTTGGAGTAGAAATGCCTTCTGAGCTTGAAGGGGTTCCAATGGGGTTTTTCTGGAGTGGTAACTTGGTTTTCTTTTTTTCTGCCTTTCTCTCCTGAATGCGAAAGTCAATCTGTAGAGCGAGATCCATTAGGGCTTGAAAGGAACCCGGACGTGCCACTCTGGCTAGTTCGTCCTTGATCTCTTCGTTTAGCCCTTTTCGAAAGAAAGTAAAACAAGCTTCAGAGGACCAATCCACTTCCTTAGCCAACTGTTTCAAGCGTGTGACATACGAGAGCAAATCCTGGGTACCCTGATGAAAGTTGAGTAAACGTTCCTGGGCACTGTAAACTTGTTCCGGGCATTGAAACATGGTCTTGAGGGCCTCTATAAAGCTGTTGTAGTCATCCAGGAGAGAATCACCAGAGTTAACCAATGGGGTGGCTCAGGTCAAGGCATTCCTGGAAAGATGCAAAATAATAAAGCCCACTTTAGCCCTGGCCGTAGAAAAATAATAAGGCTTAAATGTAAAGTGGACCAAGCAAGAATCTAGGAATCCACGAAAGCTCTTTGCTGAACCGTCGTACTTGTCAACGACACCGCCTAGAATTACACTCTCCTTTGTGGCGGAATCACGGGATAACACCAATTGTTTTAATGCAGCGTTTTCCGCCTTTAAGTTTTGCACTTCGGTCGTCAGCTCTTGCATGCCACGCATAAGATCCTGGACGGCCGCTTCCATGTCTGTATTGAGATCGGTCAGGTGGCGTCTCAATCTGTCACAGGTTTCCCCTTTTCTCACCTGTTTTCTCTGTTTTGCTGAGTCCTTTGTCGGGGTTTTCTTCCAAGCAGTTCGGGTCTTTTAACAAGCCCGCTCGGCCGTCTTCGGATTCCAGGATTCGTTCAGCTTCTTCGTCCGGGATCTATGGAAACTCCAGGAAGCTAGGAATGGAGGCAGCACACGGAGGCGGTCTGCGCGGAACGCAGAAGAAACAGGATCAAGGAAGGTAGAAGGAAAGGAGAAGGAGGAAGGTCTGGGAACCAGGAAGAAACACAGTTCAGGAGAACGAACTACGGAGCATGTCAGGCCACAGCTATCGGTAGCGTTGAGATGCGCGGAACCGCAGGGGAGTGGCTAATTTATAGAATGTGCTGCATAGGACGTAAAGGTTGATAGACCGCGTTCCGTGTATACAGCCATGTTGGGTGTACTACAGCGAGTAACCCCCGATGTGCCAGTGACCAGGAAGACCAGAAAGGGCGTGATCGACGGATCATGACACGTGCAGCCCATTTCCATGTCATACTGGGAATATCTTGGCTGCGGAAACCTAATCCGTCGATCAACTGGACCAGCAATATTCTAGGATTCCACTCCTCCTTTTGTAGACAACATTGTCTTCCGGATATACAGTATGAAACTGTTATGGCTTTACCTGCTTCTCCCAAAGAAAGCCGGACAGTACACTGTATACCGACGGATCTCAAGGAATTACATGAGGTGTTTGCTGACAAAGAAACTCTTGAGCTCCCGCCACAAAGATCAGAAGACTGCGCTATCGACCTAGTTCCAGATGCCTTGATTCCATTTGGACGCATGTTTCCCCTGACCTTGATGGAAATGAAAGCCCTGCAAAAGTACCTGTACACCAACTTGGAAAACTGACTCATCCAACCTTCCTGATCACCTGCAGGTGCAGCACTGTTTTTTATTCCCAAAAGGGATTCCACAGAGCTTAGGCCTTGCATTGACTTTAGAGGACTCAACAAGGTCACCATCAGGGATCGCTAACCCATGTCACTGATCTCTGACATCTTAGAAGCAGTCAAGGGAGCCATCATTTTCTCTAAGTTGGGCCTTAGAAGTGCATACCCCCTGCTCACAGTCTGAGAAGGCGATGAGTGGAAAACAGCCTTCAGAACACCATAAGGGGGTTTTTGAATACAGGGTCATGCTCTTTGGGCTCGTCAACGCCCCTGCCATATTTCAATGTTTTATGGACTGGCTGTTTTCTGATCTCCTATTTCATTCAGTCATTGTCTACTTAGACGATATCCTGGTCTTTTCACCCACTGCACAAAAGCACTCTGAGTATCTCAGGACACTTCTGCTCCATCTGCAAACCCATCATCTCCTTGTTAAACCTGGAGAGTGTTTGTTCAGGGTCTCTGCTGTGCCCTATCTTGGCTACATCCTTTCCAGCAGCGGTGTCAGTATGAACAAAAAGAAAGTCTCGGGGGCGTGGCTAGCAGCGCGATGAGGACGACGTAGCCTTTCGTCGCTCCCGTGATCGCCGCATGAATCCTGATAAATCGCCTGATGTCGCTAATTATAAAACTTAAAAATTACCTCTATGCTTAGAGGGAACCGTGGTGCTCACTCGGTCCAGGCGGTGAAAACATTCGAAAGCCGGGCACAAAGATACGTCGAGGCGAAGGTGGACGGAGAATCGCCCGGCGCTCTCCTCGGGAAGGTCCGGAGTACAGATCCTGGAGGAACACACTGGGCCGAGTCACCAACCCATATATTATTTGGGCCGAAGCATCCGGCACGTCGTGCCTTGCACTGCAGAATCAATGCTCGCAGAGGGGGCCCCCTGAGAAGGTGAAGAACCGGCAACAGCGGCCTAGACGTCAGACGCCTCCCGCACTGAGACCACGGCCCCGAGACACGGAGCACACGAGGTGGGAGTGGTACACCATCGGGAAGAACCCAGCGGCGCCATGGTTGGAGAGCAAGAACGTTTTACATTCCGAATCCCGGCAGGAGTACACCCGGGAGCCCAAGTCACGGTACACACCCTGACACACGTTAAGGGCCACGAAGCTGTGGATACCCACTGAGGGGTGACATCACCTGGGCAGGCAGTGAGCTCTGTGCCCAACCACACCACCCCTCTCCCGGCAGGAGGCCGCAAAGAGGGGAGGTTGACCTCACGCCGCAAATTCAACACAATCGCCTCTCGGCCTTGCTGCGGCCCGACTGAGACGGGACCGACCCAGCGGACGCTACCTAAGGCCCTTGGTAAGAACACGGTTACCGAGCTACTGCCTGAGGATCGGGGTGCGACCATGGGTAAAGAAAGAACGAGGAAGCCCAACATGTAGAACAGAATTGGACAATATACTGTGCCCTCATCACAACAGACGGATTCCCAATCGCTACATCCCGACGGGATGGAAACTGAACACACGCTCGCGCTTAAAGACGTTATGGCGGCCATTGCGGACTCCCGCTCATCTATGCAGCAGAAGATAGATCGGATCGCATAAGCCTCGACGTCTCCCTCCTTAGACACGACCTCCAGAAGCATGCACTGGAGAGGCAGAACAACGGATCGCAACGACAGAAAACGGCCTACACAATGTGCAGCAACAGATCCATGGAATCTTGGCCACACTCAAGACGCTGGGGGCCAGGGTGGAGGGGAGCGAGGGAAGGTCCAGACGCAATAACGTTTGCATCCTTGGTATCCCCGAGAAAGAGGAAGGGCCCTGCATGGAACTCTTTTTGGAACAATTGCTAACAGATCTGTTTGACTTGTAATCCTTTTCAAAGTTCTTTTCCATCGAGAGAGCGCACCGAATGCCCGCAGGCAGACCACTGCCCGGCGCTCCCCCATGCACCGCGATCGCGAGATTCTTAAATTATCGAGACAGGCATGCGCTCTTACAACTTGCAAGATCCAAAGGTACAATTGCATTCAACGGATCTGGACTGGCCTTCTTCCCCGACTACACCAGGGAAGTACAGAAAGTGAGGCAGTCCTTTGGGAAGCTTAAGAAGCAACTACAGACATTGGGAGTCAAGTACGGCCTCCTGTTTCCTGCACAATTGAAAATTTATCACAGAGGCACAACGGTCCATTTCGATGATCCTGGAGAAGCGTGGCGCTGGGCGGAGCAGCACATTGAAGGAGACTGGTCCGCAACCTGGGGTAACAACAACAGAAACAGGAACCCCAGACCATCACCGGAGCAACATCCCAGGCTGGACCGGCCACCACTACCAGATCCGCCAGAAGATGAGGGTGATGAGTCACCGCCCTGAACCCGCCGAGGGCCTTGCCCATGGGGTACCTACCTTGTGGTCACTGACAGTACGAAGCCATGGGACTACTAAAGGCGATTTCACACGTTTGTAATGCGGTAAGCGGGGGATCGGAGCTGCCCCATAGTAACTGTCAGACCTCGGCTCCACCTCCCCTAACTCCTCACCTGAGTCTTCGGAAATAGTGTCCTTGGAGGCCTTCTTCACCTTAAGGCGACTCGTCTTGTCCTTCGGAATCTTTTCCTTACTCTTCCGTTCGTGTAAGTAAGGTCTGGCCCCTCCGGAGGCCACCTTGACAGAAATAAGAATCTATCCTTGGGGACCCCCAGGGGGCCAGCCTCCAATATCAGGGAAAAAGCCGGAAGGCAGAAAAAACCCTGTAGAGTTCATATGCTGGGAGGTATTTCGGTCCAGAGAGAGTAGTTTCCAATAATAGCTTCTGGATGCTATATGGCTGGATACACAGGATTCTGGGAGATGTAGTCCAGAAAATAGCAGGTAAGGTAGAATTAACTACCGGGCTGAAACTCCTTAGAGTACCACCTTGAAGTAGCAGGTCTCCGGAATAGGAAGAGGTAGAAAGTAAAGCTTGCAGAGGAACAGCCTGAAGCCAGGAATAAAAAAAGGACAGAATGCTGTAAGAAAATAAATACCGGCAACTGCAAACGAAAAAGGGCAGAGTCAGCACAAGACGCTGAATAGAGTGAGAGGCGAGAGCGCGGAGTCAGCTACAGAAACGTGTGTAAGAATAGCAGAATGTCGCGGTAATAATCCGTGAGGTGGAATAAAAGTAAAGTACAGGCTAAGGTAGAAAAGGAGGCGAGGTAGAACCAAGAGCAAGCTCCTAATAGGAAAGGAGCTTCCAAGGGAAGGCACTGGAGTAGAATAGAAGCGAAGGCTCTCAAGGAGGAAACTGTGCACAACACACAGCAGCGCGGTCTGAAAGAAAACAGATACAATGCACCGGCAAGAGGGGAGGAGCCGACCTATGTAGTAGCGTCGGCCATCTTGGGTGAGGACTAGAGCGGAACACACTAGAACACTAGTGTCTCCAATAGTCCCATAGTCTCCAGGGCCGATTCCTTACAGTAACTCAAATGCTAGTCACTTACGGGGAATTCAGTGGGTTGAAAATTAATTGGAAGAAATCCGTGATGTTCCTGGTGAAGCGGGGGGGGGGGAGCAGGCCGAGTTACCAAGTTGTCCGTACCGGCTCGAACGGCAGGGCTTTAAATATTTGGGGATTTGGGTAACACCTGACCTCACCAAATACACAAGACACAACCTCCAGCCGATTATGGATAGGTTGGTCAACGACATCCACCATTGGAAACTCCTCCCTCTGACCCTCATGGGAAGAGCCGCGATCTTTAAAATGATGTCACTACCAAGATTCCTCTACGTTTTGCAGAATGCCCCGCTTGCGATCCCTGCCCCCGAAATCAAGCGCATAGAAAACCTTCTTAGATAACTAATTTGTGCGGGAGGCCGCTCACCCATTGCACTAAGTACCTTGCAGAGGTCAGTCTGGGAGGGTGGGATAGGCGTACCCCGTCTCCAGACTTACTATTGGGCTTCACAACTCTCGGTGGTCAACGACCTGCTTCACGGGGATCGGGCGCTACCTCACATTAGGGCAGAAGTGGAACCCATACAAGGTACAGACCTGTTGCAGGAACTGTACCAATTTCCGGGTAGGCCCCCCCGCTCACAATTAAGGCTCACATTACTACGGTCTGGAGGCAGGCACACGCGTTTGTTGGGTGGGAAGACAAAATAACAGCAGCACAACCCCTATGGCACAACATCAATCTGAAGGAAATCGAGAAATCTGAACCATGGCCGCGCTGGGTAAGAGCGGGAATCCTTAGAATTAAAGATATCCTAAAAGATGGGGACACTAACCTCATTTGAAGACATCCAGGGTAGATTCCAACTGCCCAACGCCGAGCGGTACCACTTTACACAACTGTGACCCACGCCCTCCGAACCCATATGCCCCCAGGTGATTCAATCCCCAACTACACTCCGATCGAACGCAATATGCTACCCGAGTATATCCCCAGCAAATGTACATCCACTCTCTATAACGCTATCGCCTCCTTCGCGACTCCCGAGCTATTGGGATTAAAGGCCAAATGGGAAAGGGAGGTGGGGGAAATAGACCCTGAGGACTGGATCCAGGTCCTAATGCACCCACGGGAGGGAGCCATCTCCTCCAGACTTAGACTGGTGCAACTTAAAATCCTGCATAGGGTGTACTACCCTCAAACTCTTCTATATGGCTGGAGGAGAGTAGTGAGTCCGAACTGTCTTCGCAGTGGAGAGGAGGAAGGTACCTTCTATCATATCCTCTGGGCATGCCTTCGGATCCGTGACTATTGGACTTCATGCTGTACGGAATTGTCCAGAGCCCACTTGTCCTGTTGAACTAGATCCGAAGGTCTTAATATTGGGGGTACCGGACATGTCTGAATCCAATAAATGGGGAAAAACTGCTATTGAACACTGCCATGGCCCTAGTGAAACGCAACATTGCCCAAAAATGGGGAGCGCCTGACCCTCCGACACTGGAACAATGGATACTCGACATGGACTCATGTGCCATGACGGAGCACCGAGTCCATCGCGCAAGAGGATGCCCGAATAAAGCATCCAAGATATGGGGGAAATGGGAAGAGACTGGGCCTTGACGTCCTGAAGCAGTGGTGGCCTCCACATGAACAGAAGGTGGGCGGGATGGGTGGCCTGCGACCCATGGCGATGGGAGATACCAAAATACCATGTAAACACATGACTTAAGAAGCTGTACTGGAGTGTTCTTAATGTGTTGTCCCCTTCTTTTTTCGTTGTTTTGTTGTTCTCGCCCCTGATTTGGTGGCCGTTTTGGTTATGTCAAAATTCAATAAAAAGGTTATATAAAAAAAAAAGGTCTCAGCTATTCTGGGTTGGCCTGCCCCGTCTTCAGTCAAAGAAATCCAAAGGTTTTTGGCGTTCGCAAACTTTTATTGCAAATTCATACCGCGTTTCTCCAACATAGTTCTGCCCATTACCGGTCTCTTGAAGAAATCTGAGACCCTTTAGGTGGACAGAAGTAGCGGAGACAGCCCTACAACACCTCAAGAATCTATTCTGTTCCGCCCCCATACTGCGCCAACCCGATCAATCCAAGACCTTCATTGTGGAGAATGATGCGTCAGCCAGAGCGGTAGGAGCCGTTTTACTTCAATAACATGAAGGAGCAGAACGCCCAGTGACCTACCTATCCAAGACACTGACTCCCAGTCAAAGCAATTATTCAGTTATTGAACAAGAACTCCTGGCTATGAAGATAGCCTGTGAAGAATGGAGACATCTACTCAGTGCATATCCGTTCGTTATCCGAACATATCACAAGAATCTCAAGGTACTGCAAAGCACGGAATGTGTCCAATCCCTTCAGGCAAGATGGGGCCATTTCTTTGCCCAATACAATTTCGAGATCACCTACCTACTCGTAAGCCAGAACGTATTAGCGGATGCTCCTTCCCGCCGTGATTCTCCTAAACTCTCGTCCGAGGGTAAACTCGAGCCACTCTTTCCCAGGAACAGAATCATTTTACAAGTCTCCTCTTTCCTTCAGGATGTCAAAGAGGCCATCATCCGTGCTAAACCTGTGTTACACCGCAAGTTCAATCCCCTGGTGGAAGACAAGGAAGGGCTTCTCTTTGTGGATCGAAGACTGTACATACCCAAGCCGGAACTCTGCCTCACAGTACTGTCCTGATGTCATAACCACCGGTCCGCGGGACACCGTGGCAAGAAGGGCACTCTGGACTTAGTCACACGTTCTTTCTACTGGCCAGGAATGTCATCCGATCGACCTGTCTGGTATGCGCCAGAAGTAAACATCGCACTCAAAAGCCCATCGGATTGCTGGAACAGTCACCACCACCCGTCAGACCCTGGAGCCCCATATCCACCAATTTCATTGTTGATCTTCCCCCCCCTCTCTCAGGGCTGCACTTATATCATGGTAACGGTGGATTCATTTTCTAAGCTTGCTCACTTCTCCCATCTGTCCGGTCTCCCGCCTGCCTCTGTTATGGCAGAAGTATTTATCCGAGACACATACACAGTCTTCCAGACAAGATCGTGTCTGACAGAGGGAGCAAATACACCTCTAGGTTTTGGAAAGCCCTTTGTTCCAGACTTGGTATCGAAAGTGCCCTGTCTTCCGGCTTCCACCCACAGACCAATGGACAGAGAAGAAGCATCTCAACGGTATTTTGGAGAAATACCTAAGATGCTATACAAACACACAGCAAAACAATTGGCTCTCTTTACTCCCAACCGCAGAATTTGCGTTTAATGACTCTGTTCATTCAGCCTTAGGGTTCAGTCCCTTCTACTGTACTTACAGGATGCATCCCAGCAACATCTTACCTGTGGTTTCTCCTCTCACTAACATCCCATCCATAGAATCCGTTTTGGTGGAGATTTCAGAAGCACACAGGACCGTGAAGGGCAGTCTATTGGACTCTCAGTAAACATATAAGAACCAAGCCGATCGCAAGCGTTCTCCAGTCCCCCCATGGAGAGTGGGCTCCAAGGTCTGGTTGTCCTCCAAATACCTGCCACGCTAGATTCTCCCCTCTAAATTGTCTCCTTGATTCTTGGGCCCTTATGAGATAATTTCAAAGATCAACCCAGTGGCTTATCGTCTCAGGTTACCCAAGAGTCTGAGTCGGATACATCCAGTCTTCCACTCCTCCTTCCTACACCCGGCGGATACAGATGTTCCTCCTCGGCCCATTCCCAGATCCTCATTGCAGACGTCCACCAGGACTGATGAATACGAAGTTTCCCAGATTTGCGACTCCAGGTACAGAAGGGGACGCTTGGAATATTTGGTAAACTGGAAAGGATACCCAGATTCGGAAGACTTGTGGGAACCCAGGTTATTTGTAGATGCCCCGGATCTTAGCCGCAAGTTTCATCCAGCCCATCTGGGGAAACCAGGGGTATACTGTCATGCGCTCCCACACCTGGCGCATCTGGGATCGTTGGCGTGCCATCCGCCACAGTGCAGCTCGCGGTCTAGTCTATCTCAAGATGCCCGCCGCCGGGAGGTACTTCTTTCCAGTCCTCCTGCCGGTCGGCGCGTTTCAACCCTGTGAGTTTCGTCTTCGTGGTGTTGCTCTCTCTCGCACTGCGGCTGGACTCACCCTCTCTCTCCTTCCCGGCGCGTCACACTGAGCCTGTGCATCTCCTCTCTCTCTCTCTCTCTCGCTCGCTCTCTCACCTTTTCTTCTCCTCCCAGTTTCTCCTGTTGGCTGGCTCCCTTTGGAATCTTCGCTCCTGCTGTTTACGCTGCCTGTCAGCTGTCTTCTCAGACTACTGTTCTTCACCCCTCCAGGTTCAGTAGTCCATTCTCTTGCTCTGGATTCTCGTTGTCGAAGACACACTCTGGAATCTCCTGTACACTCGAATTGGAACTAACAAGGAACATTTCCCTTGGCTCTCCAGTTGCTTCTTGCTGCCTTTACCCAGCCTTCACTTAAGGACTCGTCAAGTTTTTTTTTTGTGCCTAGCCAGGCTCTTTCCCCCCTTTTCTGGTTGTCTCAAGAGCTGAGTCACAGGCCTGCTTGTCTCTCAATCAACCACTGTGGCGTCTTCCCGAGGCAGGCCATATCTCCATCAAAAAAAAGGCTACAGAAGGAAGAAGACCCCAGCAATCAGCTTCAGCAGCTCATGTGAGGAGCTTGGGCAGTGTTCTGAGTCAGACAGTGAGTTTGACAACCATACTGTAAAAGTCAGGAGGGTCAGTTATACCACGGAGGGGCCCGAGACCCAGAGACCCACCTGGTTGGGGAATGGTGGGGTCAGGAGATACCTAATCCAGGTGAAGCACAGACAGAGGAGTGTAATATGGAACTCCAGGACGGGCCCAAAAGAGTCGGAATGCAGCCTTTCTGCGAAGTAGCAGAGACGCCGACGTTCGAATCTGGCGGCGGTATGAAAGACATGGAACCTTCGGGCGGACACACGAGAGTCAGAACATTGCACTCATCTGAATTAGAAGTGACGACGACGTTCGATTCTGACAGCCGGCAGAGAAATCCAGGAACCGCGAGCAGTGAGGGGCGGGGCTGCCGCAGCATGGGGAACCTGCGGGTGCTTGGCAGTTGTAACCCACATGAGAACCGCGGAGCATCGGATTTTGAAAGTCAGCATTATAACAACATAATAGAGCAGGACATAAACACGAGACTCCCAGAGACCCACCAAAACCCTTCCAGGAAGGAACTAAGATCTCACCTGGTCAGAGATGACTGGAACGGGGAGCGGGTGGAGGTGGAGGTCGAGGACAGCTTGCAATGCCTCAAGGGAAAAGGGGGCGGGGCTTGGGAGACTTTATATAGACTGGAGGAGGAAGTGAACACTGATTGGCCTGTTAAACTCCGCCTATATAAAGACAACGCTGGAAGGCGAGAGGGTGTTCATTCTTGGTTTTGTTGCAGATCGAACCAGACAGGACATCAGGAGCTGCTAAAGGCTGGTGGGCGTATGAGGACTAGGAGGAGAAGCCTTGCCAGAAGTCCTTTCCAGATCCCCTGCAAGGATCGGAGAAGACGCATAAGCACAGAGAAAGGACACTGCAGCAACTTTTGATTAAAGCTTATTCTTTTCTTTTTATCCTTTTTGAAATAGTCTGAATAAAGACCCATTTTAATTTCCATCAAGCCGCCTAGCTGTCTCATTGTCACACATACAAAGGAAATTCAATTTAAGATGAGGATGGAAATACAGCCATCCTAGGGACAACAAGATGGAATCCCGAGGTGAAAGAGAACGTAGTAGAGGAACAGAAGAATTAAAGATTGAGTTAAAGGGAGCCAGGCTCGAGGAAGGAAGACCAAAAAAGGTACAGGAGCAATAGAACAAGCGAGAAAAGATAAGAGATGAAATTAGGAGCTTAGCTGCCCTAAACGTGAGAAATGGCCTTGCCTTGCAAATGTTAAAAAGGTGAAACCTACATGAGCGTTACCGTAAAGAAATATGGTTAGAAAAAGAAAGTTCAGCGTCAAGATAAAGACACAAATTACAGGCTGAAGAAGAAATAGTAAGCAACAAAGGGGGAAGGAAAATTAAACAAGTGGAGAAGGAGGAGGAATTGTAGCAGCTGGAAAAAAGAAAAATTCCGTCTTGGCAGAGTTTAAGACAAGATAATGGTGAGCCATCCAGGATTTGATGGCTAAAAGACAGGATGTCAGTGTCCTGAATAGAAGGAGTAAAGCACGAGAGAGAAAGAAAAACGCTAAGTCTCATCAGCATAACAATTAGGCATTCTGAATGAAGACATAATAGAAGCAGGAGGAGAAGTATAAAGAGAAAAAAGGAAGGGCCCCAAGACAGAACCTTGGGGAACCCCATGAAGAAGAGTAACCATATCTGAAGACTTACCAGCCCAAGATACCAAATAAGTATGGTTAGACAAGTAAGAAAAGGAGCAGAATAGAACATCAATAAAACCCAAAAGATGAGAGATGATAAAAATACAGCATGATCCATGGTGTCAAATGCAGCAGATAACATCAAGCAAAATCAAGCAAAATTAAAAGAGAAGAGCGTTTCGAATAACAAGCTGAAAGTAACAAGTTACAGACTGAAATAATAGCAGTTCCAGTAGAGTGCAATGGATGGAAACTAGATTAAAAACGAGGAAGAATATAATTGTCAAAAATAAAGGAAGAAACTCGTTCAAGAAGCTTAGAGATGAGGTAGAAGAGATAGAGGCCTCAAATATAATCATTGATTGTCAAGTGCCATCGAACCTGTGCCTGTCCAGTAGTGTTGCACAGGAAACTAACGCAGGCCCTGCCTCGCCTATGGCCAATTGCTTCTCCAACATAGATGAGTGTCAGCATTTCTTAAATAGCACACAGCGCGCTCCTAGCAAGTGGTCCTGCAAGTGGTTGTGTTTGCTGTTGCTGGATAGAAACTCTGAAAGTGGACTTCCCTGGACTTTCTTTTCCATTTTTGCTTCTGCAGCTTTAAATTTTGGCCACGCCCCCAACCTTAGGAAACCTTCATAAACACAGGCGCATGCCGTCCTAGCAAGTGGTCCTGCAAGTGGTTCTGTTTGCTGTTGCTGGATAGAAACTCTGAAAGTAGACTTCCCTAGACTTTCTTTTCCATTTTTGCTTCTGCAGCTTTAAATTTTGGCCACGCCCCAACCTCAGGAAACCTTCATAAACACAGGCGCATGCCGTCCTAGCAAGTGGTCCTGCAAGTGGTTGTGTTTGCGGTTGCTGGATAGAAACTCTGAAAGTGGACTTCCCTGGACTTTCTTTTCCATTTTTGCTTCTGCAGCTTTAAATTTTGGCCACGCCCCCAACCTCAGGAAACCTTCATAAACACAGGCGCATGCCGTCCTAGCAAGTGGTCCTGCAAGTGGTTCTGTTTGCTGTTGCTGGATAGAAACTCTGAAAGTGGACTTCCCTAGACTTTCTTTTCCATTTTTGCTTCTGCAGCTTTAAATTTTGGCCACGCCCCCAACCTCAGGAAACCTTCATAAACACAGGCGCATGCCGTCCTAGCAAGTGGTCCTGCAAGTGGTTCTGTTTGCTGTTGCTGGATAGAAACTCTAAAAGTGGACTTTCTTTTCCATTTTTGCTTCTGCAGCTTTAAATTTTGGCCACGCCCCCAACCTCAGGAAACCTTCATAAACCCAGGCACGCACACTCCAGTCCGCGCGCGCTCCTAGCAAGTGGTCCTGCAAGTGGTTCTGTTTGCTGTTTGCTGCTCGCAGCGCAGCATAGCAGCGCCACACTTTTTCTTTCTTTTTTTTTTTTTTTTTTTTTTTAAATGGATGCCCGGAGGGGCTCTGGATGCCTGATGACCATCGTAGGGACAGTCCCTGCCTAATGCAGCGCTGAGGTCTGTTTGTATTTCTGTTTTCTTTTTCACTTGTTGATACAGCCGCATAAGATCGGCGGCTCTCATGAGAAGGGATCTGCCCGCTTTCCCCATATCCAAATACTGCCCTCTTACACAAACAAGGGCCGTAAGCTCCTGACGCAATTAGACGGCATTTGTGCGGATGTAACTGAAACCGAAACTAAATGTAATTCGTTTTCTGAACGCCGTAAAAGAGCTGAATGTTTATTTGTGGAGCCTTTGTTGAGCGAAGAAAGTATGAATAACAGGCACTCGGGCACATAATGTTGCTGTGTGTAAACGAAAACCAGAAGTGCTGAAAATATATTATTGTCCTCTAATATAAACAAGGGCTGGAAACGCTTGAAGCAATTAGACGGCGATAGTGTGCACGTGTTTGAAAACGAATGTTAGGGAACGGTGTAAAACCCGGAACAGGCCGGAACGGTACCCTAATATATAAAATGGCAGCAAAACTCACCTGAAAATGATGCAAACACACATGAAGAACATGTTGAAATGAGAAAGGTGCACCAATATGCTGTCATTAACCCATTATTGCCCAAAATTTACATTTTATCAAGAAAAAGTACCCGGAACGGGCCGGAACGGTACCCTAACATATAAATGGCAGCAAAAATCACCTGAAAATGATGCAAACACACATGAAGAACATTTTGAAAAGAGAAAGGTGCACCAATATGCTGTCATTAACCCATTACTGCCCAAAATCTACATTTTATCACGAAAAAGTACCCGCAACGGGCCGGAACGCTACCCTAACATATAAAATGGCAGCAAAAATCACCTGAAAATTATGCAAACACACATGAAGTACATTTTGAAATGAGAAAGGTGCTCCAATATGCTGTCATTAACCCATTACTGCCCAAAATCTACATTTTAACACGAAAAAGTACCCGCAACGGGCCGGAACGCTACCCTAATATATAAAACGGCAGCAAAACTCACCTGAAAATGATGCAAACACACATGAAGAACATGTTGAAATGAGAAAGGTGCACCAATATGCTGTCATTAACCCATTACTGCCCAAAATCTACATTTTCACACGAAAAAGTACCCAGAATGGGCCGGAACGCTACCCTAACATATAAAATGGCAGCAAAAATCACCTGAAAATTATGCAAACACACATGAAGTACATTTTTAAATGAGAAAGGTGCTCCAATATGCTGTCATTAACCCATTACTGCCCAAAATCTACATTTTAACACGAAAAAGTACCCGCAACGGGCCGGAACGCTACCCTAACATATAAAATGGCAGCAAAAATCACCTGAAAATTATGCAAACACACATGAAGTACATTTTGAAATGAGAAAGGTGCACCAATATGCTGTCATTAACCCATTACAGCCCAAAATCTACATTTTCACATGAAAAAGTACCCGGAACGGGCCGGAACGGTACCCTAATATATAGACCGGCAGCAAAACTCACCTGAAAATTATGCAAACACACGTGAAGAACATTTTGGAAATGGGGAAGGTTGAACAATGTGCTTTCATTAACCCATTACTGCCCAAAATTCAGTAAAAAGGCAGCTAATAAGTAAACTCAAAGAGGGACTTTGTGATGACATCTATATTGTACTAGAAAATACTCATCTACCTAAATATACTCTAGTCACATAAAGGTAGAATTGTAACACTTTTGATTTGATTGACATGAAGGGAAATTATATATTTCAAAATATTGCTGGAGGGTGACTACACCTTACTGAACACTAGAGGGAGCAGTAACTGTTTAGTTGTGTTCATAGTCAGGTTTTCCTTTATCACTTCCATATCCTTGTTTCAGGAAGTGGTAACATTTCACATGTTTCTTCTTCACTTAAATGTTGCAGCTTCATCTTGTCTGTGCTGATCACCTTGAGTTTAGATACAGGTCAGATTTATGTTTTTTTTCTCTCTGCAAGCCTTGAGCATAAGAGTGCAACAATGGATTGCTTCATGCTGACCAGATCATTTCTTATAGAAAAGCTCTGCTGCAGCAACTTTGACAAATGTAGGACCACCCTGCCTTTTCAAGTGGACAGGGCCCAGCCTCGTATGTGACACAGCAAGGATCATAAAAGATCTTCAAGGTGGCTCAGCAGCTTATAAACACATTTCATGCAAACAAGGAAGCTTGAATCCCTAAGAAGGGGCCCTTAAAAATCAGACACATCATCTCTTCCTAGGAGAAACCTAGATGTGCATCATGAAGAAAGCTGTTTCATTGTTTTCTCTGTGTAATGTGTTATGTCTTGCTTTCTCCCCTGTTCCTGTGTTGTGAGCCTGGGTGCTGTGGAATGCTTGTAGAATGCCTGCCTCTGGAATGTTGAGAGAGTGTTTGAGAGCTCCTTGCAGTTTGGAGGCTGGGGCTTGAATGATGGCATTGAGGCTTCAGCGGCCAATCAGAGAGGATGTTGTGACGTGGCTAATGGCTGAGGATGTCGAATGATGTGCCATTGAAGGGGATGGACAGCATCACACACTGTACAACGGTTTGCCGCTGCACGCCTCTAAGGGTTTGAACTGAGTCTCAGAGGAGATGTGTCCTGATGGTAATGCTGCTGAAAAGAAAAAGCGGCAGGTAACATCTAGTGCGGCGCCCAGCATGGAATGCTATCCGAGCCGGAGCTGGGAGTTGTTTCAGGAGAGCCGTGTGTGTGCTGTCAGCATAGTGAACAGCTGGGTGCTGTGTTTGGAGACCCATGTGGGCACAGTCAGCTCAGTGAACAGCTGGTACCTGAAACAGTCAAGTTGGCAGTGATGGAGGTTGGGCCCAACGTGTGTTGGGGTCGGGGTCACATGTACCAGCTTGACAGCTGCTCCGGGTATGGTGTGGATGGAACTATGCTGTATCCTGACTGCGTCTCTGGGAAGCAGGAATTGACTGTTCGCTGGGAAGAGCTCTGGGGTTTTTGCCTTGGTTGTGGGGCTGACCTGGGTGATTCAAGAAGTCAATATATGGCAGTTTTCCACAAGCTAGATCAGGGCTTTGTCATTTTTCAGGGAGCTGTCCATGCTGAACCGTGAATATTGATCAACAGTGTTATATGAAGTGAAGCCTGTTTGGGTGTAAGTTGTCCATTGGTACGTTGTGGATTGTGGTGGATCTGGGACGTGTCTGGTGTATTTTGGTAAAGACATGCCCTCTGTTAGTTGAAGGAAGTTGAAATTTGGTTTGTTCTTGCATGTTGATTTAACTTTTGCCTCCACAGGTCTGTCAGAATATGGACGTGAGAATAGGGCATGGATTTACTGGGGGTTACTTGTTTATGTGGTGTGTGTTGTGCTCACTGGGTGGCCTGGCAAACCACCTTGTGGGGTTGGACATTTCTGTTTGTGTTTTGTGTGGCAGGGTAGTGCCAGCCACCTGGGCTGCTAGCTGCCAGCACATGGCACACCACAGCACTTTGGGGAGGTATTCTGTGCCCGTGCCATTTGCGTTCATGGTTGTGGCTGGAGAAATGTTGTTGAGTGTAGTTTACCTCATTAGTTTGTTTCTGTGGAGGTGGACCCCGCACTCACATGTTTTTTTGCCATTTGGTCAAGTGTGCTTTGCCATTGTGTGTTGGGGGGACCCCAGTACCCTTTGTGGGGGTGTCGCTCCCACACCTTGAATGTGGTGGTCTCAACCTATGTGTTGTTCTTGTGGTTGGGGTGCTCCTTGTTGGGGCACTGGTGGTGCATTTTCATGCGCCATCTATTTGCGGTGGTGTAGTGTTGCTTGTCTGTCGAGCAGCCTCAGTGTTGGTTTGGTTAGGTGATAAAGTGGTTTTGTTTGGCTGAGATGGGTAGTCAGCAGTCGTTCCGTGGGGTTTGAGGCCGGTCCCTTGTGTGAATTCCTGCTGTTTGGTCAACGGTGTGGATGGTGACGTGTTTTCAGTTGTGATGTTTTTCTAGCATTTCATTGGTAGGACGGTTGAGGGGATTTTATGTATTTAAAGTTTATTTATTTATTTAAATATGGTGGCGAAGGCCCGCAGGCATTGATTGGGGCTCCAGGTCTGGGGTACGAAGGGGTCTGTGGGCGCACAGGAAGGGTTGGCAGAGCAGAGGATGGGAAGTGTAGAAAAAATCTGAGTGAATGGGGGATAGTGGAGAGAAGGTACTGAGGGGTGGGAGGGAAAGGAGGCTAGTGAGATCACAGATTTTTAAGCCTTTTGCAGTGAGAGACGAAAGAATGAAGAGAGGTCGGGGGAAGAAGGGTAAAAACTGATGGTCCTGGATAGTTTGTGACGGTAAAAATGGAGAGAAGAGATGAGGTTGGTGTAGCAGTGTGATGTGACAGAGTGCAGTATGTAACAGAGTATGGGGAGTGATTCCTTGTAGGCGACAAAAAGAACCTGGGAAAGGATTTTACAGCAGCGATGAATCAGTTGTGATTCCCCCCAGAATCTTGACCTGGGACCCTTCTCGTGTGGCCAGGGGAAGGCAGATGCTTCCTGATCCCAACCCTGGGGGTGGTGTTCTGCGGGAGGATCACATGGGGTGGGAACAGGCCAGGAGGAAGGAGAAACTCCCTTGTTTAATTTTCTCTGAACCCCCAATCTTGGAATGGCTTATTGTAAGGTAGAAGAAGTTAGGAAAACTAACTTGGTTGGCAGGGACTTCAAGTCCCATAATTCTTCAGTACTGGGACGAGGAAAAGGGATGCAGAGGAATGTTGCTGTGGGAGCAATCAGCTAATTAGTGTAAACGACCTACACCTGAGGGAGACTGAGAGGCATAAAAAGCCCCCTCAGGTGCAGGAAGAGGGAGAACATGAACAGCAGGAGCAGCAGGAGAGGAGAAAGCAGTGCAGGCTGCAGAGGAAAGTGAAGCTGGCACGAGAGAAGACGCCGGGACCATTGTGCAGCCAAGAGCGGTGTCAAGTCCTGTGAGGGTCTTTGCCTCAAGCTATTCCTGTTGCAGAGGTTGCGCAGTGGGAAGCGTAAGAACGGGACGCTTGCCCATTGAAGGCTTGTTGTGCAGAGGTTGCGCAGCAGGAAGAGGAAGTAGCAAGGGAAGTGTACCCTCGTTAAAGGCTTTAGGTGGCTGGGTTGCACCTGAGCCTCTGCCGAGTGGAGGAAGCTCCAATTTCGAGTGGCGTGAGCAGAGGTGGACCAGACAAGGCTGTTTGCCTGACCGCGAGGAGCCACAATGACAGAAGACCTGCGAACACCAAGCGGAGCTAGATTGAGCTACTTACCTTGTGAGTTCACAGCTTGCAAGTGACTCCGGATCGCTCTGACACTATCCACGGCAGGCAGTTTCACTCGCGTGTGAGTGAGAGAAGCAGTGATTACAATTCTGAATACTGAACCGTACAAAACCAACAAATGTTTTACTTATTAAACCAAAGTGACTGTGCAAGCAAGCATGTGAGTTGGTGGAAGGGCCAAAATCCCTGTGGTGAAGCTTTAGTCCAAACAAAAGCATACAAACAATACCAAGCAAAAGAGTATTTAAAAACCCGGCAATACCAATATAACAACCATTGCTCAAGATTTCGGGAGGATAGCTCAGGGGCAACGTGCTCGCCTTACAAGCAAGACGACATGGAGCACCACAGGTTTGTCACAATTGTCACATTGTCAATTGTCACAATTGTCACAAGCTTTGACACTCTCCTCCCGATGACTGTAAGATCCTCTCCGTGCCCAGATCCAACCGTTCTGGAGGGGGTGTAGCCTTGATCTTCCCAGAGTGGATTCCTGCCTCTGTCATTCCTATGCAGGCCTACTCCTCTTTCAAATGCCTTGTCTGAGGCTTTCTCTCTCTCCTTGCCACTCACTTACCATGGCTACTATCTATCAGCCACCTGGTCAAATCACCTCCTTCCTCTCTGAGTGGGCGGACCTCACTTCCTCCCTCCTGGCCTCAACTACTCAACTCCTCGTTCTTGGAGACTTCAACATCCATCTGGATGCTTTCGCGACCTCTGTGACTCTCTCTCTCTTTCTATTCTCCCCTCTGGCCCAACTCACTCTGCTGGGCCCACTCTGGATGCTCTGATCTCTTCAGACCTCCCCCTCTCTATCCCTCTGACCACTCCTCTCTCCTGGAGTGATCACTCTCTCATTTCCTCCCATCTCTCCCTCTTTACCCATCAGGCCAAGCCAACTCCAACACTGCCATGTACCTTCTCGGTCATCCGACCCATGAAGCGTGTCAGTTGAGGCTTCCACTTCCACTTTCTCTCCCCCTCCTCCTCCTCTGGCTGACTCACATCCTGACACAGCCCTTTCCATGCTCTACTCTTCTATCTCTGATACTCTTGATGTTCTTGCCCCTGTCATGAACATCCGCTTGAAGCCCAAAACCAAGTGCAACTCTTGGTATGACTCTGACCTAGTTACCCTTAAACGCAAGTGTAGGATGGCTGAGAGGAAATGGCGGGCTTCTTGTGCATCCTCTGACAAACTGGCCTGCGCCTGCTACAAAGGCAATACCAGCTCCTTGTCCGCACTAAGAAGGGAGCCCACATCCAAGCCTGCATCTTTGTGGCATCTAACAACTTGGCCGTACTCTTTAAAATCTGCAACGAGCTGGCCAACCCTGCTGCAGTCTTTACCTCTCCTGTCGCCTCCGAGGCCATCTGCATGGCCTTTGCCTTTCATTTCATCTCAAAACCCAGGACATTCTGTCCACCCTCTCGTCCTCTCCTCCTCCTCCCGCTTCTCTCTCTGCTACCTTTGGCCCCCCTGCAGCCGCCTCTCGTCCTTCTTTCTCATTTTTTCCTCTGTTCTCCCTTGAAGAGATTTCCAGAAAGTCCAATCTATGAAAGTATCGTCAAAACAGGTTATTTCCTGTTCATCCAAAACCATCAAGGACCACATCGACACCCTTGCTCCTGCTCTGGCCGACTTCTGCAACCACTCCTTCGCCTCTGTAGCCTTCCCCTCCCCTCTGAAGCACTCTCTTGTGCACCCTCTTCTCAAGAAACCCATAGCCGACCCCTATTACCCGGCTAACTATCACCCGATCTCTATCACTCCTTTCCTGGGCAAACTCCTGGAAAAGCTGGCCATCTCCCAGCTTAATCTTCACTCCGATTCTGTTGGTTGTCTCCATGACCATCAGTCTGGCTTCAGAGCTGCCAGAAGCATGGAAAGTGCTCTCCTGAACATCCGTGAAGACCTGCTCTCCACCCTTCATTCTAATATCCCATCTGTCCTCATCCTACTCGATCTTTCTTCTGCCTTTCACATGGTCAACCATGTCATCCTGCTCAATCGCCTCCGTGATAAGCTTGGTATCACTGATCAGGCCCTGGCCTGGCTGACACCCTTTCTCTCCAACCGACCCTCCTAGGTCCAACTTGGGTCCTTCCTTTCCTCTATCTCACTTTCTACCTGTGGCGTTCCCCAGGGGTCTAACCTCTCTCCTTGGCTTTTCAACCAATACCTGGCACCGCTAGCCCACTGCATTTCTGCTCTCTGCTGAAACTTTCATTGCTATGTGGATGACAACCAACTTGTTTTCAGGCTCCCCTCTGCCACCTCTTCTCCCTCTCTCATCTATGACTGTGTGTCTGCAATCCAGGTGTGGTACGCCGCCAACAACCTCTTCCTTAATGCCAGTAAGACAGAGATCCTCCTCATCGGCACACCTGCACCTTCCTTTCCTGTCACTCTCTGGCCGGCCTCCCTTGGCCCTCTCCCTGCTCCCACTTGCGAGGCTAAGAACCTCTGGGTCATCTTCGACTCCACGCTTTCCTTTTCTCCACACATCTCTGACGTCTCAAAAAAAGTCTAACTACCAACTGCACCTCCTCAGAGGTTTTCTTCTTTGCCTCTCCTTCCCCCATTAGCTCACTGTTTCCAGAGCTCTGGTTCTCTCTAGGCTGGACTATTGCAACAGCCTCTTTGTCAATCTGCCTGCAACCACTCTCCGCCCTCTGCAGCTCATCCAGAACAGGACTGTGAGACTTGTCCTTGGCCTCAAGCCCTGCGATCGTATCTCTCCAGCCCTGAAATCCCTTCATTGGCTCCCAGCGTCTGCAAGGATTAAATTCAAGACCCTTTGCATTGTCCACAAGGCTTTCTGGTGCCTGGTTCCGCAATACCTTGAACTCTCCCTCTGTAAATACCTTCCAACTTGAGCTCTTCGCTCCTTCACCTCCAACTCCCTCAGGATCAGTCGCTTCTCCAAGCAACAAGTTGGGGGTAGATCCCTTTCCTCTGCTGGGGCATACATCTGGAACAGCCTCCCTGCCTCTCTGAAACTTGAGGAGAACCATCTCCAGTTCCGGAAGCACCTCAAGACCTTCCTCTTTGCTTCTGCCTTCGCTCTTCCTCTCCCCTGCTAAACTGTCTGCTTTGGCACCGGGCACCTGGTTACCCTCTGATATCGGGCCCAGATCCCTGCCCTCCCAGCCACACACCTGCACTGCCTCCTGACAACCCTTGCACTTGGGTCTGTATCTGCTACCCTACAGTCCCCTTCGAGCACTTATAATACACCCGTTGTTTACACCTTATTTTCGCACTTACCACCTACTGGGCACACTACCTGTTGTTCTATCACGTGTTCAGCACTTTCCACTCTTCCGCTGCCCCTCGCACTTCCCCCTTCCCTCTCCCCTGCACTCGCACGTTCTTAATGTCACTGGGCCTAGTAAGATAGTTGTTCTGTCCTCCCTTGTTTCCCCTCCCTTGCCTCGTTGCGCTCTGAAACAATTGTGTATTGGCGCAATACAAATAAAATATCATATCATGTAAATATCAGCCTCAGAAGGAAGGTGAGTAACATCAATATTCGATTGAATAGAAATGATTTCATCCATAAAACATGTGGACAAGGAATTACAGAGGGCCTGAGAGGTGGGAAGAGGAACCGGTAAGCTAGTAGAGAGATTACGAACCACTTTGAACAACTCCCTGGGGTTATTCACAGACGTTTCAATAATAGAGGCAACGTAGACACGTTTGGCACATGAAATGGCTAGGTGATACTGGGAGGTGACCAGAGACAAGGCAAACTTTTTCCTGGGGGTATAAGAGTGCCTCCACTTTTGCTCCATCTGCCTGCATTGTAGGCGAAGGGCACGCAGCTTGTCCATGAACCACTGCTGAGAGGGGCGTGAAGATAGCCTAGATGTCTTGAGCTGAGCAAGGCTGCCTGCAACTGCGGTCAGAGTACTAGTTAAAGAATTCATGTCCACAGGGGACAGCCCTGAAAGTCAGGCAAGTATCAAAGAGGTCATATCAGATTTAGATACTGAGCGCCATCCACGCCGCTGGCAGATGGCGGGCCCTTAATGCCCCAGGGGAAGGGAACAAAGAAATGATCAGACCACAGGATTTGAAAGGCCACAAAAAGAGTGATCTCAGCATCTGCTGAGAAAATCAGGTCCAAGGTGTTACCTAAGGAATGGGTCTGTTCATGAACCTGCTGGAGGAGGGAGAGTTCTTTCATAAAGGACAGAAAGCTTTGAATCTTAAAGTTCTCCACCTCATTGACCTTAAGATTAAAGTCACCCACAATTGTAATTGTTTATTTATAACATGCTTAATACCCAGAGATTTCTAAGCGCGGACCCGGGCATCGAACCTGTGTTGCTCCGCGTCGTCTTGCTACCAAGGCGAGCACGTTGCCCCAGAGCTATCCTCCCGACACAATGGCATATCATCCTGACAAAGACAGTGTTTGTTTACTTGAAGGAGATGAATTTAAATCCTGTTCTTACTCCAGGAGAAGTTGGAACCTATCACTTCTTTTCGTACATTGTTGATACAACTGAACTTTTTATTATCAAGTTTTGAATCCGAAGGAACTGTGTTGGAACTTTGTGGCAAAACAGAATTTCCTGATTTCTTTTGAACTGTGGAGCAAATCCTTGCTCAAACCTGGGGAAGGGGAATTAACCCAGGTTATGAGAAGAGGCAGTGGCCACATTGTGATGTGGTTTTATCTTATATATAATTGTTGGATTAAACTGCCATACATTTCCTTATTGATTTATTGAGTATACAAGTGTGAGGGACAGATATCCTTTTGTAAGAGTATTTTCTTTAGTTTATTCTAGACAGGAAAATCCTTGTCAGGGTAGGGATAGAGTGGCGTTTATCCTACCTTTTTATTTAATAAAATGCTAAAGTTGAAAACTCTTTACAGAGTTGTCGGCCTCACATTTCTCCAGCATGGGGTCTGGCATGGATTCACATGCTCATGAATATTCCCCGTCGTCAGGCTGGGAATCCTCGGTAAAGAAAAAACCAGTATCAGTTTCGTTTCTGATCTGTCTTTCGTAGTAACAACCAATCACTGGTCTCTGCGTCATACTGACCACAGCCAATGACTGCCCTCTAGCTAAGCACCGCCTCTGGCAGCCATCTTCAGATTTTTACCGCACGTTCATGTGTTGGGATCCTCGTGCTATTGCTCTCGAGCGTTAGTGCTATTTTTCGCGCTTTTTCTCAAAAAACTTCGATTCTTTCGGTCAAAAGAGCCTCAAGCTCCACCGATCCTACATCCGATCAACGGGGACCCGTGTCGGATTCGTCTGTGCCCCTCAAGGGTGAAGATTTCGTCGAGCTACACTTCGGAGGACTCCAGAAGCTTCTCAGGCCCGGTCTCGGAGATGGCCCAGGAGAAGGGAAGCTCGACGCCCGGAAAGCTGTTCAGGGTCTGCCCTGGATGCCAGCTGCAGAACGTCTTTAAGGAGGACGAACACTCTTTCTGCCTTTACTGCCTTCATGAGGACAAGACGCACGTGGAGAAGGACTGTGCGTTTTGCGGCAACATGTCGGAACGGACCATGAAGGACCGCCATCAACGTCTCGCCAACTGGCTGGAGGGTAAGAGCCCGTCTGGCGAGAAGAAGAAGAAATCCGAGCGGTCTTCTAAGACCTTTGAGGGCGCCCCGGCGACGGGGGCCCAACATAAGGCTAAGCACCGTGAGTCCGCTGGCACCGGGAGCGCCGAACGGTCGGGCTCTACGGGCGCCAGGCAGGGCGCACCCTCCCCGGCACCATCAACCACGAGCCAACGCTATGGGTCGGGTAAGAGGAAGGCCGAGCACCCGGCGAAGCTCCTGGAGAGGCCCCGGTCGAGCTCTAAGGCAGAGGAGGAGCGTGGCAGTGCCCCCTCCCTCAAGGATAAGGCGGTTAGCGCACCTAAGGTGGTGAAGGCCTTGATCCATCCGACCAAGCCCTCTATCGAAACGGTCGCGGCGGCCCTGGCTCAGCCTGTGGAGGCTGCACCAGTGGTGGCGACCTCGGGGCCCAGAATCTCCCTGCCTCCTCGGAGGGAGTCTTCTTTTGTGCCCATCGATAGGACCCCCGTGAAACCCTCCGTGGGGAAGAAGAAGGGGGGGCAGGGCGTCGTCGTAGATTCGGCCTCAACCTCAGAAGAGGAGCTGATCGAGGTCTTAAGCCACGGCCTAGGCGTGGAAGAAGGCCAGCCCGTCGGAATGGACCCCGACGCAGGTGACGACGACGACATCGTCGAGGATACCGACGGGGCCCCTGCTTGCCCGTCGGACTCCCCTCTGCCAGCGCCGCAAGACAACTCGGCGGCCATTTTGTTGGCCATACAGTCCTTATGTTCCGAGATAAGGACGAGGCTACCGTTACCGACGGAGGAACCTCTCCCGTCGGGGGATCCAGAACCGGGACCTTCTGGTGTTCCCCCTACCAAGAAAAGAAGGATCCATCCACCACCTCCTTTTCAACCGTCGCGCCCCGTCCAGCCCTCCTCCCCGTCCACCCGAGGGGATGATACGGGGACTGACACGGCAGCGACGGGTACGGACGACGAGGCATACGACGAGGATTTTCCGTCGTCGCCTCCCCCCAGGGCTTCTCCGCCCGACGAGATCGGATCTTTCCACTCCATGATCTCCAGGGCTTCCGAGCTTTTCCAACTCTGCCCTGAGGAGAAGAAAAAGGAAGGCTTCCTTTATCAGCGGCGCGAGGCCAAGAGGAAGACGGTCCTCGCAGTGCCTCTGTTGGACGACATTTGGGATGAGGGCCTTTCCCTCCTCAAGAACCCTTCCACGATGCCAGCTAGAAGAGACCGGTACGAGAAAAAGTACCGGGTCCCGGACACGGCCCCCCTGTGCCTCCGGGCGCAGCCTACCCCGGATTCCGTCGTCTCCGCGGCAGCCAGGAAGAAAGCGGGGGGGGTGCGGCCTCCACATCGACTTCCCCGCCGGACGGCGAGGGAAGGAAATTGGATGCTATGGGACGTAGAGTCATCTCGTCGGCAGCGACGACGATTAAAGCGGCCAACGCCTTGGCTATCGTGGCTCGCTACGACAGGGAGCTCTGGTACAAGATAGCTCCCCTGCTGGATTTTCTGCCGGACGACAAGAGGGCGGAGGCCCTGGAGATCCTGCAGGAAGGTGAGGTGGCCTCGGACCACGCCATCACCGTGGCGACGGACATCGCCGACACTGGGTTCCGCCAGCTGGGCAACGGCGTTTGCCTTCGACGTCGTGGATGGCTCAAAGCTACGGACTTCCGGCAGGACGTCCAGACCAGAGTCCTGGACATGCCCTTCGACGGGAACAATCTGTTTGGGAAGACAGTGGACGATTCCCTTCAGGCCATCAAGGCGGATACTGAGACGGCCCGGGCCCTTGGAGTTCTGCAGCAACGACGGACGCCCTTTCGGAGCAGCGGAGGCAAGGGCGCCTCCAAAGGTTCCGGCGGCGGTTTCGCTTCCTACCGTCAAGCGGCCCGCTCGTCGTCGCAAGAGGCCTACAGAGGACGAGGCAAGTCTAGCGGACCCCGCCGTCGTCGCCAAGGAGGTCAAGGCGGCAAGGCCGCGTCCAAGCAGGATTGAACCGGCCGTGGGGTCGGGCCCCCACCGAAGCACCCCGGTGGGAGGCCGGCTGGCGGGCTTCGTCAGCATGTGGGAGTCCATCTCCACCGACAGTTGGGTGCTGGACGCCCTGGCCCGGGGCCACGCGCTCGAGTTTCAAAGAAGGTGCCCGCGCGTTCCCCCCGTGGCCAGGAAAGAACTTCACGCCCCTCAACTTCTCCTGGAGGTAAAGGCGATGCTCAGGAAGGGCGCCATCGAACTCGTCCCAAAGGGTCTTCGGGGCTCCGGAGTCTACTCGAGATACTTCCTCGTGAAGAAGAAGACGGGAGGATGGCGCCCCATCCTAGACCTGCGACGTCTGAACAAGTTCATCAAGGCGCAGAAGTTCCGGATGGTCACCCTCCAGCACGTCCTGGGTCAGCTGGAGGAAGGAGACTTCCTATCGTCATTGGATTTGGAGGATGCCTACTTCCACATTCCCATCCTAAAGGGGCACCGGAAATTCCTCAGGTTCGTGGTCCAAGGGCGTCATTACCAGTTCAAAGCCCTTCCCTTCGGACTACGGTCGGCACCCAGGGTATTCACCAAGTGCCTCGCACCGGTGGCGGCGCAGCTGCGCCGCGAGGGGATTCACGTCTACCCCTACCTGGACGACTGGCTCATCCGCGCCAAGACGAGGGAGCTCGCCGTGGTCCACACGGCAAGGACCGTCCAACTCCTCACGGACCTGGGATTCTCCGTGAACTACGCCAAATCCCACCTGGTGCCCGCGCAAGTCGCACTGTTTCTGGGAGCGAGGCTCGACACAGTGTCCCTTCTGGCCTCCCCGTCGGACGAGAGGACCAGGACCATCTTGGGCAAGGTGCAACGGATGTTGGTGGCCGACGCGGCCAAAGTGAGGTCCATCAAGTCCCTCCTCGGGATGATGTCTTCCTGCATCTACCTCATTCCCATGTGCAGGCTCCGGATGCGCCCGTTGCAAGAATTCCTGGATGCGCGCTGGATCCAGACGACGGGCAGCTTCGAGGAAAGGATCAAGCTCGACGAGAGCTTCCGACGAGCGATACGGTGGTGGGGCACCCGCGAGCATCTGACGGCGGGCATGGACTTCCAGGCCCCAGCCCACCAGGAGACTGTGACCACGGATGCCTCCCTGGAAGGGTGGGGAGCGCACACCGAAAATCTGCACGCAAGGGGACTCTGGCTCCCGACGGAGAAGTCCCTGCATATCAACGTCCTGGAGCTCCGTGCAGTGTTTTGGGCCCTCAGGTCCTTCCTTCCGTCCCTCAAGGGCAAGGTGGTGAGGATCTTCACCGACAACACCACCACCATGTTTTACATCAGGAAACAGGGCGGAACAAGGTCCCCAGCGCTGTCCAAGGAGGCGCAGGACCTGTGGCATTGGGCCGTCGCCCAAGGGATTTTTCTGGTGCCGTTTCATCTGGCAGGGATAAAAAACACCATCGCCGACTCACTCAGCAGGGAGCTGCGCTCGTGCCACGAGTGGGAACTACGGCAGGATCTGGTGGATCGCCTCTTCCGACGGTGGGGCACACCCCAGATCGACCTGTTCGCGACGGCGACGAACACCAAGTGCCGGAGGTTCGCCAGCAGGTTTCCCCAGACGAGGAGCATGGGCGATGCTTTCTCGTTCCCCTGGGAGGGCCTGTTCCTCTACGCGTTCCCTCCTTTGCCTCTGCTAATCCGGCTCATCAACCAGCTCAAGAGGTCACGGTGCAGGATGATCCTCGTCGCACCTGCATGGCCGAGGCAGATATGGTTCCCGGACTTGCTGGACTTGTCAGCGTCCCCGCCGATCAAGCTGCCGGCGGACGCGGATCTACTCTCCAGGGAAGGAGGCGCCATCCTCCACCACGACCCGAAGTCGCTGAACTTGCAGGCCTGGCTCCTGCAGCGCTAGAGTTTGGAGGATACGACATACCGGCCGATTGCAGAGAGGTTCTTGCAAAGGCCAGGGCGTCCTCGACTCTTAAATGCTACGGACACAAATGGAAGAGGTTCTCTGTCTGGTGCCGCGCACAGAAGATTAACCCTCTACGGATTACGGCTCCCCAAGTACTGCCGTACCTGCTGACGCTGGCCAAAGCTGGTCTGGCACACGCGTCCATCAAGATTCATCTTGCTGCGATCTCCCGATACACCAGAACCACAGGGCGGACGTCCTTGTGGTCTCATCGTCTGGTGAAAGAGTTCATGAAGGGACTGTTCAGATCGTTCCCGCCGGTGAAGGCTCCGGCCCCGGCGTGGGAGCTCAACGTGGTGCTGACCAAGCTCATGGGACCTCCGTTCGAGCCTCTGCACTCGGCCCCGTTGAAGTTTCTATCGTGGAAAACAGCTTTTCTTGTGGCCATCACCTCCGCACGACGAGTGGGAGAGATCCAGGCCCTTTCCTGCAAGGCCCCGTACTTGACTTTCCACGACACGAGGGTAGTGCTCAGGACGCACCCCTCCTTCATGCCCAAGGTACCGTCGGACTTCCATCTCAACGAACCCTTGGTGTTACCTGTGTTCTTCCCGTCGCCTTCGTCGCCGGCTGAGAGGACTTTGCACTCGCTGGATGTAGCTAGAGCGCTGAAGTTCTACGTGGACCGCACAAAGGGTTTTCGGAAGACGTCACAACTCTTTGTGAACTTTGGACCTGTCAATCAGGGGAAGGCTCTCTCGAAGGCTTCCATCTCCAGATGGCTCTCCGGCTGTATCATGTGCTGTCGCCGGTTGGCAAACCGACCGCTGCCTGGCCGTCCGAGAGCCCATTCCACCAGAGCGATCGCAGCTACCACAGCGTTCCTATCTGGTGTGCCCCTGCTGGACATATGCAGGGCTGCTACGTGGAGGTCGACGCACACCTTCACGAAATTCTACTGCGTCGACCGGGATTCCAGGGAGGAGTCCAGGGTCGGCCAAGCAGTGCTGCGCAACCTGTTCGCCTGAGGTGAGCCTGGTGAGGAGGTAAGATGCTTAATGTTGAGTTGATGTGATGCTTGATGTTGAGCCTTTGCCACCTCCCGTGGTTGTGCATGTGTGTACTGCTATGTATTCTTTATTCATGAGCATGTGAATCCATGCCAGACCCCATGCTGGAGAAGGAACAAGTTACTTACCTGTAACTGTTGTTCTCCAGCATGGGTCTGGCATGGATTCACATGCAAACCCTCCCGCCTACCCCTCTGCGGCTCTTCACTTGGTCATACTGCCACTTCACGTGCTTCCAAATCTGAAGATGGCTGCCAGAGGCGGTGCTTAGGTAGAGGGCAGTCATTGGCTGTGGTCAGTATGACGCAGAGACCAGTGATTGGTTGTTACTACGAAAGACAGATCAGAAACGAAACTGATACTGGTTTTTTCTTTACCGAGGATTCCCAGCCTGACGACGGGGAATATTCATGAGCATGTGAATCCATGCCAGACCCATGCTGGAGAACAACAGTTACAGGTAAGTAACTTGTTCCTTCTTACCCCTCACAATAGGTTCTGAGATGCTGGATGGTTGGGGAAATCCAAGGTTCAATGCACAGGCAAGAGGGATAATGGTACTCAACGAGAGCACTAGTGCTAGGTTAAAATCTGGGAAGGCCTTCTCACTGGAGTTGGTAACAGATGGAAAGAGCACCTAAAGGAAGGGCCTGACTTTATTCAGATGAGTTATTTAGTCCAGTGAGTTTCAGAAAAATTGGGCCGACTGATTGTGGAGGGTGACCAGAAAATTGTCAGTATGAGGAGTCAAGGTGAAGACAGTGGCTGTAGTCATGTTTACGGCAGGTTGAATTGACAGGTGTTCAGTGTCAGAGATTTGATTAAGAGGTCTAAGTCATTGGAAAAGAGAGATTGAAGACTCAAAGAGGTCAATAGATGAGAATTATGCAAGAGGAGGTGGAGCAAGGAGCTGAATACAAACATACTCAAAAGAAAATGAGATTAAGTAATTGGGGAGAGAGGTGGATGGCGTGTCTTTACTGATCATAAGACCTCCCATCCTGCTACCCATTCTGCCATCCTTTTAGGATAATCAGTAAGAGTAGGGAAAGTTAGAGGAATCAGTGTGAAGGGCTTCTAGTGAGGCTGATGAAGATATGGGGCCTCATTACGACCCTGGCGCTAAGTGTTTAACGGCGCCGCGAAAGGCTGCGGCGCCGTTAAACACTTAGCGCCTAATTACGAGGTCCCTTTGCGGGACCCGACCTTAACGGCTGGTTTTTCCAGCCGTTAAAGTAGGCAACCGCAAAGGGACCTTGGTGCTAATTACGGTACCGCAATTTGCGGTACTGTAATTAGCGCCTTCCCCATTCCCATTGAGCCCTATGGGTCAAAAATGGGAATGGGGAAGGGCCATGGCAGCATGGGGAATTACCGCCCCACCAACCTCGGAATGGGGTGGTAATTCCCCATTCCGCCCTGGCGGACACCACCTTTCTCATTTCTAAATGTTCTTCATGTGTGCTTGCATCATTTTCAGGTGAGTTTCGCTGCCGTTTTATATATTAGGGTAGCGTTCCGGCCCGTTCCGTGTACTTTTTCGTGATAAAATGTAGATTTTGGGCAGTAATGGGTTAATGTCAGCATATTGGTGCACCTTTCTCATTTCAAAATGTTCTTCATGTGTGTTTGCAGCATTTTCAGGTGAGTTTCGCTGCCACTTTATATTTTAGGTTAGCGTTCTGGCCCGTTCCGGGTACTTTTTCGTGATGAAATGTAGATTTTGGGCAGTAATGGGTTAATGACAGCATATTGGTCCACCTTTCTCATTTCAAAATGTTCTTCATGTGTGCTTGCATCATTTTCAGGTGAGTTTCGCTGCGTTTTATATATTAGGGTAGCGTTACGGCCCGTTCCGGGTACTTTTTCGTGATAAAATGTAGATTTTGGGCAGTAATGGGTTAATGACAGCATATTGGTGCACCTTTCTCATTTCAAAATGTTCTTCATGTGTGCTTGCATCATTTTCAGGTGAGTTTCGCTGCCGTTTTATATATTAGCGTAGCGTTCCGGCCCGTTCCGGGTACTTTTTCGTGATAAAATGTAGATTTTGGGCAGTAATGGGTTAATGTCAGCATATTGGTGCACCTTTCTCATTTCAAAATGTTCTTCATGTGTGTTTGCATCATTTTCAGGTGATTTTTGCTGCCATTTTATAGGTTAGGGTACCGTTCTGGCCCGTTCCGGGTACTTTTTCGTGATGAAATGTAGATTTTGGGCAGTAATGGGTTAATGACAGCATATTGGTCCACCTTTCTCATTTCAAAATGTTCTTCATGTGTGCTTGCATCATTTTCAGGTGAGTTTCGCTGCCGTTTTATATATTAGGGTAGCGTTCCGGCCGGTTCCTCGTACTTTTTCGTGATAAAATGTAGATTTTGGGCAGTAATGGGTTAATGACAGCATATTGGTGCACCTTTCTCATTTCAAAATGTTCTTCATGTGTGCTTGCATCATTTTCAGGTGAGTTTCGCTACCGTTTTATATATTAGGGTAGCGTTCCGGCCTGTTCCGGGTACTTTTTCGTGATAAAATGTAGATTTTGGGCAGTAATGGGTTAATGACAGCATATTGGTGCACCTTTCTCATTTCAAAATGTTCTTCATGTGTGCTTGCATCATTTTCAGGTGAGTTTGGCTGCCGTTTTATATATTAGGGTAGCGTTCCGGCCCGTTCCGGGTACTTTTTCGTGATAAAATGTAGATTTTGGGCAGTAATGGGTTAATGACAGCATATTGGTGCACCTTTCTCATTTCAAAATGTTCTTCATGTGTGTTTGCATCATTTTCAGGTGATTTTTGCTGCCATTTTATAGGTTAGGGTACCGTTCCGGCCCGTTCCGGCGCGTTCCGGGTTTTACACACACCCGAATGTTAGTTGTTTGTAAAGAGCTTAATGATTCTCTGAGGAGGCTTTGTTGAGTAAGAAGGTGTGAAAAGCCGGCATATTCAAAGATTCAAACACGGTTGTCTAATGCAAACGAAAACCAGTAGTGTTTACAAGTGGATTGGATATAAAACGGACTGGGAGGCTATGAGTTACACGTGTGGATGTCAGTAAAAGTTGAAGGATTTGCAAGTGGCGTTGTTTGCCTTGATTAGAGGCTGCTGGGAAGAAAAGCGTTTATGGCTGGGATTTGTAAATCAGGGTCTTTAAAGTGAAAGTGTCTTTCCATACCGCCATCCAGTGCACGCCTCTTGCAGTTATGAAAAGAAAGATTGCAGGATCCAAACGTGATAGTGCAATGCCATCCAATACGATTAAAATGCGATGAATGAGTATTGCTCATGCTATAGCGCTTCTACTCCCAGATTCCTCAGATACAGACGAGTGTGCCCAAAATTCCTCCAAACAAATCTTTGAGGAAATGGGTGAGCATGATATTCCAGAGTCCTCTCAGTCTCTATTTTATGAGGAAAGGAGACTGGGAAGGGCTGATGGCCTGGATGTGAGTTTTGGCTTATCATTTATGGATACCCCTCCAATATTTGCGTCTGGGGAATTAATTTTACTTGGTCTATCTGTTCATTTGGATGCATCAACACAGATTTCCAATCCCATACTGCCCACAATTTTAGAAACAGCCATAGGTGAAGCAAATAATAAAACTTGATAATGTGAGGTTAAGGATATGAGTGTGGTGAATCCACAGTTACTAAAAGAAATTAAAACTCAGACTAGAATTTTAAATGAAATGCTGCTTGCTTTAACTGCATGGCCTGAAATGTTTTCAGAAAATATATTAAAGATGATCCCTCAAGCAATGGGAGGAAGTAGCAATACTCAAAAGCCAAAACCATTTGCAACCTCCAACGGGCAATTGCATAACGAAGCGGCTGCTTCCTGTGGCATGCCAGTGGAGGCCAACAAGGAGAAGGAGCTTAGTGTAATTGAATTACCTGATTCACTTTTCGCATGTCCAAACACTCAGGATTTACAGATTCCGGCTGTTGCGAATGATCCCAAGAAGGTTCCTGACATATTTAATATAAATATTTCCCCCCAAAAAATGAAAATAAATAGGCACAAACAAGCACAAGCACAAAAGGCATTAAATATATCCTCTCGCAAGTTTTTGAGGGGATAACAACGTGCGTGGCGCTGTGATTGGGAATCAAGGCGTAAATGATGCAATATTGGTAACTGACTCTCCTGTAAAAAAGCCTGAGAGAAAGAATCCCAACGAGGCCCCGCTGCTGGTGGAAAACGAAGACCAGTGCAGTGGGTTGAATCGGCCTGGATACTCAGAAGCTGAAACAAACTTGTCTGAAGCGCTAAACAACAAAATAGTTACAGACAGAATTGATACAAACCTAAAGAACCTTGAAATGGGAAAAATTGATATATTCGACCTATTTAAGAATCCTGAGGCCCCTCTACGAATAAAGATACCACCAAGGGACGAGGAAGGCCGTTCTATATGTCCAATATTACTGGGTGGGGAACGCAATGCAAAAAGAAAAAGTGATGTGATAATGGGGTCATTACAGGAAACAAGGGGGGTCCAAAAGCTAAAGGAAGGCTCTAGTACTAACACAATGGGTAGTGGCAAAGCTCTAATGCCAAGAGGGATGGCAGAAAGCAATGTTGACATTCAGACACCCTCAGTAAACAAGGAACTACCATTAAATGCTTATCCAGTTAATAAGTGCAACACAAACTCCATAAAAGAGTCGGAATCAGGGCCAACAGGTAATTTTCTCACTGAAGATTTTGTTCGAACTATTATTAAGGACATACTGAATCAAAAAGAAAAATGCCCTCTGTAGACAGTTTACTGTGGGGAAACCACAAAACAGCTGAGATTGTTACACCGGAGCCTGAGATAAGTGCACGCACAAGTGCTCATCAAGAAAATAGTGGCCAGGTGAGTGGAAATGTAGAGCCAGACAGTGAAGTGAGGGAGCGGTCTAATCCCCAAAATGCTCAGGGCGAGGGGAGGAATAGGGACAGCATATATGAACGAAAGGCTCAGAATAGATTTCCCATAGGTGGCTCCAATGTAAATTTTCGTCAGACTCATTTTCTAAATGATCCAAGCTTGATCTTATATTATGTTTTTGATGATGGTTACTTTCCCGCCTTGAACAGACCCTACATCTTGAGTTTGTTTAGAGATAAACCTGAACTGTCACTTATTACTTCTTCTGACATTCAACTGGTGGACTTTATTCATTCTCATAGGTTCGACTTTGTACGTTTGGTGATTACCTCTCCCTTAGTTCGTTACTTGATCTTAAAAGAAGTGGGTTCTTTACAGAAGAGGGGATTCGACACATACGATTATCAAGTGCAAGGTATAACAGGGGTGACAAAAAATAGAGTATTTACATCAAAACAGAGCAAAACCGGATAAGAGAGAGGATACCCCACAGGGGCAAGAAGATGTAATGTCCCTTAAGGAAATGAGGGAATGAAGAACCCTAGCTGTGTCGCTCAGGGAATCGCTGGAGCAACTGAAGAATATGGGTAAGCCCCTTTAGCGAAGGAGATCCTTTTAAGCTTGCTACATGGAACTCAAGAGGGCATGCACATTTAGCTTCAAATAAGAAAGTGTGTAATCAGTTAGAAGACTTTGACTTTGTACTTATTCAGGAAACATGGGCTTGTGGACCTGTGCTGTGGGATGGGAATGTTGTACTGTGCATTTTTGGGACATGTGGGCCAAAAGACCGCCCCAAAGGAGGCTTAGCTCTTGCATTTCGAAAAAATCAAGATATTACCATGCAGTGGGAAAAATATCTGAATACCTCTTGTATAGTGGCCACCTTTCATATGACCACTCAAAACTGCACTGTTGACCTAATGGTTATAAATATTTATTGGAATAGTGCTGTTATGACGACCTACTGTTGGGAAAGATGATTGAAGAATTGAATACTTTGATAGAGGACTGGCTTGAATCCACACCAGGTGGTCTTATAATCACGGCTGGTGATCTGAACGTCGATTGTAATCTATCCAGTTCGGAGCTAGATTGGTGTTTAACGGCCCGGGGAGACAATGGTCCCAAACCAGGCAATAAACGTTATAGAGGTGCTTTATGGCTTAGTTTCATGAGATTGTGGGATTGTCAAAGTTGTTTCATGATAAAACCACTTGGAACGCTTGCGGCGAGTCTTCTATCATAGATTTCATATTCTCTCGTGAACATCTAATTACGGATACCGAAAACATGATTGTGCAACCCAATTCATATAGTGATCGTGCCATGCTGTCAATGAATCTGAATTTAAGGAAACAACCCATCAATAGAAATGTGTATTGTGCTCAAACCATTGTTAATGTTAGAGGCAGTAAAGTAAAATGGAACACCAAGAAGACAGCCAAATTTAATAACTTGATGATGCACAACTTTAAAAAAAGGTACATGGAATCAAAAAAGGAAACCTACTCTGTTGCTTCTTTTAGGGGATTACTGTGGTCAATTATATCCAGGTTGGAGCAATCAACTCCAGGTGGAGTAACGCGTAAAAGTATACACAAACATGCCTATGATTTAGACATTAAGCAACACAGAGCCCAGTTGAACAAGGAATTACGATTAATAAAAAGACATCTGTCCCAGTCTATTCATAATGAACAGTGTAGATTGAGTTGCCAGCGTTACAAGAACTGGAGGATTCAACATTGTGCCTCACAATCCCAGAAGGATGGTGAAGCTATGCTTAAGGCAATGAAGGAGACAAACTCCAGATCTTACTGGGTCCTCATTAACAGTACTGAGGTGTCCCAAGTCCAACCAAACATTAACCCAATTAGTGAAAGTGTGTGGTGTGACCATTTTGAAAATCTATATGCACCCTCAGAACATGATGAGGCAAGAGCTGTTTACGGGAATGATAGATGGATATTAGATGTCTCTGTCGATAAAATATTGACAACAATTAGGAAGATGAAATCTTCCACTACTCCAGATCCGAATAATCTATCTTGTGCCACTCTCAAACAGAATGAACTCTTGTGGGCAAGGATACTATGCTTTATTTTTAATGATGTGATCAAGACACAGTCTATGCCAGACTCATGGAAATTATCGTATGTGCTCCTCATTTTTAAAAAAGGTAATCGTTTGAGTCCCTTGAACTATAGACCAATTTCCCTGATCAACATTGAGACCAAGATATTTTCATCGATTGTATTGTAAAATTTGATAAGTTGGATGGATGAGGAGAAAATCCTTGATATACGACAGATTGGGTTTCGGAAAGGTTTGGGGACGGATGCGGGGGGATTACTTGTCTCCATCCTGCAAAGTAAAGCATTTAAATTGGGGCATCTACCATTGTATGCAGCATCAATGGATTTTTCTGCAGCCTTCGATATGGTTGGTATACCACTGCAAAGGCGAAGGCTTGCTGCACTGAAAATTGAAAAAGGTTTACTTTCAATGCTCATACATCTATACTCCAATACAGCTTTGATGGTCAGACTGAATGAGGGTTTGATGTCGAAAGAAATAAGGTCTAGGAATGGACTTAAACAGGCATGTGCCTTGGCGGCGATGCTATGTAATCTTTGTGTCAGGAGCTAATGTAGTGTTTGAATCCTCTGGCTTGTTAGCTCCAAAGATTGGTCTAATCGGCATAAAATGGGTTGCATTTGCCGACGACTTCTTGCTATTTGACCGAACAAAAATTGGCCTGCAAAGGCTTATTGATGTGTTTTCAAGGTTTATAGGCGAATTGAAATTGAAAATAATCCTCTTAAAACTGTAGTTATAAATTTAGGGCAAATCAACAGGAAAGGCTCCAATCCAGTGTGGTTTGTTGAAGTAACTGGGATACGTCTTCAGAAAGCACTTAAGTTCTTGGGCTATTCCTTTTCAAGTACTATGATGCATAGTTTTGTGAAAACATGCTTTGCGCCCCTTTTGGACTTCCTGGTCCTTATCGCAGTGGGGCTTGCATTCATTAATACTCCCAACATGGCCGTCTAACGTGACACGCCTCACACCAGCTTTCACGGCGGACGTAGAACGTTCTACAAATAGACCACGCCCCCGCTGTCCCACGCATCTCAACGCTATTGCTGGCAGTGACTAGACGTGTGCTTCGTAGCTTGTTGAACTGTTCCTCTGTCCTAGGTTCCCGGATCCTTATTCCCCATTCCTTCCTCCTCCTTCTCCTCTCCAAACCTGTTCCTGGATTCCACGTACCCCCTTTCGGTACGCTTCCTCTTTTCCTGGACGTCCTGAACATCAGAGTATCCTGGAACGCTGAACGCACGCTGGAGTCAGAAGAGACTCGTGCTGGCTTGTATAAAACCCGATCTGTGCGCAAGAAGATTTCCCCCACAGAGTCCTGCAAGAAGCGGTCCCAGGTGAGGTGGGGGGGGGGGGGGAATTCCATGACAATTGAAGCAGCTAAGCAAATGAGAGTGATAGAAAGAAAATTCGGTCAATTTAGCATGTCAGCTTGCAGAGATTTTTATACGTTGAAGGTTATTCTGAGATTCGCGTACGGTCTTGAATTTAATCCAGACAAACTCACTCCTTACCTAAAAACTATTGAAGCTGCAATATGGAAAAAGTTATTTTTTTTTAAACTAAATGCATACCAATGGGAATTATAAGGTATAAGTTTGGTCTTTTCTCTCTAAAAGGTATCATGGAATGTAAAAAAATTGTTATATAGAAAGTGTGTCTTATCACGAAAACATTAGCTGTATAAACTATTTAAAGATGATGTATCAGGGGGGTATATGATGAATTTGAAAACAGAAGTGGAAAATATTTTGTCAAATATCAGAGTTACAATCAAATGTCTTATTGAGAGGCCTGCAAAGACCAAAATGTTGATAAAAGCGTTTGACTGGGTAGCCAGCAATGCAGCAATTATGAACTCTAAATTGTATTCCCAAGTGGTATCCGTGTGGAAATGGTTTCCCGATTTAGCCATATATTGTAAAATATCCCTCTCGTAATTTTCGCAATAATGTTATGCGGTTCAGGTTCAATGTAATGAATACTAATGAAATTCGCTTCATTAGGAAATTAATTCCAGAGAATCAGAAAAGATGTAGATTTTGTTTAAATGAGGGGACTAATGAAACATTGTTGCACCTGCTGCTGGTTTGTCCTATGTTGATTACCGAGAGGATCACATATTTTTCTGAATTTGTCTATGACAGAGCGTATGTCATAAGAGAACAAATATGGTTCGAAATGCTCCACGGGACAAATATCTCGCTGAAGATCAGACTGACTTCAGCTTTCCTGACAATTGTATGCAATGTTACCTAATCTGATAAGGGAAGGGTTTTTTCAAACCAATATACAATAAATAAAAAATAGCACACACCAGAGAAGCTTCTGCAAGTGTTTGTGGCATGGGAACACAACATTTGCGTTGGATGTTGAGGGCCATGAAGCTGTGTGGAAAATGTCTTGCACAAGCATCATGCACAAGCTTTGAGGCCTTATTTTATGCAGCATGTGTTATTGTTCCATTTGTGAAGATGGAAACAAAAGCAACACAATTAAAATACTTAGGCACATTCAAAAAGATGTTATCAGAGATAGTATTCAAACCCAGAGTTTATAAAATGCTAATTCGAAGGTGAGCATCCAAAGCACTTCACAACCAATGCAGAAAGTATGAAGCCTGTAGAAGTGTTGATGAGCGTTAACGCATACTCTTAGATTCCCTCGGCTATGTCATAATCTTGCACAAAATCAGCACAGTTTGTCTAGCTACCACGCTTTGGAGTGTATGGAGAGGTGCTGTTAGATGATCTTTAGGCATATTCGCTATGGCCAAAAGAAAAGAGCAACCATTACTCACACACAATGATTGCATCAACTCAAATCTATTGGTTTAGACTGCTGTAACAAACTGTAAATGTGCATGATAATGTATGCATGGTGTATGTTGTATAAAGAACTGGGAGCACGGCGCATTACAATGCACTTGTTCCAGGTATTAAACAAAGTTCTGTTAAGTAGAGAGCATGCAAAATATGACTACTATTAACTTGTCATTAGTTTCACCCACTAGACAAATGGAGGATGTGCAGGCAAGCTGTGTCCGTGTTTAGTCAAAGGTCCTGTAAGATTTCCCCCCAAAAATTGCAATTTGTCCTCAACAAGCAGGATGCAGTTAGCCTTCAGCAGAGAGATGTATTACTATCCTTCCCATTAGGGTCACTTGCTAGACAAATGGAGGACGTTTCCCGAGCGGAGAGCTAAATTCTGTGTAACAGATTTTTCTCAGACTGCATTAATTAAGAGTTGAAAAGGTGAAGGTACTGTGAGGAATCTGAGCGCATACTCACTTCTTTTCACCATGTAGCCTCTTAGGTGGCCAGGGAAAGGCCATCACTTTTGGATCCTGACCCTGGGGGTGATATGCGAGGGAGGATCACCTGGGTGGAGGAGACATGGGGAGTGGGGAGAGTACGGCCTTAGGTGAGACATGGTATCCCTCATTTCCCTTTCACAATGAACCCTCCAACCCTCAAGCCTTTATAGCTTTTGTCAGCCCTTTCCCTATGCTTCCCCTCAAACATTGCCCACATCCCGCCAGTATGCCACTGGGACAAAGAAGAGGACAACTAGAACAACACATCCTCATTGTATTAATGTAGACACATATCAGCCTCCTTTGGGTACTGGGACGAAGAGGAGGACAACATGAGTGAAGCAGGACTAGCGCTTTAATGGTAAGCAGTTGAGTCGTTTTTGGAATAAGTATGGAGGTGGGAACGTTAAAATCTGGACTCCCTAAGGAAATGGAGTCAGCTGTGGGAAAATGCCCACAAACTGCTGGGTGCCGGCAGGCCTCTGCATTGTAGCAGTGTGGCAGCAGGAACGCTCGAGACCCGTGGGAAAGCGCAGAGTTTGTGCAGTGGGAAGCAAAGGTACAGGACGTTGGAGGCCAGAGGTAAGCTGTCAGAAGGAGGCAGGCAGGACCGAAGGAAGCAGTTGTGCAAGTCCTGTTTCACAGAGGAAGCACTGCTGGGTGTGCACGAGCCATGGAAGACCGCTGAGAGATCTTCACAAGGGGCTGCATGGGAAGAAAGAAACCTGTGGCGGCGGAGGACCTTGCAAGGAGCCGTAAGTCTGACCGGTGAGTGAAACCAGAAGGGGAACACCGGGCTGGTAGCAGTCATAGAAACAAGGTATTGGACATTGATATAAGCGGAAACCATGCATTGCTATGTGAACTGTCAAGTTTAAAGCAGATAGACAACATTTTGCATACTGAATGAAATGAAAGCAAGTTTGTGAACATTTTGGCATCTTGAGAGGAGTGAAAAGAAAGATTGTGAATCTTACTGAAAGGAAGTTTATGAACTGTACTGAAACAATTAACTGGTTTACATGAGAAACAAATGCTAACAAATCCAACAGAGCATAAAGAAGTGTATGTATTATATGAGAACTCAAGCATTGGCAATAGCGAAAATATACAGAGTTGTATTATCTGAGAAACAAGTGAGAGCAAAGCCAAGAGAGTACAAAGAGTTGTTTATGGGATATGAAAAATCCAGCATTGGCTAAAGTCTATAAAGGTCACGGAACTGTATGTTCTAAGGAAACCAGAATTGGCAAGAGCGAAGGGAACACAGAAAAGTGTAACGCGTGCATGGTGGCCAATCAAGCCACCATAAAGTGTCAGGTGAGTGTGACCCATGAAAATGAAGAAAGCCTCACTGTTAAGGAGACACAGTGGACTAGTGTTAATGGAAAAGCAGTCAAGGAGGGGTACCGGTTGCGCAACCTGTAATTCATAGACCGTGTGGTTCGACAAGTGGGCCTACCATCCATGGATGCCCCCTGAATGGAAAAGCCACTGAAAATACCTATAAAGACGCTTGTGTTGTGCAACAACCTTTTTGGCGATTTTGACGTCATGTCATTTTGAAAGCTGGAAGATTTGAACTCTTGGGGAAGGGAACCCCTGTGCTTTATGAACTACTTTGAACTTGAGGAAGGGGAGCTTATTGCAAGCCAAGAGCTGGAAGAAGCTCTGAACTTTATTCTTGAACACTATTGATTTTGATGCAACATCCTTACACATTATATGCAGTTATTTGAGAGGGCAAGTATAGTTTTTTTACACACAGATGTTTTAATCTGGACTTCCTGGTGCGGATCATCCTTAGTTTTCCTCATGTAGGGAAATCCCACCTTTGAATAGGGCAAGTTGGGCATTACTCCACCCGGTCTTTTTGATAAAAATACAATTTTGTTGAAATAACTTGAACCTGTTGTCTGTGTCTGACTCATGATGCCTTCACAGTACAGACATCTAAGGTTCAAAATGCCTTACTCTGTACAGAGGTATGTGTGCCTGATTGAATTCTAAACCAAGAATGGAATTTGTCATCTTACAGCTGCCGTTTTTGTTGGCAAAGAGTAGATAGGATGAGAGAAGGCATAAGCCGATAGAAGGGAGGTCGTTATCCTTGAGCTAGTTTTCTTTCCTACGGGAGTACAATGGTGTTTGCTTTGCTGTATCTAGACTGGATGTGATATACGAAATATGTGCTTTTAAAATGTTATGCATTTAACCTAGAAAACGTTTTGTTGTGCTTTACCCAAAGTGACTATTGCTAATGTAATCTTTCTGCTATTCTGATCGATGGCTTGTTATGCCCCGATTGCTATTATTTCAAGTTGCATAATTGACGCACATTCTTTGAGAAGATTATGATTACATTAAACTACATTGTATAGTCTCTTATCAAGTGTAATTTATTTATATAACAATTCAGAGCTGCAACACATGTTCTTGGAGGAATTGCCTAATTGGCAATAATAGACGAACCTTTAAAAGAAACCTGCTACGTGTGTTTATTACATAAGCCAATTTTTAGGACTCATTATGTAATGTAATTTTTTTGTTGTCGCAGATGTTCCAGTTTCTGCCACCCCAGTCAATGCCTTTTACAACGGCTGCATGGATGTGACCATTAATGCCAAGCCGGTGGATCTGGACAATGCCGTTTCCAAACACAATGACATCCTGTCGCATTCCTGCCCAATGGTTTTATAAGAAGCCTACAATTAATAATGGTATTGTTTCCCCATCATCTGCCCTATCAATGGGCCGGAATGCAAGACCACAAGAAAATAACTCCTTTTTTCTTTTATTGTTGGACAGCATTTGATGCTCTGATGACAGAAGAATCAACTCTGCCTTTGAGTTCGAACATGTAGTTGATATTTTAAATCTGCAGATTTAGCTGTGAAAAATACATCCTCGTTTTTATTAGAAATGTATCATTACAATTAGATTGCACAATTGTATTTGTTTGATGCAACACTAATAACACATTTAGTCTAGAAAGCAACACAGAGACCCAAATGCACGTAATTTGTCTTGAAGTTGTAGATGAAAGACACCACTTTATGAAACCTGAACATTATAACATTTCACATTGTCACATGCAGTATGATTTGACATCCTTGGACTACTACTGTGTTCTTATGACAGGTTGCGATATATGTATGTTGTGTATGGCTTAGCAACTATTTTCATTTCCAAATATTGTATCTTCCTGCTGGGATGTCATTGCAGACAATTAAGTTGCAATCAACTGCTATGGCATCACAGCAGGGGCTACAGCAATCCCTCTGCTGGGTATTGTTTTCCGCCAATCGCAATGAAAGTAAATCTGCCCAATTAAGAATGGCACAATTGCAGTGTCAATCGCCATTCTTGGGGTCCACAGTACTCCAATGGCAATTTGGAGGATCTACCACCAGTGGTAATTCCGCCTGCGGGAACTGCGCTAATTTTTGGGAGGCAACGAGAAGTGAAATCCTCCTGCAACTTCTGGAGATATTTCCTCCACTTCCCCCAAAACTCAGAATGTGTCAGTGTGCTAAATTGGCAGTAATCAAATGTCCATAAATCTGCCACCATCTTTTTTTATGTACTGCCAAACTTGTAATGACGCCCTCCGCATATTGTATCTAGTTCATAATGCCTCCACTGTACAGACTCTCCAATGCAGGTCCATAAGGGACTGTACAGGGTTTCAAAATGAGGCAGGTAGGCCATACACAACATTATACATGGATAGCTTTCAACTATGGGGTGCATTTTGCTTTGGGGTTCTGAGCGATATCCTGAGCAACTCGAGCTTCACTCTCATTGTCTGTCAGATGTCACTCAGAAACCCTTGGTGGAATATATTCCTGAAGTTGATAGGAATATGTATATATATCTTAACAGAACAAAATGTTACATTGTATTCTCTAAGTACTTGGAAAGTTGCATTGTTCTGTTAGAATGGATGTGCATGAAAATATCGAAATTGAGAGAGACTGCATTTTTTTAATGCAAGGGGAGATTCCCCCCACCTTAACTATTACCCTTACGCCACCCCACACCTATGTATTTTTTTAAATGCCCACATTTTTGTAAAAAAGATGGTCATTTCTGAATTCGATATTTTACTTTCGACCATTTCTGCGGATACCCGTCAGAACAGCAGGCCTGTGTTTCATGGATCACTAATGTAGCATCCACCTGGGCTTTCAATGTTTTATGTACCTTGTGCTCACTTTTCTTAAACTGTGGTCTGATTAATCTACACATTTGTGAAATCAGGGACCTCTGGAAAATTTCATATGCTTCGAAAAAGAAAGGACACTTTAAAATGCATCCCTCGCTTGTATGACCTGTCCCAGGAAGTAATATGTAGATTATTAAAAATTGAGGTGGCCTGGGGAATGCAGTATCTTTCTAAGGGGTTAGGGAGGAGTGGCAGAACATTAAGGTTGCTGGTAGCTGGCTCTTTATGCTTCTGTGGCTATAAATGCGATAACCATCACAGTGAGACCCTGTCACGGACAGAACCAAAAACAGGGCAGATGTTCCAACTTTCTTGGATTAAGAACACTTGAATAATGTTGTCCGCCTCTTCCGACCGATAAAATCATGTAACTGAATAGGAGCTTAAATCGCTGTATCGCACCACAAGATCGTTCAGACCTGTTGGGCACGGCGGCTCTGGCAGGCAGATGTGTAATATGCCGGTCTGGGAACCACAGTGCCGGTAAGCTTAGTGCCACCCTTGTTTCCGGACCGGCGGGGTCATAATGAGACTAATGTTTTTGTCTTAATACAGCAATGGCAGTTTTGCTATTCTATAACTGTAGTTTAAAGAACACAGCAGACTGGAGAGGAAAACAGTCCAAGGTGATGGGCTTGCTTTGTTTTGCTTTTAGACCTTCTGACAGCTCTATTACTAATCACACAGAGGTATCATTTATCTGGAAGTATACCCAGGAAACATGGTTCTCAAGAATTAGATTTTGACTTGGAGCATGGCCTTCTATCTAAAATACATTCTAGATTAAATATGGTAAATCAAAAAGATTCTGAATTTCGTTGTTTGTTTTCATCTTCATCTTCATTTCTCCTTGTAGGATTTGCAGTATTATAGCAGTGATATTGTAAGTGTCTTTAGAGAGTGTATACCGTTTTATCCTGTAAAGGTGCAGCGAGGAATTATTGACAAAAGATTCCCAGCCACCTGATAAAACCTGTTAAATCTCCAAAATACTTTGCTAATTTCGTTAATCCAGGCTTGATATCTGAGCAAATAATGTTAGTAGTACACAGAAGGCGACATTACATTGACAAAATCTACAACCAAATAAGAAATGTCATAAAACAGTATTATGCCACCTTCTTCCTCTGTATTTTCTTTAACATAACGTGTGCTTGTTTTCTATCGAATACTATTAATGTTTCATTGTGTATGTGCCTCATTGTTATAGAAAAATAAAGAGATGAACATTCCTTTGTCATTTACTTGTTGGTATGTACTTTGTGCAAACTCTTCTTTGAGTGTTACTAGTTGTTAGCTGCATACTCTAACAGGCGAAGGGTTGCAGAATTGATGCCCTCCTGAGTTCTACACCCCTCTGACCACCCTCCCAATGTGAATATCTTGGATGATTGGTGCATGAGTTTAGATCTAGAGCTATAGTGCCTCCACCTGTTCCTAAAAGCTCACAAATCACCATCCTCCCTCTCTTCTCCTCCCCATCCCACCCTGTCTCTCAGGGGTCGCTCATGGAGCTTCCCTCTCCCCCCTCCACTTCAACCTCTACTGACACTGCCTCGTTGTGCTCATCTGCTAACACAACCTTACCTGCTACAACTACGTGACGACGCTCAGATCATTTTCAAGATTCCCAAATCCCCAGCATTCCTAGACCCAGACCTTGCCTCCTACCTCAGGGATAGCGACCACAGAATGACGGCCAACCACCTCTTCAATCCGGGCAAAACCAATATACTGATTTGTGGCACTTCTCCCTCATCCCACCCCCTGGTTTCCCTTCCTAATTACTCCTCCCGCAGCATCCACCTCAGTAAAGAACCTGGGATGCTACCTCCGCTCGGACCTTCCTCTCACCACATCAATGCTATCTCCAGATCTTGCCACTATCACCTCTGTATTCTCAGGAGAATCTTCCCCTATCTCCTACCCTCACAGATTCTCTGTAATCCTGGCCATCATCCTCTCTAAACTAGATTACACCAACTCTTTCTACCTAGGCACCCCTGCCTCCTAGCTCAGGAAGCGCCAAAGGATCCAAATCTCTGCAGCAAGGCTCTTCCTTGCCCTCTCCCCAAGAGTACACATATGCCTTGCATTCAGGATCCCAATCGGCCAAAGGGCCACTTTCAACTTTCAAACCCATGTGCATCAGCCACCGTACCCTCCACAAGAAAGGCTCTTGATGCCTCCAAAACAAACTCTCTCGCTAGCAGCCCAACAGAATCCTCTGATCTGGCTCTGCACACCACCTGGTGGTTCCCCCATTCAATTTCACCAGCATAGGACCATCTTCTTTCTCTCTTCAAGCACCCACATTTTGGAACTCCCTCCCTTTCAACCTCTCCCTTCAAGAGGACCACCTCACCTTCAGGAAGGCCCTAAAAACATGGCTTTTACCTCCTGCAACCTGACGCTCCCTGAATCGAGTCTAGTGACCAGAGACCACTCGATGTCTCAAACAGGACGCTCCTGTCTGGGCGACCAGCAGGGGATGGGGGCGGGGGGTTATCCGGGACAACTCCCATCCACAGCTCGCCCCATCTCTCTTGGGATCCCCATCCAAGCATCGAAACCAATTGATAGCAACAGCCAGATAAGACACGATGCCCTAACTCTCAATGTCAGTGGTTACATGCAACAAAGCGACCTTTAAGGTACACACAGTGCATTCGTTAAAGTTGATCGTCATAATGCAAACAGTGCCCCAACACTATATGATTGCAGAATGCTGCCAGACACAATCTAGATGGATGCATACATGAAGCGCTTCTAGGGACCTGTGCAAAATAGCCATCACTTATTCCAAGGTATTTGCTGACTGGAGTCAAGCTCGAATCTAGGTGAATGAAGAATACAGCCAACTTATTGGCCATGTAAATCAGCCTTCACTTCATTCCAGATCCTTGCGGAATGCAGCCGCTATATTATGGAATCTAAGCAAATTGTACCATCTAGCATGGATACTGAACCTAGGCAAAATAAAGAATGTTAGCTAAGTTTGGAATCTTCAAGAATGTGGATTAGTCAATTATTGAATCTAGAAGAATGTTGATTGTAACCTTTACACTGATCCTATGAGTATGTAGAATTTAGCCCTACACCATAGCTAGTAGATTTAGAGTTTAGCCATCATACTAATACTGGGTCACTGCTTCGTATGGAGAGCATGCATTTAACCTCGTCTCTCTGTGCATAGGAAAACTAGCCAAAGGCACGGCCGCAGACCCGCACACATCTGCCATCATACACCACTTGCAGACACTCCGCAGAACACCTCTGCCATAAGAATGCAGCTACCCTTCATGACAAAAATTCAATATGTAGTTGCAAACATAACTTATATCACGCTCTCTCTTATCCCTTCTAGACCACTTTCATCATCCATCCACATGCCAGACCGACATGGGTAGCTAGCAAGGACTTTGCCATCCCTCATATCTTAAGCCCTGGCCAATATGCACACATTCATACTAGCACCTCCTCGCATTTCTTCCCATACCCGGACTCCGGTCCACTGAGGGCATTCAACCTACAATGCGTTGATACCATACTAATGGTGAAAGGAGGTATACAAATGATGCACTACTTCTATGACTGCTACTTATACTACTATGGGGCGAACAGGAAGTCATGTAATAATGAAATGGGGTGCAACCATATTGTCCCAAATACTGTATACACGTTTTCTTACAAATGGTGCATACTTCAAACATTTCTTAGATGTTTTGGTTTATTCTTGAATGTTTCTCCCATATTGATATAACAGAGTTTTGACAAATAGGGTCCATTTCCTTCTCAATTATGTCCCTTGCTTCATTAACACTCTTTTTTCTCTCTTCACATACACTACTTCAGTCCAGGACAAGACCTACAAGGACAAATCTCACACTAATGAAACAGGTATGCAGCCTGATGGATGCTTAGAATAGCTGTGAGAAATGTACTCTCTGCTCAGCGCGTGTGGGGAAAACTGGTTGCATGCAAGCCTCCATGGGAGGAAAAGACAAACCAGCGTTTTCAATGTCAGGACAAGTGGGACAGGCATAATCGCATTTAATTTTCTTTGGGCTGTCTAGAACTCTGTCTGCTGTGGGATTCACTTTAGGAACCCTACACTAGATTACTTTTTTTGAAACACTTTTTATGGAAACCATTGTATAACCTAACTTGTCATGTTAAGAAAAGAATAGCAGTCCGATATGACATGAAAGAGACAAGAAATAAGTAACAAACAGGTATTTAACAAATCTGTTAACCAGCAGTGGCGCAAGACTCAACATAACCAATATATGACTTTTCCAATAAGAATCTACAGAAACATGCCTGCCCCACAGGAAAGCAAATTAAAGGGATGGGCAGTGCTCCAAATTATGAAAAGGGACTGCCTGTGGGGAAAGAGGGCCACATATGGGGAATATGCTGCGGTAAAACTTGTGGTGGGGGAGGGTGATCCCAGGAAAAGGCCACACCAAGTCAGTCAAGCATGGAGAGCTAGGATGCTCCCACAGATCATCTCATAAGGAGCGGTTTAACCCCATGTTCGGAGCAACATGTTGATTTTCAAGTTGTCTACTTTATTCTAAGGTTGAGTTCCTCACTCCATTGATGCCCAGCATGGTCGTCCTCTGGTTTTGAGACCACTCTGCAGATGATAATACTGTAAACCGCAGATGCAGGAAGCTACATGCTGAATACCAGTTTCACTAGGGGAGAGTGCTTGCCGATTGCAGGAGTGGCTAGCTGAGCTTGTCTGGAGATGATTCCCACCTCAACAAGATTGTGATGGAGCTTCTGCTCTGGCAACTTAATCTTTAAAAATCCAAAATCAACTATGTTCCCATCAGAATAAATAAGACAAAGTCTCAGTGTGACCTCTGCTATCCGCGCATGTCAGAAAATGTTACAATCTTGCTGAGTTATCAGTGGCTTCCCCCATAAAGTGGGATCCTGGTGGAGAAAGAAGTTACCTACAGTACTACTTAGACAAGAAGGCCATGTTTCATGGTGTGGGGTACAAGTCGGAGCATTTCTTCCTAAGAGAGAGTCTTTCCATAGAAAACAAGGCACTAAGGGCACAAGGAACTGCTGCTGCTTGTTAGTGCCACATTTGCCTCACTGACGCATTGCCTCTGAACCAACGATAGGAGAGTAGCATAGAGGAAGTATGGTATGCTGCAACATATGGCAGCTCAAAGCAAGCATCTTTAGTTTTATGCTAGTGTTTGGATGTTTGGGAATGTAGTTCTCTTCCCAGACCCCTAAAGGAATGTGTAAATTGACAAAGAGCCAAAAAAGAAGAAGCGTGCAAGTGTAAGAAGGTATTTGACTGAATGCAATGCTCTCCATTCGGAAAAGAAATTAGCTGTACAAAGGAGCCTCGTATTTATGCTGCCATGTGAAAAAGGAGTCTAATAAACTGTGCAACTTGTATTTTGGTATTCTACTGGGAAATTGACCGAATGTTAATTGCAAATCACATGAACGGTAAAAGTATATTTTTTCAACAGAACACACATATTGGCATTTTTGTGTCATGTAGCTTTTACATAGTGTGAAACTAAGCTGCAAACTTCGGTTCACCAGAAACTGTATGTTTGTGTAAGCGTCCGCTTTCTTGAAAAAAGTAATGCAAAGGAATCCTAATGCATCACTTTGACAAACGCATACAAGGCTCTGGACAAGTGTGTCTTTACATAGGACAAAGGCCTTTTTTGAAATCATAAAAAAACAATTTCAAATACATTCCAAAATCGGGGTTTTCGTCATTTTATTTTGTAAGCTTATCTGAAAGTCCTTCCTGGTGAAAGATGAATGGATACATTGTCAGCCAGTAATTACAACTTCAAATAAGCCAGTGTCTGGACAGAACCTGACCTCTGACCTTGGCAGAGCAATAAGGCCTCAAAAAGAATGTCTGTTCCATTAAAGCAGCTATTAAAATGGTAATTTGTTTTAAAGACAGCAGATGGTTTTGTTAATACCAGGGGCAAGCAACACTTAAAAATCAGGCTAAATAGTACAATAAAAGGCTGCACAAGAAGATGCATTTAAAGTGACAAGTGTTGCATAAATTCCGGTTATGATTGCAGAACTGTTGCTCTGATTTGAAAAGTAAAGATATATCTGAATTCAGAATATTCTTGTGAACCGGAATCCGTAATTCTTAATAACATCACAAGTTCATACTGGGAATTCTAAGGAAAATATAAATGTGTCCATTATGGATTTTACATTCCTAAGGGGGAGTGCTATCTCACGGCTATCACATCCTCTAATGGCACAGACTTCAGTGGGCCATTGAAGGAGGTGGAGGACCTTTGTGAGTGTAGGGAACTATTTACAGGCTCTGTCCAATTCAAAAGTGCAGTGTCAAATGAGACTTCATGGGTGGAGTTTGCTGTGTATTTAAACCAAAACGCATAAGAGGAGAGGAAAGGTCTGGGAAAGCAAAATAGGAAAAGAACTCCTTGGACAGGAGAGAAGTTGACTGATACTCCAACTAGAAGTAGCTGATGGAAATTCTCCTTAAGAGGGCTTTTTTTAAGATGGGGCTGAATGCAGATTCTTTTCGTAAGACAGAGCCAGACTACCTATGAGAAATTTTTGGAGCAGTTGGCTAGATTGAATGGAAGAGCCTATCTGGTGGTGATGCCTTAAACTGTGTGGCAACCTGGTATGAGGAGTCTGACCAAGTGAAGGCAGGTTTTTGGTTATAAACCTTTATTGTATATTCAAAAACCTATCTTTCCCTATCTCTCGAGGTGGTTTTCCCTACCTCCACCAGACTAAAACTTGGGTCTGACAGGAAGTCTGTGATGTCCAATGGAAAAGGTACCGTCTTAGTCAAACTCCTGCTCTATCCCTGTCACTTAAACACAAACCACTAAGCTAACTGAAGAGGTCTTATTCTGACCCACGAAATGACTCCCTTCTCCTGGGTAAAAGTCTCACAGTTTGTGTTTCACAAGTTCTCCAGCATGGGGTCTGGCATGGATTCACATGCTCATGAATATTTCCTGTCGCCCGGCCAGGAATCCTCAGTAATAGAAAAACAGTTCACTTTCACTTACACACTGTATTTCTCCTCTGAACCAATCACTGTACTCTGGGTCATACTGCCACCAGCCAATGACAGTCCTCTCCCTAAACTCCTCCTCTGGCTGCCATTTTCTGATTTTTACTGCATGTTCAAGTGTTGGGAGTCCTCAAGTTTTGCTCCATGACCTATTTCTACAGTTTTTCATTTTTCGATGGAAAAAGTTTCTATTTTTTCAAAAAAGAGCCTGTGTGCTCTTCTCTCCATCTGCCGACAGCAGAGACCCATTTGTCAGTGAATTTCAGCACCCCTCAAGGGCAAGGATCAAGTTTCCAAAAGGCCATCAAACATACTCTGCATCTCCGATCATGACGGAGGAAAAGAAGGAAGGAAGGTCCCCTTTCGAGCTCTGCACAAATGCGGACTACGGAATGTATTTGTGGAGGACAAAAGCCTTCAGTGCCTCTACTGCCTTCACCTGGACCACAAAGAAGCAGAGTGCGAGATCTGCCTCGGCTTCTCCAAGAAAACGATGAAGGATCGACACAGTAGACTGGCGGTGTGGCTAAACGCCAAGGCCTCTGCCCCGTACCCCATGCAAGTTCATGCTTCACCCAGGAGTGGCCGGTCCGAGGAGCGGGCTTCTAAGTCCTTTGAGGGTGCTGCATCCGTGGGGGCCTAAAACAAGGTCAAGCATTGCGAGTCCGGCTCCATCGGGGTCACCCTGGAAGCGGGTCCCAGATGGGCAGGGTCCGATCAACATCGCCAGCCAGCGATCAAACTCCTCCTCAAGAAGAAAAAGTCCAACCCAGCTAAGCTGCGGGAGTAGCCTACAAAGCCCAGAATGGAGGAAAAGATGGCCGACCTGCCAAAGAAGGCCCAAGTGACGCAGAAGAAATCTCTGTCAATGATTGAGCTGGTGGCAGCTGCTCTCTCGAAGGCCCAAGGGGCTGACCCCGTGAAGGTGGCCCCTTCTGTGCCCAGGGCATCCCTGCCTCTGAGGCGGGAGGCTTCAGCCGGGCCGGTTGCAAAGCTTGTTGGTACGCCGGAGAAGAGAATGCCATCTCTGAGCCCGGCCCGACCCTCAGGGTGCAAAAAGGGGGGGGTGATGAAGTCCCAGGCCAACCACAGGCCATGCCCCAGGCCATGGAAGTTTCATCCACGGACAATGAGGACCTGGTGCCCCTGCACATGGTCCACGGAACGTGGAGGATGATGGTGGCAATGCCGGTACAGAGCTTAGTGTTCAGACCGCGCCAGCTCAGCCAAGGCATGTATACTTGGACATCCTGTTGACCCTACAGACGTTGGTGTCAGAAATCCAGAAAAGGATGCCGCAGTCCCCGGTCCAGGTGGACCCAGTCCCGGCGACCCCGGATCAGCCTCTGGCTAAAAAGAGGAAGTGTCATCCGATGCCCCCATATCTAACTCCACACCTGCATCAGGTGCCCTCCACGGTGGACACAGGGACAGGCACGACGACGGAGGACTATGATATCATCACAGCGGGTGGATCTCAGCAACCGAGAGTGTCCCCACCAGATGAGGTGGGGTTGTTTCATTCCATGGTCACCAAAGCTTCTGAGCTTTTCCAGTTTATGCCTGAGGAAACCAAGAAGGAAGGCTTCCTGTACCAGAGCGCAAGGCCGAGAGGAAGACCATCATGGCGGTGCTCCCCCTGGACAATGTGTGGGAGGAAGGCATGGCCCTTATGAAGAATCCTTGCATGGTCCCGGCCAAACGGGATAGGCTGGAGAAAAAGTATTGGGTGCCAGAGTCCGCTCCCAGGTGTCTGCAGTCACAACCATCTTCGCACTCAGTGGTTTCGGCGACTGAGAGGAAGAGATCATCAAACCCTTCCTCGTCATCCTCAGTCCCTCCGGACAGCGAGGGGAAGAAATTGTACACCATGAGGAGGAAAATTATTTACACTGCAGCATCCGCCATCAAGGCGGCCAACGCACTGGCGATCTTGGCCAGGTATGACAGGGAACTGTGCTACAAGCCAGGCCCGATTCTAGAGTTCCTGCCCGATGACAAGAGGATGGAGGCAATCACCCTCTTCCACAAGGGAAAGGTGGCTTCGGACCATGCTATCACAGTGGCACTGGACATCGCCGACACAGGTTCCTGGCAGATGGGGAACAGTGTCTGCCTCCATCGTCGAGGCTGGCTGAAAGCCACAAATGTCCGCCAGGAGGTCCAGACAAGGGTGCTGGACATGCCCTTCAACAGAGATAACCTCTTTGAGAAGGCTGTTGAGTCCCTGCAAGCCATCAAGGCGGATACAGGGATGGCTCATGCCCTCTTCCTTTCGTGCCTCGAGAGGAAAGTCAGACAGATCGACGAAAGGGTTCTCCTCGTCGTACAGTCAGCCCTCCTGGTCCAAGGCACAGGAGGCCTACAGGGACTGTTCTAATGCCTACGGTTGAAGTGGTCATCATCGTCTTCGCCCTCAAGGTGGAGCACAGACACGAAGCAGGACCGAACCGGCCAAGATGTCGGGCCCCCACCCATGCACCCCGATGGGAGGCCGGCTGACAGGATTTGTCAGCGAGTGGGAGAAGATCTTCACCGACAGATGGGTGCTGGATGCTCTCGCCCAAGGACATACCCTGGAGTTTATGCACAAGTGTCGGCGGATCCCTCCGGTGCCCCGGTAGGAGCAGCACATCCCTCAACTGTTAGAGGAGGTACAGGCCATGCTGCGAAAGGGGGCAATAGAGCTGGTTCCACAACGACTCCTGCGCTCCGCAGTCTACACCAGATACTTTTTGGTCAAAATGAAAACCGGGGCTGGCAGCCCATTGGAGACTTGAAGCGTCTCAATGAGTACCTCAAGTCCCAAAAATTCAGGATGGTCACTTTGCAGCATGTCCTTGGCCAACTGGAAGAAGGAGACTTCTTGACATTGCTGGACCTGGAGGACGCCTACTTCCACGTCCCCATTTACAGGAAGCACCAAATATTCCTACGCTTCGTAGTGCAGGGACGGCACTACCAGTTCAAGGCCCTCCCCTTCGGCCTAAAATCAGCCCCGGGTTCACGAAGTGCCTGGCACCAGTGGCGGCCCATCTACGTCTATGGGGATACACGTGTACCCGTACCTCGACAACTGGCTCATCCAGGCTAGTTCGCAAGAGTTGGCCGTCAGACACACAGAGATGACCGTCAGCTGCTGACGGATCTGGGGTTTTCCATCAATTATCTGAAGTCCTGCTTGACACCATCGCAGAATGCACTTCTCCTAGGAGCCAGACACAATAGTCTCCTTCGTAGCGTTGCCCTCAGAGGAGAGGGTAGCGGCCATTCTGGGGAAAGTGCAGTAACTGTTGTCACTGAAGACCGCCACAGTGCGGACCATCAAGTCGCTGCTCGGCAGGATGTCATCTTGCATCTAGCTTAACCATGTCAAGGAGTTCCCCCCCTTCTCACCCGAGTTCGATCTTTGCTGGATTTCTTGATCGATGCCTTCTTGCGGACGGATCGAGTCTTGAATAAGGCTGCACGAGTCTCTTCCGACTCCAGCGTGCGTTCAAAGTTCCGGGATGCAAAGATCCAGGAATCTGGGAATTTACAGAGTGCGCTACTAGCACACGAGTCCAGGAATCAAGAAAGGAAGGAAAGGGACTAGGAATGGGGTTGGATGGAAAGAAGCAAGGAAAACAATACTGGAAGATACGGAGCACAGGTCTGGTCGCTACTTCGCAATAGCATTGAGACGTGCGGAGCTGCGGGAGGCGTGGTCTATTAATAGAACACGCTACGTCCAAGGTGTAGAGCGAGGAAGGTGTTTCACAGTGGACGGCCATGTTGGGAGTACAAGGGAGTGTAAGCCCCATTGAGACAAGGACCAGGAAGTCCAAAAGGGGCGTGTTCTGTAGTTCATGACAAACCAGGTCTGCAAGTTACGGATGCGACCTCTTCAGGAGTTCCTGGACGCTCACTGGGTTCAGGCGTCTGGAAGCTTCGCAGACAGGATTCCGCTTGACGAGGAGTTCCGACGGGCGATTCGGTGGTGGAGCGTCCATTACAATGTCGCCCGGGGCACAGGGTTCCAAAGCCCCCTGTACCAGGAGGCGGTCACCACAGATGCTTCCCTGGAGGGCTGTGGAGCCACACCTGACGCCTGCATGCCAGAGGGCTGTGGCAGGCAGAGGAGAAGGATCTTCACATCCATGTCCTTGAGATGCAGGCAGTGTTCTGTGCCCTCAAGTCATTCTTTCCCTCTCTGAAGGGCAAGGTGGTGAGGATCTTCATGGACAACACCACCACAAAGTTCTACATCAGGAAGCAGGGGGCACTCGATCCCCATCACTCTCCAAAGAGGCACAGGACTTGTGGCACTGGGCCGTAGAACAAGAGATATTCCTCATCCCCTTTCCCCTGGCGGGAGTCAAGAACACCATCACAGACTCCCTCAGCAAGGAGTTACGCTCCTGCCACGAGTGGGAACTTCGGCAGGACCAGGTGGACTGCATCTTCATCAAGTGGGGCAGGCCCCAGATCAATCTGCTTGTGACCAACGCAAACTCCAAATGGCAGAAATTTGCCAGCAGATTCCACCAACCGAGGAGCATGGGGGAAGTCCTGTGGGAGGGCCTGTTTCTGTATGCATTCCCTCTGTTGCCTCTCCTTCTGCGAGTCATCAATCAACTCACAGTGCCCATGCAGTATAAAACTCATCACCCCAGAGTGGCTGTGGCAGATTTAGTACCCAGACCTTCGCAGCCTGTCCGCCTCGCCTCCGGCCCAGCTGCCGGTGCTCGCAGTTCTACTCCCCAGAGAAAGAGACACAATCCTGCATTATGACCCAGGATCGCTGAACCTGACGGCTTGGCTCCTGCAGCCCTAGAGTTTGGAGGATACGAGTTGCCAACAGACTACAGGGAGGTCCTTGCCAAGGCCAGAGCGTCATCGACTCTAAAGTGCTACAATCACAAGTGGAAGTGTTTTGCTTCGTGGTGCCGGTCACAGATGATCACCCCTCTGAGGGTCACGGCTCCGCAAATTCTTCCATACTTGTTGTCCTTGGCCATGGCGGGACTGGCAAATGCCTCTATCAAGATGCATCTGGTGGCTATCTGCCACTACACCAGGTCTCCAGGAAGATCTTCTCTTTGGTCTGACAGTCTCATCAAGGAGTTCCTCAAAGGACTGTTTGATCTTTCCTGCTGGTGAAGGCTCCTGCATGGGAACTCAACGTAGTGCTGATTAGGCGCATGGGGGCCCCCTTCAAACCTATGCATCAGGCCCCTCTCAAGTTCCTCTTGTGGAAAATGGCTTTCCTTGTGGCCATCACCTCTGCCAGGAGGGTCGGTGAGATCCAGGTCCTATTCTCATGAACCGAGGGTGGTGCTGTGGACGCACCCCTCCTTCATGCCGAAGGTTCCTTCGAAAATCCGACCTCAACGAGCCTGTGTTTTTTCCAAAGCCTTCGTCACCGGCTGAAAGGGCCTTGCACTCGCTGGACGTTGCTCGTGCTCTGAAGTTCTACGTGGCACTCACAAAGAGTTTTCGAAGGCTTCTCAACTGTTCGTGAACTTTGGTCCTGTGAACCATGGAAAGGCCTTCTACTGTGTCGACAGGAATTCCAGGGAGAAGTCCAGAGTCAACCAAGCAGTGCTGCATAACCTGTTTGCTTGAGGTGAGCCTGTTCCAGCGGGAAGCATACTTGCTTCTGCCTTGCCACCTTCCATGGTTGTGTATGTTGTACTGCTATGTATTCTTTATTCATGAGCATGTGAATCCATGCCAGACCCCATGCTGGAGAAGGAACAAGTAACTTAACTGTAACTATTGTTCTCCAGCATGGGTCTGGCATGGATTCACATGCAAACCCTCCCTCCTAACCCTCTGTAGCTCTTCTTGGTCATACTGCCACTTTACACTTACCAAATCTGAAAATGGCTGTCAGAGGAGGGGCTTAGGGAGAGGACTGTCATTGGCTGGGGGCAGTATGACCCAGAGTACAGTGATTGGTTTAGAGGAGAGATACAGGTTGTAATTGAAAGTGAAACCGTTTATTTTACCGAGGATTCCCAGCCAATAGTTAGAGGTAAGTAACGTGTTCCTTCCTCAAATATCACTGGACTAGGAGAATGGCTCCCAGCCTTTAGCAAGCTTTTCTTGGATTGAACACTGTCTTTCAACTTGGCACTACCTGGACGAGGGAGAGGCTCTTTGAGCTCTCCTTGACTTTTCAATTTTTCCTGAGTTACTTAAATTTTAAATTCTTCATCAGATCTTTAAGTTTTCTGCATATATTCAGGATTCTTTATACTATAACACTGTCCTTCAACTTTCCCACACTGGGACGAGGAAGAGGCTCCTGAGTCCTTCTTGTCTCTTCAATACCACAGTTTTATGGAATTGACCTGGGAGTTCCCTCACAAAATGATCTACCTCTGCTTGTCTTTTGTTTTTACCTTCTCAAGTTTTCCTGGCCCCCTCCTGCACTTACTAATCACACTAATATCAATGCTCCTACCAATACTTTCAGTCCATTGGCCATCCATGTTGGTATCCAGGAGTAGATGTACGACAACCAGTCATCGTCCAGTGTTAGTTTCTGCCTCCATCTTAGCATGCAGCTCTGTTAATTGGGTAATGGCCTCTGTCAGAGTCCTATTCTCTTAATCATGGGTAGGAATGTATGTACAGCAAGAAAACCCGATCCTGGTGCACATGCCCCCCCCCCCATAGCTGTAACAAGGTCTAGAACATATCTTCTCCGGAGGGCCATTAACCTGACTAATCTCAGCTCTTCCTTGATAGCGTTGAATCCTTCAATGGTTGAATTTATCATATGCATCAGCTCCCAACTCGTTATCTGAAGCTATTTTGCATTTGTGTTTGCTTGGACTGCTGGAACAATGGATGCAAAGAACACTTCAGTTCTGCTGAACAGTCTATATTCTGGTGTTAGCGCATCCAATGCCTCTTCCGTTTTTGATGATGCATAATTTCCTCTCTTCACTCTGATCAACTCTGTAGATCTCTTCTTCCCTTGATCAGCATCCATTTTGGGAAACCCGTCTACTTCTATGTCTTTCGGGGGCACCATCAATGCTGGTGTGTTCAGCTGTATGAGTGAGCATATTCCTCTCCAGTTGGGTGACAGCTGCATGTATGCCTTCAACCCGCAAGCCCAGTAGTGGTCCATAAGCACTCCAGTGCCAACCTTCATTCCTGGTATCTTTGAGATCTGCTTACACCCTTTATTGTCTCCAACCTTTACTGGACCATCATTCTGGAAACATAAGGAAGCACCCTGAAGTGGTAGAACGGGCACAGGCCTTACCTCATTTTTGACCCAGGTGAGCAGTTTTGCACTTGCTTCCCATTCCTTGAGGCAATGATCATTTTCCTTCTGCACTATTTCCACTGGAACTGTTAGGAGTAAATGTGCTTTGCTCCCAACCACTCCTTCTTTCCACTCATCTACTGTGTAGACCTGTCCATACACTAGCATCTGCGGTCTTTCCAGCATCCTGGCATTCCCCCCATCTCTCACTGTCCCGACTTGGGACACTGTAATTCCTTTTGTCACTACCTTTGCTTCTCCTTTGTGCGGACCTTCAGTGATATATTCTATGGTTTTGTCTGTACTCCAGTAGTCATCCATCATTTCTGGACTCTTAATGCTACTATCTTCATATGGAAACGTATTTCTGGACATCCACCCAAGTGTGGCATGCCTCCCTTGAAATCATCCTCTTGTGGTTCAGAGTGAGAGATCCATGTGGCATTGTGCTCTGGCCATTGGAATTTCAGTTGCTATGAATGTCCTGGATGCACTCATGGCATAGTGAATGAAAGAACATACATAACGGCTCTCTCTCATGGTTTCTTTCCATATATTGGCCATGTATTTGTACCACATGTTGGAAATATGGGCTGAATCAGATATGAATTTACCTGGCTGAAATCTGTCTGCACTGCTTCTAAGTCTCTTTGTTTCTTTAGCAGCGTGTGACACATGCCAAGATATGGCTTCCGTAGCAGAATGGATGGGGGTTACGGTAGTGGGGGTCAAAGCTTGTGCATCCGAAAATAATACTCTTCGTAATACAAGGAGGCTAACGAGGTAGGGACAGCAGAAGGCACAAAATGTTATCACAGCATTTAAAATTAGGCTTCCCATTGTGTGATTACTAAGTGTCCTCTTGCATTGCTCCAGTGGTCTGTAAAACTCACTTGAAAAGCCTCAAAATGTGTAATACTGATGCTACTGTGTTAGGTTAAGCTTTCCGTCTGTGGTAATATGCAAGTGTGGCATTAAAAAATCGTTCCTAGACTATACAGATACTTGAATCAGAGTAATTCAATGATGGATGGGTCTCCGTGGGTCAAATGTGGTTACGTCTGGGCTACATAGAGCAGAAAGATGCGGCAAAACAATTGAGGAGAAATCATTCGCTCGGTGTCCAATTCTATCACAAATCTAATTAAGTACGCTTGAAAGGACAAATGCAGATAGGGAACCATGTGCATAGGACAGTCTGTACTTTCTCGATGAATACCTAATGTATGGAGAATATAGTGTTCTGAATTTAGCTGTGTATTGTCCTTCCCTAACTCTTTGGTCCTGGATGAGTCAGTCACGGTTGTGGCGCTTCTTCTTTATCTTGGTCTTCTCCTTGCATCAAATCGTCATCGTTCTGGTGGGAGGAGGTCTCACCTCAGCAGGGCTTAACATCTCCAATGTAGTTCCAGAACTTCTTGCCATGTAACCTTACTGCACGATCTGTGGCGTGCTCAACGATGTACGGCCCCTCAAATGTGTGCTTGTACCAGGGCCTGGCAAAACTACACCACAAAAATGTGTCCCCTGGGTAAGGTAGTGGCGGCTTTAGGAGTTCCTAGTTCATTTCTGGGGTGTTGTCTTTGCTGTTCTTCGACCTCTCACACCATGCCTGCAGTTGACGATAAATGAGAGGCACTAGCCATCAAAGAAGCAATATACTTGTGCATTTCGTTTCCAACTACATCAGAGGTGGCATAGGCATCTGTCAATGCTCCAGTGGAAAGAGCCAGTAGGAGTTGCATGCATCGCCCAGTCACCCCCTCATGGGAAGTTAAGTGGTGGTCATATTCAGGTTGATTGCGCAGAGCAACCAGGTCTAAGGGCAAACATTGATGCCACCCTTGTTTAATGTGGCTTTAATCTTTGCAATCTTCTCTTTGAGCAGGCCATTGAGGCTCTCACAAATTCCATTTGCTTGTGGGTGATAGGCACAGGAGAATTTGTGCTGTATGACAACATGAGGTCAATTTGCAGACCGCAGGACCTCACAGAACCCCCATTGTGGGAACACCTCCCTAACAAGGAATTTTGCTGCTCTGAGAGGGTCTTCATATGAGCAGGGACTGGCTTTGATCCACTGGTAATATAGGCATACAATCACTATCATGAAGCGGTAGCCCTGGCATACTTGGAGCATATCGATATAGTCTGTGGAAGTGTTGGAAAGGCCTGATTGGGCGAGGTTTGGCGCCTCTCATCACACGTATAGTATGGCCAGCGGTAAACTTATTAAAAGTAGCAGTTCTCCATTAATGCAGCTATTTGTTCCACCATATTTAGACAAAACCACTTTTCCCCAATGTGTGCGGCAAGTACGTCCCTAACCAGATGAGTGGGGTAGTGTAATTGCGTGTTGCTGGAATTACCAGCTTGCCTGTGCTCTCCTGTCGCAACAAAGCATCTGTGGGAGGTATTGAACCTCCGCTTCTCACCCATAATTCCTTCTCCTCCACCAGTGCCCTTCCCTGGAATTCCATTATTTGCGTGGGTGGTAGGGTATTATAGCCTTCCTTTAGAATCATATTGCGCACATGGATATGTGTGTTCAATGGGGTATCAAAGTCTGTGATTTCAGGAAAATATACCACATGCTTTGCTTCCGCATCTGTATCTTTGGTGCCTCAGGAGATTAGCCCCCCCCCCTGGGGTTGGCCAGGCACTTCACGACTGCTGTAGCTGATTGGAGTTGGAGCGCGTCTGAGCCTGCCTAATAGGGCCGTGTGCTGCACTGCTATGCCGTCAGCATGTTGGATGTCCCGCCTCTGTTATTGTGAAAGCCCAGTGTGTACTGTAGACGCCACCTAGGCCGAATCCAATACACTAACTTCCTGGTCCCTGTGTTTTTCTAATGCCATTATGAGAGCTGCTAATTCTGCTGCTTATGCTGAAAAATGCAAAGGTAATCTTGCGCTTGCTATGACTTCAGCTGTCCTGTCTGGCTTCATCCTAACCACTACTGTCCCAGTATGTCTTTTCCCCCCATTGCCTGGTCTATCGTCGAGGAGCCGCCAACATAAAGTACTTCTCCCCTCTCAAGTGTTTCTCGCCCATCTTGGGAAAGGCATCATACTGTTCCATGTATGTAGTACAGTCATGTACATAGTCTCCGTCTTCCACTGGTTCAGCTAAAAACATTGCTGGGTCACAATGCAGCATCTCTCTACCTTTATCACTGGATTTGAGATGATTACCTTGTATCCAGAAGCCCTCTCTGTGATCAACGTGCTCTTGGGCCTTTAGAGAATTGCGAAGAGGGCATGTTCCATGTAGAGCATGGTGCTGCACCCCATCGTAATGCTTGCTGACTTTTCTACCGCGAATGTGGCAGCAGCCAGAGCTTGATCGTATTGGGAATGTCCTCTCATTACTGGGTCTAGACGTCCACTATAATATGCCGATGGCTTGTGCCCTAAAATAGTCTTCTGTGAGACTACCGCAGTCATCACTACTCTGTTGGAGTGTGAAAAAAAATAATTCATCATAGTAGTCTGGGATCCCGGACACAGGAGCTTTGCATATTGCTTTCTTAAACTCCTCGAATGCTTCAGTCATCTTGTGTGTCCATAGTAACCTGCCAACCCCACTCTGTGCCTCCCTGAGCCCACTTAGCAAAGGTCACGTGTATGTGATGTAATCAAAGATCCAGTCCATGCACTAATTGCAGAAGCCCAAGAACTGCTGCATTTCTCTCACTGGCCCTCATTAGGACCCTGGCGGATTTTTTCCGCCGTCGGCGGACTTTTCCGCCATGGCGCAAAGTCCCTTTACGCCATGGCGGATGGCGGACTTACCGCCCCATTCCGAGGTCGGCGGGGCGGTAAGTCCCCATTGACCCATTTACCCTTCCCCATTCCCATTTCGGCCCCATAGGGCTCAATGGGAGTGGGGAAGGCGTTAATTACGCCACCGTAAATTACGGTGGCGTAATTAACACCAAGGTCCCATAGCGCCATGGATTTTTACGCCCGCAAAAAGCGGGCGGAAAAATGACCATGGCGCTATGGGAACTCGTAGTTGGCGGTAAGGGGTCGGCGCAGCTAACGCTGGCGCAAACCCCTTACCGCCAGGGTCCTAATGAGGGCCACTGTCTTTGGCATCTGCATTCTGTGGATCACCTCGGCCCTTTCTGAAGTCCCTTTTTGGCCTTCCTGCGATATCAACTGTCCAATATATAGCACTTCCTTCTGCCAATATTGTAATTTTGCCTTGTGAACTTTGTAACTTTTCCCTGACAGTACTGTCAACAAGTATGCAGATTCATTTTGATACTGTTGCTCTGACTTGCTACAAATCAAAATGTTGTCTACAATACTGTATGATGGTGCTCCCATCTGTATGTTGCCAAGATCCATATGGAGGACCCTTTTAAAGATTGCTGACTCACAGTACCCACGTGGGTGTCTCGTGTGTTTCCACTTCTGGTTTCTATACAGAAACGAGGTCAAGTCCTGTTCATGGAGCGTATAGAGAAGAAGACGTTCTTCAAGTCTATTACTGTGAAGTGGGTAGCTTGCGTCGGGATGCTACATAGGACTGTCGCAGGATTAAGAACTGACATTCTACTTCAACAATTTGGTTCAAGGGTCGCCAATCCTGAATAAAATGCCACAACACTCTGGTCGCCCTTTTTTACTGGGTACACATCAGTGTTACACTGCGATTCTGAGAGTACCAGAATGCCTTGCTTCACTAACACAGTGATCGTCTCATAAATACCTTTGTCTGCTTCCTTTGATAGGGGATACTGTCTTGCCCTTGGTAAAATAGCAACTGGTTTAAGCTTTATCAGGAGGAACTCTTCTATTCTGTCCCATCGTATTTCTGGGCTTGGCCCTACTGGTTCCTTACGAGTGAGACTGGTATCAAGACCTCATTGTCTCCTTTTTCGTTCAATTTCTTCATCTACTTCTCTTTTGCTTCCTTGCATCCCTTCTAATTCTTTCTTCCTCTTGCCTTTGTTCTTCCCCTCTCCTTATTCCTTCCCTTCTTTCCTCTTATTCCCTTCGTCTCTGTAATCTTTTGTCCCTTTGTCTTTGTGCTTCTTCCTCTTCTTTCTTCTTTTCCTTGCTATCCCGCTCTATCACTCTCGGTCTATTTTCATACTTTCTTTGTTCTTCTTTTCTTTCGTGCTCCTCCTGATATATCCATTCTCGTCTCTCTATGCTCTTCCATTTCTGCTCGTCTTCTCTCAATCTCTTCTCTTGTTCTTTATCCTTTCTTGTTCATCCTCGCCTTCTCTTTGCCTAGCTTCCTCGATACTCTTCTCATCTATTTTAAGTAATATCTGTCATCCCATCCATTCGTTCTGCACGAGTGCTATCTCGTCAGCTTTAGCCTTCTCTCCTTTCCATCTCTTAATCTCCCTATCTATTTCTGTCAACAGTTTCGACCGCTCACTTCTTTCTTTTTTACCTCGTATGATCTTATAGATCTGTTCTTTTCTCTTATTCTCCTCCAGACTATTGTCACTATTGTAAGCTGGGGGTTCGTATATCAGCTTACTATACCCTGTCGCCGCTTTCAACTCCTTCAAAGGATATAACCCTATTTCTTCTGTACTAGCTGTCAAAAGCCTCTTTCTTTCTCACCCTTTTCTCCTTTCTTGTGTTCTTCTGGGATGAGGCTTCTATCTTTTTCACAGACCGTGACTTGTATAGGCTGCTCTCCCCGCTCGCCTCTTTGTGCTGAACTTTGGGGTCGAGAGCAGCTCGCCGGGCAGCCCAGTTGCAGGATAGAAATCCTGCCGGTTCATCTGGGCCTCAAGTGAGGAATTGTGTTTTTATTGTTTGTTTGTATTGCGCTTCGAGTGCGTGGTTGTGTTTCTCCCGCCCCCTCCCCTTGCAGCCTCTTCCTGGTGCCCTCCTCCAGCCCGACTCCCTGCCCGCCCACCCCCCCCCCCATATACCGACCCTCCTGGGCAGCCCCCACGGGTAAGGGCCCCTCGGGCAAAGGGCGGCTCCTACGGCTGCAGCTCCCACTGTGTCTGCAGGTGTCCGCAGGGGACGCTTGGCGCCGGTCCACCTTGTTAGCTCAACCTGCTCCCTCGGCCCGCAGCACCTACACCTGTTCACTTCATTCGCATGGTGCCTTCACTTCACTGTGCCCTGCTAATTGTGGTAAACTAGGGTTTTTTATCCCCTCGCAGGTTTTCAAACTTAGGTGGCCTCTCCACTTCGTACCTGATATGCATTACTGTGTTCACTGTGCTCTGAATTTGTGGTAAACTAGGGCTTTTCTCCCCTCGCAGGATTTTCAAACTTAGGTGGCCTCTCCACTTGGTACCTGATATGCATTACTGTGTTCACTGTGCTCTGAATTTGTGGTAAACTAGGGTTTTTCTCCCCTCGCAGGATTTTCAAACTTAGGTGGCCTCTCCACTGGGTACCTGATATGCATTACTGTGTTCACTGTGCTCTGAATTTGTGGTAAACTAGGGTATTTCTCCACTCGCAGGATTTTCAAACTTGGGTGGCCTCTCCACTGGGTACCTGATATGCATTACTGTGTTCACTGTGCTCTGAATTTGTGGTAAACTAGGGCTTGCCACTCTCTTCCTGTCTGCTTGTGCTTGTCCTGTCTTCCCCCCACACTCCCTCCTATCCCATGGTGCTCTCTATCTCACCTATCTTTTCTAACTGCTTCTCCATTGACTATCCTGCTCTCCTCACTAAATCTGGTAGGAAAAAGTTTAAAAAGGACATCCTGGTCTCCAACCCAGGCCTCCCTATCGCTGACACCTACACCAGTGCCTACTCTAAGGAAACTCTCGCTGACATCCTCTTTTTCGTGCCTTCACCTGACCTATGGACCCTTCATATGGTCTCTGTGCTCTCTCCTTTCTCCTCTTCTCCCATTAATGGTGGCACCCGTAGGTATGTCCTCTTGGCCTCCTTCCACTCCTCTAAGGCCATCATTAATGTCTACGCTAATGGGACCGTCTTGGTCCAAGGCCCTCAGGCCAACCTTCACCTCTTTGATGGACGCTTCCCGCGCCTCATCAACTTCCTTTCCTCTCCTGCTGTCCCCCCTCCTCTGTCCTCGGCTACCTTGCCTCCACCCTCCCTCCCTGCCCCCTCCCGTGCTCCTTCTTCACCTCCGCAGGGTGTACCTCTGATCCGTACCCCTCCCCGGAAGTCCTTCAAAGATGGCAACCTTCTCCACATTGCCACTCTTAACTCTCGCTCTGCCGTCAAACATTCCTCTGATATCTGCCGCCTTCTTGAGGAACTGGACCTTGACGTACTCGGTCTCAATGAGACATGGTTCACGGCCAGCTCTGTCACCAGCTTTGACACACTCCTACCTGACGGTTACAAGATCCTCTCCGTGCCCAGGCCCAACCGTGCTGGGGGGTGTGGCCCTTATCTTCCCTGAGTGGATTCCTGCCACTGTTACTCCCATGCAGACCTACTCCTCTTTTGAATGTTTTGTCTGCCGACTCTCTCTCTCTCTCCTAGCCATTCCCTTACCGTGGCTACTATCTATCGGCCACCTGGTAAAATGTCCTCCTTCCTCTCCGAGTGGAAGACCTCTCCTCCTCACTCCTGTCCTCAACCACTCAACTCCTCTTTCTTGGAGACTTCAACATCCACCTGGATGCCTCCTGTCTCCCCTCTGAACTCTTTCGCAATCTCTGCGACTCCCTCTCACTCTCTATTCTCCCGTCTGGGTCGACTCATTCTGCAGGGCACACTCTTGATGCCCTGATCTCTTCTGACCTTCCCCTCTCTGTCCCTCTCTCCACTCCTCTCTCCTGGAGTGATCACTTTCTCCTCTCCTCCCACCTCACCCTCCCTACCCCACAGGCAAAGCCACCCTCATCACTGCCATCTTCCTTCTCGGTCATCCGACCCATGAAGTGAGTGTCAGTTGAGGCTTTTGCTGCCACCTTCTCGCCCCCTCCTCCCGCTTCGGCTGACTCCCACCCTGACACAGCCCTCTCCACTCTGCTATATCTGATACTCTTGATATCCTTGCCCCTGTCATGAGAATCCGCCTGAAGCCCAAAGCCAAATGTAACTCCTGGTATGACTCGGATCTTGTCACCCTTAAACGCAAGTGCAGGGTGGCAGAGAGGAAATGGCGTGCTTCATGTTCATCCTCTGACAAACTGGCCTGTCGCCTGCTCCAAAGGCAATACCGGCTCTCCGTTCTCACCAAGAAGAGAGCCCTTATCCAAGCCCACATCACTGTGGCATCTAACAATTCGGCCGAACTCTTTAAAATCTGCAAGGAGCTGGCCAACCCTGCTGCAGTCTCTACCTCTCCTGTCCCCTCCCAGGCCCTCTGCACGGCACTGCCCTCTCACTTCATTTAAAAAACTCAGGACATCCTGTCCTCACTCTCCTCCTATCACCTCCCCCCTCCATTCCCTGCCCTTCCTCTGGCCCTTCTGCAGCCACCCCTCCTCTCTCCTTCTCTGCCTTTCCCCTTTTTTCTGCTGATGAGGTTTCGAGACAAGTCCGATCTATGAAAGTCTCGTCAAAACAGGTCCACCCCTGTTCCTCCAAAACTATCAAGGACCACATCGACTCCTTGGCTCCTGCCCTTGCTGACTTCTGCAATCACTCCTTCGCCTCTGGAGTCTTCCCATCCCCCCTCAAGCACTGCCTTGTGCACCCCCTTCTTAAGAAATCCTCTTCCGACCCTTCCTGCCCAGCTAACTATCGCCCAATCTATATCACTCCCTTCCTGGGCAAGCTCCTGGAGAAACTGGCCATCTTCCAGCTAAATCTCCATGCTGAATCTGTTGGTAGCCTTCATGACCATCAGTCTGGTTCAGAGCTGCCAGAAGCACGGAAACTGCTCTCCTGAACATCCGTGAGGACCTGCTCTCGAACCTTGACCCTAACATTTCATGTGTTCTCATTTTGCTTGATCTCTCTTCTGCCTTTGATACTGTCAACCATACCATCCTGCTCAACCGTCTCCTTGATAACCTGGGTATCACTGGTCAGGCTCTGGCGTGGCTGACCTCTTTCCTCTCAAATCGACCCTCCGAGGTCCAACTGGGGTCTTTCCTCTCTGACATCTTTTTCTCTACCTGTGGTGTCCCCCAGGGTTCCAACCTCTCTCCCTGGCTGTTCAACCAGTATCTGGCACTTCTCGCCCACAGCATCGGCGCTCTCTGCCCCAACTTTCAGTGCTATGCGGATGATACCCAGCTCATTTTCAGGCTACCCTCGGCCTTCTCTTCTCCTTCCCTCATCTCTGACTGTCTTTTTGCTATCCATGAATGGTGTGCCGCCAACGACCTCTGCCTTAACGCCAGTAAGACTGAGATTCTACTCATCGGCACACCCACTCCCTCCTTCCCTGCTGCTCTCTGGCCGGCCTCTCTTGGCCCTCTTCCTGCTCCATCTTCGACTCCACACTCTCCTTCTCTCCTCACATATCCGACGTCTCTAAGAAGTCACACTACCAACTACACCTCCTCAGAGGTATCCTTCCTTTCCTCTCCTTCCCCCAGAAGCTCACTGTCTCTAGAGCCCTGGTTCTCTCGAAGCTGGACTACTGTAACAGCCTCTACCTAACTCTGCCCGACTCTCCACCCTTTGCAACTCATCCAGAACAGGACTGCGAGACTTGTCCTTGCCCTCAAGCCCAGGGACCGTATCTCTCCAGGACTGAAATCACTACACTGGCTCCCAGTGACTGCGAGGATCAAGTTCAAAACCCTTTGCATTGTCCGCCAGGCCGTCTGGGGCCTTGGGCCAAAATACCTTCAACTCTCTCTTCCTAAATATCTTCCTTCTCGTGCTCTTCGCTCATCCGCCTCCAACTCCCTCAGGATCAGCCGATTCTCCAAACAACGAGTTGGGGGCAGATCTCTCTCCGCTGCAGGGGCCTCCCTCTGGAACAGCCTTCCTGCCTCCCTGAAACTTGAGGAGAACCATCTTGGTTCCGGAAGCACCTCAAAACCTTCCTCTTTGCCTCCGCTTTCTCTCCCCCTCTCCCCTGCTAAAATTACTGAAACTGCACTGAATCTGCAACTGGGCCACTCACCGTTCTCGGTCCTTGGCCCAGCCATTCTCCGCTGTACTGCCTCCCTGGCAACCCCTGCACTGCGGGACTGTGTCTGTATCCCTACAGCCCCCCTTCCCAGCACTTGTCTGCACTTACCTCGCACTTGCCACCAGCTGGCCTTTGTTATTTATCCTGTATGCTATAACCCTGTACTGCACTTTTCCCTCTACCTTCCCCCCCTGCACTTTTCCCTTCCCCTCTACCCTTGCACTTGCGCGATCTGAATGACACCTGGCCTAGTAGGATCGTTGTCTGTCTCCCCTTGTTCCCCTCCCCCGCCTCGTCGCACCTTGAAACACTTCTGTATAGGCGCGTTACAAATGCCATATCATATCATATAGCATAGTCAGAAGCATCTGTTTCCACCAGGAAGGTTTGATCTGTATCGGGTTGAGCCAGGATTGGACCTTCAGTGAATTTTCGTTTCAGTTGTTGAAAGGCCTTCTCTTGTTCTGTAGACCAAACAAACTGTGTATCCTTCTTTAGAAGTGCCACGATGGGATATACAATTTCAGAAAATGTCGGAATAAATTTTCTGTAAAAATGTGCAAGTCCCAGGAAGGATTGTATCTGTTTCACAGTGGTAGGTGCAGGCCAAGAAAGTATGGAATCTATCTTGCCCGGATCCATTCCTATTCCTTTAGGGCTGAGCACAAATCCAAGGTAATGAACGGTCTGAGCATGAAATAGACACTTTTCAGGCTTGGCCAGGAGTTTGTTTTCACGTAATCGTTGTAGAACTGCTTTAACGTGCTCCTCGTGGATCTGGGGATCTTTAGAATAAATCAGTACATCATCCAGGTATACGATAACAAAAAGGAACAACATATCTGAGAAGACCCTGTCCATGAATCGTTGAAATACCGCGGGAGCATTGGCAAGACCGAAGGGCATGACCAAATATACAAAGTGGCCAAAAGGGGTTCTAAAGGCAGTCTTCCATTCATCACCCTCCTTAATTCGAATGAGATGGTAAGCACCCCTGAGGTCGAGCTTGGTGAAAATAACAGCTCCTCGCACAGCTTCCAAAATATCAGAAATGAGTGGTAGCGGATAGCGGTCCTCGAGGGTACATTGGTTAAGACCACAGTAGTCCAAACAGGGTCATAGCTCTTTTGTATTTTTCTTGGGAACAAAAAACAAGTAGGCACCGGCGGGAGACTTAGGCCGGATAGTTCCATTTGCCAAGTTGGTATCCAGGTAATCACGTAGGGCCCTCTTTTCAGGTTTGGATAATATGAACATTCTCCCAAATGGAATCACGGCGGAAGGCTCCGTTTCTATGGCGCAGGTCTGTGGGGTGGAAGAGCTTGAACAATATCTGTTGCAAGTACACCGGTATATGTCTGGAATGATTCTGGTACATGCATAATGTTGTACACGCTCAAGGAGGATGGTTTGTGGTTTTGGGAGTTTACTGGAAGAATCCGGGACGTGTTCTGACATAGACAGTGAGACATACAAAACTCTGAGCCAAGGAACAACAAACCTGCTGTCCAATTGATGTATGGGTTGTGCTTCTGTAACCAGGGCATGCCTAAAACCATGGGATAGTGGGCAGCCTTAATGATGTCAAATCATATCCTTTCCTGGTGTTTGTTTATAGATAGTTGCAAATCTTTTGTTTGGTGAGTAATGGGGCCTGAAGACAACGGTCTACAGTCAATTCCTTCCATGGGTTGTATCACTTCTTTGAGCTCTCTCGGGATGTTATGAGTGGTGGCCCAGTCGTCATCAATGAAAATCCTCATGGCACCGCAGTCCACTAGAGCCAGGATGGAAAAAGACTCATTCTCGGTGGATGTCAGGACAGTTTGTAGAATCACTAAGGTATTCTGTCCCGGAGCATTCAAGGAAGGAATGGATATGGAGCAGGCATCTTTCTCCCGAAGCTGTGCTCCGCTTAGGATCGGGAGCTGGCGTTTCCCGAACGCCAGGGTGGTGCTATTGGGCATTCTCTGACTAGATGTTTGTCAGAGGCACAGTACATGCAGAGTCCCGTATCGATTCTATGGAGCCTTTTTTGTGGAGTAATTGGACCCCTGAAGGTGCCTAGTTGCATGAGTTCGGGATCCGGGGTACGTGGAGCAGCGCTCTCTTTGGTACTTGGGTATTCAGTAGTTGTCTTTGGGAATGCTTTCACCTTTCTTTTTTCAGCCTTTCTTTCCTGGATCCTAAAATCTATCTGCAAGGAAAGATCCATAAGGGCCTGGAAGGATCCTGGACGTGCTACTCTGGCTAGCTCATCCTTTACTTCATCATTTAATCCCCTTCTGAAGAGAGTGAAACTGGCTTCTTGTGACCAATCTGCTTCCTTAGCTAGCTGCTTGAAGCGAGTCACATAAGTGAGCATATCCTGACTCCCTTTGTCACGCTGTCCCCTCATTCTGTCCCTTTTTCACAAGCATCTAGGTCAGACAATTCAGATAAGTCTAACAAGGGATGAAGGGTTTCAACCCCCTCTCCCGAACCACAGAAGCCGAATAGATCGACCCTCCCACCGTGGTTGGCACGGGCTACTGAATTGAAATACACAGATAACCACGTGGCAGCCAATGGGGGGAAGACGGAGTTAGGAAGAGGGGTGGAATGACAAAGGAAAGATAGGGAACAAACACCATGCATCACAATACAATTACTTAATCCTAACCAAGAAATAACCTAGACTTTCCTACTTGATAATCCTTGTCTTACTTGTCTCCTGAGCAGAGTTATTTAGGGTTCTTACCATATCCATGCTTATGACCGTGTTAGTGTAACATGTAGCAAACACATAGCAGACGAGAGCGATACAAAATGCTTGACACGTACAAGGGAAGCCCCCTTCATGAAGTCAACATACACATGGCCCCATGGGCTGACATAGAACATGAGCGAACAAAAGCAACATAACCCAAGATATCCTTTCAGGATCTAAATGAACAGTCTTGCCCTTTATCTCTTAGAAGAAGGGTCTCTGCGGTAAGTATTGCCTCATACTTCCCATAGAGATTAAACTAACCCCAACCTGGGGACTGGCTAGTAACTCCTTCAAGTCTTTAACGTATCAAGTAAAACATAACTCTTGTCAACATTAATGAAACATGTATCCGTGTACTTATCTTCGAGTCCGGGTGCCTCACAAGTACACCCGGACGTTATGGTATGTCGCTGTGAGATGCCGCCGCCCCATGGAGCAGCTGCCGCGTATGGAAGTGAAGGCAGCGGTCTGGAATGGAGGAGTATTCACCGCTGTGGCCCGGGAGCTATCGGGAGGTCTTACGCAAAGTTCGCGCTGCCTCCCGAGATTAACATCAAGGCTACACCTGCTTGTCCAGATACTCTCCCTCACTGCCGTGTTTTACAGAAGCCTCCGTCCGCCTTCATCGACATAATTCACTCGCTCGCCATCCTGCGTTCCTCACAAACGCCGTTGTGGCCGCCCGTGCTGCACAACATTAATTATCAGCACCTGTGCACGGGCGTTCAACGGCTAAATACTCCATTAATGAACTCCAGCTGTCTCCTGGCGCGAATACGTGAACTACCATTGCACCTCTAAGCATACTGGGAATAGTAGTTTTTGTCTTATTTCTTACAATATTGTCGCCTAGGCTTGCCCCAGACCCTATTCCTGACAAATACTCACACTCTATCTAGGACAGGCAACACTCACAATACACCAGTTACCCCAGTCAGGTTTCCAATCCATGTCCCTCACAGTGGACGGGTGTCACGTGAGCGGGTTTACCCCAAGGGCCACATATGCAGACTCAAGGGTTCCCCGTTCCTTCACTGGCGTCTGCCATGGCATCTGCAAGAGGGAGCTCGCAGACGCCGGCTACAGGACGCTGCCCGCAGAGGATCAGTTCCGCGATCGTGGAGACCATTGAGATCAAGACAACGCTCACGTGTCGCGTCTGCGGGTCACGTGACATGTTCATCCGTCTCACTCGCGGATCAGGTGATGCGGAAGCCTCCGCTACTTAAGCGCTGAACTTCCGCACGTCCGTGCTTCACAGCTGTTCTTTGGAGGACTCTGTACGGTGTTTGGATACCTTGTGTTTCACGGCTCTTGACTCTTGGACTGTTTTCGGATTTGCTTTGCTCACGTCTTTGGCTCTGTTTGCTGGATCATCTCGAACTCGGAACGCCTTTTGGACTATCTTGGATTACCCTGAATTGGACTTGGCATTTTTTCCTCTTCACTGCATTACGTTACCAAGTACTTTGGATTTTGGTCCTTTTGTTTCATCAAGTTACAAGAGGGCAAGTTGGGTTATAACCCAGCCTACAGTTCTTCTCCCCACTGTCATCGGGGAAACCAGCTCACGTGCCCCTCCACGGAATTATCAACCATCATAGGTTCTGGGCTTCCTCACCCATCAGTTTAGGTAAGCCCTGCTCTTTATTCTGCTTTTTTGCTTGTACTGTGCTCAGTTGATTGCTAATAAAGGTTTTCCTTTACAGCTGCCTTGGGTTTCAACATTTTCCGTGGATCCGATCTTCAAGAACTACCCACCTGTGGCCTCAATGATCGCATAGGGAGTAATCTTGTATTCTCTCTCTGTGGTACTTGGGGACGGAGGTTTCAATACTCTTCACGACAATCAAGCAACCTGACACCCTTGTTTAAATTCAAGAAGTCTTTCTTGTGCACTGTAGACAAGCTCTGGTCGATCGAACATAGCCTTTAGGGCATCCACAAATCCTTCGTAGTCATCCAAGAGCTGATCTCCCGAATTAACTAAGGGAGTTGCCCAGGTTAAGGCATTGCCCGTTAAGTGTGAAATCATGAATCCGACTTTTGCTCGTGGTGTAGAAAAATAGTAGGGTTTGAAAGTGAAGTGCACTAAGCATGAAACTAGGAATGATCGCAGGCACCTAGAGGATCCATCATACTTGTCCACAACACCTCCTACTAAAACGCTTTCTTTGACTGCAGAATCCTGGGATAAGACCAGCTGTTTTAAAGCTGCATTTTCGGCTTTGAGATTTTGAACCTCGGTAGTTAATTCTTGCATACCTCGCATGAGGTCTTGGACTGCTGCTTCCATATCTGTTTCGGTATCAGGTTCTTGGCGTCTCAATCTGTCAAAAGCCTCTTTCTTTCTCACCGTTTTCTCCTTGCTTGTGTTCTTCCGGGATGAGGCTTCTTTCTTTTTCACCAACTGTGACTTGTACAGGCTAGAACGCGAGTCCTCGGGTTCCAGCGTGGAAGCCGGCTGCCAAGCCGGTAGCGTTCGAATTCCAGGAACAAATGTCAATTAATCCAGGAATGAAGGTATAGTAAGGTAAGGTTTGGAAGGGAGAGGGTTCCAGGAACAAAGAAGGAAGATAGAAATACACGGCAATGCAGAGAGCGAACTCAAACAACATCTAGTAACTTGTAGGGGTAGAGTTGAGACGTGAGGAGCTGCGCGGGCATGCCGGTTTTCTAGGAAGCTGGCGACTGCACATAAAGGCTAGACTGCAACGGTTCTGACTTGTCGGCCATCTTGGATGAATTGCAGTATTTATGCCGCAGCCATCTTGGATGAATTGCAGTGTTTATGCCGCAGAGCATCATGGACCATGAAGTCCAGAAGGGTCGAATCCGGCTACTCATGACACTAGCGTCTTTTGCTTCAGGTGAGGTAAGGGGAGCTGAGGGCTCATCGCCTTTTTCCTTTTGCTAAGCATCCACCCCTCAGGTGGCGGGTCTTCCCTTTCTTCTTGGTATATCTTCCAGGGCTCTAAAATCGCTAATATTTTCTCTAATTTCTTCCCTGTGTACGCAGCGTGCAAGTATGTGATCATGTGTTGCAATACCGCTTTTTGACAATGATCCCCCTTGTGGCCATGTCATGAACATTTTATCTGCTGTGCCTTTCACCCATTACGCACTATACTGTTTGAGCTTGGGCATGTGCTTTGGTAGTGTTTTGCATAAGTGCATCATGGGAGTGTCTCCAATAATGACAAGTCTCAATTGACTGTCAATACTTACCAGACTTATTAAATAACTTTTATACTTTTGCTTAAATCACCACTTTTCAATGTCTTTAATACGACAAATATGAGCATGCACAATCTATCACTGCTCAGGTCTCTAATTTCAACACCCTGTCTATACCTTTAATCGATTGGCGCCAATCACTTTGCTACTCTCAATCACTGTTGCCCCTCAACTTTTTCAGTTTTTTTCACTACTTCTATCACTCTTTGTTATTTGTACTCAACAGTCAGACTAGTCAACATTACACATTCATAAACACAGTGATAACCCTTTTTCTCTCTCGCCTTTACTTTGTACCCTATACAGGGTTTGAGACGTCTATTTACCTAATCCTGATTACGCGTTATATGTTTCTGCTCTACCCCTTTGGGATTTGAGGTGTTTCCTTCTGAAACTCCCTTGAGGTGGGACTCCTAGGCACCACCTTTTCTTCTCAAAAAATTTCCTGTTACTCAGAAATTATCACAATTCCATCCCCTTCATTTGCCATTCCCCTTAGTCTACTCACCATTCGTTAATCAACTCAAGGCCTTCGGTATCGACTCCTCCTTCAGTCCGATCACTTTGCCTTCTGTCCGCACAGCGCCCATGGAAACTGGGCAGGGATTTCCTCAAAGGGGGACCTGCCCACCATCTCGGTTCTTCTTGCAAATTTATATCTATCGACCGCTCTCCACAGGTAACCCTGCGATTTTCTGGCTAATTGTGGAGGATGCCCAATTGTCTGAAACACTGGAAACAGTTTGGATCTTTTCTTTTCCAACCATCTGCACCAATACCACGTGAACTTATGGTTCTTTAGTAACGTGCATGCAATGGATGGGGTTGCAGAATAACTGAGTCCAAATAATCGAAACAACTCAGAAGGATGGCAAAGATTGATATTTTATTAACAATGATCTAAAACGGGGAGGTTACAACAGACATCAAAGGACGTTCGCTCAGCTATCGACAATTTTCTCATTAAACATTGACTTTATACAAAATATTTGTCAGAGGTGACGTCATACTGCGTGGCAAATAAGAAAAACCTACAATCGATTATAATTGGTTCAAGGGGAACGTCTAAGTATACTTTCTATAAGGACTAGGATTGTGATTTGCTGCCCTACTGTCAGATGGACAACGTATGCCTACCTCTAAAACACGTCATCTCCAACACTATTAAGTACATGGTTTATCATTGGTCTTCAAACTATAAGGCCCTTCCGTATACGGCCCTCTACAATTGGTTGGCATGCTCATACCATGTCTGGGAACATTCGGTTCACTTAGCAGCACATAAGCTCAGACCCAGGTGCCAGGAGGTGGATTTTACCTTTGCACCTAATTAGCCCAACATCTCTCATCACTCATGCCTTTTGCCATGAAGATTGTCTTTGAACTTGGCCTTGCAAAGTATCCTTGTCTGTGGGAATATATGGGAGTGCAGGCTCTCTCTATCGTTGTTCTAGGACTCCAGCTTTCCATCCTCAGCTAACGTGACAGGAGACCACGATTTGGTCAATTTGGCAGCATTAAAAAGCCTTAAATGAATAAAACTTGGCACCCTTGGTGTTCTTTCTTTGCCCCTTAATAATGGATGATTCATCCTTTGCACGTTCACTGCTTTCAAGAATAGATAACCAACCTTGGCTGCTTCAGTTTTGATACCAGGCTAGACAGGCTTGTCAGGTGCTTCCATGATCTCAGCTTATTCTTGCTGCAACACAATTCTCGGCCTTACCTCTCCATGTGTCCAGGCTTACTAAATTCATGACACCGATGTCCAGCTCCTATACAATGGCGGCTTCGCCTGCATTCTATTCACTACGTATAGCCAGCTTCTATGATGACTTGGTCTACTTGCGTTTCAGCGTCTGTACAATTGTTGAACGGTTGATTTTCTGTAGCACTTTGCACACGTGCAATCTTTTCTCGGCATACGAAAGTTTACTTGATGTTTATCTTCATCATTAGTTTCTATAAGATTCATGCATTCTCTTCAGCCAGTACCCTCAGGGCGTCACGCTTGTCTCTTGTGATGTTACTAGTGTCTCTCTTTTGCTCCTTTTCACGTTCCTTCAGGGAGTTCCTCCCTCAGATTGCGGCCTCTTCAGGGATACATTCGATAGTGGAAACCTTTTTTTGAATATTTGGTGTGGTATTGGCACAACTGCTGGTGTCAAACATGGCACAATCTCAGGCCTCCAACATATAGGGGCTAGGTGGTGGGATTTCCTGCAGAGGTATGCAGCTGCTCCTCTACACCTTCAAGCTGGCTCCTGCGCGTGTTATTGTGCAACGCTCACTGAAGCTGGGCCCGGCCTGCCGAGAGCCCTTAACTGGCACCAAGAGTGTATAAGTACCCAAATGTGCACTGGCATCCCCGGCACACACACACACACACACACACACACACACACACACACACACACACTGTTTGGCCCTGTGTGTATTGGGCTCCGAACCGCAGGTTTATCCTGCCGCGTGGCTGGTGTTCCCAGTGCGCTCCTGGCATTATTGGTACGGAGGTGCCAGTTGAGAGCTGTGTATCTCCTGCAGTGGGCCTGCTGCAGGCCGCTAGCATTCCTGATGAAGGCCTGTCTTGAGCATTAGAGGGAGCGGGCACCGTGGGAAGGATCTGAAACTCCCCCGCAACCCCACCACTGAAAGAAATAAGAAGTGGTGAGCTGGCCGCCCGCAGCGCTGGACTGCAGAAGACTATACCGGCCCGCTCTGGGGCAGCCTGTGCTCCCGTCTGGAGGAGACCTCAGCGGTGGAGCACAGGCAAAGGAAGAGCTGGAAGCGCTCAGCCACATAAGAAATAAGGCAGTGCGTGTTCGCACCCAGCGCAGTGTCCTGGTGAGAAGGCTTGCAGCAGGCCAAGGCTGCTAATGGGGGAAGAGTGGTAATACAGAGTGCAACGTCTCCCTGGCAGAGCTGAGAGAAGACTTTTCTCTGCAATATATTGGAACAGTGTGAAGAGGAAAAAAAAGTAAATTGACATAAAGTCCAACGGCAGAAGGGTGGAGCAGGTCACGTAAGTGTACCAGATAAAAGCTGCAATAACCAGTAAGTGCTGCCGGTCCCGCGGTCACTTAAATGAACCTAACAACGTATCTTGATGCACAAACTTTGGGGTCTTTTCGCTCCTACATTGACATTTAACCTAATGAAAAGTCTGCCTACAATATTTTGATTGATATTGTTTGCCCCAAGCTTATTGCTTGCACTTGTAACTTTAATTGTATAGACACTCCATACCAAATAGTATGTTACTGTTACTTAACTGTTTACATAAAAGCCGGCTAAGCTCCCCTGCTGATGTTACCAGGCTCGCCTAGCCTACATATAGCACCTAAGATTGCTTCTGCCTAGCCTATTCTCCTTTAACAGTTGTGCAGATCCTAGTGTTCACACGTGTCCATGTCAATAATAGACTTGCATACTCCTCCAATATTATTAGGCTGACTTCTTCACCCTTGCTTTAACTACTTCCATGCTCTTTCGCGTTGAACTAGCCTATCCTGATGATCTGCCTGGTCCACTGATTGTATATATTTACGCTAATGTTGAACTAGCCTTTTTTGCCAGAAGTACTAGACCTGCCCAAATATACTAGGCCCGACTCCGACTTAACTGCACCCGTGCCAACCACCTTCTCAGGGACTAGCCTATTCTACTTACTGATATCCTTAGGCTTGCCTATTCCACTGATTTTACCTATCTATGTCAATGTTAGACTAGCCTACTCTGCCAAATGTATTAGCCCTCTACTGATTGCTTAGGACTGATTATTCCACTGATTTTACCTATATATACCAATGTTAGACTAGCCTACTCTGCCAAATGTATTAGCCCTCTACTGATTGATTAGGCTTGCCTATTCCACTGATTTTACCTATCTATGCCAATGTTGGACTAGCCTATTTTGCTAAAGGTATTAGCTTTCCACTGACCTCTTAAATTTGCCTATCCCACTGATTGCACCTATTTATGCCAATGTTTGACCAGCCTATTCTGGGGTCCTTATTATATTAGCCATGCCTAGCCCACTGACCATTCTTGCCTTCCCTATCGTAGAAACGTCTGAAATCCTTGCCCCAGTATGTTCACTAAAGTTCACAACCTCAGCGCCCCAGGCACACTACTCGCACTTAATATCCTATTGTGCTTTGCTAGGCTTTCTTCCCCCTACCCTCGAGCTCCCCTAAGTTTGACCAATATGACGATAGACGATCTATCCAACACTGCACAATCCAGCACCTCTGTATTGAGCTCACAGAAAAGCAATCTGTGCAACACAGGCACTAGGAATACCAGACTCTGATCTAGATTAACCAAACCTTTTGAACCCCTTGCCAGATCTCTGCCCCGGCCAACAAGAAAACCTATCTTCCTATTAGACAAAATACTATAGGGGCTAACCCCACTCCCAATAGGCCATTTCTCCATGTTACCGCCAAGCACCATACTGCCCACTAACCCAAGAAAGTAGACTCTGCAACTACCCTCACTTCTGCCACAGCTCCCCTCTCTCACCTTCTCAAAGGAGCCCTAATAAACTCTAGGTCCCTGGTCGCTCATGCCACAGAGATTGCCGACCTGGTTATGGCAGAAAACATTGACTTTCTCGCCATCACCAAGTCATAGTTGCATGATGCGGCAGGACCTATGCTCTTAGCAGTCCCTGTTGGCTACACAATACTAAGACAGGACGGAGATAAGGTGCGAGGCGGAGGCATTGCCATTATCTCCAAATCCAGCCCATCTATGAGACTCGCTCCCTCCCAAGTTATCCAATCTTGCGAAGTTCTCACTGCTAAACTTCCACTAGTCAATTCCCAGACCCTTACTATTCATATCATTTATAGACCCCACTGCCCCATCGGGACATTTGAGGAGGATATCTATACTATGCTATACTCTCCAATAATCTTTAAACTACCTCCAATTACTACTATTAGGTAATTTCAACTTGGGCTTCAATGACCCACTGGATAGCCATGCCACATCAATTGCCAACATCCTGTCCGAACTCGGCCTGACCCAAAAAATCAGAACACCCACTCATACCAAAGGGAGAACCCTAGACTGGGTGGCTGATTACAACTGCACTGCTAATGTTACCTCCATCTCCCTGCAACTCTGGACGGACCACTCTCTCCTGTCTTTTGCGCTCACGACTACTAGACTACCCCTATTGCCTCAACTTGCCTAACGAGGAACAAAAACAATATTACGGTGGACAAACGTATTCCCTCTATTCTCCCCACCCTCAATTTACTTGCAGACAATTCAGAGCCAGGAACGCTTGTTAATGTGTATAATAAAATCATGCTAACCTCACTTGATACTATTGCCCCAGTCAAACTTAGACCAAGTAAGCCCAAAACCCACCTGAAAAAGTGGTTCACCCCACAGTTAAAAAATGTACGACAAAAAAAAGAACTGCGAAACCTCCTGGAGATCACTCCCTTTAGAAGCGAATAGAATCAAAATGACTGCAATCTCGTCCCAATGAAAAAAGTCAAATGTGATTCCTACAACAACCGCAGCTCTCATGCTAATTCCAGTATGAAGGAATTATTCACAATCCTAAAGGAACTAGAGACACCTAACCTTACACCTAACATTTGTACCAAAGACAAAACCTGGTGTTCAGACATCCAACAGGCACTCTCCAATAAAGTAACTACCCTCCAAAATAAAATAGCGAAGAAAAATAAAAGCATCCCTAAACTATCACCGCCCAATAATACGACCTCTGACTTCCCCCCCCCTAAAAATACGATATCTGACACCTCTCCTGCCCGTTTTAACTTCACCAAAACCTCCATTCTTGAGGTAGAAAAAGTTATTCTTTCACTTAAGCCATCTAAATGCCAGGGTGACCTCTGCCCAGCCTAGCTTATAAAGGATGCAGCGAGAGAACTTGCCCCTTTTATCTTCAAACTTATCAATGCCTCATTTGCATCCGGCACCATCTCTACCAATCTCAAACAATCATGGGTGCTCCCACTGTTAAAAAAGCAAACCCTAGACCCACTCATACCAACCAACTACCATCCTATTACGACAGTACCCTTTCTGTTAAAAATACTTGACACGGTTGCCTACCTTCAAATCCAAAAATATCTGGAACTTCACCTTTTAGGAGCTTGACAATCAGGTTTCCGCCCCCAACACGGAACGGAGACTGCCCCTATCGACCTGAAGACTTAAGTCGATGAGCTAAGGGACAAGGGGAAATCAGCCCTCCTTCTCCTCCTTGACCTCTTGGCTGCATTTGACCTTGTGGACCACAGGGTTTTATGCAGCCACCTAGACTCAGCCACCCATTTCTCCAAAGAGGCCATAGTCTGGATCGAGTCTTTAAGTGATAGGACCATGAGGGTCTTCTCCCCCTCAGCAGCAGTAGACCCCATCCCAATCACTTGTGAGGTGCCCCAGGGCTCTTGTGTCTCCCCTACGTTGTACAACATATTCACTAAGCCACTTTTCGACGATCTGAACCATCTTAGTGTCACCTACACTAACTACGCAGATGATACTCAGATTCTCCTCCCACTTTCTGGGGATTACGTTAAGGATTTGGCCTTGGTGAATAGAGTGTACCTCATCATCCAGGCATGGACGGCGACCCACGGACAATGCTGAATGATAATAAAACTGAGCTCATCATCTTGGCTACCCCCACCAACCTCAAAAAACTAGGCTAGGATTACTCATCCATCATAATCGATGGTAACCTCAATAAAGTGGCCAATGAGGTAAAGACCCTTGGCTTCTAGTTCGACCACTCTTTCCTTTACCAAACAAGTGAACTCCATGGCCTCTGCCACCACCTACACTTGTAAGCTTATTAGAACCGGCAAACCCTTTCTCTCAGATGACAGTTGCATTATCCTGGCTAGAGCCTTCATCCTCTCCAGGTTAGACTATTGTAATGCCCTACATTGGTGCCAATAAATCGATTATCCAGAGAATCCAAATCCTCCAAAATAATGCCCTTAGAGCTGCCCTTGGTGTGGCTAGAAGAACTCAAATACCTGAGATTACACATCAAAACAACTGGCTTTCGACCCACAACAAAATGTATCTAAAAACTGGGTCCCTGACCCATAAAGCCTTGAATAACGCTACCCCTAGTTATCTCAGAGAGATTCTGCAGAAGAACCTCCATCAGACCTATGAGTCTAGCTAACACCAACTGCCTCACCATCCCCAGATTTAAGCTCTCGAAGGTTTGTGGCTGTGGCTTCCCTGTCAAAGCGGCTCAGCTTTGGAACACCCTGCCACCATCAATTAGAGAAGATCAATCATACCTGAACTTTAGACTTAACTACATCAACTGGCTCAAGTCTACCGATCATTAAGGCCCGCTAGCCCCCCTACATGCTATACCGACCAGCCAAGCTAGCAATTGCTACCACATAGCTTGCCTGTTTTGCATGCTCCTCAATGTATTTATTGATTCATACTTGTTTACTATACCTGTACTATTTCTGTTCACTATGTGTAACTTTTTTTGTAATCCAGGTCGTGTATATCCTTTTAACTTCTGCGCCCTGATACCTTCGGGTCTGGTGCATGTTACAAACGAATAAACAAACAAGCAAACCAGAAGTGGAAGAGACATGGATATGGGAAACTTGTTTATTGCCTCAGACCTGCAGTGCGTTGTATTTGTCAGTGTGCTACACACACAGTCAATTTAAGAATACGCTGCAAATACAGACTAAAAGCCTCCGTTAAAGTGGTGTATACTGCAATGTTATGCTTCACGTCCTCAAAGAAAGGCATGCCCTGTTCGATCAAGTAGAATTGTAGACGCAAACACTAAAGTCAGGTGGGGCAGCACCCAAACAAATTTGCCTCTTCTGCTCGCAGGAGGGTGCCCGTGGGGCAGGATTAAACAGAGTCTGAGGGAGCAAGCCTGCGCAGCAAGGTCAGCAAGGGCCCATCATGCAGCGGTGCTCCAGGTTCGCCATCAACAGCAGGGGTGCTGATGCCCAAGGGGCTGGGCTCTCAACTTCCAGCCACCAAGCCTGAGCCCAAGGGGCACAGTACTGCCAGCGGGCACATCGTTTCACAGCCACTTGTTGCCAGAATTCGATATGAAGGCTTAACCCAGCGACCCCAGGGCCGAGTTGGACGCACTGCCTGGAAAGGTTACTGAAATAGATGATGCCAAAAAGAAGACACTCCTGCTGTTCTATGCATGGAGCGAGGTCCATAAGCTGTACAGAGTGCTACTGCCAGGTGATGGCTCGTATAGAGCTTTTGGGGAGAGCACTGTCCAACTGTTTTGCCCCAATGGTCAATGTTGACTACGAATGGTTCCAGCTCCAACAGGCTGCAGAGGGGCCAGTGGAGTCCATTATATACCCAGCTGTGCCAATTGGCAGCAACCTGTGCTTTTATTGACGAAGGAGAGTTGCGGGTCCAGGTAATCCAAAATTGCTGGTCCAACAAGCTGTGCACACAGATTCTGAAGGAACCAGGAGTTCCTCTAGTGCGAATACTGGAGCGAGCAAGAGCCCAAGAGCTGGCCGAGGTGCAGTCAACCCAGATGGAGGTGGCTATGAAAGGGCTGCAAGAGGAGGAGGAACGCGCTGTCCGGACCCAGTGCAAGAAGACTGCACCGGTGACTGTGTGACTTCTGTGGATGGGGCTTACCACATTTAATGCTGTGTCCAGCAGCAGGGTTGACAGTGTGGTAGATGCCACAAGGCTGGCCATTGTGCCAACTTCTGCAGGAGCTTGTGGACATTGATATTGATAGGTTATTTGTATAGTGCCTATACACACGTTTCAAAGCGCTTCAAGGCAAGGGAGGGAGCAAGCAAAAATACAATAACATTCTTACAAGGCCTTGAGACATTAAGAATGTGAAATTAACTATTGTAGTAGGCCTGACAACATTTCAGATAGTGCAAGAGCTTTGACAATGATAAGATGGGGAGGGAGGTAGTAGGAGATGAGACAGACGACTATCATACTAGGCCTGATGAAATTTCTTGTAGTGCAGGGGGAATGACAAAAGGTGAAGGAGAGAGGGCGGGGAGGAGAGGAACAAAACAAGCGATTATCGTACTAGGCCTGATGACATTTCTGGTAGTGCTGTAGATTGACAAAAGGTGAAGGGGGGTGGGGAGAGGAACAAAACAAGCGACTATCATACTAGGCCTGATGACATTTCTGGTAGTGCTGGAGATTGACAAAAGGTGAGGTAGAGGGGGGGACAGGAACATAACAAGTGACTATCATACTAGGCCTGACAACATTTCTGGTAATACTGGAGAGGAACAAACAAGTGATTATCATACTAGGTCTGACGACAATTCTGATAGGGTAAGTGCATAGAACATGAGGAGGGGAGAGAGGAGAGAGGGAAAAGGCAGGGAGTGAAAGAGAAGACTGAGAAGCAGTGAGTGTGGTGAAAGAGAAGGAGAAGCAAAGCCGGCGAAATACAGTGTTCTAGAGCACATAAGCAAGTGGAGAGCGCACATCAAGTTGCAGAGGTCAGTACTGAACACATATTGTTGCAAGAGATCAGCAAGTGCAAGCCAGTATTCAAGTCATAGATGGGGACAACATGACTCATGGTCACCATGATTACGTGATGCTTAAGGAAGTCCAGCATGAGAACGACGAGATTCGAGATGAGTGCACCAACATAAGTCCAAAAGTCAAATCAAAGCAGCAAGGCAGTGATGGTGCCACCATAATATGTCAATACAAACTCCCACAATGGGCAGGGAAGGATTGTTGATGTGGGGGTAGCAGGAGAAGGCTGCCTTGCGTGGGACGTGGGGTGGGTACGGTATAGCAAGATGAAGGATTTAAGCATACAGGCATTGCATGCATACAACAGAGGTGGGGGAAGGAAGAGGCAGGGCTAAGAAGGTGGGCAGGTCTTAGGCTAGGTGACCCTAGATCCACTTGCACCTGCTCCCCACTTGCATCTGCTCCCCATCAATCACCGCGGCCAGCGAGCATGAACCAGGGAGAAACAGGCCGGCCGAAGTTGCCACCAGCAAAGCGCTCATTGAGGAGCACGCCGCCTGGCCGAAAGAGGATAGAAGGGAACGCAGAACCGAGAACTAAGTGGTGGCACTAGTCGAGTACGAGTAGATGTTGAAGAGGTGTTCATGACCGAGCAACCACACAAGCCCTCGACAATCGATGCAGGGGGTTATACCGGCAGAGGAAGAAGAAGACAAAGACGGCCCAGGCCTGCGGGCACAAGCAAACGAGGGGTCAAGGCTAGCTGTGTCAAGCGAACTGTGGGGCTGAGTGTTACTGAAGCTATACAAGTTGGGTTAATGTTTTGTGTTCCTACCTTTGGCATGGGATGTTGTGACTAAGGCGCGCTACAGTGCCGTGACTTGTTGCTGTTTCAATGATAACAGCACCTCTCTGACTAAGATGTTTGTGATCATATGTAATACCTTAATAAATGGGACAAGCGGCTTCCCGCTCGCCAGTTGCTTACACATTCAAGCTGGCTCTTTCGTGTTCTTGTGCTACGCTCACTGAAGCTGGGCCCAGCCTCCCCGGAGCCCTTAACAGGTAACAACCGTACAAAAGTCATGAGAAAACTATTAGAGGAGCAATGCACCCCACCGTCGCTGCAGGGATCCTGCAATAGCTAATTTCCATTTCCAGCACTGATTAATACTTGCCTCTGTGTTGTTCATCGAATCCAAATCTTCTCACACAATCCAAGTAGAGGAGATTATGTACTATTTTCGAATATCTTCTCCAAGTCCTTTGATATATAAAGTACTTTATAAGCAAGTCATGCACACATTAATCAAAGGCATGTTCAATATCCCCCCACAGGGTCAGCCGGGAACATAATGGAAAGAGCTCACAGGCTGTTCAGAAAAATATCGGCAACAATATTTGGCATCACCGAGGATTGAAGGCATCACAGAGGTTTTAGAAGCAGAGTGCTTGTAAATATTTTCCATAGTAATTACTGTCATGAGCAATGAAGCAAATTATTCTCCAAAATAACAGTTGATTCTGCCCATGCCTCGAGTTCAAGTATCCCTGTCACTCTCACCACAGTCTGTTCAGTAAATGAGGGAACTTGGGAGGCTTCCAGGCAGGGTCATCTTAAGCACTTTGGGGGCCCGAGACACAGACCTCTTTCGGCCCCCCCTCAACTTAACCGAATGAAGGGATCCAAAATATCTGATCACACACCCCCTCGGCACATTCCCAACCCATAGCTTGATATGCTGCCTCACAGAAATCAAAATGAGCGTAGTGAATGCACAAACTAAATATACCAGAGTGAACACAGAAAACATTACAGGATGAATTGATTAGAGCAGAATGTACTTTAGAGCTTCAGCAGTATGCCATAAAATATCCTAATGTGTGCCATTTAAGTTTGGTGAACAAAGGAAACTGACTTCTTAAGCTCTGCAAGTTGGGGGCCTGGGGCAAGTGCCCCTTTTGCCCTCCCATAAAGACATCTCTGCTTCGAGGGAAGGGCCAGAGCCGCACACCAATAAATGTTCCTTACTGCGTGCGCGTTGCGAATGCAACTCACCAGAAGCTGGTCCATTAATAACATGGAGACGGTTCTGAAGCGACTGGCGAGCCGACATTTTCTCTTTCCTGAAATGTGTTTGCATTGCAGACCTTTCCCAGCTTCTATTAACATATCTTGACTTTTATTGACTCTCCTCATGGCCCATGTAATGATTTCAGCTTTAATCTGAATCCCACTCCATCACATCTGTGAAAGTAAATAAACACATTATCGGAATTTCAAATGCGTAGACCCGCCATGGCAGAGAGTGAGGCAAACTGTTAAACAAAAAGGCATTTGATTTAAGTTGTCAAAGCTGTCCAACGGAACGTCCTCCGAAGACATAATGTAAATCTAACGCGATTTTACGTTTGGTTTACACACCTGATCTTTAACAGTCTTGTTAAACCCTTTCCAGGAATACAGGTTGTAACACGGGTGTCAAATCCAATCTACCTGGTTAGTTCGAAGTTGGAGTTTTTGCACCTAATATGCATTTAATAAGCAGACTGCTTTAGGCAGGTTGTCATGTTTTTATCAGGGTCATAATTTCACCAAAATGCCTGGAGTAGCAGAAGTGTCATCACACCACCCTTGACATCTGATGACATCACAGGAAGTGATGTCATTTGACCCCACCCTGAAGTGACACCATGGGAAGCTATGGAACACAACCTTTCGCCCCTTTAGAAAACAGGAAGTGGCATCACATAGCATTGTTCCTAAGTACACTACAATAAATATGATTAAGATATCACTGTAATGTGATATACATTTCATACAAGAATGAATCACCATATATATCGTTATTATCAATGTGTATAGGCCCATATCACCAAATTACTGTGAATGCAAGCAGACGTCCAAGGCCAAAAGATAATGATGTCTTATTATATAGCACTTACTTATAAGCGCTTTATATAGAACAAATATACATACAATATCACCCAACCTGTTTTGATACTCATTTATAGACCTCAGGAGGCTAAAAGGTTGAGTTGGCCTTGCCGGGATTCAAACCTGCTGATCACACACACATCGCAGCAGCGAGCGCTCAACCCACTTATCTATCTTACCAGCTACAGCTATCTTACTGGCTATAGTAAAATTATCAATTACATGTCTGAATGTTCTCAAAGCCAGAAAGTAATTACACTCTGTAGTAGATACCAATAAACTAGTAACTGAGATTTAACAGCAGGCCAGTTAATCTGCAGGTCTGGTACAAATGGGGCCACATGTCAAGCCTGCGTGGATCTAGTTCTCAGGCTTCAGAGGTTGGCAAAATACATACCATTGGGAGGGTTCTTAACTGTGTATTAAAGAATTTAGAGTAGCGGAGGGAAAGCAGCGCACTCACACTGCATCCCATACTCTGGGCACACGTTACCTCATACATTCAAACATCCTGAACAGCATGCCATGGAGATAGGCAAAATAGACACATTACAACAACGCATTAATTGTGGCACAATGAAATCAAGGGCCACTTGATGTGCTATGATCAAACATTTGTATATTGTACACAAGCTTTTAGGCACAAGGATGTTGTCAAGTAACCGAGACACTGAAATGGAATGCCTTGTGATGATCGTAACAGAGAAAACGGCAGACAAAAATATGCTATAACTGCAACTTGTGAAAATCAAAATACATATAGTTTTTGTCTTCATTGTGAATTTGAAGTGTTTAAGAACAGACTAAATCAGTAACTCCTCCCCTGAAGTGTGCCCAAAATAAACATTTAATGAGTCTAGCAAATATTGTATAGAATTCCAGAAAGACTATTTTCTATTCCTATTGAATGCTGCTGAATGGAGACACACTTATATGGATTGCAGGGGGGCGGCCTACCTCGGGGAGGCCTGCCTGAAGACACAGGGTCTGAGGAGACCATGCGAACGATGGCCCCCTGGGCGTAAGATACCTTTTGAAGTGTACATGTTGTTTGGCACCTTGGCCTTTCGCGCCCCTGACAGCGCGCATCCACTGGCGCGAACCGCCTTTGATAGAGGGGGGTGGGCTGGATGGGCCTGGGGCATGCAGATAAGGCATACGAAGACTGCTGAATGGAGACACACTTATATGGATTGCAGGGGGGCGGCCTACCTCGGGGATGCCTGCCTGAAGACACAGGGTCTGAGGAGACCATGTGAACGATGGCCCCTGGACGTAAGATACCTTTTGAAGTGTACATGTTGTTTGGCACCTTGGCCATTCGCGCCCCAGACAGCCCCACATGCCAACGCTGATCCACGGGTGCGAACTGCCTTTGATAGGGGGGGGGTGGATGGATGGGCCGGTGGCCGTGCAGATAAGTGTGTGGGAACGAGGGGCCATCAGGCCCCTCTCGATGGCCCCTCTCATGCTTTACTTCTCAGTAGAAACTCGGACCAAGTGCCTCCAGTAGTGGGTTCACCCCTTGCCCTTATGTGATAACTTTGGTTGACAATCGCGTAGATGGGACCACTGAGCATGACTCTTCCTCTGAGATCACTGTCCTGCATGTGAACCAGCCTGAACTAAGCACATCGCTCGTTCATCTCCATAAATGTATCCTTGCCCACACACCCTCGCCAGTGGAAACTTACTGCCATTGTGACCCTGTGTACCTGCAAGGTATTCTCTTCAAGTGCCAGACCACTGACCACGACATGATGCCCACCTAGCAGATCCCCAATTCACATTAGACCCCTACTGCAGTATATCGTTGCTTATCAATAACAAATGCCACATACCAGAGATTCCTGTGAGCACAGACCCACACTTCAACCGGTGTATTACAGTGGTCAAGACCCTTAACCTAAGGCCTGTATAATCCAATGTTAATTGTTAGTATAGATATGTGTGACTTTTATAGAGACATAGCCTACTGAAAGACTTTGAACAAGTGTTATTTAGTGCATGCATTGTCGAGAATATTTTATGTTGGCTTAGATAGTGACCACCCTGCTTCACAGCGACCAGACCTTCACCCATTCGGAGCACAGATGTCTGACGTCCATCCTTTAATGGAGACACACTTGATTCATTTAAAAAAATCGAAACAACCGTTGTTAAAATATATGTGGTGTTTTATTTTGTATCTTATTTTCATGACACAAAAATACAAGACTTTAAAGATTATACAGGTCAGGTTGCAGCACAGCGAGAGAAAATCCCCTGTACTGACCGCTGTCACTCGGGAACGTTTCTTTTATGGCACGAACGGCACAGGCGGGTATCACTCTTCGAACTCGGTGTCGCAGCCTTCCGTGGAGCCACCATGTAAAGGAACGATAGGCCACCAGCCTGTACCACCTGTGAAAAGGAATGAAACAAACTGTTTTTAAATGACCAAGATAAGTTTAATAAACGTTTCTTGTCAATGACAATTCTTGTAACTAATGGCATTCTGCACGGACAAATGCTATCTAGACAATGCACACTATTGAACGACTTACATGCGTTACAATGATATGTAGATGTAATTTTGGATATAGTAGAAGAACATGAAATAGGAGTGGCATGACAAGCAGAGTATACTTACTCGTTACTCGGATTACGAGGACGAACAGTTGCGCGAAGTTCGTGCATAGGCACCATCATTATTCTCAACACGGCCCGTGTGAGGCAGGCTGCCCTGAAGTCTGGCAGCTCGGTGATGCATTGCGGGCATGGCTCGCCTTCCGAAATGTAGGCCAGGCATCCCGAGTTTTCTCGGCAGCAGCAATTCTCCTCCTCGGTTGGCATTAGCTCGCACCGATTGCATGTGCACCAGGTGGAGACGCCGTCCATGCGACTAGGCCCAGGCTCTTCATCTGTTCATTTGTCCTGCCAACTGCCGTCTGAATCCCCATCGTTTTCGCGTGCTTCCCTTTCCAGTAGTTCCTCCTCGGTATACTCGGGCTCGTACATGTAGGGCATTATTGTAGCCATTGTGTGGTAAACAAAGTAAAATAATTTACTGAGATGGTACAGGTGTTCACACGGGCTACAAGCGGCGAAGGTAGCTGACCAGAGCACAGAAACGAGTCACAAAATACTCTAAGTAACACAGAGAGAGGAATGGAATCGAAAATCTGCTGCTGTGTGTTGTGAAACGGTCTGTTTATACTTATTGAGGAAAGAGGCGTCCTGCCATTTCCATGGTGACACGTCATTAGCTGAAGCGCAGCGAATGTTGACACAAGACGTGCTTTGGCGTTGGGAAATGGGCGGTACGAGTCTGATGATGACAGGCTCAGGGGCGGGGGAATTGATTTAGTGCCGCAGAAGCAGGTCAGCCAGGGCGATGCGGCAAGTGATAGGATTATCACAAAATGGCGGCTCCCTGGTGCCTGTTTTCGCGTGCGTTTAATGGACGAAAACTCGGGTAAGGTCCATAGGAAAGTTTTCTAAAATCGAGCCACTTAGGCTTAAAAAAATATGCCCGACCCATAGGGACAATAAACAAAATTACTAGACCATGCCTTTAATGATTTTGGAGGGGCAGATGTTCACCTGTTTGGCTGAGGCCTTCATGGACCGGACGTGTCTGGTGACCTCAGCGGGTGAGAGGGAAGAGAGGGGAAGTGGGGGGAGGGGAAAAGAAGGCTCCAGTGTAGGTGTATGTTGTGGTGTGGAAGGGAGCGAGGAAAGGATGTCTTGGATTTTTGTGATGAAGTGTACAGCCAGGGCCGAGCAAAAGTCCTTGGTGGGTGTGACAGAAGAAGAGGCTGCTGCAGAATTGGTCAGTTCCTTACAGACTTTGAAAAGTTTGGCCATGTTGCTTGATGCCACGGAGATGCAGGCTTGAATAAAGGCTCTTTTCTTGGTGAGAATGCAGAGTTGATATGGTCTTTGAAGGAGGCGGCAGGCCAGTTTGTCTGAGGGTTCGCCTGATAAATTCCATTTCCGCTCAGCTGCCCTACACTTGTGTTTTAGGGCAGCCAGATCGGAGTCGCACCAAGAGTTGCACTTTTTGGGAGACTTCAGACGGACCGTCAAGACAGGGGAAAGAGTATCAAGAATGTTGGAGATTGAGAGATTGAGGTTAGCAAGGGCTGTGTCAGGGTTGGAATCAGCCACAGTAGTGGGAGAAGGCGAGTAGGTGGAGGCAAAAGCAGCCACTGTCATTTTTCTCATGGGTCTGGTGACTTTGAAGCCGAGTGGCTGTGCGGGTGTGCCGCTGCTAGAGAGGAGGAGAGCTTCAGATGAGTTGAGAGAAGAGAGTGGTCAGTCGAGGAGAGAGAGGTAGTGAGAGGAATCGAGAAAGGGATGCCAGTAGAGATGAGAGCATCCAAAGTGTGGACTTCGCTGTGCGTGGAGCCATTCCCAGATGCGAACACATCCCAGGAGTGCGTGAGTTTTGGGCAGGAAGTGGTTTGGAATGGCCGCAGGGATTAGCATAGCCTTGGGTAATTAAAGGTGGGTAAATAAGCAAACACGACAACCTTTGTTTGCCTCCTCATACGCAATTGCTCCACACTCAGATGAGATAGTTCGGATTGGGAGACTGGCAGAAGGACAGAGGGTGTTAGGCAAACACAAGGCAAAGCCACAAAGGCACTTGGACAGGAAGACAAAATAGGGGAATGATACGGGGAATACAAAGGGCAAGGGAGGGTGTGAGTAAAGGAGGAAATGAACTGCACAGGCAGCAGAGAGAACGGGAAAGGAGTGGGACAGAAGAGGAGAGGCGACTGGAAGGAGAACTCAGGAGCACTGTGCGGGGCACTGGCAGCCAGGCATTGACACGAAAGTCGGCATGCTGCATGCAAGAATACGGTCGGACCTGGACGGCAGCTGCGGCGGCGAGGAACGTGCAGTGTGCAGTGGGGATGTAGAAACAGAATCACAGAACCAGACAGGAGAACGAGGCAGCTCCAGAAAGGAGAGCACCTTTGCACCACAAGTGATAGTGCGTGACAGAGCCGCTGCAGCACCAGCACTGATAGCGGCTGCAGGGTTCAGACCAGGGTTAATTTTGTCATATAGTTTCACAAACCAATAAAGTGTACTCCCTGGATCCGGTGCCCACTGATGGGATCTATGCCATCTGGCATTACAGCCTGCTTCTGCCATTGCCCTTAGCACAAGGGCAAAATAAAGGCCACCATTCTAATCTGTAAGAAAAGTGCCCTGCACTGATGCTAAGCTCTTCACCTATCTGAATGGATTAGTCCTAATTGGACATCATCAGTGAAGTCAGATAGTTAACGTCCAGTCTCTGTTCACTCTGAATCTGCTAGTCCCGCTTGCAACACTAGAGGCTCCATGCTTCTCAAGGGAACTGGCGCAATGTGAGGTAGTCTGTGCTGTTGGTCAGGGTCCTTACAATCTCAATTATCGGGTGTTGACCAATACTGTGAATGAAATAATCTCAAAATAAATAACAATACATCTGAAATAATGACCTTTGTTAAGGATAAGCAGTTTTTCTGGATGGGATACTTAACTCTTGAGCAGGTTTATGACTAGCTGTATTTCGGCGTGATAGTTTTATCCATCACACAAGAGACCTCAGATTCTCCCTGCACTAAAAAGACTTGGAGCTGTTGAGAAAGTCTTCATAATATTTTGTAAAGCTCAGGCAATATTATGGTGCCACAGGTTGACAGAGCTTTTGAGCCACATATGTAAGTACTGTGGTTTAAGTGGCCCCGGAGTGCTCGCTCCTGGGAAGCATGCAGCAGAGCCACTGAGCCACACTGAGTGAGGACTGCAGTCTTCACGGAGTGTAGGCTACACACTGACCGCTGCCCCCCACAGTAGTCCCGCTCTCAGCCCCTGATGGCCCTGTGCCCCTGGCTATGGAGCCCCGGGGACGTGTGACGGTGCTGGGCCTGGTATCGCTGGCGGCTGTAGAGCTCGTTACCGACACACCGCCATCTTCAGCAACCACACCCCAGTACCACACCCCCAATCTTGCTGGGATATCCCACAGGCACTGACTCTGGTTTTGTTGATTTGAATAGTCTGCTTGGGGCATGATGTGGCACCCGTTCCTAAGCCGCCAAATAGCCCTTCAATGCAGTTTTTCAGCACGCGTTCTGCAAGTAAGTAAACACGTTTAACGTGGGTTTGAACACTAGTACCGCTACTTACTTGGTCGGCAGTGTAGTCGGCATGGCACCTCGGTCCAGGGGTCCTCCGCACTTCATAACATCGAGTCGACTATCGGATGAGGGGGCACTAGTGGTGCTTGGTGATGTGCTAATGCACATTGCGCAGGTGCCAGTGCTGCCACCTCGCCCATTCACTCATCGTGGCCATGACCCGACCCCAAGTCCCAACCTTCACGGTGCCACCTGGTCTGCTGCTGCAGCCAGGTTCCATGTGATAATTCTGCCGCAAAAATATTGCGATACAAAAATATCGCCATATTTTTGTGGCGAAATTCAAAATGCACCCTGCGAGGGACACCCCCGCCACCCTTGCATCATTTTTTAATGTGCGAGAGACACCCACGCAAACCCCTCTCCCACATAATATCCCCAATAAAAATATCACCTATGGCAAACCAAACTGCCATATTTACGGCGATATTTTTGTTGTGGATATTAATACCTGATACCCTGCAGCCAGCCTGCCTGCAGACAGTAACTAACAACAGGGCCGGTGGTATCACTAGGCAAGGCAGTAGTGTGGAGGTGTAAAAAAGCATTTTGCCGCTCTAACATTTCTAACATATAGGCAAGTGCCTAACCTTGCCTAGTGATTCCGCCTGAGAGCAGGTAAGGAGAAAGCTGAAGAACAGCATGCCTCGGATAGAGGAAAAATAGACACTACAACAGATCAACAGACCTGGCCATAACCTTGTAGCACACTGCCCAGAAGCGGGCCCACGCAAGCAGCCAATGCAGCAGCACAACTGATGAGTGCAACCTCATCATAGCCTCCAATTACACACAGCAGCAAAAGGTGACACTGCAACAATGGCTGCGGGAAACCCATGCCTCACCACCCTAATCCGACTGGCAATATGTTTTCAACAGGTGGGTCAAAGGATAAAAAGCCTGGATCTAATGTAACCCCCATGCCCCCCAATGCCCTGCCCCCACCCCTGAGCAGAAACAGACAAATATTACATGCACTGAGAAAGCTCCCACAAATAGACAGAACGTGAAGTATTGGGGGTTCTCAAGCTCACACACCAGGCTGGAGTCAGGAAGTAAGGTAATTGGTAAGTTCATTCCATGAATGTGAGCCCGTAGAAGCTACATGGGGCATATACTGGAGCATCCATCCTAGTCAGCATACAACTCTGTCACTGTCAGAACCCACAGAACACAGAGGCCACCAACACTCCAACATTCCACATGACCTCACATCATTCCAACAAACTCACACTAAAGCCAATTACAACACTTCTCTCTCCCTAATAATCACAAAGAGGAAAGGATCTATCATGCAAACCAACTCACGCACAATCCACGTGTGGCCAGCACACAGACCACTTAAGACCCTTAGAAAATTACCACAAGTACCACGAAGCAACCAAACGGTTGAGACCTCATATATAAGCTCCACACATGCAGAGATACAAGAAACCAAAACCCAGTGAAGATGAACCCAACATGAGGCAACAATTACCAACACCATTGCGCTGCCAAACATGCCTTGATGGAATATTCAACGTGCCACTCACACATACTCCAGAAAAGTGGAAAAACTGGAACATGCCATGACAAAATATGCAAAACATGTTACTCCAAAAATGGTAAAGTCCAATACCAAAATAAAATCCAACTCCAATAACAGCTCCAAATGGGAACACAACCCAAAACAAAACCCAACTCCAATTGGAAGTTGCAATAATTACTCCTATTGGAAACACAACCCAAAAGAAAAACCCATCTTCCAATTGGATCTAAACCTCAACTAACTCCACTCCCTCCTTACACAAACAAATGTTCATGCTGGGTAATGTGCACCATTATGGCACACGACACAAACTGCCACTCAAATAGATGGCTGTAACCAACAGTCATTATCACTACAGAAACCTCCCGGCATTCTGTACCACTCCAACACTGTAATAACAAACTGTAACCAACAGCCCTGACGACTTGCAGAAACCACCCAGCGTTCTGCAATCCCCAACCCAAATACCACAGAGTCACCAACAACCATCGAACCATCACATAACTGCACCATCTACAGAGTCCATCAGGTACTCAGTAACACACCACACACAAACACTGTAACTAACAGCGAATAACCAAACACACAGAAACCACCCGGCACTCTGCAATACAAAAATAAAACAACACACACCTCCCCTCCCACCCACGGCCATTCTGAGAACCCTGGCCACAACTGCGGTACAAACGGCTAGGCCAACTGACCACACACTGTGACCAACAGTGTCAGAAACTCACCAACACTGCCACCATGCACTGTACATCACAGTGTCACCTAAAACTCACTATGCACCATACAGGACCACCCAGCATCCGGTAAAACCATGCTCTGTAACCAACAGTGACAACTAAACTAACTAAACTGACCAACAGCCGACATCAGTCTACAGAGCCCACCCGCCATTCTGTTAAACACCCTAAACCATTCGCACACAGCAAACATGTGGATAAAACACAGAAATAGGGACAAAAACAAACAAGTGGCAAAAGTCAAATTCATCAAAAATGTTGAGCGATACATCATGTAAGTACAGATAAGCAGAGCAGCTCCCCGCACCCACCTGTGCAATGGAATGGCACCTCCCAGATAAAACAAAAACACCTGCAGCACATAAAATGTCAGTGCACTTCACCCAGGTGAAAATAAAAACACCCTGCACCCGCATGTCCATGCTACCCACCTGAAAAGCAAAGCAAAATGATACAAATGGCAGTTACTCTAAGGGGCACTCAGGGGCCACTACATAAACACTCACACTTACTCTAAGAGGCCCAGACAAAGAACATTAGTCCATGGCCAACCCCCTTAATAAAATGCTGCTAACCCAGAGGCCACAACACAATGCACAAACATCAAAAATACCGACCTCCCCTCTCAAATGATTTACAATGCCCAGAGGTCTGGATCCAATTCTCTCAAACAGGCCACAAACCTGCAACACTTTTCACAAAACTCCTGGCCTCAAAGTTGACACATCGTACAAATGGGACATCTCCCGTTACCAGGGAAATTACCAGAGACACAATGCCTCTTCTGCTCATGTCCCGGAACACCCTCAGTCCTCAAATGTTGCTTTGTAGCCAAATGCTGTCTCTTCACAGCACTCCGATGATCGTAACAGTCCCTCACTTCGGCTGCAGACCTTCTCTGTGACTGTTCCAGGCTAACGCGCTGAAGGGAACAGCAGTACAACCCTCCGTGGCCAACGCGCTGCGTTCCAATGAGATGCTGTGTTCCACGCTGCGCATCAGCGTTGGTCTCTCCTGCACAGGTGGTGTCATATTGCCCCCAGCAACGGATGGGCTAACCTCCTTCTGCCCAGCACCCTCTCCTCCATCTCTCCTCCCAGCTCGCGGACACAGTGTCCACCCTGGGCCAGTTTCAGGCCTGAAGATACCTCGCCTGCCCCAGACCTTCACCAGCCAGCAGTTCTGTGCTATGCTACAGCTCGCATGGACAGCATTGCAGCTCCTGCACCACCCGGCCTGCAGGATTGCCTAGGACCAATCCCTGTTAGTCCCAAGAACAGCTGTCACCTTCCTGGATGGATGTTTCTTCTGGAGGGCAGTACCTCGTCCCTCTGCTGCCCCCTTCTCAGCAGCCAAGATCACCTTGTCGCCAGTGAAGTATTGGGGTTCTCAAGCTCACACACTAGGCTGGAGTAAGGAAGTAAATTAATTGGTAAGTGTATTCCATTACTGTGAGCCCCTAGAAGCTACATGGGACATATACTGGAGCATCCATCCTAGCCAGCATACAACTCTAACTGTCATTGTCAGAACCCACAGAACACAGACCTCACCAACACTCCAACATTCCACATGACCTCGCACCATTCCAACATGCTCGCACTAAAGCCCATTACAACTGAACATTAATCCCGCCAGCCCTTATGCACAGTGAATGAACACATGTTGCACCAGGGATCCTACACTGAACCTGAAACTGTTGACACCTGTCTGATAAGTTTTCAACTAAAAGCTGTACAAAGGACAAGCTTTCTCAATAAATTAACATTTAACTACCCAGATCTGTACATAGTTAGCAGAAGTGCACCCTAATGATCAGATGTGTGGTTGGGGAGCCCAGCATCGCCCTGTTTCTCTCAAAATCTGGGCATTATCCTTACGCCACTAGCTTAGGTGCTGAGTACATAGAAGCAAAAGCAGAGAAGGACCCACGAACAAGAGCAGCAATGGAATAAATCCCCTGAACCTGGGGCCCTTTAAGATAAGGCAGCAATACTTTTTTTTTCTTTTTTTTTAAAGATTTTATTGATTTTATTCAAACCAACCAACAATACAAACCAAACACGCAGTGCAAGTTACAACTGTTACATTAAACATCATTTAGTGTCTAACCACTGCTCCCTCAATCCCACCCCCCTTTACAAGCCTAATTGTTCTTCGCATTCAGTATCTGCTGCATGTTACAGGGTCTCGCTTTCCTCGGATTCTGCTGGATCCAATATTGTTCCGAACAGTTCTGCTATTAATAATTTCCATGCCATCAGGGTACCCACTTCTTCTTCCCCACTCATGCTACTCGCCTCTTGCCATACCACCGTTTCAGCTTCCGCCCATTTCTGCAACTCCCTCCACCACACCTCCGCCCGTGGCTTATGACACTTTTTCCATCCCATGGCAATTCTCCGCTTTGCAAGCACATATGCCACATCTTTCAGTTTCCCAACATGTTTAAGCTTCCGTGATCTGGGGAACCCTCCCAGCAAGCAGGCCCAAGCCGTGTCTATGACAAGCGTGACCCCCTTCTCTGCTCGTTTTTGTGCCACTTCTCCCCAGAAACACTCAATTACTGGGCATGACCAAAACATATGTGTCATGTCAGCGTTTTCCTTGTCGCACTTAGGGCACACCTGTCGCTCAGCATTTCCGAACTTAGATATCCTCAGCGGAGTCATATTGTCAGGAATAAGGGGTTGTGGTGCAGGAGGAAGCGGGTACGGCATACATAAACTACAATTCCCAGCAGGCATGGGGAATGTGTAGTTCCTTGGGCCTGCCGGTCCTCAGCTGCAGGCACTTTACAATCAGAGATTGGGCTCTTAACGGCCGCCCGCCCGTGCTCAGTTGCTGATGATTAATGTTGGAGAGCACGGGCACGGGCGGCGGCGGCGGCGGCAGTAGCGGAGCAGCAACACAAGAGGTGTAGGCGGGCAGCGTGAAGAAGTCACGCCGGCTATGCATCCAGGCATCTTCATTCCACGGGCTGCGGCGGTGAACGCTCCCTAATCTGCTCAAAGTACTACAGGTCTGGGTCAGCCGCAGGAGGCTCCAGGACCATCAGTTAAGTGTTCATGTGTTTGTTTGTTCTTGCCGGGCTGCGGCGGTGACACGGAGCGAAAGCAGACGCTTCATTCTTTCAGGTCCGGACGTAACAAGGAAACGTCCAGACAATGAGTTAAGTGCGCTCTCATAATACATATATGGGTGCTTCTATCTGTCTAGGTCTAATGTGATAAAGAGGTTTTGGTAAATAAACGCCGGTCTGGTCGCAGGCACATTGCTTTCTTCACGTTCTAAATACAGAGGAAAAAACAACCCTACTAATCTGCATTTCCAGTCACATTGCTTTTCCACATGGAGAAAAGCGCTGTTCTATGTGCAGTGTTTTTGTGTTAATCCCTGTTTGTGAGGCATGTGTGTGTCTCAGTGTTCTCTGCTCACTATCTGTGTATTGTGGCTTTAAAGGAGAGTTCCGGGACTTTTTTTTTATTGTCCCTACGGTTCGGCCATGTGTTTTTAAGAATAACTCGGTAGATCGTGGAAAACTTTCCTATGGACCTTACCCGACTTTTCGTCCATTAACGCACTCGAAATCAGCCGCCATTTTATGATAATCCTATCACTTGCCGCATCGCCCTGGCTCACCTGCTTTTGCGGCACTAAATCAAATCCCCCGCCCCCGAGGCTGACATCAGCAGACGCGTACCGCCCATTTCCCAACGCCAAAGCACGTTTCGTGTCAACAATCGCTGCGCCTCAGCTAATGAAGTGTCGCCATGGAAACGGCAGGACGCCTCTTTCCTCAATAAGTATAAACACACCGTTTCACAACACACAGCAGCAGATTTTCGATTCCATTACTCTCGCTGTGTTACTTTGAGTATTCTGTGACTCGTTTCTGTGCTCTGGTCAGCTACCTTCGTTGATTGTAGCCCGTGTGAACAGATACCAGTACCACCGCTATAAATTATTTTACTTTCTTTACCACACAATGGCTACAATAATGCCGTATATGTACGAGCCCGAGTACACCGAGGAAGAACTACTGGAAAGGCAAGCACGCGAAAACGATGGGGATTCGGACGGCAGTTGGGAGGACCAGTCAACGGATGAAGAGCCTGGACCATGTCGCATGGACGGCGTCTCCACCTGGTGCACGTGCAATCGTTGCGAGCTAATGCCAACTGAGGAGGAGAACTGCTGCTACCGTGAAAATTCCGGGTGCTTGGCCTACATTTCGGAAGGCGAGCCAAGTCCGCAATGCATCACCGAGCTGCCAGAGTTCAGGGAAGCCTGCCTCTCACGGACAGTGTTGAGGATGATGATGGTGCTTATGCACGAACTTTGCGGCACTGTTCGTCCGCGTAATCCGAGTAACGAGTAAGTATACTCTGGTTGTGATGTCAGTGATGCCACTACTATTTCATGGTCGTCTCCCACATATAAAACTACATCTACATATCATTCGAATGCATGTAAATTGGTTCCATGTTGTGCATTTTCTAGATAGAATTTTTTTCAAAGCAGAATGACATTTTTGTACCTGAATCGACAGTGATAAGAAAGTTGTCATTTTAATACAGTTTGCATCTTTCATTTTCACAGGTGGTACAGGCTGGTGGCCTATCGTTGCTTCACTTGGTGGCTTCACGGGAGGCTCGGACACCGCGTTCGGAGAGTAATACCTGCCTGTGCGGTACTTGCCATTAGACAACATTTCCCCAGCGACAGTGGACAATACCGCGGCTTTTCCCGGGATGTGCTGCAACTGCAACTTTACAATGTGTAATGTTTATTATTTATGTTCAATTGAAATTAAGATCTAAAATAAAACCCAACATATATTTTAACAATGGTTGTTTTGATTTTTTAAATGAATCTAGTGTGTCTCCATTGAATAGTCTTCCTGTGCCTTGTCTTGTCACACCACATGTCTCCGGCCAGCATCCTCCCTCACGCTGGCCGCCCACCTTCAATCCACATAACCGTTGAACCCATATGCAGCAGACATACATATGTTATTTTGCGGGTTGGCATCAAGCCTCCCGGCCTTGCCTCCTCCCCCAAAAATACTTACCACACCACTTTGTTCAGGGTCTCCAGGGTGAACTGCACCCATATATTCTCCTGGGAGGCTGAGGTATTTATAAACTCACCCCCCTGCCTTCCATGTACTAGATCCTGCAGCCTGCCTCTTACATGCAGTTAGATGGCCTCTCCTTGGTGAGGCCCTACGGCAAACGAGTCTTGTCTGCACGACCACCGCCCGCACCGGGGTACTTGCGCTGGCAAGTGGAGCTGTCAGGGAGCGATAAAGGCCAAGAGATGCCAAAGACCATGTACACTTCAAAGTGGTTTATAGAGCATGGGTTGTTGATCCCATGTCTACCGCCAGACCCCGTGTCTCCTGCCAAGCATCTCCCCTCACGCTGGACGGCCCCCTGCAATCCACATAAGTGTGTCTCCATTCACGAGTCTTCCTGTGTCTTGTCTGCACGACCACCGCCCCAATCCACCCCCCGCCCTATCAAAGGCAGTTCGCACCGGGGTACTTGCGCTGGCAAGTGGAGCTGTCAGGGAGCGATAAAGGCCAAGAGGTGCCAAAGACCATGTACACTTCAAAGTGGTCTATAGAGCATGGGTTGTTGTTCCCATGTCTACCGCCAGACCCCGTGTCTCCTGCCAAGCATCTCCCCTCACGCTGGACGGCCCCCTGCAATCCACATAAGTGTGTCTCCATTCACGAGTCTTCCTGTGTCTTGTCTGCACGACCACCGCCCCAATCCACCCCCCGCCCTATCAAAGGCAGTTCGCACCGGGGTACTTGCGCTGGCAAGTGGAGCTGTCAGGGAGCGATAAAGGCCAAGAGGTGCCAAAGACCATGTACACTTCAAAGTGGTTTATAGAGCATGGGTTGTTGTTCCCATGTCTACCGCCAGACCCCGTGTCTCCTGCCAAGCATCTCCCCACACGTCATTCATTCACAAACACACCCCTGTTTCGAATTCTTTATAACCCACTTCATATTTCTAATGAGAACTTCTTTGCGCTTTGCTAGTCAACCCGTGAAGGTGCTGGTTGTCTGCTCTTCGTCTCTGTGAACTTCCGTGACCACTTTGAGCAAACTCATCAGTTTGCAACCTGTGAACTGCTCCCTGTTCTACGACAAGAAACTACTCTGATCCCTGCATCTAACTGTTTGCTCGTCAAGGTAAGGCCATGTACCATACTCATTTTGCGTCCAATTTCTTTTCGTTCAAGACAGTACATGCAAGGAACTAGTCACATGTTCTGAGTTTAGTCAAATTATTTTTGTATTTTTTTAAAGTTATTCAAATACTTATCCGCATGTGAATACCGTGTATAGTTCCAAAAACCAAAACATACCTTGCATTGAACCTTTTATGTATTTAATTTTTTAACACATTGGTATTCATAGAGAATTGTTGATCTTTACTTTTCAGAACTTTCCACAATGCCTGCCTGTTCCATTGGCGGTTGTCCTTCGAAGACCCATAATAAATCTGAAGGTACTATAATGCATGTTTTCCCTAAGACAATAGATCAGATAAGAGAATGGGTCCGATATTGCGGATATCCACCCTCTGAGCTTGAAAGTAGAGTCCTAGAAGTCTTTGCGGACAAGAGGGGTGATCGATACCGCATCTGCAGCAGGCACTTTACCTCTGACATGTACTCCACTTCATTGCTAATAAAGAAGAACACACCGCGAGCGAGGCGAAAATTGCTCTCAACCGCTATTCCCACTCTATTCGTCCACATCCCTCCACTGGTGAGTCAAGTTTACGTATTTATCTCTCGGCCTTGCGGTAGTGTGTAGCATTAGCTAACAATAATTTCCCCATTTATGTATCCACTCAATATGAAGGCGGAAGATTCTCCATCCGTGTCGTTATTGCAGTCATCAGCCACTTCAAGCGCCTATCGGGTAATATTACTTGGCTATTCTGCCACTGACTTGTTTTAGGCATGTAAATCAATAGTTTTAATTTATCGTGTAATTATTTTACCTAATGGTACACCCTTGTACTCGTCCTCTAGTCTTTGTTTTCAGTTATAATTATTGTTATCCAAAATAATTCAAGTACTGTCTTTCAGGGAGATGCTGAGGAGTCCAACGTATTGACGACTACCGTTGATGTCACTCAGATGCTCGAGGTACGTTTCAGGACAGTTCCATCGATGGAGATCATCAGATCTTGCATTCTTGTAGCGTGATTGTTACACACAATGTTTCTTTCGTTTTTAGCCATTGATATGTCCTTCTGTCGTCGCCCTCCTATGTGTCTTCTTTTTTCAATATTGTGTTCATTACTAATGAAAGTCCTATGTTTCAGGGAGTCGATGGAGCATTAGTCCAAGAAGAAGGGGGAGCGTGCAGTTACGGGTCGGCGCAACAGCTTGCAGAAGTGTGCACCGCAGTTACATCGTCCCTTGATGTTCTTATGCATTTCGAGGTATGGATACTGACAGCTCGATCAAGCGAGATCATATGACGTGATTACATCCGCTATACTTCCTTCTTTATTAACGCAAGTACTATGTTTCAGGGAGATGACGGAGCTTCTTCTACAAGAACATCACCCCTAGTAGTTGATGCAGATTTCTGGGTGGTGACACTTCCAACGATCGAGCAAATCGAATCATATTTAGATATCCATTATTTATTTTAGACAACTGATCATTTGTGCAGGTCTATTTAGATGAGCCGTTCACGCCTGCACAAACTTTCTGTTCTTTTTATCAAAATAGAAAACCATACTAATGCAATTACTGTGTTTCAGGGAGTCACTGAAGCATCATCTTCAATAATATCATCAATGGAAGTCTATGAGGAGCCCGAGGTATGGATCTTGACAGTTCCATCTAACTAGATCAACAATGCGTGAATAATTGTCGTTTGAATGTTCTACACAAAGCGTTCATTCGTGTTTTGCTATTGAGATGTACGTGGGTATTGGTCCCCAAGTACATTTTGTGTTTTCGATATTATTATACATACTAATGAAAGTTCTATGTTTCAGGGAGTCCATGGAGCTTCAGTGCGTGATGGATGTGCTTATCAGGAAAACATAGTCGTTGCAGCGCAAGAGGAAGTGGAGACATGCACACACGAGTCGGAGCAACAGCGTCCTGATGTTGAAGTTCGAGGCAAGAAAGTTTCAAAGAAAAGAAAGCAAAAGAAGGTTAGTGTCCTGGTCACTATATTATGTTGTTTTTCACTGTTAATAGTTCAATACTGTAAGTTGTGTTTAAACTGAACACCCCTTTTCCAATCTGTCCTCTAGTTGCGAGTGGGTGTACGAACTAGATCTACACAGACAGTGAAGCGAACGAGAGATGTTGCTTGTCAAACCTTTTGGCAGGGACTTGAGACTGGAGAAGCATCGTGCCAATGGGAAGAATATGAAGTGATTGACAACGGAGCTATACCACCACCAGCCATTGATAGTGAATGTCCTCCTGGTAGTTCGGATGCAGTCGGAGATCAATTCACAGAATCCACACCCGCAAAAACTAAGACGGCGAGAAAGTTGAAGAAATTGTTTTATTCACCCATCGCCGGAGAAGGAACAGATGTTGCAATGGAAGAGAATGAAGTAGACGACAATGAAACACCATCAATATCACTGAACATAGCGGAAGACGATATCAGAGATTCTACCTTTCATGTGAGTGACATGTCCTCAACGTTACAGGCCGAACCAGCTGGGATGCAGAGTGACAGTATAAGGAAAGAGGCCAAATTCATTGTATTCGATAGTTGTTTGATTGATATTATTATTCGGATTAAATGTGGGCATTTGGTAGGTGGGGAAGTATGTGGGGAGCCATTGATTAATGTGACTCGTGCAATTCGAGGCACTAACCTTAAAATACATGCCACCTGTACAAAATATCATCCTTTCACATGGTCTGCACAACCTATGCTGGGACAACTGCCAGCAGGCAATCTACTTTGTGCAGCGGCTGCACTTTTTAGTGGTTCAAGTTTTAAAAAATTAGAGTCTTTCTTTCAGTTTGTGGGAATCCATTTCATTGCGAAAACTCAGTTCTACAAATACCAAACCGATTATCTATTTCCAGCCATTAGCGAAGCTTGGAGAATGGAAAAAATGTCTATTGATAGTACATTCGCGGGCAAACGGTTCAGGCTAGCCGGTGATGGACAGTGCGACAGCCCAGGATTTTCAGCCAAGTACTGCACCTACCACTTTCAGGACATGGAAAGTAAGAAAATTGTGAGTTCGGTGGTCGTGCAGGTGTCACAAAGTACATCCTCAGTGGCCATGGAGAAAGTTGGCTTTGTAGCATCATTGCAAGAACTACAATCGCGGGGAATGGTGATCGACCTGATAGCCACGGACAGACACGTTTCAATTGCCAAGACAATGAGAGAACAGTACAAAAATATAAATCACCAATTTGACGTTTGGCATCTTGCAAAATCAATCAATAAAAAATTGTCGGCTGCAGGTAAAAAAAAAGAATTGCAAGGTATTTCACAGTGGTCCAAGTCAATCAGCAACCATCTTTGGTGGAGCTCAAAAACATGTGGAGGGTCGTTGGAAATTCTACTGGAAAAATGGCGGTCAGTAATGCCACACTGTACAAATGTTCACCGATGGAACACGAACCAACATTTCCAAAATTGTGAACATGGCCATTTGTCCACAGAGGAGGCACGGAAGAAGAAGTGGTTGATTCCTTCATCACCCACTCACAAAGCCATTGAAAAGATTGTATTTGATAAAACTATAACAAAAGCTTTGAGGGGACTCACGGAATTCTGCCACACAGGAGATTTGGAGGTGTTCCACAATATGTGCCTAAAGTACAGGCCAAAACGATTGCATTTTGGCATGGAGGGCATGATAAATCGGACTCTTTTAGCGGTCTTGGCACATAACCATAATGTTGGCCGTCAACAAAGTAGGACGACCGGAACTTTAGGGACGCTTCGCTACAATAAGGCCTTCACTAAAAGAAGTAAACAATGGGTGATCAAACCAGTGTTTGAGGATATGCAATATGAGTTTATTGAGAAACTTATTGTTGACGTCCTAGATAGGCACATAAATGGAGTTGTGAACGAACCTGTGCAGGGGACAACTGCATTGCCACCCAACATTGCATCTGTTCCATGTCCACCTAAAGAAGAACTCATTGAGAAATACACATCACGGTTTAAATGATTGTAATTTGATTGTCTGTTCTCTCAAGTCTCCTCATGTCGCAGGCCCATTGAATATGTGTATCTATGTATTGTGTAAATAAAAGTGATTGCTCAGTGTACATGCAATGTGTCTCTCCACCCTTGTTCATTTGCACATTAAATTAAACCAAACAGTAATATAAATCATTTTTCAATAAATATAGAATCTCTCCGTATTTATGGTTCTGTGTGGCTGCAAAGCACGCAGACAAAATGCAAAGATGGAGTGTAAATTTCAAGTCCTGTGAGAATGCCTTACACTGAATGTAGCTAACTTGGAATGTGTGCTCGTTCGAAGTGAAGGTCAGCTGCTTTGATTTTTTCTCGGGTGCCAGAATGGCCCACGACTCAGAATAAGGTTCTATTGTATTTTGACCTTGACAGGCCTGGACCACGTAAGAAACGATAATGAATATAATTTCAGAAACGAAAGCCATTTCATGTTCGTTCATTAGAAGAAATAACGTCGGCATAGAAGGAGTGGTATTTCGGGGCTGCCCTACGCACAGACGCAATGGAAAATGCAAATATAATGTAAGTAACTCTTCAGATGAGTTTATACCGCAATTTAATTACTATACAGTTGCTTTAAAGACGGGTTAAGTTGTACTTGTTCGTTCTATGTGGCATGTTGTTTTGTACCGCGCACTATCTTGGGGAGAACCGTCTACTTGGCCCCCTTCCCGCCCCTACCTGCAAGGCTAAAAACCTCGGGGTCATCTTCGACTCCACACTCTCCTTCTCTCCTCATATATCTGACGTCTCTAAGAAGTCACACTACCAGCTGCACCTCCTCAGAGGTATTCTTCCCTTCCTCTCCTTCCCCCAGAAGCTCACTGTCTCCCGAGCCCTGGTTCTCTCTAGGCTGGACTACTGTAACAGCCTCTATCTTAATCTGCCTGCCTCCACTCTCCGCCCTCTGCAACTTATCCAGAACAGAACTGCGAGACTTGTCCTTGGCCTCAAGCGGGCCCTTTTTATTTATTATTTATTATTTATTATTTTATTACGCTACTTACCTTGTACTGCACTTCCCCCCCACCTCCTCTCCTTGCACTTTCTCCTTTTCCCCTTACCTCTGCACTTGCGCGATCTGAATGACACCTGGCCTAGTAGGATCGTTTGTCTGTCTTCCCCTTGTTCCCCTCCCTCCCTGCCTCGTCGCGCCTTGAAACACTTGTGTATAGGCGCGTTACAAATACCATATCATATCATACTTTTACGGAAGCACCTCAAAACCTTTGCTTCTGCTTTCTCTCTCCCTCTCCCCTGCTACAACTGGTCCACTGTCTGCGATCTCGGTCCTGGGCCCTTCCACTCTCCACCTGCACTCCCTGTCAACCCCTGCACTGGGGGACTGTCTCAGTATCCTACAGCCCCCCTTGACGTTTAAAACCCAGTTGCACTGTCCTAGCTATGAAATAATTTCCAGACCTAATATATAAAATGAATAATTTTAATAAAGATCTGATGGTGAGACTAATTTCCTTTTTTTATGTTTTTCAAATAGATACATCGTCCATTATTGTCTGTGTCACGAGTACCAGACACCGGCGGATGGCTTCTATAATCGCCAGTTGCTTCTCCGCGTGAACAACGTTAGCACCCTGACCATTTTGTGGGACGATCGCCAAGTACAAGTATGCCCTTACGCGGTACTAATGGCTAGATGCAACATACAGACCGTTGTGGTGCCCTAGTGCCTCGTTGTTGGAATAGCCATGCGATTATCAGTGCGACCGAAGAGCTTATTTTATCGTAAACCAACACCATGTCTACTGCACACGAACATCGCTTGCCTCAAGACGAAATATTTTGGATCGAGAGCAAATAAAAATTCATTTATCTAAGACCCTGTGTACAGCAAAGGAACATCGTGTGCCTCGAAACGAACTTTTCGGAACGTGAACAAATAAAAATGCAAATCGCTAAATATTCTCAAAACATTTGATGTCAAATAAATGTACTTTGCCAAATGTACAATCTTGCCGTTTGCTTTTAAACCACTGTTTCATATTCCGAATTGTGGCGCTGTATTGTGAGATGATCTAAGACCCTGTGTACAGCAAAGGAACATCGTGTGCCTCGAAACTGAACTTTTTGGAACATGTGCAAATAAAAATGCTAATCGCTGAATATTCTCAAAACATTTGATGTCAAATAAATTTACTTTACCAAATTTACAATCTTGCGGTTTAATTTAAAAGTACAGTTTCATATTCCCAATTGTGGCGCGCTGTGTTGTTTGAGCTCATCTGTGTTGATTTCCTGGTTCTGTGTGGAGTCGCGTAGAAGACGCCTGGGCGCGTTTGCCTACGCAGCTCAGTCACGTCACGGATAGAGGCGGGGAATATGAATGTTTTGATCAAGTCTGTTTCAGGGGCGGGGGATTTGATTTAGTGCCGCAAAAGCAGGTGAGCCAGGGCGATGCGGCAAGTGATAGGATTATCATAAAATGGCGGCTGATTTCGAGTGCGTTAATGGACGAAAAGTCGGGTAAGGTCCATAGGAAAGTTTTCCACGATCTACCGAGTTATGCTTAAAAACACATGGCCGAACCGTAGGGACAATAAAAAAAAAGTCCCGGAACTCTCCTTTAAGTCATGGTTGCTAACATACAGGAGGTCATGTATAGTGAGTTATGTATGGTATGAAGGTTAGGTTATGATCTACTAATTTCTGAAGAAAGAGTCAGGTCAGGTTGTAGGAGTATTACGCTATCAAGTCAGGAATTGTAGGGGTCTTTTGATGTTTATGTCTTGTTGTTTTCCCTTCCTTCCCTTTATTTGTCCATCCCCTTTCCCTAACAGTACTCCTGCTCCTACTCGCCTTCTCCGCTGCATTCGACCTGGTCAACCACAAGGTCTTATGTCAGCACCTTGACTCTGCAGCTCACTTCTCCATGGATGCTATCAAGTGGATCGAGTCCTTCCTAAGTGAGAGGACCATGAGAGTCTTCTCCCCCTCAGCATCGGCCGATCCTACACCCATCCTATGTGGTGTTCCCCAAGGATCCTGAGTCTTGCCTACCCTCTACAACATCTTCACTAAGCCACTGTTTGACGATCTGGACCAGCTGGGTATCACCTAAACTAACTATGCGGATGATACCCAGATTCTCCTACCACTTTCTGGGGATTACGGTACAGACATGGGCCTAGTGAACAAGGTTTACCTTATCATTCAAGCATGGATGGACACTCACGGTCTATGTTTGAACGATGATAAGACTGAACTAATAATATTGGGTTCGCAGACCAATATTAAAAAATTAGGTCAAGAATATTCATCTTTCAATATTGACGGCAATACTATTAGAGTCTCCAAGGAAGTAAAAACCCTGGGATTTTACTTGGATTCCACACTTTCCTTTGACAAGCAGGTCAAATCCCTTACCTCGGCTACGGCTTACACATGCAAACTTCTTAGAGCTGGTAAACCGTTCCTCTCTGACAATAGTTGTCTGATCCTGGCTAGAGCTCTTATACTCTCTAGAATCGACTATTGCAATGCCCTCTACATTGGGGCTAACAAATCTACTATTCAAAAGCTCTAAACGCTACAGAATAACGCCTTAAGAGCAGCCCTTGGCATAAACAAGAAAACCCACATTTCTGCCTTGAGACGTCAACACAAATGGCTCTCCACATCCAATAAAATACTTAAAAAACACTCTCTTTGACACACAAAGCCTTGAACAATACGGCCCCTAGTTACCTCATAGACAAACTTCAGAGAAGAACTTCTCTCAGACCAACTAGAAGTGGGAACACCAATTGCCTAAATATCCCCAAATACAAAATCACTACCATCGGGGGCAATGGCTTCACTGTTAAGGCAGCCAAAAGCTGGAATTCACTGCCCCACGAGTTGAGAGCTGACCAACCATATCCACTCTTCAAGAAAAACCTAATAAAACACATCACTGCCACCAATCCTTAGACTCCCATCACCCTCTCCCCTGAGGACACTATCCTGCAATCAAGATAACAGTATATCTTGCTATATTCGTTCTTTATGTAAATATTGTTGCCTGTGTATATGTAACCATATAAGCTTTATATCCTTAGTGCATGTACCTTTGCTTCAGCCCTATTGTTCATATTGTATATATCCTGTAGTCATGCAAAAATTGTTCATCTAGCTATATGTAAATTTTGTAACCTGTGTATACGTAACTATGAAAGCCTTGCATTTCCTTGTCGTTGCGCCCTTTTACTCACGAGTCTGGTGCGCTTAACAAATGAATAAACAAACAAACAAAGAAACAAACTAACTCCTTCTTCCCCCCATTGGCTGCCACGTGGCTACCTGTTATTCAAACATCCAAGCGCCCGTGCCTACCACGGTGGGAGGGGTTGATCCATTCGGCTTCTGTGGTTCGGGAGAGGGGATTGAAATCCTCCTCCCTTAAGTTCAGTTGTGACAGAATCATCAGCCCCCTATTTCGGGATTACTGAACCACCCAGGCCAAATGGATAACCCTCCCTCTTTAGCTGTAGTGCTAAAGCCACTACAGGATATTCAGGTGGAATTGATACATGTAAGACAGGAATCTAGCACTCTGAACAATCAAGTGCAAGGATTGGTAGCACAAGGGACTCAGTTGGAGGAAGCAGGGTCTTCTACCGATAGAACAGGAACCAGAACGCCCACTGTTGTGGTTCAAGCTCCCAGTAGTGTGCCCTTGGCAGCGCCCGATTTTCTGGGGACCCAAAATAATTCATGACGTTCTTGACCCAGTGTAGGTTACATTTTCTTTGTAAACCATCGGCCTTTGAGACTATTCAAGCAAGAACTGCCTTTGTAATTTCATACTTATCAGGAGATGCGGCCGCTTGGGCGATGCCATTGGTACAGAAAGATGATCCATTACTGTATAATTGGGATAATTTTTTGCCAGAATTTGGTCGATTGTTTCATCGAAGGGAAGTGTCATTGGCACAAGATAAGGAGTTATTGGCACTAAAACAGGGTACCAGAGATTTGGTTTCTTATGTGACACACTTCAATAGACTGGTAATTGAAACAGATTGGCCAGAGAATAAACAGACAGTTTTATTCTATCAGGGATTGAAAGAAGAATTAAAAGACGCTATGGCACAGGTGGAGCCTCAGCCCAACACATGTACAGCTATGATTGATTTAGGATTAAGGTTGGATCATCGGATGAATGAACGAAAGGGAGATAGGAAAAAACCAGAGGTGGTACCCTTTGTACGATTGGATAGAGGAAGAGTGAACAGAAACGGTGAAGGTGAACCTATGCAGATTGGAGGGGTGAGGGGACCTTTATCGGCTACGGAAAAGGAGCAGAGGAAGGCTAATAATTTGTGTTTGTACTGTGGTCAACCTGGACATTATATTCGTACTTGTCCAAATACTCCCAAGAAGATGGGTGGAGGAGATAAGAGCAAAGGCGAGTCGGGAAAAGGATTGGGCCGGCCTTAGGGGGAACACAGGTGTCAGGCTCAGTGGTAGAAAAGTTCCCCACTTGGGTAGCAAATACTTCACGAAAAGGCAATTCTCATTTGTATATTCTGGCAACTTTATTTTTTGCTTGTACAAAACAGATGGTGTCAGCCATGATAGATTCAGGGGCAACTGGAAACTTTATTGACATTGATTTGGCCAAAAGACTGGGGTTGCCATTGAGAGAAAAGACTCAGGTGGAAGGGGTGCAGTCGGTGGATGGGTCGCCTTTAATTTCAGGACCCATTTGTCAGCAAACTCAACCCATAGAAATGAGGTGTCAGTCTGGACATGTGGAGGATATTGTACTGGATTTAATTGCAGCTCCCCAGTTTGGTCTTATTTTAGGAATACTTTGGTTAACTCAGCATAATCCAAGAATTGATTGGGTGGCTAGAGAGATTTTTTTTGAGAATCCAGAATGCATTGGTCACATTGAGGAGGAGGTGAGCCCTGCATTGTTTTTGGCAGATCAGCCACAGGCAGTGCAAGTGGTGGGGGCTGTGGCGTTACAGGTTCCGGCTCAATATCAAGAGTTTGTGAATGTGTTTGACAAAGGAGCAGCGGAACAATTGCCACCCCATAGACCATATGACTGTGTCATAGAGTTAGAACCCGGGGCTAAATTGCCATGTAGCAGAATATATGCATTAACGGAAACTGAAAACCAACATCTGCGAGAATATTTGGATGATATGTTAAAGAAAGGATTCATTTGACATTACACATCACCAGTCTCATCCCCATTGTTTTTTGTGCCTAAAAAAGAAGGTACGTTGAGGACATGTATTGATTATCGTGCATTAAACAAGGTGACAGTAAAGAACAGATATCCACTCCCTTTAATTTCTGGACTGCTGGATCAAGTGAAAACAGCAGTGGTGTACACAAAACCTGATTTACGTGGAGCTTATCATTTGATTCGTGTCAAGGAAGGTGATGAGTGGAAAACTGCATTTAGAACTAAGTTTGGATTATTTGAATATTTGGTTATGCCTTTTGGTTTATGTAATGCTCCTGCGGCATTTCAATTTTTTATGCAGGAGGTATTGAGTGAGTTTTTGGACATCTTTGTTATTGTATATATTGATGACATTCTAATTTATTCCAATTCACAAGAGCAGCATGTGAGCCATGTAAGGGCAGTGTTAAAGAAATTACAAGAACATCAGTTATATGTGAAATTGGAAAAATATGCCTTTCATGTGAAAAGAGTGGAGTTTTTGGGCTTCAGATTGACCCCGGAAGGGATAATTATGGACAAAAGCAAGGTGCAAGCAGTCCTGGATTGGCCCAAACCCCAGTGTATTAAAGATATTCAATCTTTATTGGGTTTCACCAATTTCTATAGACGATTCATTACTAATTTTTCTCAGACTGTGGCACCTATAACAAAATGATTAAGAAAGGCAACAAGTTTTTGTTGGGATGTGGGGACGGAAAAAGCTTTTCAAGAACTAAAAATGTCATTTACCTCAGCACCAGTATTACGACATCCAGACTCGGATAGGACGTTTCAAGTAGAAACTGATGCGTCCAATGTGGCAACAGGGGCGGTTATCTCAGAAGGATCCAGAAGGGAGTTGGCATCCAGTAGCCTACTATTCACAAAAGCTCACTCCATGTGAACAAAACTATTCCATCACTGATAAAGAATTATTAGCTATCAGGGCAGCCTTCTTGGAATGGAGACATTATCAACTGGGAGCTAAGCATCAGGTGTTGGTAGTGACAGACCATAAAAACCTACAGTACTTCAAAACGGCTCACACATTGAGTCCTAGACAATTACGGTGGTCTCAATACTTCAACGAGTTTGGTTTTGTGGTGACCTTCCGGCCGGGAAAAAGAAATGGAAAGGCGGATGCTTTATCACGTCAACAAAATATGGACAACATGGTATCGGAAACAAAATCTATAATTCCGGCAGATAGGGTGGTACGGGCCGTGGTCTCCAAGTTGATAAAGCAGGTGAAACAGGCAATGAGGAATCAAAAGAATCAGAGTTGGGGAGTGAATAATCCTTTGGAAACATTTAAAGAGAATCTCCCTTACTACGATGGAAGATTGTATTTGCCTACTTTGGAACTCCAAAAGAAGGCTATGCGTTGGTGCCATAATTCTCCTTTGGCTGGACACTCAGGGAGTAAAAAGACACAGACTCTAGTGGAAAGATACTTTTGGTGGCCAAATTTGAGACAAGAGGTAACCAGGTACGTGCAGGAATGTGAAACATGCGTACGAAGTAAATCTGATCACACCAAGAAGCCCGGTCTACTTAAACCATTGCCCACTCCCACCAAAATATGGACACAAATATCAATGGACTTTATCACAGACTTACCGCCGGATGATCAGTATGATACGATATGGGTGGTAGTTGATTACTTATCTAAACAGGCTCACTTTGTGCCTTGTAGAGGCATTCCAGGAGCAGGGGAATTAGCGGAATTGTTTTTGCAGCATGTGGTTCGACTTCATGGAATACCACGTACTATTGTTTCTGATAGGGGACCGCAGTATACATCAAAGTTTTGGCGCGCTTTCTGTCAGATGCTAGGAATCAATTGTGCCCTGTTCACTAGTTATCATCCCCAGACCGATGGACAAACTGAAAGAGTTAATCAGATGCTTGAGCAATACTTGCGCTGTTATTTACATGAAGGAATGGAGTTGTGGGTTCAAGCATTATAGTTAGCTGAATTCACCTATAATAATGCGGAACATGCTTCCCTGGGAATGGCTCCCAATGAGTGCTTGTATGGGCAGGTACAGGAAATGTTACCGGAGCAGCTACCAGATGTTGAAAACCTTCCAATACTCCAAAACAGAAAACAATTGCTTCTAACCATCAGACAGAAGGCGCGAGATAATCTTGAATATGCAAAAACTCAATATAAGATGTATGCAGATAAAAAGAGATGGGAGGCTCCTCAGTACAAGGTGGGGAATAAGGTGTGGCTATCCACACGCAATTTGCCTCTAATAGGATCTCGAAAATCTGCTCCTAAATTTATTGGACCTTATGAAATAGTAAAAATTGTGTCAGAAGTTGCTGTGAAATTATGTTTGCCTAAGTCTCTGAGAATCCACCCGGTATTCCATGTGTGTCTGCTTAAACCTGCAGCGCCTGCAACACGCGTGCAGAGATCTCCAGCCATCCACAAAGAGGGTCATGTGGAATATGAAGTAAAGCAGATTTTGGACTCATAAAGGAGGAGGCAAGTGTTATGGTATCTGATCCAGTGGGCTGGATACGGACTGGAAGACGCTCCTGGGAACCTGCTAGTGCAGTGCATACACCTCGCCTGGTAAGAATGGTTCATGCAAAATATCCGGAAAAGGCAGGTCCTGGGAAGAGCCCTGGAAGGGGAGGTAATGTCACGAATAAGGGGTTGTGGTGCAGGAAGAAGCGGGTACGGCATACATAAACTACAATTCCCAGCAGGCATGGGGAATGTGTAGTTCCTTGGGCCCGCCGGTACTCAGCTGCAGGCACTTTGCAATCAGAGATTGGGCTTTTAACGGCCGCCCGCCCGTGCTCAGTTGCTGATGATTAATGTTGGAGAGCACCGGCACGGGCGGCGGCGGCAGTAGCGGAGCAGCAAAACGAGAGGTGCAGGCGGGCAGCGTGAAGAAGTCACGCCGGCTATGCATCCAGGCATCTTCATTCCACAGGCTGCGGCTGTGAACGCTCCCTAATCTGCTCAAAGTACTACAGGTCCGGGTCAGCCGCAGGAGGCTCCCGGACCATCAGTTAAGTGTTCATGTGTTTGTTTGTTCTTGCCGGGCTGCGGCGGTGACACGGAGCGAAAGCAGGCGCTTCATTCTTTCATGTCCGGACGTAACAAGGAAACGTCCGGACCATGAGTTAAGTGCGCTCTCATAATACATCTATGGGTGCTTCTATCTGTCTAGGTCTAATGTGATAAAGAGGTTTTGGCAAATAAACCCCGGTCTGGTCGCAGGCACATTGCTTTCTTCACGTTCTAAATACAGAGGAAAAAACAACCCTACTAATCTGCATTTCCAGTCACATTGCTTTTCCACATGGAGAAAAGCGCCGTTCTATGTGCAGTGTTTTTGTGTTAATCCATCTTTGTGATGCATGTCTGTGTCTCAGTGTTCTCTGCTCACTATCTGTGTATTGTGGCTTTAAGTCATGGTTGCTAACATACAGGAGGTCATGTATAGTGAGTTATGTATGGCATGAAGGTTAGGTTATGTTCTACTAATTTCTGAAGAAAGAGTCAGGTCAGGTTGTAGGAGTATTACGCTATCAAGTCAGGAATTGTAGGGGTCTTTTGCTGTTTATGTCTTGTTGTTTTCCCTTCCTTCCCTTTATTTGTCCATCCCCTTTCCCTAACTCATTCTTCCCCCGTTGGCTGCCACGTGGCTACCTGTAATTCGAACCTCCAGGCGCCTGTGCCAACCATGGTGGGAGGGGTCGATCCATTCGACTTCTGTGGTTCGGGAGAGGGAATTGAAATCCTCCTCCCTTAAGTTCAGTTGTGACACATATATGCTCTATGTGTAATATACAGCTGTATTTGTTTTAGTCTGGCATTTCTTGACACTTTCTTGTGGTATCCCAGGGCACGTTCCCATTCCCCATCCTCCATCTGGGCTCCCACCTCTGCTTCTCAGTCCAATCTCAAATGTGCCAATTGTTTCCCAACCTTAGTCATCACCATCTCATACAATCTAGAAATCTCATGCCCCCCTTCCGATATGTCATATATTGTCCCCATAATAGCGTCTGGTTCCTCTGTCAACACTGTTTCAGGCCATGTTTTCCGAATTTTCTGCACCAACCTATGATACGTAACATATCGGCCCGTATGCAATCCCACCTCCTCCCCAAGTCCTTCAAAATCTCTGATGGTCCCCTCTTGCCAAATATCCCCTAACGTTACCAGCCCAACCGATTCCCAGTAGGTTCGAATAATCACCCTCAGCTGCCTATCTCCCCCTGCTAAAGCAACCAGCGGCACCTGCGGGGAGCATGGGAATGAGTCTTCCGTCATCCGGCATGCTCGACGCCACATTTTCCACCCAAGCATCCTCATCCCAGAGCTCTCCTTCATTTCTGACTCAGGCAACCAAATAATTTCCCTTAAGTAAAACGGGGCACAGTCCTGCCCAAACAACCTAAGTTCAGGGATCGCTTCATCAGAGAGCCACTTGGCCACATATTGTAATTGACTCGCTACATAATAAACCTCAAAATTAGGCAGTTTGATACCCCCTTTTTCATAGAGGTTCTGTAACTTCCATAGCGCCACTCGATTCCGGGTACCATGCCACAGGAAGTCCCTACACAAACTGTTCAATTTAGCAAAAAACTTCTTGGGTATCATATGTGGAATATTACTAAAATAATGTAGAAGCCTAGGCAGGACCACCATTTTAAGAAGTGCCCCTCGTCCCGTGATAGCCAAGGGCAACTTCTCCCAAAACTTCATACATTTACGGATTTTCTCAATGGCTATCTCAGTATTGTGCTTATGTTCCTCTTCTGCCATGTGATACACATCTATCCCAAGGTAACGGAAAGAACTAACCGCCCATGGTATTTGCAACGCCGGTAACCTTTCTACAGGGGTTCCCTTATAGCTACCTAGCGGGAATATGCTAGATTTTTGGGGATTCACCGCTATGCCAGACAGCCCCGCATACCTCTCCATCACTTCCAGAATATATTGGATATTTGTCATGATCTCTGCTTCCAAAAGATCAGGACTTGCCCGACTCCCTTGGAAGCAGACCCATAACTCCGGTTCCGAGTGCCAGCCAGTCCCAATTGGGACCTTTTGGACCCTGTCCTGGCGCCAGTGGCACCAGGCTCATAAAGATGCCCAGTCCCAGCGCTGGAAGCGCCGGGCTCATAATGCTTGGGTGGACTTACCTGCAGCAGACCATGCTGCTTACTTACCTGCCAGTTGAACCCCTGATCCTCTTCTGTTTGGGACTACTTTTCCTGTTGGGTGGGGCAGGAGCCACTCCCTAGGTTCAGAACACTGGAACTCTTCTGGAAAGCAGGAACTCTTTTCTTACCTAGGCGTGGCTGTGGAAGGAGACACCTAAGCACTACAGGAGGCTATTTAAACCACACCCGATGGATGAATCTTGCTTTGTGTTATTCTGCATTCTCTGCAGCAGAACGCTCATCGTGTCTTCTGCTTCTGATCCTGGGCCTAAGGGAACAAAGGCTTACCATCCTGGAATCCAGTCTTCAGCAGCACCTGTAAAGACAAAGAAAGAACAGGTTAGCACTACGGTCTTCAGTGGCAGCGCATCTCTTACCTGGTCCATCGGCTGTCACCAACGCCTTGCGCTGCATTCCGGCATCTGAAAGACAAAGGCTTACCTACTCTTCGCACGCTCCGGAGGCCTTCGGCGCTGCATCCCGCATCTGAAAGACAAAAGAAGGTGCGTTTAAAGACATTGGGCAACTTTATTACTCACGTGCCATTACTCCTTCCCACGCCGAATCCAGTGGGTATTCCAGCACCCTTCAGCTTCTCTAAAGCTCCGAACTTGTACCTGCAAGATAAAAGGGACAGTTAGTGCGCATCGTGAAGCAGGCTACAAGCGCTTACTTACGTGCTTCCAGGCGCTTCTATTCCTCACGCGGGTTCGATCCTCAACTCTCATCAGCCCGCCATCCGCCATCGCCGGAACCCTGCAAAACAAGAGATATCATTACAAAAGACTTTTAAGACATTTGAAGTGCCCAGAACTTACCGTTCGTGCAGTTAACGACGGACAGCAGTCCTCTGAGGTCAAGAGGCCTGCACCCTTATCCAGTGAAGAAACTGGTTACGGCACCCTGCCCCGAGGCAGATGGAGAGCTCGGCGTTCACTTACCTAAGGTGAGGGCGTTAACCTTTGGGGTTCTACAGGAGAAGAGAAAGGGAAGAGGAGAGAGGCACCCAATAACCCCAGTTCATTAATCCCATATTTTCTATCTGCAGACATCTTACTCTTCAAGTCAGACATACAGTGCACAGAGGTCCAGCCCAAAGAGCCAACCGTGTGTTACACATCACCTTTGAAGATACGGCATTCACCCAGTCAAGACCGGCGCCTCTGCGGGAATCAGGTGAGCGTTACAGAACACAAAGCCTACCGCAAAACTCCCACCCAGGCGCTATGGAAACCTCGGATACCGACCAGCTAGCCCAGTTACTTGGGGAACTAAGAGCAGAAATGCATGCAGCCCGTCAGGAAACGAATGCTCTAAGAAGGGAACTGATTATTTCCAAGGAGCGAACAGACAATTTCGCTAGACAATTGCTACAGTCACAAGCCGGACAAACTCTGTTACCCGCATCAGGGGCAAATCTTCCTTCAACATCCTCTATGAACCCAGTGCAGATCAACCTACCTGGGAATGTACCTCTGGCTCCGCCCGAACGATTTTCTGGTGACCCAAAGAGGTTTGCAGTATTTATTAATCAGTGCCGGTTGCACTTCTTATGCCGGCCAGCAGCCTTTCCAACTGATCAAGCTAAGGTAGCTTTCGTGCTTTCGTACCTTAGTGGCAATGCGGCAGACTGGTCGATCCCTCTAGTTAATCAAGATGATCCGGTTCTCCATGATTTTCAAGCTTTTCAGCTCAGTATGGAAAAACTGTTTGCAAGACATTCACAGGGGCAGGCCTTGGACAATGAGCTCCTTTCATTGCGACAGGGTAATCAAGACCTTTTGGCTTATATTGCGTCTTTCAACAGACTGATAGTGGAAACTCGATGGCCTGAGGACAAAAGGATTACGCTGTTTAATAGAGGTCTACGTGGAGAGCTCAAAGATGTGTTAGCCCAAGTAGTGAATCCCCCGCAAGACTGTTCGGACTATATTGACTTAGTCGTTCAAATTGACCACAGACTGCAGAACAGGAAGGCCGATCGTTCCAAGTTTGATGCTCGAGTATTTTCCAAACCACCAACTCCTACCAAAGGAGTAGACTCCGGGGAACCCATGCAAATAGGGGGCCTGAAAGGACCACTAACACAAAAGGAGCGGGAAAGGAGAAAACAGCTGCAATTATGCCTCTATTGCGGAAACTCGGGGCACTTTCTTCGAGACTGTCCGGTGAAACCAGCCAAGAAGGCAGTAGGAGCTGCAGTTACCAGGGTCACAAACTCTGAGCAGGGAAACGACCTCGCCCGACAAGAATAGAGGTCCTCTTGCCGAGCGTTAAAACCAGTTCAGTGACCTCGCATTTCGTGATACCTATGGTCCTCATTAGCCCTGAACATCCGGATCGATTACATGCGATTGAAGCTTACGTCGACAGCGGTGCCATCGGCAATTATGTGGATCATGAAATGGTTTTGAGGATGAATCTGACTCTTTGTCCAAAGGCTGTAAACAACGTCATTACTACGGTGGATGGTACGGAGATAGCCTCCGGACCAGTAACGCATACCACCCAAGAAGTGACGCTAGTAAGTCAAGATGGACACCATGAGAAGATCATGTTCGATGTGATCAAGGCCCCTCAGTTCCAGATTATTCTAGGAATTCCTTGGTTAGAGAAGCACAATCCTCAGATTGATTGGCGAGCAAGAACGGTTCAGTTTCCAGAATGTGTCTCTACTTGTCACCCTCGACCTGGTGTTGCACTGGCAGCAATTTCCTCGGAGGCTCCCCAGTTACCTCCTGAATACCTAGAATTCCAAGATGTTTTCCGGAAGGATCAGGCTAACTCTCTACCTCCTCATAGGTCTTATGACGGCCAGATAGACCTGATACCTGGATCTACTCCTCCTTGTAGTAGAATTTATGCCCTCACCGAGCCCGAGAATCTTCACCTCCGACAATACCTGGATCAATACCTAGCGAATGGGTTTATTCGTCCTTCCAAGTCCCTTGCTTCCTCAGCTTTGTTCTTCGTTCCAAAAAAAGAAGGGGACCTTGGAACTTGTATAGATTATCGCGCCCTGAACCAGATCACTGTTAAGAATAGATATCCGTTACCTTTGATCCCTGAACTCCTGGACCAAGTCAGAAAAGCATGCATATATACAAAGCTGGATCTTGGAGGAGCCTACCACTTGGTACGAGTAAAAGAGGGCGATGAATGGAAGACGGCCTTCCGCACCAAGTATGGGCTATTTGAATATCAGGTCATGCCCTTCGGACTTTGCAATGCCCCGGCCGCCTTTCAATATTTTATGAACGATGTCCTCAGAGAGCTCATAGATGTGTGTGTTGTTGTTTACATTGACGACATCCTCATTTATTCTTCATCGGAAACTGAACATCGGAAACACGTGAAAATGGTCCTCGAGAGATTGCGTCAACACAAACATTTCGCTAAGTTGGAAAAGTGTGTTTTCAACGTGACTGAAGTTGAATTCTTGGGATTCATATTATCACCTAGCGGAGTGCGTATGGATTCAAAGAAGGTCGATGCAATTCTCAAATGGCCATCGCCATCCTCCGTAAAAGGTGTTCAAAGCATGTTAGGCTTCGCTAACTTTTACCACAGGTTTATCCCCGAATTCTCTCGTTTTGAATGGTCTACCGAGGCGGAACAAGCTTTCCAGAATTTGAAGACTAGATTTATCTCTGCACCGATCTTAAAACATCCTCGCCCAGAACTCCCCTACATCGTTGAAACTGATGCTTCGAGCCTTGCCATGGGGGCAGTTCTATCACAAAAGGACCCAGTAACCAATCAGTTGCATCCCGTGGCATTTTGGTCCCGCAAATTCTCGCCTCCTGAAATCAATTACACTATTACTGATAAGGAACTTCTAGCTATCAAGTCCGCCTTTAAGGCTTGGCGGCATTATCTTCTGGGGGCCCGACACACCGTTACTGTGATTACAGATCACCGAAACCTGCAATATTTGAAAACCGCAAAAGCTCAATCCTCTAGGCAACTCCGTTGGGCACTATTCTTTGCCGAGTTTGACTTCATAATTACCTATCGACCTGGTACAAAAAACGGTAAAGCTGATGCCCTTTCTCGGATGGGAGTGGAAGAACATTTGATCAATCCTAAACCTGTACCTATCATTCCCGAACAAAGAATTCTAGGTGTAATCGCCACACAATCCATAGAGGAAGTTAAGGATAAAGCCAGGCTACTGGTAACTCCAGCAGACATACTGAATTGGCATATGCAGGGAAAGGACTTTACGGTGAAGGACAACCTATTATATTTCCAAGAACGGTTATACCTGCCCAGCACAGATTTACAGAAAAAGGTAATCTCTTGTTATCACGATTCTTTAATGGAAGGACATCCCGGTATGACCAAGACCTCGGAAAAGATCAAGCGCTACTTCTTTTTTTTTAAACTTTGTTTTATTGGCATTTTTAATAATACAACAGACAGGCTCAAAAAATTGAATCAAAAGGAAATACAGATTGCTGGCCCAACGACCCGACCCCCCTCCCGCACCCCCCCCCACCCCCCCGTAGCTTCGCCCGGATAGATCCCCTTCATTGGGGGGACACTGTCGTCATTTTATTTGTCTATGGCACGCAAGAAAAGTGGTACGTTGGCTGTCTTTGTGGCTGCAACTCATCCGCCTGTTCCCGGGCCGTGGGCTCCCGGTCCCATCCTTTCTCTCCTCTTAGCTCAATGCACATCCCATCCCCAGGACTGCTGTACACCAAACCAGTTCGCCTGGAAAGTACCCAGTTTATTGTTCATCATTGCAGTCAGTTTGTCCATTAGAAACATGTGTTTGACCTTTTCCAACCAGACCTCCTTCCTTGGGGTCTCTGGGCTCTTCCATTTTTGTGCCAGGGCCACCCTCCCCGCCCTCAGCATGGTTTCCCACATCCTTGGGTATCTAAGTATCTCTGTATTCTCCGGGGGGAGGCCCAGCAGCATTGTCAGGGGGTTCTGTGGGAGCATGTCTTCAGTGATTTCAACGATCCAGCCCCGTACCTCCGCCCAATATGCCTGGACTTTCGGGCAGTGCCACCACATGTGAGCTCTCGTGCCAATCTGATCACACCCTCTCGGGCACGCGGGGGACACTCCCGTGAACATTTTTGCTAGTTTCGCAGGGTCTCTATGCCATCCCTGCAGGATCTTAAAGTTATGCTCCATGTCCGCCGTGAACAAATTCCCATGAAAAGCAATCCTAAATATCCTTGCCCAAGCGTCCTCCGAAATCTCCTCCCCCGCCAGGTCGTCCCAGAAAATACGAAACCTCCTCCTTTCCCCTAGGTTGACAGTGTTTAGTATTTTGTACATCCCTGATACCGCCCCCTTCCTAGAGGTTGCTGTGTCCACAAATTTTTCGAAGGGAGTCAGCTGCCTATTCAGGTTCTGTCCCCAGGCTTGGTCACACAAGATCCCCTTCAAGCAGAGATAATCAAAGATGGAGAGGGCTCCCCGACCCAGGGCTTCTTTCACTTCCTCGTATGGGCGGATTTCCCCCTCCTTGAACATTTGCCCCGCCCATTCCATCCCCGAGTCCGACCAGGCTTGAGCGTTACGGAACCCCCTGCTTCCCAGTCTGAAGGGGTGTCCCCATAGTGATGATAACGGGGACGGCCAAGTCGTTAGGTGTGCTGTCTGAGGGCCTTCCCGCCAGATCGCCCAGAGGACACCCAGCGTTGGGTGTGATCTTAATCTATTGGGAACGAATTTACTAGGGGCCCACAGGAGGTCCCTAACTTTGAGTGGGTGAGCGTCCATATCCTCCAGGTACGTCCAGTACGTGCCTAGCCCCTCCTTCATGTGTTCAAGAAACACTCGCAACTGGGCCGCACGAAAATAAAGTCGGAAGTCCGGTAGCCCGAACCCTCCCTCCTCCCTCGGAAGGGTCAGGACCGCTCTCGCTGTCCTCGGGGTCCTACCTTGCCATATGAACTCCCTCACTGCATTCTGGAGGGCCCTGAAAGTGTGTTCGGGTACGTTAGTTGGGAGGGCGGTGAAGAGGTACAATAAGCGTGGGAGTACATTCATCTTCACGGCCGTCATTCGGCCGTACCAGGACAGGATCATCGTCCCCCATCTCCTCAAGTCCGCGGTGACCCTTGCCATGACAGGGTCGTAGTTCGCTGGGGCGATGTTGGACAGGTTCCGAGTGATGAGGACGCCCAGGTACCGGATGGAGGATTTGCCCACCCTAATCCCATCCAAGCTGGACATAGGATCCAAGACCGAGTCCACCGTTCTCATGGGGAGCAGGACTGATTTTGAGGCGTTTATCTTAAGCCCCGAGAGGCGCCCATATACCGCCATCAAGGACATAAGGGGGGGGAGCGAGGTTCTCGGGTCCACCAGATAGGCCAGAATATCATCGGCGAACAGGGAGAGTTTGAATTCTACCTCCCCTCTCTGGATCCCCCTGATATCTGGGTGTGTTCTGACGGCTATGGCCAGGGGTTCCATTGCAAGGACATAGATGAGGGGGGAGAGCGGGCAACCCTGCCGTGTTCCCCGCGTGAGGGGGAAGGACTCCGTCAGCCTGCCGTTCACCTGGACCCTAGCCCTCGGGGCCCTATACAAGGCCGATATCCAGCTCATTATGTGTGCCCCAAAGCCCATTTTCCTGAGGGTGAGGTCCATAAACCTCCACTCCACTCTGTCAAACGCCTTTTCCGAGTCAAGCGATAAGACGCACGCGTCGAGATCTGACTCCTGGGCGTAATGGAGCAGGTCTATAGTTTTTCGGATGTTATCCGAGCCCTGTCTCCCCCTGATGAACCCCACCTGATCTCCGTGAACCAGTTTCGGGAGGACCCCCTCCACTCGTCCCCCGATCACCTTCGCTAAGATCTTTACATCAGTGTTCAATAAGGAAATTGGGCGGTAGGAGGAGCACTCCAAGGGGTCTCTACCGTCCTTGGGAAGCACCACTATTATCGCCTCCATCATGGAGTCCGGGAGGGTACCTCCTTCCAGCACTGCGTTGAATACCCTGGCCAAATAAGGGGACAGAGCGGAGCAGAACCTCTTGTAGAAATAGGTTGTGTAGCCATCCTCCCCGGGTGATGTGCCCCCTTTCATACCCCTAATCGCCCGCTCCACCTCCTCCTCCGTGACTGGGCCCTCCAACCCTTCCGCCATTTCTCCTGACAAACCCGGAACCCGCATTGAGTCCAAGAACCCCTCTATCTCCGCCTCCCTCCCGTCAAATTCGGACGAATATAGTTTCTCGTAGTATTGGCGGAAGGCCTCTCCAATGTGGGTTGAGTCATACCCTATCACCCCCTCTTCACTCCTTACCGCTTTCACCAATCTGCTCCTCTGCTCCTCCCTTAGCTTCCAGGCTAAAATCCTGTCTGCCTTATCCCCTTTTTCATAATACTTTTGCTTTACTAATTGGAGGTTCCTCTCTGTCTGGTGGAGGAGGAGGTCCCTCAGCTGGAGCCTACAGTCCTCCAAGGCGGTTATCTGGCCACGCTCCAAGGGGGATGAGGGGGGCCCCCCCGGTTGAAGCCGGGCTATTTTGTCCCTCAGTCGTCTCTCTTGTACCTCCCTTTCCCTCTTTTTCTGGGCACCCATTTTAATCAGGACTCCTCGTAAGGTGGCTTTAAAGGCATCCCACAGGGTGTGCACCCCCACCTCCCCATTGTCGTTCATGTCAAAGAAATCTTTAATGGCCTCGAGTATTTCCTGGGCTCGTACCTCGTCTTTCAGCAAAGAATCGTTACATTTCCACCTCCCCCTTCGTTCGTTTAGACCTCCCCTCGCTATCGTAATACGGACCAGGTCATGGTCGGACCAGGGAACAGGGTCAACCCTATGGCCCGAGGTGAAAGGGTGCAGGATCTCGTCCACCAAAATGTAATCGATCCTAGAGAACGATGCATGCGTGGCCGAATAGAAGGTGAAGTGGGGGGTGTCCGTTCTGGGGGTCGGGATCGTGTCCAACAGTCCCAGGTCGTGGTTGACCCCCTGGAAGTTGCGTGCCATGATCTCGTCCGCCGCCCTAGCGCGCTGCGGGCCTGTTCGTTTTCTGTCCCGGTTAGGGTCTAAGACCATATTAAAGTCCCCGCCCACCACCACAGAGCCATGGGAGAATTGTCTGAGTTTGTCCCCTACCTTTGCCCAGAATAGGGACTGGCCTTCATTTGGAGCATAAATCACCACTAGGGTAATTGGGGCCCCCTGGAGGGACCCCCGTAACATCAAGTAGCGACCCTCCGGGTCCTTCAACATGGCCTCGTTCTCAAATCCTATATTCCTCGATACCAGGATGGCAACTCCCCTCTTTTTGCCTCTGTGAGAGGCACTGAAGACCTCCCCTATTCCCCCCCCCGCATTTTGGGCTCCCTACCCCGTGGCCAGTGCGTCTCCTGCACAAGAAGGAAGTCGAGTTTGGACCTCCTGAACTCCCTGCAGACCAGGGACCTCTTCGTGGGGGTATTTAAGCCCCGTACATTTAGGAAACCCACGCCCAGAGAGGGCAGACTGTCAGCCATGATCTAGAACCTCCTCGCTCTCGGCCAACGCACATATCTCGTTCTTCCTGGCGTGCTCTCTTAAATCAGTATTTTGTCCCCCGTCTCCCCCCTCCCCTTCCCCCCGGGCGGGCCAAAAACAATACCCTAACTGCCCCCCTTCCCCAAACTGAACAACCCCAACTGCGTGACCCCCCTCCCCCTTCCCCGGCGTCCGGCCAAGTAGATCCGCCATCCCTGGCTACTGGCCGAACCACCAGCTTACCCGCCGCAGCCGGGCATTTATTCTGATGCTTGTCCCTATGAGCCCCCCCTCCCCCCCCGCTTTGCTGTCCCCCTCCCTGGTTCCATCATACTTGCTGTTCGTATGGGGGCTGGTAGCGGTGAATCCGCTGGTTATTCCCAACGTCCCCCGTGACTCTGCAGGTCTCAGCCTTCAGGATCGTTCCGCTCTCCCTCCTTGGACGGCGAGGGGGTATTCATTTTTCTGAATTTTCTCGCTCCGGTTTTGCGTCTCCTGTCCCTGGATGGGCCCGGGCTCCCCGAGGCTTCTCTCCCGGGCCCCGACGGGGCCCTCCTGGGGTCTGGGTCCCCCACATAGTCCTGAATGGCCATCCGTATGTCGTCCTCCGTGGTCAGGGTCGACCGCTGGCCCATGTATTCAAAGGACAATGAGAAGGGGTATCCCCAGCGGTAGCGGACCCCCTTATCTTTCAACAGGATCGTTAGTGGACGACACATCCTGCGTTTGGCCAGGGTGTAGGCCGAGAGATCCTGGTAAATCGTGATCTGGGCATTGTTATAAGTGATCTCCCGGGCCTTCCTGGCTTCTTCCAGTACCTTGGTTTTTTCAGTGTAGTAGTGGAACCGGACCAATACAGAGCGGGGGCCCCCCGCCCTGCCCCCCGCTCTGTGCACTCTATCGAACGTGGGTTCCGTGGTCATCTCACCGGCGAAGAGGAGGGTGATGATGTCCCTCACCGTGTGCGTGATGTCTCTCTCCGTTTCCCCTTCCTGTTCTGGAATCCCGAAAAATCTAAGATTGTTCCTCCTCTCCCTATTTTCAAAGTCATCCATTTGCCTGGACCTTTCCTCTTCTCTCTTTTCCAGGGCCGTTATTCTCATTCCCAGGTCCATCTCCAGGGTCGTCGATGATGTTTGGTTGGCCTCCACTTGCAATAATCTGTCCTCGACCTTGTCCACCCTCTGGTCTATTTTTTCAAATTTTTGTGCGATGTCCGAGCGCATATCCCTGATCTCCTGTGTAATACAGAGGCGAAGCCTCTCTCCATGGCAGATACGGGGGGGGGGTCTGAGGCTTGTTCTATCTGTTCAGGTCTCTGGAGGGGACTCTGGCTTCTACTGCTGGACGCCATTTCCTTAAAGCGAAATCCCTGTAGGGTCAGCCGCCAGTCCGTTGGGCCTTCCCCCCCGTCCGTCCGTCGATCTTTGTGGGCCAGAATGCCTGGGCCGCCCCCCTCGGGCCTCCGCGGCCCCCAACGAGGGGGGGGTAACTCTGTCTTCCCGGGCGGGCACTCGCCCCACCAAGGTCCGGCGGGGGCCTCGCACCCGGGGACTGCCCGTCGTCGCCGAAGTAACTCTCGGGAGGGTGGCGTAGTTCCGAGTTCCGCACGTGAGGAGCGCCGCGCTTGTCCGCTTGTCCTCCTGCTCCGGGCCAAGCCTTGTCCGAGCACCGCCCGTCTTGGTGCGGGGCAGGCTATCCCGCTGGTACCCGGGCCTCGGAAGCCGAGGGGGGGAGGGACGCGGCTCCGCCCTGTAGGTTCCTCCGGTCCCCGCGCTTATCCGGCGTGCGGCCGCCGAGGCCTAGCTCAGCCCCGTATCTGCCCGAAACCACGGGTCTCGTTCTCCTCGATCCCGGGGGCTCCGAGCGTCGCTCTTTCGCTCGCTAGACGCCCGGGGGGTTCACCACACCTTTCCGTCCTGTCTCATCCGCCTGGGGGGCACCGGGGGGGCTCAATTCCCTGATACGGCCCAGCTACGGCGGGAGCGACACACTCAGGCAGCCATTGCCTGCGCGCCCCCTGGCGGCCTTAAGCGCTACTTCTGGTGGCCGTCTTGGAAAAAAGATATCAGAGACTTTATAATGTCCTGTGGAGTATGCGCCCAATACAAAAGTCAAAAGGAAAAACCAGCCGGCCTCTTATGCCCTATTGACATCCCGCCTCGCCCTTGGCATAAACTTTCTATGGACTTCATCACCGATCTACCTCCATGCTCCGGATACAATACGATCCTAGTAATCGTGGACCTATTCTCCAAGATGGCGCATTTCATTCCACTCAAAGGCTTACCAACAGCAGCAACTCTGGCCCGAGAATTTCTCGAAAACATCGTCCGACTGCACTGTTTTCCTTCAGTTCTAATTTCGGATCGAGGTAGTCAATTTATTTCTCATTTTTGGCGAAGTTGCTGTCGGTCGGCTCAAATTGATGTGAGACTTTCGATCAGCCACCATCCTCAAACCGACGGACAAACCGAGAGGACCAATCAAACTCTGGAACAGTATTTGCGCTGCATGCTACAACAAACTGAAAAAACTTGGAAAGCTATCCTTTGGATAGCCGAATATGCCTACAATAACTCTGTCCACTCGGGAACTGGGAAGACCCTGCTTTTTCTTTTATACGGTAGTCACTGTTAAGCTGCGCGTCTCTGGAGCGCTGCGTACCTGAAGTTTCAGTTGCTGGTCTCGCCGGTGATGCCAGACTGGTAAACCTCCAAACAGAATGCAGAAATTGTAACGCTAGGAAGCGACCCCAACCCAACCCTAATGGAACAGGGATGGATTGGAATTACCTCCCAACGCCACTGGGTCACCTCCCTGTGGATTAAAGTGACGTCGGGACAGTGCAAGCACTGACACGGAGGTGATGAGGTGGTGAGCTGATCGGATCCGGTAGAGGTTCACAACTGGAGGATGAGAAGTCCACAAAAGATGTCCAGGCACGATCCACCAAGGCAGTTGAAAATCAGGAAGACTGGTACCCAGAGCCAATGGACAAGAGAGATCCAGGTAAACAAGGAGATCAGGAAGAGAGTGGAACCGGGGAACAGGAAGGCCCAAGGAGAGCTAGAGGAGCTGGGGGACAGGAACCACAAGGAAGGGGCCCAACAGGAATTAAGGGAGCCAAGGCCAGAGAGAAGGACAAGGAAGCAGGAACCAAGGAGCAGGAACCTGATGCCAGGCACCAAGCGACGGTAAGTGGGAAACAAACCGCGTTAAGACGCGATCAGCAGAGGGCCGGACGCTATTTACAGCGTCCGGCACGAAAGCGAGGTGTGGAACGCTAGCGAGACCGCGCCTGCGTACTGGCCGAGCGGGCACCAGAACGAGGCTTGGAACACAAGCTTGACTGCCCGTTCCTGGTTACCCGCGAGGTCCGCGCACGTAAGTGAGCGCCGGCCTGCTGCCTACAGCCACGCTTCCCAATCCGGTAATATGGGTATAACTGCCACGTCCGGGAACGGATGCGATGAGAAGGCCAGGTAAGTGTCCTAACACCATACCCCCCTCCAGAAAGGCCGGAAGAGCCCGGCTTCCAAGGAAAACGGGCATAGAATTCCTTCACCAAACGAGGGGCATGAACAGTCTCAACAGGTTCCCAAGTGCGGTCACAGGCAGGATAGCCCTTCCAGTCAACCAAATACTGCAATTTACCCCTAAAAAAGCGGGAATCACATATTTCTTGCACCTCGAATTCAGGGAAACCCTCCACGTCAATGGCAGCGGGTTGGGGGCAGGCACGATGGAAGGGATCCGAACGATATGCCTTCAAAAGAGATACATGAAAAACAGGATGGACCCTCCAGGATTCCGGCAACTGAAGTTCAAAAGCTACTGAAGATATCCTCTTGACAATCGGAAAGGGACCCAAAAACTTGGGAGCTAGTTTCAAGGGCACGTTCCGTGCGGGCAAATATCTGGAAGACAACCACACTAGATCACCCACCCGGAATGGTGGCTCGGGGCTTCGACGTTTATCGGCCTGTCTCTTCATGGCCTCACGTGCCTTGGCCAGGGTACCAGCCGCTTGACGCTGTCGATCTTGGATCTCGGTGACAAGGCGATCAGCCGAAGGAACATTACTTGTCTGTACTGGTGTAAAAGGCAGCAATCTGGGATGAAGGCCAAAAGTACAAAAAAAAGGACTGAGTCTGGTTGCAGAATGAACTGTATTGTTATACGCAACCTCGGCCAAATCGAGATGCGACATCCAATTTGTTTGGGAGGCATTGGCAAAACAACGGAGGTACTGCTCCAACGTCTGGTTTGTCCTTTCTGTCTGTCCGTTGGTCTGAGGATGGTATCCGGAACTGAGAGCCCTCTGGATGCCTAAATGCTGGCACAATCGACCCCAAAAGGAAGAGATGAACTGAGAACCACGGTCAGATATTATCTTGATAGGTAATCCATGCAGACGATAAACATGGTGCAAAAAGGCACGCGCTACTAAAGCAGCCGTGGGAATTCCAGGGAAGGGAATGAAATGGGCCAATTTGGTGAAACAGTCGACAACAACCATGATGCAGGAATGACCTTCGGAGGGCGGAAGGTCGACAATGAAATCAGTGGCGATTGTGTGCCAAGGAAAAGGCGGAGTCTCCGTGGGATGTAAAAGACCTACAGACTTCATGCGTGGAACCTTGACTTGGGCACAGATGGGACAGCATTCCACATAACGTCTGACTTGTAAAGCCCATTTAGGCCACCAAAAATGTCGAGAAATGAGTTCTTGCGTAGACCGAATACCACGATGACCCCCTATCTTGGAATCGTGAAAGCTTTGTAGAATAGTTTTGCGAAGCTCATCCGTGGGTAGGTACAACTTGTTCTGGAAAAAAAGCAAACCGTCCTTCTCCCTAAACTTGCGACGTCTCACCAACGTATCCCGTGAAGAGTCAGACAAGGTAGCTTGCACAACCTTATGCAAGAACGACGGCAAAGCCAGTAGAAAATGCTTGGGAGCGATCACAGGCAGGTTCCGTCCCTCATGTTGCACATCAGCAGCCAAAGAACGAGAAAGAGCATCCGCCTTCACATTACAATTACTGGGTACACAGGTGACACGAAAATCATATTGTGAAAAGAAGAAGGCCCATCGAGCTTGGCGGGAGGTCCGACACTGCAGAGAGCGTAGAAATTGTAGGTTTCGATGGTCAGTGCGTACCTCAACTGAAAAGCGTCCTCCAAGAAGATGATGGCGCCATTCTTCAAAGGCGGTCTTGATGGCCAGTAGTTCCTTTTCGATAATGGGATAATTCCGTTCACTAGCCGTAAGTTTTCTGGAATAGTAGGCCACAGGAAACTCCATCCCAATGCTAGGATCCATCTGAAGTAGAACGGCTCCCACAGCAAAATCTGAAGAGTCGGCCTCCACGATAAATGGCTGGTCGTCTTGGGGATGATGTAAAATAGGCGCGGAACTAAAGGCTTTCTTTAGTTGTTCAAATGAGGCGGCAGCATCATGCCCCCAAACAAAGATTCTCTTACTGCTGGTCAAACAGGTCAAGGGTGCAGTTAATTGCGAAAACGATGGAATGAATCTCCGGTAGAAATTAATGAATCCAAGAAAACGTTGAAGAGAATTTCTGTCGCTGGGGACCTTCCACCCTAGGATCGCACGGACCTTGGCTGGATCCATGTGTATGCCCGACGTACTGATCACATATCCAAGAAATTCAATATGGTCTTGGTGAAAATGACATTTCTCCAGCTTAGCGTAAAGGTTATTTACACGTAGCCGCCGAAGTACCTCCTTTACTTGTACTATGTGCTCTTCGAGATTCCTTGAAAACACCAATATATCATCCAAATAAACCCAGACTGAGGTCCCGATTAAATCGGAAAATATATGATCCATTAGGCGCTGAAAGACTGCTGGGGCATTACATAGCCCAAAAGGCATAACTCTGTATTCATAGTGTCCGTTTGGAGTCTTGAAGGCCGTCTTCCATTCATCCCCGGCCTTTATCCGTACCAAATGGTAGGCTCCACGGAGATCAAACTTGGAAAACATTCTTGACTCACGTAGAGATTCCAAAATGGATCGAATCAAAGGAAGTGGGTATCTGTCCTTTCGAGTAATGTCATTTAGTTGGCGATAATCAACACATGGGCGCAGAGTACCCTCCTTCTTCCTTACGAAAAACAGTGGAAATCCTGCCGGAGAATTAGAAGGGGCAACATACCCTTTCTGAAGACATTCATCAAGATACTCCTGCAAAACCTCTTTTTCTTGAGCGGTCAGGGAATACACCTTGCCGTGTGGAATCACAGCATCGGGCAATAGGTCGATGGTACAATCGAAAGATCTGTGAGGAGGTAAGGGTATGTCCTTAGGTTCAGAGAAAACCTCATGAAATTCAGCATATTCAGAGGGAACTGAAGAAACAGAGAGTAAGCGTGGCACACCAATCCCCTCAGTCTGGGTGGCGATTGAAGATTGCGTCGAAGAAGAACTGACATGGCAACAGTCCTGCATGCAATGATCAGAACTGAAGACCAAGGTCCGAGTCTGCCGGTTGATGTTGGGGTTATGATGTAACAACCAAGGCAGCCCTAAGATGATCGGATAAGAGGGAGTCTTGATAATATCCAAAGAGATCTGTTCATGATGTTCTTCAATCCACAAACTTAGTGTATCGGAGTGTTGATGGACCGGACCCGAAGACAACGGGGTACCGTCAATAACTTCCACCACCGAAGCACAGTTCTTTTCAATCAAGGTGATACCATTCTTGATGGCGAATTCTGCGTCCATATAATTTCCAGAGGCTCCACAATCCAATAACCCTAGCACCTTCATGGGTTCTCTTCCTGACCAAGAGACCTTGAGTGTTAAAACCATAAGCACGACTGACTGCATGGGTTGTCGGAACTGTACCGAATCGAGAAGGACTGAAGAAGAAGAGGGGCCCATCGTCGCCTTTCCCCTAGACGATAGGCCATTCAGTTTTCCGACTTTCGAAGTGGTCTTGATGGACACGTACTGAGATAATGGCCGGAGGCCCCGCAATACAGGCACAACCGTAGGTCACGCCTACGTTTCTTCTCGGCATCAGATAGAGGACCTCTGACCGCTCCTAGTTGCATTGGTTCAGAAGTTGGTTCAGACGAGGTAGATGCTTTGGCTGGTACTGGAATGAATCTTGATATTGACCTTTCCAAACGGCGCCTCTCACCCCTTCTCTCAGACAACCTGTGATCGATCCGCATCACCTGTTCTTGTAATGCTTGCAGGGTTTCAGGTTCAGGAATATGGAGAAGTTCATCCTTATATTCGTCTCTCAACCCCCTACGAAAAAGGGTCTTTTGAGTAATCTCAGGCCATTGTGAATCAGTGGCCAGCTGACGAAAACGGCTGATGTAGGCGATTATATCGCTGGATCCCTGCTTCAGGTCCATGAGCTGATTTTGCGCAGCTGCGGCGAGGTTGGGAGACTGGAACACTTTCAAAAAAGCCTTCTCAAAGGCCCCAAAGTCGTCCAGGACTGGACTCTTGGCAGCTACCAAAGGAGTGGCCCAGGCCAATGCGTTTCCGGTGAGATTTCCCAGTATATACCCAATCTTAGCCTTCTCCTGGTTGAAATGCGTAGGACGACACAAAAAATGTATTCTACAATGATTGCAAAATTCTGCCACCCGTCTAGGATCTCCATCAAACTTTATTGGGGTGGTCTGAGCCATCACAGACTCTGCAGAGGTACTGGGGTTAGTCCCTTGAGCTACCAGCTGACGTAAGGCCAAGTTCTCCTGATGCAATACAGACATCTCGGCGCATAAGGCCCTGATCTCATTCCTCAATTCTTCAGAATCCTCCATCTCAGAATCGGAACTGGTTGTTAGGCGTCTTAATCTGTTAAGCTGCGCGTCTCTGGAGCGCTGCGTACCTGAAGCTTCAGTTGCTGGTCTCGCCGGTGATGCCAGACTGGTAAACCTCCAAACAGAATGCAGAAATTGTAACGCTAGGAAGCGACCCCAACCCAACCCTAATGGAACAGGGATGGATTGGAATTACCTCCCAACGCCACTGGGTCACCTCCCTGTGGATTAAAGTGACGTCGGGACAGTGCAAGCACTGACAGGGAGGTGATGAGGTGGTGAGCTGATCGGATCCGGTAGAGGTTCACAACTGGAGGATGAGAAGTCCACAAAAGATGTCCAGGCACGATCCACCAAGGCAGTTGAAAATCAGGAAGACTGGTACCCAGAGCCAATGGACAAGAGAGATCCAGGTAAACAAGGAGATCAGGAAGAGAGTGGAACCGGGGAACAGGAAGGCCCAAGGAGAGAGAGAGGAGCTGGAGGACAGGAACCACAAGGAAGGGGCCCAACAGGAATTAAGGGAGCCAAGGCCAGAGAGAAGGACAAGGAAGCAGGAGCCAAGGAGCAGGAACCTGATGCCAGGCACCAAGCGACGGTAAGTGGGAAACAAACCGCGTTAAGACGCGATCAGCAGAGGCCCGGACGCTATTTACAGCGTCCGACACGAAAGCGAGGCGTGGAACGCTAGCGAGACCGCGCCTGCGTACTGGCCGAGCGGGCACCAGAACGAGGCTTGGAACACAATCTTGACTGCCCGTTCCTGGTTACCCGCGAGGTCCGCGCACGTAAGTGAGCGCCGGCCTGCTGCCTACAGCCACGCTTCCCAATCCGGTAATATGGGTATAACTGCCACGTCCGGGAACGGATGCGATGAGAAGGCCAGGTAAGTGTCCTAACACCATACCCCCCTCCAGAAAGGCCAGAAGAGCCCGGCTTCCAAGGAAAACGGGCATAGAATTCCTTCACCAAACGAGGGGCATGAACACTCTCAACAGGTTCCCAAGTGCGGTCACAGGCAGGATAGCCCTTCCAGTCAACCAAATACTGCAATTTACCCCTAAAAAAGCGGGAATCACATATTTCTTGCACCTCGAATTCAGGGAAACCCTCCACGTCAATGGCAGCGGGTCGGGGGCAGGCACGTTGGAAGGGATCCGAACGATATGCCTTCAAAAGAGATACATGAAAAACAGGATGGACCCTCCAGGATTCCGGCAACTGAAGTTCAAAAGCTACTGAAGGTATCCTCTTGACAATCGGAAAGGGACCCAAAAACTTGGGAGCTAGTTTCAAGGGCACGTTCCGTGCGGGCAAATATCTGGAAAACAACCACACTAGATCACCCACCCGGAATGGTGGCTCGGGGCTTCGACGTTTATCGGCCTGTCTCTTCATGGCCTCACGTGCCTTGGCCAGGGTACCAGCCGCTTGACGCTGTCGATCTTGGATCTCGGTGACAAGGCGATCAGCCGAAGGAACATTACTTGTCTGTACTGGTGTAAAAGGCAGCAATCTGGGATGAAGGCCAAAAGTACAAAAAAAAGGACTGAGTCTGGTTGCAGAATGAACTGTATTGTTATACGCAACCTCGGCCAAATCGAGATGCGACATCCAATTTGTTTGGGAGGCATTGGCAAAACAACGGAGGTACTGCTCCAACGTCTGGTTCGTCCTTTCTGTCTGTCCGTTGGTCTGAGGATGGTATCCGGAACTGAGAGCCCTCTGGATGCCTAAATGCTGGCACAATCGACCCCAAAAGGAAGAGATGAACTGAGAACCACGGTCAGATATTATCTTGATAGGTAATCCATGCAGACGATAAACATGGTGCAAAAAGGCACGCGCTACTAAAGCAGCCGTGGGAATTCCAGGGAAGGGAATGAAATGGGCCAATTTGGTGAAACAGTCGACAACAACCATGATGCAGGAATGACCTTCGGAGGGCGGAAGGTCGACAACGAAATCAGTGGCGATTGTGTGCCAAGGAAAAGGCGGAGTCTCCGTGGGATGTAAAAGACCTACAGACTTCATGCGTGGAACCTTGACTTGGGCACAGATGGGACAGCATTCCACATAACGTCTGACTTGTAAAGCCCATTTAGGCCACCAAAAATGTCGAGAAATGAGTTCTTGCGTAGACCGAATACCACGATGACCCCCTATCTTGGAATCGTGAAAGCTTTGTAGAATAGTTTTGCGAAGCTCATCCGTGGGTAGGTACAACTTGTTCTGGAAAAAAAGCAAACCGTCCTTCTCCCTAAACTGGCGACGTCTCACCAACGTATCCCGTGAAGAGTCAGACAAGGTAGCTTGCACAACCTTATGCAAGAACGACGGCAAAGCCAGTAGAAAATGCTTGGGAGCGATCACAGGCAGGTTCCGTCCCTCATGTTGCACATCAGCAGCCAAAGAACGAGAAAGAGCATCCGCCTTCACATTACAATTACTGGGTACATAGGTGACACGAAAATCATATTGTGAAAAGAAGAAGGCCCATCGAGCTTGGCGGGAGGTCCGACACTGCAGAGAGCGTAGAAATTGTAGGTTTCGATGGTCAGTGCGTACCTCAACTGAAAAGCGTCCTCCAAGAAGATGATGGCGCCATTCTTCAAAGGCGGTCTTGATGGCCAGTAGTTCGTTTTCGATAATGGGATAATTCCGTTCATTAGCCGTAAGTTTTCTGGAATAGTAGGCCACAGGAAACTCCATCCCAATGCTAGGATCCATCTGAAGTAGAACGGCTCCCACAGCAAAATCTGAAGAGTCGGCCTCCACGATAAATGGCTGGTCGTCTTGGGGATGATGTAAAATAGGCGCGGAACTAAAGGCTTTCTTTAGTTGTTCAAATGAGGCGGCAGCATCATGCCCCCAAACAAAGATTCTCTTACTGTTGGTCAAACAGGTCAAGGGTGCAGTTAATTGCGAAAAGGATGGAATGAATCTCCGGTAGAAATTAATGAATCCAAGAAAACGTTGAAGAGAATTTCTGTCGCTGGGGACCTTCCATCCTAGGATCGCACGGACCTTGGCTGGATCCATGTGTATGCCCGACGTACTGATCACATATCCAAGAAATTCAATATGGTCTTGGTGAAAATGACATTTCTCCAGCTTAGCGTAAAGGTTATTTACACGTAGCCGCCGAAGTACCTCCTTTACTTGTACTATGTGCTCTTCGAGATTCCTTGAAAACACCAATATATCATCCAAATAAACCCAGACTGAGGTCCCGATTAAATCGGAAAATATATGATCCATTAGGCGCTGAAAGACTGCTGGGGCATTACATAGCCCAAAAGGCATAACTCTGTATTCATAGTGTCCGTTTGGAGTCTTGAAGGCCGTCTTCCATTCATCCCCGGCCTTTATCCGTACCAAATGGTAGGCTCCACGGAGATCAAACTTGGAAAACATTCTTGACTCACGTAGAGATTCCAAAATGGATCGAATCAAAGGAAGTGGGTATCTGTCCTTTCGAGTAATGTCATTTAGTTGGCGATAATCAACACATGGGCGCAGAGTACCCTCCTTCTTCCTTACGAAAAACAGTGGAAATCCTGCCGGAGAATTAGAAGGGGCAACATACCCTTTCTGAAGATATTCATCAAGATACTCCTGCAAAACCTCTTTTTCTTGAGCGGTCAGGGAATACACCTTGCCGTGTGGAATCACAGCATCGGGCAATAGGTCGATGGTACAATCGAAAGATCTGTGAGGAGGTAAGGGTATGTCCTTAGGTTCAGAGAAAACCTCATGAAATTCAGCATATTCAGAGGGAACTGAAGAAACGGAGAGTAAGCGTGGCACACCAACCCCCTCAGTCTGGGTGGCGATTGAAGATTGCGTCGAAGAAGAACTGACATGGCAACAGTCCTGCATGCAATGATCAGAACTGAAGACCAAGGTCCGAGTCTGCCAGTTGATGTTGGGGTTATGATGTAACAACCAAGGCAGCCCTAAAATGATCGGATAAGAGGGAGTCTTGATAATATCCAAAGAGATCTGTTCATGATGTTCTTCAATCCACAAACTTAGTGTATCGGAGTGTTGATGGACCGGACCCGAAGACAACGGGGTACCGTCAATAACTTCCACCACCGAAGCACAGTTCTTTTCAATCAAGGTGATACCATTCTTGATGGCGAATTCTGCGTCCATATAATTTCCAGAGGCTCCACAATCCAATAACCCTAGCACCTTCATGGGTTCTCTTCCTGACCAAGAGACCTTGAGTGTTAAAACCATAAGCACGACTGACTGCATGGGTTGTCGGACCTGTACCGAATCGGGAAGGACTGAAGAAGAAGAGGGGCCCATCGTCGCCTTTCCCCTAGACGATAGGCCATTCAGTTTTCCGACTTTCGAAGTGGTCTTGATGGACACGTACTGAGATAATGGCCGGAGGCCCCGCAATACAGGCACAACCGTAGGTCACGCCTACGTTTCTTCTCGGCATCAGATAGAGGACCTCTGACCGCTCCTAGTTGCATTGGTTCAGGAGTTGGTTCAGACGAGGTAGATGCTTTGGCTGGTACTGGAATGAATCTTGATATTGACCTTTCCAAACGGCGCCTCTCACCCCTTCTCTCAGACAACCTGTGATCGATCCGCATCACCTGTTCTTGTAATGCTTGCAGGGTTTCAGGTTCAGGAATATGGAGAAGTTCATCCTTATATTCGTCTCTCAATCCCCTACGAAAAAGGGTCTTTTGAGTAATCTCAGGCCATTGTGAATCAGTGGCCAGCTGACGAAAACGGCTGATGTAGGCGATTATATCGCTGGATCCCTGCTTCAGGTCCATGAGCTGATTTTGCGCAGCTGCAGCGAGGTTGGGAGACTGGAACACTTCCAAAAAAGCCTTCTCAAAGGCCCCAAAGTCGTCCAGGACTGGACTCTTGGCAGCTACCAAAGGAGTGGCCCAGGCCAATGCGTTTCCGGTGAGATTTCCCAGTGTATACCCAATCTTAGCCTTCTCCTGGTTGAAATGCGTAGGACGACACAAAAAATGTATTCTACAATGATTGCAAAATTCTGCCACCCGTCTAGGATCTCCATCAAACTTTATTGGGGTGGTCTGAGCCATCACAGACTCTGCAGAGGTACTGGGGTTAGTCCCTTGAGCTACCAGCTGACGTAAGGCCAAGTTCTCCTGATGCAATACAGACATCTCGGCGCGTAAGGCCCTGATCTCATTCCTCAATTCTTCAGAATCCTCCATCTCAGAATCGGAACTGGTTGTTAGGCGTCTTAATCTGTTAAGCTGCGCGTCTCTGGAGCGCTGCGTACCTGAAGTTTCAGTTGCTGGTCTCGCCGGTGATGCCAGACTGGTAAACCTCCAAACAGAATGCAGAAATTGTAACGCTAGGAAGCGACCCCAACCCTAATGGAACAGGGATGGATTGGAATTACCTCCCAACGCCACTGGGTCACCTCCCTGTGGATTAAAGTGACGTCGGGACAGTGCAAGCACTGACAGGGAGGTGATGAGGTGGTGAGCTGATCGGATCCGGTAGAGGTTCACAACTGGAGGATGAGAAGTCCACAAAAGATGTCCAGGCACGATCCACCAAGGCAGTTGAAAATCAGGAAGACTGGTACCCAGAGCCAATGGACAAGAGAGATCCAGGTAAACAAGGAGATCAGGAAGAGAGTGGAACCGGGGAACAGGAAGGCCCAAGGAGAGAGAGAGGAGCTGGAGGACAGGAACCACAAGGAAGGGGCCCAACAGGAATTAAGGGAGCCAAGGCCAGAGAGAAGGACAAGGAAGCAGGAACCAAGGAGCAGGAACCTGATGCCAGGCACCAAGCGACGGTAAGTGGGAAACAAACCGCGTTAAGACGCGATCAGCAGAGGGCCGGACGCTATTTACAGCGTCCGGCACGAAAGCGAGGCGTGGAACGCTAGCGAGACCGCGCCTGCGTACTGGCCGAGCGGGCACCAGAACGAGGCTTGGAACACAAGCTTGACTGCCCGTTCCTGGTTACCCGTGAGGTCCGCGCACGTAAGTGAGCGCCGGCCTGCTGCCTACAGCCACGCTTCCCAATCCGGTAATATGGGTATAACTGCCACGTCCGGGAACGGATGCGATGAGAAGGCCAGGTAAGTGTCCTAACAGTCACCCTCTAACCTCGGAGTTGGATTCACTCCAAGATCTTGGAACACCAGCAGTAGACCACCTGCATTCTACAATCACCCAAGCCTTTAAGGAAGCCGTTTCTCACCTTCAAAGGGCTAAAGAACAATACAAGAAAGGAGCAGACCAACATCGGAAGGAAGCCCCCCAATATCAAGTAGGAGATCAAGTCTGGTTATCCACCAAATATCTACCTCTAAAAGGACCACGCACATTCAACCCAAGATACCTTGGTCCCTATTCCATCACTACCATAGTAAATCCAGTAGCGGTCAAGTTGGACTTGCCCCCTCACATGAAGATACATCCGGTCTTCCACGTCTCTCTATTAAAACCCGTGCAACCTCAAACCCGACTAACTACATCTCCAAAACCTATTCTAGTTGATGGAGAACTCGAGTTTGAAGTCAAAAGCATCCTGGATTCCAAGATCTCCAAATCTAAACTATTTTACCTGATTGACTGGAAAGGCTACGGTCCCCAAGAAAGATCCTGGGAACCTGCAGAATATGTCCACGCGCCTCGTCTAATCAAAAGATTTCATCGAACATTTCCTAACAATCCCAAACCCCCGGAGAAGCCCGGTTTGGGAGGGGCCTTGAGGGGGGGTGCTGTCATGATCTCTGCTTCCAAAAGATCAGGACTTGCCCGACTCCCTTGGAAGCAGACCCATAACCCCGGTTCCGAGTGCCAGCCAGTCCCAATTGGGACCTTTTGGACCCTGTCCTGGCGCCAGTGGCACCAGGCTCATAAAGATGCCCAGTCCCAGCGCTGGAAGCGCCTGGCTCATAATGCTTGGGTGGACTTACCTGCAGCAGACCATGCTGCTTACTTACCTGCCAGTTGAACCCCTGATCCTCTTCTGTTTGGGACTACTTTTCCTGTTGGGTGGGGCAGGAGCCACTCCCTAGGTTCAGAACACTGGAACTCTTCTGGAAAGCAGGAACTCTTTTCTTACCTAGGCGTGGCTGTGGAAGGAGACACCTAAGCACTACAGGAGGCTATTTAAACCACACCCGATGGATGAATCTTGCTTTGTGTTATTCTGCATTCTCTGCAGCAGAACGCTCATCGTGTCTTCTGCTTCTGATCCTGGGCCTAAGGGAACAAAGGCTTACCATCCTGGAATCCAGTCTTCAGCAGCACCTGTAAAGACAAAGAAAGAACAGGTTAGCACTACGGTCTTCAGTGGCAGCGCATCTCTTACCTGGTCCATCGGCTGTCACCAACGCCTTGCGCTGCATTCCGGCATCTGAAAGACAAAGGCTTACCTACTCTTCGCACGCTCCGGAGGCCTTCGGCGCTGCATCCCGCATCTGAAAGACAAAAGAAGGTGCGTTTAAAGACATTGGGCAACTTTATTACTCACGTGCCATTACTCCTTCCCACGCCGAATCCAGTGGGTATTCCAGCACCCTTCAGCTTCTCTAAAGCTCCGAACTTGTACCTGCAAGATAAAAGGGACAGTTAGTGCGCATCGTGAAGCAGGCTACAAGCGCTTACTTACGTGCTTCCAGGCGCTTCTATTCCTCACGCGGGTTCGATCCTCAACTCTCATCAGCCCGCCATCCGCCATCGCCGGAACCCTGCAAAACAAGAGATATCATTACAAAAGACTTTTAAGACATTTGAAGTGCCCAGAACTTACCGTTCGTGCAGTTAACGACGGACAGCAGTCCTCTGAGGTCAAGAGGCCTGCACCCTTATCCAGTGAAGAAACTGGTTACGGCACCCTGCCCGAGGCAGATGGAGAGCTCTGCGTTCACTTACCTAAGGTGAGGGCGTTAACCTTTGGGGTTCTACAGGAGAAGAGAAAGGGAAGAGGAGAGAGGCACCCAATAACCCCAGTTCATTAATCCCATATTTTCTATCTGCAGACATCTTACTCTTCAAGTCAGACATACAGTGCACAGAGGTCCAGCCCAAAGAGCCAACCGTGTGTTACACATCACCTTTGAAGATACGGCATTCACCCAGTCAAGACGGGCGCCTCTGCGGGAATCAGGTGAGCGTTACAATATTTTCTTCCGGGTATTTCAAGTATAATAACAAATTGTCCGCATATAGGGGTATTAGGTGTCCCTCCCCCCTACCTCAATACCTATTGTCTCATATTGTTGCCTAAGGTATGTTGCCAGGGGCTCCAGAGCTTGAATGTACAACATTGGGGACCAGGGGCACCCCTGCCTGGTACCTCTGCTAAGCTGCCATCTCTCAGATATCACTGCTCCTGTTCGAACTCTGGCTAGCAGCTCGCTGTATAGCATCTTTGCCCACCTGATGTAACCTGGCCCCACTCCGTACCCTCCCAGGGCCGCCAACAGCCACGGCCAACTAACCGAGTCGAAAGCTTTTACCGCGTCTAAAGACACAATAGCCATTTCGCCTTCATTTTTACCTCCCCATTCGACCACCCGGTGAAGTCGCCTGTGGTTGTGAGTTATATTCCTATTCGGGACATGGCCTGTTTGGTCTGGGTGTATTAGTTTGCCAATTACCTTCCGCAATCTATTTGCCAGGACAGTCGTCAGTATCTTACTGTCCTGGTTCAGCATCCACAAAGGCCTGTAGGAGCCACGGCTATTCCCTGGTTTGTTGGGTTTGGGGAGCGGTATTATGATCGCTTCTCTGAGCGACTCCGGCAACCGTCCCACCTCAAACGCTTCATTAAGCATTTCTAGCATTGGGGGGAGCACTTCCTCTTTATATACTTTATAAAATTCACTAGGGAACCCATCCGCTCCTGGGGTTTTACTAGTAGGCAACTGCCTCACAACCTCCTCCAATTCCTCCAAGGTAATGGGTGCCTCAAGCTCTTCTCTTTCCTCTTCGCTTATCTTGGGCAATCCTATATCTTCTAGTGTTTCAACTATCTCCTCTTGGCTGCCCCCCTCCTTGTCCTCGTATAGCTCCCTGTAATAATCCGCAAACTTCTTGTTGACTCCTTCTTGGGTATCCGCTACCCCACCATCTTCTCTGGTTATTGTCCTAATCGGGGGCCTAGGGGTTTCACTCTTATATAGCCACGCTAAGAGGCGGCCCGTTTTATCCCATCCCGCATGCTGTCTCTCTACATACTTTTTATAATTGAGGTTGCAGAGCCTTTCCCAGTGTTCCGCACACCGCTGCTGCAATTTGAGCACTAGCTCTGTATCCACCCTACCACTTCCTAATGCTCTTTCTAGTTTATCTTCTGCTCTTTGTAGGACAGCCAAGACCCCGCCCTTCAGGCCCTTTGATTTAGCTATGGCAACCCCCCGCATCACAACCTTAAAGGCTTCCCATAGTATACCTGCCGAGTCAACACTACCAGTGTTCATCTCAAAATAGTTAGTAATCTCATCTCTCATATCCTCTCTAAAAACTGGATCTTTAAGAGCCTCTGCTCGGAGGCGCCATGTCGGAATCCGCGCCCTCGGGTGGCAATATTGCCACCCTAGGACCAGGGGCGAGTGATCTGATAGGACCCTCGCCTTATATTCTATTTGAGTAATTTCTATCACTACCTCTGGCATGGCGAAGACATAATCAAGTCTCGTGTGCAGCTGCTGCGGGGCTGACCAGTGCGAATATTGCTTCTCATTAGGATGTTTTGTCCTCCACACGTCTACCAAGCCGAAATCATCTAGCAGCACCTGCAATGCTTTAGCCGCTGGGCCTATCAATCTTGTCATCAGATCTGTCTACCTTGGGGTTCAGTACACAATTGAAATCCCCTCCTCCGATCACTGCACCACCCACACACATACCAAGGTTGGCGCACAGAGTCCTGAAGTATGCCGCCGTGTTTTGATTGGGGGCATACCTCTTTATTCTACCACCAGCCCTCTCACTATAACCATTCTACCATCAGTTTCCACCACTTCCTGTATTAGCTGGAACGGGACGTGCGGCGCCACCCAAACCAGTACTCCTCTAGCATAGGCAGAGTACGAAGAACCCATCCAATCCCTTTCCATTTTTTCCCCACCAGCTCCATCTTTTCCCGTGTCAGATGCGTCTCCTGTAGCAGTGCAATATCTATCTTTTGTCTTTTCAAATACAGCATGACCTTATTCCTCTTCAAATAACTGTTTAGTCCCCTGACATTCCACGTTACTATCTTAAGATCTCCCATAGCTCGTTAGTACTCACCTCCCTTACCTCCAGCCGATCCCACCCGCTCACACAAAACAGATACAACCCTCTAGCTCTTCCATGTAGGCTCATATTTGAACTCAAACTCCCCATAACTATGTACCCACCCAACTCTCCACCTCCCTTCCCTCCCCCCCAACCCTTCCCCAACAATACACTCCCCAACTGTTCCCCAGCTCCATTCCTGGATCTCAGGCACCCCCACATCTAGCCCCGACTAGCACAAACCTATGCTCAGGGCCCAGTAGGGTGAAGCCGTCCTAATGGCCGCTTAACTATTAGTATCTTGGGGTGGATTGCTTCCATTCTGTTGTTCCTATTTCTGAATCTATTACGCTTTATGTTAATGCTAAGCAGATACCCAGTACATTTTATGCACTATATTCCAGTCCATGCCGAGCACAAGGCCCAAATGCTACCCAGTGTTCAACCAGTCTCACTTTCCCAGTATAACCAAGATCACCCTCCCACTTACCCCCTCTATGTCAATGATGCACGTTCTTCAGTTATCACCCTCCTGCCGGTCTCGGTCCGCTTCTTGTTCTGGGCAACCCTGCAGGTCCAGCCATGTCACCACCTCCTCCGGAGTATCAAAGGAAAGGGCTCTGCTCTTATGTAACACCTTAAGCCTCGCCGGGTACAGAAGCATGTACTTGATGCCTGCTGCACGCAGCCTCCTCTTGACGGCCATGTAGCTGTATCTCTGCCTTTGCACCAGCATCGTATAATCCGGGTATGCCGTGACATTGGTGGATGCTCTCTCTATTGTTCTGCCTTTACGAAAAAATTCCAGGATCTTCTCTCTGTCTCTATAGTTCAAAATCCTCGCGATGATCGGTCTCGGCAGAGCTCCCGGTCGCGGTTTCCTCATTAGGGCGTGATGCGCCCGCTCCACCGTGAACCCCTGTGAGAGCTTATCCGCTCCTATCTCCTGGAGGATCATATTCTCCACATAGTTTGTGGGGTCCTGGCCCTCCTCTCCTTCCGGCAGGCCGACCACCCGTATGTTATTTCTTCTCGCCCTTCCCTCCGTTCAGTTCAGTTCCTACCGCATCAATTTTGTTCTCCAGGGCAGTGCGAAGGTCCATCATTGCCGAGCCCCATTTGGTGCTCAAGTCCGCGATAGCCTCTAGGATCTGATGCTTGTCTCCTTCTGGGGCCTCTTCCGCAGGAGTCGAAGCTGTGCATTGTGCCGATGTTGTAGGGGTCTTCTGCGTTTTCGCAAAGACCTCCATTGGGGATTGTTTGGTCTTGGCTCTTAGTCCTTTCACCTACATAGCGCCCCCTTTCACACGTATCTAGTTCCGACTCGGGGCTGTAGTTGCAATACTTCCCGTCCCCGTCTGGGGTTGCTATCTTCCAACACTATTTTGCTATGGCGCTTGAAATTGTTATTCAGATGGATTGTAGTCTCCCACGTTGTACTTTCAATATATACTTTCTGTCGATGCCCATGTTCATTGACTCATTCCCTAGTGTTTAGGTTGCCTAAGCACACATGGTGTACGCAGGGTTTGGGTTCCCTTATGCGGTTGTTTTAAGCTCACTCATTTATCGTTCCTTGGTTCCCTCTCAGCAGCTATCATGTGCCACCGTAAGGGGTATGGTAGCGTTGCACCACACGGGCCAACAACAGCCTCCCAGGTCGTGTTTCTGCAAGTGTTCTGTTGCATCCACCTCTGTCTTAACCACTGTCTTTTGGTATGTGCCTTGCGCCTCGTCCAACTGGCTCATCCAGCAATGTGCATGCGCAGGCCTAGTGTGGATATTATTCCTTGGCAGCCAATTTGATGCCTGGAGCTGGGTACCACCTTGTCCGTGGCTTGTGGCGCCCACCCCAAGCAATCCGACCCGCTCTCCGATTCCCGGGTCCCAGTGTATGTTCGTGCTGCAGTGGCCCGCTTCCTGCAGAGCCCGGAAACTTCCAGCGTCCTCAACGCTGCTCTATGCCCACACAAGACTACAATACGAACCGCTGCTATCCGCTTTATCCAGGGCAATCCGCCCGCACGAACATCCAACCTCCTTTCGGCGCCGCCGCCCACTATTTCCTTAGCTCATATCCCGTACCGCAGGCACAGCTACTTCAATAAGCAGCTGGAAGCCACTTCTGCGCCTCGCGCCCTTCCACTGCTACTGTATTCGCCCAGGGACGCTCTGTGTGTCAGGTTCCCGGAGCGCCGCCACGTCCATTCAGGGCAGAGACACACTTCAATAATGCTGGCAGGCGCGTCTTCTCGTTTCGCTCGAGCGGCTAGGTCCAACCGCTACTGAATACAGCCTCGAGCCGTCTCGAGCCGTCTTATCTCTTCGGTCCGGCAACAATATCAGGCCGCTCCTGTCACACGGGCCCGGGAGTGTTACACTGTTAACATGGTCCTATCCCGCAATGTGATACCTCCATAGACAGCCATCCGAGAACACTCCGTGCAGTTCAGGAAAACAAGTTTAATTTCTCGGCTGCGACCGCTCTTCCTTTGTTAGCCGCCATCTTGGCAACAAAGTATTGGATCTCTAGGAGCCCAGCACGAAGCACGTCCTATTCCGTGGCCTCCTGGCCACGCCCCCTCATAAGGCAGCAAGTAAGAGATGGATGGGGATGCAGAAATTACTCATACATCATCAGTGACAGGACAAAGACTGAAATGCAGGGAAATGTCTTCTCTGTGAAAGGGACAGTGAGCTAAAGACTTGGTAGAGTCTCTCCCAGGGGTTAGTCACCCAAGATCAGGTCATGGGCTGTGTTCGTGCTGGTAGAGAGATTCCCAGACCCCTCTTTGTTTTTTCTACTAGACTCTTTCAGAGAAATACATAATCTAACAATGATGCAGATGTACCTCTTCTCCAGAACATGGATGGCTCTGTGATGGTGCCCTTATAGGGTATTAGGATACCCTAGTGATGTTTCCAGAAACCTGATTGGTGAATCTGAGGGCTATACGAGCTGGTATAGCCCGTAGATTGAATATAGCCCGGAATTTAAATGCATACCTCAGCCACCCATTACAGCCTGGAAAACGCGCCTGGAAGGAAATTGCAGTGTTTTACCTCATTCTGCGCGTCCCATTCCGGCCCTTCAATAGTTAATGTTCTGCGTTGCCGCGAGCGTGCCTGATGTGGCCCGCCCCTCACGGAAGCTATCTGAAAAAATGCTTTCTTTTTGGTTGCCGCCTTCATAATTCACTGTGTTCCATACTGCACCGGCAATACTTTATTTGCCATAGGGTATCTGCTGGCTGTACTGTGCTGAGCATACCTAACATGTCCCCGCCCCCTCACCTATCGTAAAAAAAAGCTTCTCTCTCATATTGCACCCACGTCTCATTCTGCAACAGCAATTGTTTATCTGCCACATTGCTGTGCGACCATGCTTAACGTGGCCCTCACCCCCTCACGGAAACAAAATAAACACTTTCATTTGGCCTACATAACAGTGAAAAAAGCTGAAACACAAACATCTACCTACAAAAGTAAGTAAAGTTCAAACAGTGTTGAATCCTGGCAGTAACTACCTGCTAAATGTTTTTAAAACAGTATTCATGGTTTATATGAAGAAACACTATATTTACATTTGTAACTACTTTAGCCCCACATTTCCCTGAATTAAAAAAATAATACTCACACCTGCAGTTACCTTCCACAGTTATAACACCCTTCTGGTATTTTTTCATAAATAAAATAATGAGGGTGTTCTAATAGCTTTATAGACCTGCAGCTTAGGCTGTACCGGACATTATGGTCCCTCATAACTTATTAACTCGGTCTTCAGAGCCCATAGCGCCCAGTACAGCGCTCGCTGCAGGTCTATAAAGCTATAATAAAAGATCAAGACCCCAAGCATCCATGTACACCCCCAAAATAAGCCTCTTGTAGGGCTGGACGACCAATATTGATCAATAATCGAATTGGTTTTGGTCTCATTAAACACAGAATTAAGGAGACATGTGCAATTGAAATCTTCTGCCACCATAATGTTATGTTGGTGACCAGCACCCAACCAATTGGTAAGAATATTACCCAATTATTCGAGAATGGAATCTACATTAGTTCTTGCAAAGTATGTGATTTTCGTGCTTTGCAAGTAAAGTGTCCAAAACAGGGTATTATATTAGTTCATGGAAGTCAAACATTCACAAATGGTTGCAGCTTGCTGTATGATAAGAACTGGAAAAAGCTGGTCAAGTGCAGAAATTGCAGACTGGGCTAAAATCCGAGTTCCACCTCTCAGCCAAAATGTAGCAGTGCCTAAATTGTCCAAACAACCAGCCTGCTGATATTTCAAAATTGCCATCCCTTCGGAGTGAGTGGGTGCTCAGGGTACGTGCTTAAAAAAAAACACTCATGTTTTACCAAGATATAGGGCTTCATTACGAGGCTGGCGCCGGTATTTTATTTTTTACGGTGCCCCATTCCCATTTGAGCCCCAAAGGGCTCAATGGGAATGTGGAAGCCGGATGCACCGGCACCGTTGTGAACAGTGCTGTGCTGTGCTCGCGGGTACCGCCCTACCCGCCAGGTCTCACCTGGCGGGCAGAAAGGCACCCGTGAGCAACTCGTAGTTTGCCGGTCAGGGAATTGTGGTGCCGGCAAGCTTACCGGTATCGTAGCTCCCGTACCTGCAGAATTATAATGAGGCCCATAGTGCTGGTTCATATATAAAGGTAACCATTGGTATATTGAACACCACAGGTCATCACTTGTTTTTGTGCGTACTAATATAGTAACAACACTTGAAAAGCATGGATCTTTTCTGATCGCAGGCTATGTCCCGATACATGCACATTCCTGGTAGCTTCAAATCTGTATTCACTATCTATGCTGTGGTATGTATACCCCATCTTGTAGATTTCAATCTTCGGCATTCATACTTGACCCCTCTATTCTGTCAGGCTATTAATCTGAGTTCTGAGTCTATTCTGGGGTAAATGTATCTTTTTTTCATACACCTACAGATCTGTGCCCAGCATCTCCCATCTGGCCCGACTCACTCTGCAGGGCACACTCTGGATATTCTGTTCTCTTCGGACCTTCCCCTTTCTATCCTGTCACCACTCCTTTCTCCTGGAGTGATCACTTTTTCCTTTCCTCCCAGCTCACCCTCTCTTCCCCCCAGGCTAAGCCAATTCCAGCACTGCCACCCACCTTCTTGGTTATACGACCCATGAAGCGTGTGTCAGTTGAGGCTTTCACCGCCAATTTCTCACCTCGCCTCCCCCTTTGGCTGACTCACACCCTGACACAGCCCTTTCCATGCTCCACTCAGCTATATCTTATATTCTCTATGTTCTTGCCCCTGTCATGAGGATCCGTTTGAAACCCAAAGCCAAGTGCAATTCCAGGTACGACTCAGACCTCGTCACCCTCAAACGCAAGTGCAGGGTGGCTGAGCAGAAATGGTGCGCTTCTGGTACATCCTCTGACAAACTGGCCTGCCACCTGCTCCAAAGGCAATACCGGCTCTCTGTCCTCAGCAAGAAGAGAGCTCACATCCAACCCCCTGTCTCTTCAGCATCTAACAACTCGGCTGAACTCTTTAAAATTTTCAAGGAAGTGGCCAATCCTGCTGTAGTGTCTACTTCTCCTGTCCCTTCCCAGGCCCTTTGCATGGCTCTGGCTTCTCATTTCATCTCTAAAACTCAGGACATTCTGTCCTCTCTCTCTTCCTCTCCCCCTGCCCCCTCTACTCCCTGCTCTTCCTCTAGCCCTTCTTCAGCTACTTCTCCTCCCTCCTTCTCTGCCTTTCCACTGACAAGGTTTCTAGACAAGTCCGATTTATGAAAGTCTCATCAAAACAGGTTCATCCCTGTTTCCCCAAAACCATCAACCACATTGACTCTCTGGCTCCTGCTCTGGCCGACTTCTGCAACCACTCCTTTGCCACTGGAGTCTTCCCATCCCCTTGAAGCACTCCCTTGTGCACCCTCTTCTTAAGAAACCCTCTGCCGACCCGTCCTGCCCTGCTAACTATCGCCCAATCTCCATCACTCCCTTCATGGGCAAACTCCTGGAAAAGCTGGCCATCTCCCAGCTTAATCTTCACACTGAATCTGTTGGTTGTCTTCATGACCATCAGTCTGGCTTTAGAGCTGCCAGAAGCATGGAAACTGCTCTCCTGAACATCCGTGAAGACCTGCTCTCAAACCTTGATTCCATCACCCTCTTTGTCCTCATCTTACTTGATCTCTCTTCTGCCTTTGACACGGTCAACCATGCCATCCTGCTCAACCGTCTCCGTGATAACCTGGGTATCACTGGTCAGGCTCTGGCATGGCTGACCTCTTTCCTCTCTGATCGACCCTCCCAGCTCCAACTTGGGTCCTTCCCCTCCTCTATCTCTATCTCTACATGTGGTGTCCCCCAGGGGTCTAACCTCTCTCCCTGGCTGTTCAACCAATACCTGGCACTTCTTGCCCACATTGCCGCTCTCTGCCCTAACTTTCAGTGCTATGCGGATGACACTCAGCTCATTTTCAGACTACCTTCGGCCACCTCTTCTCCATCTCTCATCTCTGACTGTCTGTCTGCCATCTACGAGTGGGGTGCCGCCAATGATCTCTGCCTTAATGCCAGTAATACTGAGATTCTCCTCATCGGCACACCCACTCCCTCCCTTCCTGTAGCTCTGTGGCCGGCCTCTCTTGGCCCTCTTCCTGCTCCCACCTGCAAGGCTAAAAACCTCGGGCCATCTTCGACTCCACACTCTCCTTCTCTCCTCAGATCATTGACGTCTTTAAGAAGTCACACTACCACCTGAACCTCCTAAGAGGTATTCTTCCTTTCCTCTCCTTCCCCCAGAAGCTCACTGTCTCTAGTGCTCTGGTTTGCTCTAGGCTGGACTATTGCAACAGCCTCTTTCTAAATCTGCCTGCTTCTACTCTCCGCAACTCATCTAGAAGAGGACTGCAAGACTTGTCCTTGGCCTCAAGCCCAGGGATTGTATCTCTCCAGGACTGAAATCTCTGCACTGGCTCCCTGTGGCTGTGAGGATTAAGTTTGAAACCCTCTGCATTGTCCACATGGCCGCCTGGGGCCTCAATAACTTCAACTCTCTTCCTAAATATCTTCCTTCTTGAGCTCTTTGCTCATCCGCCTACAACTCCCTCAGAGTCAGTCGCTTCTCCAAGCAACAAGTTGGTGGTAGATCTCTTTCTTTGGCTGGGGCCTCCCTCTAGAACAGCTTTCCTGCCTCCCTGAAACTTGAGGAGGACCATCTCCGGTTCCGGAAGCACCTCAAAACGTTCCTCTTTACTTCTGCTTTCTCTCATCTCCCCTGCTGAACTCCTGGCAGAAACTGTACTGGTAACCTGGCCACCCTCTGATCTCGGGCCCAGGTTCCCTACCCCCGCCAGTTACACACCTGCACTGCCTCCCTGGCAACCTCTGCACTTGAGGACTGTTTTCTGTATCCCTACAGTCCCCCACCTGCACTTGACACCCAATGTCTACACTTACCCTTGCACTTGCCACCAGCTGGCCCTACTTCCCATTGTTTTATTTATTCTATTACCCCATGTACTGCACTGTCCCCACGCCCCTCCCTTTCCTCTTTCCCCTTCCCCTGCGCGATCTGAATGACACTTGGCCTAGTAGGATCATTGTCTCTTCCCTCTGTTCCCCCTCCCTTGCCGTGTCGCGCCTTGAGACACTTGTATATAGGCGTGTTATAAATGACATATCATATCATCTACACTACATCCTCGTGGCTGCTATTGTTGGAATGTGTCCTTCTACTGTGATAGAACACAAGTATCTGCCCCATGGACTGCTGTTTATTATTCTGATTCTAGCAAAGATTAACATGGGACTTGAAGCAAGTACCCATGCTTATTCTAATCAATGCCATGGAAGCATATCAAGCTACAGGCTTGCCATGGATCACAGGCACCAACGCTTCTAGATCTCTTAATTTCTTTGATTTGGATGGGGCCCCAAATGTGTCTGTACCCCTAGCTTCGAAATACCTTAAGATGGCCTGCACACAGCTTCTGGCTGTGGTTTGGTCCTTAACTCACCCACTGACTGCCCAGCCGATGCTAATTGATATGGCCCTTCCCAACCAGTAAGTCAAACTTTGTGTTGTAAAGGGTAAACCAATGGTTTTTCAGTCATGTGAGTTAATGGCTTAATTGCAGCTGCAAATGTTCTACTGGTGTAATAAAAAGCCTTAACCCGGTGTGCCTTCAGCCACTTGGTTTAGAAGCAGTGTTCCTCTCATCTGTTCCTTGAAATGAGGTCCTGTTAAAAACATGCTCTTTTCTAAGGGAACACTTGTGGCTTATGTATGGATTTGAGATAGCTATTTATCAGGCACTGCGATCATATTCCCAGCTACTCCCGTCATTTCTTTTAGCTGTTGCCATTTTATGGCAGTGCCTGGAAAATGCCATCTCATGCTTACACAAAGAAAACATGTTGGCGTTGCCAATTGTTGTTTATCTTTGCATTCTGGGACTTGGAGTCCTGCGTTTGTTGTGGGAAGTTCATGAATACAAGTCCCAGAATGTGGGAAGTTCATGAATACAAGTCCCAGAATGCAAGGAAAATACAGAAAGTATTGCATAAAAACGTGCCGAACGGACGAGAACATGCGAGCATGTAGGTCAACAGAATCTAGTGGCAACTGCCTTAACAAGGTATTACTTTTTTTTATTTAATTAATGCATGAACATCGCATTCCAGGTGTCCTAATTGGATGCCCCCCGCCCCCTTCTTCCCCTTCGTGTTAACGATGAAAAGTATATTTCGAATAAGTACATGAACAAAGAAAAGCGAAGTAACTGGTTTATTGTTCAGTTGTTTGTAGGCCCGTTCAAAAAGGCTACATGTTTACAACTCTTGGCTTTCAAGTGAGATCCAGTGCATTCTGGGAGTTGCAGCGAAGTGGAACTGCGTACACGTGTATAATAGTTTAAAAGGGAGCCTGACACTGGAAGCATAGCAATATCACGAAGAAACATGGAACCATCTACTAGCCAGTGACGAAACAATGACATTACTGCCAGTAAAGTCTCATGCGCCTACAGTTTTTGTTGTAAACACTTACATGCTTGTTGAGCTACTCTCCATAGTTGCTCAAATGCATATAGTTCCGCAAACAACACTTCCAGCATCCCGAAAACAGTCCCGCCCGACCTGCTCTAAAGCAATAATTAATTACACCTGCTCTATTAGCGAATGCGAAGGCGGCCACAGGAGACGTCTCGCGCAGCACCCTGGCACGTGTGTTTCGTTAACACTAATTCCTAGCTCGTGTCGTGCGAGGTTATAAAACCCAGCTGTGAAGGCGCGTGCGGCGGTTTCTCTGACTGAACCAAGTTCCGTCGCTGTAGGCTGCCCGGGTTTGTTTCAGCGAGGTCGCTGATCTCAACGCCAGCATTAAAACGGACGCCCCCCGCAGCTTTGAAGATGTTCGTGGAGGTCTGTAATCGCGTTTCCCCTATCCCGCGCTGTAGCGGAGAGCATGCCCCTGTTTAACTGAAATAATAAATACCCCGTAACAAGATTCCTCAAAATTGCGCCTCTGTTTGGGAGTTTGTATTGTCCGTGGCGATGTGGGTTGTGAGGAGGAGAGAAGGAGGGGGGGGGGGAGGGGAGTAGGGAACATAGTTCCACTATTTCTTTTCATACACTTCCACCACTGCCTAAAGGAGATGATTTATTTTCGAGTATTCCTCCCCATAACTGAACTTTTGTAGGAATGTCGTTAGCCATAACATATTACAATGACTCCGCTAAATGTTACTTTTTCGGTCTACTACGTAAGCTTGAATAGCCGAAAAGATCCTGGTGCCTTTGGAATGCATGCATGTATCACAACTCTGGCGACCTACATACAGTTGAAGAAGGACGTCATTTAGGGGTCGCCAGGGTTCGCACTTGTGACCCCCCTGATGTCTCCCTTGCTACCCTTAAAAAATAAAATATATATTGTTATGGCTCAACGCAAATTTATAACCAAAGAAGACAGTAAATGCAGATTCTGCGAGAATGAGAATGAAACAGTCTTTAAAACATCTTCTGGTAACCTGTGTCAAATTAAGAATGTTAAGATCACAATTGTTAAAGCCTGCATGTAAAGCATTTGAGAACATGTCATCAGCGTTACTTTTGGAACTCATTTTTAATGGGCAAGTAACTGCGTATAGAATGGGTGCGATTGCATTTCTGACAGCACTCCACTTGGAATCAGCTAAAGCCTTGACTGATATATAAAATATGTTATAAATTCATTTATGTATCTGATGTTATTAATGATGCTCAACTCTTATATTGAACAAGAATATCGAAAGCTCTGGCTATAAACATTGAAAATCAGTATATCTAGATGTTGTCATAAAATCATACTGCAAGTCACCTTGTAATCATTATGAAGGTAACCACCAAGATGTAACTACCTTAACAATCGTTGTGCTAATCCTTGAAATATGAGTAATGATGCGATTTGAAATGGAGTGATATCCTCTTGTAATATCTGAGCTTGAAAAGGGGAATAGGTACATAGTTGAAATGCTCTATTCTCTTCCTTGGTGCAGCACAATGATTGTAAATTGTATCATGATGAAAGAAATGTGTAAATACTGTTTTAAATTATTTATTTTAATGTTGAAAAGTTGGCTTAAATCAGCAGATACAACACAATAAAAAAATATATATATAATTTTACAAATTGAGGCTCCTGGGCTGTGGCCAGTGCCATGTGACTTCGTTTCTAGAGTGGCTGGTTTCTCGTTCAGGCTTCTTATATATATAAAAAAAAAACAGGGGTCTCCACAAGTGCAACACTTTGAGCAGTGACCCTAAATATGAATAACAAATCGTTTGTCTTTCTGGAGTGCTATACAATAATTGCTAGACTCATTAAATGTTAATTTCAGGCACATTTCAGGTGGTGAGTCAATGATTTTGTTCCTAAACACTTAAAATTCACAATGCATACAAAAACTTCCAAAAAGCATTTAGAGTAGAATAAGCATCCATTTCGGACTTTGGCCTGATTCACAGAGAGTTTTCCTATGGGATTGAGCCATTATAAAATGCTTCTGTGAATCCGGACCTATGCATTTTGCTTTTCGCAAGTTGCAGTTATAGCATGTTTTTTTCCTGCTGGTCTCAGTTAACGATCATCACACCACATTATATCCCGGTGTCCCCAGTCACTTGACAAAATCCTTGTGATATGATTGATATGATATATATGTAATGATGTATGATATGTCATTTATAACGCCTGTACACAAGTGTTCCTTGGCACGCCTAAAAGCTTGCATACAGTGTAGAAATGTTTGACCATAGCACATAAAGTGGCCCTTGGTTTCATTGTGCCACAATTAATACTTTGTTGTAATGTGTCTATCTTTCCTATCTCCATGGCACTCTGTTCAGTATGTTTGTTTGCATGTAGGAGGTAATGTGTGCCCAGAGTACGGGATGCCATGTGAGTGCGCTGCTTTCCCTGCGCTACTATAAATTCTTTAATACAGAGTTCTGAACCCTCCCGATGGTATGTATTTTTCCAACTTCTGAAGCCTGAAAAGTAGATTCTCGCAGGCTTGACATGTGGCCAACTTTGCACCATAGCTGCAGATGAACTTGCCTACTGTAAAATCTGTTACCAGTTTAATGGTATCCTCTACAGAGTGTTATTTGCTTTCTGAATATTCAGACATGTAATTGCTCATTTTACCATAGGCGGTAAAATGGCCATAGCCGGTAAGATAGCTCAGGGGGTTGAACAATGTGTTTGATCTGCAGGTTCGAATCCTGGCAAGGCCAACTCAGCCTTTCATTCTTCTGAGGTTGATAAATGAGTACCAACACAAGTCGGGTGATATTGTTTGAATATTTGTTCTATATAAAGTGCTTCAGGGTAAGTGCTATATAATAACACATCATTATCATTTGGCCATGGGCATCTAGTTGCATTCACGGCAATTTGGTAATATGGGCCTTTAGACACTGATATTAACGATACATATGGTGATCCATTCTTGTATGATTGATATCACATTAGTTATATTGTAACCATATTTTTCGTAGTTTACTTAAAAACAATGCTATGTGATAGTTCCTTTTTTGTTATCGGGTGAAAGGTCGTGTCCATCGCTTCCGGTGATGTCACTTCGGGGTGGGGTCAACTGACATCATTTCCTGTGATTTCATCAGAGGTCAAGGGTCGTGCAGTCACTGCTGCTATCCCGAGCATTTTGATGACATGACGTCCCTGCAATTGAACCTGACCTGCATATAGTTGAACCTGGCCTGATAGGATGTACACATTAGTCACCCTGTCCTAGCTCTACTTTAACAGGGTTTCTTTGTAAAAATATGTTCACAGAAAATGGGAAGTTGTAGACTTTTTTTTGTTTTAAAATGATGTTTTAATAATTTTCATTAAACCATACACTCCAGCGCTCCTCCCCCCTCCTGACCACAGTCCCTCAGCACCCAACTCTGTGTGGGTAATCGTCCGATCAGCCCAGTCTTTGTCTATATTTTTGCCTTCCAGAGTTTACATAATGTCCAGAATACTAATGTTTTGCGGGCACCATTGTAACATAAAATCACTCTTTAAATATTACATTTCCCCCCAATCGTCCCTACATTTCTCAACATCCTATGTTATCCATGACAGAATCTCGCACAATTTATGTATCCACTGCGTAATCTTCGGGGGATTAGAGCTTTTCCATTTTTTTGCAATCCCGAACCATGACGCTATTAGCATCATGAAAGCTTTTTTCCGAGGTTTAGGGGTTTGGCGCGATTCTGAGCCTAACAGACCACATAAACCATCTCCCGTTGAAATAGTGCATACTCCCGGATACATAGGCTGTGTGCACTTTAACCTCCTCCCAAAACCCCTTAATCTTTGGACAATCCCACCAAATATGTCTCCCGTTTCCTGCCCCATTGCATCTCTTCCAGCAGTTTGTGACACAACAGAGTATGTTCTATGCAACCTTTGAGGGGTATGCCATTGTGTCATTTTGTACCACATCTCTCTCAACTTTATGGACCTAGTCAATTTTCGAATATTTCTTCACAATTCTACCCAATTCTCTTGTGTGATGGTTTCCCCCATCATACTCTCCCAGGCCAATTGATAAGGCCATGTATTTTGAGAGTTAAAAGAATGCAATATCTTGTATAACTGAGACACTGTTTATCTCCTGTGTGGTTAGTTATATATGTCTCAAACCGAGTTAGAGGTCTCCTTGCCGCTTGCCTGATCTCAGGTTGCATCAGCTAGTGTCTCATCTGACCATATGCAACTCTATTTCTCTCTTAGGCCTATATGTTTCTTACACTCTTCAAATGTCGCCATGTCTCCACCCCATGCCATGCCTCCTATTTTCAGGCATTCTTGTTTTTTCCATTGGCTAAATGCACCCTTTAGCATGCCCAGGGAGAACTGAGGATGCTCAAATAGGGGAGTAATTGGAGGGGGAGAAGACGAGAAGTGCCCCCTCTTCACGCGTCTGTCCAATATGTCACATGTTGTCTTAATTACAATGCTACATGGAGCGCTCAGATGTCTTTCCCTTTCCGATAGCCACAGCAGACCTGCCAATTATGTGACAGCTACAGCTCTATCCATGTGTTCACATATTTTCCCTTTATCATTTGTAAGCCACTCACGAATCACTCGCAGTTGGGCCACCTCGTAATACCTACTTATAATAGTTAGGCCCAAATTCCCCCTTATTCCTAGGTGTAGTTAACAAATTGAACGAGATCCTGGGGCATTTATTTTGCCAGACAAAACTTTGAAATCAGTTTGTCGTGGTTTATTAGAAGGTCACATCCAAGTTAGGGAGCTCCTTCCTCACAATGAATGTGGCGTACAGTAAAGCGCTTTGATTTTACTTTTTTTTTTTTTTAAAGAGTTCTTTGTGGGAAGGCCTCAACTCATCTCGCACATAATCCCAACAAATACCCGGTGCCACAATGGACTAGGAACCAGGCAGGTGTGTATTCAGAATATCTTTATTAATTAATGTATTTAAATCAAATTGGGACAAACAGATTACATCCGCCACCAAATCTGTGGTAACACAAAAAAAATATCCTTTTGTAAAGTACCAATACTGAGATGACACTAGAATATGCAGTTACAATAGTTTCATTTTACATCACCCACCAAAACAGAAGAAAATAACAGTTCAAGGCACACAGTGAATTGAAATAGGGTTACGCTTTTCTCCCAGCAAACATCATTTAGGCTCGATTACTTTGAATGGAAGGCAGTGGCATGGAGTGGGAACACAAGGGGAAAAACAGATTTTGAATAGTACTCGCTGAAACAATATGGGAGACCGGTAATAGGAAAATGTTAATTTGTTTTGCAGAGCACAATGGTAAAATCGGTTTTGGACTACTTAGAACAGGTGTAATAGGGAATTTGTTTTCTACACCCAAGGGCAGGCAGGGCTTTGGAATACTGGTCAGCACACAATGGGAACATCGTGTTTTGGGTTGGAATCACAGATGCAGCTGGGAAAATTAGTTTTTCAGGACAAAATGGGAAAATTGATTTTTAGGATGTTTAGTTCAATTTAAATGTAGGAAAGACAATTCAAATAGGAAATTCGTTTTTCAGAGCACAAGCGGTACACGGGGGCAATTTTGTTTTGCACAGCACAATGCACAGGCACTACTGGGCTTGCCACTTCGATTTAACATGAAGGGGATCAATGGAGGAATTTCGCTTTTAAACCCTGCACACACACGGGGAAGCAAGGCTTTTTGGGATTACTACTTTTGGCAAATCTTTGACTATACCTGCTCACAACACACTGGGAAAAGATTGTTGGTTTCGAATGCCAACAATAAAGATACTGTGAATTAATGGGGGAATTAATTTATTTACTTTTATAAATATGCTAAGGATCTACACAGGCAATTAGGGGATTTTTCAATGGGGAGATAACTAAAACAATGCTGAAAATTGTATGGCCTAGACGATCTATGGCTTTTGGGATAGTTCTACTTAAAGGAGAGGTCTGATCTGGGCATCGGGGAGCATCATAACATACCGCTGGTACAGCACAGGGGTCAGTCAAGGATCTCCTTTTTCCTCCAAGGGGCCCCAAGTCAGCTTCTATGTCTCCTGGCTCCTTTCCCCACTGCCAGAATAGGCCTCTCTCTGCTGGGATGTTCTCGCCAGATTTCAGCAGCAGGTCACCTCTTAGAATTATGGGAAGCAGTCCAGCTCTGAGTAAAGCTAGTTTAGTTTTGGGCAGATGATATCACTAACCTGTCATGATTCCTGTGTACGGGATTGATGGAGTGTCACTGCCCTCAGGCCAAGCCAACTCCATCACTGCCACTCACCTTCTCGGTCATCTGACCCATGAAGCGCTTGTCAGTTGAGGCTTTCGCCACCAATTTCTCACCCCCTTTGGTTGACTCTCATCCTGACACAGCCCTTTTCATGCTCCACTCAGCTATATCTGATACTCTTGATATTCTTGCCCCCGTCATGAGGATCCGTCTGAAGCCCAAGGCCAAGTGCAACTCCTGGTATGAGTCAGACCTCGTCACCCTTAAACGCAAGTGCAGGGTGGCTGAGAGGAAATGGCATGCTTCATGTACATCCTCTGACAAACTGGCCTGCTGCCTGCTCCAAAGGCAATACCAGCCCTCTGTCCTCACCAAGAAGAGAGCTCACATCCGTCTCTGCTGCATCTAATTACTCGGCTGAACTCTTTAAAATCTGAAAGGAACTGGCCAATCCAGCCGCAGTCTCTACCTCTCCTGTCCCTTCCCAGGCCCTCTGCACGGCACAGGCTTCTCATTTCATCTCTAAAACTCAGGACATCCTGTCCTCTCTCTCCTCCTCTCCCCTCCCTCCACCCCCTGCTCTTCCTCTGGCCCTTCTGCAGCCACCTCTCCTCCCTCCTTCTCTGCCTTTCCCCTGTTCTCCCCAGACATATTTCCTTCAAGTTGCAGGTACAGCAATGGGGGCCACCATGGCGCCGTCACACGCTAACTCATTCATGCATAAGTTTGAAACGGACTATGTGTTAAAGAACCCCTACTGGCATAACAACCTGGCAATATGGATCAGATACATAGATATCTTTGGTATCTGGACAAGTACGGAACTTGAACTTTTTTGCCTTTTTCAACTATCTGAATAGTATAGATCCCAGAATTCAGTTCACACATGAACATTCAAATAAAGTCATACACTTCTTGGATGTTGAAATAAAGATCCCAGACCATGAGTATAGCACCACAATTTTCCGCAAGAGCACAGACCTTAATAACCTTCTACAAAGACTGAGTTTCCATCAGCCCAGCTTAATCAAAAATCTTCCTTACAGTCAAATGCTTAGGGTCAAAAGGATAGTCAGCGACCCAAAAGATTATCAAGAGGCAGTAAAAGAAATGGGAGATACATTTTTGAAGAGAGGATACTCCAAGGAAGAAATAGAGGCAGCTATGGCTCGCACAGCCACACAAGACAGAAGAATTGCTTACATCCAAAACCAAAACAGCACTGACACCTCCGTTGGTCTTTGTATCCAAGTACTCCAGACAAAGCAGTCGGATCAAAACCATAATAAAAAGAATTGCAGCACCATCACTTGTGACCAAAGAATAGAACATCTATTTAAGGAACTCCCCACTTTTGCATATCAACGCAGTCAAAATTTTGAAAGATAAACTACTGAACAATAAACCACCTCGAAAGAAGAAGTTAACAGATTGTACTGGCACATTCCCGTACTTGAACTGCAGTAACTGCTATTACATCATGAAAGGATCAACAGTCAATCATCCATACTCTGGAAGTAAAATCAAACTGAAGGATTATGCCACATGTGACACACAGATCATCTATGGGATTAAATGCCCATGTGAGCTTTATGTTGGACAGACACAACGTACTGCTAAGCTTCGGTGGAACGAGCACCTTTCGTGCATAACAAATCGCACAGTTACCTCGGCAGTAGCCAGACACTGGCAAGAGAAACATCACAATCTGGCACAAATCAAATTTGTGATTCTTAAAGTGGTCCAAAAACTGAATAAAAATGAAGATTTACAAAAGCGACTCGATCAATGGGAAACTTATTGGATTGATCGTTTGAACTCGCTTACCCCCAAGGGTATAAATGAAGAAATTAACTATGTGTTATTTGTGATAACAGACAGACATTTGCATTAACTTATGGATTGTGTGGAAATTGCAAGATCTCCAGTTGTTTGTTTTTGAATACTTTTACTTTGGCACCTTAAGAAATATGATATCATGATGTTTTCGAACATACTACTAGCCTCTGATGTACCCTTTAACATAAGCTGTTGGAATATGCTTTTTTAAAAAATCTTTTTCAGTGATTGATTTTGTTATAGGATTTTGAACCTAATAGCTTTGTGCTTTGATACACTTACTTGTGATATTTACCTTTAGTACGCCCTAGTTGGACGCACACACAAAAAGGTTTATACTGTTCAGTATGATCACCAAAGTCCCCCATGAGATTTGTAATTGGTAGTTACATATGCTTGCAGATTGATTTTCACAAAGCAGAGCCCATTACTTGGAGTTAACAACACAGTTGTTTAGCCCAACCGATTTCATCCTAGTCACCCTGATACTTCTGATTCTACGCCACTTAATTACACAGTATGCATTTATGCAGATTCACATCTATATTGTTTTTAACGCCGCTTATTAGTGACGTTTTCTTCATCTTTTAACACTAAGGAGGATAGCTTGATGCACGGAAATTGGGTCATGCACTCGATTTAAATACTGTCCTACTCCGACCTTAGTAGGTCGCACAAGCTCATTTTATACCTCACTTTTGAGAACTATAAGTACTTTGTTAGTGTGAAGTCTTTAAAGGCAAGAGCGTAAGTGCGAAGCCTTTGCAGGCTCATCATGATTAATCCCCGCCGCTGCTGTGCGAGGGCCACTGCTTTACTTTCACTTTAGATTGTTGACATGCTGCCATGGTGACAGTCCCGCCTTCCGTGTTTCCATGGAGGTGGGACCCAAGGCGTAAATGCCACGGCACAACGCCTTTAGGTTACCATGGCAACATATAAAACCTCTCGCTGACATTCGCGCCCGTGTGAATACGCCAGCGTTTAGACACGGCTTTCTCTGTATAGCAAGGTAAGAACTCTCCTTGTAGTCACCTTGATACTGGTGTAACTTTTGATAGCCACTGATTAGTTTTCTTTGTGGCATTAACAGGAGCACGCACTCCAGCTAAACCGCTCTCTACACGAGTCGAGGAATTATTAGCATCATAAGGTACTTTCAATCTTTACAATCTTTTTTACATGGCTAAACAAATGGAGTTAAAGTTACTGACACCTTAGTTTAGTTTAGTTTATTATTTGTATAGCGCCGCCTGGCCCTAGGGCATCCAGGCGCTTGCGATGAATACAACAGAAATGTACAAACCGATTACATATTTACAAATTTACAGTCTTGGTGCATGCTAGTAAGGTAGGGCTAGGCAGTTTACGTTTCTTTGGATAGAAGCCAAATTTTGGTGTTGTCTAAATCTGTGAAAGGAAGGTTCTGATCTCAGCTCGAGTGGAAGTGAATTCCAAAGTTTGGAGGCAAGCACGGGGAAGCTGGAGCCACCTGCTTTTTGGAGCTTAAATCTTGGGATATTTAAGCAATGTGTTTGAGCTGATCTGGTAGGGCGCGCTGGGGTGTGGTGATTGAGATTGTCGGATAGGTATCTGGGTGCTTGGTTAGCTAGGCATTTGTGTGTGAGTGAGATGGTTTTATATTCAATTCTTTGTGGTATGGATAGCCAATGGCAGGTGCGTCTGGCGTCCGAAATGTGTTCATGTTTGGGTATGTTCAGGGCTGCTCGCAAGGCGTTGTTTTGTATGACTTGTAGTTTGTTGATGTTTTTCTGACTGGTTCCCAAGTATAACGCATTGCAGTAGTCAACTTTGGAAAGGACTAGCGCTCTGGCTAAGGTGATGCAGTTGGATGGTGAGAGGTAAGGTCTGCTGGCATTGATGAGTTTACAGGTGTAAGCAGTGGCTGATGATATGGAATTGATCTGTCTTGACAGTGTGAGGGAGGAGTCGAGGTAGATTCCTAGGGTTTTGACGCTGTTAGAGACGATGATGTTATTGCCGTCTATAGTGAATGCTTGATAGAGTTTGTCGAGTTTATTAAGTCTGTGTTGGGAACCTTGTTTCTTTTTCTCAAACATGTTGGGACATTTTGGTGCATTTTGAACCGGTATGTGTATTTTTTTATAATGCATTTTTCTAAATCATATTGTGGTTATTTACTTGATGTTAAAATAGCAGAATTGTTGGGCTTATTAGAACAACATATCATTTACCGCCCTGATGAAGGTTCTTTAACCGAAATGCATTGGCAATTATACATGAAACCCTAGCCAATTTTGGCCTGACCTCATTGAATATGAAACGTGAATATTCGATAAAAGAAATATAAGGAGATGTGAATAAACATTTCTTTGAAGAAAACCATAATTTTGTCATGAAGATACATTGGAATAATTTTGTTGTATGTCAAAAAATTGAGTACCCGATAGTGCAGCCCTGCTCAGGGCCAACTGAGAGCACCAGTTTTAATAGTGGATCAACTCTATTTCTCTTCCTACAGGATCAATACAGATCTGTTTGTGATGTGGGGGGTGGGGGGCTGCTTACTAGGTAAGCGGCCCCCTTTCCCCCCGTGGCCCCAAAGCATGGAGCCACAGCGTCAGACCATCAAAAATTCGAGGGAAGGGGGGAGGTGGGAGGGGATTTGGGGCCCTGGGGCCCACTAGGCAGTCCAGTGGGTTGCTGGTCACGGATTGAGCGCTCTGCGCTGACCCGTGACCAGCAATGCCTCGTATATGTGGTGTCCTTGGAAAGGGGAGAACCTCCCCTTTCCAAGGACACCACTTTTTCCTCTATCCCTGGTGGCCTAGGGTGAGGGGGGAGAGGGCCCCCAAAAATGGTGGGACAGGCCCCCCCAGTGGGTGGGGCAGTAACGTTTGGGCACCCCGGGGCCAGATTGGCACACCAATGTGCCCCTCTGCGCCAAGGCAAGTTTTGTAAACAAAGAAAAAAATGGAAAATGGTGGAATGCATTTTAGGGGGGCTGTGGGGCACCCCAAAGGGACGGTGAATTTTCTAATGGGACGGGGTGGTGACCCAGTCTCCCCCACCCACAATGGAGTGGGTGCCATGTCATGCAGCCCTCCCTGGGACCAGATATCTGCTCCTAAGAACGGACGCCTGAGCCCAGGGAGGAGTACAGGACAGCCCCCCCCCTTATCTGCCCCTGGGGGAGGGCTACATGAGATGGGGCGCCCCTCCAATTGGGGTGGGGGATGGAGAGGTGCACCCCCCTTCACATTAGAAAATTCCACAGCGGTGTAGGGGGCCCCTCGGCCCCCGCTAAAAGGCAGCCTGCCATTTTGAATTATTGTCTTTGTTTACTATACCTGCTTTGGCGCAGAGGGGCACATTGGTGTGCCAATCCTGCGCTGGGGTGCCCAAACCTTACTGCCCCACCCACTGGGGGCCTGTCCCACCATTTTTGGGGACCCTCTACCCCCCCACCCCAAATGGAGGGGGGGTGTATCTCACGCAGCCGTTTGTAGGAGGCCCAGGGAGGCCTGCATGTGGTGCTCCCGCCACCCATTTGGGGTGAGGGGGGGAGAGGGCCTCCGAAAATGGTGGGACAGGCCCCCCAGTGGGTGGGGCAGTAAGGCTTGGGCACCCCGGGCCAGATTGACACACCAATGTGCCTCTCTACACCAAGGGGAGTTGGGATACCAAAGGAAAAAAGTGAAAATGGTGGAACGCTTTTTAGGGAGGGCTGCGGGGCACCCCAAAGGGTCGGGGAATTTTCTAACCGGAGGGGCGTTGACACCCTTCTCCCCCCCCACCCGCAATGGAGTGGGTGCCATGTCATGCAGCCATCCATGGGACCAGATATCTGCTCCTAGAAACGGACCCCTGAGCCCAGGCAGGAGTGCAGGACAGCCCCCCCTTATCTGCCCATGGGGAGGGCTACATGAGATGGGCCGCCCCTCCAAATTGGCCATGTGTGGATTCCCACGGGTGTCCTCTTTTGGGAAAAGTATGGGGTTCCATGTTTTCCTTGCTGGCTTCGACACACTAGACCTAAATCTGTAGGTTGCCCACATGAACAAAATGGGCAGTGGCGAAAGTCTTGGGGTTCCCAGTGGGTTACCCTTTTCCTTTTGAGCCCCCTGTAGGTGCACCCACACATGAGGTACCATTTTCATCGGGACACGTGTGGGGATGCGGGAAGGTAGGCCATGTGGTGTTGGCGTGTTTTCGGTGGGTGGCCAGAGCAAAATGTCTGAGAATTGTCTTCATTTCCAGCCAATTTCAGAGACATTTACCTGTGTCCACTCACCGAAACACGTCGCCAACAACAGATGTCATACCTTCTCGCGTTCCCACAGGTGTTCTGACGAAAAAGGTACCTCATATGTGTGGGTGCACCTACTGGGGGCGCAAAAGGAAAAGGGTAACCTGCTGGTAACCCCAAGCCTTTCGCCACAGCACAATTTGTTCATGTGGGTAAACTACAGATTTGAGCCTAGGGTTTCGAAGCCAGCAAGGAAAACGGGGATCCCCATGCATTTCCCTAAAGAGGACACCCGTGGGAATGCACAGAGGTCCGATTTGCGTGAAGTGGCCCAGAATGTATTACCCAGAACCCCAGAGAAATAGAAGATTGTGTTTTTTCCCCACCAAATATCACACATTGTCGGGGATTGTGGCTAATAAAAACTGGGGCAATTTGCACAAGACAGACCTCTGTGGATTCCCACGGGTGTTCTATTTTGGGAAATGCATGGGGTTCCCTGTTTTCCTTGCTGGCTTCGACACCCTGGGCCCAAATCTGTAGGTTGCCCACATGAAAAAAATGGTCAGTGGCGAAAGGCTTGGGGTTACCAATGGGTTACCCTTTTCTTTTTGCGCCCCCGGTAGGTGCACCCACACATGTGAGGTACCGTTTTCATCGCGACACCTGTGGGAACACGGGACAGTAGGCCATGTGGTGTTGGCGGCGTGTTTCGATGGGTGAGCCGAATGAAATGTGCGGAAAATGCGTTTTTTTCCCCACATTTCGGACTTTGCGGGGGTGTCTGGGTAATAAATTCTGGGCCGATTTGCACAAATCATACCTCTGCGGATTCCCACGGATGTCCTCTTTTCAGAAATGCATGAGGTTCCCTGTTTTCCTTGGTGGCTTGGACACCCAAGGCCCATATCTGTATGTTGCGCTTGTCTGGACAAAGTGTCAAATTCAGGTGTGGAAACAGACTTGGGGTTACCTGTGTTTTAGGCTTTCCCCTTGGTGCCCAGGTAAGTGCACCCACACATGTGAGGTACCGTTTTCATTGGGACATCTGTGGGAAATCAGGAAGGTATAACATTTGTTGTGTTTGTGTGGTTTTCATAATGTTTTGACCCATTTGCTGGTGCCCTTTGTCACACAACCCTTTCATTTCCCAAATGTGACCTACATTTAGTCAGTGCTTTAGCCACCATGCACTTTTGTAACCTGCACAAGTCACCCTTGAAAAGGTCTGCCTGTGCTCTTGCCGTTCCTCACCACATTGGTTTTCCCGATTTACACATGCTAAGTGCGTCTGTTCAGGGCATGAGCATAAAAATCCTGTTTACCATGGCTCAGTGTTTGGCTTGTGGTATTGCTTGTTTTGTAAAACACTACAAAAAATGTGTGCTTTCCTAACTGCAAGAGTCGGGGGAATGTAGCGGAGCATTGCTTTTCTCAAAATTCATAGAAGCCATTGCCGTACCAAGCCAACCATGTCCAACACATACCTTTTTTTTCAGTCATTGTCCCGCTTTTCCCTCAATCTATGGCAGTTTCCCCTATCTAGTTGTTGCCTTACCTACGCAAATCACCCCTTCCTAAACTTGGAATTTTGTCTACTCTTCAGAAATATGTGCTTTTCTGTCCTCTAATTTGGCTTTCCTACCTTTTTCTTCCATTCCGTCCATGCATGTCCAATTGGCAAAAATGGCCAAAATCGCCTACCTCTCACAAAACGGTTGATAACCACATCAAAAGATTTTTTTTTCGTTTCCACTCAACCTGTTCTTGAAAGCCAGGAAATTGGGGAACTCAGCACAGCAAACCATTTGTTCCTAGCTCTTACAAGGAAAAAAACACAGGCTTCTTTGTACATCATATTATTGGCATTTTTTGAAAAAACCCAAAATATTTGCCCTTTCTGCTATCTTTCTCTCACCCCCCCTACAGTAACCTAGGATTCCTGGGTGGCATTACGACTGCCTACATGTGGGGAAAAAAAGGAGCCAAATTTGGCCAAGATACCTCATGTAACAAAAAAGTTACAAGCCTTTGAATGGCCACATACCGAAATCACCAAAAAAAGGCCCTGGCACTGGGGGGAAATACCCATGGCACTTAAAGGGTTAAAGGCATAGCATACATTATCGAAGGACACTTATCTGGAAATATTCCTTAATTTTCCCTTTCAATGTTTTCTGTGAAACCGAATCCTGCAAGACTTCTAAGGGAAGTGTCCATGTCCATAATCGATTGCCCCGTTTCCATTCCCTTAGCATAACCTTCATGGGGGCGTGGTCAGATTATGAAATTAGATGTACCTCTATTTCCACCAATGCCCCGATCACTCCCATGGTGCCCCAAGCATAATCCATTCTTGAGAATGTGTGGTGGACATGAGAAAAACGGTTAAATCCATTCTTGGTCCCTTTTTTCACTCTCCAAAGGTCCTTCAAGGCCATATTCAAGAACCTCTCTTTTAATATCTGCCGGCCCCGTCTCCCTCCCAGTTATATGAGCACTTCTATATCTCTAAGGGTCCCATGCTAAATTAAAATCTCCAGCGTGTACTCTGAGCAAGTGGCTCAGAAAGTGGCTGTTCGGTTGTACCCCCTGGAAGACGCTTGTGGATTATCTGTGGAACGCTATCACTTTAAAAGCTGTAACTCCACTGGGACAGGAAATTGGCCCCGTCACTCAAAAAAGGTGGCCCACCCCTTGCTCCACGATCCTTGACCTTTGATGACATCACTGGAAGTGATGTCATTTGACCCCACCCCAAAGTGACATTCCGGAAAACAACGAAACACAACCTTTCACCCCTTGACAAAACAGTAAGTGGCATCAAATAGCATTGTTCCTAAGTGCACTAATTTACTGTGAATCCAAGCAGACGTCCAAGGCCAAATGATGATGCTATTGTATAGCGCTTAAGCTCTTTTTTATAGAACAAATAAGCATACAATAGCACCCAACCTGTGTTGGTACTCATTTATCAACCTAAGAAGGATGAAAGGCTTTTTGAAAAAATATCTTTTTTATATATTTTTTTCTTCCCAACCGGCCCAGGCATGGCCAAAAACCGGCCCCACTCCCTAGGGGCGATTTCGGCCCGGCCATTGGCCGAAAGGCCAAGCCGACCCTGCCGAATACCTACACTCCTTTAAAAGTGGCTGGGCACGCGCTCCTGCGGGCGCGCTCTGAGCAAGTGGCTCAAAAAGTGGCTGCTCGCAGAACCGCAGCTCAGCGGCCTAACTTTCACTCCTGGACATTTTCAATTTGCTTCGTCCACTGCTGCGCTCTAATTGTAAAAGTCTAGAAGGTGAGATGTAAGCTTGTGGCATTTGTTCCATGTTCTAGGATCAGAACCACACAGGAATGTGTTGGGCTCCTTGTGCTCTAGTAAACAAAAACGTTGCCCACGCTTGTATTGGCTGAAGTAGCGTTATTAACTTCGTGACTACCCTTGTTGAATTCGCAGCCGAATTTAGCAGATCTTAACATTCTTTTAACTTGTGTCTATGTACCTTGAACTCTGTGGCTTTGCAGAATAGCATTTTAGCGTTAGCGCGAGCACGGTAAACAAGCTTACTTAGTTGTTACACCTGTGCTTATGGTGAATGCGCTTGAAATCCTTATTACCGTTTGCCACACGCCTAAACGCCCTAAATCCTTTTAAATTGTGTGTGCCTGGTTTGTTAGGCTGTTATAGCTATCGCCAGTGAGATGTTGGGATGGCGCTGAACCGCCTCGAATGGTGTATGTTGGGACCTGGGTAAGCCCAGTGATGGCGTGCGGGTCCCCTAGGGTCTGAGCGCCAGCGCGCGCGGGCGGGCGCGCAAGAACGCACGCCGGAGACGTCCAAGTGTTCCGGTGCTCCGGCGCGAACTGCCCGGGCACCGCCTTTATTAAATCAACGCGCATGCGCCGGCCCGCACATGCGCACTTCGTGTACTATGTACACAACATCCCTCCTTTTCCCCCCAAACAACAAACACATTAAATAGGGGAGCCAACGTGGCTCAAATCAAACTGTACTTAACAGGGCTTGTTACTCATGCCGCTGAGTCCATGATGAAATCCTGGAATCTTTGCGGTGGACGATGTCCTTCCCTGCGCGGGTACCTGGGTGAACCTCCCTCGGGGTTCTCTGGTCCCCCGGGGTCCTCTGGTGGTTCACCGCCTCCACGCGGCGCCTCCGCTGTTTGTCCTTGGTCAGGATTGGTTTCTTCTTCCGCTGCCACAGGTCCTATGCGCTTGAAGAAGGATACATTTCTGGTTACTGTACCCCGCGCATTCACGGCTGTGACCATTGACCCTTTGACATGAGTGACTCCCATTGGTTGGGTTTCGTAAGTCATCGAGAGTTTTCCTTCCGGTTTCCTGTTCCGGACTAGGACGGTGTCTCCTACCGTTATCTCTCTTTCTGGCAGCCTCCGCCTTGTTGTTTCGTTCTCGTTTCTCGCTGCTCTTTCTGCTGTCACCCGTGCGCTATCGATCACACCTGGGTGTCTGTCTCCCGCTTCGGGTATCAGCCCTCTGGGTATTCGCCTGAACAGCGCCGCGGCGGGTGCGATTCCGGTGGATCGATGTGGGGTGGACCGGTATTCAAGAAGAAAGTCAATTAGATTGTGGCGTAGGTCCTCCCCTCCATTGACAGAAATTCGAAAAATCTTGTTCAGTGTCCGCATGAATCGCTCAACCTCTCCATTGGCCCTTGGCCATAGCGGGGTTACCTTCCGGTGCTTTATGCCCCGTTCTTCGCAGTACCTAGCAAACCGCTGCCCTTGGAACGGTGCTCCGTTGTCTGAGCAGATCTCAAAGGGGAACCCATGGGTGGCGAAAATTTTGTCCATTGCCAGGATGGTGTGATCACTGGCGGTGGATTCCACGAGCTCCACCTCCGGATACCTCGACCATTGGTCCGTGATCACCAGGAAATATAGGCCCCTTCCGGTCGAGCTGAAGTCTGCGTGCACCGTTCCCCATGGTACGTCACTCCGCTCCATGGCCCGAATGGGTGGGCCCCTTTCCACAGGACTCGTGGCTTGGCGGGGAATGCAGGTCCTCACAAACTCGGCCACCCTGTGCTCCAGATCGGGGAACCAGACCTTCAGCCTGAGGCGTGCCTTCATCTTGGCCATGCCTTGGTGCCCTGTGTGGGCCAACTGGAGGACTCTCATGACCAATGACCTGGGGATCACGATCTGGTGCCCTCGCAGTAACAGACCGTCCGTGGACACCGAGAGCTCGTGTCGAGCTTTCCACAGCAGTTGCAGGTCCCTTTGCACCTCCGGGTTCCTCCTGGCATTGTTCAAAAGGATGTCCCGCCACTCTCCTGTGGCCACCGCCCTTTTCACCCTCAGGAACGCCTGGTCGGAGTTCGGGTCGTCCGCAATGTCCTGTCTCAATAAGGCCACGGGCAGGGCCGATTCAATGACGAGGTGTACGGCGTCCCCAGTGTCAGTCATCTCCACGGGACTCTGGGTATCCCTCGTGCCTGGATGACAAGAAAGATAGTCGGCTGGGTTGTGTGTACCTGGGCGGTATACTAGCTTGACGCCGTATTCCATGAGGGATAGCATCCATCTGTCGATGCGGGGTGGCGGCTTGGATGATGATCCTGACAAAATAGGAATCAGGGGTTTATGGTCCGTTATCACGACGACAGGTTTGCCGAGGATGTAGATTCTGAAGTGTTTGCACCCCCACAGGATGGCGAGGGCCTCCCTTTCTATCTGGGAATATCTCCTCTCCGTGTCGGTGAGGGCTTTGCTGGCATATGCTATGGGCTTCATGACCCCTAGTTCGTCTGCCTGCATGAGGACTGCCCCCAGTCCCACCGGGCTGGCATCGACCACAATCTCCGATTCCCGGCTGGGATTGAAATAGGCCATTGTTTCCTGCTCTGATAGGGCTTCTTTGATGGCCTTGAAGGATCGTTGTTCATTCTCAGTCCACTGCCAGGCTACGTCGTTCCTGGTGAGTGCCCTCAGAGGTTCCGTCAGAGAGGCTAAGTCCTTGATAAAACGGCCGCAGTAGTTGACCATCCCTAAGAAGCTCCGAACTTCGGCCGGTGATGTGGGTGGAGGTGCATCTCTAATGTCCTTCACTTTTCCAGGATCCGGGGATATGCCCCCAGCATGGAAGGTGAACCCAAAGAATACCAGTCGGTCTTTTAGGAATTCGCACTTTTCTTAGTGCAGGGTAAAACCCACCGCCTGTAGCCTCTCAAAAGTGTTCTCTAGCCGTTTAAGATGTTCAATTTCCGACCTGGCAAAGACTAAGATGTCGTCGGACATGTTTATGACTCCTTTCAGTCCGGACAGGGCTCCTCTGATGGCGTTTTGGGAAACCTCCGCTGCGGACGATATTCCGAAGTTTAGTCTTTTGTACTGGTACAGCCCCTCGTGAGTAGTGAATGTCGTAATGTACCTCGACTCGGGGTGTAACTCTAGCTGGTGATACCCAGACCTGAGGTCCAGTTTAGAGAAGACTTTGGTACCTTGGATTTCTCCGACGATGTCATCTAGAGTGGGTGTGAGGTGACGCTCCCTTTTGATGGCAGCATTTGGGAGTCTCATGTCCACGCAAATGCGTACTGCCCCCGGTTGCTTCGTCTTTGGGGCCACTACGATAGGCGAAACCCAAGGGGTGGGGCCTTCCACTCTTTCAATGATGTCCCGGTCGACCAGCTGCTGCAATTCCTCCTCCACTTGGGCTCTTAAGTGGAAAGGAATCCGGCGATGTTTGAGGGCCGTCGGCCTCACGGACTTGTCGATATGTAAGCGTATGGGCTCTGCTTTCAGCTTTCCAATGCCCTTGAAGAGAGTTTCAAATCTGTGTAGCATGCTTTTCAGATCGGCATGGTATACTCCAAACGAGAAGTGGACAATGTCGAGTGCTTCTGATGCCGCACAGCTCAACAGGGAATGTGGGCTGACGCTGGTGACAAAGAACCTTGCTTTGATAGTGTTCTGTCCATGAGAAACCGGGGCTACAAACACACCTTGGATGGGTAGAGGTGTTTCCCCTCCGAAAGCATATATTCGCGCCATGGACGCTGACAGCTCCGGTGGGCCTGGCAGGGCCTCATAATGTTTGGTGGCCAGCACACAGACCGAAGCCCCAGTGTCTATGAGAATGGGGGTGGGGACGTCATCGATGTTAACAGTGCATGTGGGTTGGCGTCTCGTGCCAGGACCTTTCACAATGCTGGAAATGAAGAAAATCTCTTCCTCCTACTCCTCCTCCTCTTCTGCGATGTCCAGGTCCTGCAGACCCTGATCGATCGATGAGATGCCTCTCACTCTGCGAGCGCCTCCACGTCCCACTCTCTCCGGTCCTCTTCCTGCCGCTACAGGGGCAGCAGCCCGGCACATCCTTGCATAGTGCCCCGGTGTGCCACACCGGCCGCATGTTCTCGACTTAGCTGGGCATTCTCCTCCGTGGGGGAGATCATATCCACAGTAGGAGCAAGATGAGGCGTTGCCTGGTGTGGGCGGGGCATCAGGCATTCTCGGCGCCCATTTCGACCTTCCCGTTGCTGAACGTCCCACAGCAAATGCGTCTTCATCATTCTTCGGCCGCGTGGCAGCGTCCATTTTCGCACCTCTGGCTTCTGCCAGCTCATGTGCTCTTCCCAGGTCCAAAATTTGCTGGAGGGTCAGACCAGGTTCTCTCAGTACTTGCCTTCTAAGTTTGCCGGAGCTGCACCCCTGCAATAGCTAGTTGCGGACCATTTCTTCCTCATCGACCCATCTGCAGGAGGTCGCCAGGTGCCTCAGACGGGCACAGAATTTGTCTAGAGGTTCGTCGTCTAGTTGTCTTTTGGCGCCCATGACAAATCTATCAAAATCCACATTTGCCAAGAGGAGAAAATGGTCTTTGAGTGCCTGCTTGACTGCGTCATACGTGACCACGGGGATGACAAGGGAATCGTAGATTTTGTGGACTTCCGCGCCTGCCGAGTAGATCATAGTCGCGATTTTGGTGTCATCATTGTTCACCCCAGATGCCCTGAAGAACATATCTAGCCTCTTGACCCACAGCAGCCACTCCGGGCCCAGTTTGGAAGGGGGGCCAGTAGTATCGAATTCAGGCATGGGGGCCAGGGAGCTGCGAGATCTGCGCGGGATTGGGGCTATGGCACCCTCATCATCAGCCTCTTCGCCCATTTCTGCGTCACGTACTCAGTTATGTTTTCCTAGAATGATGGGCGGCTTGTCCCGGGCTTGTAGTAGTGCTGGGGTGTAGAAACCCACTTCTCTCTTCTTTGATGCCACAGCCCTGCGCCTGCAGGACATGGGAGTTCCAAAAATTAAGTAGTATTCCCCAAAACACAGCTGGCAGGTGGCGCACGAGCACCCTCTCGGGCCGCAACCACTGCAGCTGTGTGTGAAGAGAGGAGCGAGCGAAAACAAAATGGCCGCCGGCACTCCGCAGGTCCGTGATACGGAAGAGCTTTCCGTCTCTCCGAGGCTGTCGGAGCAGGGAAGTGGTCCGTACCTCCTCGTCGCCAGTGTTGGGACCTGGGTAAGCCCAGTGATGGCGTGCGGGCCCCCTAGGGTCTGAGCAGTAGCGCGGGCGGGCGCGCATGAACGCACGCCGGAGACGTCTGAGTGTTCCGGTGCTCCGGCACGAACTGCCCGGGCACCGCCTTTATTAAATCAACGCGCATGCGCCGGGCCGCGCATGCGCACTTCGTGTACTACGTACACAACAGTGTAGTATGGTAATTGGAAACGCGTGTTTTCTGAAAAACGTGTTGCAGAGGCAACTGGTAAATACAGCACTATTTAACATTACATGGAGCTGAAAAGTATATGAATGTGTATAGAAGTGTATAGTTGTCCCTATGTATATTTATAGCAATCTTTATTTACTTACACACATACTCACACATATATACATATGGTATTAGAGACCTCTTTATGGGAGGGAAAAATGGGCACTCCCACAAGCCTGCCTGATCTAAAGAAGTAAGATTCCTTTGTTCACCAGACTTAAATAGCACACATCAGGATATTTATTGGCATGGTGCTAAGGCTCTAAACCTATTGCCTGTCTTTTTTGGCAAGTACATTCTGCCTCAATCAATTCATCATGTGATGCTTTCTGTGTTCACTGTGGTATATAGAGGGCCTGATTCACAGAACGTTTTCCTATGGCATTGCGCCATTATTAAATGCTTCTGTGAATCAGGCCCTTCGTTTGTGTCTTTGTTGCTTGCGGCACAACTCCTGTAGCATTCTTTCCTTCCTGTGATAATTATGTTGATAATATGCAATAGCCAACTTTGAAATGCATATTGGTAAATGGAGTGCCACAATGGTTCAGAAGGTAGCTCAGTGTGTTAAGCACCGATTGCAGAGATGTGTTCCTTTGCAACATTCGAATAGCACATTCCTGTAAGGCTGGCTGAGCTTTTCCTATGTCTGAAGTTTATAAACCTGCCTGCGTATGTACTTGGTCCAGATAGGGGTTGCTATAAACATGAACATGTCATCCTTACGGCGAATGTCTAGAAATAGGCTTGTTCAGAAGGGGTGTTGTAAAACCTAGGCAATCGCCTCCAACGATGTGCATAAACTGTTAGTCAATGAGTAGAATAAGTATCCAACTTTGGAACCAAAGCATTCATGCTTGTATTCTGGCTTTGCGAGCAGACAATAGTGATCCTGGTCAAATCGTCTAATATCTCATACATTACTGTACTGTCTTCTGTGTAGTTTGCCTCCTCACATAGTTTAGCCCAGGGGTCCCTAACCTTTTGGGCGCAATGAGCAAAATGTGCTTATCAAATGAAATGGTGAGCAACATCAATTTTTTGACAGAACTCATCGGCGCTCAGTGGGCTGACAAATGATTGAAGCACAACTTAGAAACGTAAAAACTTTAGACTGCTTATAAAACATTTTAATTTGCAGTATTTAATAGTTATCTAGAACATCTGCAATTCTAGCAAAGGAAAATTGCAAGGCCTTCAACTCCATTTGACATTACGTGTTTTTTTACAAGAAATGTTTAGGAAATTGAGTGTCAGTTAGGATGTTTTTAGACACATAGGACCAGTCAAGTTGTTAAAAAATATAGTAGGATTGAATTACATTACCAGGGGTTTTAGGTCCTCGAGCAAAATATTTTTTTGAAATTTCATGCAAATGTTTGGACAGTACAATTGCTCACAAATGGATTTTACCTGGGTAATTTCTGGGATCTTTAGTGGCAGATGGTGCATTTCTAAGCATACAAGATCAGAAATACTGTTCCACAGTCATTGATTACTGTATTGTGGATTGTTTTTTCTTCAGGAATGTTATGCATTTTTTATTTCAGATTGAACAAAGAGCGAACACTATCCTCTCTCGAGTTAATTTTCAAATGACCAGGGTCGGCACCACAAAGATTTCCGACAGTCAGAGGGGCTTGTTGGCGATGCTCAAGGTCAACAAGGAGGCACTGGAAATAATTACTATTTCACATGAAATTAAGATATTCACTTAAAACTAATAAGTTTTATGTTCAATGCAGTTGTCGAGACAGGCATTCTGCCCTCTCCTTGGACAAGTAGTCATTGGTCCATCAGCCCCCCACGGTTATAGATCACTTTCCTTACCGGACATTGCCAGTAAGATATTCTCCAAATGTTTGTTGCTCAAACTGGAGGAGTGGACTCAAAGTAACAATATCTTGAAGCCCTCCCAAGCAGTGGTTCAGGGGAGGGTATAGTACAGTGGACCATTGCTTTACTCTGCGCCTCATCATGGAGACACACACTAAGGTTAAGTGAGGGAGATCATATTTCTGATTTGGAGAAAGCATTTGATTTGATAAAAACATAGTGGGGCATAATTTACATTTGATTGGGTTCCCTAACGGTTTATTAAATCTCATCCCATTGTGATAGACATCTCTGCGTCTGTCCACTATACAAGATGGGAATTGTACATTTTCTCCTTTCAGACGTTAATTTTATTACTTCTATTGGGAAACTTAACCCACCTTCTCTGATGGGCACATTTTATAGCATGCTTCTTTATACCGAAGAGGTGGCTATTTTGGACTTAGCCCCGGCAGGTCTACAACAGGACCTGCTAAACACAAATGACTATTTTGGGAACTATAGTTTGAAATGTAATATGATAAAACAGAAACAATGGTGTTTGAGGGTGAAACCTTCTAGCTAGTTTTTAAATGAATATACAGATGAGGGGGCAGTCTCATTTTTATCTCAAAGAATCGTGTTTTGGTCAGTAATTTTAAGAAGACAGCTGAAAAGGCTTCATTAAGGATTACAGGGCTTTTAACAATTGTATTTTAAGTTTGGGGCATTCTGATTGGACAAGTGCATGCAGGCATATAAGGCAAAGGTCTGTTGCATGATTTTTTTGGCTGAGAAATCTAGAGTGGTACAAACTGTTATGCCCTGGAGGAGTTGCAAAATAAATTCCTGTGCCAAATAGCAGGACTCCTTGCAGATACACCTGGTAGCGCCTTATGAGCTAAATTGGTGGTGTTCAGTTTGAAGGTGTTGGGCCAGTTAAGATTTGTAAGTTATTTTTTAAAAGCACATCTGGGATTTTCTGCTAATCATAGAGTGAATTTCAGTGCAAGTGCAATTGCAGCCTCCCCTGGAAAAGAAAAAATGCTTTGGGGGTTGTAAGGCACTGCCCATTTGGTTAGGGGGTGGGATATAACTAAATTTGGCAAATTTAGTCAACTCAAAATAGCTCTCTTAGAGCTTGTCCAATGGGGAGAGAGGCAGATGTCCAATATATACATAGGCTGCCCTCTTTAGCTTTATATGCAGATTTACGTACACATATAAGATTACAAGGAGAAATCTGTGAAATAAGAGCCCTAGAATGCAGGAGGCTGATGCTAATGGTACATTTGAACATACCCACGCCTCAATAAATTAAGAAGGTGTGCTGGTGGAAGCAAAAAGTGTGGCTGAAAAATAGGAGTCGAAGATTTTGTAAATTTTTTGTTACTTGGCTGCTGTTTCTCTGTTTTGCGTAAGCATGGACATGCATGGGAGCTATGTTTTATATAATGAATTGCAATGAACCGGTTTTTATATATAGCTTGTTTGAATATGTTAAAGCTGCTTTTTTTAGGCTTGTTCTATGTGAATTTTATGAAATATACATGTTTTTAAATGTTAACTTAATGGAGAAATATGATTATATAAATATTGATTGAGTCATTCTGGACGGCTTCAAAGATCACTTCACGAGGGGCTTTGGAGGTTGCCTCCTAAGAATTAATTTGGAGTGTAATGGCAAATAGTGCATTTTAAAGCTCTTGAAGCGTTTTACATTGGTGAAGAAGTGGTGTGGAATAAACATAATACTTTTCTGAAGGATTTGGAGCCTCGTTTCTCTGCCCAAAAAGGATTTTAAACCAGGCTTAGAGGCACACATTGGTCAAAACTTTGAGCATGTGATGACCACTTCATAGAGGGGTGATGTGGTGTTAACTAAGTATTTGGATTACTTAATTGGCTTGTTAATTTAAATTTATTAACACTAACTTAATTGGATTTGAATATAGAGCAAATTAATTCTGAAAAATGTGGCATGAATTTACCTTATCTGACCATTATGCATGTGCCAGATGTGCAGAGCATCAAACGATTACCATTTTTCCACTAGGACACTAATAAAATATAGGTGACACTAAAATTAATATTTCCAATAAATATAACGCATGGTGGCATCAAACACACACCTCACTTGTACAAAAGGTAGGGCATGCAAATTATTTAATAAAGGGAAGTTGTGTATGCATAACGCTTATTTGTCCCTTGTAGCTTTACAAAAAAACAGAAAATGGCAATTTTCTCCAGGACACAAACTTGGTTCAATTATTTTGCTCATGAATATATTTGTCAGCTGAGCAAAGTATCTGAAGATGACACAGTTTTAACAATGACACTGCTAGAATAAGAAAGGACATTTACCAAAAAATAATTTGTAGGGTGGCAACAAATCTTGCATGTAAAAAAAAAAGCCAGCTGGAACCACAGCTTGCACAGTCCAGGACTCTGTCCTGGCTATATTGCTACTGAGGTCTCATACCTTCAGCAACACCTTCTAGGCCTCCACACCATGGCCCATAGCAACTGGTGTGCAACAATTTAGGGTGCCGCGAGCAACATGTTGCTCCCGAGCTACACGTTGGGGATCGCTGGTTTAGCCCATTACTTGATCTTTCTTCTTATGTAGGCCATTTGAGTGGAAGGGGTGGTAGACAGAAGGGAGTGGACCAGATGGTGCAGGACTCGGCCAAGCATATTTTAAAGTCTGCTCGTTTGACACAAAAAACTCTTTGCAATTTTGTAAAATTCAAAGGAGACAACTATGTAAAGCTTTAAAATACAAAAGACCAACACAGATTAAATCTGTTAAATCACACTGGTTGGTATGCTGGTACTTATATACTTCTCTTGATGATGGAGCGAATGAAGCTAGAATCATTCTGTGTTACACCCTTCTATACTATTTTGTTTTTAAAAATGGTCATGTTTGGTAATGTGATTGCTGTACATTCCAAGTCAGTTTTATAAAATGAGATTATTTTAGTTCATGGTAAGAACTGGTAATGAAAGTGTTCAAATGCTGAAATTGGCACAAATCCCACGTTCACCCCTTAACCAGTGGGTCAAATGCTGTGCATCTAATTTAATCTTGCATTGCCTAGCATCTTGAAATTGCCAGTCCCTAAACCTTTCCAAATTGTCAGACCTTCAGAGAGATTTCCTTCTCGGGGTATGCTCTTCAAAACAGCCTCACTCATGGTTTCACTGGCTATAGTGTTGCTTCCACTATAACAGTGAGCCATGTATATATTGCACACCACAGGCACTTTATTCTTTTGATCTTTAATGGCAACACTATTTGAAAACCATGTCCCACTTATAATCGCAGTCTGTCTAGATACAAACACCTTCCTGGTAGCTTCTAATCTGCATTCACTATCCATGAAATGGTATGTGTAGCTTTCTCCTTCCTACCAATTGGTCTCCTATGACCATGCTTGAGCACTTTTGTGTTCTATGAGGCAGCAAATGTGAGTCCTCTGTCTATTCTGGGTTACATGTACCTTTTACAAAAAGTCTCCATCTATGCTAGAACAGAAGGAACCTCTTCGTAGACGGATAATGCTGGCCTTCAAATGGTACTTGTTTATCATTCTGATTAGAGCAAGAATGAAGAGGGTAAAGGGACTTAAAGGGAGTAAACATCCTTATTTTTAATGCTGTGAGGCAGCATATCAACCATTTGGGTTGTGATTGCGGCAGGGAGTGTGGGGCAGTTATTCTTGATCACTAAATTCCTTTAGTTTGCTGGTTGGGGGCCCCAAAGACGTCCGTGCCCAGGGCCCCAAAAGTGTTTAAGATGGCCCTGATGGTATATATCCAAGTATGGAAGACGTGCAGAGTGAGTTAAATATCCATAACTCACTGCGAAATAGACGCATTTGCATTCCCAAGGTTATTACTAAACCAAGGAAGATGACTGGAACTTCATGTAAACAAATCACTGAACTTTATTCGAAAATGCCGTCACAGTTGTCTATAACGAAATCATCAATGGTAAATATAGCGGCTAAAGAGTTAGTCGCTGACCTCACTATTGAGGTAGGATGTGTCGGCTCTAAACTAATTAATGTAATATGTGGTTTATCTGTAATTAACCAGAGAAACCCCCCTATTACTGTAGCATCTAGTCAAATTGATAATGTGAATAAAACCCATGAGGGTATATGCTCTATGCCTAATGTGGAGGGTAAAAACAAAGATTAAATCTGTCCCTATGAATTACCCACATGTCTAGCCAAGACATAGTTAACCCAATAGTCGGTGGGTCCCAGCAAACTATTTTGGCAATGAGTCATATCAATGATGGTTTCAGCCTTCAACCAAGTGTTACATTAAATATTGATATTAATCTTCCTTGCTCAGCTCTCGACGAGTTTGATGTTGAATATCTTGGTAACAACCAAGAGATGTCATTCGCTGAAGCAATATCGACTCCCAACTCGCTAGCTCTTCCTTTATCATCTGAGTTAAGTGAGTTACATAATAGTAAAACACAACCTCCGGGTGTTATCGATATTACATGTGAAAGAAGTATACATTATACTAATCGATGTGAATGATAGTAAATATGCAAAGGGAGCAATGGAAGGTTGTAAACATACATGTGAAAAAACAAAAGTTATAAATGACTTAAATGAAAGTTTGAATGTGAGTCTTAATGACATGACATTAGTATGACAAACAGCGATATGTTCAATGCATTTGAAAATCTGTTAACCACACTGGTAGCTAAATGCCAGCGGCGAGAAGTAAAACTGGATACTCAATCTCTGCTAATACATAAAAGCCTGCTTACTAAAAAGACATCAACATGTGACCGCGGTACGTGTATGTCACCAGTAGATCTCCAGCTGACTGTGGAATTGAGAGCAAAAAGACAAAAATTTGAAAAGGTAGTTACAAGGCCACAGCCTAAATTTGAGAGGCATCGGCCGGTATCTGTGCACCACGCTTTTATGTAGAGTAATAAAGTAAAGTTGTGCAAAAATGTTTTAAAACCACGCCTACTTGACAATGTCATCCTTGGTGAATCTGGTATAGTGGCTCAGAGGAGCACAAAGTCTTCTGGAAGTACGCTCCTACCAAAAAATGGCGAGCAGAATGAAATAAACACATCTCCTCAAAAAGACAGTGAATTAGTTGCTCGTTACCCGCCTAATGGAGTGTTTGATATCAATGGAGGCTAACACAAAATACTCTGCTTGGTATGTGGAATATTACCAATAACAACAATAGGGACGAATATTGAGTGTTGCGAAAGCCTTACAACTCCATCCGCTCTTTCAGGACTAGAATCAAAAACCCCTAAATCGAAGGGCAAGTCATATGTATCCTACAGTCAATTGTCCCACTTAGAGCTATTAACTCTAGAGATATTAAGCTGGTGGATCAAGAAGAAATAGCTGACCAATATACTACGAATGTATGGTTCCATGCGGAGTATACCTTGAACTATATCATGGGCCACCATGACGATATGTTGAGATTAGGCTATGCAGCCAAAGTTGTCTCTCTTCCCATAATAAAAAAAACGTGCACTAAAGTCTGAATTTACAAACACTAATAAAGCAAAAACAGCATCGCACTGTGAAATGACAGTGGATGGCACTAACGGCAAGACACCCAAATCTAAATTAAATCCAACAACTCCCTTGAAGCCACAGATGATTGCTGGTAATTCTGTGATTAAATTGGGTAATGCACCAACTGATGAATGCAAAGGTATTGCCATTGAGGGGTATTGTCAATGGCCCTCAGCTGCCTTCAAACCCCATTTTGTAGCAAAGCGTCGATGACATTGATAAAATTGAATTGATGTTTACTTGGAATACCAGAGGGCATAACCATATGTTTGATGAGGAAGGTTTGGTATCGATATTTGACAATTGAGCCATAGTGGCACTTCAAGAAACATGGCTCACTGCAAAAGTATTCTTTGCCGGTAGAGGTACAGCACATCAGGCTGCCACACAAGGGCCAAAAGGGCGACCTAAAGGTGGGTTATTAACAACGGTTAAATCCCCATGGATCATTAAAATGTTAAAACAATCTACCCCTAATGTACTTGTAACTAAGATTTCCCATAAGAACATAGAGATTATTCTGGTCAATGTATATGACCCTCCGAATATGGCATGTACCAGAAAGAACGTGAAAGTTGCAAGTCAAGTACTGCATCAGTACAATAACAAATATCCAATCTGGCTAGTGGGTGACTTTAATGCTAAAATCGGTGCTCTCCCATTAATTGCCAATCGCCCAACTGAAAATATATTATCAGATGTGTATGGTAACCTGAATAATAAACAAGGGAAATTGTGGTACATGGCTCTAGCTCTCCATGATTTGACAAAACGAACGGGTTCACTTCGAGTGATGCTAATATGGCATGTACAAGGATTGATGTGAGATAAGCTACAACTATTGACTGTGTTCTCCAATGCAAGTGGTCTGGATGGAATATATAAAAGACAAGGGCATTTTGAGCCGTGATGAAAGCGATCATCTTCCATTGTGCACACTCTTGACCTTTCCTGTATCAAAAAAAACAAGTGCAAGATGGGGATTGTAATGGCCAACCATACCTTAAGGAAGGGAAAAATAGAATCCATTGGCTTGAAAAAAACCTTGATTCTGCTACCGGTGGTCAAGGACTTATTGCCTCTATATATAGCAAAGGGCATATCTGGAAATTTAAATGAAATAACCAGTTTTGCACAAATGATGGAAACCATTCACACGGAAGTGTTGGTGAGGACGGAATATAAAACCAGTCTCGAGCGTTCAGAGATATACCTAAGAGAACCAATAACAATAAGATGCTTATCTTAACCAAAAAGAATGCGTTGCGATATTGCAAGTATCGTTAACCATCAAGCTGTGCCTTTGGCTAAATTTATCTCCACTAGTGTAATCGACATCAAAAAGAACTATAGACGATGGTTGAAACAATATCATTTTCAGTGTGAGATAAAAAGATGGCAACACATTGTTAATCCGGCCTGCTCTAAAAAACTTGGCATATGGTAAATAGAAGTGCTAAGAAGGAACAAGTTACTTACCTGTAACTGTTGTTCTCCAGCATGGGTCTGGCATGGATTCACATGCTCATGAATATTCCCCGTCGTCAGGCTGGGAATCCTCGGTAAAGAAAAAACCAGTATCAGTTTCGTTTCTGATCTGTCTTTCGTAGTAATAACCAATCACTGGTCTCTGCGTCATACTGACCACAGCCAATGACTGCCCTCTACCTAAGCACCGCCCCCGGCAGCCATCTTCAGATTTGGAAGCACGTGAAGTGGCAGTATGACCAAGTGAAGAGCCGCAGAGGGGTAGGCGGGAGGGTTCGCATGTGAATCCATGCCAGACCCATGCTGGAGAACAACAGTTACAGGTAAGTAACTTGTTCCTTCTCCAGCATGGGGTCTGGCATGGATTCACATGCTCATGAATAAAGAATACATAGCAGTACACACATGCACAACCACGGGAGGTGGCAAAGGCTCAACATTAAGCAGTACATCAAACTCAACATTAAGCATCTTACCTCCTCACCAGGCTCACCTCAGGCGAACAGGTTGCGCAGCACTGCTTGGCCGACCCTGGACTCCTCCCTGGAATCCCGATCGACGCAGTAGAATTTCGTGAAGGTGTGCGTCGACCTCCACGTAGCAGCCCTGCATATGTCCGGCAGGGGCACACCAGAAAGGAACGCCGTGGTAGCTGCGATCGCTCTGGTGGAATGGGCTCTCGGACGGCCAGGCAGCGGTCGGTTTGCCAACCGATGACAGTACATGATACAGCCATAGAGCCATCTGGAAATGGAAGCCTTCGAGAGAGCCTTCCCCTGATTGACAGGTCCAAAGTTCACAAAGAGTTGTGACGTCTTCCGAAAACACTTCGTGCGGTCCACGTAGAACTTCAGCGCTCTAGCCACATCCAGCGAGTGCAAAGTCCTCTCAGCCGGCGACGAAGGCGACGGAAAGAACACAGGCAACACCAAGGGTTCGTTGAGATGGAAGTCCGACGGTACCTTGGGCATGAAGGAGGGGTGCGTCCTGAGCACTACCCTCGTGTCGTGAAAAGTCAAGTACGGGGCCTTGCAGGAAAGGGCCTGGATCTCTCCCACCCGTCGTGCGGAGGTGATGGCCACAAGAAACGCTGTTTTCCACGACAGAAACTTCAACGGGGCCGAGTGCAGAGGCTCATACGGAGGTCCCATGAGCTTGGTCAGCACCACGTTGAGCTCCCACGCCGGGGCCGGAGCCTTCACTGGCGGGAACGATCTGAACAGTCCCTTCATGAACTCTTTCACCAGACGATGAGACCACAAGGATGAATCTTGATGGATGCGTGTGCCAGTCCAGCTTTGGCCAGCGTCAGCAGGTACGGCAGTACCTGGGGAGCCGTAATCCGTAGAGGGTTAATCTTCTGTGCGTGGCACCAGACAGAGAACCTCTTCCATTTGTGTCCGTAGCATTTAAGAGTCGAGGACGCCCTGGCCTTTGCAAGAACCTCTCTGCAGTCGGCCGGTATGTCGTATCCTCCAAACTCTTGCGCTGCAGGAGCCAGGCCTGCAAGTTCAGCGATTTCGGGTCGTGGTGGAGGATGGCGCCTCCTTCCCTGGAGAGTAGATCCGCGTCCACCGGCAGCTTGATTGGCAGGGACGCTGACAAGTCCAGAAGGTCCGGGAACCATATCTGCCTCGGCCACGCAGGTGCGACGAGGATCATCCTGCACTGTGACCTCTTGAGCTGGTTGACGAGCCGGATTAGCAGTGGCAAAGGAGGGAACGCGTAGAGGAACAGGCCCTCCCAGGGGAACGAGAAAGCATCGCCCATGCTCCTCGCCTGGGGAAACCTGCTGGCGAACCTCCGGCACTTGGAGTTCGTCGCCGTCGCGAACAGGTCGATCTGGGGTGTGCCCCACCGTCGGAAGAGGCGATCCACTAGATCCTGCCGTAGTTCCCACTCGTGGCACGAGCGCAGCTCCCTGCTGAGTGAGTCGGCGATGGTGTTTTTTATCCCTGCCAGAAGAAACGGCACCAGAAACATCCTTTGGGCGACGGCCCAATGCCACATGTCCTGCGCCTCCTTGGACAGCGCTGGGGACCTGGTTCCGCCCTGTTTCCTGATGTAAAACATGGTGGTGGTGTTGTCGGTGAAGATCCTCACCACCTTGCCCTTGAGGGACGGAAGGAAGGACCTGAGGGCCCAGAACACTGCACGGAGCTCCAGGACGTTGATATGGAGGGACTTCTCCGTCGGGAGCCAAAGGCCTCTCGCGTGCAGATTTTCGGTGTGCGCTCCCCACCCTTCCAGGGAGGCATCCGTGATCACAGTCTCCTGGTGGTCTGGGGTCTGGAAGTCCATGCCCGCCGTCAGATGCGCGCGGTTGCCCCACCACCGGACCGCTCGGCGGAAACTCTCGTCGAGTGTGATCCTCTCCTCGAAGCCGCCCGTCGTTTGGATCCAGCGCGCGTCCAGGAACTCCTGCAACGGGCGCATCCGGAGCCTGCACATGGGAATGAGGTAGATGCAAGAAGACATCATTCCGAGGAGGGACTTGATGGACCTCACCTTGGCCGCGTCGGAAACCAACATCCGCTGTACCTTGCCCAGGATGGACCTGGTCCTTTCCTCCGACGGGGAGGCCAGAAGGGACACTGTGTCGAGCTTCGCTCCCAGAAACAGTGCGTTTTGCGCGGGTACCAGGTGGGACTTGGCGTAGTTCATGGAGAATCCCAGGTCCGTGAGAAGTTGGACGGTCCTTGCCGTGAGCTCCACGGCGAGCTCCCTCGTCTTGGCTCGGATGAGCCAGTCGTCCAGGTAGGGGTAGACGTGGATCCCCTCGCGGCGCAGCTGCGCCGCCACCGGTGCAAGGCACTTGGTGAATACCCTGGGTGCCGACCGTAGTCCGAAGGGGAGGGCTTTGAACTGGTAGTGACGCCCTTGGACCACAAACCTGAGGAATTTTCGGTGCCCCTTTAGGATGGGAATATGGAAGTAGGCATCCTCCAAATCCAACGACGACAGGAAGTCTCCTTCCTCCAGCTGCCCCAGGACGTGCTGGAGGGTGACCATCCGAAACTTCTGCGCCTTGATGAACCTGTTCAGACGTCGCAGGTCTAGGATGGGGCGCCATCCTTCCGTCTTCTTCTTCACGAGGAAGTATCTCGAGTAAACTCCGGAGCCCCGAAGCCTCTTTGGGACGAGTTCGATGGCGCCCTTCCTGAGCATCTCCTTTACCTCCAGGAGAAGCTGAGGGACGTGAAGCTCCTTCCTGGCACGGGGGGGATGCGCGGGCACCTTCTTTGAAACTCGAGCGCGTGGCCCCGGGCTAAGGCGTCCAGCACCCAACGGTCGGTGGAGATGGACTCCCACACGCTGACGAAGCTCGCCAGCCGGCCTCCCACCGGGGTGCTTCGGTGGGGGCCCGACCCCACGGCCGGTTCAATCCTGTTTCGACGAGGCTTTGCCGCCTTGACCTCCTTGGCGACGACGGCGGGGTCTGCCAGACTTGCCTCGTCCTCTGTAGGCCTCCTGAGACGACGAGCGGGCCGTTTGACGGTAGGTGGAGAAACCGCCGCCGGAACCCTTGGAGGCGCCCTTGCCTCCACTGCTCCGAAAGGGCGTCCGTCGTTGCTGCAGAACCCCAAGGGCCCGGGCCGTCTCAGTGTCCGCTTTAATGGCCTGAAGGGAATCGTCCACTGTTTTCCCAAACAGGTTGTTCCCATCGAACGGCATGTCCAGGACTCTGGTCTGTACGTCTTGACGGAAGTCCGTAGCCTTGAGCCATCCACGCCGCCTAAGGCACACGCCGTTGCCCAACTGGCGAAACCCAGTGTCGGCGATGTCCGTCGCAATAGTGATGGCGTGGTCCGACGCCACCTCACCTTCCTGCAGGATCTCCAGGGCATCCGCCCTCTTGTCGTCCGGTAGGAAGTCCAGCAGGGGAGCCAGTTTGTACCATAGCTCCCTGTCGTAGCGGGCCACGATAGCCAAGGCGTTGGCCGCTTTAATCGTCGTCGCTGCAGACGAGATGACCCTGCGTCCCATAGCGTCCAATTTCTTTCCCTCGCCGTCCGGTGGGGAAGTCGATGTGGAGGCCGCACCCCCCCCCCGCTTTCTTCCTGGCCACCGCGGAGACGACGGAGTCTGGGGTAGGCTGCGCCTGGAGGCACAGGGGGGCCGCGTCCGGGACCCGGTACTTCTTCTCGTACCGGTCTCTTCTAGCTGCCGTCGTGGAAGGGTTCTTGAGGAGGGCGAGGCCCTCATCCCAAATGTCGTCCAGTAGAGGCACCGTGAGGACCGTCTTCCTCTTGGCCTCGCGCCGTTGATAAAGGAATCCTTCCTTTTTCTTCTCCTCAGGGCAGAGTTGGAAAAGCTCGGATGCCCTGGCGATCATGGAGTGGAACGATCCAATCTCGTCGGGCGGAGAAGCCCTGGTGGGAGGTGACGACGGTAGATCCTCGTCGTATACCTCGTCCGTACCCGTCGCTGCCGTGTCAGTCCCCGTATCATCCCCTCGGGTGGACGGGGAGGAGGGCTGGACGGGGCGCGACGGCTGAAAAGGAGGTGGAGGGTGAATCCTTCTTTTCTTGGGCGGGGGAACACCAGAAGGTCCCGGTTCAGGATCTCCCGACGGGAGAGGTTCCTCCAGCAACGGTAGTCCCGTCCTTATCTCTGAGCATAAGGACTGTATAGCCAACAAAATGGCCGCCGAGTTGTCTTGCGGCGCTGGCAGAGGGGAATCCGACGGGCGATCAGGGGCCCCGTCGGCACCCTCGACGATGTCGTCGTCACCTGCGTCGGGATCCATCCCGACGGGCCGGTCTTCTTCCACGCCAAGGCCGTGGCTTAAGACCTTGATCAGCTCTTCCTCCGAGGTTGAGGCCGAATCTACGACGACGCCCTGCCCCCCCTTCTTCTTCCCCGCCGGGGATTTCACGGGGGTCCTATCGATGGGCACAAAAGAGGACTCCCTCCGAGGTGGCAGGGAGACTCTGAGCCCCGAGGTCGCCACCACTGGTGTAGCCTCCACAGGCTGAGCCAGGGCCGCCGCGACAGTATCGATAGAGGGCTTGGCCGGATGGATTAAGGCCTTCACCACCTTAGGTGCGCTCACCGCCTTATCCTTGAGGGGGGGGACACTGCCTCGCTCCCCCTCCGATGGGGCCTTCGAGCTCGACCGGGGCCTCTCCAGGAGCTTCGCCGGGTGCTCGCCCCTTCCTCTTACCCGACCCAGAGCGTTGGCTCGTGGCTGATGGTGCCGGGGAGGGTGCGCCCTGCCTGGCGCCCGTAGAGCCCGACCGTTCGGCGCTCCCGGTGCCAGCGGACTCGCGGTGCTTGGCCTTGTGTTGGACCCCCGTCGCCGGGGCGTCCTCAAAGGTCTTAGAAGACCGCTCGGATTTCTTCCTCTTCTTCTCGCCTGACGGGCTCTTCCCTTCCAGCCAGTTGGCGAGACGTTGATGGCGGTCCTTCATGGTCCGCTCCGACATATTGCCGCAAAACGCACAGTCCTTCTCCACGTGCGTCTTGTCTTCATGTAAGCAGTAGAGACAAAAGGAGTGTTCGTCCTCCTTAAAGACGTTCTGCAGCTGGCATCCAGGGCAGATCCTGAACAGCTTTCCAGGCGTCGAGCTTCCCTTCTCCTGGGCCATGTCCGGGCCTGAGAAGCTTCTGGAGTCCCCCAAAAGCATAGCTCGACGAAATCTTCACCCTTGAGGGGCGCAGACGAATCCGACACGGGTCCCCGTTGATCGGATGGAGAGTCGGTGGAGCTTGAGGCTCTTTTGACCGAAAAAACGTGAAAAAATAGCACTAACGCTCGAGAGCAATAGCACGAGGATCCCAACACATGAACGTGCGGTAAAAATCTGAAGATGGCTGCCGGGGGCGGTGCTTAGGTAGAGGGCAGTCATTGGCTGTGGTCAGTATGACGCAGAGACCAGTGATTGGTTATTACTACGAAAGACAGATCAGAAACGAAACTGATACTGGTTTTTTCTTTACCGAGGATTCCCAGCCTGACGACGGGGAATATTCATGAGCATGTGAATCCATGCCAGACCCCATGCTGGAGAAAAAAGGTATATCCATCATATCCATCAATTGTATCTCGGAAGCCACATGAAGCTCTCGCATTGCGACTTTGGGACGTTCTGATGACATAAATAGAATAGTCTCTCCACCCTTGGATAGTTGGGTTTGTAAGGCCTCAATATTAGATAATTGAACATCTTAACAAGTCCGGAGCTGCTGCGCCTGATGGTGCCTGTAACCAATTGATAAAACTAGAGCCAGAGCTTTGGTCAACTGCCCTCCACTTTCTATTTATTCAAATCGGGAAAACCGGAATCATACCAATGACATGGAAGGTGAGTCATATTTTGACGGTACATAAAAAAGGTGCATGGGATAATTAAGCAAATTATAGAATTCTGGCAATGCTGGATATCCCAGCAAAATATTTTGCATGAGTACTGCTCTTAGAATTAAATGAATGGATTCAGCAGAATAACATCTTGCCCCCAAATCAAATTGGGTTTAGAGATAAATCTAGCATTACCCACAACCTCATTATCTTAACCTCAGCCATTGAACATGCATGGAAGTGCAGAGAGTTAAATATATATTGTGCTTATATTGATTTCTCAACCGCTTTTGATTTGGTTCTGAGGAATCTGCTATGGAACAAGTTAAATGCATGGAAGGTCCCAAAAGGTTTACTAAAAATGCTTATGTTGCTATACTCGGACACATGTGTGAGTGCGGTTGGATGCCAGGGGAAACCTGTCTGCATTGTTGCCTACCAGTAGTGGAGTTAAGCAGGGTTGTATAGTGGCAGCAACCCTGTTCATTCTCAACCTGGCTGACGTGCAGATGGCTTTTGCAAATCTTCGTTCAAATCCGGTAAAGATATGTACGTCTGTGGTCGGCTGGCTTGCCTATGCCGATGACCTGTTATTATTGGATTACTCTCCTGTATGCTTTCAGAAAACGCTTAACGCCTTGGCTGACTATTCACGTTTGAATGGTCTGACCTTAGATATCGACAAGAGTAAGGTCATGGTCTTCCCGGTTAAAAAACCCCTTAGGAAATATGTATGGGTATTGAATAACGAGAAACTAGTGTACACCTAAAACTATCTTGGTTTCATAGTAGATGCCAACCTTAATTGGGAAACACACTGGTGGTCATCAGAGACTGTTTGATCTCAGCAAACGCCCTCAGTGCCTTCATAGGAAGAAATGCTGGTTATTCAATGCATGCAACATTAGTAATAGACACGGCCAAAATAAGAGAGTCTCTTGTATGGCATTGAAATTTGGGGACATAAATATAGTGCATCGGTTACTTCGTAAATTGATGGTTACCTAAAAATGTGTGTGGAATATCTATATCTTGAGTTTGAACTAAAAAGTGTAAACCATGAATATGTAAGCAGATGAGTTTGATAACCTTTGAAAATTGACGAATGACACAATTGTAATTGCCTATGTCCAAGCATTTCTGAAGTTGGATGGTTGTGCAACCTTAGGTACATTGGGGATTTGAAAAACTATTTATGGAAAATGGACCACAAATGTCATCTCAAACACAACTCAGAATAGTCACGGTCGGTTGAAGCCCTGGCTAAAAAGGACACTAACCTCCTATAGTTATAAACAACATATAGTTGAATTGGCAACGAAAATGCAAAGTGGACCCTATTATCAATATAGGTTTATTCGGTCAATGGCACCAAATTATATTACAGCGTATCCTAGCCCAAAGACCGTTCAAACCTATCTTTTGATGAAATTTAATACCGCAGAAGCGTTTGAGACTATGGGCACAAGGTTGGGACTATCACGTGAAATGTGCATGTGTCGTTTGTGTGGATGCAAAGTAATTGAATCACTAAGGCATCTGATAAAAGAATGTGATAGCCTATTAGAGTTGCAGTACACGTTTTTGAAAGTCTTATAATAATGCGAGTGATTTTAACAATATTTCTGATTTATGTAAAAAATGTATGCTTGGTGATACTAACCTGATGTGTTTTATAGTGTCATTTTATTTGCATGTTGACATTTTTAAATGCATATTATGTCTAAAGCTTATCCCTATAGCTGCTTTAGTGATTGTTAATATTAGTAACTGCTGCGAATTGATATGTCAATGTAATTTTGTATTGTTTGTATATACAAAGCCATTCAGGCTAAAAGCATATTAAATTAAACTGAAACTGAAAATCTCCAGTTAGCAGTAACTCTCCCTCCACAGACAGTTCCAGCTTCTGTTATATGTAGAAACTCTTCCTGACCTTGGTTGGGGTGTGCAAAGTACCTATTTTTCTTCTTATTCCTTAAAATGATTCTTCGGGAAATGTATATACCATTAGGATCTATCAATTTATGAAGAACCCGGACATCCAACGTATCTTTAAAACCAATCATGACCCTGACCGTTTTCCCCTTAGCTGTAGCTTGAAAAATCTACGGAAAATGACTCAATCGGAATCTAGACTGGTCTGCGTTTCTAATGTGGGTTTCTTGAAGCATATTATATCCGCCATCTCTCTCCTTATCTGCATCTCTAACGTTTCCTCTTGGTAGGGGTGTTCAACCCCTGGACATTATGGTACAGGATTCTCATGTCCATCGTAAAACATTGTGAATGTTTGCTTATTTAACCTTTGTATTCGATAAAGCTGGTAAAACCTCCTTCTATAGGACTGATCTCTTTGCACTCCATCCCAGTCCCTGCCCTCTTCCTCCCCTGCCCCCCCTCTCCAGATCTGGGCCTGGTATCCTATGATTCATCCCAATACTTCTTGGGAACCGGGCCATGTTCAAACTTGGAACTGCGAGAGAACTAACCCCTCAAATGATCCCAAAAATCAGTCAAATCTCAAACCCGACCTGCCCTGTTTTTTCGCCGACCAAGCCTGCATCCATTCTAACCTCAGACACCTTAATTCCATCCCCCGACATACCGTCTTATACTGTGGTGTTCTATAAGTAGATCAAAATGAAACCACCTCGTCCCATGATTCGACCTCCTACGGCCCATCAGCGTTTACCATCCCCTTGTAACATGTTGGGAGGGACTCTTAGCGTCTCTTCTCCTCTCCTGTGGGCCGGACCATTCCCAAGCTCTCCTTCCTTGCTCCATAGGGCCACATCGCTCCACACCTTCTTCCTCCAAGCCCAGTATGGATAGGCCTTCCTGACATGTGGTAGCCCTATGTTTACCGTACTAGGAGAACAGAATACCAGTGGGAAGGTCCATTTGTATGGAATCTTTTTTTCAGACCGAACCCTGGTAACAGTCCCCTTGCTCTCCTCTTTTGGAGCGTAGTTACCGGCAAATCGGGAATAATAGTATTTTTGATCCATTAACTAATGTCCGTATGGCTGTGGGCCGCCTTAAGTTTTCCCTCTTTAGTTTCATTTGAGGCACGCACAACCAGTACATCTGGGTCTGTCCCCCTTCCCAGAGCTTCTTGGGCCTTCCGGATATCTTCTGGTGCAGAGTCCAAGACAAGGTTCGCAAAGCATTGTTGTACCACCACTTTTAAATAGCAGTGGTTGTTTCAGCCAATCCTTTTATCCCAATGTTGGACCTCCGCGAACGATTCTCCAAATCTTCCATTTGTAGTTCCAAGTTGCGCGTAGCCATTGAGATTTCTTCCAGCAGTTCAGAATTCACCAGAAACTACAGACGGATCTTGCTCCGTGATGTCCACTCTATTCCCCAGAGTATTTATATCTTCTTTAATTTCCTTCAGAGAATTCTTTTGGTCTTCCTTTTTAGGCTCGCTATCTGGTGCTGCATGGTCGGCGTCATCCGTTCTTCCATTCCTCTAAGGAAAGCTGTAAGATCTTCTTTGTTGAGTGTCATGTCTCCAACCACCCTCTCCCTTGCAAAGACACCCTCTCTCTCGCCAGATTTTCTGCTTAAAGCTGTCTCCAGCACCTCGCCAACTGTCCCTCTTTTGCATCCTGAGCCGGACCCTTTTTCACCGGGTTAGCCTTCCCTTTCATTCCTGGCATCGAAGGACATATACGGGCATGTAGTGCGTGTGCAGAAATGAGCTAAACATGGCGCTGGTGCGCTGATATTTTGCACATTCACGCCCAAACCGCAATGAAAGTCTACGTTGCTGCAAGCACAGTTAGGAGGCAGACATGATTTCTGCAGCGGTTGCAATATTTGAGTGTGAAGTTGATGAGTTCACTGTGTAGGATCTTTTGCATTGTTTGCTCAAGGACTAGCCAAGAGGGGAGTCAGAGATGTGCAGGGGCATTGATAAGGGGTGCTGGGAACGAGAGTGCGAGAGACAAGCTGGGTTTTTCCACTGTATGGATTTTTCCACTCTTGCCTCTAATACTTACTGTCTGTCCTTTGACCGGGGGCAGTCGGTAACCTATGAGGGGGGGGGGCATTTGTCCCCCTTAAGAAGAGAGGTATTCCAATGAGGAGACAGAGAATTCGAACCCAGGTGATTAAGTCTTGCTGAGAGGGAGGATGCTCTGCTCCAGACCCCGTTAGTTAACCAGATATCTCTGCCTACCCGCCTTGGGATTGGGTGGTGTTGGCGTGGCTGAGATGAAGCTTTGTCCTACGAATGCCCTAAAGGTGATTTATACGTGTTTGTCCTTGTCCATGTATCTATGTATAATTAATGGCATTTATTTCATAGTTTTATGTATGTTTATGGAATATGACTAAAGGCCTGTAAAGAGCCAATTATTTTGTAATTACGTTATTGCCTTCCTGAGTCCAAGAACTTTTAGTCTGTGTAATAGGGTGAGTAATTCTGTGGTCTTTACACATAACAGAAAATCAAAACAGTGGCGCTGTAAGCAGACTATTTGGGATGAAATTGATGCCAAATGCCAAACTAATCTGAAGCTTGGATTCAGAGGGCAATTTCTTGGGTTTTTTCTTTTTTGTTTGTGAATTGTGTTAGAGGGTTTTTGATAAGGACGTGAAATATCCATCGAAACGGGAAGGTCCGCAGGCGGAGATTGTCCCAAAGTGATTATTCCACAGTGGACAAAGAGTCCATATGACAAACTTGCATAAACTTGGGCATGTGACGCAGTAGTTTTGAGTGAGACCTGGGATACGAGTATAGGAGAGGCGAGTCCAGCCAAGGTGGCGGTTTGCTTGCAACAGGTACTCGTAGAGAAGGGAAAGAGTGCGCTCAGCTTTGGGCAGAAGAGGTTGGATTTTGTTGCATGCGTTCAGAAAAATGCATCAGCAGAATGTAGAATTGCAGGTGAATGTCTTGCGATTGGAAGAAGAGCTAGGTGCCGAGAAACAGATTGCACAAATGCAGCAACTTTAGATGAAATTGTATCATAAGGCAGATAAATATCAGGCAGTGGCCGAGCGGGCTGCTGTAAGAGTTGACCGATATAAATCTCGAAAGAGAAGAGGAAGAGTGAATACCCTCAAGGTGGCAACAGTGATTGCCTTTTCAGGGGTTGATTGGGATCCCGACCAATGGGACGGGGATGTATTTGACAGCACTAGATCAGAGAGTGGTACAGACAGAGAAACCTTGTCTAAAGCAGAGCCTGACAGTAAAGAGTTGACGGTTAAACCGGTAACGCGTAGACGAGCTGGGCCACATCTGCAAAATCCTGGGGTTGGTCTATTAGATTTGACAACGTTGGAAGATTATTCTGAATAAGAGGATGGGGAAATCATTAATCGATTGAAACAGAGGGCTGGTGAGTCACTGTTATCATGAATGGTTGTTTGATGGAGGTGCAGCAGGTATCCTGGTGGTTTCAACAGATTCTGCACGATTTCTGCCATTGTCCCATGAGACTAATATTCAGGAAGTATTTGCCCAGGGGAGAGATTCAACACCGCTTTTGTTACAGTTAGCTGCTCAAGGGTGTAATCGCAAGCCTCTGATTATGTCGGACTGGCCTAGCGAGGAGAAGAGGTGGTACACACTTAAGGAGCATGCTATGAAAGAAGCCATCCATATTGATCCAGAACATATGGGGGTGGTGGCATTATCGGTTTCAGCCCGAAATACAATTATTCAAACTGCTCCATCGGCTTATAAACATGTAATCATGACTTTGCTGGTGAGGATGATGGGTAAATTAATGGATGAGGTGGTCGTTGCTATAAGACAGTTAGCAGACCTGGGAGAAGGGGACAAAATGCAAGAAAGGCCCAGTGAGAGAGAGATAGGGGCATAGTGACAAACTGACTCATGGAAAGAGATCCGACAGCAGAGATTCTTGTGTATCGAGAAAAGACATGTGCTTGGCGCTACTAAAAAATGGAGTGCCATGCGAAGACATTGACGGGGTTGAAACCCGGGAAATGTACCAGCTATATAAAAATGGAGGGCTTGAAGGGAAAGAGCGGTACAAACCGGTAAAAAGACAAGATGTGAACAAGCCAGCTGGGGACAAGTCCTCTTCTGCGCCGCCTGCAGAGGAGATGGATTAGGGGTCCATGGGGATGGCTTCACCATATTCACCAACATTAATCACCGAGCAGGACTTGAGGCGATGGAATGGCTTCTGCTAAACACAAGGGAAGTGGTGAAAAGTGATCGTGTCATGATCACTGCTTCCAAGGAGCCAGGACCAGCCCAACGTCCTTGGAAGCAGGCCCCTAACCCTAATCCTAGGCACCAGCCGGTCCCCACTGGGACCTTTTGGACCTTGTCCTGGCGCCGGTGGCACCAGGCTCATCTAAACCATCGGTCCCGGCACTGGAAGCGCCGGGCTCATAATAGGTGTGAAGATGCTTGGGTGGACTTACCTGCAGCAGACCATGCTGCTTACTTACCAGCCACTTAGAAGCCATCTGTGAACAGAAACTACTTTCTTACCTGGGTGGGGCAGCTCTACTCCCTGGATACAGCACTGGAACTCTTCTGGAAACTGGAACTCTTTTCTTACATAGGCGGGGCCGTGGAAGAAGACGCCTCATCACTCCAAGGCTATTTAAACCACACCCGATAGATGAAGCGTGCTTCGCGTTATTCTGCATCTGCAGCAGAACGCTCACCGAGTCTGCTCCGGCCTTTCTTCTTCCGATCCTGAACCTGCAAGAATCTTACTTACCATTTCTGCATCCAGACAACATCAGCACCTGCAAAGACAAGAAACAACAGGTTAGCAAGGCGAACTTTACACGCAGTGCTTACTCACCTGATCCATCGGCTGCGGCTGTTTCATCACGCCGCATCTCCACCTGCAAAGACAAAAGCATTGCCATACTTACCGGCACGCTGTGAATTCCGGAATCCTTCATTCTGCATCGCCGCCTGTGAAAACAAAAGCATTGTACTTACTTACTGGCATTCCGCGAACTCCGGCGTTGCTGTCTAACATCTGAAAGACAAAAGAGGAGACAAAGACAGGTATTTACTTACGCGCCCTCCGAGCTCGTCGCAATAGAACGCCTGCGGATACTCCGGCGTCTCTTCAGCACGAACAAGGCTGCAAGGAAAAAGACAATTAGAGCGCTTGCCTTACTTACGAAGTTCCAGGCGCTTCACTCCATCTTCCATCTCGAGAGTCCTGCAAGACAAAAGGGAAAAGTATTATACGAGTCTTATTTGATATTAAAGTGCCACGCACCAAAAGACTATAAAGACTAAAAGGGGTCCAGAAACTCACCGCTCGTGCAAATAACGATGGTAATCATCCTCTGAATTCAAGAGGCCTACGTTTCACCAGTGAAGGAACTGGCAACGGCACCCTGCATCAGACGCAGATGGAGAGTCCAGCATTCACCTATTTAAGGTGAGCAAGTTGACCTGGGGGCTCTACGGAAAAGCTGGGAAGAGAGAGAGAGAGAGAGGGACACTCCACAATCCAGATCATTAACTCCCATATTCTTTCACCTGCAGAAACCTCACTCTTCGAGTCCGACACACAGTGCGAAGAGGTTCGACCCCAGAAGCCAATCGAGTCCTGCACATCACTTTTCGAGTCACAGACACCTTCCTGCCAAGACCCGCGCCTCCGTGGGAATCAGGTGAGCGTTACAGATCGCCTATTTATATTGAAATTACTCACGATTATACTGAACAATAATTATTTCATGTTTGAGGATCGATATTTTATCCAGATCTCTGGAACGTCCATGGGTGCGGCTATGGCCCCCAGTTATGCTAATACTTACATGACTTATTTGGAAGAGAAACACGTTTTACAAAACCCAAGATGGAAGAACAAATTAAAATGCCTGGTACGATTCATAGATGACCTTTTTGGAATTTGGAATGGAACAGAGGAGGAACTAAAGGAATTCTTCACATTTATGAACTCAATTACCCCAAGAATCAAATCTACTCACAAAATGAGCAAAACATCAATTGAATTCCTGGATGTAATGGTTTATCTCAGCATCGACAAACTCGAGACAACAGTATTTACAAAAACAGACAAACAGTTTATTACTCGCATCAAGTTTTCATCCCAAAAATACAATAGAAAGCATCCCATTAAGCCAATTTTTAAGATATAGAAGAATCATATCAAAAGAAGATTATGACAGCAAAGCGAGAGATCTTACAAAAAAATTCTTGGAAAGAGGCTACAGTCCAGATTCAGTAGCTAAACATTCTACCAAAGTCAAGGGTACTCCGAGGTCAGAAACAATGACACCAACAAAAAGGAACACCGAAACTGAATTGGTGTACGTGACAACATACTCTCATCAAAGTAACTCAATCAAAAGAATAATTAAGAAAAATTGGAAACTCCTTGAAACTGATCCAACATTAGCAGCCTTGTTTCCTAAACCACCGTTATTTGCATATGCAAAAAGTCCATCAATTCGAGATAACTTAATGAAATCCGATATTGGTTACAAAAAGAAAAAGGAAATGACACAAAGGTACCATCCCGTGTAACAACTGTAATTGTTGTAACCACTTAAAGGAAATGCAATAAATCATCCATACAATGGAAAAACAATACAATTGTTGCACACTTCAACCTGCGACACCAGCAACGTAATATATGGAATCAAGTGTCCATGTGGACTTTATTAAGTGGGATTGACAGGACGCAAGGTAAAAACACGATGGTGTGAACATAAGTCAAATGTAAGACAGCAATCAGAGAAATCTCCAGTGGCGCAACACTTTGTGAAAAAGAAGCATACAATAGCACAAATGAAGTTTGTAATACTGGAACATGTGACACTACCACGGAGAGGAGGCAATCTGAATAAAATTTTACAACAGAGGGAGATTTTCTGGATAGAAAAGCTGGACAGCATGTATCCGAGAGGTATGAACATGGAATGGGATCTAAATTGTTTCTTGTAAATCAATAGTAGGCAGATCTTTTAACTTGGATTTCTTTTGAAACAACACATAATGCCGAGGGTGAGCAAAAGTATGCCCAAAAATATGGAGCATATATGGACTATGATTGAAACAGACAAATCAAACAAGATACAAGTATAACTTTCAGATTGTAAACAGTAAAGATGTTGAATGATGCATTATGACAACACCCCAGGGGTGGACATGGTGAATTCTGTTCTTTAGAAATATGGAGAATATTGGATATAATTATGTGAATGTGGAATGAATCTGAATTAACAGACATATTCTAAAATGTTGTATCCATGTAAAAAACGTATTTAGAGCACTATTGCAATGGACTCATGGAAGGTAAAATGTGCGAGGGTATTAGATTGGAATTTTCTGTGAAAATTAACACGATAAAAGATAAACTTCCTAAACAAACACAAAAGATGTCCCAATCTTAACTAGGAATATCATGAGCGTTAAGTTGAGATACACCCCCAATATGGTGGTTGTAAAAGTGTGTGTGAATTGTTAACAGGCAATATAGGAGACAGACTAGCTAAGCCGGGTTGCTTAGCAACCACTCTATGCAGGACCCAGAATACAGAGCGAACGCGAGTACCGGCAGCGTTTGGAAGGGATCGAAAAGATGAAAAAATAAGGTAACTAAAGAGCGTACACGATTCTGTGACTACAGTCATGAGTATTCAGGGTGATCCAAGTAACAAATGTACTTATAACCCTGTATAGAAACGGCGAAGTTAATGAATTACGATTAACGGAAAGCAAGTCGCCTCTCCAAACACGAGTCGGCAACAAAACGCGGCACTGTAAACAAAGCGGTACGCGGACTCCATCCCCCAATCTAAGAGCACGCAAGACAGGTAGGAACTTTTAAAGATGTCCATAGTAATAGAGTTAATTAAGTATATGTAACAGGATGTGGGAGAGTAACCTATAAGGTTTAAGTATTTATGGAAGAATTATTAAGAATTACAACAACATGGAGAATTGGGCTTTCCTGTTGGATATTGAACACGCAAAAATACGGAGAACAAATCAGAATTGACTGTAACTTTACCGTTGGGGAAGTGTTACAATAAGAGTCATATTTATGTTTATCGTCCCAACATCCTTGATCAGAGTGGGGCCCAGCGTTGATTTTTAGTGACTGGTCCCACTCGTGATCATATTACATTTGAAAGTTATAAATAGTGTTGAGAGTGACAGTATCTTGAGGATAAATAATTGAAGTGAAATCATTTTGTTTTTCACAGTCTCAAACATTACAACAGAGGACATATGAGAGAGAGAAAAAATATTGCCATAATATAGGAACGTGCAAGTCGTTGCCACACTCGGGTTACCCGATTAAGGTTAGTACAGTGTATTTAGTCTGTATAATGTGAATAGTAACATAACAGAATTACCAATGAATGGAGTAATTTATACATACTTATTTTGTAGAATAAAGAAAGAGAAACATTGATATCCCCACCTGAAGAAGGGCGGACAAATCGCCCTCAACGCGTAGTGGAAGACCTAGGTTAAAATCCTAGTGGCCCTAAGTGGGAGCATAAACGGAAACAACAAACAAAGGATATCAATCTATTGGAAATGTGTATGACCTTATATAAGGACTTATGATGTTTTGAATAGTAAAATTGAATAATTAATGAATTTGTTTTTCTGCAAAACAGTATGTTGAAGTTGTGATGATATAAAATGTTAATATACCAGGGAAAAGGGGTATATAAGATGAATGTTATGATTATTTTTGATGTAAAGCAAATTAATGAAATTTGATTGTACAAACTCTTTCATGAAGAATTAAATACACAATACAAAAATTGTGTTTAAGAAATTAAAAAACTTAATATTATTTATCTTTTTTGGCTGTTATACACAGCACAAGGGTGTGCATTTGTTATGTCCTCCATTGTATATGGTGGACCTCCACAATTTGTTCACCATATCAGCCCACTTATGCTGACTTGCAAAAAGTGGTGAGTGCGATGTTGGAGAGTCCAAATACACGCATTCAAAATAGGATGGTGGTCAAACTCTGGTAGTGTCTGCCCGGATTAAGGTGGATGACCTCATGTGAATGTGAAACTATTCTGGAAATCGGGGAATACGCAAGAGGTTCGAGCTTTGATACCGGAGTGGAGGCCTCATTGATCCATGGTAATCCTTTGAGATTTAATGGTAGACATTTTACCATAACTGGAGTGGGAGGGAGAGACACCCGCAGTTCAAACAAAAGTTGATATGAAAATTTGTCATTTGAGAAGGAATAAATATCAAGCATTGATTGTTCCGATTCCTGAATATATTATTGGCTTTGATATTCTGGAGGGATTGACTTTAGGAAAGACGTATCAGTTTGGGGTGAGTGTATTGACGTGTACCCCCGTCATTGTTGGAAAACTGAAGATGCCCCAGTGCAGGTTCCTTTGGCTATGAAATGTGTCGATGAAACAATATCGCATTCCTGGGGGGCAATGAGAAAATCTCAGACATGATTAAGAGATATGTTGAAGCAGCATTTTGCGTCCTGTGACTACGGCTTGGAACAATCTGGTCTGGCCGGTTAGGAAACCAGATGGAAGTAACATAATGACTGTGGATTACCGCAAGATGAATAAGTACACTCCTCCGTTAATACCAGCAGTCTCAGATGCTGTTACTCTGATCGAGAATGTGCCGAAGTTTGAGGGAACTTGCTATCCGTTGATAGATTTGGCAAATGCATTTTTTACTGTACCAATTCCAGAAGAGTGTCAAGCGCAGTTTGCATTTTCTTGGAATGGGAGACAGTATACGTTTCAATGTTTGCCTATGGGATATGTGCATAGTCCGACTATTTGTCACCAGCTGGTGGCAGAGCATTTGGATAAGATACCATGCAATCCTGAAGTACGGATTACGCACTATATTGCTGACCTATTGACACAGGGAACGGATAAGCAAAGTGTGCAGCCGCACCTAGAAGTAATTATTGAAGGACTGGGAAAAGAAGGTTGGGAAATTAAACTAAAATTCAGGGTCCACAGAGACCGTGATTTTTCTGCGAGTTCAGTGGCATAATGGGCATCGTGAAATGGTGCTGAAGGCCAAACAAAAAATTCTTGAGTTCACTACACATGTGAATAAGAAAAACGCTCAACAATTCACAGGGTTGTTTGGATTTTGGAGACCGCATATACCACATTTCAGACGATTCTAGCACCTCTTTACAAAGTGACACGAAAGAAATGTGACTTTGAATGGGATGATGAGCAGGAGAAAGCATTTCAGCTAGCGAAAGATACAATCCAAAAGGTGCTTGATTTATGGCCGTTGAGAGTAGAAGTTGAATTAAATGTTTGTACATGACATTTACGACAATTGGAGTTTATGGCAAAAACAGGACAGAAAGCGTGTTCCTTTGGGGTTTTGGAGTCGTAAGTTACCCGAAGCTGGTGACAGATGCTGTCCCTTTGAAAAGCAGTTATTGGCATGCTATTGGGCTCTTGTAGACAGAGCAAATGACAGTGGGTGATGTACTGATCCGACCAGAAATTCCGATCATGCAATGGGGGTACTGAGCTCTCCTAAAACGCATCGAATTGGACATGCTCAAAAGGCTAGTATAATTAAATGGAAATGGTACATTCAAGATTGTGCCAAAACAAGGAAGGGTGGAGTTGCAAAGTTACACAAGCAAATGGCTGGGGTTCAACTAGTTGATTTGGAACTACCATACGTGACCGAAATCTGTGAGTCTCCTGTAAAATGGAGAGTCCCTTATGGGGATTTGACGATTGAACAAATTGAACATGCTTGGTTCACTGATGGTTCAGATAAATGTGGGGACCGAGCGATACTGTAAGGCAGGTCGTACAATCCCAACATATCAGGAAAGGGAAACAGTGGTCAGTTTACGGAATTGCATGCAGTTTATCAGGCATCGAAGCAAGAAGCGCCTGGTCAATGTTGTGTACACTGATGTGATCTGTGGCTAATAGACTAGCTGCTTGGCTGCCGACTGGGCACACCAGAAAAGTAGGCCTCTTGGAGAAAAGGCTATCAGGCGGGCACAAGATCGAGGAATTGGCTTTCCTTTTTTAAAAAAAAAATTATTTGCTTTAATTGGTTACAATTTTTTAGCAAAAAGGAAAAGAAAATCAGATCCATTTCATCCCATGTTATGATTAAAATCTGAACAAGATGTATTGAGAAACTTTGTTTAGAAACATTACAACTTCTGTTGCTTATGAAGTCTGGCTGCCGTTCATCAAAATAGGCCACAAATCTTCTGTGTCACGTGCAAGGTACTTAGACATCAACTGTCCAAATTGCTTCCTTCTCTCATCTTTTAAGGCGGGACAAAGTAGCAGGAGATGTTTCAATGTTTCCACGGTTGAGATCTTTTTACAGAAGCTGCAGTGCTGCACAGATTTAGAGCGTATTGCCAGAACTTTGTGCGGGAAGGAGGTCTAGTTGAGCTCTGAGGAATTGGCATTGATACATCCCGTTTGGAAACTTTAACAGGTGAGTAGGTCAAATGTTTAGTTTCCTTGTTTCCCTCCCCAGATGAGCAATGGAACGGTAACCTGCGACGACGTCCAGTGTTGCAATCCAGTCACGCTCTTAGTTTTTTCTTTACTCTTGTCGGGTGAGTAATAAAAATGTCCACGGTGCATTACATTGCATTCCGTTTCTCAATGTTTCTCGCCTAGTTGTTTAACATAAAGCTTTTCTGAAATGTTAATTCCTTGTTGATTATATCCAGGATCAAGGGGTGAGGAGATATGACATTTCCTATACAGTGCAAGACTGTTCCTCTCTGTTGTAGCCTTTAAGGATGGAAGACCTAGCTTACAGGGAATGATTTGGATTGGTGTGGACTGTTGAAGTCAGAGTACCGTTTTCCAGAACTAGCCTTCCAGCCGGGACCATACTGTTTTAGGAATGTTAAACATAGCTTCGGCTCCATAGGTCAGTGACGGGATCACCTTGGATTTGTAGTAGTTTAACACTGGCAGTATGGTGAAATGACCAAACTTCTTGTTTAAGGCTAGGGCTTGGCTGGCCAGGGATTTAGTTTTCCCTATTAGATGGTCCACCATTGGACTTTCATTTTGGGTGTTGCTAAGCCACACACCTAGATATTTAAATGATGAAACTTGTTCAATTGGTGTATTGTTCAGAGACCAGTTGTATCGATTTCTCCCTCTATTGTAGTTTCCAAAACTGAGGACCTTGGTTTTCTCTTTATTTATTTCTAGCCCATTTGTCGTAATGTAACGTTGGAGAGCGTCTAGCTGCTGTTGTAGGCCCACTGGGGCTTGGTCTATCAAGACCATGTCGTCAGTGTAAAGTAAGTGCGGAAGCTGGATCCCTCCTACTGTTGGTGGGAAACTCCTGGTTGCTGTCTGAGGTTCCTTTATATCGGCCAGATAGAAGTTAAACAAGGCCAGGCTGTTGGGCAGCCTTGTTTCACTCATTTTGTTGTGGCCATTTTCCCTGATAGGAGACACGCTTGATTCAGGTGTACTCCCATGGTAGTAACAGTGTAGGGCGATAAGGGGTCCCATTAATGTATCTGGACAGTTCTGTGCGGCTATCTTTTCCCACAGCCTAGAACGGTTTACTTGGTCAAAAGCCTGGGCCAGGTCCACAAAGGCCATGAAGATTTTTGGTTAACCTTCGTGCACACGTCCTTTAAACATGTTGAGTAAGAGTAAGTTCATGGCAGTGCTGATGCCTGTAACAAGACCCGTTTGGAAGGGGTCATTGCAACCTGACGCCAGGCACCAGTTTTGAAATTGCTGTAGAATTAGTGAGCCAAAGATTGTCCCAATTACGTCCAGAAGGGCGATAGGCGATAGTTTTTAGGGTTTTCTCTGATCCCTTTTTTTAAAGATAGGAACCACTATCGCCTTCTTCCAGGAGCTTAGTATCTGTTGTGTTTTGGTAATCTGGGCAAAAGGTTTGTGTATAAATAACACCCATTCCTCTGGATGTTCTTTTAACATAGTTTGTTAACCTGTCTGGGCCAGAAATTAGGACCATGTCTTGAACTTCATGCAAAATTTTCCAGGTTCCCGACCAGATGATAAAATATTGTGTTGCTGTAGGACCCTCCTTTGCCAGGTAGTTGTGCAAAGTGTCGAATCCACTGTTGTTCACATATAGGTTTCGCCTGTAAGAAGGTGGGAGTCAATCCTGTAGATTTGACTAGGGACCAGAAATCACTGGTCTTTTGTCTGCAAATGACTCTGGGCATAGTTTCAGAATCATGTTGGTACATAGTTAATCTTCGAGAGCGTAGCCATTGTACTTCCTTTCTGCAGAGTTTGCATTGACCTAATTGTCCAGGTGCTTAGATTTCTTTGCCAAGCATGTGGCCTTGATCATTTTCTTTTTTCCACAAGTTCAGAGTTAAGAGTGTAGGTTGTTTGGAGGTGGGTGCTGGCAACAGTTTTTTTGTGCAATATTGTTCGAGAAGGGGAGTGTACTCCACCTTTGTGCCTTTGTGTACAAAGTCAGTTGTGAAACTTTTGATGTTACACTTTGCCAGTTTTAATCTCTTTCCTCCGTTACTTGCACACACAGCCATCAGCATGGTTTGTCTCCAGGGAGGGTGGCAGTCCACTCCAGGCTTAGCAAATGGTGGTTGGTATTAGTCTTTACCACTCTATATGTTAAAAAAAAATTGGAGATGTCTTGATACGAAGATGTAATCTATTATTGAGGATCGATCTCCTCCCATATTACCTGTGGCGCTATATCTGTTAATGTGATCGTTCAATATATGCATATCCTTTGAGCTCATGAGTGATGCCCACGAGGTGCCTCTTGAGGCGTGTGTATTCCCTGTGGTTGATCCCGTCGACTGTTTTCCACCCTTTATGCATTTAGCGTTCAAGTCGTTGCATATAATGATGTAGGGAGTCTGCTGGTTAATGTATGCATCATCGATCAGATTTGCTGTCATAACTATAAATGACTCGCATGTGGTAGATTGTGGATAACAATATAGGTTAATTATAACCAGTTTAGTTGGGTTGTTTAGGCCTTGAAGTGTTCAGGGGCCTGCCATCCAATGAGGAGTTCTTGAGCAAAAGGACTTGTTGAGATAGTTTGAATGAGGTTAAGTGCGCTTCCTGATTTGACTGCTGTTAGTAGACCTGATGTTGGTCTCCCTTTGTTGCTTTTTGATGCCGGGCTCAGGGCGAGTTCGTATCCATCAAGTACCGTTTTTTTGCATATCCAGGTTTCTTGAAAGCACATTAGACCGTATGTCGCTGAAAGACTGGATACCAATTTGCGCCAACAGAAGAAATTTGCCAGGTTACAAGTGTTTTGTTTTGAATAGTAGAATTTTATTTTAGGGGGATTCAAGTTTGCAAGTTGTCATTAAGTTCCTGAAAGTCCTTGACACGTGTTTCCATCTTAGCACTTCGTGGTTCATCAGGAGGAATTAATCAAATGATCATAGGTTTTGAACTAGAGAAAAGAAAAACAGTGGCAGATTCCCATTTGTATACATTTGAAAACTAATTTTGAAATTCACATTTAGAGTTTAATGCTAAAACATTAGTCACTGGTTTTTTAAAATTTCTCCAAGGATAGTTCCTCTGCTTAGTTGTGTAGTGTTAGGCAGAATTATATGCAATACCCTTTGGGAACACTACACACAATTGAAACTACAAGTAACCGTACAATTTCACCTTTGGTACAAGCCTGTACTACACAGTTATAGTGGTAGCAGTAGTGGAGCAGCCAGACTTACCTCAAGAGTAAGTGAGCAGTACAAATAGTTACACAAAGCACAGCAGTTACTATGATTCAGGCAAACACTGACTCAAGGTTTCTAAGTAAAAGAATATATATTTATTCAACAGTTGTATAACATTTCACTATTCTAAGTAAGGTCACAATCATAAATACACCATACCACTTCCCTTAATTCCAGACAAGTTAAGCTCACAAAATGAAGTGTGAGCAAAATGGCACTCCAGCAATTTAAAAAGGAGGGAAAGACAGTTATTAGAATTTAGGCAAACCCAACAGGTAAGTATTCTGGGCAGTTGAACAAGAGAGACTACAATGAGGAGATCAGCTATTAAAGGCTTAGGGCCAAAGTCAATAGGTCAAAAGTCTTTTGCTCAAGATCACACAGTTCAGGGTAGTTTGCGGTAAAGTTCGTGGCACAGATTCCGAATGAGGTTGGTTGATAGAAAAGTTAGTTCCAAGAGAAGAGAAGGACAAGCCCTCGGATTGGAGAAAGATTTCAAACACTTTCACCGCGGCTGAGCGAAACGCGCAACCGGATTTGCACAGTACCTTAAAACGAAGAGGGGGCTGTAGCTGAGGCAGACGTTCCTGCAGGCTCACGGTTCCTGAAGCGACTGTCTGACTGTTCAGAAGTAGGAAGACTGGAGGGTCCTGCAATACCCAGGGAAGAAACTGGCAGCAGCGCCAAACAACGAATAAAAGCTGCGCTCCTTAAAACCCAAGCAGGGTCCGACCTTCCTGGCTATCCAGCCCACTGTAGCTCTGTACAGCGAATTCGACCAGAGGAGGGGTCCTGGCTTGCAGTTTGGTCGAACTGGTTGGTCCCACCAGCTCAAGGGAAGAAGTTTCCTGGAGGATCTTCTCTGTCGTCAGATTTGGAGATTCGGGCCTGCAGCAGGGCTTCACCGGGCAGTTCAGTCGTCGTAGGGGTCCTCTTCTTCCAGTTCCTCATTGGTTCTTTGGTTCCACTGGCGAGACTGCCTTTCCAGTCCCAGAGACCTGCTTTTTATGCAGTTTTCCCCCATTCATACAGCCTGGCTGTCACTCACACAGCAGGGTGGCTGGCCTGGCAAGGCCAGTCCCCTTAGCCAATCAGACAAGAGTGCGACTTGGGTTTCCAAGGGAACCCCTGGCAGGGGTCCGAAGATCCCTCCCTCAATCCTGCCTACCTAGACTATATGGCGCCTTAAGGCGGGCTTCTGTGCAGGAACCCGTGCAAAGACAGCAAACAAAGGAGTCATCCCTGGTTTGGCGTGCAGATAAAAACACGAGAAAGACTTTAACAAAAAGAAATGGCGACAAAACCCAGCCGGAGCCAAAATAAAACATATATGGTGAAGCTGGTTTTATGTTCGAGGCTAATATAATAGCCTAAAACATTACCAAGTTATGTAAGATAACCGCGGTAGAAAAGTTAGGGTAGATATCACTGCCACGAGCCAAGTCTTAATGTTAAGGGAGCAAAACAAGGCTCCAAGAGGCACAGACAAAAAAGGGATAAGAGTTAACCCTTTCCAATACTCCATGTAAGATGGGGTGTACTGGGTCTGTGGTGTTTAAAGTGACTATATAAAGTTAATGGCAACTTTACCTGTTTCTGGGGGACAGTAGTCAGCCCCAGAAAAAATGGAGTCAGTGGGAACTCTCAAAGTCAACCCTGTGTCACTGCACTGAGGGTGCCGTGTAACACACACAAAAAGTGGTGCTCTTGGAGTAGGCGAGGCTCCAGTGCCCAGGATCACACAGAGGAAATACACATAGCAAAACACATGTAAGAGTGGGAAAAAAGGTTCACACTCTTACCAGGTGAACAAAAAAAATCCTAGAAATCCAGCAAAGCTACTGGGGGACTCTTTAGGTAAGGGAAATCAACCATTTATGAGAATTCTCCGGAACATGTAGACTTGTCTAAAGTATCTTTTGAATTCTTATTTAGGCCCACAATTGTCCTATATATTAAAGGACACATTTGTGTTATTACTCAGAACATACTATTACTCAGAACATGCTGTTTTGGGGACAGTCTAGATTAAGTGGTGCTTAAGTTAAGGCAGAACAGAATTGTGAGGAGAAAGGAAAAGTTGCAAAGGTATGGACTGCTTTAGTGCTTACCATGACACGTAAAGGCTTGGAATGCAATGGTCCTGATTTTGATTTCGCAGTATTTTTGCCACAGCAATCAAAATGGCCGCATATTTGGCATTAAGGCGTGATGACGTCATCGCGTTTGCGCACACGATCGCATCATCATGCTGAATGGTAGATGTTAGCCATCTTGCATTGGGCTTAGCGGGTTGCATTGTTAGATGAAAATCTTTACTTAAAATAAAAGTAATATCGATTTACAAAGTAATTGGATTTGCTATTCCGTTATAGATGACACTCGCACATTGTTGGAACTGGTGTCCGCAATGTCAAGGTACTAGAGTTTGCTTGTGTGATATTAGTGTCACACAATCAAGTTTCAAATCTATACCTGATGTTTGATATAAACAGTTCAATATGCTGTACGGCTATTCTAAAAGCTTCAATGTTAAGGTATTGCAGTAATTAAAAGCAGGATGATTGGCTAATGCACCCCCATTAAGCAAACAGTTGTAAACAGATGATAAATTGGAAGCATTAGGAGAAAGATAGTGAAAATGAAACTCATGCAAGGGTCACAACCAACTAAGGTCACGGGTAGTGGCTCATCTCCGAATCGCAGTTGAGGCCTGCATTACATGTGTCCATGATATTGATCCAAAATGCTTCTCTACGTCTGAGCAGCAATTCCTTGTTGCCTCCTCTTGGTGGCATAGATATTTTGTCGATTCAGAAAATGTAATATGTACAACATTGTCCTGACTATGTTCCGTCAGGAAATGGTAGGCCAATGGGTATTTCAAGTCAGTGTTCTTGATAGCTCTCAAGTGTTCCAGTAGTCTACTTTTAAGGGGGCGCATCATGCTCCCTCTGTCACATATGCATTTAATGCCATAAACAACAAACTTAGTGTTGCAGGCAGTGCTCCAGATAAGATTTCGAGGTGAGAGCATTTTACTCTATTTTTCTAATTAGAGCGTAAATGTAATTTCAAGAGTAAAATTGAGTTTTCTGCTTAATAAGAGTAAAAAGTACAACATCCAATAGGTGCATAAAGTTAAAACTATAGGAAAATGTTAGAAACAAAACAATATCGTGCAGCAGTGAGTCACGCTCTTGGATCCAATAAAGTACCTGATAGAGGGGACCTAATTCCTCATGGCTGTGCTCGGTGTCCAGCTTTGCTGTTTCTTGCAGTGTTAATGAATATGAAGGGAATGTGGTTTATTTTGTCTTGTTGGGAGTCAAGTGCATGACTGCAGTCTCCGAGCACTGGTGTCCTGCTGGTCATGATTGCATGCTGTGAGAATGTAGTTGACTAAATGAATGAAGCCTCAGTGAATGTTGGATGGGTGATGATGCATGAGTGTTCTGAAATTGCCAGTTACAACCCTGAGCGATGGCTGGCGGGTGTGCTCCCGATTACATGTAACCTGAAAAGTAACTGGTACTTGTGACATGATGTACAATACAGCTAAGTCTTTCTTACCTGCTAGTGCTCTGCCTCTTCATGCTGCTTCTGAGCAGGATGCCCCAAGCTTTCAGAACAAAACACTTCTTGGCCAGGAACAGATGCATGTTGGAATACTACATATAACATCATAATCACAGGGCATGTCCTAAAGAATAAGTACCTGACTAATTAGACTATGGAATGCACAAAACCACACAAAGTTGTGCCGTAGAACATAAGTCCGAGAAAGGCACTGCAAGCCCATTTAAATACATGGACGTGGGCAGGTACACCTCTGTTAAGGGGTTGTACTCTGCCCCTTCAGATACATTTAGTTGATTGGTATTAGAACAGATTTTCTCTTCTGCTATTTTGTTTCTTTATTCTGGAAAGTCCTTCTGTTATTTTGCTTTATATAAAGGTTGGCCTACAAGTAAATACGTTTAGTTTATATCTGCAGTTAAACTGTACACGTTTTTTTTCACCCATTGAACAAGCGGCCCTCATGGAAATGCAATAGGCAGCTGTAAAATGCTTTTTATTTGTCTTCTGTTTTTGTTTTCTTAAATGCTGAGTAATCACCTGGTGGCTACTTGGGATTTTGATTTTGGGTCAGAGATGCAGATGTGCAGGTACAGTAACAATTGCATTGAATTAGACCTGGTTGGGGTTCTGAGTCCCCTCATTAAAGATAGTGAGAGTCTCTGGCCACTCATCTATTCCTGATGTGTAAGCTGTCCACCTCAAAGAACAGTGAGTGGGGCCACAGTAAAATACACAATGGATCTGCAGGTTGGCTAAAAACTATGTTCTAGGTGCATTATATTTTGGTGCTAGGCACACAGCCGGGTGACACAAAAGGCCATGAAGGCAAAGCCTGACCATCTGGTGGGAGCTGTGAAAAGATACATATGGAGAATGCACAGTGACTGTGAGCAGATTACACTTTGGAAGCATGGAAGTACAGAGGAGGATTAATGAACTTTTAAAGTGATATGCTTGTGTGGTTTAGATTTATGTGACAAGACACAAAACCCTAAGCCATTAATATTAAATGGGAACAGACATGAGATGGAGGTGAAGTGGAATACAAAGGTATGTTTTAGATGGGGCTTGGTGTGTAGAGCATATGTTAATGCAGCCATACAATATATCTTCCTTTGCAGCAAGCAATGGAATAGAGAGTTGGAAAGGATTGCAGACTTTTGGAGGTGCATCATGCATGTGTCAGTGAAGCATTACTACCACCTGCAAGCTGTGTACAGTTTTCCCTGTTCACTGGAGCTGCTAGCTGGTCTTGTGCTAGCCCTTGTATGTTGGTACCAAGGCATGCATTGCAATCTGCCCAACCCCTAGGGGCAGCTCCCCAGCGGCTGCTGGAGCAAAGAACAAAAATACCTTTTGCGGGTTACTTGGGGAGAAAATACCAAAGCACTGTCACCAAAATACTATGCAACCACATTAGCCTTGGGTGGATGGGGTAAGGGGAGAAGTTGGTGGCAAGAACAGTTGAGGGGGAAGAACAGTGTTCTGCCTGCAAGGCTTGTATCCATGGCTATCAAAGTTTCCGATGTGTGACGCTTCGAGTGAACAGTTTCAACAATCAAAATGCCTTCCGACTACTTCCCACCTCTGGTCCTTAAGTTTATCTCTTCCTCAAAGCATGCCATAGAAAACAGCGGTAGTGCCAACTAGCTGAAGTGCCTTGCTATTGCCCTCCAGTCTCACAGTGCAAACCCATCATGTTCCTTACACATAATGCTGCTTTCCAACAATGCTAGTCTGAAACACTTGTATATGAGCGCGATACAAATACAATATCAATATCCAACCGTCCCCTCGTACACAATATCCTAATCTCCTTTTTATCAAAGTAAACCTTTCTGACTTCCCCAAGATGTAGCTCTCAAGTGACCACTTATTCTGACGGTCCTAGCCTCAACCTTGTTTAGACAGACGGATGGTTTCCTGCTGTGGTCTTATAAATTATTCATCCAGTCTAAGTCATTTGAACTGAAGTTCAAGGTGAGCCAGGTCATCAATGTGAGTGTTACTGCCTTGCACCCGACAGGCTGAGAGCAATGTGTATTTGGCTGCTTCTTATCCCCCTCGGAAAGTTATCTGTTCAGCTCGCCTCTGACTCACCCTTCCTTCTCTTATGGGGTCCTGCCAACCCCTCTCTCTGCTACAGTTGCTCTTCATCTTCCCCTTCTCTGTACCCCCTCCATTCTTTAGATAGCTACTTTGCTCATTCCAGTTTCCCTTTCCGATCAGGACTTGTTCACAGCTCCTGCCCAGCCTTCTCTTTTCTAGCGTGGCGCCGCATTACATTTTTCAGTGCTTTGTCTCATAGGTCCAAACCAACCATCATTTTCATTCTAAAAAGGAATTGCTGTGACCCTTAAAAGTGTTTTCTAAAGGAATTGTAAGTAAGGCTCGTAATAAAGTTATAGCAACTCGCACTAAATAACATTCAAAACTCTGCTCCATTCTGTTCCACATTGGTGCTTCTTTCCAGTGCACTCGTGCTTTAATCAGAGGCCTGCTCTCGTTTCAGCGGACACGTTCTGCACTTAGACATTATTTATTTGAGATGATAGTACACAATATTAATGCTGGATGGGAAGTATTAATCAATATTCAATAAGTTATAACCCCAAATAATATGGTGGCAGAAAAGTAAAATGTGTGAGTAAGCCAATGGCTTGTCCTTTAATGACGATTTTATAACTACTGCCTAGCTAGTCAAAAGAAATTACGTGTGTGTGTGTGTGGTTGTGGTTAGCTGTGGATGGATACTCACTTTTCTGGGTCTAGGGCACATCTACTTAGCAGTGCCATTTGGACATGTACATCTTAGTGTTTGCAGGCATTCGTTGTGTGGCAAATGGGTATGTGATGGCTTCCTGACATTTGTGCCCTTAGGTGCGACTCATTTGCCTTTACTTCCTTGTGCCCACATTAGAATGTAGTGCAGCCAAAAGGAAAACGAGTCAGCAGCTCAAAGGTGCCTCCAAAACTTTTAAAGCTGAACAGAATGTGCTCCCTGCTGGAAGCTCCAATTTTGTAGTCCACAGACAATGCTCTAACTGCAGAACAGTATATGCCTTTAATGGAGAAGCACTGCTGGCTTGCTACACACGTAGTACTGAGCTGGGCAACTTGTACTTGCCTGCTCAGTACTTGGAAGAGAAATGGCACCACCCATCGCTGCTGTCGTCAACAAAAGAACCAATCTTGGCTTCAGGGCTCAAGACGAGGGTACACAAAGTCCACCCATTGTTTCAGAGGTTGGACCCTCTTTGAATTTATATGACTTAAAGCCGACCTTCAGGGATCGAACTGCAGTATTCAGGTTTGTAGGCCGGACACTTCAAAACTTCACTTTATAACCCGAATAACCTGCTAAAAAATAACAAAAAACTAAAGGTGAAATGTCCCATTTCGGTACTGCAAGTTCCAGGGGAATCATTTGAATTGGTTCTTGGCGTTTAAAACATGCACACCTTTTAACATTTTTAAAAACACTATTAGAAGAAAATATCCTCTCTTGGTTTTGTGTGTGCGTTGATTTTATGAAAGGCATATGCCATTCGTTCTGTGCAATCTGGATGGTTATGCAAAGTCAATTTAATGAAATGTGCATATTTCACCTTAATATGCTAATTTCTGGCGAGGTCACATCTCATTGCGTTTGTTGATGAGTCCCCCACTTTTATTTTTAGGACTTGACCCCTGCTTGGCATACCCTCTTATGTTGCCTGCCAGGTCTGACTCTTGAAATTGGCCCGACTTTTGCGAAAATGTACTGCATTGTAGGGGTCCACTGCAGAGGCACAGGTTTTTGTAACTAAGCGTTGTGTGCAGTGTAGCTGGCATTTTGGTACATTTGTGTTAAGGTCACATTTAGGTCTTGTTCAAGGCCATGCCACATTCTCTGCAGCCTGCCTGAATCATCACTCTCAAATATGAAACTGCAGTCTTCACACAAGGCTTGCATTTGCTGAAGTGTTTCAGCGCCATCTACTGGAGAAAAGTGGCTGGGAATTCACAAGCAACTGTTGTGATTAGCTAGTGTAAATCGTACGCAAGAAAAAAATAGTTATGGCTTTTCCACAAGATTTTACTGCGTAAAAAGTCCAAATACGCATTTTATCTGGAGGGCTGGTTGCAGGTGCATAATCTTGCAAGTGGTTCCATCTGGGAGTGAGAATGATTTCTTTCAGTTTTCTGATTGTGGACATATGCTACATTTTCTGCATTTGTAATTGCCATGCAGATTTTGTTGCTTCCATATTTCTTGTAGACTGAAGGTTTCTTGAGGTTAAAGTGGGACAGAGTGATTATGTTCTTGATGTGTTTCACTCTATGGAAGGTCATTGATGGTTTTTGATCAATGTGTGGCCTTCGGTCTGGATCAAGTTGCAAAATGGCCCAGTGTTTGGTCAGTTTTTTCATGAATCTTATTTTGTCGGCTGGTCTCTCTGAAGGAGTTATTGGTCTTGGTAGATAGTAATTCACCTCTACTTAATTTAGCTTTATCCAGTGCATTTTGGAGATTTCTCATATTATAGCCTCTAGCTATGAATTTTTGAATGTTTCTGCATGTTTCTCGAATTCTGTACTTGGGTACAGCTCCTTTTCATTCATAAAGGTTCACCACGAGGGATGTTCCTGATGTGGCATGGGTGATTATTGGCAGCATTAAGTATACTGTTGCCAGCTATAGGTTTAATGTAAAGTGTTGTCTGAATAGTTTGCTTTTCCACATGTAGCTCAATATACAAAAAGGTGAGCCTGGTAGTACTTTTTGTCCTTACGTTGTAGTTCTGATTAAGATAATCAACATAGTCTAAGAGTGATGGTTTGTCGCTGTCCCAGATAAGAATATCATCAATGTAGCGCCCCAGTAGGCCATTTAATTATTTGTCTTGAAGGCAGGGTGTTGTCCTTCAAATTATAATTCAAAATGGCCCATGTATAGATTTGCTTAGATGGGGAAAATTTTGCTCCCATAGCTGTTCCCTGTTTTTGACGGTAAATTTGGTTAAACGTGAAAATATTATTATTGAGAGTAAAGTGAAGCATCTCAATTAGCATCACATTTTGAGTGATACAACACTGATCTGGATTTCAGGAAATAGTGTTCCGATTCCTGTATCATGTAAGATGCTTGTATACAGGGACGTTACATCTAGAGTTACTAATCTGTAGTTTTGTTCCCAGGTGATGTGTTCCAATGGTTGAATTACATGTTTCGTATCCTGGATGTACGATGCTAGGCCGGATGCTAGTGGTTGTAGGTGAAGATCTATTTATTGTGAAATTGTTTATCAATGAGCCAATACCATTGATAATAGTAATTGCATGGTGGGAAGGAATGAAACTTCTTGTGAATTCTTGGAATGAAATATATTGCTAAAATTGTATATGGATTGTACATGAAATGATATTCATCTTCTGTTAGTCCGATTTGAAGCCAATTTTGTCACAAGTTGTGCCCCTCATCCAAAAGGCTTGGTATAGGATTGATGGCAAGCTTCTCATAACATTTGGTATCATTAAGATGGAGTTCTGCAGATCTTATATATTCGCTTGTATTCATGAGGACAATTTTGCCTCCCTTATCTGCCATTTTGGTAATGATTGTTGGATTATTGCGACGTTCATTCAGAGTTTAAGCACCACTTAATCTAGATTGTCCCCCAAACATTATGTTCTGAGTAATAACACGCAGGTGTCCTGTAATCTGTAGGACAATTGTGGGCCTAAATAAGAATTCGAAAGATTCTTTGAGACACAAGTCTACACAACTAAGAAGGGGAACTATCCTTCATGAAATTTAAAAAAACAAGTGAATAAGGTTTTAGAAACTAACTCTAAATGTGACAATTTCAAAATTGGTTCTTTTTGAAATGTATACAAATGGGAATCTGCCATATTTTCTTTTCTCTTTAGTTATAAACCTATGATCATTGGATTAATTCCTCCTGATGAACCACTAAGTGCCAACTGGGGAAACACGTGTCGAGGACTTTCAGGAACTTAATGAGAAATTGCAAACTTGAATCGCCCTAAAATAAAATTCTACTATTCAAAACAAAAGTCTTGTAAACTGGCAAATTTCTTCTGTTGGCGCAAATTGGTATCCAGTCTTTCACTAACATAACTCTCTAAGTATTGGGTAGTCTCAATACAAGGCTATCCCAATTTGCAGACAACTAGACAACACTTAATAGAACTGGCCATCGGTTGCACCAAGATGGCAGACTTTGCACTACTGACATTAGATCGTAGTATCCTAAGTTTATATCACTGGTTTTAGTAAGGTGTAAAAAGCCTCTGGTGTTCCATGAGGCCATTTTTAGGCATGTCAGCCCATGTGTATCCTGGGATTTGTTTGGAGGACTCTTTAGAGAGTGGTCATGAGGCTTCTTGGATGGCTACTGCTGTGAGTGTAGAGCTAAAGCAGACGGAGCCAAGACCAATCCGATGGGCTTCTACTCTGTAGCAAGGCCTGGGAGGTGGTTGTGACATTCATAACGTTTCTTGAATACAGATCTGATTTAATGGTCCCACTTAGGTTGGTTTCTCGGCCCTCTGGGACTCGGCCCGTTTCTAACAGATCCTGGTAGACTGTACCGGGCCTTTGCTCAGGATTTCCTTGAGGAAGTTGGCGACTTACATGTACAGATGGTACTGACTCTCTCCTACATCCCAGATTTTGCAGCAGCACTGTGGGCAGTACTTCCTCTTCCATTATGCATTTTTACCTGTGTAAGGTCAAAGCCCAGCATTAGCAAGCTTTCTGCTACTTCTTTCAACATACCCCTGACCACCGGAGAAGTCAAGTGAATGAAGATAGTACGCTGCTCATCTCCAAATTCAATAAGCTTCAAATCTGTCGAGGTCAGTTGTCTCAGATTTGGGATGCAATGTAACAGTTCCATCACCATTCTATTGAGAATCAGATAGTCTTCCTTGTCCAAGATTCTCTCCAATTTAAAAGAAAGTTCACTAATATTTGTACTCGTAAAGGTTGTCCGAGAGGTACAGGACGGTACATTTTTATCCCAAGAGGTTCTTTGTTCAGCTGGTTTTTTAGAGATTAGTTCTCAGTTACGGGCTAATAGGTGTTCTGAGAGGTATCCTTCCTCTTTCTTGGGGTTCTCCACGCCCCCCCCAGATTTAAGGTTAATGGGGCTGAAATGGCCGTCATGTGCTTAAGATCTTGCTTGTTTTCTGTATGATGAGGCGCACCCTTGGGCTTCTTCAGTATTTTGTGTGGTGGGGTCAATTGGGAACCCAATGTTTGATTTGTCTAGTGCCTTTTTTCTTTTCTCAGAGTAAGTAAGGGCGGGGACTGATCAACTGTGGAAGGTGGTTGTAAAGTATTAACGCCTGTTGGGGTCCCATCTCCTCTGTCATTGGTTCTGGGTCCGGGTCTTCAATTGATTGTTTCAAGAGGTCCAATAGAGCTTGCAATGTAGGACCGGTGACCGTGTCTTTAGACGGGGAATCTGCCATGACCACCTCTCCTGAATGAACCCACGATAGGGGTTGTTTAGACAGGGAAATGAGTATTGTTGGGACTGGCTTCCTAATAGCAGGTTTCGGAGGGACCTTTTGACCTGTTTGCTGCTGGATGGTTTTGGTGATGGATCGTATTGGTTCGCTAAGCAAGATAGCTGGGTTCACCGTCCGGTCTCTCTTGGTGTTGCTCCTGTTTGCAAATTCCTGGTTCATCGCTTGATCAGGTTGGGGATACCTCTGAATTGCATCAACTTCATTCTCATCGAGAACACATCGAGAACACATGACCTTTCAGATGTTTTTGGATGCTCAGATGAAATCACCCGCGACATTAGATTAATATTCTTAAGTTAACGGTCACTTCTTTCTCTGTTCGACTTGTTGAGGGTATTGAAAGTCTGGGAGGCTGTTTATTGCGTTAAAGATAGCAATAGCTTTTTTTGTTATATCGCAAGTACACTGAGACTGTGTAGGGCCTTTAGTGTGTTTACTCACAGCAATATAGGGACTATGGTTTTGTGAAGGCGGCTAAGGCGATGGCCTCGTCGGTGAATGGGTTTGTTCTGCTCGCTTGCTATTTTCACCCATGTTTATATTGGAGAGATCCAGACTTGACATTGACGAAGGAGTCGGATCCGGAAGGTCCTGTAAAAGGCCATTTTGGCAGATGTTTTGGTCTTGGTCCGGGCTAAGGAAAGACGTGCCTGGGTGTTTTATAGCCGTCTGATTTGAGGTTGGGTCTTCCATTATTCCTTTCATGTTCTTTTTTCACTAGGAGAGTTGTTTGGCTTGGATCCCTTATTTAGTGTTGAATCTCGTAGTCGTGATAGAGGTTTGGACCTGGTGGTTTTCTAAGTTTATATGAACTGGGTTTCTTTGCCACTTGGGGCTCTTACCGAGAATCCTTTTACTTTCCAGTTGTGGTGTTAGTCCTTTCAATTTCCATTTTGTGTGACTGCGGAGCCTGCAGGGTAACAGGTAGTTAAGTAGTTTGTCCAAGGATCTAGCAGAGTATGTTAACATCTTTTTGCTGTGGCTGCCGGTTTTGATTTAAAATGTGGAAATTGGGAGATATCAAATTTTCTTGCACTGTGTCCATAGTTCATGGGTCCTAGTTGGCATCCTTGTATGAGGTGCTGAGGGTGTCTGTGCCCTCTTATCTCCGCATCTGAAAGTTTTCTTATGGCGGTTATAATCATGTTTTTTGTTTTACGGGGGAAAAAGGAGGATAGGTTGGTGCTCGGCCTTTTACCCTCCGAGTTGATTTTGCGGTATGCTCTTGGGGATTCAGTATTTTTGCTGCTTCCCTGGTGTTTAATATGGGGAATCTAAGGGGGGTTAGAAGGCCTTTCTTTAGAAGACTTTGCATCCAATTGTTTTTGATGAAAAGTAGTAACAGAAGGTGAACACCCTTTTCCTGTGTGTTCCTGTTTTTCCCCAAGAGTTTTTTGCTCCAAGGGGCAGGTTGCCTGCTCCAAAGAGGTCGATACATTTCTGGGAGCAGGCAAGGCTTCCATGGACACCCTCACCCTTGTTACAGGGGCACCTAGTCCTGTTGATCCTGGGTCCTTATCGTGCGCTGTGTGGTTGATGGTCGTGTTGGGGACGTGGTGCTTTAGTAAGGTCGAAAAGGAGTCCTTGTTAGTTGCTGTTACCACAGCAGAACTGTGCATCTGCGCCCTTATTGTTATCAGTGACTCAAACAGTGTTGTTGTCATGCTCTCATTCAAGTCCATACACAGCACTAATTTTGCATTCATAGGTTTTTGGGTGCTCCCCTGCTGTTAAAACTGTTAGAGCTGTACCCTCTTCAATAGAGGCCCTCCAACTTTCACTAGAGTCTTCTTCATGGAGGAATGTTAACACTGCTAGTGTGCCATTCAATGAGCTGCATGGTATGTGGTTTGGAAGTCTCCGCCTGGCCTCAACGTCTGGCGGTATCGACTGATCTTTGTTGGTCTGTGTATTGGTCCACATAGGAATCAAAGACAAACTGAGAAATGGCAGTTAACTCAGGGTGGTGAGCAAAAGTGCTTTGGTTGAGGGGCTTGTACTCAGACCCAGGTGCCAGTGGGGGCGTTGCCACCTCAGTACTCGGGACTAACAGAGGCCTCGCAAGGAGTTTGAACTGCTAAGAAAGGGAATGGTCGCCCGAGCGTAGTAGGTGAAGCCTTAGGTGAAGGAAGTAAGGAAACATTTAGGGTAACAATTTTTGTCACTTGCTTACCTGGTGTAGTCCCGGCCGTAAGTTTGTGCACAGTGCGGCTTGGGGAGGGCGACGTCCTTGGTGTAGAGGGAGAGTTAATGGAGTCACCCTCTTTCCATGTCTTGGCGCCAGTGCCTTAAGTGGCACTACAAATCGAGCCGGGGCCCATCGAGGGGGCGTGGCCTAACAATGGGGGTCTTGATGGGCCGTTAGGCCACGCCCCCTTGACGAGCGCCGGCTCAATGGGCTACTGGCACCCCTGCCAGGCAGCCTTTTGTAGAGATTAGCACCCTCTCCCCTTTGGGGGAGAGAGTGCTGATCTCTGCATTTCTATTCTATAGGCTTACCTGGCAGGGGACAGCGCCTCTCCTATTCAGCCTTAATGGTGGCGCTGCCCCTCGCCAGCTGGGGAGGGGCAGCGTCACCATTAAGGCTGAAAGGGTGAGGCCACTGGAAGCAGAGGCCTTTTTCCTAAAGACTGAAACTCCCGACAATCCACGGGAGCTTCAGTATTTAGAAAGCAAGGCCTCTGCTTCCAGCGGCCTCACGTTTTCTCCATAATGGTGGCGCCGGCCCACGTGCATCCCTTGATTAAAGGGATGCCTCGCAGGTGCGGCGCCACCATTATGGCTGAAAGGCATTTTTTTCTGAAGCCCGAAGCTCTCGCATAATAGCAAGAGCTTCAGGCTGTAGAAAAAAATGCTTTTTCCTGTAGTGGCCGGGGCTGACAGGGGAGATTAGTGGGCCCCGGCAGGGCCCCGCCTCAAAACGAAATTTCGGAGACTGCCGGGGCCCAGCCCCGGCAGGCCCCGGCCCACTTAAAGCCCTGCTTGGCGCTCCTAAGGGTGTGTCCCTCCTTGATTTCGCCTTCTTGTGCGAAAACTGCGCTGACTGCCTATCAAATCTCTCAACTCTGGCTGCGCTTGGAGCTTGAGTCTTTGAGGTCTGCAAAGAGTTAAGCTCCTCCTCCAACAATAGATTGTGAAAATACACCAAAAGCAGGGTAGAGCGCCGGACTGCGCTGACTGCTGATCAACTCTTGCAACTCCCGCTGTGCTTGGAGCTTGAGTCTTTGAGCTACACTCTACAAAGAGTGTAGCTCCTTCTCCAACAATAGAGCCTTTAGAAGTATAGAAAACAGTGATTTTGCAATGTCCTGTGTCAACATCAGAAACAAAGATCTATTCCACATGTGATTCAAGGTAAATGACCTGGGTACATTTGGCAAATCGATTAAGCAGAGGATGTCAGTATGCATGTACGATTGTGGACATGTATTCAGGATACTTCCTGGTATTACCATGCAAAAGAGCTATGCAGTTGAATACCATTAAATTGTTAGATCAAGTAGCAGTAAACCATGGTCTACCTTTACAGATTCAAAGTGAAAATGGGTCACATTTTAAAGGAAAGCTCATCCGGCACTATTGTCAGAAGGGCATCAATGGATTATACACGCCCCTTATCACCCCGAAGCTTCAGGATTTATAGAGAGAATGAATTGTTGAAAGAACAGTTGCGAAAGACTGGGAGTGTTAACCCGAAAGGGTGGTATGAATGCATTTTGGATGCAGTGCAGGTGTTAAATAGACCAATTGCAAATGGTGATGCTTCATTAATGCGAATGTTGATGCCAGCTTTACAAATGAAACTGAATAGGGCATTTCAAACGATGTATTGGGAAATGTTACCTGGGGCTGTGGCTCCTTATCGAGCGACACCAGAGTCTGCAGAGGTGGATTTGCATGCTTTGGAGGAGAACAGACTTGAACCAAGAGGGATCAGTGTTATTGACACTTGAAAGTGCAGATTCCATCAGAACATATGGGATTTATTGCTCCTAGATCTGGGTTAACATTGAGAGGGATCCAGGTAGTGGGAGGGATTGTGGATGCAGATGATCAGGGAGAAATAAAAGTAATTTTGATCAATAGTGGAGAGAATATGTTACCAATTCATAAAGTGGATCGAGTGGCTCAACTGATCATCGTCCCTGTAAAATTATTCATTTTAAAAGAGACGCTCCCACATGGGGACAAAGGGTTTGGCTCATCAGACAAAATGATTTCCGGGGGCACAAGTTTGGGTAGAGAATCCTAGTGGCCCGCCGGTTCCAGCTTATGGAATTGCAGCAGGAGAGGATCAGGTCTAGTAATGGAACCGGCAAAGAGGAAATGCAACCACATTCCTGCTGAAAAATGTTATTTACGTGAGTAATGTACTTCACTGATGACTTGTTTTTTCTGTAATTTATTTTCCAGACCCTGTGTGATGTGTGCGCTTGTGGATTTGTGTGGTCTGTAAAGGAGGGTCTGGGGATATGCGAAAAGATGTGGCGAATGTCTCCATTGTACAACCGACTAGGTGATCTGGATGACTACTTAAGCTTTGCTGTTACCACGTTGTCTGACACCAATTCAACTGCACTTTACCGTGGTTTTTTAAGGAATCGTCTTGAACATGGGCATAATGTTTTGCCCTCTTCCGTGACATCCATGTCTTTTGTGCGGCATGGCTATACTGTGATTGTCAAGCAACCTGAGAATGTGGGCTTTTCTTGCCTGTCGAGTTTTGAACATCTCACGATTTTGCCCCCACCAACCCCCCCCCCCCCCCCCAACTATCACAACAAAAAAGGAAAAAGCGAGACTTGCAAAACTGTCCTGGCTGCAAACTCACACAACTCAAAAAACTGGCCACCAACCTATTCCACAATAACCATCCAGAGAGGCAGCTAAAGTCGCTCGACTTTCTATGGACATTACAGAAATGGAATCAATCATGACCAATGTTGAGAGACGAAAGGAAATATTTGGACCCTCGTTTCACATAGACGAACCGAACTTAACCTCTACTCCTTCCACAAATCCGGTTCAGCCACATAACTCTGCAAAACAGCACATCGTCAAAACAGAGAAACCGAAACCTAGCCACCTGCAACAACCACCAGAGAATTCTTTTTCATACGAATCAGATGCATCTTTTCATACACCAATTTTCAACTGATAAGCAACAACTACCACCGGTAACATCCTCAGATGACAAAAACAGTACCATCTTGGAACACCAACGCCCACATGATGACGATAATCCGAGGATACCTACCACCATGCTGGACCTCCAGAATATGCTAATCTCAGTAATTTCGCAGTCCATGATACCCTTCTTAAAACTCCAAGAAACCATGAAAGACTAGTTTCTTGCGTCTCGCCAACTCTATACAATATCTTTACCAAGCCCCTATTTGACAAATTGGACAGACTGGGTGTCACCTACGCAAATTACGCAGGCGACACCCAGATCCTCATTCCCCTTTCAGGCAATTTCGACACAGATACGGCCTTGGTAAATAAAATATACTCCTACGTCCCATCCCCTTTCCTCCATACTTATGGGACATCTCTCGGTCCTATAGGACGGTACCGGAGCACTTTGTAAAAAGCATCCACTGCCAACTTTAAAAAAACGTAGCCCCGACTACACAGCATTTAACATTGATGGCAATATAATCAGTTTCCAAAACAGCAAAAACACTAGGTTTTCACCTTGACTCAGCCCTAACACTAAAGAAACAAGTTAACTCCCTAGCATCCTCCACAGCTTACACCTGTAAGCTCATTATGGCAAGCAGAGCTTTCCTCACCAAAGCCAGTTGTATCCTCATTGCCAACGCCCTAATACTCTCCAAACGTGACTATTGAAATGCTCTGTATTTGGGAGCTAACAAATACATCATTGACAAAATTCAGACATTACAAAATAACGCCCTTAGAACTGCCCTCAATTTACCCTCTAAAGAACACATTTCTAACACTAGAAGAAAACACAAATGGCTCAAAATCTGCGACAGAATCTCCCTTAAGACAGCATCACTCACCTTCAAATGTCTTAATAATGCAGCCCCGCCTTAAATGGCAGCAAGAATTGTGAGAAAAACCTACACTCGCCCCACCAGAACCGCCAACTCCTACTGCCTTCAGATACCCAAATTTAGACTAAAAAAAACAGGCGGCAGTAGTTTCCCAGTTAAGGCGGCCAATACTGGGATGCCCTCCCACTTGACATCAGAATAGACCAGTCCTACTACAGATTTAGATGGAATATACTCGCATGGCTACATTCCAATGACCCCCCCCCCCCAAGACTAACCATGGACCAATCCATACCTCCTAACCTCACTGTACATATGTATATTCTTTAACTGATTTATCGTGATGTCAAGTCAATGTTTATACTAGACATTGGCATGCAACTGATGTAATGTATATGTTTATACTGTGCCTTGTAACTACGTTTTTAAGCTATCTTGTTTTCCTGTTCAATGTAGCGCCCTGTTACCTTTGGGTTTGGCGCGCCATATAAAATCAATAAACAAACATCTGCGACCAAACGACCCTTCTCGCCATGATCCATACAAAGCAAATTTACGCAGAAAACTTCATTAACACTATAGAAAATCGTCTGAATGCAGAAACAGAGCAATCCAACCTCTGACAACAAGGATTGTTTGAAATTGCTAGAGGCGACTGGAAAGAAAAATCACAGTTAACCTCTGAGATGCACTCGCTACTATAAGCTCAACACCAATATCAGACGCTGACCCCCACACTTAAATCAACCTTACAACCTAAACCAGGCGCTTTCATTCCACATCTAGCACAAGAAAGAGAAACGCCAGAAACTCTAATACCACATCGATCTGTTAAAGAATCAATTGTCAACTTTTCCATTTTGCAACAACCTACTGCAATTGCAGCAAAGAACATTCCCTCAAACGTACCAGATTTTTATTCATGGGGGAAAAAAAGAACCAGAACCCAACCAAGGAATTACAAAGAAACGTGCTAAGAAACTGGATCAAGAGCTTTCCTAAGCAAAATAAAAAATCCTGAAGATCCATTAGCAAAGCCGCTGCAAGACCTGGAAATGGCTGCAGACATACCAACTACTGAACCTACCCCACAGCCATCGCGACCACAGCCCTCAAACCGAACACCCATGGCTCCACCTGAAGACATCACTCCTACCAACGAAGAACTGCTCAACCGAACTACTCACACAGACCAACACACTCTATCTACAGCTTCGTCACTCCATAAAAATGACTCAAGTCTTATAATCATCGATGAATATAGAGTTAACACGCCGTCTATCATACACCTACGAAGAAATTTTGGATGGCTCCGTCGGAGATCTAACCACAAAGTCAACCTGCTCGATAACATATGATCAAATCTCAACCAACTCTCTGAACATCTCTACTAGCAGTCAACATGACGCTAGTCTCACCATACCGCCTTTGTTGATCTCCCCCTATACCAAAGAGAAATCCACACATTGTGGATAGAGAACACTACCACCAGATTAAACCATCTAATCCTCAATAGGACCAATGTTCTACGACTCTTCCATGCCATACCACAGCTAACAGCGATTTCCACCACTGATATAAAACCCATGATGTTCGAAGATGACCACGAGCTGGACAAAATTTGCATAGAATTACGAGCTGCAAATATCCTAGAACTCATTCTGTCAATGCGAAACTCATTTTCCAGACTTGGATTTATCTGCTCGCGCACAAAAGAGAACACAATCATACACACGCGAAAGCATCAATACTACAGGCGTGAACCACCACAACAAGAATACTCTCCAACAACAAATCGCAATGGAAATCCATCACTATACCATTACCCAAACTCCCTCACTATTTCATCAGAGACGTGTGAATTCGACAGAAGGCTCCCACGGAGACCAGCGACCAATCAGAAGAGATTGACACCCAACTATCACATACAACTACCTCTTCAATCACTAATTCATAACCATTAACTGAAACAGATGATACTTGGTCGCTCTGTTCCTGGAATACAAGGGGCAACTCCCACTTATTCACCCAGGCGGAACAAGAACTTGACACCTACCACATCATATGCTTACAAGAGACCTGGCTCACTGATACTCCATGCTGCAACGGATTTCTCACTTTTCTCAACCCGGCAATTGCAAAAACTCGGGCAAGACCTGCCTCTGGACTCCTGACCCTGATTAAAATCAATTCAGAATGGAGCGTAATGAATACAGAAAACAACCCCTGGACACAAATCACTATACTAAGAACAACCTTACCCCCTTCAACCAGCCAAGACACCAATACACGACAAGAACCTGAAAGACTAACTGGAATCCTGAACCTTTACTGCAACCCAGCAGCCATATCAACCCAAACGTTAACAATTGACAACTTAGTAAACACCGAACAATTGAATTAATAATCTATGGAGACTTAAACATCCGCCTCCGAACCTCAGATGGGACACTCCTAAACCAGAACAAACTTTCTGTCTAGGGCCGAAAGTGGATGAAAGAAACAACCATCCGTAATCTCTTTTTAACTGAACATGCCAAGGATGAGAACCATAAAACGATCCCAACCTGGTCCAGAGGAAACTCAACTGCAATAATTGACTTCTTCCTATCAGAATCCCTACACTCATGAATAACGAAAGAACAAACGCTAACTTTAGATAATAACGACCACAATCGTTTGGTGATCCACGGTAGTGGGTTCACTCGCAAACTGCAGAAACATCCCCAAATCCCACTCGAACTGTCTAGTACATCAACCAGATTACGAATACAACAAAATGTAATGACAGCTCTGCTGATTGCCTTCCAACAAGCAAATATGAAAGACTCAGAAAAGCTAAACTATCGATGGATCCTGACCCCCTTCCAAAAAAAGAGCCGTCCTTTTGTCTTGAAACAACATACATGCATATAACGAAGAATCAACAACGCAAAAAAAACTCTTGTGGAAAAAATTAAGCTCACTAGGAAAATCCAAAACTGCAGAAAACACAGCAAAATCCAAAAAATGAAAGCAACAATACACGAACTGGAGAAAATCAAGGCAACAAATCCTCCAACAGCTTGATGCGGAAGACATCATGAAAACATATATAAAGCCCACAACACGAGACCCCTCTGGAACTTACTAAACAATAACTCCGAAAACCAACATAAACTTGCAGCAAATGTAACGCAGGAAAAATTGATCCATCATTCCTCGGATATCTATAAGGCGCGGCCCGGAGATCTAGCCGCCATAGATTCTCTCAAACCAAAAAAGTGGAAAGTAAACGCAGGCCATGAAGATATCATGAGAATGATTCAAAGGCTAAACACCTCACAAGCTCCTTGTTCAGATGGAACCTCCAATGCGACCATAAAACAAGATCCCCCAACTTGGACAGCAATCATGTGTAACCTCTTGATTGTTTATTGAATTTCTAATGTGCACCAGACCCAGAGGTAGTAGGGCGCAGCAAAAAGAATGTGCAAAGCTTACAAGTTACATAATGAGAATCACAGTGACATGATAGTAAGTACAGAAGACATAAAGGTAGGTGCATTTGCAAGTAGATACAATGGTTACAATCATAGTTTTAGTTAGAGAAGAAGTAGAATATCAAATTTACAGAGGCAGACAAGTAGAGTGATGGGCAGTTATGCAGTAGTCACGTAGGCAGTAATGCCTTTTGGTTGAGAAAGGCGATGTAGCTCTTTCTGAAGTGAAGGTAGGGTTGGTCGGCTCTTAACTCGTGAGGTAGGGAGTTCCATAGTTTAGCGGCCTTCACCGGGAAACTATTGCCACCAATCTTGGTAGATTTGAACCTGGGTACCGCGAGACAGTTGGCATTGATAGTTCTAGTGGGCCTGGTGGAGGATCTTCTTGACAATTTGTCAATAAGGTAGATAGGGGCAGCATTGTGTAATGCTTTGTGGTTTAAGGACGCAATTTTTAGTTGTATCTCGTCTTGTGTGGAAAGCTATTTGTGTTGGTGTCTGATGGAGGTCATATGCGCTTTTTTGGTGATGCCTAATGCTGTTCTGAGAGCATTATTTTGTAAGATTTGGAGTTTATGGATGTTGGTTTTGTTGGTGCCGCAGTAGAGGGCATTACAGTAATCTAGTCTTGATAAGATTAGTGCTCTGGCCAGAATAATGCAGTTGTCGTTTGACAGGAAAGGCTTGCCCGCTCTGATCAGCTTGCATGTGTATGCTGTAGTAGAGGCCACGGATTTCACTTGTCTATTGAAGGACATAGTTGCATCCAGATAGAATCCCAAGGTTTTTACTTCCTTAGACACTTTGATATCATTGCCATCAATGATGAATGGGGTGTATGCAGGGCCTAGTTTGATGATATTGGTAGGGGTGCCCAAGATTATTAACTCTGTTTTATAACCATTCAGGCACAGACCGTGAGTGGCCATCCATCCCTGAATGATGAGATATATTCTGTTCACCAACGCCACGTCCTTGTCATGATCCCCAGAAAGCGGGAGGAGAATCTGTGCATCATCAGCATAGTTAGTGTAGGTGATACCCAGAAGGTCCAGATCGTCGAACAGAGGCTTGGTGAATATGTTGTAGAGGGTAGGTGACACGCAGGAGCCCTGAGGCACTCCACAGGTGATCGGGGACGGGTCGGCCCCTGCTGACGGGGAGAACACTCTTATTTTCTGTCGCTCAGGAATGATTCTATCCACTCAACCGCTTCGGTGGAGAAGTGGGCTGCTGAGTCCAGATGCCTGCAGAGGACCTTGTGGTCCACCAAGTCGAATGCTGCTGAGAAGTCTAGTAATAGGATAAGGGCAGTCTTCTCACTGTCTCTCAGCTCATCGATTTGGGTTTTTAGGTCTATCAGCGTTGTTTCCGTCCCGTGTAACGGTCGGAAGCCTGATTGTCTAACCCCTAGGAGTTTATGGAGCTTGAGGTATTTTTGTATCTGCACGTAGGCAGCTTTGTCCAGGATTTTTAGGAGAAATGGTACCGTCGTGATAGGACGGTAGTTAGTAGCGATGAGAGGGTCTAGTGTTTGCTTTTTCAGCAGTGGGAGTACCCAGGATTGTTTGAGGTTGGCTGGGACAATGCCAGTGGAGAATGAGCTATTAATAAGTTTAGAAATGAAAGGGGAGAGGTCTCTGGCCGCATCTTTTATAATGTGTGCTGGGCAGACATCACCCTGGCAGTTCGAGGGTTTGAGTGATGGAATTATTTTTTCTACCTCGAGAACAGATATTTTAGTGAAGCGGAAGCTGTAATTTTGTGCCTGTGCTGTACCATTAGGTGGCAAGGAGTTAGTCGGCTGTGCTAGTTTTAAATCATCTTTTTTGGTTTTTATTTTATTTTGTAAGGTTCTTATTTTGTTAGTTAGGCCTTCTTGAATCTCAGAGCACCACTTTTAATTTTTAGTGCATACATCCGGTGTTGCGATGGGTGACTCCAATTCTTTTAATATGGAAAATAGTTCTTTCATACTGGAGTTGGCGTTAGCTATTCGTTCATTGTAGGAATTTCTTTTAGCCGATGTATTTCATTTTTGTATTGTTGAGATTGAGGATAGCTTGTTTTTGTTCTTGCTAGATGGGCAGAGTCTCCAGGTGTTTTCACGCTTTCTTTTCAAAGTGTGAAAACTTTGCAGCTCATCAACACACTAAACCAGATTCCGAACTCCTGGCAGACAGCCACTATAGTCCCGATACATAAACAAGGACCACGAGACGACGATCCGGCAATCTTCTGCCCCATCGTCCTCCTCGATCCTCTGAAAACTTTTCGCCTCCATGCTTTTGAAACAACTATTTGGGCAACAGAGACGAGCAGATTTTCCCCCAAACAAACTGGATTCACACTGAATGTTGGAACTAACATCAACCTTCTCCTGATCAACTTAATCAAACACGAAGCCATCAAAAACTATACCACAATATATGCGGCCTTCATCGACTTACACATGGCATTCGATGCCATTTCAAAGGAAAAACTCTGGGCCAAATTGGAGGCATGGAAGTGTCCACCACATATCATAGAACCAATCAAACTTCTATACTCGAACAACTATCAGTCAGACTCTCGAAAGCGAGCATAACGACACCAGCCATCCACACGTCAAATGGCTTACAACAAGGATGCCCCCTCGCAGCAACCTTATACAACTTATTCATAGCTGACATCGAAAAACATATACACAGCCCTGCAACAAACCCCCCAAGATCAATTCTATCGCGGTTCCGGTGATGCTTTACGCAGACGATATTATCCTCCTAGATAAGACGACTGCAGGACTACAAACCAGCCTGACCCTACTAACTGGATACATGAACCAAAATGAGCTGACTAGTAACATAAAAAAACGAAGGTAATGTCACTAGCTAAGATTCCCTTCAAAAAAGAAAAACACCCTATTAAGCTTGATGGCAAACCAATAGAAGCTGTTACCACCTTCAAATACTTTGGAATCCCAATAACAGTCCAAGGCAGAGTCTCAGTGGCTTGAAATAATTGAACAGAAATCTCACACCCTGGCCAGGCAGGGCTGTGTTCTCCACCGAAAATATGGAACATTTTCGTTAAGCCAATCGACAACTACAGGCACAAATTCATACCTACCATTACCTATGGGTACGGAAGCAATGCTGAATGCAAGCTCCATAAACTGGACAAATTATGAGGCAATATTCTGGCGAAAAATATTACATCTCCCCCATCCTATCCCATGCCAAGAATCAGACACGAGATGGCAACAACAATCACTGGGTTCCATTGTACTCTGGAAGCGACTGGACGTTTTCCGCAAGATACTATCCTACCACAAAACTACAGCCATACAAATCTTGAGGCTCCATCCGAACACCTTCAATAACGCAACCCTACAGGATTGGAAACACAAACATCTGTAAGAAATGGCTAGTGAGGACATTTCAGAGGAACTCTCCGACCTCAACATGCTAAAATCAAACTGATGCGCAGCGACTGGATAAAAACGAAAAAAAAACTACCAACAAAACCTCCCGTGTACTGCGGACATCCGAGCAATTCATGAACTTCCGAAATACCCGACAATGTTTCCTGACACTAACATCAGAGCAACGCTCATGAAAATACGATTAAACACTATACCAGCAAGAGCCAACCTGGCCATCTCTAGACTGATGCCCTTTACAGAGCAACACTGCCGCTTCTCCAAAGCTCAAGGCACACCCGAAACCTTATCACCTCGTGATGGAATGTATTCTACTCTCTAATCAAAGAGAACGCTTTGGCACCTTGATCAAACTTTCACCGAAACAAATGGAACCAGTCGAAAGATGGACTGCGCTACTAAACAGACAAAATAACAAATACATCTACACAATCGCTCTCTTCCTCCAAAACATCCTCGATCTTGAGAAACAGATCTATTAAGAAGCCCTAATTCCGTTTCTTCAAAAAAAAAATGTGATTCTCAATAAAAAAGTTTGTAAATAAACGACACCATTTAAATAAAAAAAAATATTGAGGTGGTACGCCACTAGTGTTTACAACTTAACGATTTTTAAAATGGGGAATAGACCAAAGCAATGAGAGCCACAATCTATTTAATATTTTTGGTTGCAGACAACAGGCTCTTTAATTCATAGCTACTTCTATTTAACACGTGTAAAGCACGCCTAACCCGTACGTATCTGGGCGCTGGACAGATATTTACAGACATGGTAACAAATGCATGGAATTGAACAAAACATAAAATATGATATGGTGCATCATTTACAATGTACCATATTTACAGGTCTAGCAGATATTTACAAGAGTCCAGGGTGTATTCTGGGATTTAAAGGTACTAACGTTTGAATGTGAGGAGCCAGATTTTGAGTTTTCTCCGGAAAGAAATGTGTGACGGGTCAGATCTGATGAGCAGGGGGAGCGTGTTCCATACTTTGGCGGCAATCACTGGAAAGCTGCGACTGACGGCCTTAATTTGGGCACTGCAAGGAGAGAGGCTGTGGCAGCGTGTGTAGGTTTCATGGATTGTGTAGGGGTTAAAAGGTTGGGGAACAGAAAGAGAGTCAAAAGCTACCCCAGGTCAACCGTATATAGTAGGTAGGTCTAGGTTAGCAGGAAACTAGTGTTTAATAACTAGTTATTGAGGGTCACTTGTAGTCGTAAAACACAAATTCAATTTTATTTTACAAAAGAAAACACAAGAAAAATAACTTTGGAAATATGGCATATAGGATTCATTTAGCTTATAATGGACTGTGAAACAAGTAAAAAGTAAATAACATCACAGTTGAATTAGGTGAGGGTTAGTAGCATAAAGTGTATCGTATTTGTTCCAAATACTACTGTCAGACTTGGTATGATATTACAGTCAACACATTTATTATGCAGGTGTTTCTGGTTCGGGGGGGGGGAGTTAACCTTCACTGGGTAGAAGATGAGCACAGTTGAAGGGTCTGAACTGTCATCAGGATGTTGTTTGGGACTGGTGTGCGCCTAAGGAAACGGGTGACGCACAGGAAGGAAGATAAGTTTAAAAAGGGGCTAAAAGGGACCATACAGAGTGTGTTCTGTATTAGGGCTGCGTAGTAGACACATACCTATTTTGTTTGCGGTTGAGCACTGAGTACTGGTTGTCAGGAGGCACCTCAAGTGGTGCGGGCGTCTGTGGTAGGAAATCTGCAGGGGGAGGGTAACAGTTAGTTACCAGATTTAGTCTGACGAATGATAAGTAGTTAATAGAAAGTAGCACAATCATACCTTAAATAGCAGGTATGCGGTCCAGTGTAGGTACTGTAACGATTTTACACGTGCAGGATATGCCGTGATGGTTGGGCCTTGATCAGGTGAGATAACTAGCCATGATCGCTGTTTGAGAAATGGGTAGAGCCAGGTTAGCTAGTGGGCCCGACTGTGTGACAATATTTCATATTGTTAATTAGACAGTGTTAAAATGGCTGGTTTATGCTTAAGCGGCTGTGGCCGAAGGTTGAGAAGCTTGTGTGATTGTGGCGAGCCTGGAGGATCCAAAAAAATGATTATTAGGAGAGCTGTACTTTGCTTGCCTAGAATGCCGTAGATTGCATGTGCAGGGCAGAAAAAGTGCTCTCAATGCAGGTGCTGGATGCTAATCCAGTGGTTAAGGAGCGGTCATTGAAAATTACGTGCATACGGTTTACTATATTTATGCAGGTATTTGGGAAGTGCTGGCAGACGAAAAAAGATGCTGGTAGACGAAAAAACGTGACGGCAGACTAAAGTGTGCAGAGCTATTAATTAGATCACAAAAATGGAGGACTGGCAGTGCGAGCAGGACGTGCTGAAAGGACTCGCAAAATTGAGACTCGCAAATAGGACTCGTAAAAGTGCTTGGATTGGCTAGGTGAACAAAAAATGAGCCTCAACTCAAGATGGCTCGGTATCTCATCCGATGATTCAATATGCACCTGGCCACGAAAATGTCTCGGAGTAGAAATGAGCTATGGCAGGCGTTGCTGCAGTTGTAGATCTGAGTGGTGCACGATATGCGCATGCGCGGAAGATTAGCTTTGTGCGCTTTCTTTAAATTAGTGTAGGCGTGGGCGGACCCACGCAGGCGCTTCCCCATCCAATTGGATGATGTGCACCTATCCACCATTCAGCATTCAACCCACGTAAACTCACAATTCCTCCCACCGCCCTGTCTGCCTCACAAAATCCAACAACACACTACTCCTCCTCCTGCCTCTCACCCCGTCACCTCCCAACAAAGCCTTCCCACTCAACTCAGCCACACCCTGCGCAGACAACCGAACCCTCATCAATTCTCTCTCTACAGCATGTCTCTCACACCTAAACAGAAAATGTTCCACAGTCTCAGACACTCCACACACCGCACAGTCCCTCGACTCTCGCTTCCCCACTCTAAACAGACAGTCATTCAGCCCCATATGCCCTATTCTCAATCGATTCAGCATCACCTCCTCCCCCCTCCTCCATTCTAGACTTCCCGGATCCACCTTTACTGACACTTTCTCACGAATACCAAACATCCACCTGCCTTTCACCCCACTCACCCACTTCTCCTGCCACTCATCCATGACCCGCCTCACCATCACTGCCTTCATCTCATCCACACTCAAAGGCAACCTTACATCAACCGCTTCCCTTCTCATACCCTCACCCGCCGCCAGATCCACTAACTCATTTCCCAGAATGCCGCTGTGACTGGGGACCCACGCCAACTCCAGATCCATCCCCCCACGCACACACCGATCAATCTTTCTCCAGATATCCAAAATCACATCCTTCCTATCACCATCCCCTGCCACAATCGCCTGCAACCCACTCAACGAATCTGAAAACACCACTACTTTCTCAAACCTCAAGTCGCACACCCTTTCGCCATTGCAATCGCCACCAACTCAGCCGTACAAATTGACACATCATCCGTCAGACGCCACACTTTATACTCCCCAGTGCTTTCCAAATAATACGCCATTCCCACTCTTCCAGATACCGGATCCTTTGAACCATCCGTGAACACCCTGCACCCTTCTTTCTCTGCCACATATGCCTGACCCAAAGCTTTGATCTCACCCCGCAATCCCCGCTTCTTTGACACCACACTCGTCAACTCCAAGCACACCTTTGGAGACCCCATCATCCACATCGGACACCTCACCAGATCCATATCTGTCACAACCATCAACTCGCCCACACCCCACTGCACCCCCTTCTCCCACATGTGAAACCCCAAAGTGCCCCCTTTCCTCCTCCACCGATCCCCATAATAGTCAAACCTCCAAATATACCGCAAACATTCACGTACCGGATGAGCCACACTCTTCGCACTACACTTCACCCACCACCTCATATTCAACACATCCCTTCTCAACCCCAATGGCATCTCCCCCACAAGTACCTGAACCGCATTCATTGGAGAGGACCTCATCACACCCGAACACACCCTCAATGCTCTCGCCTGCACCCTATCCAACCGCAACTTCTGACTCATTGTGAAACCCACTGCCACCTGACATCCAAAATCTAACACACTCAAAATCAATCCCTTATATAACATTCGTAAACACTTCTGCTGCGCACCCCATTCTTTCCCAGTCACAGCCCGCAAGTTTCAGTACATCGGGGCTCTGTTGGACACATCCTTGGAAGTGCTCGCCTCCCAAGGTGAGGACTCATCACATTGTCCAGATGGTCGACAAATTTCAAAATGCCCAGAGTCTCCCGGCTTTCGAATTATTAAGGTTGCTTGTCCTCATGGCATCCTGCATTTTTCTGGTGCCAGAGGCCAGACTACAGTTGAGATCCCTTCAATGGGCCGTCAGGACGCAGTGGTCCCAATTCTCTGGCAAGATGTCGGATCTCCTTCAGATTCTGCTCACGGTCTCACAGGATCTTCTGTGGGGGGCCAGCGAAGGGAATCTGATGAAGGGAGAGCCATTTTGGCAACCGTGGCTGGAGTTGACGGTAGTGACGGAGGCTTCCCTCACAGGATGGGCGGCTCACGCCAACGAGCTGACCGCTTGTGGTCGTTGGTCACCGTCGGAGTCCAGACTTCACATAAATCTTTTGGAGTGGAGGGCCATCAGGCTATCCCTGAAGGCTTTTCTGCCATTTGTACACGGGAAGTGTGTCCTGATCATGACGGACAACAGTGTCCATGAATTACCTCAACGAAAAGGGGGGGGTGTACGTTAGCTCCCGCTGTGCAGAGGCGATGCAGCTCTGGTTCTAGTTAATACAGCAGGGAATCTCACTCTCTGCAGTTCATCTGGCCGGAGAGGAGAATGCGGCGGGCGGACGGTCTGAGCAGGTAGAGCGCGGTCTCCCACGGTCCCTGTCATTCCTCAGGTTTTAAGGAGGTTGCAGAGGTTCGGGTCCCACATGATCCTAATTGCTCCGGATTGGGCCAGGAGAGAGTGGTACCTGGACCTTCAAGAAATGTCCATCTGTCCTCCACGCCGTCTTCCCCACAGAGAGGATCTGCTCGAGGGGGGTCGGTTTCTCCATCCAGAGGTCAAGACTCTCAACTTTAACGCTTGGTTTCTGAAAGGTTGAGATATAAGGATTGGGACCTCCCGGATGACGTGATGGAGGTGTTGCTTTCGGCCAGGCGTCCGGCAACCAAATCTGTGTAATTTTGCGGTTGGCATAAGTTTTGTGACTGGTGCAGAGGACACAATGTCGATCCTTTTCAGTTTTCCATTCTGATGGTTCTTTCTTTCTTGCTTTCTTTGGCCCACATGGGTCTTCAAGTGGGTACCATTAATGGTTTCCTGGCAGCACTGTCTATTTTCAAGCGCTCGTCTGAAGAATGTTCTTATTTTAAGATTCCTTTGATTACCCAGTTTCTAAAAGGGCTCACAAGTGTGTTCCTGCTGTCCCCGTTTCAGGTGCCGGTTTGGGATCTGAATCTAGTCTTGAAATTTTAATGGGTGCTCTGTTTGAACCTTTGCACTCTAGTCCTTTGAGACTGTTGACCTTCAAGACAGTTTTCTTGATTGCAGTTACATCTGCTCGCAGAGTGAGTGAGTTGCAGGCACTTTCGTCTGAGCCACCCTTTACTGTGTTCCACAGGGATAGGGTTGTACTGAGGGTACGTCCTTACTTCCTACCTAAGGTAGTGTCTGAGTTTCATTTCAGCCAGAAGGTGGTACTTCCTGCTTTCTATCCTCCTCCTCATCCTGGTAAGGAAGAGGAGAGACTCAATAGGTTGGACCTTAGGAGATCTTTCAGCTTTTATATTTCTAGGATGCCCAGGGTCAGAGTCGACAACCAACTTTTTGTGGGATACACTGGACACCGATTGGGCCAGGCTGTTGCCAAATAGACTTGTCCAGGTGGATCATCCTCCACATTGCTGAATGTTACAGATTGGCTGGCAAAGACCCTCCTGAAGGTTTGCAAGCAAACTCCACCAGGGGTGTGGCTACATCCACAGCCCTTCATCAGGGAGTTCCTGTTAAAAACATTTGTGATGCTGCAGCGTGTTCTTCCATCCACACCTTTGTCAAGCATTACTCCCTGGATACTTTCCATGGTCAAGATATGGCCTTTGGTAAAGCAGTGCTCTATTCTGCCATCTGATTGGGTATATCCAAATTCTTCTCCTCTGTTCACTGATACTGCTTTGGGAGTCTGTCAAAGATGTGGAATACGATGGAGGAAGCAATCCATTCGAAGAACAAGTTAGTTACCAACTGGTAACGTTCTTTCAACTGGATGTTCCTCCAACGTATTCCACATCGCCCTCCCTGCCCCTCTGAAGAATTTCCCATGCTATCGCAGCTTACGTTCTCACAAGGCTATGTGCAGTCATGGATGTTTGGTGTGCGGTTATGGCACACGATGTGGACGGAAAAAACATGAACTGAGGCTAGGGGCGCTGTGCGTCCTACTTATAAAATTTGATGACGTGTCCCTTGACGGCCTCCGTCGAGTGTGACGACATCGACCCGATGTCATCAATGCAGGACACCCTCTGCTGAAAAAATTTCCGAAGCAGCACAGCTGTGGACATTACATGTCAAAGATGTGGAATCCGTTGGAGGAACATCTAGTCAAAAGAACATTACCAGTTGGTAAGTAACTTGTTCATCTAGCACAACCTACCTCTATCCATCACAATATATCACTATCTCGCTCTAAATATTTATACCTAACTATATAACTATATATCTTTATTATTTTTTTTAATGATATGGCAGAAATCAACTCTGTACAAAATTCAGTGCGTTATTTTTTCAAATTGTCTTTGGAAGTATTTGTCTCCTTATGGTGGTCCTTGTTTGGACTCAATTCAAAACCTCTTGTGTCAAAGATTCTGCTGTATGTAAAAGCCTCTTTATAGCAACCTCTGTTGGTCCATTAAACTCCTTTGGGTTATTTGTCATGAGTATTCTGTTCAATTCAAAAGTTCTTGTGTCAAAGATGCTTCTAATATTAACAGCCTCTTCATTGCAGCCTCTTATATTCAATTCAATATTTTTTGTATCAAGAGTTCATGTTGGTAACAGCTTCTTTGTGACAACCTCTTAGTAACCACCTCAACACGTGTTTACCCACTTTAACTAGAGTGGATCATCAGGAGGATTTGTTGGAGGTTTCTAAAAAAGAAAGAGTAATCTAGGTTTAGTTGTGACGCGGCTCCTTGATGTTTGGAAATTGCATCCATTATGTTTCTGCTATTTAACTAGTTTGCAAAGCAAACATCATCAGCATTGTGGATTCAATTGTCCTTAATGGAAAAGCACTCTGATCTGCGTTATGGATCAAGCATTAAAAACTGACCGCCGTATTTATTTACACCGCGTGGTGATGTCATCACGCTGCATTGCGCGATGAAGTCAGTGTTTTACCGCGATCGGCCATATTGGTATGGGAAATTACATTCGATGCAATTGTTCACTGTGATAGCTTATATTTTCCGACTTGTGTAGAATTTTACAACAGATTTGTTTTTGGAGGATTGTTCTGAGTAATTGAGTGTTTAAATTCTTAGACTCTTTGTAGATCATCAAGCTAATTTAAAAATGTATTTGCATTTTTATTCAGATTTCTGCGACAAAATCAATTTATTTCTTAGATTAGTTTTCTTTAGTGTTGTATTAAAAACTTGTGTTCAAAATACTTTTATTTATGTTCGCTTCTTCATACAACCTCATGTAAGAGAAAACATTGGATATTCTTCTCCTGGATTTCCTTTTCAAAGTATTGGTCCTGCAGTTGATGAGGACAAATATTTTGGCTTATGCTAAATGTTTCTGTGGGTTGTTTTCTGTTAGGTTTTTAAGGAAACAAATAATGTGTACTCTGTTTGGCATAGCCTGGCTGGTTGCCAGATATTAAATGTAACAAAAATGCACAGTTTTTCATAGCATGGCAAATTGCCAACACAATTTAACATAACAAAGTGAGTTGCCCAATGTGACCCCTCTAGGGTCGTCATCAGGGCACATAAGAGTTCCTATAAGACTGTAACAAAAAGATTAACATGGTCCTATATTCAATCATTAAGAAATGTGGAAGAAACCATTTGAATAATCCATTTGCATACCGGAGGAAGAACAGTGGGAAACAAAAAGAGGGGAGGGAAGAGAGAAGGAAACTTATGTTTAGTACATGTTGTCTCAGGACAAAAGGAATTCAAAATACTCAAAAACTCATGCTGTAATATATTTGCCTGACACTGTATAAGTGATTCGGACACTCCCAGTAATGTATTAAGACTACTATAGTAATTCACTGCACTACAGACATTACGACGTGATTGTGAGTTCTGTGCATGTTATTCTGCTTAGTGACCAAAAAGAATAATTTTAAGACCAATAAGGGAAATATTGGCAAAGTCAAAATTCGTACTTTCACCCAAACCACAGTGAGCATAGGTCTAAGATAACTTGAAGAGAGGCAGTGAAAGGTTCCTGTGTGGGTCAGGTGAGAAGTCAAATTTGACACGTGGCCATTTTAGTAACTGGTTGGTCATGAGCAAGCATTGATTCTTGGATTAAGTAGAAATCCTGCACATCTGAAATTTGAGGAACGAGTAGGGAACATTAGGTTAAGTTGCTTACTAATGTGTACATGCTTGTTTTTGGGTTTCCAAATCTGGAGTTAACACATCATATTTAAATGGCTTCAAAGCAGCAAAATATTGCGGCTTACCTGCCGATTCGTGGCACTTGTTTTAAATAGTAGATGTTGAAAGAAAAAGATTTCAAATTGCAAAATAGTCTTTAGCGTTGGTAGTTGTGCAGGTACAAAGACATCTGCAATGATAAATAATAGTACGGTTTCACTGTGAGAAGAACAGGTCTTTCTCCCAGAATCAAAACAAAAGTAAGAAGTCAGCCACGTTCTGTCTATGCCGCCATTCGTGTTTAATATATTCAACTATTTCAAAGCAAAATCAGAGCGTTAAATGTATTGCAGGCTGTACTTAAGAAGTATTTCGCATCATTGTGAACAACAACGTATCTCTGCTTCGGTTGCAGAACAAATGCGCCGTTTTGCTGCGAGAGCAGGGGGCGTTTCCCCTGCTGGCCTATTGCTATATCGATGGACGGTTATTGCTGGTCATGTGATAGTAGTCACGTGACAGGTACTGGTTGCATGGCAACTCTTGTGCGTCCACCAAGCTCTGGTTGCGTAGCAACTTTCCTGAATTGAAACAGCGGTGTTTTGATCATATGAAATATTATTTGTCAATAAGTATTAAGTTGGAATTACTAGTGTGTGAATCGTGTATACCGCAAATTTGTGCCGGTGAGTTTTATCACAAAGATGCATGAAATACATGTGGGCGGGTTGTTATATTTAACTGAAAGAACAGCTATGCGTCTGAATCAGGGTTAACATATATAGGATGTGCTGCCGCTAAGCAGTGAGGATTCGCAATCGCAAATTGAAAGATGATCAAACACTATAAAAATGAATTTGAAAATATGTCCATACTGGGTCTGGGTGAAGTGCGAAACTGTGTAATCTCATTGGCATATATAGTTTTGCCAAATAAAGGAAAAATGTTAATCCAATATGTCCTTGGAAGCATACACTTAGCATAATGGAATTCGGCTTTGCAAAAACAACCATACAAGTGCTGACTCATAAAAACAATTAGCAGTCAATGATAGCATTTGTGAAAAAAATGAGCATTAGCTGGCTAAGTGTAATGATCCATAAAAATACATTAAGCTCATGTTCCTGATTGAGTCCAAGTTTCAGACAACGCAATTTGCATATCATACATGCCTCTAGCCGTCGCAATGTAACTTGTCGGTCACCTCCTCTTGCATGTTTGATTTGTTGCAATCCGATGAATCTGATGTGTTTCCGGTGATCTAATTGGTGATAAGTTTGCCAATGCAAAGCAAACGGGAGTTTTGGGTCCTAGGTTTTAAGGTTCGCAAAGTGTTCCTGACTCGCAACTCGCGGATGGTGCTGCCAATGTATATCTTCTTGCATACATATTGAATGCCATAAATTATGAATTTGGAGTGAGTTTATAAAATCTGTGATCTTAACTTGTATTCCTCTGTGACACGTAAACACTTTCGTTGGTGATAGTGCGAATTGACAAAAAATTGCACGTTCCACATTTGTGGAAACCAGCTGGTTTGGTAGTTGAAGATAACCAATTTTGCTGTCTAATAGGGTCAGATCTTAGAAAAGAGGGACTCAATAGGTTTCTCAAAGTTGGTGCCTTGGTGAAGAAGTTAGGTTTCTCAAATATTTCATGCTAGATCTGAATCTAAAAGTAAGGATATGCCAATGCTTTTGCAAAATATGGAACAAAAACTTGCAATCTCGAGAATATTTGGTGATGAAATTAACATGTGACGGAAAGTCTCTATTATGTCTAGGTTTATCCGTCTGGCTAAGCAAATTGGTACGGTCCACTAGTTTCATGGCTTTAGCAGCCTTGTTTAAAATATGCCTTTGATACCCTCTTTCTTTAAATCCGGCTCCAATCGACTCACATTCTTGCGTGAATATATAATTTTGGCTACAATTCCTTCTAGATCTCAGAAATTCTCCTCTCGGAATGTTATTGATAACACTATGCGACTGCTAGCCGCGTGTAAGATTGCATTTACTGCAGTTTCTTTCCGGTAGGTGCGAGTCTGAATCCAATTGGATACAATATCGATTTGTAAATCTAGGAAAACTATTTTCGTATCATCTATATGTCCTGTGAATCTAATACCAAAGTTATTCTGATTCCAATGTTGCATGAATGAATCAAAATGTTCTGGATTTCCAGACCAAATTACAAAGACATCATCAATATATTTATTCCAAGTTGTGATATAGTGATGAAAGGGGTTGTTTTGAAAAATATATTGGTCTTCAAAATAAGCCATGAAAAGTTTGGCTAAGGGTGGGGCATATTTGCCCCCCCCATAGTGATTCTTTTGTTTTGAGAGTAATAGTTGCCATTGAAAACAAACTGATTGTGTTGTAAAGTAAATTCCTAAAAGCTTTATAGCATTTGCACATGCATGGAGTGCGAAGCTGTAAAAGTCCTAAAAGTAAAATCAATTGTCTCAAGGGCCAAATTGTGTTGAATGGATGTAAATAACGCTGTTACATCTAAGGTATCTAAAAGGTAATGTGGTTCCCAGGAAATTTCATTCAAGATTTGTAAAGTGTGTGTAGTGTCCTTGAGATATGCTGGTATCTCTGGTACTAAATGTTTGATACTTGAATCAATGTATTCTGCAAGGCCTTCCGTGGCACCTCCTTGTCTACTCATAATTGGGTGAACCATTGGTAAGTGTAAGAAAGGTTTGTGAACCTTACGCAAAAAATACAAGGTGGGCATCAGTGGTCTGATTGATAAGAAAAGATTTCTCATCAGTGAGAAGCCCTTTGTTATGCCAATGATGTATCAATGTTTGTAGTTCCTTGACAGTTTGTTCAGTGTTATTGCTGGCTAATTTCTGATAAGTTTGGTATGGAAAGATGTTCATGAGCCATGGTAATGTAGTCCAATTTGTTTAGAATTACAATATTTCCACCCGTATCGGCTTCTTTTATAATAATGGAACTGTCATCTGACAAGTCCTGAAGGGCTATGCGTTCTGATTTAGTTAAGTTGCTTTTTTTGGTAATTAAGCTTTTATGGCGTCCATCAATGTGCTTGTGAATTTCATTGCTGATGGCTCTATAAAAGATTTCAATGGCATTATCCCCAGTTGGTGGTGGTATAAATTTAGATCGCTTTTTGTGTTCAATGATATCCATATTACATTGGTGAACACCCAACTCACTTTGACTATCATTCAAAGTTTGACTGGTTTCTCCCGCTAAATTAGCAAGTAAATGAATGTTTTCAATCTCTTGGATGAGTCTCGTGCTGATAGGAGGTACATATTCAGGAGTTTTGAAGATAGCTGGTCTATTATGAAAGAATTTTGTGAGTTTGTTTCCTTGTAAATTTGTATAAATCGATCTGAACTTCAACCATATCTGAAGAGATGCTCGGGACAAAGGAGAAACCTTAATTCAAAACAGACAATTGTTGCGTAGAAAGATGTTAATCAGATTAATAACTAAGTTTTGAGAATTGATTTGTTCTTGGGATTTTTGGGACTAGATCTCGTAAACCTTGTGTTTGTATCACTGGCGTCCCCTCTTGCTTGCTCCTCTTCCTCCTCTGAAGTGGTGGGGGTCGTTGAAATATTGGGCCCTAAAGGGGCACTTTTCTGACAATGGACCTGTTTGTTGCTTAGATTGTAACTCGCTTGGTTGCCCTTTTTGAACCTTTTTACTTCTGCTAGAAAACCTCTTCTGTGATGTCGTGCTATTTCTGGAGCAGGTTCTTGTTCCTGATCAACCGAGGTTGCGTTTCCGGGCTCAGGTTCTGAGTCTGCATCTGAGGTGACAGTTGTCACCGTAGGAGGTTAGATTTGAGACTGGTCCCCATCATATTTGGATTGAAAAGTATAGACCTGATCATTTAGGTAGTCTTTTTCATCTCAGTAAAATTTCAGAAATTTACGTAACTTAATTTCGTCTTAATGTTCTCCTAGGATGGTAAACATTTTCTCAACGTTTTTTTCCTTAGTGGTCGTTGGGTTTTTCATTTGTGATTTCTTTTTTGATTTTATCTTGAGTCACCCTGGCATGGTCTCGTTCTGCATGAATAATTAGGATCTTCATCATGTTTTCCGAGCTGACTGTGATATTGGACTCCAAATCCGCTGCTAAATCTTGGTCATCTTTGTGCGTCAGGAAAGATTACAATTCTCAGACCTCTTGGTATAATATTTTGTTTGAGATAATTTTTGAGGGATACCTGTTCCCAATATTTGTTAATTTCTCTCTTAATAAGCCGTTCTAACCTGATAAATTTTTGAACAAGTTTGTTGTGTTTCAAATTTTAAAGGGGTTACTGTCTATACCCTGTGGTGCAAAAAGGGCAGCACTGTCTTCTCTATTTCATAGGTATTGCACCATACTTGTGGCTCAGAGATTTAATTAGCTGGGAAGGAGCTGCACCCCTAAAAGGAGAAAAAACTGTAAGACTGACGTGTGAGACAACCTTATACTGGGTGTGCGCAAACCTCTCTGCGAAGTGAGTGAATTACCAAAAATAAGAGTGTGCTGCAGTGGTGAGGATAAGTAGGTGACTTCTCTCCGTCACCTGTGAACAAAATTGATATGTAAGAGTATCCTCACATGCCGCGCTCACTTACAGAAAAATAATGAACCAGTTTTATCAAAAATAGATTTGGTAGTATAGGTAGATTATAAGTAGTTGTACATTTCATGGTCTTGGTTGAGGCCATTATCACAGGTGTCCATTACATGTATCCATTTGGCTTCCTTTCTTTTCAATATTTGTTCTTTGTTTCCTCCCCTGGCAGGCAAGGTGACTTTCTCTATGCTAAAGAATGAAACTACCTCAGAAGTGTGAGCTGGATGTTCCTTGTTAAAGTAAATTACCAATGGGAATTTGGGGTCTTTGTTCTTGATAGCCTTGAAGTGTTCCATAATTCTTAGTTTCAATGGTCGAATTGTACTTCCAATGTATAGGTCGTCACATTATCATTGGATGCCATAAATTACGTATGAAGTGTTGCAGTTGATAAACTGTAGGATTTTTCTTATTTTGCCATTGGGTAATTAAAATGTTTTTTCGCTTGTATCATTTGTTGGCAAATTCTGCTGCATTTATGGTTTCCTTTCGGGAGTGTGATTCCACATTGATTGGATGGTTTTGGTTGTTATTTTTTGGGGGGGGGGTGAGAAATGTGGGCCTACAATGTTCTTGATGGTTGGAGCCTTCCAAAATGTCAGTGCTGGTGTATCGTCCAAATAGCTTTTGATGTCCTCATCAAGTTTTAGAATGTGCCAATGCCTTTTTAGGGGTTTCCTTAAGTTTAATACATCCGAACTATAAGTTGTAATGATTGTTAATTTGTGATTTGTTTTTGGCTTGTGCAAGGTTTAGGGGCTTGTCTCTAGTTAACTTCTGTCTTTCATGTTGACTTTCATAAATGATTGTTGTATGTTCTTTTCATCATAGCCCCTTTATCGCATGTTTCAAAAACTGTTTGTGCAGTTCCTTTTGATTCTAATTAGTTCTCCATATGGAATGTTCCTTTTGAAGTGATGTGGGTGATTGCTATTTGCATGGAGAATGCTATTGCCTGCAGTAGGGTTAATGAAGCGAGTTGTGTGAATTAAATCTCCCTCTACTCAAAGCTGTAGGTCTAGAAAACGTATTCTTTCTGTGTTCATTCATTGCGAGATTGATATTGTATTGATTTTTGTTCAGATACTTGACATAGATCGACAAATATGTTTTATCTCCATCCCAGATGAGGATTTGATCTATATACCAACCCAAATACACTGTTTTTGTGTTCAGTAAAGGCTGGATGACGCCAAGTGTGCTCGATTTCAAAGTGTCCCATAAAAAGTTGGGCATATGGTGTGGCAAATTTTGCTCCCATTGCAGTTCCTTGTTGCTGGCGGTAAATCTGATCGTTAAAACAAATGTTGTTCAAAGTAAATTTCAGCATCTCAATCATCTGATTTTGTGAGTGATATGAGATTGTTTGTGATTTCAAAAAGTGAGGAGTTTTATGGATGCACATTTCATGTTAAATACTTGTGTAGAACAACGTGACATCTAATGTGACCAGTTTTTGTTTTAGTCGAGTTCACTTTGAGGGAGTTGGCTCTTGAAAATAGATGATTGTCCAATGCTGTTTGAAGACCACCTGAGTGAGATAGAGGACAAACGAGGTCATCAGCATATCCAAACCATTGTGTGGTTTGATCTCCTAGTTTTGGTGGTGTGTAGCGTGTGTATCATGGCCCGCTCTATGTTGGACAGGTACAAATTAAACAAGGCAGCCAATACACAAACCTGCTTCAGACCTGTTTTGTACCAATCCAGCTGGAGGTGTCACCATTGCTCTCCAACCGATCCTTGACCCGCATATTGTCGTGCAATAACATGATCATCTTCAGCAGACAGGTAGGAATCCGCTAGCTGAGCCCACAGCCTTGCACGGTTGACTGTATCAAATGCTGCACTGCAGTCAACAAATGCTGCATAGATGGTACTTTGGCGGATCTGAGAATTAGAGCTGGCACTGCCAGTTATTCTGTTTTGATAAATTTACTAGTAGATAGTGATGCTTTTGGGGTGCAGCCCACTAATTCGTGCGTCAGCACGAAGAAAATAGACTGTGTGAAGGAAAGACCTAGGCAATTTTGCCTGCGGTGTGGGCCGCACACCCTAATGTCCCGTTGGGACTTCTTAATTACTTGAATGTCTCAATAATCCAATTCCACAAATGTTGGATTTTTAAATTCTGTGATTTATTCTGAAGATTCAAAAGAACGATGTTTGGTTGCCTTTTTTATAAGCAAACATCCTAAACTGGCCAATGCATTTCGGACTTTACAGTCCTTCATCAGGGCCTTATCTAATCAAAATAGTAGCCAATTCGCAAACACCAGTGTTCATTGAATGTAACAATAAAAGTAATAACATAATCAGATGCAAACATAACCAGTTGGAAAACGTGAAATAAAAGAAAAGCAAAATTGCATCAAAATAACAGGGTACCCACGTACATGTAAACATATATGACAAAGAAAGAGAGAAAAAAGAGATATACATAAACATCCTGCATTATAAATATCATCCACTAACATTCTATTGTGAGCTCCCATTAAATCTCCCAAGTCATGCATATTTGTTGATGTGTAAATGCACCTTGTGTGATGGCGTATGATTACCAGCATGCTTTTACACATTTTCGCATCTCTTGGAATCACAGAAAGGCCCAAATCACATTTTCATTTATAGTTTAGTTGCGTCTATCCCACCAAAATTGTTCAAGCATGTTTAGAAGGGGTTAATGGACACCTTTAATAACAGCCCACAATGACTGTTGTGCGATGTACATTGTTAATTTTATACAATAAAATGTTTCTCCCATTTTAAAGCACTGTGTAGTAGTTTAATTCCTCCTTTTGCTAGACCTCCACCTTTTTTTTAAGTTTCACTTCTGCTCTGTAGGCACATGACGTCAGCAGATTTGTGTTTAGATTTCGTATTTCCCTTAAAGGCCACACTAATGCCCTTTTTATGGGACTTGTAGGCTGCAGAACAGACATAACCTTATCTGGTCTCTACTGCAGTTCTTATCTCCAAATATTCTGGGTTGTATTTTTAAGGAAAGGCACTGATGGATGAGGGCAGCCAGACTGGAATCTCCAGGGCAACAGGGAGGCCCTGGAGTTTGGTTTCACATCTGAAGAAATCATTGTCCATGTCCCTTGCAGCAAAACAGCCTGTCAACTCATACCTAAATGCATATTAAATGACCTCTCATAAGGCACACAGTTTAAAAAATCCATACGTGTTTGAAATTGTCCAAGTGGATGAGCTTGTGATCGGCCGAAACCATGTTCATTTTGAAAGTCTGGCGAGCATTTTGAGGAGCATATTATTAAATGTGATGAGTGAAAAACGAGATGGCATTATTTTATTTAATGTACATGTGAAATGCTCTATAACTTCCGCTGCTTGAAACACAATCTGGCATCCCATTGAAGATACTGTGCATGGTGGTTTCTGGATGTATCAGTGCAGCTCTCTGTGGATTTGTCAAACCTCATTGCCACGTGTCTTTGTATTTTATTGTGTCTTATTTAGCGCTTTTATCCAAAGTGCTGTACAGTTAAAAACAAAGTACGGTACAATAAAAATGTTAAACAGAGCATCAATGCCGATAGTGAACGACGGGAACAATGTAAGAGGTGAGTTTTCAAAGAAAAGCTGAAAGTAGAATAGTCAGTGATAGAACGAATAGCCACAGGAAGGACATTACAATGTTGGGGGGTGAGAATCTGAAAACCGCAGGAGGACTCGGCTTGGAACATTCAGTCTAAAAAGACCAGAAGAATGCAAGGGGCTAGATATACTGTAAAAGGAAAGAAGTGAGGCAAGATAGTCAGGTGCAAGCTGGTGATTTAAAGACTAAGCATAGAAAATGGAATTTCAGTTGAGAATGAAATGGTAGCCAGCTAAGTGATGCAAGTGAAGAAGAAATGGAGTCATGATAGGAGAGAAGGCAAAGTAGAGGAACAGAGAAATTGTAGATTGATTTCAGGGGAGTAGGAAGAGGCCAAAGAACGTGTTACAACAGTAGAAGAGTTGTGAGAAAATTAGGGAGATCCGTTTAGTGGCCTGAAATGTAAGAAAAGGGCGAACTTTGCGAATATTGTATAGGTGAAAATGGCAAGAGCGAGAGGTAAGTGTCATGATGCTTGTCCCCGGACATCAGAAAGATGTGGTGAGCAAAGGAAAGAGTCAAGATAAAGACCAAGATTCTGTCATGCCCCTGGGGAGGTGGCGAGTTTGGAATCGATGGAGACGTAGCCTCCATTGAATGTTCCTCTACATTCCTTTTCCTCATTTCACTCATCGGTCTAGTTGTTTGCAACATGGCCACCGCGGGGTGTTGTTCCCGGCGGCGGACGCGTTGCAACGTATCTGGATTTCTCCTTGGTTGCCAGCGCTCTGTGGATATTTCTCTTAGCGGTGCTCTGCTCTTGTTTTCCCTCTCTTCTGCTTTGCTATCTTTTTGCTCTCCCCCACTTCCGTATTCTTCTTTCCGCAGCCGCCTTCTGTTGTTTTTGCCCTGCCTTCGCTCTCCCTGCTGCTCCCTATCATAGCCTGGACTTATCTTGTATACCGCTTACCATTTCTGGCCCTCCCCGCTTACCTGCTCTTCCTCCACTATCTTTCAGACTCGCACCTCGGTGCCGATATTCTTGTCGGTATACTTTCCACTGTGCTCACGCCCTGAGACAGCCTGGGTGCGATACTCTTGTCCTACAGTATACCATTCACTTCAGATCTACCTTGAAGGTCCTTTCAATCTTGAGATACAATAATTGAAAGCATACCCTATCTGCTACAAACTTTTCTAACATCATTGGCGGTTTTTTATGCCAGGAGGCTTTTTCCCCATATCTAGGCTGCTACGGAAGAGAGGTCACCGGTCCACTTATACTTAGTGGTCACGGTGGCTTCCTTTCGAGGCAGGCCATACTTCTACAAAAATAAGGAGCATCGAATCCGAAGAAGGAAGACGACGACGGACCCTACATTGGTATCCCCAGGTGAGGAGGAAGGGGCGGAAGGGGAGACTGTCTTCAGAGATTGCGGGAGACATATCTGACCAGTGTGACAGATTCTGAGCTGTGGGAAAAATAGTAAGACTAGCAGGTGGAAAGGATATAGAGGGAGGGTGGTGGGAGAGGCCAGGATAGTGTTAGCAGGGAAGAATAACACCTCAGTCTTCCCTGCATTTAAGGTAAGGAAATTGGAAGTCATCCAAGATTTGTTAGCAGAAAGACAAGCTGTGAGGGTGTGTTGAATTTCGTGAGTAAAAGACTAGGATAGAAATAGTTGTGTATTATCAGTATAAAAGTGATGAGAAAGAACAAAAGAAATTATGGGTGGGAGTTCAGCGGTGTAGAGAGAGAAAAGAAAGAGGCCCAAGACTAACCCTCGGCGAACCCCGTGCTCGCGGGGAAGGGGAGAATAGGTTTGACCAGCCCAGGAGACAGTGAAGGTTCAATTCAAAAGATAGGAAGAGAACCAGGAAAGAACAGAATCCCTAAAACCAAAGGATGAAGGAGAGTCTAAAAGCAGAGAGTGATCCACAGTGTCAAAAGCGGAAGATAGGTTGAGCAGAATAAGGAAGGAGTGTTTAGAGTAGCGAGCAGAAAAAATGGAGTTAAGTATACAGATCAAGCCAGTTTCGGTAGATTGACGAGGACGAAAGCCGGACTGAAAACTAGAAGTGATAGGTCAGTAACACAGGATGAAATTTGAGAATAGACAAAGGTGTTCAAGGAGTTTGGAGAGATACGGTGAGAGAGGCCGGAAATTGGAGACAATAAGAGGGTTTGCATTGGGTTTTTTCAGAATAGGAAAAATTGTTGCATGTTTTAATGCTGTGGGAAAGACAGAAGTACTAGGACACATATTGAAAAAGGAAACAAGATAAGGCACAAGAAAATGATAGGTTTTGGAAATGAGAGCAGATGGGATTGGTTCAGTAGAGGTAGCAGTAGGATGTGCTTTAGCCACCAGAATTAATACGTCAGTCAGAAACTGGAGAGAAATTGGAGATGAACACAGATGCAGTAGAATGGGGTACAGATATGGTGGTTGGTGGAGGAGAATTTAGAATGTCCTGACGAAGGGACTGGACTTTAGAAGAAAAGAAATGAGCAAGTTCAGGTGCAGACAGGAGAATTACTTTATGAAAGGCAGTGCGCACATTTTAGCATTTCTTAGTCAGGCCCACTTTCTTTCCTTAGATTTTTGGGCACGTTTCAGTTCCATAGGATTTGTATCTGGCATCATTTTTGTGCTGGCCTTGTATTTTGGTCCATACCCATAGTTGACTCTGACCTCTTGATTTCTGGCATCCAGGGGCTATTTCAACCCACAGCAGGACCCACTCACCAGAGCACTGCAAGCTACCCATCACAGATTGTGCACTCATCTGGCTCTTGCACTGCCAACAGCAGTGCTAACGGCACTCTGCAGGCACTGTGCACCACCCAAGATGTTTTGTAGAAGGTGAGGGTCGCGTAATCTGAGGTCCATGGAACGATAGCCCAGCAAATGTTTTCCCGTCAGTGCTAACAGCACTCTGCAGGCAATCAACAAAATAACATTACATTCATATAGTTCATAACAATCAGATACAAAATATACTCTCACATTACAATACCTCAAAGCTTATATTCTAAATTGCCTATACTGGATAAAATTCCAGAGACACATGTAAAATACAAGTATATTTTATTGTGTGCTAAAAGATCAGTTTTAACATACTTGTATAATCTATAAATTGACATTTGATCTTCACAGTTAATTACATAAAACAGCACTTCTTTGCATGCCCCGATTCCCTTCTGCACAATCTTAGCTGGTGTTTGTGTATATCAGCATAACCAGGACCTAATAACAAGTGCAGAAGATCTTCCTTTCCTATAATCACACACGCACTTCTTAGATCTATGCATCCACCTGTTAAGTGGTAGGAGATTAAACTAGATTAATATTGCCCTCCTACAATCAGGGAATTTTATTTGACAAATTGTCCCTAAGTTAGGGGTATCTCGAAGTACATCAGGTGGTGGATGCTCACACTTTCTCTCCTGCCCTCAGGACTTACTCTATCCTTAACTTTTTTAACTTTTTTAAGATGAGTTAAGGAAGTGAAAAGTGATAAATTCCCAGTCTCTACCACCCCAAACCGATAATAACCTAGTATCTTTAAGCCAGATAAATGTATACTTGCCTGGTGAGGCCAGCATTTGTGCTCATTTAGACCTTGCATGGGAATTTACAGCAAAGCCTAAATGTAATTTTAAACAAGCATTGGGAATGCCAACAGTTTAGGTTTTTGTGTAGGAATGGCACTTTTTAGACTCCGACTTTTTGGTATTAATTGGCCATTGCCGGTAGCAGGTGCACAATGGTGCGAGTATCTGGACATCCAATAGCACTGCTTGGCAAATGCCTAATAATTATACACAAGCCAAAGCTCTCGGCTTTACCAATGCTTGTTATTAACCGGACTTCAGTGAAGGACATGCATAGTGCTTATAGATCAAGTGGCTGAGGCCTGGTTGACATTTATATTAGTAGCAGGTTTACAGCTCCAATTAAGTCATTATCTCCGACTGCTTTAAAAAACACTGGCAATCACTTAGAGTGCAAAGTTTGATGGTAAGTATTGATTTAAAGTGAGCTGAAAGAGTTCCCAGGAGAAGGTGTTTTGGGCGCAGTGGTCGGAGGAACTGGATGGGAATGGCCTTGGGAACTTGCATGGCCATGGACAGTCAATGGGTGGACAAATAACCCAACACCACCTACACGATGTGTCCCCCCCCCGTATGCCATTTCTCCCTATCTGTACTCTAATGCAAACATTTTGGCTTAGGTGGTGCTTGCACCACTTATAATAGACAAACTAAAAATATACTAAAAATATATAATTTACCATAGACTTAATGCTCTGGATCCACAATTCGTCTTGGTGCACATCTCGAGGTATCGGGAACAGGCACGTTATTTGGCAGAACAATTTGTTTTGAGTCACCTCGAGAGCTGCACAGTTAGCATTTCCCCATATCTCACTTCCATATACAATAATTGAGGATGCCTTTAATTGTATACAGATCGAGGCATTTCTGTAATGGGTCAAAACTTTTGGTTTTCCAGATGTTTTGCACTACAACTCCCTTCCTTGGCAAGGGTACATGGGACCTTGTAGTCTAAAACATCCGGAGATACAAAGGTTACAGACACTGATCTAATTTATGGGTCCCACACCTAGAGTAGAATTGTAATAATCCTTTGAGTCGAAGGGACACCCTTTCCTCTAACTTCTTTGTGCAATTTCCAGGATCATTTCTTGTAATAAAAATAAACGGAGCTAGCAATACGAATTAACCACCTCAATTGTAGTTTCATTGAGACACCACTTATAAGATTTCCCCTGCTTCCCAAAGACCATTATTTTAGTCTCGACTTCGTTAAATTTCAGACTAAGTTCCCAGATAATCATTTGCATAATAAAGCTCTTTTTGCAACCCCATTGATGTTAAATCCAGTAAAACTATCATAGGCGTACACATGTGCACTAATACAATACCTTGTTAAGGAGCGGGGAGGGTGTTTCACCTTCCACCCAGATGCAGCAGTGTCTAATTCAGACAGAAATATAATAAATAGAAGTGGGGGTGACGGCATCCCTATTTAACCTCTTTAGTAGTAGAAAAGGGTGGCGTACACCTATCTACCTAACCTTGAGTAGCAAACTGATCATCTTTTGTCTACATAACACATTTGACCAACTTTAATAGACCAAGAGACATTCAATTAAATGCATCTTGCGCCATAAGCGGTTTCCATCAATTGGCTTGCGCTTTTTCGAAGTCCAGAAAAGCAGGTACTCTGGCTCCCCTTGAAATATTTTTTTATAATTGTATTCAAGATAAAACATTGATCAACTGTGCTATGTCTTCTTCTAAAACCTGGTTGTCTGGGATTCAGGATGTTATTACAATTGGCCCATTCCTCCAGTCTGGCTAACACACTTAGTAAACATCTTACTAGACATATTGATTTATTGACATTGGCCTAAAGCAAAGCGGTTCAGCATGAGATCAATTTTTCAAATATTGGCACAAACCTGCTGCTCTCTCTGTTTCATTAAGTGCTTCAAACAATGTTGCCAATACCTGTGACCACCAATGTAAATAAAGGTACAGACCTTCACTGCTATGCCACCTGGGCCAGCGACCTTCCCATTTTAAAAATATTATTGTAGATGTTATTCTCTTCTTGGGGGAATAAAATATAACTGACCACCAGATTCTTTCCGTGGAATAGCCCTGGCAACTTTATCCTGGTCAGGATGCATTCATTCTGGGCGAACACAATGTGCAAAGGGGCTGCACCCTCCATTCATTTCCACCAGAGCAAAGTTTCATAAATGTATCTGGAGTCCTGCCACCGGAATCCGATTTCTTATTTAAAGGTTTTAATAAGTAATTTAACACAACTCCTAGTTTCTCCCTTCATTCTGTTCAGAATCTAATGGACCTAGTTTAATGTGAAAATCACCTAAAATCGACACATTGTGCCTTACCCTTTATGCAAAATATCTGTAATCACTTTCTCCAAATAAGAGATTAGCCTTTGGAGGGTTATAGATATTAACAACAAGCAATTTCTGATGGTTATCATGAAGTTATTAGCAAAGTGGTTACACTGTTAAATTCTGGGACAAGCCTCTCACATCAAAACAATGAAGACTGACGTATCGGCATCACCAAGCCCCCCTTATGGCATCCCCTCAGGCATCTCTCCGCCTTTATCGAGATACTCCTGAAGACCCACTATATGACATTTCCTTAAGTATGTTACCCAATCGGCATCCAAAGGACTTATTCCTAATCCCAGTGACATTCCATGAGAGTTTCTTGAGACAATTTATAGATGACTCCCGGTTGACCCCTTGGGTACCCATATCACCATCTGAAGATCTATCTTGTTTGGATTGTGTGGCTTTAGCAATTCAGATACCTGTAAACCCTTTCAGATGCTTGTCTTGACAAAGAAACTTTGGTAAGCCCTCATCCTTCATGATGGGTCTCCCTGGTGTAATTCTACTTTATTTACCTACATAAGAGCTCTGGATTCTATATGAACACAGCTGGTGTATTCCTACTCCTGCGCCACCACCAGTCTATGTATCCAACCCTAGGTCAGGGAGAAGTAATTCACACTAAGCATCATGAATGTGGCACAACCTAGATTTTACATCCAGAAACATCTCAATCCCTTTCATTGCCAGGACATCCCCGCATTGAATTATACAGACATGGAAGTGGGAATTGAAAAATCCAAATTTAACTTTGAAACCACCATAATTCAAAAAATCTGACAAGATCTTGAGGTAATATTTTTAAAGGAAAAGTCTGTGAATCCCAAGCTCTCTAATTGCTGCAATTGTTTGTTTGCAGGAGTTCTTGCTACTGCACGCCCTCTCCTAAGTGTACTTAAAAGGTCTAAAGGTCTAAATGTCTCCATTCTTTGAAGGGATCTTAATTTTTTGTGGGTATTCTTGCATTTTTTATCTTCTCTTGGATGCAGGTTTATATGCTCTTGACACTTTTGGGGTGGGTCTCTAACACTATATTCACAAGTAGAGGTCAGTTCCTTGTCATTGGCCATTCAAACTCCCCATGCCAGGATATCACATTGTAGGAGATATCATTTTACAGCAATCTTCTCCCTCATGAGTATATGCAGGTTTTGCTCACTCCTGCTGATACAAAAGCCTACCTTTTGAATATCCCAATGTACCTGCATGTCCCACGGCCCTTGTGTCTGGGGTACTCTAGACACCCTCCCGTCGGAAGCATAGATTGGTGGCTGGAATTGCCAGGGCTATTACTTTCTGTTCAATCCAGAGTGACTTCAAAAGCATAGTTTGTTTCTCAATCAGGTTCACCTTTTAACCACAACCTTTTTACCACCTCCAGATATATTGTGAATCCTCTGAAGGACAGCTCTTGAATGCCTATTGGCTCACACACCGTTATCAAAACAAGTATGAGTGTAATTTGAGTAAAGGATACAATTCTTAATTAAATAAGGACTCGACTTTTTAATCCTGTAGACTGTACTTCACCTAGGGCTCTAACCCTGATTAAAGGTGAGAAGGCTTGCATGTCATTTTGCTTACGGTTTGATCTGGGATACTGGGGCCCGGTCTCCCCAGATACTCTGTTGCATCAGTAGTAACGCCAGGAATGGTGGTGATGGGTGGAAATACTAAGTTTGAGTTTTGCATACTTTGAATATCCCAGAGGCTTGATGCATGCCCTGCCGTTCCTTCCATAGGTGCCTCTTCCCCTGACACACAAGTAGAAACATGAGCCTGTCCTAAACAGTTCTCTTCATCTATAAATCATTTCAATACCTCAAAAAACTATTTATCAGAGATGGCTATCTGACTTGATACATACTTCTGACTGAGGTACCACCGAGTCAATAGTGCAAGATGATCCATCTGGCATAGTATGTCCACTTCCTTCAAGATCCTGAGGGCAGTCGGGCACCTTCTGGTAGGACCTCACGAGTAAGACTTTTGACTCTGGGTCCACGATAACAGCTGAGGATTTGAGCGGTACCCCCTCAAGTTCTAACTGGTGGTATTGATCAGCTCCACAGAGGGGGCTCCATGTGATCCAGATTTTTTCTCCTGCGCTCTCTGGGTCTACCATTAACCCCCAGCTTCTGGCTCCAAAGAGCCCATTTTATTGTTGTTTGTCAAAGGCCTCTTATTAGGCCTTAGTAGAAGACATAGTTTGGCTTGTGACCTCCTGGGCTTGGGTTTTGCTTTAAGCATAGTTTTGCTCCCCTACTCTTTAGCCTTCATGCCTTCTATTACCACGTTAAAAAATATACTTTAAAAAAAATAATGTACTTTGTTATTAAATACTAGCTCAACCTCCCAAACAGATCCTGGGGAGATAACGTTATGGGGCACCAACCACTCCTAGGACGGTTCCCACCAAATAACCCAGACAGGCTGGTGCATAGTCTTTGTTCCCCTGCCCCTGTCATAGCTTTGTGTGCAGCTGCAAGTACTTTGCTGTGGGGCTAATGCACCCATTTTGCGGCGGACAGGTTGGGTCAGAGCCATGTAGCTTCTCAGTATTTGCTCATTCCTGTATGTTAATGCCATTAAGGTGCATGTCATTTCAGATGGCCCAGCATTGCCAAGGTATTGTTACCAGACTGGTCCCTGCCTTCCCACAGGAAATTCTTTTGGGCACAGAGTGCGTGTGGCAGGTTGGAGATTTTGATCCTAAACAAAGGCATTTTGCAGAGAAGATGTGCACTGTGGGACCACAGAAGTGACTGTATGTGCGTTCGACTGTTGAGCAGACTCAGGAGTAAATGACACTCCACAAGTTGAATAGGTGCCTTAGGTGTCAATAGTTTGTGAAGGCCTAGTTTTTGCTGTCGTTGCTAGAGGACAATTTACCCCACTGACACTTTGGTGTCTGAGGTGTGACACAAATCTGGCACTATCATCACTGATTCCCTTGAGAGAAGCTTTCCTTGCGTTGTCAGGGAAAGACATAAGCTACCTAACCCCGGGGGTGGCTATCTACGGGAGGACCCCATAGGTGAGACAAAAGAATGCTAGAACTACCCAACCCTTCACCTGTGTTTCTTAATGACGCCCCTTCCATTCCCCCACTCGTAATGGCATCTTGTAACAATAGGCTAGAGCTATTGATGAGCTATTTGAAAGTTCTCAATTGAAAATAATAAGTACTGGAAAGCAGAGGGTTACCCGAATGAAGGACACTTAGATGAACCAAAGGGTGCAGTCTAGTGCTCAAACCAGTCTGATTGGCTCACAACTCCCTCCCTATGCGGGGGTTTAAAACAACCACAGGTGAGAGCAAATAGAGATCTCCATTTAACGACAAAGTCGTGTGTTGGGTGCAAGCCAGTGCAGAGGTGGCAGACGGGAGGAAGACTGTCCAGGCCCGGGACGGAACCCCAAGTGCTCGGGAGTAGCGACGAGAGGAAAAGCCAGCCCAGAGACTCCCTGCCAGGGCAGTAAACCGGGGAGCAGAAAGGATGCCGAGCCACTGCCGGAGAGCACCGTGGGTGAGATGCGAAATAGTAACCCAGGCTCTGCACCAGCAAGTGGACATAATGCCACCAGCAGTCAATTGGAACATAGAACAAGAAGCAGAACGAGCGAGATAGTGGCACCTGCTTTGTGGAGACATCGTGGAGGACTCCGAAGGTGAGCAGACTGCAGGGCGCAATGCAGAGGCCAATGGACACGGTGTGCCGAGCAATTGCCAGGTTGGGAGAATGGGTTACCGGGGCGCTTCAGAGTGAATGCTGTGTACCACATACTAAGCGAACAAACCCATATGAAGGCAGAGCAATTCTTACCAATACGAATATTGTTGAAAGAGCAAGCCTAAGTAAAAGCAATACTATTATTACTGATACAAACCTTGTGGAAGGAAAAAGCCTAAATAAAGGCAGTACAATTATTATGAACATTGTCAAGAGAAGGAGCCTAAGCAAAGGCAGTGAAGTTATTAGTGGAAGAAAGGGTCGCTGACCTGATACTTGAGAATTGTTATGAACTGGATGAAAGTGAACAAAAAGTTGAAAAGCCCTGGCAGGTTAGTGAACCAGGCAAATAGTGAGTCTGGGACTCGCACCCAAGCAAGCGAACATACCCTGTCAGGCGAGTATACCAGGGGGAGGCAGAAGGATTGCACATGCTTGAGGGTCAGAACCCCTACACGTGGTTGTGGATTACAAATAAGGGAGGGCCATGCCCTATTAAAGATACTGTACTTTGGTGCAGAAGAACTGATTTTGAGAACATTCAAAGCAAGAGTTTTCCCCTTTGAACTATTTGGAACTGTGATAAAGTATTTTCAACGCCACTGGATAAAATCTAGGGTAAGGGAAACTCCTTTCCCAGTGGAAGTTGGTGTCTTTACTGCACCTTGGAACTTTAATGTGCTATACGTTTATAGCTCCAAAAATCCCTATTTTTCTTCGCATTTAGTTTGTAGTGTAAGGGTCAGTTTAGGATTTTGCACACAGGACTGAAGGTGCTTTGTTTAACATCCTGACGGACAACCCTTAGTTTTGTTGAGGCCGGGAAACCCCTCCTAGAGTTGGGGATAGATGGGATGTCCCCAAACCTTTTATATTTCAATAATTGAAGTTTATAACCAAAACTTAATATGCCACTGTGTCAGAGTATAACTCTTGATTCCTTACAGGTGTCTATGGTGTCACCACAAAGTGTAGACTGGATGTGTGCTGAGTGAATTACCACTATGTACAACAAAAGGCTCCTGGGTGTAACTCACAGGTTACCATTGAGATCCCTCCCGAGATACATACATACATGTATAGTACAAGTATGTGCGAATAAATCTCTTCTGCATCCGAGTATGCTTTATTTTTTTGTATAAAACCTTTTTATGTTTATTCAATTTGGTAACCAAAAATGGTTGTGAATAAAAATGTTTTTAAATTGGTTCTTTCTTCATTATATCGTGGACAACATTGTTGGTACAAATTCACTGTGATAAGCTTGTAAGACCACTTTTTATTCACATTTTACTAATTATATTCATATCACAATGACTGAAATTGAAATATATCACAAGAAAATCACTGAGTGCTCCCTTACATCCTAGGACTCCTTAGCAATTAATTGAAACCAGTAGATTCCTGACATATTTAGATTTCCCAAAAACATTAATTTGTTGGCAAAAACGGAATTGCTACAGAACAATCTATTCAATTAAATACAGACAAGTTATTCAAAACGGTCAACAAACCTGACATGCCATGTTTCTCTTCCTTTCCTTTGATTAAGAGCATTCATCAGGGGTAGATTATTTGAGCGGCGTTTGCAGTTCATGAATTCAAGCTGTTTTCTTTGACCTTTTGTAACCATTTACTGGGTTGTACGTTTGGTATTCATAGTGTTTCCATATTAAAGTATGGCATCCTGTTGAAACTGTTGCTATCTTATGTTGTGTACTCTAGCTGCAACAAGGGAGCAAACACACACATCAGATTAGCTGTTACTGCCAATCTTGACCACCAGTGTGTTTATTACTCTGAGTGGCACAAGTACCTGGAGGTTTTGATTATTTCTCGTGTGACTGTTGATGTCACTTTCTTTAAGTAGGCGGTATTCAATACCTGCATCTATAAGACACAACACACATTGCTTCAGTTGTGTTGTATAATAGCACTCATTGTTTTTCAATAATGTGTTCACAATGCGACTTTGTTTAGTCACTTTCTCAGAGTTATATTCTCAATTTGGTACCAAAAGAATTGAGGATTAAAGATGAACCTACCAGTATGCAGATATAGAGAGCGTGGGGCTCCACTTTCAGTGTTTATTTTCCATTTTGGCATGTCTCTAAATATAACACATACAGATAAGGCTAACTATCTAATCCTAGAGTTGAAGTGCTCTGTGTTTAGTGATTGGTACTAGACGATACCCTATGCTTTTAGTGTGTTTTGCTGAGCTCCGCGTTTCAAGCGGTACGCTGCATCTCAGCATTACTTTTGGGGCTCTGGCTTGCAGTTGCTTCACTGGTGGTATTCCTACTTATTTAAATGTATTTATTTATTTGTATTTGTATTTTAATCAAATAGATTTTTACAAAAGTAGCAAGTAAATCTTTAAATCTTTAAAGTCTTGAAAGTGTATCTAAAAGAAGAAACTGAGACACGTTGTCTATTGCAGTTGAGCGTCCGCTGGCCATTTTACTGAGTGGAAAGAATATATATTCGGCCAATAACTACAAGGTTTTGTCTCCCATCATCATTCTTGACCAGCAAAGTCTTCATCTCTCAATGCAAAGTTGGAGAATGTGTCTCTCAGGTAGTGTGCTCTTATACGTGATGTACCCGATCAAGAAAGTAATAGATGGCGAATAGACTCAACCACTTCTGGCAGGTCACAAAATCGGCATCCGTTGGTGGCGGCCAACCCTCGGATGGTTAAGATTTCATTAGTATGTAGTAGGTTGAATCTTGCTCTCAGGAGATTTCTAGCCTGTTTCGAGGGAAACTGTTTTATGAACAGTTGTAATTCGTTCAGTTTCCTAGGATTATGAGGTAGATGTCGCATCAGTTTATTGCCGGCTGCTGCTTCTCCTGTCGTGATCCAATAAAGCTTTTTTACTTCGTTCAGGACTTTCACCGGGTTGTTTTTCAGTACCTCTTCGTCCATGGCGACATTGTGTAAAGTTTCCAGGTTCTGTTTTGTCCACCGATTTCGCAACTTGAACCCAAACTTTCTTGTAAAATGAGATTGTAGATTGAGGGTTTTTCGACAGCCGGCATTTTCGAAAAAAGCATCAGAGTTGCATTTGACTGTGGCCGCAAGGGATAGCAGGCTTAGTTCTTTGCTAATGCAGACTATCGAGGAGCAGTTTGGAAGACCAAGCACTTTTCTCCAAAATAGAGCCTCCAGTTTAGGCCATAGTGATGTTGGAATATTGGGCATTGCGTCTGCTCCGTAGGTCAGCGCTGGTACTACTTACATTTTTATAAAAGTTCAGCACAGGAATCAGTGAAAATTTCTTGTCAATTGCGCATCCTTGGGCCGCTAGTTTTTTGGTTTTTTCTTTCAGGAATTATTGCATGGCTGTCTCGTTCTTAGAGTTGTCAAGTATCACTCCTAAGTATCTGAAATCTGTATACTTTTTCTAGCTGTCTTCCGTCCAGTCCCAGTTTTATTTTGTCTCTTCTTTTTGTATCTGCGGACACAATCATAAATTTAGTTTTGTTTTCATTGATCTCCAAATTGTTGTTTGTCATATATTTCTGTAGGTGGCTGAGCTGGTGTTGCAAACCTATCGGTGTGTAATCGAGGAGGATCAAATCATCCACATACAAAAGCCTATTTATGGGGGTTTTACCCATTTTAGGAGGGAAACAGCAGACCTCTGTGTCTGAGTCTTTAAGGTCTCCTATGAAGGCCAGAAACAAGGCTGGTGCCAACGGGCATCCTGCTTTACTCCTCTTAGGGTAGGAATTTCTACTGAGAGTAGGCCTTGCTGGTCGAGTCGCACTCTCATATTTGTCTCAGTGTACAAGGCTTTAATTGGTGCCAATAGTGAGGTGGGGCAGTTCCAAGTCGCTAATTTCTCCCAAAGGAGCGACCTGTCCACACGATCAAATGCTTGAGTGAGGTCCACAAAGACGATAAATATCCGTGGGCCCCCTTCTAAGACCTTATTCTTCAGGACGTTTATCGTCAAGATGTTAGCTGCTGTTCCTAGGTCTTTCTTTAACCCTGTTTGCAGGTAGTCCTCACACGGCGCTGCTTTAGCCCATGACTTGTATTTGTTTAAGCGCATAGACCCAAACACCTTTCCAATGCAGTCCAGTAGAGCAATCGGTCGGTAGTTAGCTGGATCGCTCTTTTGTCCTTTTTTTAGATTGGCACCACTTTCCCGATTTCCAGGAAGGAGGGGCCGATTTTAGCTCAGCACATCTTCAAAATATTTTACTCAGGACATCTGCCCATTCTGCCGGATGGGCCTTTAAGTCCATGTTCGTGATTCCATCAGGCCCTGGCACTCTAGAATTCTTGAGCATCTTGATCAGCCGGATTATCTCTTTGTCGTCTAAGCAGGTCCATTCTGGCGAGTCTGTACTCTGGTTTGAGGTTGGGCTGTTCTTTGGGTGTTGAAACAGAGTTCTAAAGAAGTTGACCCATGTTGCTCCTCCTATGCTGATAAGTATTGATCATCCTTCTGTTGGGCTAGTTGAGTTCAAGAGAGACCAAAATTCGCTACTTTTGCTACCACTTATGGCTCTTTGGAGGTTTTCTCCGTCTTGCTGATGCAACGCAATACAATGGTTTTTGAGCAATGATTTATATCTTTGCATGGCCTCTATAATTACCAGGTTTGCCCTTACAGGCCATAAGCGTTTGGCTTCTCTCTTTACTTTTCTTAGTTCTTTTCTTTTGACTACCAACATTTTATCATACACCTGTCTTTTTGGGCCTGCACGGTTTTGTTTATGCTGCGTCTTTTTGTAGATTGAGAGTAAAGGTAAGTAATCGATCTGTCTTGAAGCTTCCGAGTGTTCTTGAGCTAAGTATTTGATCTTCAAATCACTTATTGCAGCGGCAGACATTTTTAATCTTGAGCCTTGGTTGTTTGTCTCCACGTGCGGGATGGATTTCATAGTTGTAATGAGCTTTGCTGGCCAAGTGGTGCTCAGCAAATTGTGGTCGCTTGCAGCAGATCGTATCACCTCAAACGAAGTTATGATTTGTGCCAGTTGGCCCGTTGCGAATATGTAATCAATCGTTGCTCTTGATGATTCTCGTTCCCACGTCAGCAGAGTGTTTTCGTTTGGTAGCACCTCGTCTGTTATGGCGCTCACGTGATGTCATTAGGTTTGTCCATGCTGCTCCACTTAGATCTGCTGCCGAAACCTTCTTGGTTAAGGGGGCTGCCTCAGGTCTCAGTTTACAAGTTGAATTGATATCTCTGCATATCAGCAAATGCGGAGCCAGGTGTACTGCTATCACCTTATCAATAGCGTTTTCAATCATCCCGAGGAATTGACAGGTGTCAATTGTTGCTGGGTTCCAATATGTATTCATGATGATGATCGTTGTCTTTTTTCCCTTGTTCTGTTATCTGCTTTCATCCATACTGCCTTAATCATCAGTAGAGATTGGTTTCTTATTAGCATTTCTGCTGAAGATATTCCACAGCCATGACGGATAGCCGTCAATATTCCTGATGAGGGGCGACCCAAGAGACCATTTTAGCCTGTGGTAAGATTTCATAACCGTCTAATGACGGAGCCTCTGTCAACCAGGTCTCTTGTAGGCATAGGACGTCGTAGTCCCCCAATTTTATATTGCTTGGAGCTGTCAAGTGTGTGTGGCCCCTTGTGTTCCAGGAGCATAGCCTGATTTGCTTCGTTGACTTGTTTGAGGTTGTGTTCACTTGTTTGCTATGCTCAGTGATTGGGAATTGCTATCTTTTTTGTTTTGTTGACAAGGCTTTCGGTAGCCAGGACCACAGGCTTTGTGTAGAACATTTCTTACCTAGGTTTTCGCCAGTGTCCTGTTTTCCGAGTGTGGCTTGGCTAGTTTTTGGTTTCGCGTTGGACCCGAGAAAGTGCCCATTTGTGGTTCTTTATGCTGCTCAGCCTGTTTTTGTCCGGAACTGCCGTGCCATGTCTGGTTCGCCCTTTTGATCGGGACTTTGAGTGTTTGTCTAAGACGTTCTTTTGTTTTTCTAGGTGCACTGTTTTTCTTAACTATGAAGAGCTCGTTTTGGGCCTCCCACCTTCTTTCATGATTGTGTATATATTGGGCGGTTTCTTAGCTTTGTGTTGCACCAGCTTACAGTTGACTGAATTCAACCTTGACTTCGTATTCACCTTTCTAGTGGATTCAGTCAGGTCATAGCTCATTTTCAATAGGCTTTTAGTTTCCGCTCTTAATTGTCGTAGTACTGTTGATGAGGCAATGTACAAGTGTGCGAAGGCTTTCTGTTTTCTTTGGCTCGGGTCCACGATAAGTAGAACATCTGATTTTATGCGTTGTAAATTCAGAATGTAACTAAGGCTAGGAACGAGCTTCGATTGAGGATGACTTCGTTGTTTCCCTCAATTTGCTCCAACTTTAGAATCCATCTAGTGGAATCCTTTTTCTTATTGACTTTGTTATAAATTTCGGTTTTTGTTATATGTGAATTCTTGCAGGACTATTGTGAAGGTTCCGGTAATTTGATGACCCTCTGTGAGTTTTGGAACTCTTTTTATTGTCTCTGTACGACGAAGATGGCTTTGAAGGTCTCTGGTGTTGTAGCCTCTTGTTGTCCCTAAATTTTCTTGTGGTTTTGTGTACCCTCAAAGCCCTTGGTTTCCATGGTCGTTCTAAGTGATGTCCAGGAGTGTTGTTTCCATTCCCGCTCCCTTCTGGTTCTCTTACCTTGTCTTCTTGAGAGTAATTTGCTTTTTCTTCCTTTTGCCCCTTTTTCCTGATCAGGGATTTGATCTGTCTAGCTTGTTCCTGGGGCAGCCTGTGCTCCTTTACTGCCCTCTCTTCTGGGGAGGGTTTGTCGTCAAGGTGTAAACTCATGTTAATCAGGTCATTGCTCTTCAGAAATTCCTCTATTGTTTTCGGCGAATTTGGACTAGGTGTAGTTGGTTCCACCATTATAGTTTCTTCTAGCGCACATGTCATCCCACCTGCGTGGGCATGGTTCACCGTTTTTCTTGTTTCTTTAGGAGGGTCCTTGCGGGGTCGGTTTAATATAAAGACTGGTTCCAGCACTTTGGTCTTTGTGAGCCTCTCTGGTTTTTCCAAGTATTTCTTTTCGTTTCTGGGGGGAGGTTTTCCTTTAGTGTTCAAAGTTAGATCAATCATGGTTGTCGTTTGAGACCCTGTCTCTTTAGTAGTCACCGATGGAGCAAGTTGTTCCTGTGTATCCGGTGTAGGCTTAGGTGACGGCTCTTGGGTCAAAAGCTGTCTTTTTTCTTTGTTATGCAAGGCCATGATGTAGGCTTCCAAGAAGGTAAGCTTGCCAAGCATCGTGGCCTGTATCGATGTGTGATCCTTCAAGGTGTCACTGACCCCTTCATACAGCTTCATGAACTGCGCTAGCACGATCGTTACTGTCGACATTATCGATAGCCTATCCGGTTTCTTTGTCGGAGTAGCCCCCTGATTTGGATCTGTGGAGAAGTGGTGTCTTCCTTTCGAAGGTGAGTCCATCCAGAGTGGAGAAGGTGCTGGCCGTTTAGAGCTGGATGTTTTGTGTGGTTCCAGCAAGTTTCGAATTGCAGCCACATTTAAGGGGTCCCAAAGGACTTGTTCACTGCATGGTCTCTGGAGGTTTACTCTTTCAGACGTCAGGCTTCCACTCCTTTATGATCTGATTTTTTGCAGGGGCTCATAGCCGCCAGCTCCCACTGACGTACCATGTTCTCTGCGTGGTTCTGGAATTTCAGCTTGATCTCTCATGACTTCGCCCGGCCCAAGTGAAGCCTCTGATATAGCAGACTTCTCGTGTGCTGGAGGCATTTCCTTCGTAACGTTGGCCTGTGTCCCAGTTGTAATAGTCACTTGTTTTGGCGTATTTTTGGCAGCTGAGTCGTTTGGTGCTAAGTTTGTGCCCAGCTGCAACAAGGGCATCCCTGTTTGCAGTGTTGGAGTCTCATTGGTCACTGTAGTAGTGGAAGCCAGACTAAAGAGGCTGGGCAAACTGTCTCTAAGGTTCTCCGATGTGTTGGCAGTCTGGGTGGTTTTTTCGCTGTCTTTGTTTGGTGGCACAATGGTATGTGTTAAATTGCCTTCCATTGGTCGTTGTTTTGAGACAGGCATACATTCATTAAGTGCCTCAAGGATTTCTATGTTAGTAAGTTCCTCTCTACGAAGGGTTTTTTCATAGGGTCCGAGGTTGAAAAAATCCCTTGGGTTGGCAGGCCTGTCAAGGGCTCTATTGCTTTTTTTTTCAATTTGAGCTGCCTGTCTTTTGTTATCTGTTACTACTTGGATGCTTGTTTTAGGTCTCTGGTTCTGTAGTTTGTTTTTCTTGTATAGCCCTTTAGTAGATATAGGCAGTCTTTTTTTGTAATAGTCCTCAGACCTTGTTAAATCTGAATTTCTTTGTCTTTTTTTTTTTATTCGAGGTATCATTGTCTGTGGTAATCTCTTCCAAGTTGGCAGTAGCTGAGCCCAAAATTTGAGCAGCCTGTCGTGGCTGCTCTTCAGGCTCTGCCACTGTCACAGGCTCTGTATGCACCAGCGCCTCAATAGTTAATGATTGTGCCGGGGGAGGGGCCAAGTTCACGTCCGGCCGAAGCACCGGGGTCTGAGCTCGCAACAATCTAGCTTGCTGGGCGTCATACACGGCGTTCGCCAGCTGAGTTTTTTTTTGGTGTCTGAGCCCTGCCTCCCCCAGGGCTGTTGCAGCCTGGTGGCACCCCTCCCCCCCGGCATCCTGGTGGCCCCAGGGCGCAGTCTCTGACTCGTTTTTGCTGTCCGGTCCCGCTCCATGCTCAACGAGGCCCTGCCTGTCACTCCACACAGCGGCTCCTCTTCGGGGATCGATGGGAGGACACAGAGGCTGAGGGCTTAAGTCAGGCATGGCCGGGCGGACGCAGGTCGAGTGCGCCTCTGACTCCTCCGGAGCCTCCACATCCACCAGGGACTCACCCCGCCTTGGATGCGGAACTGCACAGGTCAGTGGCAATGTAAAGTTAGAATCTGGGTCTGATGCCGGAATCAAGGTTTTACCTTTCGGTGTAGAAGTTGGTTGGAAGCCATTCCTCAGTTTTGCTCCTACTTCAGTCAACTTTTTCTCTGTTGTTACATGTGGGCGGGCACTTTGCAGACGGCGTCCTTCTTCCTTTTCTGGGGCTGGAGAGGTGGTAGTGGAGTGCATGGTCGCCCTGCCAGCCAGGACTGTCACTCTGTCACTCTGTCACTCTGTCACTCTGTCACTCTGTCACTCTGTCACTCTGTCACTCTGTCACTCTGTCACTCTGTCACTCTGTCACTCTGTCACTCTGTCACTCTGTCACTCTGTCACTCTGTCACTCTGTCACTCTGTCACTCTGTCACTCTGTCACTCTGTCACTCTGTCACTCTGTCACTCTGTCACTCAGTGGCCACTCTGCGGTTGCAGGCAGTATTAGTACTGTGGGTCGACCCACCAGTACTGAGGTAGAAGAAAGACTCGGGCAGAGTCAGAAGAGGGTTTGAGTCACGAAGTGCAGTCTTCCCAGCAGGTGCAGGACTGTCACTCTCCGTCCTACTTTTAAACGCTTATTCCTAGGTGTATTGTGCCTCGCGTTTCTGCAGAGGCCATCTGACTTTTGCTTATTCATTCATAAAACCAAATTATCGACTGATGTATGATCGTCTTTAATGTTATAATTCTAATTTATACAGTCTTATATTGATCTATCATTAAATCATATATATATACACAAACTGAATACATTTACAGCCCTAGAATTGATCTTGCCATATAATTTGTTTACATGGCCCACCCAGACCTTTTCCTCAATGGGATTAATTTCTTTTTTGTGCATTTACTGACATTTCCTGAATAGCTGCCAAAATGTCTTACTATTGTACTTTCTCGAAACATGATATAACTGCCAATTTGCCAACCTGGTAGAGTACTCGAGTCTTCAACCACTTTTTATACTTAGTACGCAAATTAGCAATATTTTCCCTAAATTGGGCTTCAGTGAGTTTACAGCAAACTTTCATGAAGTGCACCCTAGGATGTAATCTTTTTTCCCTGGCAATGGCCACATCGTATATTCCTCCAGGTTGTTTATATCAAAACTGATTTTTCTTGTACGTGGAGGTACTGTACTGTATGACATGACTTCATAAAATACTAATGGCCGTGTCAACTTTGCAGTTGGCCAATGCTGTAATTACTTTTTGATCAGAGAACAGCCTTCGATTTATATTTATATTTTTAATGTTATGCTCATTCTAAATTATCCGATTTCCTTGCATGTAAATTTCGAAATGCCCCGTCAGTTGTTTAAATCTAAAATTAGGAGAGCAATTAATTTTGAGCTCTAATATTTTATCACTGTGGGGCGTGGGGGTTCCCATTTAGAAAACCAAGACATGAAGATCTAATCGACTCTGCTGTGAGAAGTTCCATTGGTCCAAGTAAAATTACTAGGGCTCTATTTCCTTCCTCGTTTAAATAGTTGAGATCGTAAGCTCCCAAATAGCACAACCACTTAACTCACAGGGAATATACTCTTCTGCTTAAAAGGGAAATTGCCTTATTTCCCAGTCCTTCAGTTTTATACTTGGCCATCTCACAGTAAGCGTTCGTGTCACCAAAAACTATAATTTCCCCCCTGGGCATTCCAATTCCATACCACTAGAATTTCGGTGAGGTGTGCCATGATTTCATCTGTTCGTTTCCCCCCCGGGGGTGGTCATACATATTAACTAGCAAAATGTGTAATTTACAATCATCTGGAAATGAGCAGGCACACAGTGCATTCAGGTCTCTCATCCCCAGAGCACTTTCTTATTGTTCTTGGCCCCTATGACCAGGCCACTACTAGGTCATCCTACTGCCTCTGACTGCTGCTTTATTTATGATCTCAAAGCCATCTATTCTTAGTTATTAGCCATGTTTCCTGCAATATAAATACATCACTATCTAATAACCTACACATGCCGCCTTCTCTCTGGGTATAGTGATTATGGCCTCTAGTGTTCCAGCTCATCCATGTTACATCGGCAGCCTCTATACTCAGTGGTATTCAATGATTTTTGCCATGGGATGCTTGAGGGATCCAGGACCAATCCCCCTGAGCAGTGTTACTGTAGGGAAGGTAAATGATATTTCCTTCACTAGTAGTGCACCTATTGGCGGCTTTTTAACTTCTCATCTGGTCGTTTTCAGTATTCGCATAAGGAAATCCCACTTCAAAGATGTAACCCATCTTTAGGAAGTAAGGTGCCAGTGCATGACAAACTCAGCCATCGGTTTATTATGGAAATGCAAACCAGTTCAATTTTGATCGTTTATAGTATTAGGAAGAACCACCACAACAAATGTTAAATGATATAATGCTCAATTGCTGTAACATAAGGAACAGTCTCAGATCCTACTGAGATAAGGACTGTCAGTCGTAGCAATGAGAACCATGATGGTTAACTTTTATTTCCTTTATAACGTTTGTATGGCTTGATTGATGCTAGGTCGGTTGCCTTTCTGGCGGCAGATTATTAATCGCAGGGTTAAATCCTTTTACCCCTCCCTCAGTGACACTGATTGTGTTCAAGGTTGTTAGACCCGGAATAGTGTGAGGCTGTATCAGTCTAATATTCTATATTCGCATAAGTGGCCTTGCAAACCCAGTTATCCAGAGTGCCCTTGCTAACAGCAGATTTTTGTTTAATCTTTTTCTTCTTTCCCTTCTTATGTAGTACCTTTCTCTGTAATTAGTCGTTTTACGTTGTTATGCAAGTCAGCCAAGAATCCATCTGTGAGGGTAAAGAACTTTCCTTCATTTTATAATTTTGTTTTTATTGCGCTTAGTTAATTTAAACTTTTAACACACATTTCTTATAAAAAACAATACATTTTTCACATATGGTACAATATTCTTATATAAAAGTACATTTAATCGTTATATTGTATTCCAGATCAAATATCACTAAAATTCATACTTCTATTCAAGAGAAATCTTTTTCGCCTCCTGCCATATTGCCCAAGCCGCAGCCAAGAGAGCCACAGATTTTGCTTCGACAAGCAATGACCAAAATTGATCACTGGTGATATCTTCAAGGTGAGTTATTCTGTTCCCATAGCCTTTATGATCTGTCCTTTAGGGCCTTGCATGCCGTCAATATGTCTACTATTCTCTATTTCAGCTTGGCATAATCTGCATGATTTATCAATGCTTTCGGTTTTGTTCCAATGTGCACAGTATTCTCTCGCCGGTAAAAGATTAAATCTCAAAAGATAAAACGTTTCAGGTCTAAAGTGCATAGTTTGCTCAAATAGCAGCTTGGTCTATACATTGGGAAACTTTGATAAGAAAACTCCTTATACCTTTGTTTGGTATGCAAGGTATCAATATTTGTTATCCTGTCCCATAATTTTGCCTTAATCTTAAATTTCTCTTCAAAGTTACGGTCAGTTTTAATTGATACTATATCAAGACCGACTTATTCTAAATATTTTACCGTTGAGTTTTTCAGGTCTTGAATAAAGTCATTTTTGTACTCCAGTCTTAAAGCTTCACCCAATAATGAGAACAGATGATTAAGATTTGGACTGGTTTTGCAAAATCTCTATATCCTTTGTGTTTGCCATGATGATCAAAGTGACTTTACCCCAAACTCAACTCTTAATGCCTAAACTGGAATTGTTTTTGGGAGATTCATGACTGTGCGCAATAATTTCCCTTCAAAACCATCTAGCCATTTACAGGCTGATTCATGGAACTAATGTGCGCTGAAAATTACGGCGCAAGCGTGCGAAAACGTGCGATTCGCAGTGAAAGAGCGAAAATCGCAGTGCAAGTGCGAATATCGCAGGGAAACCAGCGCACATCTATTCATGGAAGTCCGTGCGCGAGTAAAATCTGGGATGTGCGCTGAAAAAGTGCGCAGTGCACGCCGGCACACAGGTCATCTAACGGCATGCGCTAAGGCCGCAGCGAAAGCGCACATATCGCGGTGCACATAACAAAAGTAGGCTGAACACGGGGCGTTACACGCAGAATGGGGAACAACTCGTGAAAATGTGGGCGTCACGGGGAAGTACAGGAGGCAAGTGCGCGGAACGCCCACACGCTCGCCTACAACACGTATTCATGGAATCGAATAGGGCAAAACCAGCACACGGGCAAAGACGCGCACAGACCCAAACCCGTCCGCCACACGAAGGCAGGCGGTAGCGGCCCTGCGCAGGAAAAAAATGTGCGCCAAAATGTGCGCTAACAAAGCACGAATATACAGCTCTGATGAATGTCCCCTACTGTGGCCCCCTAGGACAAATGACGTGCAAAGGGGTTAACGCAACAAACACTGACACCCGCTGTGTGAAAAATAGCGTGTGTGTGTATTTCGGGGGTGCGCGGGAAGTTTTACACGCGATCGGGCCTGGGGGAGCGGGGTACGTGTATTTCAGGGGTGCGCTGGAAGTTTCACACGCGATCGGGCCTGGGGGAGCGGTGTACGTGTATTTCAGGGGTTCGCGTGAAGTTTCACACGCGATTGGGCCTAGGTGAGCGGGGTACGTGCATTACTGGGGTGCACGGGAAGTTGCACACGCGATGGAGGTGGGGGGAGCGGGGTACGTGTATTACTGGGTTGCGCGGGAAGTTTCACACGCGATTGGCCTGGGTACGTGTATTTCAGGGGTTCGCGTGAAGTTTCACACGCGATTGGGCCTGGCCGAGCGGGGTACGTGTATTACTGGGGTGCACGGGAAGGTTCACACGCTCACCTACAACACGTTTTTATGGAATCGAACGTGGCTAAGGCATGCGCCAAAAAAGACGGGCCAATCCGGAAACAAGTACGCCAGCAGGAAGCAGGCGTACGTCGACCCGCGCAGCATAACAGTGCGCACAAACAACAAACAAGCTCAGACGCCAGGATAAATATACCATTCCTAGCAGCAGTGGCCGTGGGATACCGCAGGAGGAGGAGGAGGAGGAGGATAGTCGGGGCCAGAATTTTTACAACCAGAACCAGCCCTTTTGGGATGCCAGATGAACACATGTATGGGAGAGGTACAGGTTTCCACCTCACATAATACTCGACCTGGTGAGTGAGTGGGAGGATGACCTCACATCACCCACCCTGTGCTCCCAAGCACTCAGCCCCCTGGAGAAGGTCCTTAATGTACTGCATTTCTTGGCCACTGGATCATTTCAGCGAACAATTGCCATAGTGGGGGGGTGTCACAGGCCACGCAGTCACGCTGCCTACACCAGGTCTTGGCCATCATCACTACTCGCCCATCAGTCCGCAGGCACATATACCTGCCCAGAACACCTGTAGAAAGGCAGACTGCCGCCCAGGATTTCTACATGGTGGCACAATTCCCCAAAGTGCTAGGTGCCATTGATTGCACCCATGTGGCTCTACGTCCCCCCAGGGCATCTGAGCACATCTATAGAAACCGCAAGCACTGGCATTCCATCAATGGCAAGGTAGTATGTGACGCCAAGGGAATCACCTCAGTATATGCCAACTATCCAGGGTCCACCCACGACAGTTTCATTTACAGAATGTCAACCCTAAACCGGGACCTAGAAGCTGGGCGGCATGGCGATACATGGCTGCTTGGTGAGTATAAATGCCACTGCACATGCATGCATGTCAGATACTGAGTAATGTCACAACTCCACTAATGATACCCATCACCACCTCCCCAGGGGACAGTGCTTGCCCTCTGAGCACCCACATGACGACGCCAATTCGGAACCCCACCACGCCACCCCAGGTAAGATACAACACATCCCACATTGCAACCCGGGGCATAGTGGAGAGCACATTCGGAGTGCTCAAGTCACACTTTCGCTCCCTTGACCGTTCGGGCGGGCAGCTGTTATACGCTCCCCCAATAGTGTGCAGGATCATAGTGGCAGCATGTGTCCTGCACAACGTTGCAACACGCCGGGGCCTGGCCGTGGACATGGTGGTGCCCCCACATCCCCAACCACATGCACGCCTGCTGCGCATGGGAGAGGAAAGGGCACGGGGTGAGGCAGCCGGTAAGCAGCTTGTGGCTAATTACTTCACCTAAAATCACACCCCTGTGGAGTGCACACAGCCCTGGCACGTAGCAGCTGACAATCAATGATGATGAATCAAGTGACAGTCAACTGTCACAACCATACCAGCCTGAGATTGTTCACCTGGCAGTGTTCCATTGTGTGCATCCCTACCTACACAAACGCCACCAATGCTGTGTCATCAAAAGACACACTTCTATGCTGCTAAAATCATTACCCCCTTGCAAGATACAACATGGCAACAGTGCCATGTCACCGAACCCCTCCCCAGCACCGCCACCCAACACACCATGGCATGTCATGCTATGTGAGAGCAAACCAAGTAATCCCCAAAACATGACACAAGTGTCACAAAGTACAGTGTCCCTAATGGAAACTGGCCACACACAATATGCTCCCATTAATGTATAACTAACACCACACATGACCAAATACTTACCACAATACAATGCAGCTAACCAACCTCAAACATAGCATTAACATGACAGTACTAAGTTAAAGGATACGTAGTCTTACAACCTGGTGATGCCAGCACATCGACCACTTCCAACTGTACAGTGTTGGTGCCACGCAAATCTGGAAGTGCACTGCTTACAACATGAACTCCATCTCCAAAGTGGACGGCCTTGTGAAGACATGAGGAATGAACCTGCAAATTAGGAGGGAGACATGGATGCACAAGCACACATCAATACACCATGCAGTGTACAATACAACAATAATATGCACTAGGAATGTATACACAGTATTGACTACAGACTGCCCACACATGTCATGGGAGTCCAACGTCACTGTGTAAGTCACTGTCACTTGGGCACACCTTTTGCAAGCCCATGGAATCGGCAAGCAGGAGGGGTGTGTCTCACGAACCCAAGCATCTAACTCAAACTCAGGACAGGCCTGCATGTGCCCAGCCGGAATACAGTGGATGCCCACGGGAGCCACACAAGGCAACACACTGTACCAAAAAAATCAAAAATGGCCATATGAGGGCCGGGGGGTGGGGGAGGCCACCCAGGAGGTCCGAGACAGGGTGCACACCAACAGCCACCTGTGTGGATGTTGCGAAAACAAAACACCTCCATGGGCTCATGGCCTGCACAGCTACGCTATCGTGAGAGAATCAGAATCGCTGTGGTCGCTCTCGTCACCCTGTGCTGCTGCCGCCACAGGAGGTGGTGGTGCTATGGGAGGCAGCCCACGCAAAGCCCTATTCTGGTCCTCCATGGCAGCAAGCATGCAGGTGTGGAAGGTCTCGTTCTGGAGGAATATGGTGCGGAGATCCCCATGCACCACCTGACGTGATGCCCGGACCTCCTCCCTAGTTGCCTGCATCTGTGCTGAGAACGTCAGTGTGACCCGCTCCAGCAGCTGTTCTGTCCTCGTGTTAGTGGAAGCCTCAAGGTCAACAAGAGTCTCCCTGAGGTGATGGACTTCTACCCTCAGGGCTTCCCTGTGGCCCTTGGACTCTAATGATATCGATTGGCGTAGAGTCTCCAGTGCCGCCCATCTGTCCCTGTTGGACGCCAACATGTCCTCCCTGAGTGATTGGCAAATGGAGTCTGTTGCCTGCTGTAGTTGCTCCATCTGCCTTTCTGGGGGGACAATGGAAGTAGCCACCCTCTCCATTGCCTTAGCCATCATCTCAGATGATGCTGCCTGTTGATTTGCCATACCGTATATGGATTGCTCCCATGCGGTATTGCCTGGTGGCGTACGGCCAGCGCGTTGGCGGGCACCACACCTGTCTGGGGCAAGGCGAACTGCGCCTTGCTGTGTCGGCACTGCCTGAGGCTGCAGGACTGCATTCCCCCTCTGATCTGCTGGCCCAGGAGCAGGATCAGATGTTGCGGAGTGTGGCCCTGCATCCGTAACCACCAAAGGCGGACCTACCAACACTGACATCCCCATAGTGGGCTGTACCCCTGGTGCAGGTGGGTCGGACAGAACAGAATCCCTTCCAGAAACACCTACCTGCGAAGCCACACAGGTCTTATCATCCGAATCAACACCTGAATAGAGGTCTGGGGAGGTGCACCCAGAGACACCCCTTGAAAGAATGGTCTGCAGCAAGAGTGGGTTCTCGCCCACCACCACACCCCGTCCCCCACTGGTGCCGGTCATGCCTGAGATCCCTCCTGGGTCTGCACCATCTCCTCACCCTCAACAGCATCAAGTGCGTCATCCCCTGCAAAAACATGAAAGACAAAAAATGGAAACCGGCATTAGCACCATGGCACACAATTAGGCCTGACAAGCTACAGAACCAGTACTTGATTGACACATGTCTCACATGACTATAACCCTCCCATGCATGCACTGTCACTGAGTTTGAAGGGGAGGAAAATGTCAGACGCTGATGACACCAAGATGGAAGAGCAACACTCTTAGCTGCATGCTGGCTAGCAGTGCCATCACACATTGGCCTGTGAGTGGCATGTCCAATCCACATACATGACACATGCCATCACACAGATGGCATGTACCATAGGCATGTCACATATGTGACACTAGGGCTGAGAAATGCGTACTGAAACTGGGGGAATTCAAACAATCAGCCTGAATGAACACTGAAAAATACGGAACAATGTTGTTGCAAGATGCCACTTCAAGGTCAACTGGCCTGATGTTGCACAAAATGTCTACTGTGGGCAGAAGGGATACTGTAATACCCAAATCCAGGGGCGCAGAATGTTTTGGATGAAGCACATGGGTGACCCAAACCACTCAGGCGCACACACCCTCACCTGGCACTCAATCAGGACCCCTCACACACACAACATACACATGGATCACACACACATGTGCACTCACCGGACAATGCCTCGTAATCTGGCAGTTCTCCCACACCTTTGATCTGTTCCTCTGTGACGTAGGTCCCAGCAACAGACTCATGTACAGTGAGTTCAATGTCCTCTTGTAGAGACCCACCTCCAGTCACCAGAGTAGCGGCATGACTTGAGGCCAGCTTTTTCTTTGCCCTGCGCTTAAGGTCATTCCAGCGCTTGTAGCATTCACCAGCTGTGCGCCTCACAAATCCAAGGGCACTTATGATGTCCGCAACGGTCTGCCAGTGTGCCTGACGTCGAGCAGGTGTGGTCTTGCACCCTGAAGTAATCAACATTTCGCTGTCATGTGCGGACACATACTGCACAAGTGCATCACGTTCGGCATCATTGAAGCTAGGCTTCCTTGGCGTGCCGGACTGCGTAGCCGTGTCTGGGGTATCAGCCTGTAGTGGACGAGCACTCTTCCTTTCTTTTGGAAGGTGGTGGGGATCCTGAGTGGCCTACGCCGCTCTGGCCACTAGGGGCAGGAGCACCGGTGGACTGGGTAGTTGGAGTGTGGGAATGCACACTGAGCATGGGACTTGGTGCAGGCATTGGCTGAAGTGTGATGTAGTCAGAGGAAACGTTAGCAGGATGGACTGGGACCAACACTGTCCTGGCTGGGAGAGTCAGAGCTGGGGTGGATGGAGCTGCAGCTACCCCTGCAGCCTCCCCACCCTGCCTACTCGGGGCAGCAGATGACATCGCTGCCCTGATCTACGTGGCCTAGACTTGGCGACCTGGAAGTCAGCCTGGCAGTCGCTCTGTGCCAGGTGCCACAATGGGCCGGTCCAACAAGGGCTGAGCAGAGATGGTGTCAGCCACGTTTCCCTCAACCATGGGGGGGGGCATGGGTGTCCGACTGGCCCTCCACACATGGGGGGGGGGGGCTAGGGGTACCCTGCAAATCCCGGCCACGTCCCCTACCGTGCCCACCACGCCCACCTCTTGAGGCTCGGCCACCTTTGCCACCCTTACCACTTGGTCGCCTCCCAACCATGGCACTGATGTTGTTGTGCGTATGGGAGTTGCAGTAAACTATTGTCCTGGTCAATTGGGGGTCAAAGGTGTAGGGTACTAGATGGAATTCGTACCCTATTGCTCTAGCAAGGCTGTATGTGACCCCGGGGGAAAGATGACGGGTCACGCAACGCACAGGCACCCCAAAAACAGAAAATAACGTGCACGCAACCCCTCGTAGACCACGTGCGTGGAAAAATGAACCCGCATTACGCTGTGGCACCCAGAAACACAAAAATGAACGTACACGTGTTACACGCAGCCTACAATGACCTCTGAAGGGGTACGCCACACACGGGGCAAGCACAGTTGTTAAATACGTGCGCGACTCACCGTCTGCCTGGGAAGAGAGTGTGAAAAATACGCGCATGCGCGCGTTGGCAACACCCCCGCCATAAGAAGAATTGTACGCTGTCTGAGGAAACAGGCCCAACAGAAAATCAGAAAAAAGCTGTCAGAGGTAACAGGGAGTACGAACTAGAAACGCTGTGAAGTAAATCGCATGTGAACCGACAAGAAGTACAGAATTCACCCACTCGCTCTCCACGAAAAGCACGTACAAGGAAATGATGTCCTACACGTACCTTTTGAACTGTTCCACACATCCAACGTCACTTCCGAGTATACGCGCTAAGGCCCTATCCTCCAATCACACAAGCTGACACTCGTGCAGTTCTTGTACGTGTAACATGCACCCGGGTTCAGGGAAACGCCCCTGTGTGCACGTCAGACGCGCTTACGCGCTAAGGGCCTTTGGTCCAATGAAATCGCGTACGTGTGCTGATGCGCTTACGTGCTAAGGGCCTTTCCTCGAATTACACGCTGACATGCAAGATTTTCACGTGCCAAATCACTCCGTATCAAGCTGGCCAGGCGTAAGCACACGGAAGACCACGCTCCTGCCCAGAAGGCCGAATTACTGCCCCCCCAGAGCCCCAAGCACGCTCCCACCTGCCATCTGCTGCTGCTGCCTGACTGCCTGCTGCCCACGTGCCCTGCTATTTGCTGTCTGCACATCAGCCAGGGGTGCAGTTGCTGTGACCACCCCTGCTGGAACCAAAGACTCCGGACTGGGATTACATCGCTCCACAGCCCAGCCCCAGGACCCAGTTGCCCACCCACTCCTGCCTCTGGGGTTGCCATGTCTGGCACCACACCATCTGGCAGCACTGGCAACCCCCAGCCAGAGAAGCAGAGGGCCACCAGCTTCAGTGCCACCAAAGTTGGTGTCCTGGTGGAGCAAGTCCTGGGGCAGTATGATGCCCTCTACGGAAGTTTGCACGCCGACAAGGAAGGAAGGACGGACCAGGATCTGGACGGACATCGTGACTGCCATCAACGCGGAGGGGGTGGCAGTCCGCGACTTCGAACATGTCAAGAAGCGCTGGGAGGACTTCAGGTCCAGGACCCTCAACAAGGCCTGGCGCCTCGTGAAGCCAGCGGATGGTAAGGGGCGCCGGGGCCACCTGTCGGAACATCAGATGAGGGTCCTGGAACGCATATCCCCAGCGCTCCATGTCCAGGTCCTTGAGAGGCAGTCCCGTCTGGAGTCAAGCGGTAAGTCTACATGCATACTGATTGTAAGCTGTGTGTGTGGTGGTGTGCCTGTAGTGTGCAGGTTGCACATGTGTTTGTGGAGGGCCATGTCTGGATGTGTATGTACAGGGCCGTGGGGCTAACACACGCGAGTCCTCTCTTGTGTGAGACACATGGATGGTGCATGTGTGTAAGCTTGCATGCCAAATACAGATGTCTGAGCACACATGTTTGAATGACTGTGTATGTAAGTTGTCATGGTTGTCGTGTCACACATGGATGTCGGTTCCAGCTGCATGTATCTGCACGTGTACATGTGCATGTGTATATTTCACAAGGGTGCAACAGTGATGCAACATGGATGCTTGGGACACTGATATGTAGAAGACTGATTGCCAGATGTGACATGGGTGCAAATCTCATCACTGCGACAGTTGGTGGAGGTGTACACATGCATGTAGGTGTGGTTGGGTGTGTGCATGTCTTGTGCACTCCCTGTGTTTCATGTGATGTCTGGATCACCTTTGGCTGCTCATGCTGTTGTATGTGCATGGATGTTGCTGGCTGTTGCCATATGGCTGTGGAATTGCTCTTGTGTGTGAGTTGACATGCCATGTGTGTTGGGGATTGTGATGCCATGTCTGAAGTCTGACACTGCCACTCATGTGCGACTGTCATGTGTGTATCAGTCCATTGTACAGTGTCCTGATGCCTGTCTCCCATCTCTCCCTGTCTGCAGCGTCAACTGATGAAGAGGGCGGAGAGGGTGCTGTGGAGCACAGCGGCGGGGATCACACCACCAGCCGGAGACGCAAGGCCCGGCTCCCCTCCCGTGTTGTCATCTTGTCGGGGAGTGAGGAGTCCGGTGCCGCATCCCAGGCCGCAGCTGCCGAGGGAAGGTCCAAGAGGCGGAGGTCGGAGTTGGACTCCTCGGCAGCAGAAGGGGCAGCTGAGACCCCACAGGGTCCGACGGCGGAAGATGGCACAGAGTCATCCAGGTTGGTGGGGGGTTTGGTGGAGGAGGCCGTGCAAGGGACAGAGACGGGGTCTGGAGATGGGGATTCCACTGGTGCTAGTGGTGCAGCGCAGGGGTAGGGACAGGAGGCAGCACAGGCTGCCACGGAGGTGCCTGTGTAATCCTGCCCCGATCCTGTGACTGCATCATCCCGCACCAGCAGGGATGCCTCCGTCCAGACCTGTTTTCAGGGAGGGGATGAGCTTACAACAACCGGCCTTCCTCTCTCTGCGGACATGGCTATCTGGGACCGGGTTGAGCCTGTCCTGGGTGGGGTGGCGATGCGTCAACGGGCCATGCGAGGTGACCTGCAATCTTTTCATGGGGAGACTGCACGTCATCTCGAATGGCTCGTTGACCACATCAGCCTACTGGGACAGGTCCCCCAGGCTGGATTCCTCAGTTTGCTGACCCTTGCTTCGACCCCCTCCTCACCTGAACCCTCTATGCGCCAGTCCTCCTCCGTGCCATCTTCCCACCCGTCACCTGGGTGCCCTGTGGAGCTGCCTCTGACCGTGCGGCCAGGCTGGTGGAGGACACATCCCTGCCACAGTCGGGAGTCGGACGACCAGCAGGGGTGGTCACCTCAACAACTGCACCCCAGCCGGAGGAGGATGTGCAGGCAGCAGGAGCCAGGGTACGGGCACAGGCGCAGCAGCAGCAGCAGCAACAAGGTGGGAGCCATGATGGCTCTGGGCCTTCGACATCGGAGGGGAGGAGGACCCAGGACAGGAAGTGTCTTCCGTGCGGCAGCGGTTGAGCCATGCTATAGATGCGGAGCGGCAGCGGGCGGAAGAGGCACGGCTCACGATGGTCAGGGCGGAGAACTCCATGCAAAGGGCTCTGAGGCAGGCAGAGTGCCTCGAGGCAATTCGCAGGGACCTGGGGGTCCAGATGTCATTGTCCCTGCGAACCCTTGGGGCCATGGAAGTGGACCGCCTCCGGGACATCGAGCAGGAGTTCGATGATGCCCTGGCCCGGGACATCCAAAAGTGAGCCGTCGGACTAGCCCGCTGCCCTTGTATATAGTTAATTAGTTTTGTTTTTTCTTTATTTTGGTTGCGCTTGGACAATGCACCACGTTTATGTATATATTTTTTTATTAGGTAGTATTTTTGATAGGTTTCATTTCTTCAGTTGGGCTCATCGACCCTGGATTGTTCATCTGTATATAGTTCAACATTGGAAGCTTCTCTTTTTTTATGATTTCACCATGGAGCAATGGTTTTCACTTTCTTTTTTCCCTTGGATTTGCTTTGTTGAACTGTGACTTTGGACACCATTTCTTTTGGATTTCTTTGGATTATGATTTCTTGTTTTTCATTCTTTTAATGGGCATGCAGCTTTTCTTTTTAAATTCCCATTGTTTGTTTGATTTTAATTCCATTCATGTTATGTTTAATACATTTTTTTCTTCATACTTCGATGTGTGGTATTATCTCATTGGTTTCATGCATGCCATGATATGGGTTTTCACATTCACTTGCAACCATTGTGTGTGTGTGTGTGTGTGTGTGTGTGTGTGTGTGTGTGTGTGTGTGTGTGTGTGTGTGACGGACGTGTGTTCATTTACATACTTGCCATTGGGGTTGTATCATGCAATTGGCTTTTCTATGTCGGTGGATGCAATACTTGGTTGGGTCTTTGTGCTGGGTAGACTGCCCATAAGGGCCATGATTGAGGATCGTCATGACCTGGGGGCAGGGGGACATGAGTGGGGGCCTGCTGGCAGGTGCCCCTCACTGCTGGGGGGTGGGGGTGCAGGGGCACATGAGTGGGACATGAGTGGGACCTGCTGGCAGGTGCCCCTCACTGCTGGGGGGGTTGGGGGTGCAGGGGCACGAGTGGGACATGAGTGGGAGCCTGCTGGCAGGTGCCCCTCACTGCTGGGGGCTGGGGGTGCAGGGGGACATGAGTGGGACATGAGTGGGGGCCTGCTGGCAGGTGCCCCTCACTGCTGGGGGTGCAGGGGGACGTGTGGGGCCCTGCTGGCAGGTGCCCCTCACTGCTGGGGGGTGGGGGGTGCAGGGGCACATGAGTGGGACATGAGTGGGGCCTGCTGGCAAGTGCCCCTCACCGCTGGGGGGTGGGGGTGCAGGGGCACATGAGTGGGACATGAGTGGGGCCTGCTGGCAAGTGCCCCCTCACTGCTGGGGGGTCGGGGTGCAGGGGCACATGAGTGGGACATGAGTGGGGGCCTGCTGGCAGGTGCCCCTTTCTGCTGGGGGCTGGGGGTGCAGGGGCACATGAGTGGGACATGAGTGGGGCCTGCTGGCAAGTGCCCCCTCACTGCTGGGGGGTCGGGGTGCAGGGGCACATTAGTGGGACATGAGTGGGGGCCTGCTGGCAGGTGCCCCTTTCTACTGGGGGACATGAGTTATCATATTGCAACGTGACATGTGGCTTGGCTGGGGGGCATGCCCATGGTGGATGGGCTGCCTGAGGGACATGACCAGGGGTGCAGGGTAGTCCCCTGTGGTGTGGGCTGCCTGCAGGGGATGTGGCGGGGGTAGAGGGGACACCTGGGAGGACCCACAGTGCCAATTCACGTGTTGGACTGCCCGCGCACCCCTGAAATACACGTACCCAGCCCATTCGCATGGGAAACTTCCCGCGCACCCCTGAAATATACGTACCCAGCCCATTCGCGTGGGAAACTTCCCGCGCACCCCTGAAAAAAAACGTACCCAGCCCATTTGCGTGTGAAACTTCCCGCGCACCCCTGAAATATACGTACCCAGCCCATTCGCGTGAGACTTCCCCACGCACCCCTGAAATGCACGTACCCCACTCGCCCAAGGCCTATCGCGTGTGAAACTTCCCACGCACCCCTGTAATACAAGTACCCAGGCCAATCGCGTGTAAAACTTCCCACGCACCCCTGAAATACATGTTCCCCGCTTGCCGTTTGCTGTTTGGCAGCCCTGTAAACTGGTCCAGGGTTAGCGCAGCCCTTTGCGATGGTTTGGGGATTTTGATGGCTTTTCCTTGCGCGAGGGCGTTCTTGGAGGCGTAACTGTCGCTGCTGCAGGGTCGCTGCGCCACTCTGCACCACGGCTGGTTTTGGAGGCTAAAATCCATGAATACGCTGTGCGCAGAAATCGATTTTTTAGCGCACGCGGCTGGCGCAGACATTCGCCCGGGCACACTGTGCGCCAGCCGCGTGCGACACTTTTGTGCGAAATTCTATGAATTACCCTGTTTGTTTGTATGGCAACATTTCCAGCACATACATGATCCCCCGGTACTATTGGAGTGCAGTATATTTCAATGAGACCCTGAATATTATAACCGCCATGGTGGATTATGTAATGGCGGGTAGCTAACCATTTTTTCCAAGTTTTCGCAACTATGTGAGTTTTATAATATTTCTCTGCCGGCTTAACTTTAATAGGAAAGCCCAGATGGGCATATTCTTCAACGTTTTCTAGGTTGAACTCCTTTAATTTCGATCTCTGTGCCTTGGATGTTTTACAGCTTTTCCCCAGGATCATGGTTTTTGTTTTTGATATATTAATACTCATTGCATTTCTCTCAGCATATATAACTAGGGTATCCAAAGAACGCTGGAGACCTATCAGAGTTGGATCTAATAATATATCATCCGAATAGGACAGCCATGCACATGTGCTCCATTTAACTTGGGTGGATAGATTTGTATTACCCGGAATATCTGTGGTAGGTCAGCCATGTAAAGATTGTAAAGTATGGGAGACAAACCGCATCCTTGTTTCAGAACACAGATTGTCCCAACTTAGAGTGAAGTCCTGTCTGATGTAAGAGTACAGTCGTAGAAGTGTCCATGTAGAGTTGCTGAATGTAATATAAATAATGATCAGGTTTACTCTAAGCTGCTAAATTCCTCCACAGATCTCACTGCGAGACCAGGTCAAAAGCTTTGGTAAAATAATGTAGCAGCAGTATAAATTTGGTGTGCTTGTTTTTGGCCATCTCAGCGATAAACGATTCCATGTTAGTCGAATTATGGGCTTTTTGAAATCCTGTTAGAAATGGACTTAACAGATCCTTATTTTCCACCCAGCTTGTAAGTTTTCAATATCACTGTTGCAAAAATCTTGTGGCTAACCTTGTTTATGGATAAAAGTTGATAGTTTGCAAGGTTTTGGCTGTCCCCTTTTTTATAGATGGGGACCAAGACAGATTTGCGCCAACTATCCATTTTGTCAGTATATTAGCCCACAATTTCGGTTTCATCACTGTTGGGAATCTCGTCAGGCCCAGGTGCTCGCAAACCTTTTAATTTGACAATGATGTTCTCTATCAAATCTTCCTCAACCAAATCATTACATTTCGCAAGGTCTTTGCCATCTTTGTAAATAGGCTTGTAATACAGGTCTCCTATATACTGTAGCCACATAGGTTCCGATACTAAGTTTATATTAGTTGGACGTTCACTGTTTCTATATATATTAAATTGGGACCAGAATCTTAGTATCATTCCCTCTGAGCCATCCAAATAGACAGGTCCAATTTGCTGTATTCATTGAGGACTTATGATGTTTTATCCAATTTCTGTAGTTTGTAGCCAATTTTGTTAGTTGCATCGGAATCAGAATATTTCTATTTAACGCAGCCTTTGCAGTTCGGAGTGACAGTTTTTGTGCTGCGATAATTGGGTCGAACGCAAGATTTCATTTTGTATCATTTTTGAATTTTTTCATCTTGTCAGTGAATTCCTTTCAGCTGTTTTGTCTGCTACAGAACAAATAATGTAGGTCCCAGTTGATCAGTTGTTCTCCATGAGATCTTGGAGATTGTAGCTCAAAAGATCATTTATAAAGATTATGGTGTCGATTCATGGAATTAATGTGCGCCGAAAATTCCCGCGCAGAGGTGCCAAAACGTGCGAATTGCAGTAAAAGTGCAAAAATCGCAGTAAAAGTGCAAAAATCGCAGGGAAACCAGCGCACATCGATTCATGGAAGTCTGTGTGCGAGAAAAACATTGGATGTGCGCTGAAAAAGTGCTTCGCGCATGCCGGCGCACAGGTCATCCAACAGCGTGCACCACGGCCACTGCGAAATCGCACATAGCGCGACGCACATCACAAAAGTAGGCGTAACACGGGGCGTAACACTCGGAATGGGGAACAACGCGTGAAAATATGGGCGTCACGGGGGAAGTACAGGAGGCAAGTGCGCGGAACGCCCACACGCTCGCCTACAACCCGTATTCATGGAATCGAATAGGGCAAACCAGCGCACGGTGAAAGACGCGCACAGGGCCAAACAAGTACGCCACAAGAAAGCAGGCTTTAGCGTCCCTGCGCCTGAAATAAATGTGCGCCAAAATGTGCGCTAACAAAAAGCACCCATATACAGCCATGATGAATGGTCCATACAGTGGCCCTCTAGGACAAATGAGGTGCAAAGGGGTACCGACAAACACGGACACCCGCTGTGTGAAAAATAGCGTGTGCGTGTGTTTCTGGGTGTCTGGGAAGTTCCACACGCGATTAGCCTGGGTACGTGTACTTCGGGGTGCGCGTGAAGTTCCACACACGATTAGCCTGGGTACGTGTGTTTCGGGGTGCGCGGGAAGTTCCACACGCGATTGGCCTGGGTACGTGTACTTCGGGGTGCGCGGGAAGTTCCACACGCGATTGGCCTGGGTACGTGTGTTTCGGGATGCGCGGGAAGTTCCACACGCGATTGGCCTGGGTACGTGTACTTCTGGGTGCTCGGGAAGTCCCACACGCGATTCCAGCAGTTACGTGTATTTCGGTGGTGCCACACGTGATTTGGCCGTGTGGGTCCTCCCAGGTGTTCCCTCTACACGGCCCCTGCAGGCAGCCCACACCACAGGGGACTACCCTGCACCCCTGCTCATGTCCCACAGGCAACCCATCCACCATGGCCATGCCCCCCAGCCAACCCACATGTCACCTTGCACTACTGATCACCAACACATGTCTCCCAGCACCCCCACCCCCAGCACTGTGGGGCACCCTCCACCAGGCCCCCACTCATGTCCAACTCATGTGTCCCATCACCCCCACCCACCAGCATCCAGGGGCACCCTCCACCAGGCCCCCACTCATGTCTCCCATTACCCCCACCCCCCAGCAGTGCAGGGCACCCTCCACCAGGCCCCCACTCATGTCCCCCTGCACCACCACCCCCCAGCATCCAGGGGCACCCTCCACCAGGCCCCCACCCCCCAGCAGTGCAGGGCACCCTCCACCAGGCCCCCACTCATGTCCAACTCATGTCTCCCATCACCCCCACCCCCCAGCAGTGCAGGGCACCCTCCACCAGGCCCTCACTCATGTCTCCCATCACCCCCACCCCCCAACAGTGCAGGGCACCCTCCACCAGGCCCCCACTCATGTCCCCCTGCACCCCCACCCCCCAGCAGTGCAGGGCACCCTCCACCAGGCCCCCACTCATGTCCCCCTGGACTCCCACCCCCCAGCATCCAGCGGCACCCTCCACCAGGCCCCCACTCATGTCCCCCTGCACCCCTACCCCCCAGCATCCAGGGGCACCCTCCACCAGGCCCCCACTCATGTCCCCCTGCACCCCCAGCATCCAGGGGCACCCTCCACCAGGCCCCCACTCATGTCTCCCATCACCCCCACCCCCCAGCATCCAGGGGCACCCTCCACCAGGCCCCCACTCATGTCTCCCATCACCCCCACCCCCCAGCAGTGCAGGGCACCCTCCACCAGGCCCCCACTCATGTCTCCCAGCACCCCCACCCCCCAGACGTGCGAATTGCCTGGGTACGTGTATTCCTGGGGTGCGCGGATAGTCTCACATGCGACACCATCAGGGTACGTGTATTATGGGTCCGCGTGAACTTCCACACGCGATACCAGCAGGCTACGTGTAGTACGGGGTTCGCGGGAAGTTCCACACGCGATTGCCCTGGGTACGTGTATTTCGGGGTGCGTGTGAAGTTTCACACGCAATTTTGCAGGGTACGTGTATTTCGGTGTGCGCGTGAAGTTCCACACGCGACTGGGCCTGTGAGAGTGGGGTACGTGTATTCCAGGGGTGGGCGGGAATATTTACTCGCGACTGGGCCTGGGAGAGCGTGTTGTGTATTCCTGGGATGGGCAGGAAGATTTACAGTCGCCTAAAAATAAATCGTCCAATCCTGAAACACATACGCCAGCATGAATCAGGCGTACGTCGACCCCCGCAGCATAAAAGTGCACGCAAGCAACAAACAAGCTCAGACGCCAGGATGAATATACCGTTCCTAGCAGCAGTGGCCGTGGGTTACCAAAGGAGGAGGAGGAGGAGGAGGATAGTGAGGGCCCGAATTTTCACTCCCAGAACCAGCCTTTTTGGGATGCCTGATGACCAGGTGTATGGGAGGTACAGGTTTCCACCACACTTAATACTGGACCTGGTCAGTGAGTGGGAGGATGAACTCACATCACCCACCATGGGCTCCCAAGCACTCAGCCCCCTGGAGAAGGTCCTCAATGTACTGCACTTCTTGGCCACTGGATCATTTCAGCGGACAAGTGCCATAGTGGGTGGGGTGTCACAGGCCACGCAGTCACGCTGCCTACACCAGGTCTTGAACATCATCACTGCTCGCCCATCAGTCCGCAGGCACATATACCTGCCCAGGACAACTGCAGAAAGGCAGGCTGCCGCCCTGGATTTCTACGGTGTGGCACAATTCCCCAAAGTGCTAGGTGGCATTGACTGCACCCATGTGGCACTACGTCCCCCCAGGGCATCCGAGCACATCTATAGGAACCGCAAGCACTGGCATTCCATCAACGTGCAGGTAGTATGTAATGCCAAGGGAATCATCACCTCAGTATATGCCAACTATCCAGGGTCCACCCACGACAGCTTCATTTACCGAATGTCTACCCTAAGCCGGGACCTAGAAGCTGGGCGGCATGGCGATACATGGCTGCTTGGTGAGTATGAATGCCACTGCACATGCATGCATGCATGCATGTCAGATGCAGAGTTATGTCACTACCCCACTAATGATACCCATCGCCTACTCACCAGGGGACAGTGCCTACCCTCTGAGCACCCACATGATGACGCCAATTCGGAACCCCATCACGCCTCCCGAGGTGAGATACAACACAGCCCATATTGCAACCCGGGGCATAGTGGAGCGCACATTTGGAGTGCTCAAGTCACGCTTTCGCTCCCTTGACCGTTCTGGCGGGCAGCTGTTATATGCGCCCCCAGTAGTGTGCAGGATCATAGTGGCAGCATGTGTCCTGCACAATGTTGCAACACGCCGGGGCCTGGCTGTGGACATGGTGGTACCCCCAACCACATGCACGCCCGCTGCGCATGGGAGGGGAAAGGGCACGGAGTGAGGCAGCCCGTACGCAGCTGGTGGCTAATTACTTCACATAGAAATCACACCCCTGTGCAGTGCACACAGCCCTGGCACATACCATCTGATAAGCAATGATGACTCGACCTGACAATTATGACGAACAAAGGGACAGTCAACTGTCAGAACCCTAGCAGCCTGAGATTGTTCATGTGGAAGTTGTGTGCATCCCTACCTACACAAACACCACCAATGCAGTGTCATCAAAAGACACACTTCCATGCTGCAGAAATGAATACCCACTTGCAAAATACTACATGAGAACAGTGCCATGTCACCCAACCCCTCCCCGGCACGGCCACACAACACACCATGGCATGTCATGCAATGTGAGAGCAAACAAATTAATCCCCACAACATGCCCCAAGTGTCACCAACTACAGTGTCCCTAATGGAAACTGGCCACACGTGAAATGCTCACAGTAATGCAGGACCTACAACACACATTACCAAATACTTGCAAAGAATACCAATCACCTACACAACCTCCAACCTACCTTAAACATGACATTACAGGCTTAATAATTTGGTAGCCTCACTACCTGATAATGGCAGCACTTCCAAGTATACAGTGTTAGCGCCACGCAAGAGTGTAGGTGCACTGCTTACAACATGGACTCCAGTTCCAAGGTAGACCGCCTTGTGAAGACATGAGAAATGGACCTGCAAATTAGGAGGATGAGATGGATGCAGAGGCACACACCATGCAGTGTACAATACAACAACAATATGCACTATGAATGTATACACAGTATTGACTACAGACTGCCCACACATCAAATGAGAGTCCAACGTCACCATGTACGTCAATGTCACTTGGGCACACCCTTTGCAAGCCCATGGAAACGGGAAGCAGGAGGGGTGTGTGTCACACAAACCCAAGCATCTGAACCAAATTCATGACAAGCCTGCATGTGCCCAGCCACAATACAGTGTATGCCCACGGGAGCCACACAAGGCAACACACTGCCCAAAAAACAAAAATTAAAAAAAAATGTAAAAAAAAGAAAAAAATCAAAAATGGCCATTAATGGGGGGTGGGGGAGGCCACCCAGGAGGTCCGAGGACAGGGTGCACACCAAAACCCACTTGTGTGGATCTTGCGGAAAAAAAACACCTCCATGGGCTCATGGCCTGCACGGCTACCCTATTGTGAGAGAATCACTGCTGTCGCTCTCCTCATCCTCTGCAGCTGCATCAGGAGGTGGTGGCACTATGGGAGGCAGCCCACGCAAAGCCTTAGTCTGGTCCTCCATGGCAGCAAGCATGCGGGTGTGGAAGGTCTCGTTCTGGAGGATAATTGTGCGTAGGTCCCCATGCAACAACTCACATGATGCCCGGACATCCGCCCTGGTTGCCTGCATCTCAGCTGAGAAGCGTACATGTGAGACGCTCCAGCTGCTGTTCTGTCCTTCGGTTTGTTGAAGCCTCAAGCTCAACAAGAGTCGTCCTGAGGTGAAGGAGTTCCACCCTCAGGGCTTCCCTGTGGCCCTGGGACTCTATGGAAATGGCTTCCCGCAGAGTCGCCAGTGCCGCCTGCCTGTCCCTGTTGGACGCCAACATGTCCTCCCTGTGTGACTGGCAGATAGTCTGTTGCCTGCTGTAGTCGCTCCATCAGCCTTTCGGGGGGGACAATGGAAGTGGCCACCCTATCCATGGCCTTAGCCATCATCTCTGATGATGCTGCCTGTTGGGTTGCCATACCGTATATGGATTGCTCCCATGCGGTATTGCCAGGTAGCTTACGGGCACCACGTCGGCGGGCACCACACCTGTCTGGGGCAAGGCGAACTGCGCCCTGCTGTGCCGGCACTGCCTGAGGCTGCAGGACTGCATTCCCCCTCTGATCTGCTGGCCCAGGAACAGGATCAGATGTTGCGGAGTGTGACCCTGCATCCGTAACCACCAAAGGCGTACCTGCCAACACTGACATCCCCATTGAGGGTTCTAACCCTGGTGCAGGTGGGTCGGACAGAACAGAATCCCTCCCAGGAACACTCACCTGCGACGGCACATAGGTCTCATCATCCGAATCAACACCTGAATACAGCTCGGGGGAGGAGCAGCCAGAGACACTCCTTGAGAGCACGACCTGCAGCAGTTGTGGGTTCTCACCAACCATCACACGTCGTCCCTCACTGGTGGTCGGTCGGGCCTGAGACCCCTCCTGGGTCTGCACCATCTCCACAACCCCAGCAGTATCAAGTGCGTCATCCCCTGCAAAGACATAAAAGAAAACAAATGGAAACAGGCATTAGCACTATGGCACACAATTAGGGCTGAGAAGCTACAGAAACAGTACTTGATTGACACATGTCCCACATGACTAAAACCCTCCCATGCATGCACCGTCACTGCGTGTGAAGGGGAGGCAGATGGCACACATTGATGACACCAAGATGGAAGATGAACACATTTTCTGCATGCTGCCTAGCAGTGGCATCACACATTGGCCTGTGATTGGCAGGTCAAATACACATGCCATCACACAGATGGCATGTACCCTAGCCATGAAGTGAAGAGGGAGAGGAGGGCACCAATTGTTCATTCAGTCTAGTTTGCTCATGAAATTGATTTTTTCATTGAAATGGTTCAAATGTTTAACCTGGAGCTGCCAGTCCAAAATGGTCCTATAGCACAGGGACATGTCTAAACAAATCATATCCAGGAAACAAAGCCAGTCCACTGTACCATAGCCATGTCAGACATGTGACAATAGGACTGAGAAATGCCTAGTAAAAGTGGTGGTATGCAAACAATCTGCCTGAATAAACAGAGGAAAATAAGCAACAATGTTGTGGCAAGATGACACTTCAAGGGCAACTGGCGTGGTGTTGGGCTAGATGTCTAATGTTGGCAGAAGGGATACTGCTATACCCAAATGCTGGTGCGCAGAATTTATTGGATGAGGCACATGGTTGACCCAAACCACTCGGGCACACACACCCTCACCTGGCACCCAAACAGAAGCCCTCACACACACACCATGCACATGGATGACACACACATGCATGTGCACTCACCGGACAATGCCTCATAATCTGCCAGTTCTCCCACGCCTTGGATCTGTTCCTCCGTGACGTAGGTCCCAGCAACATGCTCATGTGGAGTGAGTTCGATGTCCTCTGCTGGAGACCCACCTCCAGTCACTAGAGTGGCGGCATGACTTGAGGCCAGCTTATTCTTTGCCCTGCGCTTCAGGTCATTCCAGCGCTTGTAGCATTCATTAGCTGTGCGCCTCATGATTCCAAGGGCACTTATGATGTCCGCGATGGTCTGCCAGTGTGCCAAACGTTGTGCAGGTGTGGTCTTGGATCGTGCAACAATCACCATTTGCCGTTCATGTGCGGACACATACTCTACAAGTGCATTCAGTTCGGCCTCATTGAAGCTGGGCTTCCTTGACGGGCCGCACTGTGTAGCCGTGTCTGGGGCATCAGCCTCTACTGGACGAGCACTCTTCCTCTTCCGCTTGGAAGGTGGTGGGGATCCTGAGTGTCCTACGCCGCTCTGGACACTAGGGGCAGGAGCCCCGGTGGACTCTACTAGGAGTGTGGGATTGCACACTCAGCATGGGAGTTGGTGCAGGCATTAGCTCAAGTGTGATGGTGTCAGGGGGAATGTCAGCAGGATGGACTTGGACCGACACTGTCCTGGCTGGGTGAGAGGTGTGGTGGATGGAGCTGCAGCTGCCCCTGCAGCCTCCCCACCCTGCCTACTCGGGGCAGCAGATGACCTAGCTGCCCCTGATCCACGTGGCCTGATGACACCAACGTGCACCGGCGCACATGGCCTAGACCTGCTGACCTGGAAGTCAGCCATGGAGTCACCCTGTGCCAGGTCTGGTTCCACAGTGGGCTGGTCCAACAAGGGCTGAGCATGGATGGTGTCAGCCACGTTACCCTCAACCAAGGGGGGGGGGGGCATGGGTGTCCCTGACTGCTCCTCCACACATGGGGGGCTAGGGGCACCCTGCAAGTCATGGCCACGTCCCCTACCGAATCCACCACGGCCACCACTTGGGGCTCGGCCACCTTTGCCACCCTTACGGCTTGTTCGCCTCCCAGCCATGGCACTGATGTTATTGTGCGTATGGGAGTCGCTGTGAACTATTGTCCTGGGCAATTGGGGGTCAAAGTGGTTGGGTACCAGATGGTAATTGTACCCTAGTGCTCTAGCAAGGCTGTATGTCACCCCTGGGGAAAGATGACGGGTCACGCAATGCACAGGCACCCCAAAAAAGGGAATTAAGGTGCACGCAACCCCTCCTAGACCACGTTTGTGGAAAAATAAAACTGCACTACGCTGTGGCACCCAGAAACACAAGAATGAACGTATGTGTGCCACACACAGCCTAGAATGACCTCTGAAGGGGTATGCGACACACGGGGCAAGCACAGATGTTAAATACGGGCGCGACTCACCGTCTGCCAGGAACAAAAGCGTGAAAAATATGCGCGTGTGCGCGTTGGCAACACCCTTGCCAAAAGAAGAATTGTACGCTGTCTGAGGAGACAGGACAACAGTAGAAGGGAACGCTGTTTGAGGAAACAGGCCCAGGAAAAAGAGGAAAAGAGAAAAAGCTGTCAGAGCGAACAGGGAGTACGAACTTGAAATGCCGTGAAGTAAATCGCGTGTGAACCGACAAGAAGTACAGATTTCACCCACTCGCTCTCCACGAAAAGCACGTACAAGGAAATGGCGTTCTATACGTACCTTTTATCCACAGACGCGCATACGTGATGAGGCCATTTCCACCAATTACACGCTTTGACACTCGGACGTGTATCTTTTTTTTTTACACGCGCCATTCTCTACGGCCATGCGCGTGACGTCATAGCTGCGCATGGGGGCCTTTGGGCCAATGAAATTGCGTATGCGTGCAGACGCGCTTACGCGCTAAGGGCCTTTCCTCGAATTACACGCAGACGTGCAGGATTTTCACGTGCCAAATCACGCCGTATCAAGCTGGCCACGCGTAAGCACACGGAAGACCACGCTCCTGCCCAGAAATCCGATTTACTGCCCCCCAGAGCCCCGAGCACGCTCCCACCTGCCATCTGCTGCTGCCCACGTGCCCTGCCATTTGCTGCCTGCACATCAGCCAGGGGTGCTGTTGCTGTGACCACCCCTGCTGGAACCGAAGACTCCCGACTGGGATTCCATCGCTCCACAGCCCAGCCCCAGGACCCAGTTGCCCACCCACTCCTGCCTCTGGGGTTGTCATGTTGGGCACTGCAACATCTGGCACCACTGACAACCCCCGGCCAGAGAGGCAGAGGGGCACCAGCTTCTGTGCCAGGGAAGTTGGTGTACTGGTGGAGCAAGTCCTGGGGCAGTATGATGCCCCTTCGGAAGTGTGCGTGCCGACAAGGAAGGACAGACTCGGATCTGGACAGACATCGTGACTGCCATCAACGCAGAGGGGGTGGTAGACCGTGACATGTCAAGAGGCGCTGGGAGGACTTCAGGTCCAGGACCCTCAACAAGGCCCGGCGCCTCTTGAAGGCAGCGGATGCTAAGGGGCGCCAGGGCCACTTGTCAGAAGATCAGATGAGGGTCCTGGAACGCATATCCCCAGCGTCCACATCCAGGTCCTTGAGAGGCAGACCTGTCTGGAGTCGAGCTGTAAGTGTACATGCATCATGTTTGTAAGCTGTGCGTGTGGTGATGTGCCAGGGTGTGGGTGGGGGTGTACAGGGCCGTGAGGCTAACACATGCGAGGGCTGTCATGTGTGAGACATGGATGGTGCTTGTGTGTGTAGGCTTGCATGCCAAATGCAGTTGTGTGGGCACACATGTTTGGATGAATGTTTATGTAAGTAGGCATGTTCGTGATGTCACGCATGTATGTTGTTTTCAGCTGCATGTATCAGCACTGTGTGCATGTGTGTGTATTTGACAAGGGTGCAACAGTGATGCAGCATGGATGCATGTGACAGCGGGATGTGGAAGCCTGATTGGCAGATGTGACCCGGATGCCCATCTGAACACTGCGACAGTTGGCTGAGGTGTACACATGCATGCAAGTGTGGTGGTGTGCGTTCATGTGTAGTGCACTCCATGTGTTGCATGTGATGTCTGGCTCACCTTTGCCTGCTCATGCTGTTGTATGTGTATGGATGGTGCTGGCAGTTGCGATATGGCTGTGGTATGGCTCATGTGTGCAAGTTGAAATGACATGTGTGTTGCCGATTGTGATGCCATGTCTGAGGTTTGCCAATGCCACTCATGTGCAACTGTCGTGTGTATGTGTCCATTGTACAGTGCCCCGATGCCTGTGTTTTATTTCTCCCATTCTGCAGCGTCAACTGATGAAGAGGGCGGAGAAGGTGCTGTGGAGCACAGCGGCGGGGATCGCACCGCCAGCCGGAGACGCAAGGCCCGGCTCCCCTCCCAGGTTGTGATCTCGTCAGAGAGTGAGGAGTCCGGTGCCGCGTCCCAGGCCGCAGCTGCCGGGGGGAGGTCCAAGAGGCGGAGGTCGGAGTTGGACTCCTCGGCAGCAGAAGGGACAGCTGGGACCCCACAGGGCCCAATGGGGGGAGATGGCACGGAGTCATCCAGGTTGGTGGGGGGTTTGGTGGAGGAGGAGGCCGTGCAAGCAACAGAGACGGGGTCTGGAGGTGGGGATTCCACTGGTGCTAGTGGTGCAGTGCAGGACCAGGGACAGGAGGCAGCACAGGTCGCCGCGGAGGTGCCTGTGTGCAATCCTGTCCCTGATCCTGTCACTGCATCATCTTGCACCAGCAGGGATGCCTACGTCCAGACCAGTTTTCAGGCAGGGGATGAGCTCACGACAACTGGCCTTCCTCTGCCTGCGGACATGGCGGTCCGGGTCCGGGTTGAGCCTGTCCTGACTGGTGTGGCGTTGCATCAACGGGCCATGCGAGGTGACCTGCAGTCTTTTCATGAGGAGACTGCACATCATCTCGAATGGCTCGTTGACCGCGTCGGCCTACTGGGACAGGTCACCCAGGCCGGATTCCTCCGTTTGATGGGGCTTGCTCAGACGCCCTCCTCAACTGAACCCCCTATGCGCCAGTCGTCCTCCGTGCCATCTTCCCACCCATTAGTCACCTGTGTGCCCTGTGGAGCAGCCTCTGACGGTGCGGCCAGGCTGGTGGAGGAGGCATCCCTGCCACAGTCGGGAGTCGTACATCCAGCAGGGGTGGCCACATCGACTGCACCCCAGCCAGCGGAGGATGTGCAGGAGGCAGTGCACGGGCAGAGGCACAGCAGCAGCAGCAACGTGGTGGGAGCCATGATGGCTCGGGGCCTTCGACATCAGAGGGGCAGGCATCGGCCGGAGGGCAGGAGGACCCAGGACGGGAAGTGTCTTCCGTGTGGCAGCGGTTGGGCCACGCCATAGATGCGGAGCGGCAGCCGGCGGAAGAGGCACGGCTCACGATGGTCAGGGCGGAGAACTCCATGCGGAGGGCCCTGAGGCGGGCCGAGTGCCTCGAGGCAATCCGCAGGGAGTTGGGGGTGAACATGTCGACGGCCCTGCGGACCCTCGGGGCCATGGAGGAGGACCGCCTCCGGGACATTGAGCAGGAGTTCGATGATGCCCTGGCCCGGAACATCCCGAAGTGAGCCGTCGGACTAGCCCGCTGCCCTTGTAAATAGTTCTGTAGTTAGTGTTAGGTTTCCTTTGGTTTTGCATTTTTTTTGGACCTTTTGGACAATGGGCCATATTTTTGTATATAGTTTTTTTTTTTTAGGTAGTGTTATTAGATAGGTTTCATTTCTTCTGTTGGGATCATGGACCCTGGATTGTTTATCTGTATATAGTTGACTTTTGGATTTTCATTTTTTTATGATTTACCCATGGAGCAATGGTTTTCGATTTTAATTTTCCATTGGATTTACTTTTGTGGACTGTGACTTTGGACACCTTTCCTTTGGATTATGATTTGTGGTTTTGCATTATTTCACGGACATGCTGGTTTATTTTTTTTAAATTTCCATTATTGTTTATTTTTGATTCAATTTATGTTGCTTTTAATACATATTTTTTCTTCAAACTTCAATGTATAGTATGTCATTGGTTTCATGCATATCATGATATTGGTTTTGAAAATCACTGACACCCATTGGGTGTATGTGAGGGGCATGTGTTCATTTCCAAACTTGCAAATGGGGTTCTATCATGTTATTGTAATTTCTAAGTGGGTGGATGCAATACTCGGGTGGGTGTTTGGCATTTGGAGGCTGACCATAAGGGCCAGGGATCTAGATTGTGGCGACATGTTGTCTGGGGGACATGAATGGGGGCCTGGTGGAGGGTGCCCTGCACTGCTGCGGGGTGTGGGTGATGAGAGACATGAGTGGGGGCCTGGTGGAGGGTGCCCCTGGATGCTGGGGGTGATGAGAGACATGAGTGGGGGCCTGGTGGAGGGTGCCCCTGGATGCTGGGGGGTGGGGGTGTTGGGAGACATGAGTGGGGGCCTGGTGGAGGGTGCCCTGCACTGCTGGGGGGGTGGGGGTGATGGGAGACATGAGTGGGGGCCTGGTGGAGGGTGCCCCTGGATGCTGGGGGGTGGGGGTGATAGGAGACATGAGTGGGGGCCTGGTGGAGGGTGCCCCTGGATGCTGGGGGTGCAGGGGGACATGCGTTGGTGGGCAGTAGTTCAAGGTGACATGTGGGTTGGCTGGGGGGCATGGTGGATGGGCTGCCTGCGGGACATGTGCAGGGTAGGCCCCTGTGGTGTGGGCCGCCTGCAGGGGCCATGGAGGGTGTAGAGGGTACACCTGGGAGGACCCACACATGCAATTCACATGTGGTGCTCCCCGCGCACCCCTGGAATACACGTACCCAGGACAATCGCGTGTGAAACTTCCCGAGAACTACTGAAATACACGTTCCCCGCTTGGCAGCCCTGTGAACTGGTCCAGGGTTAGCGCAGCCCTTTGCAATGATTTGGGGATTTTGAAGGCTTTTCCTTGCGCGAGGGCGTTCTTGGGGGCGTAACTTGCGCTGCTGCTGGGTCGCTGCGCCACTCTGCGCCACGGCTGGTTTCGGAGGATAAAATCCATGAATTCGCTGTGCGCAGAAATCGATTTTTAGCGCACGCGGCTGGCGCAGACATTCGCCCGGGCACACTGTGCGCCAGCCGCGTGCGACACTTTTGTGCGAAATTCTATGAATTACCCTGTTTGTTTGTATGGCAACATTTCCAGCACATACATGATCCCCCGGTACTATTGGAGTGCAGTATATTTCAATGAGACCCTGAATATTATAACCGCCATGGTGGATTATGTAATGGCGGGTAGCTAACCATTTTTTCCAAGTTTTCGCAACTATGTGAGTTTTATAATATTTCTCTGCCGGCTTAACTTTAATAGGAAAGCCCAGATGGGCATATTCTTCAACGTTTTCTAGGTTGAACTCCTTTAATTTCGATCTCTGTGCCTTGGATGTTTTACAGCTTTTCCCCAGGATCATGGTTTTTGTTTTTGATATATTAATACTCATTGCATTTCTCTCAGCATATATAACTGGGGTATCCAAAGAACGCTGGAGACCTATCAGAGTTGGATCTAATAATATATCATCCGAATAGGACAGCCATGCACATGTGCTCCATTTAACTTGGGTGGATAGATTTGTATTACCCGGAATATCTGTGGTAGGTCAGCCATGTAAAGATTGTAAAGTATGGGAGACAAACCGCATCCTTGTTTCAGAACACAGATTGTCCCAACTTAGAGTGAAGTCCTGTCTGATGTAAGAGTACAGTCGTAGAAGTGTCCATGTAGAGTTGCTGAATGTAATATAAATAATGATCAGGTTTACTCTAAGCTGCTAAATTCCTCCACAGATCTCACTGCGAGACCAGGTCAAAAGCTTTGGTAAAATAATGTAGCAGCAGTATAAATTTGGTGTGCTTGTTTTTGGCCATCTCAGCGATAAACGATTGCATGTTAGTCGAATTATGGGCTTTTTGAAATCCTGTTAAAAATGGACTTAACAGATCCTTATTTTCCACCCAGCTTGTAAGTTTTCAATATCACTGTTGCAAAAATCATGCAATTCACGTGTGGTGCTCCCCGCGCACCCCTGGAATACACGTACCCAGGACAATCGCGTGTGAAACTTCCCGAGAACTACTGAAATACACATTCCCCGCTTGGCGTTTGCTGTTTGGCAGCCCTGTGAACTGGTCCAGGGTTAGCGCAGCCCTTTGCAATGATTTGGGGATTTTGAAGGCTTTTCCTTGCGCGAGGGCGTTCTTGGGGGCGTAACTGGCGCTGCTGCAGGGTCGCTGCGCCACTCTGCGCCACGGCTGGTTTCGGAGGATAAAATCCATGAATTCGCTGTGCGATGAAAAGGATTTTTTCGCACGCGGCTGGCGCAGTGTATCTCACGGGGACACTGTGCGCCACTTTTGTGCGAAATTCTATGAATTACCCTGTAAATATTTTTCACTCCAGCGTAGTCGATTTCCCTGCATGTTAGTAGTAGTTCTAGAGCAAAGCAAGTTGATGGGAGCGGTTTTTTCCAACTTCATGGACCAGGTTAGGGAGGCATGGTCGCTCATATTCTTGAAACAAATTTGAATACAATCGCATTTATTTGACAATAGTGGGTCCATCATAACATGATCTAAATGAGCTCTAACTGAGCCATTAGTCCAAGTGTAGTTTTTTCTTCCAGGGACTGCGTTTTCAAAAACAAGTAGCCTTCGATTGAATGTAACCAAAAACTGCCTCCAAAGGGACTTTGTTTTCTTGGGACCGAGTTGTTGTGTATTAAAACTCTCAGTATTAAAGTCTCCGGCAATAATAATTAAACCGTTGGGGGCAAGGTCATGCCATTTCAAAATTATTGAATTGATAACTTTGTGTATAGTCACTGTATACAATCCTCCAGGCGGATCGTATATATTTATAATCAATATGGCATCTTTGCGTTTGCCCTTGGGGGGAGAGAATGGCCGCCAAGAAATCCGGAGTAATAATAATTATAGGAAAAGGGTGTAAATCATGGAATCATTTGGCGCCTATAGCTAGTCCCTGACTGCTTTGACCTCTGTTCGAAGGGATTGCAGGATTTAAGATCAATTGATAACCCTCTATTACAAAGGGTCTGGTACACCGAGTCTCTTGTAATAGGAATTTATCCAATCCCATTTTTTTTTTTTTTAAAAACACTAAGTTTGCAATAAACATTAATAACTTCATATAAAGTAAACATTGTCTCACATTAATCAGTTATAACCAAATTTGCAGAACATCTTAAGTATCATACATTGTTCATTCCAACAAAATAACCATATCCTGTGAAACATAATAAACATACAGACAGGTATGCACAAAACACAAAAGACAAGCAGGAAGAGAAAAAAAACCACACCTCACCCCAACTATTCTCAAAAATGCCACATCCATTATTACAACCCTACCGCCATATCAATCATAAAGAGCCACAAACGGTCCCCATAGCTTCATGTAGTCCTCTTCTTTATCTTTATTTTTCAATGAAACCTTATCATATTGTTATAAAACTTGCAACTCCGTTAACCACTCTTCAACATTAGGCTTTTTCCTCGTTTTCCAAATCCTGAGAATTAGCTTAATTGCCACCATTATGGCCCTGTCTATCCAGCAAGTATATTTTCTAGTATGCACACATCTTTCTTTATGTGAGAGTAAAATTATGTTTGCTGCAGATCTTTGCAAGTGTATTCCAAAAATCAAATCAATCCTATGAGTTACATCCTTCCAAAACAATTGCACTATCGGGCATTTCCACAGTAAATGTAAAAGAGTACCTCTACCAATATCACAACACCAGCATAATTCATTTGATTGAAGCCCCAATTTAAACATCTTAACTGGTGTCCAATACAACCTTCCAATAACTTTCTGTCAAATCAAACGCAAACCCGTGTCTGCTCCCAAGTTCAAATTCACCTTCAGAATATCTCTCCAATCTACATGAGAAAATTACCCTATTAACATCATGCGACCAAGCTTCCTTCAAACCAGTACATGCTAATTGATCGATAACCGCGTGTGTTCCAAGTGAGCCATTTTAATTTCCGTCCATTTATATGGACTCCATTTGTATTCTTGGTCAGTCTTAGGATTCCCATTTCGTTGTTGGTCTCAAGATTTTTCTTGGCATGGTATGCTTGTAAAACAGCTTTACCCGTCTGTTCCGTGATGATTTTTTGTATGTCCTTGGGCGTACTGAGTTTTCCCTAGGTGTGATGCACTTATTTTTCCGACATATAGTTAGACAATCCCAAGCTTGCTAATTACACTACGCTCGCCCTAAGACGCGTTACTATCAGGACTGTTGGGGATTCAATCAGCGCCCAATTTGATTTTTTTTATATATATATATATAAATATATATAAAAAACACATGTAAATTGAGGGTTGTAACACTACAAAAAACCCCCTACAAAACATGCCAAAAGTATTCCCAGCACTCAAGACCAAAACACCTTCTTACAAAATGCTTCGTTTTTATTCTTTATAAAAACAAACAACCAACTGTGCAAATGTGCAAAAAAGGGTAGGTATAAGTCAGAAACCTCCCCATGGCAAGCAGGTTAAACAACACTCACCCCCCAGGGTGGAAAAATCGCCACGCGTTCCGCCTGGATCTACCAAGCTTCCTCAGGCTGATCAAACTATATATATTTTTTTTGTCTCGTTAAATAAATCAACCTTATGTTTTTGCACTATACAATCAATACTTAAACATAAGATTGAGGTTTTAACAGTGCCATTGCATTATACAAATATCCATTGTTACATTGTTTGAATTTTTGATTTTTTTTTAATGTTATGGCTGAAAAAATTCAACCTTTGCATGCATAATACACAATAACAATAATATTTGCTTAACTGTTAAATACAATTTATAATTCTCCATCGACGGAACAATCCAAATATACACCTTAAAACCGATCGACATTTAAATGTTCCTCATTACAATCATTTCCTTCACACTCAATTGGTAACATTTCTTACGATAATAAACACAACGAAAATCACTGAAATCCGTTGACCTCTAAAAATCATTGCCCATAATTTAGCTTCTGTTAATCCTCTGTAATCCTTAAAGCAATGAAATAGAAACTGCCTCCTTTGCACCAGCAATTTAGGACAAGAGACCGCAATATGGCTCAAACTTAAAATGTATTGAGATTCCAAGATGGCTCCCGCATTCTAAAGACAGCGATTGGTAATCAATGAGGTGGTAATTTGGGAGTGCCCCCCACCCCGGTAAGGGACATCTGATTGGCATCTTCACCACTAGAAAGTGGAGAGGCTCATCCCCAAGGCCCACCCTTTGTGGTAAGAGGCACTCTAATGTGAGCATTGGCCTAGCCTACATGGAGGAGTCCGCAATATTCATAGGGGACTCTGCAACGGATAAGTTCAAAAGTCTGGTATTCTCCCACAGAATCCTGAAAGTTAAAATGGTACATCACCAAATTCAACAAGCGGCTAAGTGAGATTTAACACTGTAGCTCCCGGTATAAAGCGGTTACTGACACTACTGAAATCCAGTTGTGGAGACATAAAAAGCTGCATGCTTCAGCGACTCAAAACAGGACTGCGTGGCATTTTCCAGGATAGCAGATCATCAGCAGATTGAACACTGGCCATAAGGTATTTCTCCCATAACATCACATGCTGAGGGGGGAAAAAGAAGCCCACCCTAGCAGCACCCACTAAAGACCTTAAGACCAAATCTAATCCACTACAAAAATTGTGGGCACTCGACCAGGCAACACCCCTGGCAAGAAGCACACTGATAAACCCCCAAGAGCACCCCTGCAATCTTGATTTTGAGATGGCGGCTTCTAACGAAGACTTTGCAGTTAGTTTTCAGGAGTTTCAGGACACATTTATAGCCTCCTTTCAACAACAGTTCACTTCCTTTACTACAGAAATCAGACAGTCACTCTCTAACTATGGCAAGGACATTGCGTCCCTAGGGGAACGAGTTGACAACGAAAGGGCTATTCAGGAAGTTACACAGGAGAGCAGACATTGTGCTTTAAGATTTAGCCAGGCTAACACACAATCTTGAGGTACAGTGTGAAAATCGGGAAAACAGATCACAACGCTTTAATATACGCATAAGAAAGTTACTGGAATACATCACTGATGCTGAACTGAAGGACACTGTAACCCACATCTTTACTGATTTAATTGCGGGCGATGAAACACCCACGGTCTTGTTAGACAGGCTCCACACAACAGGCCCGAAAAGAACTGATGCTGGGGCCCTCCCACGGGATGTCCTGGCAACATGCACTTCATACTCGCAAAAAGAGCAGATTCTAAGGAAAGCACTGGAATCATCCACAATTACTTAAAATGGGACTGAGATCCAACTTTTTCAAGACCCCTCGCAGATTACCCTCCAAAAATGACAGGCGATGCAGCCGGTAGTTGGAACACTCCAATCAAGAGGAATTAATATGGTTGTTTCCCTTTGGCTTCACTTTTTCCTTAGAGGGTAGACAACATAGGATGACCTCACGAGAAGCAGGTATGGCCCTACTCCAAATCGAGGATCAAGAAACGGAAGGTGCAGCGGAGATAGAGGATAGGCGAGCAGCCCAACAACGCAAGCCTTCGGGAGTGGTCGATGGCAACCCGTCGCGGAAGGAAGAAGATTGGAAAACCGTACTCGGAGGCCCCATCACCAAACCTCCACCAGAATAAAGGGACATTTAATCAAGGTCATCCCAATGCAGATGGATCAAGGATGGGCATAAGGAGTACCAAGAGAAGGGAACTCTGAGCATACCATCTTGGAATGTATCTGTTAAGGTAACAGATGGGTGTACAGGTTGCCCCGCGTGTTGCTCTAGTGTTAAAGTTGATTCACGGCTGGGGTTTTGTACCCCAGGCAGGGTTGGACACCGTGGCTCACACCAGGGGATTTTGTTTGAGGACACAGTTGGGAAGGTTGGGTGAGGGGGGCGGAATGTTTGGGAAGAGGGAAGCACCCAAAGGGTGGGCTAGGGGGTCGCTGCATGGTATTTGAGTCAGATTTTGAAGGATGTGGGGTTTGATTGTTCTTCAGACGGTACAATATCGATTCGCTTTTGAAAACTATTCAAGTTTATAACCCTAAATATTCGGGGCCTGAACGCCCCGGCAAACCGCAGGAAGCTAGAAGTACTCGTGGGGCGTTACCAAACCAGATTTGGTGGCACTCCAAGAGACCCCTATGTCAGGCAGACAAAATCGAGCTTTGCATGTGACAATATCCACTGGGGATACTGTCAAATGCTGCGGGCAATGTGGCCGGGGTGTTGATGGCGATCAGAGCCGCTCCACATATCAAGGTGCTCCGTACGAAGATTCACAAAGAAGGTCGCTATGTCTTTATATTCATGGGCCTAAAGAAGGAAACGGTGGCATCAATCTAAGCTCCCAACACTGGTCAGGAAGGGTTTTTAAAATCTAACCTAACACTATTGGAAACTTTTGGGGAGGGGGAAATAATTCTTATGGGGGATTTTAATTTGGCTTGGGACCCCTTCCGAGATCGCATTGCGGCTACCTACTCTCGGCAAACGGTGCCATCGAAAGCCCTAAAACAAAAGTTTGAAAGTCTGGCTCTGGTGGATGTCGGCCCAACAATTAAGGGGCAGGAAAGAGGATATACCTTTTATTCACATGTTCGCCGGACCTTCTCACGTATAGACTATGTATGGGTCTCAAAGCCACTTTTGGGATCGGTTACCCACATTTTGTGTCTAGCAATCTTGCTTTCGGACCATGCACCTCTTATCGTAGATCTGAATATAGCTGGGGCACCTGAGAGTTTGGGCTTGACGTTTCCCATCTGAAATTTTGGGGAATGCTATAGTGGAAAATAAAATTGAAAGTAAGATTGAGTTCTTCAAGCTTAATTTGATGCAAGAAACCTCAGCAAATATAACTTGCAATGCTTTTAAAGCAACCCTTTGCAGAATTTTTATAGCAGAAGCAGCGTAAAGACGCAAACAAAAAACAGCCCTAGAGATGTAACTGGAGCTAGAGTTAAAACAAATAATGGGGAAAATGCAAACCAAAACAGGTCCCTCTATACAAAGAGCATACAGAACGGTGGCAGGCAAATTAAAATATTTATATAATTAGTTAACATAGTCAGGGCATATTTCATCTACAATGGAAGAGGCAAAATAGTATTTCCAAAGCCTGGGAAAGACCAGGGTAGATACGGATCCTATCGCCCTATAGCCCTCATAAACATAGATGCAAAAATGTACTCAAATATAGGCCAGTAGGATCGATAAATTATACACTCAGACCAATCTGGTATTATAAAATACTGGCAAGCCCAAAATAACATTAGACGAACTTGTCACGTTCTGGAAAAAGTTGGGGGAAAAAGGGCTCTGGTGCAGTTCTACTCTCTCAAGACGCCGAAAAGGCTTTCGACCGGGTTTAGTTGTCTTTTCTTTTTTTCTAACACTAATGAAGATGGACTTTGGCCCGAAATGTATAGAGAAAATAAAGGTAAATTACAAAAAGCCAATGGCCCGCCTTCTGATTAATGGACAACTCTCCCTTCCTATTATACCTCAAAGAGGGACTAAACAGGGATGTCCAATGTCGCTGCTGCTCTTTGCTATCTGTCTGGAGCCGTTTCTTGCAAAGGTTTGCCAAACCCATGATATACAAGGGATAATGTTTGGGGGGGATCTTGCATAAATTGCCTATGCAGATGACATGTTGCTGTTTATAACAGATCTGGAAAGAACACTGACCTCAGTTGCACGAGAGCTAAAGAACTATGGTTTGGTGGCAGGCTTAAAAATTAATCATACTAAATCTGAAATGTTCCCTGGAGGAAGTACAGACACTTTGCATGCAAATACAATTTGGCTGAGCACAAGATAGTATTAAACTATGAGGCGTCATGGTAACTCCTGAATTAAGTAGGATGTACAAAGCAAACTGCCCCTCCCATTGTTGGAAGAAATAGCGGGTCAATTAAGTAAATGGGGCCCGCTGATGATTTCGTGGCTCGACTGAATTAATATGATAAAATGGTAATTCTTCTTTTTTTTTTTTCAAGCTCTCCCAATCCCTGTCCCAGGACCCTATTTTAAAAAGATAGAAAGAATATCCGCTTTTGTCTGGAATAACAAACCACCTAGGGTAGCATACAACGTATTAACTACATCAACAGTAAAGGGAGGACTAGGCCTTCCAAATATGAAAAAGTTTTATCAAGCTGCACAACTTTGACAGTGAAGGACTGGTGGGGTAAGGATTCAGAGAAGAGGTGCATGCAAATGGATCGGTTGCTAGGTGGGCCGCAACTCAAAGACAATTAATGGCTCCTTAAAAGGCTCTGCCCCCATAATATCCACAAGAGTGGGATTACAAGCTTGGTCGAAGTTTGGGGACATAGCAGTGAAAAAATACCAATTCTCACGACATTCCCCTCGCCCTTTACGCCACTGTTTTTGAATCCTCAATTCTCACCAGGCCTGGAAGCATGGCCATTAAGTAAATGGAAACTGGTTGGCTGCACAAAATTGAGGGATATGTATTAGGGCTCCCACCCCAAGCCATTTACTCAATATAAAATAGTATTTGGACTAAATGAATTGGCCCGCTTTCTGTACTTCAAGGTCTGGCACTGGATACTGGCTCCCCTGAATGAACAGGCGGCAACTAGAGAGCTTAGCTCTCTTGAGAAATGTGCCAGCTCCAAACCTACAGGGAATAAGGCTCTAATCTCAAATGTATACAAAATTATTGCAGATGTTCCCCCCGCTAATCCTCCGTACTATAGATCCTGATGGCAGCAAACCTTGGGAGAACAAATTTTGCAAGTAGATTGGAAGGGGATTTGGAAAGATAACAACAAATTCACTTGTTCAATTAAAAAAAGGGAATTCTAGTACACACTGTCAGTTCAATGGCACTTTACGCCAGTAGCTTGCACAAAATGAGACCAGCTATCATCGCCATGTTGGAGGCAATGTGGCTTACTTGGGGATTGGAGGCATACTTGGTGGAGCTGCCCGAAATTGAAGCGATACTGGGCAGAAATCAACGATCGGATAGTGCAAATATTTGGTGTATTGAAACCTGGTACCCTTAAGTCTAACTTTGATTCTTGAGTAAAAAATGAAACGATGCTCAAAACTTGTTATATTGCAACTCGCTGCTTTATTAGGCATAGCACAAAAATTGAAATCTAAAGATGCACCACACTTTGACTGCTTGTCCAGAGTATGGAACTTTGTTGTCGCACTTGAATGTATTACGTATAGTATTGAAGGAGATCAATCAATGTTCACAGGACTGGTTGGAAGTACTCACATTTTTACAAAGTGACTATGACATTCGACACTGTCCTCAGCATCTTCGAATCCTGGGTATTCACTGACTTTGTCTTTTTTTTTAATATGTACCATGCAGAGTGCGAGGGGGCCGGGAGTGCGGGGGTGCTAGGGTTGAACCGGGGGGGTTGGAGGGGGTAACTTACTCTTTGTTATATTCAAAATGCCAATAAAATCCATATAAAAAACTTCAAATTTATTTTTCATTCTGACAGAATTGGCATATTTTCTTGTCCACAGGCCAATTTAATCGTGTTCCTATGATCTGCCTAGTTGGCCATAAGTTGAAACGTAGTCGTAAAAACCATGCTATAAATTCTGGACACAGAAATTATATTATAAAGATAATTTGGAGGGCAATTTCATATCAAAATGACAATTTTTAAAAATCTTATAGCCATTGCATGCCTCCTCCAGTCATAGGACCAAAGTTTCATTTTGGCTCGATCTTGATTAGGTAATCGGTCCACTGTGATGTCTGCTAAGGGCATTATGCCCAAACAGTCCCTCTGGAGTGAAGAGTCAAGCTGATTTTCCAGCAATTGAGTTAATATAGGAATTATCTAATTGGTTTTATGATGATTTAGGATGCATTTTCTAAAAGTCAAGGATCTCCATTTCAACATGATCTCTAGGGATTATAGACCGAACGCAAATCTTATTTGAATCGGTAGACACATTGGAAGCGACAGAACATTCTTCCAATATAAGCCCTCCATCAGATTCCAGTCAACCATTTTTGTTTCCGCCCCATAGATTAATGTGAGAATCACCTTTTGCTTGTAAAAAAATTATCACTGGCAAATGGGAAAAATCCCATATTTCTTGTGAATAACCAGAGCCTGGACTGCAGAGATCACGGTTTTAAACCAGATATCTGCTCTATATGGAACCTATTGAATATTATTATTGGTATTCATACCCAAGTAGTTGTATTCTTCAAGGACAACCAGAGAATTTTTGTATAAGAACCAATTTACTCCTGCTCGTTTAGTTGCCTTTTTTGGGGTTACAATCAAAATGTGACTTCTCAACATTAATAATTAACTGATTACTATTAGCATATTTCTTCAAAGCCATTAGTAATCTCTGTAGGCCTTCAGGCGTCCTGTCCAAAAGGACAGGATCATCTACGTATAATAGCCACGATATGGGGAATTCCCTACCTTAGGCGTGAAGGATTTCACTTTACCTAAATGATCGACTGTATCACTCATAAGTAGATTAAAAAGGGCTGGGGCAAGCATGATCCTCTGTTTTAGTCCCCTCTGAGTTGGGGTTGGTTTGAACAGAAGACCCTGTTGGTTCAATTTGACTTGAATGGAGGTCCCGGAGTAGAGCTGGAAAATTAGCGGTTGAATTTAGCCTTTTGTCTCAAGGGACAAAAACACAGGCAAGCTCAAAATAGATGAAACCCATGTACACTGGCTGCCCCTATTGTTTTTCTCTTTTCTTAATAAGCCACAGTGGCCACATAGACGCCCTCTTATCTTAATATTTAACCATTTAATGTGGGGCCATAATTTTCTATGCATGTATTTAATTTTAAGAGATGTTTCAGTCCATCTAATCCCATTTCTCTCCCCCCCCCGCTCCCCCCTCCCGTGACTTCCAGATTGAATTGATAGTATTCAATTCTTGGTCTTGGGAGTGTAACGTCCCAGGAGATTAGTAAAAGATCATGGTCACTATTGCTTTGCTGTGCCACCCGGAAATCTTTCGCATTCATAAATCTTATTATTTCCACAAAGAAATAGTCCATAACAGCCACCTGTGCACCACGTCTCCAGGTTTGGCGACGAGGAATGTCACCTTTTAGGGCTCCATTCAGCATCGCCAAACCACTGAAATTGAGAGGGTTTCAATAAAGATTAAAGGGCACTTAATAGCTTATTGATTGTTTCTCAACCAAAGGATAAACAACTTTAGTTAATTGATTAAAAGGGTTTGGGGATGCCCAGGGCTCCAAAGTCATGCCTAGGTCCTTTTCACGAGCTGTTAATAAACCCACCATTGGTCTCCCTTTTGTACGCTTAACCGCCTCACCAGGGATACTGCATAAACCTCTGATACTGGAGTGTGTAGAAGCCACGTTTCCTGGAGCATCACAACATCTAATGCAACCAAGGGATTCTTTTTACAAGACAAATGTTTAAAGCTCTGGTTATTCCAAGAAACTATATTCAAGGTCATTATCCCTTTTATGTCCGGCAGTTCCTTTTGCTGATGTTGACTTTTGCCGGCCAGGACACCTGGTAGCCATGACCTTTGTTGTCTGATGTTCCTTCCAAGAGCTCAATTTCTCAACACCCTCTAGCCCACCCGGCTGGCTCTGCAGACTGGAAATCCTCAATGATGGGTAGGATGAGCCCTTCCTCTTCTGCAACGTCATTGTCAACTCAACCCCCTTCTTAGTGATGGCGAAAGAGTTTGCATCCTTGCTTAATATAAAACCTTGTGGTAAATATGCCCCTTAGCTTTCAACAAGGACTCTCTAACCAACTGGGATGGGATCACCAGTCTAACACATCCCTAGTCAAAGTAATTAAGGAATTACATCTGGGCAATGTCTGACTCAATGGTCTCCAACGCTGATTTACCAGTTATGCATCCTAGAATGTTAGATATGTTTGGAATCAATTACTCTAGCTTCCAAATACAAATTATAAATCCAGGTAACTTTTTTGGTGGACAGGCTCTAATTGACTGTGAGAGCCTTCCGTGGGACCCTGAATCCCCCCTTCCTTTCCTGTGCTTATCAGGTACGTTGCCCCATCAGTTTCAAAATGGTCACTAGGTCTCAGACGATGCCCTCTTCGGGAGATTCTATTACCCCCTACCCGCTCCGTAGGGGATGCACAGCTCCCTTGCATCAAATGCCTATGATCTTTTGAGGAAAGCAATCTCCTTTGTTCTGAAGTGTAAAATGGTTGCGGGGAGGAGGGAACAGATGTTCCTGTCCAACATATCCTTTTCCAAATAAGGCTTCCCTTTAGGATCCTGATCGATCCCGGAAGAAAAAGATCTAATAAAGGAGCCCTCCATAATTATGTAGTAAAATTGAGTATATCAGCCTCTTGACTCGCTATCTCCATTAGAGTAGTGTCTAAATTCTGAATGGTAGTCATATTAATATTAGTAACTTCGTCCTGAATTTTTACCAATTTTCTATTTTTATTTCGCATTACTTTAGAATTATTCCCGGCCAGCTTGGAATGTTCGTGCTCATGCAGTGGCGTGATAATGTGCGTAAAACTTTCCTTGAGCCAAACATTGTCGACTTTATTAAAGATCGTTGGTTTTTGGATTTCTTCCCAACCGGCTTAGATTTTGCCCCCTTTCCTTTTACTAAATATTTTAAAAATGGGCTCTTCCAGATCTGGTATTGGGATTATTACCTCCTAAGTGCGTTCAGGGAGGAGTGAAGATTCTCCTATCTGTAGTATAGTATCACCTCTAGCTGGCATCAAGGAGAGATCTAAATTCACCACCTCCTCACTCAATATATCCCTCTGAGATAGATGAGCCACTTCAGAGGTTGACTTCATTGAAATTCCCTCCTGTTTATGGCCCCCTAAAATCCACTGGCTCTGCTCACTTACTCTGGTATGCTGCTCAATCTGAGTCACCTTCCCTGTCACTCTCATCTAAGGATTCAAACAGTTTAACGCCAACAACGCGGTATTCATCGCTGTTAAAGTAACTTCTAGCATGATGGGAGGCCCTGGTTTCAAGCCAAAGGATAGAGGGAGATGAGTTACAGGATGAGTCTAACGATTCGGGATATAGAATTGGGGAGCTTGATATATTTAAAGAATTCATAGGGGTTGCATTCATGGGTTGTGGTGGTCGAGTCTCGGGCACAGTTACGCAATCCAAGGTTTGAATTGTGGGAAGGGCATACTAGATACATTTATATTATTGGTTGGGGCCCTGTCTGGTCTTATTTCAAATCTCCTTAGTGCGCTCTCCATGCAAAATGGTTCAAACACCACTGTTTGTTTGCTTTCCCCAGCAAAGGGTCGCTGGTACTGGATCTTCTCGCCCGTGCCCCTGAGCTTTTCGTCTCCCCTTCTGGGGGCAGTATTTTATTCTCTGGATCACCACCCTCTAAGGAAGGCTGAGGCCTGATCTTGTGATGCCTAATATTTTACCCTCTCGCCAGTACTTCATTTGTTATGCCTTCTATTGCCTTTTGTTCCAGTTGTCCTAGTTCTGCAACCAAGGCTGTGTCGCGAATATCATCAACATTTATTAATGGGTCTGTTTGAATAGCAGTAACTTGAATGACCTGCGTGTCATTTTCCATTGTTAAATAGACTACTAGTGTTTCCATATTTTCCCCTGCTATATGATCGTTCAGTATCCCCCAATAAACTCTAATATCTGAGGTTATCGATTTTGATTGCAAATGTGCAGAATTTAGTTTGGCCTGGGGTAATTGCTTCCTAAGCGGTTTACTCATTAAGGGATCCTTGCTTAAAGTACCATTTCGTAGGTGTGATGACCCATTTTGTAGCATAGTAGTTTTTAGGGTGTATGCGTACGACATAGGGTTAATGTGAAGTAAACTAAAAAAGAACACTTCTCACTTAAAATTTTCCCCACAATAGCCAAATAGTAATTCAAATGAAATAATAAACTACCAATAAAATGTACATGCAATTCCCAATAAACAGACAGAAATGGAATCACCCCACAGAAACTATTATAAGAGGTGAGGAGCAGCATGCTTCACGTGGGCCTCCAGTGGTTTCCTCAAACTACAAGAATAAAAAAAAATTAAAAAAATGAACCATGGACTCACCCCAAGCGCAAACAGCACTCTAGGTCCCGCTCTCAGGTGTGTGCGAGAGTCCGTTTTTAAACACTCCTACGTCCCTGGGCGGGACTTAGGTTCAGTGAGTCTCCAAAACTCAAATCTAAATAGTTTTTGTCACACATTCTGCAAAGAAAGTAGAACATCTATATCGATCCATCCAAGACATGTATATTTGTCCAATCTGTCGAGGAGAGGTTCGTAGTAAAGCAACTCGTACCTCGCAGCCTCAAGAAATTCAGGAGCAGAGTAATCAGCACCAAACAGTACTCTAGGTTGCGTGCGCAAGAGTCCGTTTTTAAATATTCCTTTGGCTGTGGGCGGGGCTTAGGCCGCAGAGTCTCCAAAAAGCAAATATAAATCATTTTTGACACAAATTCTCGCAGCCTCAAAGTCAGGCGCTGAGTATCCAGCACCAAACCGCGCACTAGGTTGAACTCTTGTTCGCATTGAAAAAATTCATAGACTTCCAAGTTTAAAAACAAAGCAAAATTCATCCATGGGATAATATTAACAAAGCCTTTTTGCAACATCACATCAAAATGTATGAAAATCAGTGACTTATGCATTTACATTAAAATGAACGAGTTAGTTAATAACATACTAACATGGGAAATATAAAATGACATATGAAACTAAGTTTCTGAAGTGCTGGTTCACGAAATGATGGTGCATATTTCCAAACACAGAAAGCAGCTGAGGTGATTACCTTAGACTGCACCATATATCCGAGTGCAAATTTGATCTGTGTTTATACTCTCTTCATATTCAACAAAATGGCTATAGCCCTTAATATAATTGAACCTCAGAGCATTACAACAGGTCAAACCATGGCGGCTGGTCTCAAAGAGGCGACCCTGCTTTTCATTGTATGGGATATCACACCAACCTCCAATGTACTCTAGTGTTGCTAAGAAGTTGGAGATGGATGATAAATCTCATCTTTGGGGAGCGCATCTATGCTAAATATGTAAGATGGGCATTAGGCATAAAGCCCTGAATGCAGTAGTGTGCAATACTTTTTTTTAAAGTTTTCTGAATGCTCCCACATTTTAATTGTTTTTCAGAATATTAGCTTTAGGAAGGGATAAGGCTTGATCTAAGGTCATTCCTATATTTATATTGATGAGGCAGGGCTGTCCTCTGCATATTCTCCAAAAAGGGGTTAAGATTTCTATCCTGCAAATGAGTGGCCAACGTCCTTAGCAAAGTTGATTGATCAGAGCAGCAGGCACACAAACCCAGATAGAGACCCTACATCGCTGGATCAGCCAGAGGGCCCTGATGGATGTCAAGCCAAGCTTGCACCTCAGGGCCTCAACTGGTACTGCGCTAGGAACACCCAACAAGGAGCGAGGGAGTTTTCCTGAATGAATAGATTAGCTAGTGCGCTCCTCCCCCTTTGCTTTTTAGTTTCAGAGCTTTTAATTAGTTTACAAATGTGAGGACCAGTAGCTGCATGGCTACAATAGAGGCAGGTATTCACCAACCAGTCAATGGGTTTGTACATGTAAATTCAGTGTTCTATGTCAGCCTGTGCGCTTGGTCCATCTAATTCTTTAAGGGTTATTTGTTCAATAAGTTAACTGCAAGTATTTGGTTATTCACAGTACTTTGTGGTTTATTTAGGTTTCCAAAACATAATTATGTACTTAATATTTCCCCATCATGCGTGATGGTATAGTATTTCCCATGTGATGGTATAGTGGTGCCAACAAAACTCTGCTAGTAGGCACAGGCAAGTGTTTCACCCTTACTCTGGCGTTTTCAAGGCTTAATTAGAGTAGTTCATATAAGTTTGTGTGCCAATTACTAACATCAGTCTTCATACATACTGTAAATCTCATCATCTCCAATAGCATTCATATTACAAAAATGAATCCTAGAAGTTTCCAGTTTGTTTGATGCTGAGTGGACGAGTGTCCTAAGGTTCTGGGGAGTTGGAGGAGAAAGGAAAGGGAAGGGTTAATTTAGGTAAATGGGTCAGTGGTTTTTTGATTTTAGGTAACGTGAGCATGTCAGTTACAGGTTAGTCAACTCTGACATCCCTTACCTTATAGGTAAGATGGATCCGTCTCATTCTGCAACGGCTTAAACACTAGCACTAAGAAACATTTTGAACTCAACACTGATATCAATTGACGCCATGGTTAAAATATTTTCACCAACACTGACAACATAGCCACTAATTAACACAAGCACCATGGCATAGGACAGCATCACAACAAGAGACGAAAGTGGGAACTAGGACTTTAATGGAAACATCCAGAAATCATTAATACGGTTGAGAGGGCACTTTGGTACTGTTAACTCACGGATGTTACCGGCAGACAAATGTCATAGACACCACTAGAACATCACGCATGGGCACCAATATACCAACACGCATGGCAAGAATATAATAAGGATGTGTATACGCTTGGCAAACTAAATATACCACAAAATAATTCCCAATCTTTAGGAAGGAATCCAATACAAACCAAGTTTCGGAACTCAGGTTTGTCGCTGTTACAACTTATGAATAGACGGAGCACCGTAGGACACACCGAGCTATTGCTCAAAGCGAACATTTCAACCGACGAATGAGCCGCTCAGGGGGTGGGGTTTAAAGAATGAGGAGAAGAGTAGCTCTTTCTGTTTTGTCGCCACTCTCCATAAATTCCTTCTCTACCGGAAAGGCAGCTGAATGAATAGTCTCCGGCAAAGTAGTGTTTAATATCTGCTTACAGGCCACAGTTAGTTGGAAGCCTAAAGATTTAAATTTGGAATGACAAGAGGAAAGCAGTTCGATTATAGGGGACACAAATTCTGCGACCACTCAGTTTGATGGGCTGTCATACTCTGGCAGCTCTATATGGGCGACATCATCTGAAACAATAGGATTAAACAGCTTTCTATGATGGAATAAGTCTAATAGAAAAACAGTTAATAAAAGGACTTTTGCCTGATGGATTAATTTTCCAATTTCTCCCATTTCCCAGTAGGTAAATGGATTTCAGGACACTGCATCACACGCTGGACTTGAGCTTTCGGTACTATGCATGTCTTGCTTTGCCAAGGAATCAGGTGCTACCCCTAAGGTTGAGTGTCAAAATGTGGCCCGGGATTCGTAAAAGTGGGCCAGATGTTATTTAATGAGGGTGTTAGTCAAGTATCCATATTTTCCGTTGGGGCGCACAATTAGACATACTTCTAGCTGATAATGCTGATTAGTGACCTGCAACCGGGGTCTTTGGGAGACAGGTGGTATCTGTAGCCTCCCCCTGTTTATGACCATCTGTCCACAGGGCCTCATAAATTAACTGATCTAGCGTTGCCGTCCTTTAAAATATTGGAGACAGTGATAGCAGCTGATGGTCCTTGATTTTCCATGGAGCATTGACTGGTTTCGCCTAGTTTTGTATTCTGTGAGAATGCGACTTTCTTGCGTACCGTCTTTTTCTCAATGAGTGGATACATTGGTCTAGGCCGCCGCTTTTTCTGTTAGTTTTGATTAATGAAAGGGTGAGGAGTCATTTCAGCAGCAATTTCCATTTCTACTATTAGTGAGGACAAGGCCAGAATGGCTGGCCAAGCATTTGAAGATGGCATCATATTCGGCTCGTCTGGCCCACAAATATTTCCAGAGTGAATGAAGAGGGGGGTAATATCCTGAGACCATAGTGGCGCTGTATAACTGGATAGGAGGCTGGTAACCACCATCGTTTGTTGGGTAATATGTTATGCTGACCAGATGTTTTCGAAACAGTAGTAGATGCAGCGCCAATGTAATTCTCAAGGATAACGTCAACCACCCTTGAGAGGATAGTCTTCCGGTCTACCTGTTCACTTCCCATGTTAGAATCTGAGGTAAGAAACGCATCCACCGTGGCAGCCACCGCATTAAGTGAAGGTGTGGAGGATGGCAACCTCCAAGTGAAGTTTCCAAGGAGGTATATTAATCCTCTTTATTACTTTCCGATGATTCAGTAATAGACACTAACCGTTGTGTGGTGTAGTCGATAAGTTTGTTCCAATGGTATTATCGTATTGGTCTTTTACATCGGTTACCATCCTGGGTGCCCCCACATATTATTTTTGGAGACTTAGACACAAGTATAACAATGAATAATTGCTGTTGAAAGTGGGTGATACATTCTGGACTGATGGTTTTAAATTGTTGAAAAGCATAGGCTGTGGAAAAATGGAGGGAAACTTGGTACACTCTATTGCTGGAGAACGAGTAGACACAAAAAGCCTGTGATTTTTGTTAGTGCCACGTGCAATAAATCCACGTTCTTTTTTTGGATGGTGGCTGTGTTTAGCTCGGGCCAGGGCATTTGAAGGGCTACATGTTTGCTTGCCAAGGTGCACTACATTACTGTGCCACGTGCAAGCACGAGTTTTGGATGGCTTCATTATTTCCAAAATATTTAAGTGTGTTTTGAAAAAATACAAATGCGGTCAACTCACCCTGCTTTTTATTAGGTCTACTCACCTGCTAGTCTGCCAGGCTCTGTGCACTCCTTATCGCACTTGCCGTTGCGCGCAGCTCCATTTTTTAATATTTCCTGTCAGGCGGTGGGAGAGCAGAATGCTGATCCAAGCAAACGGGCACAACTTGCTAATCCAAGATGCCAAGTAGAGAAATCCAAAATAAAGATGAAGTTCAAAATTGTTTGTCTCTGGCACTCTCTGCCAGACTGTGCCCTCCTCACTGTACTTGCCAATGCATTCTTTTTATAAGCAGGTTGACTAGATCGTCCTTTCTTAAGTTGAATTGCTTTCGTTTTTGTCCTTCTCTGGTGTTTCCTTCTTGGTTGTGCAGAATCCACCTCTGGTTCAGGGAGGTGCAGTGAAGCCTCTTTGCTAGCGACCCTACTGGATTGAAGGATTTTATCTGGAGCCATCAGTTCTTCGGCTTTGCTCTCTGCAAACGTGGAGCAGTAGACATTTGGCATTCAAATAGCTGCGGCAATTGAGTTTAACACTGCTTGACAATTATTTTGTTTAAATATTTCTGTACATAGTGATATAATTGCTTTTAAAAATGAATGAGTCTTCAGTATCCTCTGTTTGTTTCCCCGTTGTAGTGTCACTATAATTTGAGCAATCACTAATTATGCTATTACTAGACTCCACTAATCCCTCCCGATATGGGGTTTGAGAAAGACTGCTAGCAATAATGTTGGGTAGAAAATTAAATATTTCCACCTGAATTTGTTTGGCCCACTTAATGTACCTCCCACTGGAGGCTGTGACACAAATTTAGGAGGGGGGGACTTATCAATCGATGGTAGGATTTTTGATAGTTATTGCAACCTGTTTGGCTCAACATGTCCTTAAATGTGGCTTGTTGGGGTTCTTTACTTTCCCTGGTGCCTAACACAAGAGGGAAAAAAAATGTCTTTTCCCCATCAGTGCACTTTCCCTCAGCAGTTTCTTGCATATTTGTCACCTGCACATTAGTTATGGGCTCACCATCTAATTTCCTCAGGTTTTTTCTTATTTTGTTGACCACCGACTTCCTGATAACCTTTAGCTCAGTATGAGCATTACTTCGAGTCATGTACCATCCGCTTTGATTTGTCGTAATAACTATGGAGGTAAGAGCACTGGTGGTAAGTGACTACAGGGTGTTATAAACTAGTAAATCTTACCAGCTTCACGTATCCCCATCCCCAACTGCTGACTGCCGACTACCCTTATCGTGCACTTGCACAGGTTGCAGATAATTAAGCCTTCAGGTGTGCAGTACAGGCAAACTGTCAGTTTCAGTAGGGACACGGCCTCTCCACCACAGTCCTCAATCAGCCCAGTAAAAAGAAATATGCAGCAGAAACCACAGAGCCATTGAGAAAGATTCTGGATCAACCATGGGCACGATTAGTTATGGTCTTGCAGCCCCAAACACCACCTACGAACCCTCCACAAGCACTTACCCTTCTAAAACTGATTCAGTTGGTGGTTCCTCTACTGGCAATCAACAGATCCCTACCAAACTTGTGTGTTCCCTGGTGTTTTTCAACATAGGATTGGGTACATTGCCACTTATGAGGTACTCAGATGTTGGGCAAGGTGGTCCTTAATCTGGGTATTGGAAAAGAATGGTTTTCCATTTTCTCCATTTTGACTTTTCTACTCTGATAACAATTGTATCTGGGACTGTGCCCTTGGTAGAGGCCTTTGCTTTTAGGCTTCTACACCAATGCTTCCTGTTTGGTGGCTTTTTTTCAAGTCTACGTAAATCATAATGCTTAACTTGAATTCCCTTTTCCCTCAGGTGCCAGTCAGCACACAATTTCACATTTATAAAATAGGGGTCTCTGGTGCAGATCTGTGTTCAGATTCAGGCTTTAGCAGCAAAACCCTGTGTCCTGTGATTCCCTACTAAGGGCGGCTCTGCAGCAGAATTACCCTCCCCCAGAGCAGTTATTCTATGCATTGGCCTCGCCCTCCCACCATCCTTTAACTTTCACTCACCACTACTTGCTTCTACACTTTCATTCGCTGTGGGTGCACTTACATAATACCCGATTTGGGAGTAACTGCCGGAAAAATGGTTCACTTTGAGCTCCTTTTTTCATTTTCCATAGCTGTCAGTTTGGGCATATTTACTGTGAATTATAAAACTATTCGGATGGCTAAAAGGGGAAGGGAGTGGGGAACGCCCTGTCCAATTCCTCTAAATTCACTGATCTGTGCTATCTTGATTCATCCCTCACTGGTTCACTCTGGCTCGCTCATCATGACTTATTGGCGTTAATCACCTGTCATGCCTGCCACCCCAGGGTCTGTTACTTAGCCCAAACGCTCCTATTTCCCGGCATCGTCAGCCTGCAGAACGGCCAGGCTGTTCTATACTCAATGGAAATTGGCCGGGAGACACTAATGAGAGAGCTCGCGTCACATGACCAATGTACGCGTCATCGTGTTGGTCAGGTGCACGTCAGCTGACATTAGTTAACAAGGCTGATGCCTTACAGCTGCGCTTCTGATCGTTTTTGGTATCTGCGTTCTGGAGCTTGCTTCTGCTGTTCTTCGCAGACGTTCTTTTCATCGCAAGAAGCAATCACCTTCCCCGTGTTCCTACGCAGTTTCAGGCAACCTCCCAGCTCATCTCAGAGCTACTCCTCTCTTCCGCGTTCCTACGCAGCCTTCTACTGAGCCCCGTCGCGTTTCTACACGACGCTCTTCAACCTGTTGCTTCGTTCCAAGACGGAGCCCCGCCACGTTCCTACGTGACATAGCAATTTCCACGGACTGCAATCAACACCCGGCAGAGTTCCACTCCATATACGTCCAATTCTGCAATACTATTAACCTCATTACTCTGTCATTTTCCTTAGACATTTATTTCCGTTCTGGATACACTTCCTCTGCTAAATCCCATCCTATTTGCAGGAGAGTTTAATCTGACAGTCTCTGTACTCACTCCTGATCAGGACTCAACTGGACCTTCAACTATTGTAAAGGGTTTGTCTTCCTGGATCAAGATTTTCTTTTCCTCCTACTACAAAGTGCACAGAACTTTGGACGCTTACCTGTGTGCACCAACCCGACTCTAGTGCGGTCCTCGTTCCGCCCGGGTTAGATTCCTCACTACCCTTTCCTTGTCGTTTTCTCCTTGGATTCATCGGACATTGTTGGGACTTACCTGTGGCTGTACATCCAGGTTAGTGTATGTAACATAGGTTCTTACTGTCCTTTTTGTAAAAATAGCCGCCTAATTAGTCCACTCTCTATCGACAGCCTGGTGAATCTTGGTCCACTCCTGCCCTTCTCACTAATAGCTCTCTTTGACTGTGGGTTTTACTAGTCAGAGAGTGACATTAGTTAGAAAGTTTCTCTTGAGACACTACGTTCTACCTCTGACAACAGTAGATGGGAGAAGACATCGAGTGTATCCTTTGCAACTACCAGTCTGTATCCTTTAAGTGAACTTTAGACATTCCTTCTGTATCTGTTGTGTTCATTATCACAAACCTGGTTATAACATCACCACAAATACACTAAGGTATAAATTAAAAGTATAATCTTAACACTCAGCAAATTGAGCACATCTATTAATAATCCGCTGGCTGCATTTTAAAGCTTGGCATTATGAGCACATTGTGAGCATATTAAGCACACTAAATGAGAAATTGTTAGTTTAGGAGGAGCCCTTTACAAGAGAAGCAACCAGCATGACTCTGTCTGTAGACTAGGCAGAGGGGCACTAGAAGTCAAAAGTAATCTCATATTGTCAAAGGGACTGAGGGACGGGACCATATTGTCTGCACCCTTACCTTACAACTGTTGGAAAGTGACATGTCCTTCCAACTGTTTGGATTGCTGACCCTCTGGCTACTGGAGTATTGCAGGACTTGACTGGCACTTTAGTTTACAGCTGTAAACTTAACACCGATAAAAAATAACTTCCAGCAATAATGTGAGGTAGGCACTAATCTTGTACCTTAACATTACTTTCATGCTTGAAATTCGGAGTTGGCCATTAAGAGCTTTACCAAGGTGGAAAGAAAAGCTTGCACTTCACGATGTTGGGGAGTGGGGGGGTGTCAGATTAATTTAGAGACTATTCATATTTTAAACAAGCTGAAAGCACATAAACAAGAATCCTATTGGCTTAATCCTCCTTGTACCCTTGTTCTTGATCCACTAGATGAAGCATGATGATCCATCATTTACACTGGCTTGAGTACAACTGATGAAAACCCCCAATCAACATATGAAGCCAAAATGCTCTTAGAAGCATTGAATATTTTACCTGTGTACCTCTTCTTTTAGCTTCTTTTAATTAGAATTATATTTCCCTTAACTTTGTTGCTTGTATGAGCAAGTGCTCAGGGGTTGCCTTGCCCCTTTTTCTTTTTTTTTTTACTACCCATGTTCACTCCGTGTATGTTCTCTTGGACTGTGGAGTGTGCCTGGACCCAGTTTCCCATCTACCAGCTTAAGCTCTGTTGTGGTAAATTCACTGTTCTAAGATGTGTGATGAATCCCAGGGGATTTTCACTGCTCCCATGGTGGAAGCCCTTGCCAATGAGGCGAGGGAGGCGACGCTGTGTGGTACTCAGTGGGTGGATCTCATGGGGAGTGAAGTCCTCCATGGGACCAGTGTCTCTCGCCTATGAGAACGTAGTATTCAGCTGCTTCATTTCCGTCTACTCCTTCCCCTCATCCCCCTCAGTTACCTATGGACCTCCACCTCTCTATCTCTGTAGAGGATGTCATTCATGCAGTTCATACTGGGATGAGGAAAAGTAATACTTTCCAGTCGGAGTACATAAAATCGTAAAATCACTGACACGAAGAACAAACAAGGAGGCAAAATCCCACTGTGGCACCAACATGCTCAGTCTACCAAAGACCCTCCAAAGATAAAAAACAAGGGAGGACTATGTCCTTGTCAACGCTGCCCTGGAGGAGCAAGGAACCAGATGCGGGTTCTGTGGCGAGAGACCCAAAGATAACGAGACACTGCCCATAAGGGACAAGTGTCTCCAGTAGCTCCATGGAGCGTGAACATGTCTGGTGACGGAAAAGGAGAAAGCCCGCTGGCGAAGCCCAAGCAAGGTGAAGACGCACAGCCAAGGATGTGGGAGAGCACCTCCCACTGCAGAGCCACGGAGGGCAGGACGCCGAATACGAAAGCAGTGTAGAAGCCCTGCTCTACTTCCAGGCCAGAATGGCGACTGTGACATTTCCCAAAGGTAAGGAAAGGGTCGAGCCAGCTGTTGGGAAGCGGAGGGCACCAGATGTATTAGACGCTTACCAATATCTGGAGAGCCAGAAAGGGATAAAGAACGAACTGTAAAAGCTGGAACACACTTTACAAAATATCTTATGTGGAGCAGTACCTGGCAGGAGAATACACCAGGTCTGGTCAGTTGGACATTAAGTGAAGCGTGGATAGAGAACCTGCAAAACCAGCACAGCAGGGTCTGTGACCCATATGAAGTCAGGCAACCCCCACAAAAGCAAAAGAAATGGGTCAAAGACCCATTCAAGACTGCAGAGAAATGCAATCACTGGGCTGGGGCTCAGTACAAGTCGGGGAGAGCCCGAGACAGCCCCGAGGTACCTGGGACTCGTAAGGAAGAAAGGTGCAAGAAAGTAAAACAAGGTGTCAAGGACCCGTTACCAAAGAAAGACACCTTCTGGAATGCCAAGTTCTACAGTCAAGTCTGGCAGGATAGTACACCAGACTTGACACTTCAATAGTTTTGCTAAAGGAAAGAAGAGGGGTAGAGATTTCCCTCTGATACTTGGGAACTGTAACTGTGTTTTGTAATAAGATCTACAGTCCAGTCAGGCAGGAAAAGTGCACTATATTTGGCACTACATGGTTTAAGTGAATAGAATAACAAGGGGAAGAGACTCACCTTTTATACTTGAACGGTCTTTGAAGAGTCACTTGTGTTTTCTCATCAAGAACTGAACTTTAAAAATCTGTATCCAGAACAAGAGAAGCCTCCTGGATCAAGAAGAACCCCAGTTTTTCCTTAGCTTAGCATGTAATGGACAGAAATTGGTTTGGACACAGGACAGTGGGCATTTTACTTTACAAGGCATCCTGATAGAGTCCTTAGTATTTCTGTTGATGTAAGAAAATCCCTCATAGAAATAGGGTGAGATAGGTTTTCCTTTTCTTTCCTTTTATATAAATAAGTCTTTGCCACCAAGCATGCCACCACTGTCATACTTGTACTTCTGTACAACTACATATGATGTACGAAGTGGGAACCCTAAAGTTTACCCAACTTATTGACAGGGCCTCCAACCCCTGAGTGCCCACATCAGAGTCAATCGGGTTCGACTCATCCAGTAGTCAAGATCTTATCATAGAACCTGGGGAAAGACAAATTAGATCTACTGGTCTAGCCTCGTCCGCTCCCAAGAGTACCTACATTAGATTGACATCCAAGTCAGGGTTAGCTTGGAAAATATGGTTTGGATGTACTAACTGGGGTGGCGGACAAGGTTATAGAGGACAAAACAATGGAAAGCAGGCGTACCACATTAAGATCAGAGATACAGTTTACTGGAAGCCCCTGACCAGGATCCAAGAGGGGAAAGGGATTTGGTGAAGCGGACATAACTGAGGAACTCAAACCAGAAACCTCCATCCTGTGGGCAGAGGCTGAGGAAATTGAACTCCTGCCAAATCAAACCTTTTCTCTGCGCAATGATCCCATATTAACGGGGGCCTTCCAGAAGTGATATTCGAAGAAGGGAGACGCGACACCACCTTCTTTTTTCTCACAGGGTTAACTGTATCAGCGAGTTACAACCTGAAAGGTGTTGTATGTTCCCAGATTGTGGTTCCAAATAGCCAGCGTAGGGTAATCTTGTAGATTGTGCACCTTACCTCTGGACACTTGGGGGCAGCTAAAATTAAACGGCAGGTAGTGAGTGGAATTTACTGGGCATTTTGCCATTTTGCCTATGGCTCAGCAGCATAACATTGAAGACCTCTTAAACCAATACCCAGATGTTTTCAGTGAGGCACCAGGAAGTGTTGAAGGCATTTATCATTGCATTTGCACTCCCCTTGGAAAGGTGTTGAATCTAAAACCATACATTATCCCAGATTCAGAAAATAATGTTCCAGGAAGTGGAGAAGATTCTAGCAGCCAACATTATAGAGCCCTCTCTGAGTTCATGGTCGTTATTGATAGTCTAGGTAGCTAAGCCAGATCAATTGTGTAGATTCTGCATTTATTTAAAAAAATTAAACCCTGTGTCCCAGTTTGACAACTATCCCAACCCTAGGATTGATGACCTGATTGATAGACTGGGCGTAACAGTTTAAAATTCCACGATTGATCTCACCAAAGGCTAATGGCATGTCCCCCTGAACCCTGAAGGCAAGGAAAATACTGTATTCTCCAGCGCTGCAGGATTGTTTCAATTTAAGTTACTTCCATTTAGCCTTCATGGTGCTCCAGCAACATTCCAAAGGCTAATGCATTGTGTACTACGACGTTACTCTGGTTTCTTTGGGACCTATTTAGATGATATCCACAGTATAACCTGGATGGAGCACATGACGCACCTGTATAAAATCACCATAGCCCTACAACCGGCCGGGCTAATCGCCAACCCAAAAGGGTCATGTTCTCCAATCCTTCCTGAACTATCGGGATTATTTGTGGGTAATGGCTTGGTCCAACCCCAGGTAGAAAAGGTTAGAGCTGTAAAGAAAACCCCTATACCAAAAACCAAGCAAGATATAAGGATTTTCTTGGGACTGGTAGGGTACTGCTGACAATTTATTACCAATGTTTCATCCATCACTGCTGGTTTGACAAATAAACTGAGAAATGCTGAATCTCGAAAGATAAAAAGGGGTATCTGTTTTGATACCCTTAAAACATACTATGTAGTGAACCAGTTCTTAAGGTCCTTAACTTTAATAAAGAGTTGTACTTCAAACGGATGCATTCAGGGTTGGCCTAGGAGTGTTTCTCTCTGACATATGAGTGAATGGAACTTCCAGTGATGCATATTAGCCGAAAATAGTTTCCTAGGTAACAAAACTATGCCACTGTAGAACTAGAGGCCCCGGCGATAAAGTGGGCAGTGAGACACCTAATATTACCTCGCTGGGAGAAAGTTTACTTTAATTAGAGCACTCTCCCCTTACGTGGCTTAGTTTAAGAAGACACAAATCCCCAAATCATGCACTGGTTTCTTGATCTGCAACCCTTTCGTTTTAGTGTACAACATTGCAAAGGCAAAGAGCATGGTGATGTTGATTTCCTCTCCTGATTTCCTTTACCAGATGAAGTAGCCACCTGCATGAGGGGAGGGTAGGTTATGTGATAAATCCCAGAGGATTGTTACTGCTTCCATGGGGGGGTGGGGAGAAGAGACCATTCACATGAGGCCAGGGAGGTGAGGCCACTACCTGATAGTCCCCTTGGTTCTCAGCGGGTGTATCTTATGGGGAGAGAAGCCCTCCATGGGACCAGTGATGATCGCCTTAGTAGAACACGGTATTCACAGCCTTCATTTCTGTCTCTTCCTTTCCCTCATCCCACTCAGCTCCCTATGATCCCCCACACCACTATCTCTGGAGAGGATGTCATTCATACAGATTATACTGGGATGAGGAAGAGTGAGGCTTACCCAGGTGGAGTACATATAGTCATTGACACAAAGATCAAATAAGGAGGCAAAATTCCACAGCTGAACAACATACGTGATGTAGTCTACCAAAGACCACTCGGATAAAAAGCAAAGACAAGACACTATGTACCTTGTCAAGCCAGCCCTGGAGGAGCAAGGAACCAGATGCCGGTTCTGTGGCGAGAGACCCAATGAGAAGAGAACTAAATGTTGCCGAGAAGGGATGAGTGTCTAAAGTACCTCCATGGAGTGGGAACATGTCCGGTGATGGGGAAGAAGATAACCTGACCGGCAAAGCAAAGCCAAGGACACGAAGAGAGCCTACGGCTGCGGAGCCGCAGTGGCCAGGACGCCAAATGTGGAAGCAGTGCAGAAGCCCCACTCTACTCCCAGGACATATCCGAGGACGCAACATTTCCAAAATGGAAGGGTCGGGCCAGCTGGTGGAGGGCACCAAATATATTAAAAATACCCCAATATCTGGAGAGGGAAAAAAGGATAACGTACGAACTGTAAAAGCTGGAAGGTAATTTACAAAATATCATATGTGGAACAGTACAAGGCAGGAGAGTACACCAGGTTTGTTCAGTTGGACATTAAATGAAGCAAGGAAAGAGAACCTGCAAAACTAGCACACCAGGGTCTGGTACTCCTCTGAAGTTGGTTGACCCCCACAAAAGCAGAACACACTGGTCAAAGACCCATACAAGACAGAAGAAACACAATCAACGAGCTGGGGCCCAGTACAAGTAGAGAGAACCCAAGCTAATATAAGGGGGGGGTCTGGGACCCACACAGAAGAGAGAAGCTAGAGAACAAGTTGGGGATACCCAGAGAGTAAGAAAGAAAAAAGGGTCCAAGAAGTTAAAACAAGGGACAGTGGACCCATACCAATGAATGAGACACTTTCTCGAATTCCAAGTTCTACAGTCAAGTGTTAGGCAGAACTATATGCAGTACCCTTTGGGAACACCACACACAGTTAAGAATACAAGTGACAGTAGAAATTCACCTTTGGCACAAGCCTGTACTACACAGTAAAAGTGGTAGCAATGGCTGAGCAGCCAGACTTATCTCAAGAGCAAGTGAGCAGTATCAATATTTACACAAAGGACAGCAATTACTATGATTCAAACAAACACTGACTTAAGGTTTCTGAGTAAAAGAATTTACATTTATTTACACATCAGTTGTATAACATTTTACTAAATTAAAGAATTTCTGAAATCACACTCTTAATACACCACACCGAGTAGTTTCCAGACAAGTTAAGCTCACAAAATGAAGTGGGAGCAAAATGGCACTCTAGTAATTTAAAAGGGAGGGAAAGACAAAGTTAGGCAGAAATTGAGCAGCACCAACAGGTAAGTAAGCAAGGCAATCTAGAAAGAGGAACTACAGTGATCAAATCAAAAAGGCTTAGGGCCAAAGTCAATAGGACAAAAATCTTTTGCTCAAGATCACACAATTCAGGATAGTTTGCGGTTAAGTCTTTGCCAAGAGTTCCGGACGAAGTTGGTTGGCAGAAAAGTTAGTTCAAAGAGTAGAGGACAAGCCCTCGGATTGGAGAAAGATTTCACATACTTTCACTGCAGCTCAACGAAACGAACAACCGGATTTGCACAGTACCTTTAAATGGAGAAGAAGCTGTAGCCGAGACGGACGTTCCTGGCAGTTCCTGCAGGCTCACGGTTCCTGAAGCGACTGTCGGACTGACATGAAGTAGGAAGACTGGAGGTTCCTGCACTGCCCGGGGAAGAAACTAGCAGCAGAGCAAAGCAATGAATAAAAGGTGCGCTCCTTAAAACCCAAACATAGTCCAACCTACCTGCCTATCCGGCCCACTGTAGCTCTGTACAGCAAATTCGACCAGTGGAGGGAGTTCTGGCTTGCAGTTTGGGCGAACTGGTTGGTCCCACCAGCTCAGGGGAAGAAGATTCCTGGAGGATCTTCTCTGTCGTTGGAGTTTGAAGATTCGGACCTGCAGCAGGGCTTCACCTGTCGGTTCAGTCGTGGTAGGGGTCCTCTTCCATCAGCTTCTCGTCTGTTGATTTGTTCAGGTGGCAACTCTGCCTTTCCAGACCCAGAGACCTGCTTTTTATGCAGTTTTCCCCCATTCACACAGCCTGGCTGTCAATCGCACAGCAGGGTGGCTGTCCTGGCCAGACAGTCACCTAGCCAATCAAACAGGAGTGCGACTTGGGTTACCAAGGGAACCCGTGGCAGGGGTCCTACAACCCCTCCCTCACATCCTGCCTACCCAGACTTTCAGGCGCCTAAAGAGGGCTTCTGTGTAGAAGCCCACAAAGAGACGGTGAACAAAGGAACCAAACCTGGTTTGACGAGCAGAGAAAACCACGAGAAAGACATTTTCAAAAAGAAATGGCAACTAACCCAGCCGGAACCATATAAAAACGTATATGGTCTAGCGGGTTTAAGTTCGAGGCTACCAAGATAGCCTAACACAATACCAAAGTTATTTAAGATAACCGCGGTAGGAAAAATAGGGTAGTTACCACTGCCACCAGCCAAGTCTTGATGAAAAGGGAGTGAAACAATGCTCCAAGAGAAACAGACAAAAAGGGATAAGTAATAACCCTTTCCAGTACACCATGTAAGATGGTTTGTACTGGGTATGTGGATTTAAAAAGACTAATAAAGTCAATGGCAACTTTACATGTTCTGGGAGACAGTAGTCCGTCCCAGAAAATGGAGTCTGAGTTGGGAAGTCTCAAAGACAACCCTGTGTCACTGCACTGAAGGTGCTGTGTAACACACAGTAAAATGATGCGTATGGAGTAGGTGAGGCTCCACAGTCTATGAACACAAAAATGTTACACACACACAGCAAAACACATGTAAGAGTGGGAAAAAAGACTCGCACCCTTAACAGGTGAAAAAAATAAATCCTAGAAATCCAGCAAAGCTGCAGAGGTACTCAGTAGGTAAGGGAAATTAGCCATTCTGGAGAATTCTCCCTAACATCAAGTCTGGCAGGATAGTACACCAGACTTGGCGCTAAAATATTATGTTTCTTGAGAAACGAACAGGGGAAGAGATTTCTATCTGATATTTGAGTGCTTTGTTTTGTAATAAGATCTACAGTCAAATAGGGCAGGATGGTGCACCAGACTTGACACGATGGAGGTCATTACCACCTTGGAGGTAGCCATGCCGTTATTTGCTGCATGGCTACCCCCATTCCGGGTACCGGGTCTGGGTTCCTGGAATGGGGAAATACCGGGCCATTCCGACCTTGGAGGGCCCGGTATTTCCCCATTCCAGGAACCCATCCCCATTCGATGCTGCTGGACCCCTCAGGACCTGCTAAGGACGCTTGGTAAAACCAGGCGTTCTTAGCGGGTCCCGCAAGCAGAACTCATAATGAGGCAGTAGGGGGTTAACTGGGCCGGCAGCTTTACCGGCCCAGTTAACCCCCTACCGCCAAGTTCGTAATGACCTACATTGTTTTACTGACGAGAAGAACCAGGGGAAGACTCCCCGCTATACTTGGGAACTGTATTAACAGAGCCACTCGTGTTTTTTCATCAAGAACTGAACATTAAAAATCTGTATCCAGAACTAGTGAACTGGATCAAGCCGACACTCAAGTTTTCCTTAGTTTAGCATGTAAGCGACCGAAATGGGGTTGGACACAAAACGGTGCACATTTTAGTTTAGAAGACATCGTGACAGACTCCTTAGTATTTTTATTGAGGAAGGGCAACCCCTCATGGAAATAGGGCAAGATGGGTTTTCCTTTTTAACTTTTATATAAAGAAGTCTCTACCTACAAGCATGCCACCACAGTCACTCGTACTTCTGCACCCTTACAGGTGAATTTAGAGTGGGGGCCCCCTGTTTTTAGCACTCATTCGACAGTCCAAAGTCAATGAATTTATAGAGGTGGGTTCTGCATGGCTAAATTTAGTAACATGTGAAGCAGCAAGTCCCTTTGTATCATTATCCAACTTGAACTGCTTTACACTTTCTTTTAATATTTTATTTTAGTTGGCATTTAGTTCGCTAAATGTTACTTTTATGAGCTCTGTTTGAGAGTAGCATGGGCCCTTTTCCCTTTACTTTTAGTTCCTATTGTTAATCCTTGTCGGTCCTACTAGTGCCTGGGCTCAATTTCCCATCTACTAGCTGGCACAGGCAGCCCCCTTATTGGTAGAACAGATGTGACTTTCTGAAGCCAGAAACGTTATGGAGGCGGGCCCTACCTTGCTTACTTGTGAAGTGGCAAGGCTACTAGCAACATTAACACATTTAAGCCACTGTACAAATTCTTTTCATTATTTTAGCTCACATTTGTTTTCCTTTATGACTTTGTTCCTTGTATGAGCTAGTGCTGTGGGTTGCCTGGCCCATTTTCGTTTTTCTTTATTGCCCATTTATGTTCCTTGTAGGTCCTCTTGGACTGTGGAGTGTGCCTGGACTCCCATTTCCCTTCTACCAGCTAAGGTGCTGTTGTGACTACATTCACTGCTCTCTGATCTTAGCAATCCTGTCATAATTCAATATTTTGAGTACCTATTATTTTAATTTGTTATTTTAGTTTGCATTTTATTTTCCTTATGACTTTGTTCCTTGTATGAGCTAGTGCTCGGGGTTGCCTGGCCCATTTTCACTTTTCTTTATTTAGTACCCATTTTTGTTCCTTGTAGGTCCTCTTGGACTGTGGAGTGTGCCTGGACTCCCATTTCCCTTCTACCAGCTAAGGTGCTGTTGTGACTACATTCACTGCTCTCTGATCTTAGCAATCCTGTCATAATTCAATATTTTGAGTACCTATTATTTTAATTTGTTATTTTAGTTTGCATTTTATTTTCCTTATGACTTTGTTCCTTGTATGAGCTAGTGCTCGGGGTTGCCTGGCCCATTTTCACTTTTCTTTATTTAGTACCCATTTTTGTTCCTTGTAGGTCCTCTTGGACTGTGGAGTGTGCCTGGACTCCCATTTCCCTTCTACCAGTTAAGGTGCTGTTGTGACTACATTCACTGCTCTCTGATCTTAGCAATCCTGTCATAATTCAATATTTTGAGTACCTATTATTTTAATTTGTTATTTTAGTTTGCATTTTATTTTCCTTATGACTTTGTTCCTTGTATGAGCTAGTGCTCGGGGTTGCCTGGCCCATTTTCACTTTTCTTTATTTCGTGCCCATTTTTGTTCCTTGTAGGTCCTCTTGGACTGTGGAGTGTGCCTGGACTCCCATTTTCCTTCTACCAGCTAAGGTGCTGTTGTGACTACATTCACTGGTCTCCGACCTTAGCAGTCCTGTCAAAATTCAAACTTTGGATACCTATTGTTTTAATGCGTTGCTTTATGGGTTGGTTCCTGTATTAGCTAGTATTCGCAGGGGAAAGGGAGGGGGCAGTGCTTGGTCCCATCTACAAGCTTAAGTTTGGTGGGTGGCAGGTAAATTCCCTATTCTATACATTCCCTATTCTATGGTGTACATAATGTAGAGGAGTAGCCATCTAAATGACTTTGGGCAGTCAAATGAGTGCAATTAAATTATTTATGGAGGTGGCCATGGCGTGGCTGAATCTAAATCGACCTGTGAAGCACCAATGCCCTTAGCAGTATTGTCCGATTTCAACCTTTGTGTACTGTAAGGATGCAGGAGCAGGAGACTGACACACAAGTGGTATAGTCGTTGATATAAACCTTTTATTGTTTAAGAAACTAATGAGAAAAGGTAACTTTCTGTAACTCTGAGAGGGGTTCCCTAGCTCAACTAAAAGACTAATTGCTCTGTCAGAATGTCCATGTTAATCGATAGTCTCCACCGTCCTGTGTCAAACACCCCACTTCTGTCCCTTACGCTTCATATTAAAGTAAAGATAAAATAGGTTGTCTTGGTTCAGCAGAATGACTCCCTTCTTCTGGACTGGGAGTAGACGTTTGTTCCCAAGTATTGGTTTCTTCCTGGGGGAATGGCTCCCTCCCCCAGTCTTAAATCATGTAGCGTCAAATACACAGTTCTCAAAAGTTAGAAGGGTCCCCTGACCCTGGCTTCTTTTCGTCTTTGATTGGACAATTGGTAACAAAGTAATGTGACAAGGAAGATGATTTTTGCTACTTGCTGATTTTGGGTCCCAGGACCTTGACTTCTCTGTTCAGTTGGGCCCGCTTGGTTCACTCTCCTGCAGAGTATGACCCTGAGGAAGATGCCCTGCTTCTTGGTTTCAGTCCCCGACACCTGTGTCTCGCTCTGGTTTTTGTTAGGCTGCAGTGCTGAGATAGTGTTCCTCTGATGCAGCACCACTTTGCCATCTGCCCTGTTTCCCTACTGGGCCTCCAGAACTTCCCTGTAACAGCTGTTGGGATAGTGTAGGACTCAAGTACTTCCTGCAATTGAATGTCCTTGTGGCGGCACTGGAGTTCGTTCTCCCTTGGTTCGTTGGCTGCTCTGATCTGCAGTCTGCTTCTCACAGCCTCGCCACCACACGGTTCTTCAGGACTGGTTGGGAGGTTGCTTCCTGCTAGTCATCCTCCAGACTTCCACGCCTGCTCACCTGCATCTGCCACTCTGCCTGGTTCTTCTCTGGACGAGATTTGAAACTCCCTGGTTCGTCACTGGCTGAAGACCAGTCATTCTTCAGTTTCCTTTTTGTTATGCAGGCTCCAGCCTGGAGCAACGTCCACACCTGCAGTAATGTTTTGCTCCATAAGTGCACGGAGATCTGTTCACAGCCCCAACACACTTCATGAAGAAACCACAGACCCTGGAAGGTAATTATTCACACATACACACTCAGCCAGATTATAAAATGGCTCTTATATGGCGTATTTATTCATCAAAAGCATACAGGAAAGAATAAGAACAAGAATAAGTAATAAAAATGGTTTTGATAAAATACTTCACTGTTGACACAGTTTTAACGTACACCTTCATCTCATCAAACTGCACTGGAAATCTCCCACACAGGCAGGCAGAGAGATCTTTTGCAGAAACGGGCCCTGGAGTGATGCGTTTATCCTCCAGCGACGTTTTCTCTTTCTGACCATTTGGGTGCCCCCCTTTTTTTAAACCATTGCAAATGCATGATGACATTTTCTAGAACTTTCTGGCTTTTCCCAAGTCTCTGTTGCCATGTGGCCCCTGTCGGAGTGACTCATGGCAACCCCAAAGAGGCAAAGCTTTCCCTTTCTCAAGAGAGCACGAAAACGGCTGGATAACTTTTCAGCTTTGCAAGATTCCCTCGCAAAGTTATGAAATACCAGCTGGCACCTTCTTCAAAACAGTCCTTGAAGTAATCCAGAAGCAAGAAAACATGTTTTCCAGTAGAATACAAACCATATTATGAGTTATCAAATGCAGCTTTCACAGAGGCCTGGAGAAAATGTCCATTATGGCTCTGGGAGTACCCAAAATGCACTGCACACATGCGTCAGGTTTTACAACTTTGGCTGTCATGTCAGTCCTTATTGCTCTTATGGGCCACCTTGTCCCAGTACTTGTCAGGTAAAACCTCAGGGCTCTCAATGATCTTCTTTGTCCCTGTACTTCTGGTTAGGTTAACCTTGCAGATATTACAGAAGTACATGGGTCTACTCTCACTATGGGAGTTTGTATTGGAAGAGTGGCTGAAGGACTGTAGGGGTGTTGGAGGGTGTGGGTGGAGGTTATACTGCATTCTCCTGAGCTGTTCTCCCTTGTGCCCAGAGGAGAGGGGTCTTCCCATGAGATCTTCCCCTGGGTACCACCCCCAGGGTGACTGCCGGCAAGTGGCCTCACCACCCTGCACTCATGGGGAGGGGCTTCCCCTCAGGGAGAAGTGGTGACATCTCTGGATTCATCACAGTAGCTATTATTTTCATTAGCTTGAGTTGGCAATTTATTTTTCTTATCGCTTGTTTCCTTGTATGAGCTAGTGCGTTGGGGTTACCTGGCACCTTTTCTCTGTGAATTGCTCATGTTCTTTCCTTGTAAAAGGTACTGCACCCTGCAGTGCATTGTTTTCCATTTGCTAGCTAACATTCATTGCTGTCACCGATTAATTTATCATTCCAAAATGGTTGATCGAGTTTATAGAAGTGGCTCCTTTATCCAACTGGCTACATAATCGCTACTGGGAAGTTTATGGAAGAGGGCTTGGTGTGCCGGTGCAGTTGATGCACCGGACACACCTGCCTCCCCATCCATGCTGGCAATGCACATGGGGCTGAAAAAGCTGCTGTGCTACTGATTTCTTAAACATAAAATGAGCTTTGCCTTTTAGACAAAAACAGTATTCCAATTCATTCTTTAACAAGACGCGTTATATGTAGTAAAATAAATGTTTCTCTGAAAAGGAGGTTAACGTTCTTGTAGAAGCTGTGGCAATTTAGGATTAAAAATAGTTTGAAAAACGTATCCAGTGTGCTAAGGCCAAGCAATGTCACACAATGAATGTGATTTGAAAAGGTATTATTTAATTGTCAGGAAAGGTGTTTCACCAAACCAGTATAGGAACTAGAGAAATAACAATGTTCCCAAAGCAAACTTGAGGATGGAGCAAAACAGGGGGGTTTTCTGTGGATTTCCACCGCCTCCACAGACAGATGTAAAAATCACAAGGTTCTTAACATGATTTTTAAGAGTCCTTGCTACTCTACAGGCACCCCACAAAACATTTTCCAAAGAAGTGGCCTACATCAGTTTCCAAGCCCTAATCCTAAGCAGTCTAAACTTGAACACGCCATATCCCTAGGAGTGGTCAACAAAAGTGTTCATTGGCATGGGGTTGTGGGAGCATTTTGCAATCGGTGGAGTTTGGGTTAACAGTTCTGCAGTGCTCCACTTCGGCTTGTGGTTTCCCCACGTGTTTTTGGGGTCCCAGTTGGTTCACATGGCAACAACATTGTTGCTATACTTTTTTCGCAGATAAGAATTTTGCTTTGCGTGTCTACAAACCAATATTATTGCAATATTGTTTACAAAATGTACCCACGGGTAACACTTTGTCTGTGATCCCTGTAATCGATATCCCCTTGAACAGAATAGAGAATGCTGTTAGTCCTACCCCGATAGCTGAATGCTTCTCTGTGGCATGGGTCCAGTATGTTCAAGGAATGGTGGGACTTGCAATCCCTTATCTGTATATGCATTGACCGTTTGCTTGCATGGAACATGGAGATGACACATTTCTGTGGGGGGGGATGGTGAACCTACGGAATTCCTCTTGATCCTCTGGAAGGCACAGCCAATATTGCATTGGACCAGCCCAGTCCTCTGATTTAGTTCCCTCATAGAAAATAATGCAGTATTTCCTCCAACTCCTCGCACTGGAAGTTGTCTGAGGTGATCAAAATATTCTGGTGCCACATCCAGGACCAGGTAAATTAAAATTAAATGCTGCAAGTAATGGACACTGTAACCCCATGGTTGAGAAGACAATATGTGGTGCTGTGAAGTGTCTTCTGTTGAAGGAATACTCACAGCACAAGGAACTATGTGGACTCAATTAAGTCACCCCCTCTCCCACGCAGCGCCCACTGAATAACTTGTGAGAATACTGTGCCACTAGAGCCAGTAGTAGGCATGCTTTGTTATGGATACATCAACATGGGAAGCCAAGTGGGACAACCAAGTTACCTGGAGAAACCCCACACATAGGGAAATACTCCCCAGCCAAATAATGAGCTGTCCATTAACTCATCACACATGCCCTTCTACCTGTTGTCCAAGGAGGATGATTCTATTCAATTCTATGGAGGCCATTGGACTTGTTTGGAGGGTGAAAGCCGCAGGTAGGTAATATCTCCAGAAGATGGTGAGGTGACCTGCTCAAAGCACTGCAGTGCATTGCAGAACAATTGGTCCATCAGTATACAATCAATGCACCAGAAGTACCAGCACGCATAGCACTGTTAGATGAACACGACTGACTGCTATAGTACTTAGAGAACATATGCCCAACTGGAAGGCCTAGGGTTCTGCTTGATGGGAGGAAGTAGGAAGCCAATTTAGTGAGGTGGCTTTGCGTGACAGGCATTGCTCGACACTGTGGCCATACACCAAACTACATTCTGTGGTGGAGGAATCCTTTGGTGCCCGAACACGCAGGGATTCCTCCTTTACAAACAATTTAAGCACAGTTGTGGCTAGTGACTTTTGGTATTTTGATGAAGGTTAATATTACCCAAATGTTTCTATGACTTGTTGTAGTGAAGAAGCACACACCAACCTACATAGGTTTAGGGGACATATCCAGATGAGAACATTTTCAAACAATAAAATGAAAATGTGCATTTTTAAAAAAAAATGTTTCAGGGAAATTAGGTAAAACTCATTCAATTAACAATCCTTTATGTAGGTTAATGCATGGCAAAATCAAATGGATGACCGGTCACCAGGAGCATTTTATAACCTTTTAATGCCTGTCCCAGCATTGCCACAGTAAAACCAGGCACCTGTAAAACCAACCATTGGCAAGTACTTCATGATGCTTGTCCCAGAAAGTATACCACACCTGTGTTGTAAAACTCATAAATACACCAGTCTGGACTCTGTAAAAAATGTTTGATGGCTGTGCCCAATATATGATGGCATGCTGCGTTCATGCTGTCTGTATGTTCCCCACAAAATACATGCATGCACACACAATGCATTCAAGCTCATTCAAACTTTCTTGCACAAATACATTGCATTCACAACATGCATAAACAGGTTTCTTTTTTTTCTGCGTGGTGATGGTACTATCCCCTTCCCCTCATTTTTGGTTTTAAGGGTTCCAGTCATCTTGTAGGCATGGCATGAAGTAAGCGGGTGCCAGTGGCAGCATGTGTGGATTCTTGGCATGGGTAGTAGGGCTGGAAGTTTGAACAAATAGCTGCATATGAAGATGGGCTGCACCTAGACCACTAACACCTGTCCATTCCTCATTTTATGGACCACTCTTTACATTCTTTGAAACTTGCCCATCTCGTCTTTGCTATTGGCAACATTTGCTGCCTTTGACCTAGTGCTACAGCTTATGACGGCAGCACATGTAGGGCTTGGGAGTCTCATGAAATCGCCCCTGGACCCTGTCCTGCATGCAAAGATTCCTCACAGGCTCCGACTGAGCACCTTCTTCCCTCCGGCCCGTGCCATGCCAACAATCACCAACAGGCAGCATGGGCCGAAGGAGCTCTTAAATAGCAGTTGCCTACACGTGCCTCATTCCGGCCAACTGGGAATTGTATTTTTTCCCCTTTTGCACAAGACACCCCTGATGAACGATCTTTCCAGCTCAAAGGCCCTTTTTCCTTACAAGTACTTTGCATGCATATTCACTTACCCATTACATTGCCGTTTGTGACAAATCGAGGGAATTCGTAACCTTGTCCCTTTGAGGCTTCACAGGTAAGCCTACTTTGCAAGACCCTTCTTAGGGGTCTGGGCAAGTGCAACCTCACTTGGCGGCGACTCCCATTCCTGTGAGGAACTCCCTAAGCCATTTCCCATAGTGGCATAAATGGAACTATCAGATATGAAGAGCTTGTTATAAGCCAGGAACTTAGAAGACACAACTAATATATACATTTGCAAACCAGAAAGAGTATCTGTCCCTTTAAGGAGAGACCTCCATATAACCAAAATGAGTAAACTGCATATGAGATACACATAGAGGAGAGGCAAGTCCAAAGAGCAGGGGAAGCCCCCTGACGGCAAGAATACTGAGAGAGGTGGAGCTGAGGAGAGCTGTGGAGCCTGTGACTTTCAGCAGTGGCCTGAACATGAGAACGAAATGCTGGAGGCCCAGTGTTTACAGGCAGTGTGAAGTAGAGGAGCCACCACTACCTTTTCATGGTGGACAGAGCACCCATCCAACGATGCCCAAACCACAATTCAGAGGAAACCGCGAGAGATTGGCTAACCTCCTGCCATAACTAGTCCCAGAAAGATTGGGAGCCGAGAGTGGGACGTCAGTCGTGTTGAGAACCTGAGGAAACAGTGAACTAAGAGAGCCTGTACCCGTGCAGGCTCCAGTGATGATCCCCTGCAGACTCGAAGGTAACGGCGAGAACAAAGAGGTCACTGTGGAATAGTTATGAAGCCGGAGAAACTCATCCCAGTGAAATTACGAGACTTTTAATTTAAAGTCGATGAAGTGTAACTGTAATGTGAGAAAGAGGATCAGAAATAAATCTGAAAGGATCTCTATAACCGGGGCTCAAATATCCTGGAAAGAGGGGCAGGTACGTGTATCCAATATAGGTGATCTACCTCAGTCCCACAAATTGACCCCCACACGGGGTCAATCTATCTTTGTTCTGGGGCAGACCCAATTATGTACGTCAAAAGAGATGAAGTAATTCATAACAACTCTCTCATATCTGGTGACAGGTCCCTCTTGTCTCCCATTGCAAGTCCTGAAAAAATTGACGCAGTAGAACTTAATAATGAAAATTTTAAAAAAAGGAAAATAGGGACACTTTATTTTGATTGAGTTATCATTTTTGTTAAAATTGTGTCTGATTTAGTGTTGATGTATTGTTATTGATATGATTCAGTGTATAGGTACATATGAATCTTTGCTATGTTGGGTGTTCAGTATTTATATTATGATGTCATATTGACAAAATAAATTAACAATTTCTTTTTATTGAGGTCTCCTTGGTCCATTTTTTTCAGGGAAAAATACTCAGACTTCTTCCTCTCCTCTAAGACCCAACCAGGCATTTCACAACTAAGACGGTATATGTTACTGAACTCAAAAGGGTATAGTAACCGGAATCGGAGAACAATAAAGAGACCAAAAAGGGGGTATTGGAAAACTATCCCTTAAGGTGAAGGAATATCCAGAGACATGGTGAAAGAGTGGGTAGAACTGATACAGGAAGTGGCAAGAGACTATCTAAGCATAGCCTACCAAAATGGAATTGTGAAAAGAAGTCAGATTGCCATATTATAATCGTGAGAAGGGAAACATTCTTCTGATCTTATTTTAGTTGGTTAGAATAGTGGAAGGGTCAGTTAGTCACAAATGAATCGGTCCTCCGTCCAAAACTAGTTCTGACAACTGACGAGCACCTTAAGTACTTACAAAGGGAGGGAATATAACCAGTAAAAATGTCCTCTGTGTCCGTATCCTCCTCCTGACCTGCCACGCCCGTTACATCTTCCCGTGTGTTCGGCCAACCTTAAGGCAGGTAGTAGAAGCAGCACACCCATGGTCTGTGTGTACACAGCACCCTGGTTGGTTAGGATAAACGGGCAGTAAAACTACATGCCATGAGCATGCTAAGGAGGTCGATGGGTAAGATGGATGCCAATGTGTTGACATAATTGAGCAGTTGTAAGGGGTGTACAAGGTGTGCCATACAATCTGATTGTGACCGAGGCTGCTGGAGTAATAGTGCATGGCGATTATCAAGGCTACACATAATTGGGGATGATGCAGTGCATGTAGTAAGTCAATGAGTAGATTTGTAGATGCCACTGCTATGCATTGAAGGCCATCCACCACACCTACAAGTAGACAAGGTTTATGTGAGTGCAGAGCAGACCTGCAAGGAGGATTAGAGCGGGTAAGAACACCACTTGGGGGGAATTGACATCTGCCTGAATATGAAGATGAATGTCGTCTCCAGCAATTAGTGCTACGCCTAAAGAGCTGTCAGTAGTGTGACACCAGAAGCATGGGAAGTCTGTTAGGCACAGTGAGACACTAAAGTAGGTACTTGTCCATTTACCAGATGCTTGGTTTGCTTACAGGCAGAGTTAGTTGTTTGTATTGTTGTGCTTACATGAGTAGTACTCTCAGGATATCATTTTGAGTACTTGTCATGTTGGAGCCAGTGACTTATTGTTAGCAGTTTCGGTGAATAAAAAGAAAATGTTTCATTTCTGCATCAATTTATACAATATAGGTCTGTCATGATCTCTCGCTCCCCATAAATGTAATTGTTGGCAATAGCATTCCCCCTGACCTATTTATTTTATTCATTTTTTTGGGAAACGCTCATACCCTAGGGTATCACAGCGTTGCATGTATCTTGTGCTGTATCATGCATACAGTTTACTTATTTCACAGACTGGGTGTGTGGGGCATCTTCTTATCCATTTCCACATTATGGTGGCTCCACAAACCGCATAACTCAAAATAAGTTCAACAATTTTTCTTAACAGGCCCATCGGAGCAATTCTATCTACAACTAAAGTCGTCATTCAGGTCTTGGAACTCTTTAAACAGAATTGTGCCAAGAATGGTCAAAGTATAAAGTTTTCAGGGTTTGTAGTTTTTTAAAGTTTTTTTTTATTGACATGGTTGAATCAAAATCAACATTTCAATTTCTTTTTTGAAAATTTACAAATTATAAAAGAAATAATTTACAAATTAAAATTTGAATAAACCGACATCTACAATTGTCTTCTAATTTCTAATATGTATTGCAATCTAACATATTTACTGTCGCCAAGAAAAGTTTATAAGATTACAAGATTACATGCATTTACAAAGCAAGAAGAAATTTGATAGTGGCAATTCTCACTGATGTTCGATTGGAACAAAAGATTGGATGCCAGAGTGCTTCTGGGCTTAAATTTGTAAAATACTTAACATGTCTCTTCAGATAAAAAGTTCTCTTATCAGTAAGCTTAAGACATTCCATTATGTGTTTGTGACTCTGCCTGAGTTGGTACCTTACAATATCGACCTATATTTTCAGACTTAAAAATAATTTTCTTCTTGCTACCATCTCATTTGTTTGCCAAAGATTGAGTCTAAAGCGCAAGAGTGCATTTCTAAAAGAAAGTGAAGGACATTTTGCTAAGCAAGCCTCTAAAACATGGTTTTTACGACTGAAGGTATTTTTCTTGAAATCTTTGTACATTAAACATGCTTGTGTTTTAATCCAAGCCTTTTGACAGTTTTTCTTTGGCGCGTGTTGGATTGTTTATCAAAAGTTCAGTAGATATATCAGCGGTTAACAATATATTTGTGGTCCCGCTCTTCCAGGCTTTTACAAACTCATGGTTGGAAGATCTTAAGTAGATGGCTAATATATATATATATATATATGTCTGGTTTGGCTGCCTTCAGGCATCTCCTGTACAAGGAACACAACGTCCATGCGTATGTGCTGTAGATGTATAGTAATCCTAGTTCATGCCTAGCTATCTGCATTGGTTGTCTTTCAGGGAGAGCAAGCACATGTTTCCAGAACATTCCTTCCATTTTGAGGCAGAATGATTCAGATGTTCCAGATTTGGTCTCTGCGCCATATAAAACTATAGGGACTACCTGCTGATTATAAAAAGTCAGCACCAGATCACAGGAGAATTTGTCGTATTTGGCCGTTATCTGTCCCTGAGAAATTGCAGTTGTCCTTTTAGCTTTAATGTCTAGGCTATACATGATCATTCATATTCACCCCCAAATAGCGGTACTCATGGACCACTTCTAGTCTTGTTCCATGCAGAAACCATTTGTAGGAACTCTGGTATTTCTCTCTCTTGCCCCAATGTAAGATCTTCAGCTTGATTTCTGAATTCGGGCTGTAGCAGCAAAAAACATTATAGAGAGGCAAGCATAATTAACTAAACATATATGGCTAGGCATAGCTTGAATACATGGAAACACACAGTAATAAAGTCCTGACTGCAGGTCCTATAGGTAGAATCCTGCGTGTGTTCTCCATTGATAGACTGCATCCCAACATGTTGTTGACGCAAAAGCTGGCGCTCCCTGGACTATAACAAATCACTGTATGGTGGTGTGTCTTACAGTCTAGTATAGTCTGTGTCCTAGGGCCCTCTGCATATAGTCTGGACGGGGGCAGACATGTGATGGAAGAACAGACTACCACCTGGGCTAAGCAACGTGTTTGTGTTTATAGGAGAGATCTCCACTCAAGTGAAATATTGAGTCCTGCTTGCACTGTGTCTAGTTTATGGACCCATCTTTGCTCAAGTTGGGTCAGTGTCTTGTTTAAGTCCCCTCCCCGTTTGGCTGCGGTCACCTTCTGCAGTATAAACCATCTAAGGTCTGTATCTTTGTGTTTCGCTTTCTTGAAGGGTTCCACCAGGGGTTTCTGCTATCACGTTCCTTATGCATGATCGGTGCTCAGAAATGCGCATCTTTATTGGGCGAATGGTCTTGCCTACATACAGTAATCCACAGGGGCGCTGTATGATGTATACCACACCTTTGGTGTTACAATTCGTGTGTTCTTTCATCGTCCATTTGATTGTCTTATGTTCAAACGATTTCTTCTGCAGGGTGAGCGGGCATGCAACACAGTTCCCACATTTGAAATGTCCCTTGGTGGGTGGTAGATCCCAGAGAGTGTTTTTGGTTCTTTCTGGTGTGCCAATGAATGTACGGACTAGGGAATCCCTCCGGTTTTTGTTTTTCTTAAAGGCAACACATGGTGTTTTACTCAAAGTACCTGGTTGTTTGACCAAGTGCCAATTTTTCTTCATGGTTTTCTGTATCAAATGGCTCAATGTTCCAAAAGTGGTCACACATACTAGTCTTCCTAGTTCCTTTTTGGGCTTATTTTCAAGACAGATCTCCCTCGGTGTGTTCCTTGCTCTCTTATTAGCTTGCTTTATGGATTTCCGTGGATATCCTCTCTCAATCAGACGTCCTTGTAGGTCTTCTGCATGTTCCCTGTATCTTTCGACATCAGTGAAGTTTCTACGGATATGTAGGAACTGTCTATAAGGTAGGTTATACACCCCATGGGGTGGTAACTGCTGTAGTGGAGTAGGGTGTTACGATCTGTCGGTTTTCGAAAGAGTTCTGTTTTGACTTGGTTCCCCGTTCTGTATATGTGTAAGTCCAGAAAATCGATCTGGTGATGGTCCCAGTGGATGGTGAACTTTGTGCGGGCTACGTGCATTAAGCCAAAGGTGGAATGCCTGGAGTTCGTTGGGAGTACCATCCCAGATGATCATGATGTCGTCGATGTAGCGTTTTCAAAGGGCAATGTGCCCATGGAAGGGGTTCACTTCTGTCGCCACATTTTTCTTCTCATATTCAGCCATGAAGACGTTGGCGATGTCCAGGGCAAAAGTTGCCCCCATGCTCACTCCGTTGGTTTGTTTATAAATCTGGTCTTGAAAGAGGAAGAAGTTCTCCGACATGGCCAGTCTGATGCATTCCAAAATGAAAGCAGTGGGCGTAGTTTCTACATCTTCTTGGGAGTCAAGGAGGTCACGTATCGCCTGCAGGCCCTCGTCCTGGGGGATGGATGTATATAGTGCCTCGACATCCATTGTGGCAAAAAGGCTGGCGTTAGTGAGGGAGATGCCATTGAGCAAATTGATGGTGCTGGTGGAGTCCTTGAGGTATGAGGGCATCAAGAACACTGTTGTTTTCGTTTTGTTTTGTACTTGTTAATATGCTGTTCACTATGTTGTGACAATTACTGATTTGTCCTCGGTTCTGTTACACAAGCATTCACCGGCATCACTGGTGTCTGCTTCTATGGTCTATATGTGTGTTACAAAACGCAATGTTTGGTGAAAAGAAATGTTGACGCATCAATCAATTCCATTCACGATGTTTGATATAATACAGTCCAAACAATCTTTTGAGTAAGATACCATTGCTTGAGTGTCTGTGTTTATTTATTTTAGACCACAGGGTACACAGGAGAGTGTGAAGGTGTTCCTTCTTTTGATCTGTTCAATTGTATTTGTGTTTAGATCTTCAGCTTGTCCAGATTAATTAACAGATTTTCTTTTGCATAATCACCCAACACATCTATTAGGTTCTGTAAACCTTTAGGGGTTTTGGATAGCAGAACCAAGTCATCTGCGTATAGCAACCATGGAATTTTGTCTCAGCCCAATTTAGGCCAGTCCGACAAGATGTTGGTGAGTTTATCGTAAAGTTCAGAAATGAAAAAGTTAAGAAGGGCTGATGCTAAAATACAGCCTTGTTTTAAGCCTCTATAGGTTGCAATAGGTGCAGATGGGACATTATGTAGACGTATCTGAATTGGGGTGTTAGTATGTAAAAGAACTATCAGGAACCTGATAGAGGGTGGACATTTTGCCTTATGAAACTTAGCCAACAATAGCTCCCTGGATACATAATCAAAGGCCGACCGAAAATCAACAAAGGCCATATAGACTGGCTGTTGGATTCAGTAACAGTGAGTCTTTATTGCACTAATCGTCATCAGAGTGATTGCCGTACACAGACCTGGTATGAATCCTGTTAGAGAAGGACCTTGACGATGGAACTTCATTGTCCACTGATTGATGTCCCTTATAAATCTAGCAAATATTTTGCATAGAGTGTCAAGTAGGGCCATTAGTTGGAGGGGGATTGCCGATCACCTTTTTTAAAAATCGATTCAATAACTGATTTCTGCCATGACAGTGGAATGGCTTTTGCTGTTAAAACCTGTTTGAAAATATTGAGGAGAATTATCGACCAGGCGTTGGGATGCTCCTTAAACATACCATTGTGGAGGCCATCTGGGCCAGGGGCTCAAGAGGAACTAGATTTTTTAATATAGTACAATATGGTAAAACTTTACTGTACATTAAGTTAGCACAGACCGGCAGTGCTTACAAGAAGGTGAAATGTTCTCTCCCCTGCTGCTCAGTGACTGCGTTCATCTGTAGAGGGGTTTGCGTTATATGATTGGCTCGGTTAAGCAGATTCCATATATGACATGAATTCTTGATGTCAATGGCCGCTAGCATTTGCTCTCCATCTTTTTGGAATAGTGCTTTGCGAGCACGTATCCAATTTTTATATTGGGCCATAAGATGCTTGAGATGTGTTTAATCCTGTGAATTTATTTTGTTGTCATTGACTGTTGTTGACTAAAGAGTTGGAGCGCAGCAACATAGTGCCCTCCAGTTTGAATGTGAGGGGAAAAGGAAAGATGATTATGCGTGATGCAATCATTCAAATCTTTTAAAGATTGGTCAGACCAGCTAAACCGTTTTCTACCTTTGGGTAATGCTGTCCATATTTATTAATGAAAGTATCGGAGGCTAGGGATGCCCATCCCCAAGTTAAAGACAGCATCTCATGATCACTGTTTCTGTTTCTTGATCTCACATTTTTCTCCTTCTGCAAATAAATCTTCATCTAAATAGTCAATAATGGCTTCCTGGTGCTGTCTTCTCCAAATAGTTTGAGGGTGTTTATCACCTGGGAGCGCTCCGTTCACCATTACTAAATGTCTTTCAGCCATAAGGGCATGCCAACAAAATCTTAAATCATATTCTGTAGAAGTGGAGGGGGCAAAGCAATGGAGATTTAAGTCTCCTGATAAAATGGTATGACTAATGGTGGGTTCACACATAAGATCTAGGACTGTTTCTGTATTGGTATCAATGCTGAGGTGTTTCCAATAAATCTTAATGAGTTATCTCTTTAGCTGGAAATTTGATCTTAACCAGCTGTATATATAGATTTGGAGAGGCCCATGGTTCAACTGGAATACCAGATTCTATTTTGGTTTCAATTAAGATTCCAGACATTGGTCTGCCTTTAAGAGGAATATTCGCTGGCAGTAATGTGACGTAATGACCGCCCCACACTGGTGGTGCAATGAGCCAGGTCTCCTGTAGGGCTACAATGTCAGTCGTTTAGATTATTTATAGAGGCATCCATCAAATGAGTGAATCCTCGCGTATTCCAGCTTGAAAACTTGCTTATGTTGTGTACTGAATTGTTATGCCTGACTAACTAGCCGGTCATATTGATAATTCTGATAGTCTGAGATATGATCTGGACGCTGGGCAGTGTGTTGCTTCCTCGATGAGCAAGTAACTTTCAGTGATGGCAAGGTAGCCACTGTACTCTGTGGGTCGTCCAGTCGTTTGGACTCCATGGATCTATCTATATTAGTCTTGTGATATTATACAGCCCAAGGCAAGTAATTCAGGTCTAGCTTGCCATACTGTATTAAGGACCACACCCGATTGAATCCAGTCTTGCTACAGACAAATCTGTTTCATCAATAAATTCCACTTGATTTACGTCCGAAGATGTAATGTCTTCTAGACTAGGGACATCACTGAATATATTAAGGCTACTTGATCTATTAAGATCATAAGGTGAATATGGACTTGTTCGACACTTCATGACTAGGTGATGGTAGTGCGCTTGCTGAGGCTTATGTAGACCATGAAGGTCCGCTGCAACCTTCATTTTATTGGCTGATTGTGTCAAGGGGAGCAAGCTGGTTCTCCTTGCCTTAGAATGTGTATTCAAGTCCGTTGCGGAGTGTGTGGAAGCAACAACATTACCAATGTTTTGAAAGGTAAGATCATTGATGAGCGTCGGATGGAATGTGCTTGGGTCTTTGGCATAATTATGAATTGATTTTTGTGAAGAGCTGAAGTACAGATCAACTGATTTCTGTACATCAGCCGTCTCTGTTCTAGTGTTAAAAATTCACCATCCGAGGCTGCAGATGGTGTAGAGTCAGCCAATCCATTATTCATGTTCACGGGTGCTTTGATTGAAATTATAGATGCTTCATCCACCTTTTGCTGATGGGCAACAACTGAGACAAGGTCATCTAAGGGATCAGAAGATAGATTCAATGTCTGACTTTGAAGACTGTTCTCTTTTTTTGCATATTTTTTTTATTGCTGCCGTTCTCACTATCTCAATTTGTTTGTTTGGAAGAGAGATCAAGCATATGAACTGTTTTGAGCTGGATCGAGTCTGAGAGGAATTTTGTCTAGATTTCTTTTTTTTTCCATGTCCGGAGGTGCTTTAGTTCATGTTTTTGTGTTCTTCGCAAAAAATAGTCTGGATTTGTTTGTTCGACCTATGGTTTGTTGCCACTTGCTCCGTTACATCTTTCACTAATGACTGAGTTGTATCGACATATGGTGGTGAGCTGGTGACGATATCAACATCACAAGTTGTTTGGTCAGTTGGAATTACTGTCTCCAACAAGGGAATGATGGTGTCAAGAACTTCAATACTTGGAACTATGAGTGGTTCGGCAACTTCCGTTTGGACAGACCTTGTTGGAAGAGAGGGCAGAATCGGAGTTCATTTTGTGTTGGTTTCTGCCTCGCCTTGAAGGAGTTGAATGATCAGGGACGCTTGATGGTTAACTTTCGAATTCAGTGTTTCAAACAATATTGTTAACAAAATAAGGGCAGTATTCGTAGATCAGCACAGGGACGTTGATTGTCGATGAGGGATAGCCCCGACCCTTCTTGGCGTCGGATTAGTAAAAGAGATGGATAAAGCTGAGGAATTATGTGAAACCTGAGCAAACATAATGGGAGATTGAGAAAGAATGAGCCTGCCCGTCGGTGGTGGAGAGGCAAGTAAGGGCATTTGTGCTTGCCCTCAGTAGTGGGTGAGATTGTAATTTGATTGTCATCCCTATTTTGGCAATGGTCTGCCTTCGTCTGCAATGAGGCATCTGGCACAGAAGGGTTCCTAGTGATTCCATCGACAGCCAAACCATCGACAACCATCCCATTGACACAAAAAGCATCGGAAACAAAAACATTGAATGCATTTTTATTTTATTTTTAAAAAATGAGGGGTCCCCTAAACCCCCTTTTTTAACCTTTAAAACCCATTTTTACTAAACTAAACCCTTTACCATTCAAACAAATGCATTCAATGCTTTTTTTTCAATGGTATGGTCTGTCAATGCTTTGGATTCGACGGAATGACCGGCTACCGCACAGAAGTAAGATCAATGCGGGATTTCTCTATGGTGTTTGATGTCAAAGCTTTGTTGTCAGGTGATTCTACATCAGAGTTTTGGTTGCAAAGAACCTAGATGATTGGTAAGGACATTCTCTGCAAGCGGTAATGGAGGTACTGCTACATCACTGCTAATTGGGAATTCCAACGAAGTATTTGCAAAACCAGCCACCATTAAAGAGTCCGGTGGGGAGCTTGGACTCATAGGGACGGTGTCAGTGGAGGCAAAGTTTAGAGCCGAAGAGGTAAAAATAGTAGCATTTTTTTGAAAGTTAGATCAACGTCTGGGGGCCATTTGTTGTAGGCTTGGGGTGATCGAAGTCGTGAATGTCAACAATATGGATTTTCAACTATGTTGACACTGCAATGCACAACTTATTTGCAGCCGTAACCAAGGGAGTACTTCTATGCGAAGTACGCTTCAATTGCATTACCAATTTATTGGCCTCTTTAGAATGAGACATGGTAGTTTTTAGCATATAGGTGGCTTTAGACATTATTCTCTACAAAGAACACAGATAATCAAATGTTTAATGTAGAACACGGGTTGTAATTACTACGAGAGCAAATAATGCCTACCGAAAAAAAGATCAACAAGAAGGTCGTGGGGTCCGCTGCACAGCTAAGCAGCACTTCCGGAGAACTTCACTGATGCGCGTGCCTGATGTTTGAATAATGACCTCAATGTGGTGGGTGGTGTTTAACAGCTCTTCTCTCTAACCTTGTCCCAGATTGTAGGATAATTCACGTTGATTCTCCTTGGAGGAGTTGCACGGTGTAGGCAATCCAGGCAGCCAAGTAGCACTTCTGGAGCACTTCACAGGTTTGTGGTCTAATGGGATCATGGATTTCTCATGGGATTGGAGGTTGCCTTTTTAGTACTAGAGAAATGATGCCCTGTAATCTTCTCAACCCTGCTGTTCTGGACAGGAAAGGGATAAACACCTGTTGGGCTTAGGGATTTATTTAAAACAAAAATGATCTAAACGTGGAACATTGTATGAAAAAGATTTGCTTGATTGATTAAAAAAAAGTTAATGTTCTTGCTTCTCTAGGTGGTGTGCAACCTCTCTCACAGTTGTGCGTTATTACTCCCCTCCTTGACTATTGTTTAGAACTTGATGCAAGTTGCTGTCCAAAACATTTGAAGACCCTAAGGCTGCAGACCTTTGCAGAATACACTTCCATAGCATAGAGATACTGGTTTCCCTCTGGATTCTTAATCAATTCATAGAATTGGGGATATTGCATGCCAATTTGCCACAAATGTATAATCAGAAATCTAGTACATGCCTGCTTATTTTCCATCCGTTTTTTTCTACTAGGATTGTGTTGTCCCTCCAGATAACTACTCTACATGGTTAGCATGCTTCATCGCCCTAATAGCCTTGTGGCTATACTGCCCAGTTTCTTCTTTGCACAAATCCTGGTTACAGTGATATAGCGCACAACTCAATATTTCTAATTCTCTGAGTTATGTCTGGTTCTGACCTACAGTTCCAAATGATACACTGCCCTTCTCACCTCTGAGTGAAAGGGTGTTTCCTTACACTCCCAATGAATATAGCCCCCCTCTCAATATTCAGCATTTTCAAGGTCTCTTTCCAGATTCAAGGGAAGCCACTCCAAGCATGTAGTCTGTGGCTTCTTCCTTGCTTTCAGACCCATGAGCGTTTGCAGGAGGCCTTGCAGCTCCTGTGTGCCCACCTGCTCTCATGGTTTCTGCGGGTGCTCATGCCGACCTACTCCTTGCTCTGAGCTGACTGCCCCAGTGCTCCTGTGTTCTTTATATAGGATTCTCTGTTTGGAGTTAGGCCTTACAAGGTCTGATTGGTTGTTTCTTTCTTAAACTTAATATCGTACGGAGAGGTACTGCTCTGTGATAGCTTCATTTGCCTCCACTGTTGCAGGTCCGGTAAGGCTTTAACATTGTTAGGCGTGTAATCTTGATGTTGGAAACCTCCAGGCCTCTTTCTGCAGTGGATGTGCTTAACTGATGACTCCCAATGAGGCCAAAACATGTTTCTTGTGGTGTCGTACAGAAGGGATGTGACCTAGCAGTTTGGGCTGGACTGCCCCTTTGGTGTTGGGAACAAGCCTGATTTGCATATGTTTTTTCCACTTTCTGTAATGGCTTGGCAGGTGAAGAACGATGGTCTGGAGGTTTGTCCGGAGCAATTGCCAGAGTTTTAAGATCAATTCTAAATCTTCCAGTTATCACCTATTTGTTTTGGCCTGCACTGCACTGGCTTCTGGCTCACTCATACCGGTTGGGGCTTCTTTGTGGTTTGTGTGACTCTTTGGGACTCCTTTAGATGCATGGGATCCTGAGTAATGGTAATCTTTATTTTGAATTGATTCCTTTCACCTATTCCTTTGATGGTCCCTCTTTGGGGCATGGAGCCCCCCCCCCCCCCTAGCGGATGGCTGAGTATTCGTTTTCCTAGTCTGATTAATGGAAGATTGGTTTCTGTGCTTGATCGCTAGATACCTGGGATCCTAAGAGTAAGCATTCAGTTTTCCTCAATTCTCTGGATCGACCCTAGAGTTCTCCTTGCTGATCATATTCGGGCTGGGAGTGCAATTCCCTCCCATTGCCTTCAACCACATAAGACCAATATATGATCTTTTGGGCGATGGAGTCAGACGCAGGACTAGTTGCTTGTGACTACATATTTATTCTTATTAGTGTCCCCTTGAATCCAAATCCTTAACAAAAATAGGAAAAAAAATAGAAAATCATGAATTCAAAACAGCCTCTCTGGGCTGATAATGGGATAGGGATATCCCTGCAGTCTTCAAACACTCTTTGCTCGTTTTCTCTTGAATTCAATAATCCCAGCAGAAAATGTGGGGTTCATCATCACCATTTTCTTCCTAGTGTGCAGAAATGTCGAAAGACGTGTTGCATCAGTTTGTCTGTCTTTTATGTTACTTGTTGGGACAGATCACCAATCACCACTGTTTTCTCCCTAGGCCAATCTGGTCTAACTGGTAAGGCCCACCCCTTGTTTTTGATCTCTTGCTTGGCTGCTGCGAAGATGTCTCCATCAACCCTGTACGCATGCCTCTAGGGTTCTCATCTGCGGCAGCTGGGTGACTGGCCCCGCTCCTGGACCACTCTAGGTTGTGGTAAGCTAATATGCATAACCCCATGTTTTGGGGATGCTGTTTCTTGATTTGCTGTTGTGCAAAGCAGCCGCAGCAACTCCCTGCTCTGTGCTGCTCCCACATGCCTCTGTGGTGCAAATGTGCCCCTCACACACTGGGCTGGGTCTCCCCCCCTCCATGAGACTGAGGTGCAGACACACTATGTATGGCAACAGCACCGATTCCCTGTTGCGTGCCCCTGCCATGTCTCCATGTGGTGGAGACGTGACCTCCATAGACAGGGCTGGGTCTCCCCCTTTCTCCACATGGGACCATGATGCTGACTTCCTGTAGGCTGGACACGCCAACCACCAGTCTATTGTGGTGTCCTCCCTCAAATTCTGCATCATCCCTCAGCCTGCCTTTGGCTCACAAACCCCTTAAGTAGGATCAAGCAGTTCAGGCGGATCAGGTGTTTGTGACAAATAGTCTGCTACCATCTGGTAGGCAGCAGGCTTATGAACAGTCAAACGTGAAGGGCTGGAGGATCAGAAACCATCATAGTACCCATTGGTTAGTCCTTTTGTACTGCCAGCCATTGCAGAGAAGCACGATCAGTAAACAGTGCGAAAAGTCAGTTCGAAGTAGTAACAGCAGAAAGCTTCTACAGCCCATTTAATGGCCAGACATTCCTTCTCGATTGTGTAGTACATCATTTCATGAGGGTGCAGTTCCTGGCTGATGAAGACAATCCCGCGTGGATCGTGGTTTGCACCTTGCAATAACACGTCCCCTAGTCCTAAAAAGCTTAGAGAAATCGGGTTCTGCGGAAACAAGGTCCTTCAGGGTGCCAAAAGCTTTTATGTTGATGTCTTTTGGATCGCCCCATTAGTTGGCCTTCAAAGCATCAGTGAATGGTGGTGCAATCATTGAGAACAATGGGATGAAATGACTGTAATAGCCAACAAACCCCAGGAAACCATGCATGTCCCTTTTTGAGGTGGGTAGCACAATGTTCCCTATGGCTTCAACCTTGTTGACTAGTGGCCAGATTTCCCCTTGTTCCAATGGTGTATCCCAAATACTTAGTTTAGGTTGTCCCCAACGCTGTCTTTTTAGGATTAATGTGTTATCCTGTGTTACTCAAGGGGTGTACGACTTTGGTTGGATGTATCAAATGGTCTTCCCAGGACTCGCTGAAGGTGATATCGTCCAAATACACAGAACCATAAGATCCATGGCAGCATAGTATCTGATCCATGAGATTCTGAAAAGTTGTTGCCGTCCCATCTAGCCCAAACGGGAGCATGGTTAACTGATACTCCTTGTGGGCTGGCAAAAGCCATCTTTTCCTTGTCCCCTTCTCTAAGTGGAGTCTAACAGTACCCCTTCGTTAAGTCAGTGGTACTCGGATACCTGGCAGATCCTAACTTCTCCATAAATTTGTTAATCCCGGAGCATGGGATAGGCCTTGTATACCGAAATGGCTTTAAGTTGTTGGAAATCCATGCACAACTGTGTCAATCCGTCGGGTTTTGGTACCAACACAATGGGTGAGCACCAAGGGTTCTTTGAGGGTTTGATACCCATTGCTAGCATGTTCTAGATTTCCTGCTGTACTACTTTTAGCCTCGGGTATCTTATAGACCTGTATGATCTTGTCTGGAATGGTTTGTATAGTGTGTTTCAATAGGTTGCGCTTTCCAGGCAGACTAGCAAAGACATGCTGACATTCCCTGAAAGTATTACTGATGTTGATTCTCTTCTTTTCGGATAACCCCTCACACCAGTTTGTCTTGCAGGATGGTCTTCTCTCCCCGATGGAAGAGTTCAGTTGGTGGTCTAACTTCAGGGTTGATTAGAGCAATCGCTGCTACTTCACCCTTTGATTCTGTTAGCACATTAATATGATCGATCTCTGGTTGTTGGGGGTCTGGTTAGCTTATCAAATAGTGTACAAGTCCCAGTACTCTTTTGATCACGTAAAGGCCACCTCCAATTTGCCAGAATCTTGTTTTCACTCATGGGTAACAGAACTAGAACCAGGTCTCCTTCCTCAAAGGATCGCATCTGGGTTTTCTTGTTGTATCGATCCTCTTGAGCTCATCCAAGATTCCTAGAGGCTAGTTCTTGCAGGCTGTCCAAATTGTTCCTTAGTTCATTGACTTATTTCGATATTGGTTTCTTGCCTTGCATTTCCCATTTTTCCTTTACCACGTCTAGAAACGTACATGGTTGTGGGTCAAATAGGTGCTTGAGCGGTGAGAAGCCAGTTGATGATTGGAGTGTATCGCGGAGCACCATCAATATCAAGGGTAAAACTCAGACCCAGTTACTTCCAGTGGGGTCAGTCACTTATTTCAATCTTTTGTTGTTATTGTACCTCTCGACCAGTCCAATTGTACTTAGCTGTTTAATCTGGACGAGCTGACACCGCTGTTTCATGACGTGCACATGAAATTGGTTCCTTGGTCTGGTTTTCTTCAGGGATACCAACTCTAGAGAAGAACTGTATGAGTAGATCTCACACCTGGTTCGCTGAGGTAGAGAAGGCCTCTGGGTAACGGGGTGCATAGTCAACTATAACTAGTCGATATCGATAACCCCTACTGTTTGGTGTAAAGGGGCCTACTATGTCTGCCCAAGCCTATGAAAGGGTTCTTTGATGATTGGCATTCCCTGTAGGGGGGCTTTTGGAGGGATATATGCACTGTTCAGTGGACAATTAAGATAGCTTTTACAGTATCTCATGACTTATCCATATACACTGGGCCACAACATTTTTAAACAGGTTTTGCGTTTGTTTTCTCTGCTGCTAGATGTCCTCCTGGAGCATGATTGTGGCGGATTTTGATTAAGGTTTCTCAATATTATGTTGGGACCAAGAGTTGCTTGTTCGCCTGTCAGTCAGAAACCCGGCTTATTTGGTAGTTCAACCCCTTTGTTTAGCTTGAATCACAACTCCCCAGTATATCTAAGTTTTTCTTCATGTTCTGCTTTCTGTCTTGGAATTCTTAGGGTCTCATCTGTTAGGGACTCACTTCTGAATGAGGGGTTGTGGGAGTTTACATTTCAGTCAACTTTACTAGATCTGTAGAATAGTCTGCTTCCACCTGTGTGTCAGGTTTCTTGATTGTCGTGAAGAGTTTTGAAACCTCCGTCCCCAAGTACCACAGAGAGAGAATACAAGATTACTCCCTATGCGATCATTGAGGCCACAGGTGGGTAGTTCTTGCAGCTTGGATCCACAGGAAATGTTGAAACCCAAGGCAGCTGTAAAGAAAATCTTTATTAGCAATCAACTGAGCACAGTACAAGCAAACAGGCAGAATAAAGAATAGGGCTTACCTAATCTGATGGGTGAGAAGCCCAGAACCTAAGATAGTTGGTAAGTCCGTGGATGGGCACGTGAGCTGATTTCCCCGATGACAGTAGGGAGAAGAACTGTAAGCTGGGTAAAAACCCAACTACCCTCCTGTAACTTGATGAAGCAAAAGGCCAAAATCCAACTACTTGATAACATGAAACAATGAAGAGACCAATGCCAAGTCCAATTCAGGGTAATCCAAGACAGTCCAAAAGGCGTTCCGAGTTCAAGATGTTCCAGCAAACAGATCCAAAGACGTGAGCAAAAGCAAATCCAAAAAACAATCCAAGAGTCAAGAAGCCGTGAAAAAACAGAAGGTATCCAAACGCTGAACAGAGTCCTCCAAAGAACAGCTGTGAAGCGCGGACATGCGGAAGTTCAGCGCTTAAATAGCGGAAGTTTCAGCGTCACCTGATCCGCGATGCGTCACGTGAGCGTGGTCTCCATGATCGCGGACTGGACTTTCTACGAGCAGCGTCCTGTAGCCGGCGTCTGCAAGCTCCTTCTTGCAGACTCCATGGCAGACGCCAATGAAGGAACGGAGAACCCTTGAGTCTGCATGTGTGGCCCTTGGGGTAAACCCGCTCACGTGACAACCTTCCAGTGTGAGGGACATGGAGTGGAAACCCCACTGGGGAAACTGGTGTATTGTGAGTGTTGCCTGTCCTATTGTCTGACCTAGATGTTTGCGAAAAAGGGACAGAATGAGAGGACAGCGTGACACTGTGCTGCTCTTCCCTGACCTTTTTGCAGGTTTTCTTGGGGCATTCCGTACGGTAGGAAACTATCATGGAATGCTGCATTCTTAACCACTCTTTCTCAATGATCAGTTACTTGAAGTTTGGCAAGTCGAATCAATAAGCACTGGGGTGGGTAGAGTAGGCATAATGGCGGGACTAATATCTACGGAGGCATTCTTGACATCCATGTGTACTATTTTGGATGGATACTCTTTTACATACCAAAGGTGGAGATGAAACGGGCAGATGAGGCTTTTTAAAAGTAAGGATGAGCTTATCAGATGAATACCCCTACCAGCTGAGATTGTGGCTGCCTATTCATGCAGCAAAAGGACCACACCAATTTGGGGAAACTCAGAAAAGCAAGAGAAAGAAATGATACGAGAGCCCAACTTTGTCAACAGATGTACATGGAACCTAAACCTTTGTGCAACTAAATCTGCTTGAAAGTTCCACGGCCCCAACGCCCACCCACCCTAATGTAGGCCACCAAGCAAATCACCAGTTCGGCTGCGAGGTCCAATGAGAGCTCCACATTCACTGCCCAATCCTGAAACAGACATTACAAAATTCACATTTCTCAAAATGGAATATCTAGACACAGTAGGAGGCCTGCAGACTCTGACGAATCTGGGAAATGTGTGGGCAAGTGGGATCTCACTGGGAGTGACTGTTTTAGTGGATGAGAACTCCCATTTTAAAGTAAGATCTTGCGTAAGGACTGTACCCTCCACCTATATGGGGGCTAAAGAAGTTGTAATGGTGATGAGATTTTTGTTTCTCTGACACCACTGCTAAACCCTCTGCAGACTCTATACCATGTAATCAACTATAGGTCGCCACTTGTTGCAGAGACTCCTATAAACATTCTGAAGTCTTCAGTTGGAGGAGGAGCTTCCGTGACACAAAGCCGAATGGTAGGGGAGGAGTGTGAGATTAAGACAGCCTGGAGGCAAGACCACAGAGAAAACGTGATGGGCCCTTAGTCCGTGAAGCATTGCTGAATCACCAGGGGTTAAAACCTTTTGGTCCCAACACTGAGAATCGCAGGAGAGATGGCCATGAGCACTGGCGAGGCCCAGACAAGTCTGTCACAACAGGAGGAACTAACGTGGCAGGCGGAGACTAATGCTGCCGATACCAGCATCACTGACCCTCCCTGCCAAAAGCACCACGAGAGAACCAGTACACGGACCACTCAGGAAGAAGAGGGGGGCGATTGATTGCTATGGGGAAGCCCAAACCCTGAGCCACTCACCTGCTAGTCAGCCTCTAAACAACCTGAGCAAGGACCAGTGTGTCCCGAAAATGGCTGAGAACACTTATGCCAAATAAGCCTTATTGAAAAGTCCCGTTAGGAGGAAGGGACACAAACCCAGCCAAAGAAAGATGAAAAGTTCAAGGGACACAAGGACCAATGCTGAAGGCACGGAGGCCATAAAAGTTAATCAAAGTATAGTGCCCACACTACCCCGGAGTGTGAAGTCTCTAGTGACTGAGTTAGGCCTTGAGATGCAGTATTGTTGAAGGGGGATAGGTGACTACGGGTAAGAGGAGGGCAATGACAGTCGCGCCCCATCCTACTTCTGGCCACTGACTCTATGTTGCATCACAGAAAAGCACTGGCGTATTCCACTGATATCGGACAGGGGCTCCATTCCCTGGAATCAGGGTGAAACCTCAATCTGGACAAACCAGAGGATTCATCTTGGCATTCTGCAAGCCACATGGACCCTGCCCAGGGTCTAGTTGACAGCTACCATCTCCACTGGGTAACCCCCCTTACTCCTGCCCCCTCCCCAGAGCTTCTAAAAGTTCTTACTGGGCGGAACCCAACCCAGAGTTCTTGAGCGATGGGCCCAGAGCAGACTTCTTGCCTCTTAGCCTGAGACTGATCCTCCCCCAGGCCTGCGGTCTATTGAGCACCTCAAGCAACTGCCATGGACAGCCTCAGAGGTGTCCCTGTCCTGGTGTTGCCGGACTGAGGATAATCACTGCAAGAGGCCCCTTTGTATTCTCAGTGGATCTGCCCCCTTCTCTTATGCTGGTCAGTTTCTGCATCCATTTGAGGCATTGGGCACACCACAGCATACAGACTTTCCACTGTGAAAGTTCGGAGGGCTTTTTGGGAGACTGTTTTTCACATAATTGACTCCTTTTGTAGGGAGTTGGTAACTTCTGCATGTTTGACTTTCAGTGGTTTGAATGTGTTGCAATTTGTGCTATAGGCCCCAGGAAAGTGACCATAATCTTGGCAAAGATTGACACAAGCAATAGGTTAATTACAGGGACAACCGAAAACTCCCAAAATCTCTCCTCTAAATGACACTTGAAAACGTGTGCGCCAGATGGCAACAGTGGGAAGGCTATTAGACAGATAACTCATGGGGCTTGTAAGTTGAACCAAGTCCAAGGAGGTAACCAGCTCAGAGGAAATGTAAGGAAGTTATCAATAATTCTCTTAGCACCCTGGCAGTGGTAACCAGCCAATCAGGTGGCTAGGAATGCGGGTTGAACCACTGGTGAAAGCCTGTGTTCATGCTGCCTGACGGCTGGCTCCCCCGCCACCATCTTCCCCTCTTTTTTTTTACCCTCCTACCTCCACTTAACTTATTTATGCAGCGAGCGCCGCCGCAGCATCTGATCCTTTTCCCTGGCTTTCATTGAAAGGGAAGAGGGGCTCCATACAGAGCCTTGCCTTTCCTTTCCTGGCAGCCATCTTGGAAAGGTATTTTCCTTTATTCAAGGGGACTCGCATGTGGTCCTGTTGAACGAAGGGACTTTTTAAATAATTTTTTTAGCATCCCGGGTTACTGCTTTGACAGCCTGGGGTGCTAATAGCCTTAATCCCCTATTGCAATGACTGAAATGGGGGATGGGGGATAATGGCCCGGAGTCCTTTTTTTGGACCCTCGCTTTGCTCGGCCCAATATGTCAAGTCTAATAAGGAGACAGGGTGTCAACCCCCTCTCTCCCGAACCACAGAAGCCGAGTAGATCGACCCTCCCACCGTGGTTGGCACGGGCCTCTGAATGGAAATACACAGATAACCACGTGGCAGCCAATGGGGGGAAGACAGAGTTAGGGAAAGGGGGTGGAATGACAAAGGAAAGGTAGGGAACAGACAACATGCATTTGCAATAAAATACTTAATCCTGAACCAAAATATAGCCTAATACTTCCTACTTGATACTACCCGTCTTACTAGCCTCCTAAGCGCTTAGGGTTCTTAATTACCCTATACCATGACCATACTTATGACCGTGTAGTATAACATGTAGCTAACACATAGCGGACAAGAGCGATACGAACTGCATGTCACATACAAGGGAAACTCCCTTACATGAAATCAACATACACATGGCGCCAAGGGCTGACATTGAACATGAGCAAACAGAAGCAGTAACATAACCCAAGTTTTCCCTTCAGAATCGGAATGAACAGTCTTGCCCTTTATCTCTCAGGAGAAATGTTCTTGTGGTAAGTATTGCCTCATACTTTTCCTGGAGATAATGTTACATACAACCCGTGGGCTTGCCAAACTTAATTGAGTCTTTTAACGTATCAAGTAAACATAATTCTTGCCAATATAAACAAACACGTATCAGGATATTTATCTTCGAGTCCGGGTGACTCACAAGTACACCCGGACGATCTGATATGACGCTGTGAAAACGCCGCCGCCCCGTGGAGCAGCTGCAGCGTATAGAAGCGAAGGCAGCGGTCTGAGGGGGAGGAATTGTTCAACGCTGCGGCCCGGGAGATATGGGGAGAGCTGCGTGAATGCTCGCGTTGCCTCCCAAGTTAACCAGCAAGATTTACCATGCTCAGGCCAGACGCTCTCCTTTTCTGCCGAAAGCCTTCGTCCGCCTTCATGGACATAAATCACTCGCTCTTCCTCTGGCGTTCCTCACACACGTCGCCCGTGCTGCAAAACATTAATTATCAGCACCTGTGCAAGGGCGGTCAATGGTTAAATACACCAGTAATGAACTCCAGCTGTCTCTTAGCGCAAATCCGTGACTACATTGCGCCTCTAAGCATGCTGGAAATCGTAGTTTTTTCCCTATTTCCTACAATATTGTCGTCTAGGCTTCCCCCAGACCTTATTCCTGACACAATACCTTGGACTGCCAGGCTGTTCCCCTATTCCAAAGGCTGAAAAGGAGGGTATTAATGCCATAGTGGTGCAAGGATAGGTTTCAAGTCTCAAAGGTACATAGAAATTTCCAACAAGCAGTAGGGGCAGAGTTGATGCAAATGATTTGCACAAGGACCCCAGAAATGACCATAAATCCAGAGGGTCCAAAACTACAATCCTTGGAGATTCAAGGGAATGTCCAAATCATAAACCAGGTCCTTTCACCGAGAAGAATAAACCAAAGCAAGGGAAAATACACAAAACAGTCCAAAGGCTGACTGTGAAGAAGCAACATACTGAATGAGCAGAATTCTGATTTCCCGCTCTAAAGTTTGACATTTCCCGGGGGACGCTGTTGTGCACAGAGCGGCATGCCAGCCTTTCTGTGAGCTCTGTGGGAGATCTGGGATGTCCGGTGCAAAATCAGTGTGAATTCGACATGGTTTGCCACCAGATTAGGAAGACATTATGAACTGGTGGTGCACCCTCTTGCCAAAAATCTAGCGCACTGCAGCTCTAGAGCCAGAGAAACACAATGAAATGTGTGGTCCCTGGGCCGTGCGCTTCGCTGACTCTTAAGTGGGCAGGTCAGGTTACAATATGGAAGCAACGTCAGAGTTCCGGGGCCCACAGCGGCCACGTACTGAGGGAGTGGATACCCACCCAGCAGGCACAATACACTCGTACACCTAGAGGAGCCCTCAGACCTCACCCATGCCTGCATCTGGGGAGGGAGGCAGGCTCCCTGCACTGAGGACCCGATCGGAGCAGTGAAGGCCGAACGCTTTGACAAGAACGGGCTGCCTACCCGGAACCTTCATTTTCACCCTTGCACGCCATGCATAGTATGGGGACATGGCCCCTCTGTGAGGACACGTAAGGACACAGACTCATGGCGAACCACCCGACCAGCCAGCACAGAGATCCGGGATGCATAAGGCACTTGGCACCCAACATATGCACACAGTGGTAAGGAGCTGTCGGGAGGGGAGAGAAATCTGCTGCCCCGGGCTTGGGCGATTTTAACGTCCTGCCCCCCACCCACCCTGAATGCTGGTTCGGACAGACTGGCACTAAAGATACTAGTCTTGGCCCATGGATGAGGAGAGGACCTTCACCTTCCCGGCTGAAGACATAGTCGTGGCGGGCATGAAAGATATGGCATCATCTGCATGAAAGCACACTGTGATCACCAGAGCATGACATGAACAAAGAGATTGGGTTGGTGTCTTAGACATTGGGTGAGCCCTGTGAAGTACCCCAGGCCACAATACGCATGCTGGCATGAGCCATAAGACATATAAAGGAAAGCCACAAGACTGAAAAACACCCTTCGAACTGTACGCCTATATCGTGGGCGACTGGCACTGCACAGCAAACCCACACGCTACAGTGCAGATACACAGCTGAGAACTGATGGCTGTCTATGCTATATCAACTTGAGGGGACAGTTAGTTACACCTATAGAACAGTTCACGTGTAAGAAACCCCCCCACTTCCCCACATGGAAGCAGGGCAGCGCACCTACTGGAACCAGCAACTGCATACGTTACCTCACAGCCCACACCCACCGGTGCCCTTTCTCCATTGCCTGCGAACAAACTGACAGGGGTAAAGTGCCACAGACCCACAAATCCAAGATTGACACAACAGCTCTAGGGCAGGGAAGCTGGAAGGTCAGCAAACACGCGTCCCTATAATGCAGGAGAAGACCCCCGGCACAATCTGTGTTACAACATTGTTGAGCGCTCACCACTGGCGAAACCGGCCTGCGAACAATGGATCACCTGTGTGCTGCAGGATAATGCCCAAGGGTGCGCTCGCAAAGAGGAGAGGTACAATAGACAAATTCACAACACGCAGACAAACTAATGTCAACGGCTGAGACACTAGCAGACAAGAGATGACGGCGACTGCACCCCCCCACCGATCTACAAGGAGTCATCACTGTCATGCGGCAGGGATCTCAGCATTGAATGACAGGCTCGATGGCATCAACATTGCCACAATGCGGGCACAATTGGAAAAAGCGATCACCGGAGCCGAAACGCGGATCAGTATAGTAGAAGACATCTTCACAACATTCTAGAAGACTACCATGGCTAAGGACCTGGGTGCCATTAAACTGAAATGCAAAGATTTAGAAGCGAGATCAAGAAGGAACAACATACGCATTGTGGGAATCCCAGAGGATGCATTGAAGGGCCCTATGGAGAAATCAGTGGAGGAGTTTTTGAAGGATACACTCGGAGAACCAGACCCAGGATGGTCACTGATGTTTGTGGTTGAGCGGGTGCATAGATCATTTGCGGCGAAGCCTAAGCCAGGCGCATACCCACAACCTATGCTAGCTTGCTAAATGAACTATAAAGACTTGGTGCTAAAAGGGGTCAGAGAGAAATGGTAGCTCTAACTGGCATCTGACATAATATGAATATTCCCTGACTATAGGCTGGCAGTCCAGCAAGAGCGGCAAACATTGCTAGGGGTGAAGAAACTGCTGAAGGAACATCAGATCCCTTACACCATGCCATACCCGGCAAGATTACGGATGCAATTCAAAAATAAGACCTATTTCTTTACTTTTCTGGAAGAAGCCTCATTTGTAGAAACCAACATCCCCCCTGCCAGGAACCCAGCCTACCACAATGACAGAGTGAAGGCAAGACACTGACACAGGCGGGATGCAGAGCTGTCCCACAAGACTGAATCGACTGTACTGTAGCAGTGAGTGAATCTAGTCAACGCATTACTAGTGACTGAATAGCAACCTGCGATCAGACCATTAAGCAAATAGAAGGTTATGGAAGACGATATGCTGTGATTGGTAATTGATCAATGTATGAAGGATTCTGTAACTCTTAACACCCCAGGATATCCAGAATGCAAGAGAATGCAAGTAAAGTGGCAAACTTGGACAGTTATGTTTGTAGATAAGTAGCCGGTACTCCTAGACACCACAGAACAGGAGTCCCCAATGCGCGTGCATAGCTTAGTTCAGTTTGTTGGGGGGTTGGAGGGTGGAAAAAATGGGGTTATGCATAGTCAAAGTTTAGGGCACTATGAGGATGGGGGGGTAAAGCAGGGAGAGGTGGGGGAAAATGTTAAAATATTGCACAGACACAATGGGACAGGTAACGATTATGGCACAAATAGGGACATGCTGAAGGAATCTGATAGTCGATGCAAAGAAGATAATGGCTGACACAGTGAGCTCCAGAATAAAATTATTGAGCTGGAACGTTAGGGGACTAGGTCTTCCTATAAAAGCAGGCAAGGTGTTTGCGTATGTGAACCGATAGGGAGCCCAGATACTATATCTACAGGAAATGCATTTCCAGGATCACCAGGTGTGCAAATTTGCCCCAGGGTGGAGGTGTGGGGGGTTTGTAGCGCTGTTACTACACCACATACTTCACAAAAGCCCGGGAAGTCATGATCCTGATACACAAATCGCTTCCCTTTACACACTACACGACAGACACTGACGACCAAGGCAGATATGTGCTGGTACATGGGAGGTTGGGAACAGCAGAAGTGTTTCTGATTTATATATGTGGCCCCAATATTGACGACTCTGAATTCTACAAACTAGTGTTCCAGAAATGCGCCGAATACCCCATGGCAAAATTACTCTGCGGTGGGGACTTCGACACCATTCTCAATACTGACCTAGACCGCACGTCCAGTCACCAGATCCCTAACAAACGTGCCCCACACAATCTACACCCACATTAATGACTTGGACCTGAGGGATGCCTGGCGCTTGCTGCACAGGGAGCATAGGTCCTTCACCTTTTACTCCACGGTGCATGACATGCATGTCACGACCCTCGCCCAAAACCCCCTCTGGCAAACCCATTGGCCATGTAGAGTCAGGACTCGGGCCTCTAGAGCCTGGCATCCTCTTCAAAAGCCCTCATGGAGCCAGTCCTGGTGCCTATGGCGCCAGGCTCATACACCATGAACAACAATGTGCTTGGGAACTACTTTAGTGTATTGTCAGCCAACATGGGCATCCACATAGCTTGGTTCCTAAGAACCAGGCTATGCGGTCTAGTGTTTTGGGTGTGGCAGGCCTGGAACTACTTTCCCTGGGCTATATAAACCACACCCTGACTGCAGAACATGCTTCGTGTTACTTTGCAGCTTGCAACGTGATGCTCACCGTGTCCAGCTATTCCCTTGAACCTCGGATAAGCAAAACCTGCAAGGAGACCAAAGGAACATCATTAGCAGCAGCATCCTACCTGCAGTCTTCATCTTTAAACACTCACAGCTACTGAGAACAGCTTCCTCGAATCTGCACGCCTCCCGGACAGAACGACCTGAAAGAGGAAGATAGAGGCAACATTAAAGAAAGCTGTAGAGACATTTACAAATTACAAACTGCTCAAAAGGATTACCTGGCTGGTCGCCTCTCGGCTGGCAGCACTCCGGACATTCCCCTCGCTCTGAAGAATATCGCGACCTACAAGGAAGGATAACACAGGTTAGCAAAGGCAAGACTTCACAGCGCTGTGCATAGCGCTTACTTACCGCATCATAGTGCTCTTAATGCGCCATCATTAACCAGCGGGGCTCAACCAAGCCAGTTCACCATGCTGAAGCTCTGCATACCTGAGGGAGAAAAAAAGAGACATTTTAAACAAAGAAAGGCATGCAGGATAGCAACAAAACTAAAGAACAGCAATAAGACCTACCTGAACAATATCAAAAGGGCCGGCGTCAGTGAAGTAACTGGACCGGACCCGCCCATGAAAGACAACACGCCCCTGCAAAGAAGGCCAGACAGAGAGCACGCCTAATTCTACCACAAGGCAGAACCTTCCCCGCAGACCATATCAGGGCAAAGCTGAGAAGAATACCAGCGAGTAACCCATCTGAGTGGCGTCCCTGTGGATACCCGTTCAGCGTAACAATGCACTCCTGCATTGACCTATGGCTAGTCTCCAGCACCGCACTCATTTGGGTAGCTGAAGCCCGGATTCTTCCCAGGACACTGTCAGACCACTCCCCCATTACAATAATCATAAACTTACCTGAAGGTGAGCCCAGCAGGGCGCAGTGGCACTTCAAACCTGTGGCGCTACAAACCCTAGTTTTCAGAAACATAACACAACATATCTCCGACTTTTTTTAAACCAATGAAGGATCAGTACCCGAGCAAGCTTCTATATGGGAAGCATTTAAAGTTTACATGTGTGGAATAGCAATGTCTACTGAATTTGGAGTACTACGGGACATTAGGCCAGAAATCTGAAGGCGGGAGGAATCCCTAGCTCAGTTGCAGGCAGAATACTCCATCATTCCAACCCCACAGATTATAGCAGACATTAAAGAACAACCGTGATGCGGTGGACAGAGAGCTCTGCTATTTTGATAGACCAATCGCAGCTTGCACATATGGTGAGCAGGAAAGGCCAGGCAGGCTACTGGCACGTCTGGTACGCAAGGAAAGGGGAAGCACAACAGTCCCATGTATTACCAAGCATAATGGGGGAGGGTCACGAAAGTGGATGAGGACAGGGAGGTATTCTACGACTTCGAGATATATATTCCCTCAGATCGAGGCAATTGATAAGGAGATCGACTACCTAGCCACTATACCCACAATACTATTCTCTAGAGATAAGAGTACTGCCATGGAAGCCCCAATTACACTTGCCGAGATAAAAGCAGCAATAAAGGATCTTCCTGGCAGGAAAGCGCTGGGGTCCGACGGCCTGGGAGCTGAATTCTATAAAGAATTTGCTGACATGCTAGCACCCCGCCTCATGAGGGTATGGACCGAGGCCCTAGGTGCTGGTATCCTACCAGGGTCAATGAGGGAGGCGGTCATAACACTACTACTGAAGACAGGAAAACCCCCAGAGGATTGTAGGTCGTCCCGATCCCTATCACTCATCACAGATGCGAAAGTCTTTGCCAAGATACTTGCCACCTGACTCAACCCGGTGATGCCCTACATGGTCCACGAGGACCAGGCGGGATTTGTGATGGGGAGGTCGATGGCATCTAATATCCATAGGTTCTACAATGTCATGGCAGACGTGCTTAAAGACTTAGTCGCCATATCACTGGACATGCGGTGCGGAAGGCCTTTGACACTGTATATTAGCCCTTCCTGTTCAGAGTGCTGCACAAGTATGGGTTCTGCCCGAATTTCATCAAGTGGGTACGACTACTCTACATGCACCCCTATGCCAGAGTGCTGGTGAACGGGGCCCTGTCTGCGGCACTGGAACTGGAGGGAGGGACCAGGCAGGGATGCCCACTCTCCCTGTTACTGTTTGCACTTGTAATCGAACCCCTGGCTGACTTTGAGGATGCGACATGCAAGGGCGGGTATCCCTATAGATGGGAGTATTGAATTGATAACGCTGTATTCAGATATTATGTTCATGAGGAACCCAGAGAAATATCTCTGCAGAGTATTGAATGCTGTCCAAAAGTTTGGAAGGCTATCAGGACTCTGCCTAAATATAAATAAATCAGAGATGTTCCCATTGACTGAGGGCATGGTGCTGCCAAGCAATCTATGCGGGCTGTGCTGGGCTCCCCAGAGGGTGCGCTATATGGGGGTGGAAATGGCGTGCACTGCTGGTTCGGTCCGCGCCCTAATCTATGATGCGTTAGCTGTGGCGTTATAGGCCAAACTGGATCGCTGGAACCACCTCCCAATTTCTCTTATTGGAAGGCTTGCACTGGTCAAGATGATCATATTACCCAAACAGTTTTATATCTTTGCCACAGTACCACTCTGGCCTGGCAGACCTTTCTTTGAGAGGAAGACTGATGCTTGTTCCGTCTTTCTGTGGTAAGGGGATGTGCGGGCCAGCTGGCAGATCCCCACACAACCATACTACCGGGGCAGGCTAACAGCACCAGACTTTGAAGTGTACTACCTGTTAGCCCTGGTACACTATGCCATGAACTGGGTTGCGGACACACCACACACACACCTCATGTGGATCAAGAGAGACAAAGGAAATCAAGGGCCACACTGCTCCACGGGATAAACATTGGAAAAAGGGGGAATTGTAACTATTTCGACCCTGTACTAGCCACACAGCAAGCATGTACACACTGACACAGCAGCCCAGCACTACTGTGATGTATAGCCCCCACATGCCACTCTGGGATGCTCCATACCTGGCCCCATCGAAGGATACAACCCTGTCCACACACTGGCGGGAGGCGGGGATCACACAGCTTGGAGACATATACCACGGAGGGCAGTTTAGATCCTGGGAGGATATTGAATCCCAGATAGGTGACACTCCACTCCAGAAACCAATATTTTAGACTTTGGTCGGCAATGGCAGTGACATGGGGCGGATTCCCATAAAAACCGGAGTTGCATCCCTGTCTCAACAATATATCCTCCACAGGGGCAAGCAAGAAAACGGCCTCAGCACTGATCAAACTGGCGCTAGTAACAAGGAAAGCGCAGGTATCTGATGTGGGGAAAAGGATCTTCGGGTGATGCTCAGATTCTCACTGGTCATAACTGTGTGCTCTCACAAAACGGGTATCGATAAACACCAGATTTAGACTGATTCACTTTAAAATACTGAACAGAATACACCACACACCTGCCCGATTACAGAGAATGTATGCAACGGCCACAGGGGAATGGCCTAGGTGTGGAAGCGGGGAAGGTAACTTTATACATATGTTTTGGTCCTGCGGCAGCTTACTGAATTTTGGAGCGGGTTTGTACGGCACTCGAGGTGATGGTGGAGCAGCCAGTGGAATGGGAACAATATATGTGTATGTTGGGGTATGTACTGAAAATGAACGCAGCGAAACGCAAGATTATACATATTGGGCTACTACTGGCTAAGCGTACCATATTAATGAGGTGGAAGCGAAGGACATCCCCAACGACAGAGGAATGGGTGAACAGCATGGTGTGGGCAAACGACCAGGAGGAGGTATACTCTGGTCTGCTCCCACGCACCAACCGACCTATAGATATCTGGGGAGGTTTTCGCAATTACTTTACAAAAAAAAGGGATGCGGACAGCGGTGAAACGGGGAAGTGTAAAGGCTCACTATAACGTTCCTGTATACTGTTTGAATATTGCTACCCGTGTGAACATGTAATTGTGGCTTTAATACTTTAAGGTGTCACTGTGCAACTTAAATAAAGGTTTTAAAAAAATAGTTTGGCATTTCCAAGCATGGCGTTCATTGGCTGTCCTTGTGTAACACATGCGTGATGTCATACCACACAAATATTTCTTTTAAGTCCAGTCAATGACCACCTGTGATATGCCTTTCGCCATGGGACTCTGCAACACAGCAGTGGACAACAGGGAATGCAGGCCTCTGGTTTCGACATTTAAGAATTTCTTATAATTGTCTATTTACACAGCTTATTAGCAAATTGCTAACTTTTCGCTGAAACGTCCAAGCTTTTTCACAGGACAATGCTTCGTTTTGAGATTTCTTTCATGTATTGCTTTTGGTGTTTGTGAATTCACGGTTTCTTTACACCTGACTGAATTCACTGACAAATATATCTGGGCCAGCGCGTCAATACAATCTAAATCAGAAGCAACATTTTGTTTGACAGAAAAATCTCTCTCAGATGTTGGCATTATAAGCCTAGTTGAGATTTTAACATTAAGCTAGACTGGGGTCCCAAAAAATAAAAATGGTAGACTGGGTAACGGTGGGCTACAAAGAGTCTGCACAAAAACTGATCAAAAGAGTACTACCAAGTCCAGAAAAGTTGGCATTGATTTCAACCTGTCTGTTTCCATTTCCTTCCCACTCTCCCCCTCCTCCCTTCCTTATCTATGCCTTAGCTCTTTCACTATCTGAAAATTCTTCGGGACGATAGTCAATTTCACATCCTTACTATTCATGGCCTGTAAGAATGTCGTATTTTCTCTTGTTCCCTCCCTTGCCTTGAAGCGTTATGAAACCCATTGTGTATAGGCGCTATATAAATAAACTGTCATATCATATCAAAAAAGTGCTACAGTTGGATAACTAAGGCTTTTTTAACATTCATCTGTATAGTTTCTCTTTATGGTGTCCAGAATCATTACACCAGATAATAATCCATGCTTCTGTGGTCTGGATTCATCATATTTAATAATTAGGGTACCAAAGATGGAAACAAAGAGAACAATATCGATGAATAAGTCAGTGAAGAATGTGATTAATCTCGACTATTCGTCCCTTATCAGCATTTGGGAGCCACCCCCTTTGAGCCTCGGGAGGTGAGCCAGCTAACCACAAAAGTGATGGGTGGAAGGTTTCGAATGAATCTAAACCACTGGCAATTGCTCTGGGCAACCTTCCACACCACCGTTTTTAGCCCATCTGCGCCTTTGCAAAACGGGACCAGCCATGTGCAAATCAGTCAGCAGCTGCTGCCACTGAAGGTAGCAGCCCAGCCCGAACTGCTAGGCTAGATCCCCTGTGCACAGAAAACCAAGCAACCCCAGACATGTTTTAGCCTTGTTGGACGACCTCAGTGAGGTGCAGCCTGGTTCCCTGTGGCGCAGCGAGCAAGGGACCCACGTCTGGGCATACCCTCTCTCACAAGGAGAAACAAACTGACGGGCTAAAAAACGGTGGTGTGGAAGGTTGCCCAGAGCAATTGCCAGTGGTTTAGATTCATTTGAAACCTTCCACCCATCACTTTTGTGGTCAGGTGAGCCAGCTAAGCAAGACCCTCCTAAGGTAGGGGTCTTGGAAAGCGGGGCCTATGAGGAACTCCCCATCACAAAGACATTGCCTGCATATATGGGAATCGAAAAAAATTATGTATTAGCCCTGAACTCTGTCAACAAACCTAAAAAAAAAGAGCAATCCTGAATGGAACAGAAGGAATCCTACGCAGAGGCGAGCCTCTGATGGGAAGATGTCCTGGAGGGGCGGAGCCGTGCTAGACGGCAGGGAAACTGCAGAAGGCTGGTGTAACGAGAGGCAATGAAGCCGGAGCAAAGAAAGATGGGGACCATCTCGTCTGGTGACCACGCCAAAGCCATGGTGTTTGGGGCTTGTTAACCAATGCTGAGACTGTAGCGGAGAGTTCAGATCACTGACCTCTGCATGCAAACGATAACGACTGCTGAGTCAGGCAGAGCGAGGGAAGTGAACGTTCCCGAAAAGGGACAATCGGTTCTGGAGAAGCTAGGATGGTTGCGGGAGCCAGAGAAACCCAATACGCTGGACACGGGCATGCACCTAAACAAAGCCACGCTGAATTAGGTATATCGGAGGGCTTTGGGAGCCCTAGAAAACTATGTGACAGTTATAAGTGGCTAGGGAAGCCCAAAAGGTTTACGGGAGCCTGAGAAACCCGAAGGCTGGACACAGGCAGGTGCCCAATCGAGACCCTGCTGAATTAAGGATAACAAAGGGCCAGTGTTCTCTGAAGAGCCTTAGAAGTACAAATATTAATCAAGACTGTGAAAAGTGAGAACCTTGAGGGTTCCATTGGCAAAAACAAGGCCACGATTTAATACAAGGTCAAAGGTCATGGTATCACACTAAAAATCCCTTTTCCCTCTAAGAAACGGAAAGTGTTGGATGTCTGTGAGGACTTAAGACTTGCCATTCATAACCTGAAAAGAGGCTGGAGATGTGTATTGTGAAACATTTTAGAACTCTGGCCATTTGAAGAAACTTTCTTTGGGAGGAAACCCAAGTACTTTGGCCAGGCAAGCCAAAGTGGAGAGGCTACTGTTCCGGGCTATTTTTTGGTTACATTTTTCAAAGTGGTAGGGGCAGATAGCAAGTAGGTTTTATATGGAGGACTATTTTGTTTTGGACATTTGACGAGCACTCTCAGTTTATTAGGTTGGGAATTGCCCTCATAGCAATTTTTATTATTTAAATGAGACCTCTTTAAACATGCTCAGTGCCAGTCCAACTCCTTCTGGTTCGCCGCAAGTCTAACAGCAAAGAAATGCTTACATTTCATCCAACTGTCATAATCTACAAAAGAACATAGTAAGGCAATGTATTTCGGATTGTGGTCTTACATCAGGGCAGTCTCTCTAAGTGATGAATAAAATGTATAAAACCCTGTTTCTATTAGTATTGAGCACAAAAATCCCTTAAAGTTGAAACACAAACCGGTCTAGAACTATTGTGGAGAAAGATCTTAAATGGGTAACCTATGTATACAAGACAAAGAATTAACATGATGCAATTGGTGGTAAATTGAAAAAATGGTACATGTGTCTTCACTAATGCCACATAACGTTATAAGCTTAGGGCTCCATAAGAAGTAAAACATTCTGAAATAACTGTATAAAAAAAAACTATCTTTTGTAATGTGAAACTGAAGAACAAAGCTTAGGACTGCCACATTGTCTACAAAAGATCTTATTTATATATTTGCTTATCTTTTTCGATATGTTCTGGGCAAGAGTTCTGTATTTTGAGTGTATGGTCATTTAATGTACTTTAATGTAGCATGCAGCACTTGTAGCATGCATGAAAATATGCAATGATAACCTGTAGCAGACACAGTGACGTCGACAATACAAAACAAAACATTAATAAAGATCATACTATGGTGCGCTCAGAATTCTTCCTCCAAATCTTTTCAAAACAGCATTTTGTTCAATATATATAGCATATACAATCATATGGTATATCCAATCAATCCACACTACTGATACACATGCATTCAATTTGCCAAATGCAGTTGGCATAATATTTAGATACACATGCAATGTATGAGTACCTTATAGGGCTCACAGGCAAAAGATTTGAATCGAAATCAATACATAATAGTATACATACAGTGCATGACACAACCAAACTGTTCTCCTTTTTCTGTTCAGATGTCCCAATGACAGTCTTCTTAATGTTATTTCATAGATGGCTCAAGATAATTGATCTATCGCGCCTTGAAACACTTGTTAATAGGCACGTTACAAATGCCATATATCATATCAAAAATATCACGTGTGAAAAGAACAAGTTACTTTCTTACCTGGTAACGTTCTTTCGATTGGATAGTCCGACATATTCCATATCCGTGACAGGTAATGTCCACAGCTGTGCTGCTTCGGAAAATCTTTGGCGTCTGCGTCCTACGTCGATGCGCCGTCCCCGAGGACCGACGTCACCCGATGTGATAAGTAGGACGCACGACGCCCATAGCCTCAGTTATAGTTTTTTTTCCCAGAACGTGTGCCACCAGTTTTCTGCCAGTCAGACACACAAGGCCTTGTGGAAAGCAAGCTGCAATCGCAAAAGAAATTCTGCAGCGGGGAAGGCAGGGAGGGAGCGATATGGAATACGTCGTCGGACCATACCATCCCATCGAAAGAACGTTACCAGGTAAGAAAGTAACTTGTTCTTCGAGGGGATTGCGTCCTCCGACGTATTCCATATCTGACAGACTCCCAAATCAGTACCAAGCAAGGAAGTGGGAAAGAATTTAGAATACAAATTTAGCATGCCCAATCAAATTGCGGAATAGAGAACTGCCTTGCCAAAGGCCAGATCTTGCCCTCTGATGGAATCAAGGGAATAGTGACGTACAAAAGTATGTACTGAAGCCCAGGTGGCTGCATCACAGATGTGACGAATAGGAACACCCCTCTGCAGGGCAGTAGACGCAGCCACTCCCCTGGTAGAATGGGCCCGCAAGCCAGCCGGAGGGTCCTTACCCGCCAAGCGGTAACACTCAGAGATCGCTAAAATAATCCAACGAGACAAAGTCTGTTTCTTCACAGCTTGTCCCAAACGCTTTCCAGCGTATCGAACGAAAAGTTGAAAGTCCACTCTGACCCGGGACATGCGCGAAATATAAAAGCTCCGCGCTCTCCTAGGATCAAGCCTATGGAGCCTTTCCTCTTCCTTACCAGGATGTGGAGGAGGATAGAACGCCGGAAGAACAACCTTCTGGCTCAAATGAAAGTCCGAAACCACCTTCGGAACAAAAGGACGAACTCGGACAACCCTGTCCTTCTGAAACACAGTGAAGGGTGGCTTAACTGAAAGTGCCTGTAACTCACTCACTCTGCGAGCGGAAGTAACCGCAACCAAAAACACAGTTCGAAGGGATTGTGTCCTCCGACGTATTCCTTATCTTAGATATCTCTTTCCAGCTTTGCTGGCCTCGGAAAATTTTTCTCTAGAGGGCGCTGCGCGTCGACGTCTGCCGAGTCGATGTCCCTCGATAGCCGCCGTCATCCTGCCTATAAAGGCCGCGCGCAGCGTCCGTTGCTCAGATCCGTTTTTCCACGCTTACTCAGTGCCTCGGAATATTGTTGCTCAGTTTCGTAGAGAATTTATCCTATTTCCTCGAGATATTCAATCCATACTCGATGGCTTACTCGTCGGAACCGACGACCCCTCGGTCCGGCTTCAAAAAATGCCGAGACTGTGGGAAAAAGATGTCGCTGACTGACCCTCACAGAGTTTGTCTGTGGTGTTTGGGAGCTGAACACCATTGTTCGGAGTGCGAGGACTGTATGTCCATGACAGCTAAGGCCCTGAAGGAGTGTAGGGGGAAGCTGGAAAAAGGTAAGACTTCAAAAGCTTCTTCTTCCTCGACGAAGTCGAGACATTCGTCTCCTCGTCACCATTTGCGCTCCAGGTCTCGGAGTGGGTCCCATCACTCCTCGAGATCGAAGCACTCGAAGAGGAGACGTCGAAGATCCCCTTCTCCGTCCTCCTCTTTCTCTGTTTCACCTAAGAGAATCCCTTGCCCCACGAAACATAGTTCCCGGGCTGAATGGGAGGAATTCCGCAAAAATATGATGAGCGTCTTCGAGAAAGCGGCCTCGACCCCCTCGAAGACTGACGAGAGCGATGCTCTGGTCGAAAGACCCAAAGGTCAAAAACCGCCGCGAGTCGCAGTACCTGGCAAAGGAAGCTTCTCGAGCGCGTCACGAACCCTCGAGTAAAGCTATGACCTCGAAACCACCTCCGAAGGTTCCGTCGACGAAGGTTCTGTCGACGCAGAGGTCGGTGTCTTCGACGCCGTTGTCGAAGGGACCTTCGACACACGGGTCTGTCGACTCGACACCATCTTCGACACCGGCGTCGACGCGAAGGAAAGTTATGGTTGCGGCTCACTCAGTGGCTATCCCCAGGTCCTAGATGACGATGGTGTTGAGATTGTTGACTTCCTCGAGCAGAATCCCAATTCTATCGAGGACCTCGAGGCCTCCGCCTTTGTTTTCGACGCCACGCTCGTAGCCTTCGACGTCGACGACGTTTTCGAGGCCGATTACAAGTTTGGCACCCTCTGCCTTGGAGATGGGTTTCACACCCTTTGTGAGTTCAGACCAATTGAGAACTATGTACTCAATTATGGAAGAGGGAGAACTATCTGACCAAGAAGAGACATTTGAGTTGCAGGGACCTGCAACCCCAGTTCAAGAGGAGTTATCCTCAGAGGAACGCAGGTTAAAGGATCTCCATGATTCCTTCATGAGGCAAGTGGGTTAGACACTTCCCCCGAGGGGGAGTTGGCTAGACCAGACCCGGGGGAGCATGCTGAAACCCCCTATAGAGCCTTAATGGCCAGAATCACAGAATTTATGGGGTGGTTAACACCATCACAGGCTTTCCAACAAGATGACCTCACGGATATTCTTGATAAAGGTCCACTGGAGAATCCTGTAGTGTCTTTTCATAAAGCTCTTCAAAGGAAAATCATGATGAACTGGGAAACCCCAGATGTCGTCCCGGCAGTAAATAAAAAACTGTCTACTAAATACAGGGTATCTTCTGCAGACCCGGAGTTTTTGTCAAAACACCCATCCCCAGAAAGTCTGGTGGTACAGGCGGCATCTTCTACTGACATCAAGACTGCTTACCCTACCGTCCCACAGGGCAGGGATGATAAGAAATATGATGCCATGGCAAAGAAAGTTTTTTCGGCATGTAGCATGGCGTTAAAATCTATTAATGCTACTTGTACCCTTGCTAGATTCAGCTATACACTTTGGGAGTGTGCTTCTACAGCGGCTGACTGCATCCCGGAGGGAGAAGAAAGGGAGCCATTCCTAAATATCATACAGGACGGTAAAGACGCTATGTGCGAATCCCTCCAGACGGGCATTGATTCGGCTGACAGTATCAGCAGAGCAATGGCGGCAAGTACAACAACCAGGAGATTCACTTGGTTGAGAAAGTCTGGTTTTGCCCCAGATGTGAACAACAGATCTTGAACATGCCATTCGATGGCTCTTCTTTGTTTGGGAAAAAGGCGGATGACAGTTTAGAAAAACTGCAAACTTCAAAGGCAGCAGCAAAATCCCTAGGCGCTGCAATCCGTCAGACACCTTTTTGTCCCACAGGAACCTCTGCGAGAGGCAAGTCCTTTCGCTTCTACTCCGCATTCGGAAGTGGTAGAGGACGACTTGCTCAAAGGGGACAAAGAACTACTACCCGAGGTGGACGGGGTAGATATTCAAACGCCGCAGCAGCAGCAGGTGCCTCTTTACCATCGGCATCTGCATCAGCCGCCCCAAAACCACTCTGAGGACTTCCCTCACAAGACACCTGTAGGAGGCAGGTTAACTCAACATCTGGCGGAATGGCAGGCTTTCACGTCAGATGCTTGGGCATTAGAGACAGTTGCACAAGGTTACTGCCTGCCTCTCCTACGCATACCTCAGAGTCATCCACCGGGGATCAGCTCTCAAAAATCTCCAGATCCGCTCCTCTTGCAGGAAATTTTAGACCTGCTAGAAAAAGGTGCCATAGAACCGGTACCTGTAGCGGAGAGGAACAAGGGCTGGTACTCCCCTTACTTTCTCATTCCAAAGAAAGACGGAGGACTGAGACCCATCTTGGACTTGCGAGAATTGAACACATTCCTCAGGAAAGACAAATTCAAGATGGTAACTCTTTCTCCGATCCTTCAGGCCCTTCAGTTCCAGGACTGGTTGGTATCTGTGGACCTTCAGGACGCTTATTTCCATGTGCCTATCCATCTCAAACACAGGAAATACCTGAGGTTCGCAATTGGCAACTCTCATTATCAATTTTGAGTGCTGCCATTTGGGCTGACCTCTGCCCCGAGGGTCTTCACCAAGTTAATGTCGGTAGTGGCTGCAAGTATAAGGAGGGAAGGGATTCACGTCTACCCCTACCTGGACGATTGGTTGATCAGGGCTGTATCTTCGGAACAAGCTCAGATCCAGCTAAATCACGTTTGCCACTCCCTTCACAGACTGGGCTTCTCCCTCAATTTAAAGAAGTCACAAATGATACCATCGCAGAGACTCCAGTTCATCGGAGCGATCCTGGACACTTCCCTGGGAAAAGCCTTGCCACCAGAGGTGAGGGCTCAAGATATTCTACAGATGGTTACCAAGTTCCAAAATGCCCAACGTCTCCCAGCCTTCAACTTTTTGAGGTTGCTAGGCCTCATGGCATCCTGCATTTTCCTAGTGCCAGAGGCTCGCCTGAGAATGAGATCCCTCCAGTGGGCACTGAGAACTCAGGGGTCTCAATTCTCAGGAAGAATGACAGATCATCTTCAGGTTCCCCACAGGGTAGCTCGAGACCTTCAGTGGTGGGCCTGTCAGGAGAACATTCTGAAAGGAGAACAGTTTTGGCAACCCTGGCCAGAGATAACAGTAGTCACGGATGCCTCACTCATGGGGTGGGGAGCCCATGCCAACGACTTGACCATCAGCGGTCGTTGGTCTCCATCGGAGTCCAGACTACATATCAACCTGTTAGAGCTGAGGGCCATAAGACTTGCGCTGAAGGCGTTCCTGCCATCTGAACAAGGGAAGAATGTCCTGATAATGACGGACAACACAGTGGCCATGCATTACCTCAACAAAAGAGGAGGCGTAGGATCACTACCTCTGTGCAGAGAGGCGATGCAGCTCTGGTTTTGGGCAATCCAAGAAGGAATCACTCTATCAACAGTTCACCTAGCCAGAGAGAAGAACTTGACAGCGGACGCTCTGAGCAGGCAGAGCACAGTCTCCCACGAGTGGGAACTGGCTCAGGAAGTCCTTCAAGAGATCTTCGCCCTTTGGGGAACCCCTCAGGTGGATCTGTTCGCCACCAGTGTCAACAGGAAGTGCAATCTGTTCTGTTCAAGGAAATTTCCCCCGAGAGGAGCTCTGGGAGACACGTTCATAGTGGACTGGGAGTTTCCGCTTCTGTACGCGTTCCCACCGGTCCCTGTCATTCCTCAAATGATCAGGAGGTTGAGAAGATTCCGGAAATCCATGATCCTAATTGCCCCGGATTGGGCCAGGAGAACGTGGAACCCGGACCTTCTAGACTTGTCCATCTGCCCTCCAATTCGACTTCCACTCAGAGAGAATCTACTCTCACAGAAGGGAGGTCAGGTTCTCCATCCAGACATCAAAACCCTCAACCTTCATGCTTGGCGTCTGAAAGGCTGAGGTACAAGGATTGGGACCTCCCTGATGATGTTATGGAGGTGTTGCTTTCGGCAAGGAGGCCAGCAACAAAGTCTTTATACCACTGCCGTTGGAACAGATTTTGCAGCTGGTGTAGAGAAAAGAAAATTGACCCCTTTTCATGTGGTACACCAATGGTTTTGTCCTTCCTACTCTATTTGGCGAATTCAGGCCTTCAAGTTGGCACCATCAAGGGTTATCTCGCACCGCTATCCATCTTTAAGCGCACTGCGGAAGAACCATCCTATTTCAAGTTACCCTTGGTAATACAGTTTCTAAAGGGGTTAACTAACGTTTATCCCCCAAGACCATTCCAGGTTCCCCTATGGGATTTAAACTTAGTCCTAACTTTCCTGATGGGCACACCTTTCGAACCACTCCATTCATGTTCGTTAAGATTTCTTACCCTTAAAACTGTTTTATTAATAGCACTTACATCTGCTAGAAGGGTGAGTGAGTTACAAGCTCTTTCTTGTAAACCCCCTCATACAATCTTTCACAAAGACAAAGTTGTCCTGCAAGTGAAGCCTAATTTCCTCCCAAAGGTGGTTTCTGAATTCCATATCACTCAGAAGATTACCCTTCCATCTTTCTATACTCCTCCTCATCCGGGGAAAGAGGAAGAAAGGTTACACAGGCTGGACCCAAGAAGGGCTTTAAGTTTTTACATCAGTAGACTGGCTAGGATAAGACAGGCAGACCAGCTGTTTGTAGGCTGCGCAGGTCACAAGCTGGGGTTACCGATAACTAAGCAGACCATTTCCAGATGGATCATTCTAGCCATTTTGGAATGTTCTAAACTGGCAGGAAAAGAGCCCCCTCAAAATCTTAGGGCTCATTCGACCAGAGGTATCATCGGCCCTCAAAAGAGGAGTGCCGGTTAAAGACATGTGTGGCTGCCACATGGTCGTCCGTCCATACCTTTACACGGTTTTACAACTTGGATTCCTCATCAAGTCAAGAGACTAGGTTTGGAAGGGCAGTATTGCACTCTATTCATCAATAAAAGGAAGCATGAAGTCAGTACTCCCACCTCCAATAACAGAATACTGCTATGGGAGCCTATCTAAGATAAGGACTACGTCGGAGGACACAATACCTTCGAAGAACAAGTTACTTCTTACCTTGTAACGTTCTTTCGATGGGATGTTCCTCCGACGTATTCCTTATCGACCCTCCCATCCATCCCTGCAGTACTACTTCCCTTGTTGTTGCAGCTTACGCTCCTTCAGGGTGATTAGTCTAGTCCAGAAAGAATAATTCTGGGCTACAAAACGGAACTGAGCAACGGACGCTGCGCGCGGCCTTTATAGGCAGGATGACGTCGATACGGCGGCTGTCGAGGGACATCGACTCGGCGGACGTCGACGCGCAGCGCCCTCTAGAGAAACATTTTCCGAGGCCAGCAAAGCTGGAAAGAGATATCTAAGATAAGGAATACGTCGGAGGAACATCCCATCGAAAGAACGTTACAAGGTAAGAAGTAACTTGTTCTTTTCAGAGTTAACAGCCTAAAAGGGCAAGAATGTAAAGGCTCAAACGGAGCACCCATAAGAAACTTAAGAACAAGGTTCAGATCCCAACCGGGCACCAGAAAAGGTGACGGAGGGAACACATTAGTGAGCCCTTTCAGAAACTGCGAAATTAAAGGCATTTTAAAATAGGAACACTCTTCAGACGAGCGCTTAAATATGGACAGCGCCGCCAGGTAACCTTTAATGGTCCCCACTTGCAAGCCCCTGTGGGCCAAAGAAAGCAAAAAAGACAGAACCATGGGAATGTCACATTCAAAAGGATCCACATTCTGAACTCTGCACCAGTCGCAGAACTTTCTACAACGGCAACGGTACAGAGACTTAGTTGCCGGCAGCCTGGCCGAGAGCAACACCTCCATCACGTCTTCAGGGAGGACCCAATCCTTATACCTCAACCTCTCAGAAGCCAAGCGTGAAGATTGAGGGATCTGACCTCTGGATGGAGAACCTGACCCCCCCTCTGTGAGAGCAGATCATCTCGGTAGGGAAGACGATGTGGAGGGCAGATGGACAAGTGTAGAAGGTCCGGGTACCACGTCCTCCTGGCCCACGCCGGAGCAACGTAACCTCCGCAGCACTTGCGGGATGACGGGGACTGGAGGAAACGCGTACAGCAGTGGGAATGACCACTCCACCACAAACGCGTCTCCTAAGGCTCCTTTTGGAGCAAATTCCCGCGAGCAAAACCTTTCGCACTTCCGGTTGACACTGGAGGCAAAGAGATCCACTTTAGGGGTCCCCCAAAGGGCAAAGATCTCCAGGAGAATCTCCTGAGCCAACTCCCACTCGTGAGACATCGTGCTCTGCCTGCTCGGAGTGTCCGCCGTCTCGTTGTCGTCTCCGGCCAGATGAACCGCCGAGATCGAAACTTCCTGCTGGATGGCCCAGAACTCGAGCTGCATCGCCTCCTTGCACAGCGGAAGTGACCCTGCCCCCCCCTTTTTGTTGAGGTAGTGCATGGCCACCGTGTTGTCCGTTACAATCAGGACACTCTTTCCGCGCACAGTCGGCAGAAAAGCCTTCAGGGCTATCCTGACGGCCCTCAGCTCCAGCAGATTGATATGGAGTCTGGACTCCGACGGAGACCAACGACCGCTGACTGTCAACTCGTTGGCATGAGCTCCCCATCCCGTAAGGGATGCGTCCGTCACGATCGTCACCTCCGGCCAGGGCAGCCAAAATGGGGCCGCCTTCATCAGATTGCCCTTGACGGCCCACCACAGAAGGTCCCGGGCTACCGAGGGCGGCACCTGAACAGGGTCCGACAGCCTGCCGGAGGACTGAGACCACTGAGCTTGAGTGCCCACTGCAAAGATCTCATCCGCAGACGAGCCTCTGGCACTAGAAGAATGCAGGATGCCATGAGGCCGAGCAGTCTCAAGAATTCGGACGCTGGGAGATTCTGGGCAAGCTGAAACTTGTGCACCATATGCTGAATGTGAAGAGCCCTCACCTGAGGAGGAAAACACTGCCCCAGGGACGTGTCAAGCACTGCTCCGATGTACTGGAGCCGCTGCTTTGGTGTCAAATGGGACTTCTTTAAATTGAGGGAGAAGCCCAGCCTGTGAAGGGAGTGGCAGGTGACGGACAGATGATCCAGGACTTGCTCGGGAGAGCTCCCCTTGATCAACCAATCGTCCAGGTAGGGGTAGACGTGAATCCCCCCTTTACTGAGATGCGCTGCCACCACCACCATGAGCTTGGTGAAAACCCTCGGGGCGGAGGTCAATCCGAACGGCAGGACCCGAAACTGAAAGTGCGAGTCGCCAACCGCGAACCTCAGGTACTTCTTGTGCTTGGGATGGATCGGCACATGGAAGTAAGCGTCCTTGAGGTCGAGAGACACCAACCAGTCCTGAAGTTGAAGGGCCTGGAGGACTTGAGAAAGAGTCACCATCTTGAACTTGTCCTTCCTGAGGAGCTTGTTCAAACCGCGCAAGTCCATGATGGGTCTCAATCCCCCGTCTTTCTTCGAAATCAAAAAATAAGGGGAATACCATCCCTTCCTCTCCGCTACAGGCACCAGTTCTATGGCGCCTTTCTCCAGCAGGGCTTGAATTTCCTGCGCAAGGAGCGGATCCGGACTCTTCAAAGAGAGGTTCCCTGGTGGATTGTCGTGAGGCCTCTGCCGAAAAGGAAGACAGTAGCCGTGGGTTATGATCTCCAGAACCCACACATCCGAAGTAATGGCTTGCCACTTTACAAGATGCTGCGCCAGCCTTCCCCCAACCGGAGAACCATGGGACCTGGCCTCATGACTGAGTGGTAGCGGCTGCGGCATTGCCTGAGGGCAAAGCGGCAACTGCCCGAGCGGCCTTGGCACCTCAAGTACCTTTGTTTCCACCTCTGGCACTCTTACGATGGCCTCTTTGACTGCTAGCTCCCCTCGCTTTACTAAAGGACGAGTAATAGCGAAAGGAACCACCCCTCCATTGCTGTCCCCTAGGACGAAAAGGCGAAGATTGGCGAACTGCAGCGCCCAAAGACTTCGCTGCAGCTTTGGAGGTCTGAAACCACTCAAGGCTCTCGACAGCCTTGCTGCCAAAAAGGTGCTCACCGTCAAAAGGCATGTTGAGGAGCCAGGACTGCACATCAGGAGCCAACCCAGAATTCCGCAACCACGCAAACCTGCGCATTACGGTGCTCGCCGCCATGGACCGGCTGACGCAATCCGCCAAGTCCAAACCCGACTGAACGGCCTCACACATAGCATCCTTGCCATCCTGAATCATAGCAAGGAAACCATCACGTTCGTCCCCTTCGGGAATATGATCAGCCGCTAATGCAACACAGTTCCACAGAGTGTGTGTGAGACGAGACAAGGCACATATGGAGTTGGCCGCCTGAAGCGCCATACCCCCCGAAGAAAACACTTTCTTCGCCCAGCCGTCAAAACGTTTGTCGTCCCTATCCGGAGGGATGGTAGGATACGACGCCTGCTTTGCCGGGGCCGTAGCCGTCTGCACCACCAAACTCTCCGTGGTGGGGTGCCTAGACAAGTAGCAGGGGTCGCTACTGGCTGGACGGTAATTTCGCGACAAAGACTTGCCCACTGCCGGGACACTCTCCGGAGCAGTCCAAGCCGCCGCCACCCTTCTCTGCTGAGCCATATGAAAAGGCAAAACCGGGTCAGTGGGTGGACCGAGATCAAGGATGTCCGTGAGATCATCCTGAACGAACTCCCCTGGGGGAGCTGACCAACCCAAGTACTCGGTAACCCGAGACATAAGGCGCTGATATGAAGAATCGGCATGAGTGCCAGGCTCCGGCCGGCAAAACTCCACCTCCGGAGAGGTGTCCAGTCCACTGGCATCATGCAGCGATTGCCGCAGGTCATCAAACTGGCTATGGCCCGAGATAAGGTCATCTGGAACCGGAACCAGGCCGCCATCAGAGCCTTCATCACCCTCCGAAATGTACTCCAGGCGGGGAGAGGAAGACCCCTGTGGACCAAAGCAGTGCCGGACCTTAGCCATAGCCTTTCTAGGGGCAAACCCCGTGCCACGGGGTCCCTCCGACGCCACTGCCTCGAAAGGCGTCGAGGGCGGCGAACGAGTCTGTGCCGGCGTCGACAGAAAAGGTGTCGATGCTGAACGAATCAGCGTCGACGTCAGCTGCAGCACCGCCAGCATTGGCGGCGTCGACACAGTCCTCGAAGCCAGAGCTCCGAGCGTGTCCCTCAACAACCTAAGCGCCGACGACCCCCTCGGAGGCGGACCCTCGAGAGAAATCGTCGACGACCTCGGCGCCACAGGCGTCGTCTTCTTCGAAGACGGCACAGGATCACACGGTCTCGAGCGCGTCGAGGACTGGGACCTGGCACGGGCATGGCGAGAACGGCTACCCTTGTCCGAGCGGGACCTCTCCCGTGAGCCGTGCCGACCACTCGACCCCAAAGGCGTACGAGCGGTGTCTCTCGACCGGTGCCGACCGACCCCACTCGGTGGCACGGACGGACCGGTGCCCTGCGATTCCAGAATCGCTAGCATCTGCTTCCCGAAGGAAGCCCATTCCTCTGGTGTCGCTTGCATGGAGGGATAAGCGACCCGCCGACGGGCGGAGTCCTCGCAAGAGGATGGGGAAGGCGACATATGCCGGCGCTTCCTGGAATGCCTCGAAGAGGCGGAGGAGTGGCGAGACCGACTCCTGGAAGGAGACCCACCGGACTTCCGACGATGACGCGGAGAGTCGCCCCTCGAGTCATCCGTCGAAAGCCCCGCAGACCTCGACTTCCAGGGCTTAGACACCCGGCCTACCGACCGCTTCTTGCATTCCCGCAAGGCCTTTGCAGTGAGCGACTGGCAGTCGACACAGTCGTCCGTATCGTGGGCCTCCCCAAGGCACCAGAGACAGGCGTCGTGCGAGTCCGTGACCGACATCTTGGACCCACAGTCCCCGCAGTTCTTGAAGCCCGGACGCGGGGTTGAAGATGAGGAAGACATCGTCACGAACAGGTCTTCACACAAACCGAACAGGTTCAACGAACCGAGAAACGAAAACAGCAAAGTCCGAGTCGAGGCGTACTGAGATTCACGAAGCAAACACGTTCACTGTTAAAACGGAACTATAACTGAGGCTATGGGCGTCCTACTTATCACATCGGGTGATGTCGGCCGTCGGAGGAGGTCCTCTGGGACGGCGCATCGATGCAGGACGCAGACGCCAAAGATTTTCCGAAGCAGCACAGCTGTGGACATTACCTGTCATAGATATGGAATATGTCGGAGGACCCAATCCCCTCGAAAAATAATTCAAGACCATTCACAGAAAGCACTGAAGATGTATTTCTTAGTTCATCCCTGCTGGTTTGACAGAATGTAACTTGTCTATACAGTAGACGAACAAGTTACTTTCTTACCTGGTAACGGTCTTTCGATGGGATGTTCCAATGACGTATTCCACAACTGACAGGTAATCACCACAGCTGTGCTGCTTCGGAAAATTGTCTGCGTCCTGCGTCGATGATGTCGATACGCTGTCCTTGAAGGCCTCCGTCGAGCCAACGTCACCGGATGTTATAAGTAGGACGTACGACGCTCGTAGCCTCAGTTGTAGTTTTTTCCCCAGAACGTGTGACACCAATCTTCTGCCAGTATGACTACAGAAAGCCTTGCGGAAACATAAGCTGCAATCCCATAAGAAATTCTGTAGAGGGGGCAGGCTGGGAGGGGTCGATGTGGAATAAGTCGTCGGAACAGCCCATCAAAAGAACGTTGCCAGGTAAGAAAGTAACTTGTTCTTCGAGGGGATTGGTTCCTCCGACGTATTCCACATCTATGACAGACTCCCAAAGCAGTACCAACGTATGGAGGTGGGAAAAAATGAATGTAGAATTTTAGAATGCCCAATTAAATTGCAAAATAGAGGACCGCCTTGCCAAAGGCCAAATCTTGCCCATGGATAGAATCCAGGGAGTAGTGTTTTACAAAAGTATGGAGAGAGGCCCCTGTGGCTGCGTCACAAATGTTATGAATGGGAACACCCCTCTGCAGAGCAGTAGAGGCAGCCACACCCCTAGTAGAATGGGCCCGTAAGCCTACCGGAGGGTCCTTACCCTCCAAGCGGTAACATTCAGAAACTGTCAAGATAATCCATCTAGACAGTCTGCTTAGTAACAGCTTGTCCCAAACGTGTTCCAGCGTATCCTGCAAAGAGCCGATTGTCCACTCTGACCCGGGACATGCGTGAGATGTAGAAACTTAAAGCTCTCCTAGGATCTAACCTATGGAGCCTCTCCTCTTCCTTACCAGAATGCGGAGGAGGATAGAACGCCGGAAGAATTACCTTCTGGCTTAAATGAAATTCCGACACAACTTCCGGAAGAAAAGGACGTACCCCAAGTACAACCCTGTCCTTATGGAACACCGTGAAAGGTGGCTTAGCGGATAGTGCCTGCACCTCACTCACTCTGCGAGCTGAAGTAACCGCAACTAAAAATACAGTTGTAAAGGTCAACAGTCTCAAAGGACAAGAATGTAAAGGCTCAAACGGAGCTCCCATTAGGAACTTTAGAACCAGGTTCAAATCCCAACCGGGCACCTGGAAAGGTGACGGTGGGAACACATTAGTGAGCCCTTTCAGAAACTGAGAAATCAAAGTAATCTTAAAATAAGAACACTCCTCAGACGAGCGCTTAAATATGGACAGCGCCGCCAGGTACCCTTCAATGGTACCCACTTGCAGGCCCTTGTGGGCTAACGAAAGCAAAAAATACAGAACCACAGGAATGGCACATGAAAAAGGATCCACATTTTTAACCCTGCACCAGTCGTAGAACTGTCTCCAACAGCAACGGTACATGGACTTTGTTGCAGGCCTTCTGGACGAAAGCAACACCTCATCACTTCTTCCGGGAGGTCACAATCCTTATACCTCAACCTTTCAGAAGCCAAGCAAGAAGGTTGAGAGACTTGACTTCTGGATGGAGCACCTGACCCCCCTCCTGTGAGAGCAGATTGTCTCGGTTGGGAAGACGGCGTGGAGGCCAGATGGACATGTAGAGAAGGTCCGGGTACCACGTTCTCCTGGCCTATGCCAGAGCAATGTGGATCATTCAGGAACCGAACCTCCGTAACCACTGCAGCACTTACGGAATGACAGGGACTGGAGGAAACACGTACAGCAGTGGGAAGGACCACTCCACTAGGAACGTGTCCCCTAAGGCTCCTCTTGGAGGAATTTCCCGCGAGCAGAATCTTTCGCACTTCCGGTTGACAATGGTGGCGAAGAGATCCACTTGTGGGGTCCCCCAAAGGGCAAAGATCTCCAGGAGAAGCTTCTGAGCCAGCTCCCACTCGTGAGAGACCGTGCTCTGCCTGCTCAGAGCATCCGCCGCCTCATTTTTTGTCTGTGGCCAGATGAACTGCCGAGATCGAAATTTCTTGCTAGATGGCCCAGAACCAGAGCTGCATCGCCTCTCTGCACAGAGGGAGAGACCCTGCCCGCCCTTTTTGTTGACGTAGTGCATGGCCACTGTATTGTCCGTCAGAATCGGGACATTCTTCCCCCGTACAGATGGCAGAAAAGCCTTCAGGGCTATCCTGACGGCCCTCGGCTCCAACAGATTGATATGGAGTCTGGACTTCGACGGAGACCAACGACCGTTCACTGTCAACTCGTTGGCATGAGCTCCCCATCCCGTGAGGGATGCGTCCGTCACGATCGTCACCTCCGGCCAGGGCAGCCAAAATGGAGCCCCCTTCATCAGATTACCTTCGACGGCCCACCACATAAGATCCTGGGCGACCATGGGCGGCACCTGAATGGGATCCGACATCCTGCCGGAGAACTGGGACCACTGCATCTTGAGAGCCCACTGCAGTGGTCTCATCCGCAGCCTGGCCTCTATCACCAGGAGAATTCAGAATGCCATGAGGCCGAGCAACCTCAAGAACTCTAACACTGGGAGACTCTGGGCATGTTGAAACTTGTTCACCATCTGCAGAATGTGATGAGCCCTCACCTGGGGGGGGGGCGAACACTGCCACGGGGATGTGTCGAGCACTGCTCCGATGTACTGGAGCCGCTTGGTAGGTGTCAAGTGCGACTTCTTTAAGTTGAGGGAGAAGCCCAGCTTGTGAAGGGATTGGCAGGTGATGAACAGGTGATCCAGGACTAGCTCGGGTGAGCGTGCCCTAATCAACCAATCGTCCAGGTAGGGGTAGATGTTGAATCCCCCCCTTTCCTGAGATACGCTGTCACCACCACCATGAGCTTGGTGAAGGCCCTCAGGGTGGAGGTCAATCTGAACGGCAGGACCTGAAACTGAAAGTGCGAGTCACCAACCGCGAACCTCAGGTACTTCTTGTGCTTGGGATGAATCAGCACATGAAAGTAGGCATCCTTGAGGTCGAGACACACCAACCAGTCCTGAAGTTGAAGGGCCTGGAGGACTTGAGAGAGTAACCATCTTGAACTTGTCCTCCCTGAGGAGCTTGTTCAAACCATGCAAGTCCAGGATGGGTATCAATCCCCCGTTCCTTTTCGGAATCAAAAAATATGGGGAATACCATACCATGTTCCTCACCACTACAGGCACCAGTTCTATGGCGCCTTTCTCCAGCAGGGATTTGATTTCCTACGCAAGGTGCGGATCCGGACTCTTCAAAGAGTTTCCCCGGTGGATTGTCGTGAGGCCTCTGCCGGAAAGGAAGACAGTAGCCGTAGGCTATGATCTGCAGAACCAACACATCTGAAGTAATGGCACGCCATTCTACAAGATGCTGCGCCAGCCTTCCCCCAACTGGTGAACCATGGGACATGGCTTCATGACTGAGCTGAAGCGGCTGTGGCAGTGTCTGAGGGCAAGGCGGGAACTGCCCGAACGGCCTTGGCACCTCGAGTACCTTGTTTTCCACCTCTGGTACTGCTACATTGGCCCCTTTGACTTGCAGCTCCCCTCGATCTACCAAAGGTCGAGTAGCATCGAAAGGATCCTCCACTCCATTGCTGTCCCATAGGACAAAAAGGTGGAGGTTGGCGAACTGCAGCGCTCAGCGATTTCGCTGCAGTTTTGGAGGTCTGGAACCTCTCAAGGCTCTAGTCAGCCTTGCTTCACCATCAAAGGGCATGTTGAGAAGCCGGGCTTGTACATCTGGAGCAAACCCCGACTTCTGCAACCACGCAAATCTGTGCATCACGGTGCTCGCCACCATGGACCGGCTGACAGTCCGCCATGTCCAGACCCGATTGAACGGATTCACACATGGCATCCTTGCCATCCTGTACAAGGGCAAGAAAGCCATCCCGTTCCTCCCCTTCGGGAATATGGTCAGCCGCCAAAGAAACACAATTCCACAGAGTGTGAGTGAAATGGGCTAAGGCACACACACAGTTGGCTGCTTTCAAAGCCATACCCCTGAAGAAAATACTTTCTTTGCCCAACCGTCAAAACATTTGTCGTCCCGATCAGGAGGGATGGTAGGGTATGACGGCTGCTTAGCTGAGGCCGTAGCCGCCTGCACCACCAAACTCTCTGGAGTAGGGTGCATGGACAAGTAGCCGGGGTCGCCACTGGCTGGACGGTATTTATTCGGCAACGACTTACCCACTGCTGGGAGACTCACCGGAGCAGTCCAAGCCGCCGCCACCCTTCTTTGCAAGGCCATATGGAATTGCAGTACCGGGTCAGCTGGTGGACCTTGGTCCAAGATATCGGTCCGGTCATCCTGCAGAAAATCCACTGGTGGCGCAGACCACCCCAAGTACTCAGTCACCCTCGACATGAGACGCCGGTATGAAGACTCGGCGTGCGTGCCAGGCTCAGGCCTACTGAACTCAACCTCCGGAGAGGTGTCCGGACCACTGGCGTTGTGCAAAGACTGACGCAGGTCTTCCATCTGGCTATGACCAGACAATAGTTAGTCAGGAACCAAACCTTCCTCAGACCCTTCATCCACCTCAGAGATTTAATCCAGGGGCTGTAATAAATCCCTGGATGAAGGCACAGAAAAAGGTTCAAATACAGGCCTCACTGACTTCTTCAGGGCCTTCCTCGGAGTTTCCACCGTTGCACCGGGTACCTCCGGTAAAGCCTCCACAAATGGCGTCGAGGGCATCGACGGAATCTACGTCGAGCGTGGCGCCGATGGATTCGACACAGACCTCGAGGGCCGTGCCCTGAGTGTGTCCTTAGACGGCTTTGGCGCCGATGGTTCGACTACTTCCTCCGAGGCGGAGCCTCGAGAATCCCTCGACAGACATGGCGCTGATGGCATCGACGTCTTCTTAGACCTCAATATAACACGTCTACCGCTTTACAAACAATTACAAGCACAACACTAGCTCAGCTTCGATTATTTTTAATAACTGTACGAGAGCAAAGATGTGTGGGTTATAATTGCCCACCATCATCCTTGCCCATAGGAGTTTGAGCGAGTCTTCAAAGTGGATTTCAACAAATTTCATCAAAAGGGTGGTTCTAGAGACCCTAAATTGTGGACATTTAAGCACTAAGTGCTTGAGAGTTTCTGTTGGTTCCTCGCATCTCTGGAATCAACAGTTCTCTTGTTGATCTTTACTTTTACCATTTCCCCAATACCTACACCGTTCCCGGGTGTGGAATTGGTTAAGTTTGAAGCGCATGCAATACGCACGAGTATGCATACAGGGAGAAATACTGATGTAAGTGCAACATGGCACTCTTTTCTGAGTATGCTTTGCATACTCTCAGTATGTATATATTTCTTGAGCCGATCTAGAGTACGACTCCAGTCCCTCTCAAATAGTTTTCTTTCCACATATGCTGGTCTAATGCATAAGTCTGTGTTAGTCACCGCAAGGTCTTTGCGAATGCTCTGCATTCTACTTTGATATTGAGTCAATGAGGTGGCACCTTTTGCCTGGAAGGGTAGTTGCAGATCCTGATACAGAGAGTTTTTAGGCGGGTCCAGAAATTTGGAATAATTAGCTTGGGCTCGCATTCTGCTCTACAAGATAGTGAAATTGGCCCAAACTTGTGTCGAATTACACAGTAAGGTATTGAGAGGGCTAGATGTAGTGTGCGTTTCTTTAAAAACCCTTGTATACTATCGAGTTGGTTATTGAGATCAAACAAACACATGTCAAGTGCATAGAGCAACACAGCTTCCACTTTAAGAAGGAGGAAGTCACGCAGCGGAATTAAGGAGAATTTGCAATACTTTGCAATCCCAAATGAAGGTGATTTTTGCCGAGGAATTGCTTTCAAATACAACCTTTCACTCCAAAGTTTGATAGAAGAAGCGTTGCTCATAAAGTAGCCAAGATATATATTCTCAGAAGTTTGGGAAATATAAGCTCCATCGATCTTCCATTTAATTGCTTTAGCTTTTTCCCTGCATTGAATACCATCATGCTAGTTTTTGTGGCATTAGGTCTGAGATTGTGAGTGAGCAAATTCCTTTAAGCAATGAAATTTCACTTGGAGACCTGATGGTGTGAGATCAAGCAGGATGATGTCGTCTGCGAAAGCTAGCCAGTGCAGACGCAGGCTACCTACTTTTACAGCGTACATTCCTGCCCCTTTGCACTGGTGGTCAAGGTCGCACAAGTAAAAGTTAAATAGCGTAGCCACTAAATTGCAGCTCTGCTTGAGCCCCAAATGCATCCTGACAGGTTCAGTATGAACTCCTTCTCTCGTTACCCTTACCTTGTAGGCTGTGTGATTGTGCAGCAACACTATCCAATAGATCAAAACCAGTGGAATGCCTAGTTTACTAATTTTTACCCATAACAAGTTTCTTACAACTGTGTCAAATGCTGCGGACATGTCAATCAATGCCAAATACACAGGACAAGCACCTTTCATTTTGGTGCCAGCTAGTATGAGACATTATAGTTGCATTTAACACAGTGCTCATACCTCTCCTAAATCATGTTTGAGATTTGGACATAATGCTGTAAAGACTGTTTCTCCAGTTCATGCAGGATCAAAATAGCAAAAATCTTTGCAACAGCATCTATTAGGGAGATAGGACGATAGTTCTCCGGATAGGTGGCGTCCCCATTTTTATAGATTGGCACTATTATCGAGGTCCATCATTCCTCTGGGATGTTACCAGATAACAAAATTAGATCAAATTTTGTTTTAAGGATTCTTGCCCATAGGGCTGTGTCTGCCTTATATACACAGGGCGGGATACCATCCGGCCCTGGTGCTTTCGAGTGGGTCAGCTTACTGATGGCCCACTCAATATCGAGAGTTCACCAATTGGAGAATTGAATATTTAAACCCTGTGTCATCCAATACTTGATGCCTATAAATTGTGATGCAAGGTGGTCCTTCCTAGCTATGTACCTTAGACCTCAGCTGAGATGTTATTCGCTGAGCTTACTTTACCCAGAGAATCAGGAAGTCGAATCACTGCCCAGATAGCTCTCGTCTTGATTACAAATTGATCTAATGAGTTCACAGTTAACTTTGTTGTACCTCAAAAACTACAATGTTCTAACTTTGTTCTTATAAGTTTGTAAGATGTGTTTTTTCAAATATGAGTGCTGTGAGTTGCTCACATGAAAATGTTTGTTCTCAATTCTTTATTCTTTATACGTTTGAGCAATTTTACACTATGATCATACACATGATCAGTCAGTTGTAACCTTTTTTCTGCCTACTCAGAAGAAATGAGATGGCAGCCGTAACAATATCAGCAATGCGCGCTTCTCTCAGATAGAGAGTAACTAGGTTGCACAATCCACTCAAAGATATTGTTTAGGTCATGGGAAACACAAGCTAGCTGATGGCACAGTACTGGGTTCCATCTAAGAGCTATGTTCCCACGCTCTATTTCGGGTAATTGCAGCAGCTCATGCACAAGATTCGAATCTAATATACCAGTGGATAACTGAATTGGAGCAGGATCTCTAAAGCTGATGTATGCTCACTAGGTCTACTTTATGAGCAAGAGTTACTGACACCCCAAAATAGTCGGTCATAGTTGACGCTGCCCCCCCGCCTCCAATTATGATTGAAACCAGTCGCTGCGCATTTTACAAAGCTCAGATCCCAATCATCAAAAAAGGTCACCCATCTCCGGCCTCTCACCCTAGCTCTCTAGACAGGTTCAGAATGCTCTTCATCTCCAGTATAACAACTATCAAGACCCAATTAATTAAAATCACCCCCAATAATATCGTAGTTAGGGTATATAAATGCATTCTCTAAACAACTATCTATTTCGGCAAACATATGATCTATGGCTTGTTTGAGTGGATTCCAATACAAAGTTATCAACAGTAATGGTTTCCATAGATTTACCTTAAACTTCAACTCAACTGCTAAGATGTGTTCCGTTACATGCATAAGTTTATTGATACAATTCATGTTATTGTTAGCTATTGCTAAGCCTCCGGAAGGACGTCCTTCGTTTGGTAGCATAGGAGCAAAGGTGGAAAAACCCTGCAGCACCAATTTATCAATTTTCATTGTTTCCTGAAGGAAAATTACATTCTACGGTTGGTAGGGGGGATTAGAGGTCAACCACTTGAAGAGATTGTGGTAGCCACATGAGTTCCATGATATAATCACAAGTTTGTTTTTCGGGTATTGCTAATTGGAGTTCCTATCTGCATTCACGTTAAAGATAGTTCTCAATAAAGGCTCTACTCATGCTAATTCATTCTTATTCCCAGCGATGGCTAGCAATTGAGAGATACACAACTTCCAGTGCAGGGAGCTGCAAGAACTCACTCGCAAACAGCTCATCGTTAAAGGTGTGTAGCGTGAAGCCTAGCTCCCGCAACTCAGCTCTATAAAACCAAATGAATCTGAGAATGTTTGTAGATGGAAGCTAGCAAATCATTCTTCGATTATTATGCAGTGGAAGTGATATTCTTTCAAAATCTTTGCTTGTGAGGATTCCTAATGGTGGAATACGCAAGATGACTTCAAGCCAGTAATTGCAATTGATTCTTGCACCTCCCAAAACATCAACATTCCCTTCCAATCCAATAATGTTATGTGTACTGCAAGAGCCCTCTCCACCTGCTGACCAGTTTGTAGATGTTTCAGGGTCAGCCTTAGGAATCGTTCCAATACCACCCCTACCCTTCATTTCACATGCAGAAGAGGTAACCATACAATCAGCAGTCCTTCACTCATTCGCAATGCAGAGCCTATTCTGAGTCGAATTCCATACCAGATGCAGTGCAAGGGGTGCCACTTGCACTGCCACCATGGGCAAATTTAGTTCCTTCATTAACACCTCAGATTTCAGTGCACCACATTCTAAGGCTTTTTTCAGAATACTCATTACATGTTGGTGAGATTCTGTAGTGGTTGTGTTTGGTGCCTGGGGGCAGGAAGTTGATTTTGGAAGATGACTCAATGGGACCTGTAGAGAGCTTTTCGTTTACAGATGCACAGTGTCCCATGCTCACAGATGGACAGATTGCTGTGCACCCCTTCGAGCTGCTCTTCTGAATATTGCAAGATTCACTGGTTGTTTCTGTTCAACATGCCTGGACTCTGCTATTGTGTAAGGCATGTCCTAGAGAGGGCAACTCGGGTAGTTCCCTAGATTTCCCAGAGCCATTGATAATTACAAAGCCTTTTTCTGATGGCAACCCATTCCCTTTTGAGTACTCGTGGCCGTTACTACAAGCTTCAGCATATGAAGAACGTATGTTTTTTCACCGTGTCGTACATTAACTCGGGGAAATATTTTTGATTTGTTAACCAAGAGTGCTTGCCATTTACCACGGTGACCCCTTGCAGCACACAGCTGAGAAGGGAGTAGTTTCTTACCTGTAACTCCATTTCTCCAGCATTGGTATCTTTCATGGATTCACATGCTTAGAATATTCCCAGTCGTCAGGCTGGGAATCCCCGGTACATTATATAGACCCTTTCCCGTAGGAAAACTTTTTCGACGCTATACGTCCTATCCACCTCGTTTTGTATCATGCGTGCCCGCGCCGTCAGGACGCCATGATATAAATACAGGACCCGCCCCCGCGCTCCCTCAGATTTCGGCCCCCCAAAGTAGTGGGGGAACCAGTTTGCATGCTCAGGGGAGGCAGGTGGGCGCATGTGAATCCATGAAAGATACCAATGCTGGAGAAATGGAGTTACAGGTAAGAAACTACTCCCTTCTCCAGCATTGGATCTTTCATGGATTCACATGCTTAGAATAGATTACATAGCAGTACCATCCCGAAAAGAGGAGGCGTGCATGCAAACTCACATACTTTCCTCACAATGTCCGTTCCCTATGGTTGTGTACCCATCAGCAATAGTTAACATAGAAAACGAACAATATGCAATCATAATTGTAACAAGATCTAACCCCTCAACCGGGGCGTACCTTATTGGAATAGGTGTCGAAGCACCGCCTGTCCCATCCGAGTATATTCGGCATGTTGTTGTGGCAGGCAGTAATGGCGGGTAAAAGTGTGTGTAGCAGCCCAGGTAGCCGCCATGCAGATGTCCCCCAGAGGGACTCCAGACCACAGCGCCGTCGACGATGCCGCCGCTCTAGTTGAATGAGCTTTTGGGCGTCGCAGAAGAGGCTTACCAGCCTTGGAATGGCAGTACGAAATGGTAGACGATACCCATCTTGACAGTCCTTGCTTTGAAATAGCTTTGCCTTTAGCACCCAAACCATAGGCCACGAACAATTGCCTCGTTGTCCTGAAAGGTTGCGTGCGATGCAGATAAAACTTGAGAGCCCTTTTCACGTCTAATGTGTGTAACGTGCGCTCCGCTCCCGAGCATGGCTCTGGAAAAAACGTAGGTAAGACAATAGAAGAATGTTTATGGAACACTGAAGGAGCTTTCGGTATAAACTGTGGGTTAGTGGCAAGGACCACCTTGTTCTTGAAAAATCTTAAGTATGGTGGGTCTACCATTAGAGCTTGGATTTCCGAAATACGTCGTGCTGAAGTGATGGCCACCAGGAATGCCAATTTCCATGACAGAAACTTTAGAGACGATGATGACATTGGTTCAAAAGGAGGTTTCATAAGAGACGCTAACACCAGATTTAGGCTCCACACCGGAGGAAATCTCTTCTCGGGAGGGAAACTCCTAAACAGACCCTTAAGGAAGTGCTTAATCAGGCGGTCGCTGAATAATGGTGCGGAATGTCGTTGACGTGTAAACCTGGAGATGGCGGCCAGGTGTACTTTTATCGACGACACCGATAAGCCCTTTTGAGCTAAGAACAGTAAGTATGGAAGGAGCTGTTCCGGCGTAATCGACTGCGGAACCAGACCTGGGTGATCCCCACACCACTGACAGAAACTCCTCCATTTGTACGAGTATGAAGTGTTTGTGGAAGGTGCTCTTGCCGCTTGCAGAATACGACGACACTCCTCCGGAATTGTTAGCTGACCAAATTCGGCGAAGTCAGGAGCCAGGCCGTCAACTTGAGGCTGTCCGGGTCGTGATGCCAAACAATACCCTCCTGTCGAGACAGAAGGTTGGGGATCTTCCTGAATCTCATTGGCTCCGCCGCCGCCATGTGCAGCAGGTCTGAAAACCACACCTGTCTGGCCCAATACGGGGCCACCAGAATCACCTGACATGGGTACTTGAGGATCCATTGCAAAGTCCTGCGGATGAGAGGAAATGGAGGGAATGCGTACAGGAATTTGTTCGTCCATGGGAAGGAGAACGCATCCCCCAGTGAGTCCTGCTGAGGCCACCTGCTTGCATACTGCGGGCATTTCCTGTTGTCCTTCGTCGCGAACAGATCGATGGAAGGATGTCCCCACTTCTTGAATACATGTTGTAGTTGCTGGTCGTTCAGCACCCATTCGTGAACTTCGTTCATTTCCCTGCTGAGGACATCGGCCTCCACATTTCTCACACCTGGCAGGTGGAACGCCAAGATTTGCATGTTGTGTTGCAGGGCCCAATGCCAGATTTTCTGTGCCTCCATCGACAGGGACCTGGAACGTGTTCCTCCTTGTTTCCGTAGGTAAAACATTGTAGTCGTGTTGTCCGTCATGACACGCACCACGGAGTCTCTCCATTGAGGAAGAAAAGATTTTAGAGCCCACCGCACTGCTCTCAGTTCTAGCAGGTTGATATGCAGGGAGGACTCTTGTAACGACCACCGGCCTTGTACCTGTAACGTATCCAGATGAGCTCCCCATCCGCTCAGCGATGCATCCGTCACCACCGTCTCCTGGAACTCCGGTTCCACCAGAAGCATTCCTTTCATTAAATGAGTAGAAGCTCTCCACCAACATAGTGCTTGTACCAGTTGTTCGTCGATGATCAGTCTGTCGGACCAGCGACCTTGGCTCTGCGCCCAACGGTCCGCTAGAAATTCCTGGCAAGGCCTCATAAACAGACGGCAGTTGTTTATCAACGGAATGCAGGATGACATGGTCCCTAGCAGGGACCTGTATTTGCGCACCGACACCCTGGTACCGCATCTCCATTCCGACGCCTTGCTTTGTAGCTTCTGTATCCTTTCGCTGGATGGTCTTACAAGGCTTGTGTGCGTATGAAACTCCGCTCCTAGAAAGACCAAGGTCCTCGAAGGCTCTACGGAGGACTTGCTGAAGTTTATCGCGAAGCCCAGTTCCTGTAAGAGGGACATCGTGGCCCCCAGACTGTTTCGTGTTTGTTCCATGGACGACCCTCTGACCAGCCAGTCGTCTAGATAGGGATAGACATGGTGACCGTCCTTCCTTAAATGGGCCGCTATAGGGGCCAAACACTTGGTGAACGTCCTGGGGGAGGACTTGAGACCGAACGGGAGGACCTTGAACTGAAAATGCTTTCGCCCGACGACGAATCTTAAATATCTCCTGTGTCGTGGACGTATTGGGATGTGAAAATATGCGTCCTGAAGGTCTAGCGACGACAGATAATCCATGGGTTGCACTGACCTGATCACCTCCTGGAGCTTTAGCATTTTGAATTTTAAGCTCTTTAGCCATTTGTTGAGTACCCTCAGGTCGAGAATAGGCCTCCATTTTCCATTTGGCTTCTTGACAACGAAGAACCGGGAATAAACCCCTTGTCCTTCCTGTGCCACAGGAACCCGTTCTACCGCTCCTTTTTGTAGCATAAGCGCCACCTCTTGTATTAGAACTCGAAGGTGGGGCTGGGCCGAAAACACTGGCGGAAGACTTGGAGGCTTGTTTTTGAATTGCAGCGCATGACCCATGCGAATCGTGTCCAGAACCCATCGATCTGTGGTGATGCATTTCCATTGGTCGATATGATGAGAGACTCGACCCCCCAGGACGTTCCGAAGGCCGTCATTGGTTGCTGGTTTGCTTGCCCTTCGTCGACGAGGGACCCGAGCCGCGTCGTCTGGAGGCTTGATAATCTCTGCCTCTACGTGCCGACTGGGATGCACGTCTGTAACCTTGTGAGGAGTATGAGGGCCTGTTAAATCCACGGTCCCTAGAGGCTCCAAAGCGGGAGTTTCCGGAAGCACCCCTGAAGGGGCGAAAAGAGCGAAAACTTCTACCTGTCTGGAGGGCGCCGAGAGACCTAGCGGTATCCATGTCTTCTTTCATCCCCTTCAAGGCTTCATCTACCTTGTCTCCAAACAGATGTTCTCCTTCGCATGGCATGTCTAGGACTTTGTACTGGACTTCAGGCCTGAAAGTAGTACATTTGAGCCACGCTTGTCGACGCAGTACTACGCCATGATTGATTTGTTTGAAACCAGCCTCTGCTAGGTCCACCGCAATATTAATAGCGTGGTTCGAGGCCTCCTCACCATCTCGTACTAGCAGCATGGCTGCTTTTCGATGTTCTTCCGGCAAATGGTCTAGGGTAGGGGCTATTTTATGCCACATCTCCCTATCGTATCGTGATACAATCGCCAAGGAGTTGGCTGCTCTTACCGTCGTGGCGCCTACTGAGAGCACCTTTTTTCCAAAGGCGTCCTGCCTCCTGGCCTCGCTTTCTGGTGGGGTTGAACATTTTTGCTGTACTCTGGCCTTCCTAGCCGCTGCCGCCGATACCACAGAGTCTGACAGAGGCTGTGATGTCAGACATTTTGGAGTGGACTCCAGAGCTTTAAACTTTTTCTCAGTACGCCCCTTAATAGCCGGTTCCGAGAACGGATGACGCATCGTCTTGAGGCCTTCTTGCCACATGTGGTCCAGGATTGGGATGGCAAATACCGATTTCCTCCTTTGACCCATGTGATCAAAAAGAAAACAGTCTTTCTTTTGCTCCTCAGGAATTAGGCCGAACTCGGAACACGCCTTTCCCATCATTGCATGGAAGGCTCCCACATCATCCGGATGAGATGGTTGTGCCTGGCTCCTCGTAGACTCCACCTCTACATCCGAATTCCATGTTGGGTCTCTCGACGGTGACAGGGAAATGTCCGACCCTGAGTCATCTCGTATAGAATCGGAATCCGATAGCTCACCCTCCTCCTGCGCTCGAGGACGATCCTTCACCGCCTGGGAGGCCGACGGGCTTCTGGTCGTCGAGCGAGCTGCTTGAGCTTGTTCGTCGACGGAAGGTGCAGAAAACATCAACGATGAAGTGCCAGGCTGAGGGATCTGCGTATCCAGACGCTGCAGGAGCTTCTGAAGTGTATTAAGCACATCCAGAGACAAAACCGTCTGGGGGGTCAGCAACGTCGAGGATAGAGGGGGCACACCCCCGCTCGCACTCATCGTCGACGTATTGGAAGGCCGTAAGCCCAAGTCCGACGGCTGCATAACCATGCATTCTCCGTCCACCGACGACACCGACAAGGCCGTGTCTGGCTGCAGTAGGACCTCAGGGGGGGGCCTGGTCACAGACCTCTGGCTGCCAGGCCATAGATTGAGTCACCGTCGACGAAGGAATCCCCACCGCTGCTGCCTGAATAGTAATAGGCATTGTCAGCGACACCAGAGTCGACGAGCAAGTAGCTGGCACCAAGCCTTTAGACTTCGCAGCTGATTTCGTTGCCGACTTCCCTGCTGAAGAGTCTCGACTCACGGAAGACCTAGGACGGTCCCCTGAGGAGGATTTTGATGCCGCTTGCCTCTCCGTCTTAGAGGATGAGGAGGAGGAGGACTTTTTGTGTGATGAGGACGACCCAACATGCTTTTCCGTCTGCTTGTCCGCAGGGCGTTTTTCGGCAGGCCGCACCTTCTTCGAGGGCGGTTCCGACTTGCTCCTGGAGGCCGTGGAGCCAACTTCTGATGCCGGATAGGCACCCGCTCCGTCGTTAAGCCAGTCGACCAACCTCCTTTTTCGGTCTTTGAGGGTGTTTTGGGAGAAACCCTGGCATATCTCACGTGTCCGCCGTGTGGTGCGGGTGGAGACAGTAGATACAATCCATGTGGGCATCACCTTCATAGACTTTCTTGAGTCCACATGTCGCACAAGGACGAAATAAAGCTTTTCCGGACATATTTTTTCCAGAATGTAACGTCGCCGAAGCGAAAATACAACCTAATTTCGACTAGCAGTAGCCGCGAAGATCCCACTACTTTGAAAGACGGTTGAAATCTGAGGGAGCGCGGGGGCGGGTCCTGTATTTATGTCATGGCGTCCTGACGGCGCGGGCACGCATGATACAAAACGAGGTGGATAGGACGTATAGCGTCAAAAGTTTTCCTACGGGAAAGGGTCTATATAATGTACCGGGGATTCCCAGCCTGACGACGGGGAATATTCTAAGCATGTGAATCCATGAAAGATCCAATGCTGGAGAACGGTCGTACTCTTTGCACCACAGTTTGTTAGTAGGGCCTGCTCTTTATTCCCCCTGTGTTTGATCTCTCTCAAAGCCAAGAGCAGCGCTTGGCTCTCTTCATTTAACTGATCTACATCAATTATATCTTCCTCACTGTTGTTGGGAGGAATTACTGTGCAGGTTAGGTCCGAGTTATTGTTTAGCTCCACCAGTGATTTTTTCTCTCTTTAGTTTTGCTAGTTAGCTCCCCAGCAGACTTTCTCTTTCTCTCAGCCCTTTTTACAACTTTCAACTGCATTTTCTTGGTGCTTTGCGACAGAAAGCCTACTTTTTCACTAGAAGCCACATTTGTGCCTTCATCCTTCTCCATTTGATCTATAATTTTAGTGAGAGCAGAAGGGCTTGTCCACTGTCCCATCACCTTGGTGCGGCAACTGTGAACTCGGTACTTCTATTAACCAAGCAATATTCAGATTTATGTCTCCTATGTCAGATTTTATCTCATTTATATCCGCTTTAGTACAACCATACTCTGACTCAATGTGTTTGCACTGTGTGATTCAGAGACAGTTGTTTTGCTTGATACTGAGTCCCTTTATCTTTAAATGTCCTTGTCTCCTTACACGTTAGAGATTACTTGTTTTCTCTATGGGAATCCTTTAGGGAGTTGGTACAGGCCTCTCTTGCAATAATAAAACCCTCAAGTCGATTAATCTTAAAACATCGTTCATCGAGAATTTTATTTCATGTATCTCCAGGTCTGTAAAATCATGCCCCTTAACTAGAAGGTCCAGGATGCGTATGATTACAGGGGAAGGTGTAGGGCCTGTCTGCATCGGATACAGACAATCTGTTATCTGCAAGTCCCTCACCATTGATTGGGTTGTCCCTGTGCTCCTCACTGACTGACAGTGGATTAACGGTTCCATGTCCATTCCTACACCTTGCTTGCTATTAATTATTTCCCGCTGGAGCCCCTTGGCGTTGTTCACTAGGATATTAGGCATTTGTTTAATTGGACCCGAATTGTACTCCAATGCTTTTTTGCAAAACTCATCCTTGCCACTAGTGCGTTGCACCAAGGGGGGGGGGTCAATAGGCTAATCGATCGTTGAACCCTTTTGTTGAGTTCCTCCATGACTTCTGGCCCGATCTTTGCCAGCTCTTTAGCTGATTCATTACCCGTAAAGGTAGTGTTAGGGGTACTAGTTTCATACACAAATGCTGCAGCCTGTTCGAATTTCTCACAGCATTCAATTTGTTCCTTCATTTGTTAGTCCAGAAACGACCCTATAGAATGTATAGCATGTATATTATGTTGGCCGAAAACCAATCGCATCATGTGACAAACATCGCGAACACAGAACTGTCAATGTAACAAGAGGGCGTCATTTTGTGAAGGTATCCGCCATTTGCTTTTTTTTCCTGTCGAAACCGCTTTGCAAATGTATTCTATGATTCAAGCTCAAACACTGAGGCCAAAGCTGCATCTTGAAAGATCAACCCAGACAGGAATGCCAAACGATACAGAAATACATTGTTTTCCTCCCTCACAAAGTCCTTGTAGGCAAGCAGAAACTGCATTT